>NW_027362771.1:76261686-77504186 GCF_046119375.1 Phyllobates terribilis | reverse complement strand
ACTCCTGAACCACCCGGTAGACTCCCTGTTTTTGGTGTGAGGGAGTGGAGTCAGTACCCAAATGCAGTTGCTGACACCAGTCCTCCATTTGTTTCTTAGAGCCGTTACCTTCCTCTGGTTGAGATGGAGGCAAGGGTTCCACGGCCCTTACAGAATTTTGGTTTATGGTGAACAATTTGGCTAGCGTGGCATACCGGGGCAGGTATACTTCTCTCTCCCCGATATTTATGATGCGGACGGGCACCCTCCCATGGCGTACATCGACCACCCCCTGTGCTGTCAAAATGGTGGGCCTACTGTCTGAGTAGACGGGATCTACCATTGCTTGGTAGTCTCTACCTCTTAGACCAATAGCTGCCCGGCACCAGATTATCATCTCACTTTTCGGGGGCATGGCAATAGGGAACGGGTCACACATTTGTGGCGCCCCTGAGGGTTCGGCCGCCACAGGAATGCTGCACTTCTTTAATGGAGTGTGGTGTTCCTCCTCTGAGGTAGGCCTGGTGTGATGGTAGTGTTTCAGCCTTTTGCATCCAACACCACATTTCCACCAGAGGGAGCTAGTATGCACTAGGTGCTGCTCCCCTGGTTACAGGGAGACTGGGGAACACAAAGTGGTAAGAACCAGTTAGTGGGTGTGGGTGGAGGAACACTAGTAAGTTACACTTCAAATTTCATATTTAATAGAATGCCATCTTTGATCTTAGTCTTGGTTGCTGAATAACTACTGTGTGTTATGTAACCTCCCTCCAGGAGCGCAGATCCTGTGTGGGCCTGCACCGGCATGGCACACAGCCCTCGTACCCCGATCTATGGGACGAGAGGTAGGTTGCAGACGAGGAATGTCTCAACCCGGCCAAGGACCAGGATCAAGAAGGCCCGGGAGCTTTATAGTGTGGCTCCCTAGCAAATGGGTCCCGGGGAGGATGCAGACGGAGCGGAGTATGCCACCTGTCCTCGCCTACCTGATCTATTCAGAGGGATGCCGGCTGCAAGAGGGGTACTGGCCCCCGACACCCGACCTCGTACTCTATGTCCAGGACGGGAAAGCCCGGTTAGGCCCTGAGGATCCCGGCGGGCTTCGGATGGAGAGGAATTGCCACCCGAGCCCTACACCTGAGAGGAGCTCAGAGGGAGACCCGGCCTATTTACACACGCACAGACGGGAAGGGGTAAAGTCTGTAGTGCAGGAACACTCTGGTGTAGGGATGCTACCTCACACTGGACTTCCTCAGAGGTAGTCGGACCCCCGTCCCTGGTGGCCGCAGGACTCCGCGAGGAGCAGGGAGAAGCCTTGCGCTGCTTATGAGAACTGTGAGTAAAGCCTTGGAAATTCATCCCTATGGCCTCCGGACTGTTCATTACGTGCCATACCACGCGACGCGGTGCCCGCACTCCCCGCGCTACTACTACTACCCCCTTCATCCTGCCTTGCCTGCCCTGAGGCCGCGCTCCGCCTGTGGGGAGCAGCGAGAACTTTAGCCGCCATGACATCGGGCCTCAACGGACTGTAGCGGCGCTGGTGGCGCATCACCAGGCACCACAGGTGGCGTAGTCGACAATTACCACTCAACCCGGAAAGCCCTAACATCATTTTCAATGTGACGGCCCTGGGCACGGATCGGGTCCAGGCCACGACTGTATCCCCTTTCTCAACATCTTCCCAGGGCAGGGCTTGCGAGCGTCACACATTCTCACGCTACCTATCTCACCACTAGATAGTTCCACTTGTTGCCGCTTCATCAGTGCCCAGATCTCTTTTTGGAGCACACGCTGCTGGCTGGAACTGGCGTTCTTGGCAACCTGCTGTAAAATGAGAATCACCTCTGCAAGACAATTTTCAATCACGTTAGTCCCTAAGGTGATTTTAGGGTGGCTCTCATGACGGTCTATGTCCACAATAATCAGTCCTTGTGCCGCCAGCTCGACTTTACCGACCTTAATGGTCACCTCCTTGAATCCCACCTGCGGCACGGGCTGACCATTGCTAGCGATGATACTCAGGTCGCCATCTGGGTAGCGGGTTATGTCCGAGTCATTCCAGTACCGCTTAAAGAGCACGTACGGGATGGTAGTCACTTGTGACCCAGTGTCTAGTAGGGCACTCATTGGAATGCCATCCAGTACCACAGGCAAGACCGGACGTCCCCCTATGTATTTATCACGCCAGTTCGATGGGCCTGATGATCCTATGCCTAGGGGTTGGTCCTCTACCCCAGGTTGTGCCCGTTTAAATGACAGTACCTCGCCATGTGTCCGGGTTGATTGCAGTGGCGGCAGATGGGTTGTCCGTCCTCGTTGTATCTGTCGCTGGGTCTTCCTCTGGACGTTGGGATCCTCCTCTGTCGGCGCCATGGGACGTCCTCCGGTCCGAATGCCAGCTGGATCTTTCCTGGAGGGGAAACCTGTAAAGACTGCACAGTTCTGGTTAGCACAGCTATGCTTTTGGTTAGCTCTTGGACCTGATGGTGCAGGTCTGTAGCCGGGTTGTTATCCAAAGCCTGTGCACCAGCTCCTACAGACTCTGTAGACAAGGGTGCCGCCTCCTGGTGATAGGTAATAGCAGGGCGCCGGTGGGTTACAGTGCTACCCGGTGCCGGTTCTCGGAGCACCCGGATGGCCCTGTCTTTGAACTTTGCAAAGTCTAAGCCAGGGTTCTGCAAGGCCATTGCACGTAACTGGGTTCGGTGGGCGTTGGACAGCAGACCCTCAATGAATTGCTCAGTTAACAGTTCATCTGCATTCCGCACACTGTCAGGGTCTGCCTGTTTAATGGCTCCCAGGGCCTCTTGCAAATTCAAAGCATAGTCTCTTATACTGTCTTGGGCCCACTGCTTGCACCCATAGAATTTCATTTTGATCTCTGCTGAGTTGCGGGTATCCAAGGTGTCCCTCAGATGGGCTAAGATCTCCTTCACAGTCTCCTTGTCCCTGACTGACCAGGACTTTACTTCACGTTGGGCTGCCCCGGTTAGCTGGCCTACCAATATGCTCACTTCTTGTCCCTCTGTCAGGGGGTACACCTTAAACAGGCTGTACAGTCTCTCTTTAAAGTCGCTTAGGGTATGCGACTCCCCTGAGTACTGAGGCAGCCAGGCCGCTCCGGGGATATAGGGCATTGTAAATGGCATTACTACGGCAGCGGCCGCGCTGGTGGTAGAGGGTCCCTCTGTAACCATCATCTTCCTCCCCCCTAGTTAAGTGTCGCCTACCTTCTGTTGCTTCTTTTCCGTAGGCCGTGGCTCCGCAGACGATCGTCAGGGTGGAGGACCTTGCGTCGCGCTCTGGTGACATCAGCGTCGCTCTCTCTCCCTTCCAGGACCTTGCGCAGCGTCGATGCGTGAGGCGGAGCTTCGGGTCTCGCGCGCTTTCGGCGTCCACGCCCCTCTTCTTCCCGCGCGGCGTCCCGAAGATGGCGTCCCATGGCGGGAAAATGACTGCGGATGGCGGGAAACTTTTGAAGATGGCGGGAAACTTTTGAAGATGGCGGGAAACGGCTTCGGATGGCGGGGACCTTCACCACGGCAGGTATGACAGTCTTTTGAAGGCGCGCAGTACCCGGTGGTTGTGGGCACGAAATCCTGCCGACTACTCCAAAGCTGACTCGCCCCCTGGGCCTAGTGTGGACGTGTGTGGGATAACGGGAGCCGGGTCTCTGGGGGTTGTAGAATCCGTGGCAGTGACCCGGTCCCGTGGCTCAGGGTGGTCAGGCCGATGGCGGTATTTTGTGGGGGTTTTAGGTTAATTGTCCGCTGCAAGGCAGACCGCTGGAGCTGATGGTGTGTGCAGCTGATGTAGTGTGACTCCCCACGGGAAGAGTGGAGCCCCAGGGCACTGTAGTTGATGGTGAGGGTGATAGTGCACGGGAGTCCCAGCACTAGTAGTGCTGGTGCGACGATGAAGCAGGAACGACTCAGAGTCTTTGCAGTGCAGTTCAGGGTCTTTACTGGTGATATTAAGGCAGACCCTCCCGGGAGTACTGGCTAACATAAGGGGCCTGGTCAGTCTGCGAGCAAACAGGAGTTACCCTGGCCAGGTGGAGTTGTAGGCCTCCCCGTCTATCTGCACTCTTTCTGGCTACCTTGCTGTAAGCGGGTAGAAGTAGCCCACGTCCCTGAGTATACCGTGTGGTGCTCACCCGTATGGCTGGTGACTTGGGGCCTTCTGTTAGCCTCCGCTCCTGGATGGCGGTGCTGGTCCCTTCCTTGTGACTGAGCCTCCGGGCTTCTATGGCCAGAGGACCTGGAATCCCCTGCCGGCTGGTTTCTGCTGCTGGGTGGTTATCAGTCCCCACAGCCTCGGACTCCGGTGTCCGGTACTTGGTTTCTTCTGCCAGGGCGAGCTCTGCTCAGCTCCAGCCCCTGGTCTTCAGCTACTGCTCCTACAGAGCTCCTGCTGTAACTCTCCCTGTGTCTGGAACTGTCTCCAGGCTCTGACTGAACTCACTAATCCCACCCCAGACCCAGTTTATAAGGGCAGATTCATCCCCTCCCAGGTCTGGGCAGGAAGTGTTGCATGCTTAAGGGCTCCTGACCAGAGAAACCTCCCACTTGCTCTCAGACTTAATATTTCTATTACTGTGACAACCAGACCCCTGGGGTGCCACACATGTACCATAAAATCATGAGTGACAACCTCCCTCCAAACGCCAGGACATTAAAAATGGGTCGTGGCTGGGTCTTCCAGCAAGACAGTGACCCAAAACATATAGCCAAGGCAACAAAGGAGTGACTCAAATAGAAGCACATTAAGGTCATGGAGTGGCCTAGCCAGTCTCCAGACCTTAATCCCATGGAAAACTTATGGAGGGAGTTGAAGGTCTGAGTTGCCAAGCGACAGCCTCAAAATCTTAATGATTTAGAGATGATCTGCAAAGAGGAGTGGACCAAAATTCCTCCTGACATGTGCGCAACCCTCATCATCAACTACAAAAAACATCTGACTTGGTGTGCTTGCCAATAAGCGTTTTGCCACCAAGTATTAGGTGTTGTTTGCCAGAGGGATCAAATAATTATTTCTCACTGCAAAATGTAAATACATTTATAGAATGTGATTTTCTTGATTTTTTGGGAGGATATTCTATCTCTAATGTTAAAATTAACCTACCCTTAAAATGATAGACTGTTCATGTCTTTGTCAGTGGGCAAACTTACAAAAACAGCAAGGGATCAAATAATTATTTCCTTCACTGTAGGTCATAGGAAGCTGAATAAAATAATACCTTGATATCTGCGATCCGATGTCTTATTCCAGAGAAATGCATGTTATTCTTATATGTAAATGAATTGTTTAGTACTATGGGCAGGACACAGATCGGCATGAGAATCTGCCTCCAGAGCTTATATTAAATGAAATGGGGAGTTATCAGTGTGAGACGTGTAACTAACACAGAACAGTAGAACTGAATTTTGTCTCATAACAAACACATTACCAGCTTTCACAGGTCTGCTATATTGCAACAATATTGCACTGGCTTCCTGTGAGGTGGAAGCTGAAGCACTGAGAGGAACCTACAGATATGTCAGTTATAATCACACACAGCTCTGCAGTGAGATCATGAGAGCAGAGAGTGGTCTTTACATATGACACTGGTAACTATCACGCATCACACTGGTAACCATTACACATCACACTGTCAACCATTACACATCACACTGGTAACGCCCCCTTTCATTGAAAATAAGCTCTGGAGACAAAAATTCTCAGGGAAATCAGTGTCTGGCTCATAGATCTTAACAGCTCATTTACTTATAAGAAAAAATTGGACTCCTCTGGAATAAGACATCGGATTACAGATACCAAGATATTATTTTATTCAACTTCCTATGACCTACTTGCCCATATAGACGGCTTAGGAGGGTTGATCCTACTGACAAATTCCCTTTAACAATAATGTAGTCTGTTTGATTTCCATTATAGTAACTGTCAAATGCTGGACATCTTAATTGAACCCAAACGGTCACTGTTAGAGCTAAGTTATATTAGTTTCAGTAACCATCCCTATCCTAGGGTTTAACATTTAAAACTTAGAATGTCAGGGATGAATATTGATATTTGTCCATGGTATTGTGCATACAGTCCACAAACAATGAGTGATTCCCATATCTACACACGTGGTCAAAATTGTTGGTACCCCTTTGTTTGATGAAAGAAAAACCCACAATGGTCACAGAAATAACTTGAATCTGACAAAAGTAATATTAAATTAAAAATCTATGAAAATAAACAAATGAAAGTCAGTCATTGCTTTTCAACACTGCTTCCACAGAATTTAAAAAAAAATTAAACTCATGAAATAGGCCTGGACATACATAGTTACATAGTTACATATAGTTACATAGTTTATAAGGCCGAAAAAAGACAAGCGTCCATCCAGTTCAGCCTATTTCTTGTGCACTGCAGCTATTCCGCAGCGTTGATCCAGGGGAAGGCAAAAAAAAAAAAACATGCGGTATAGGCCAATTTACATCATTGAGGAAAAATTCACTTCCCGACACCAATCTGGCAGTCAGATTTAATCCCTGGATTAATTAACTAAGCATAAGATGTAATTTTATTGTTCTCAAGAAAGGCGTCCAGGCCTCTCTTGAACTCTTTAAGTGAGTTGGACATCACCACTTCCTCTCCCAGAGAGTTCCAGAGTCTCACGGCTCTGACCGTAAAAAATCCCCTTCTATGCTGGTGCAGGAACCTCCTTTCCTCCAGACGCATAGCGTGCCCCCTCGTCTTTGTCACCATCCTTGGTATAAACAGGTCATGGGAGAGATCTCTGTACTGCCCCCTGATGTATTTATACATGTTTAGGAGGTCTCCCCTAAGCCTTCTCTTTTCCAACGTAAATAGGCCTAATTTTGACAACCTCTCTGGGTATTCTAGTCCCTCCATTCCCTTTATTACCTTAGTCGCCCTCCTTTGTACCCTCTCTACATGATGGTACTCTTAACTTAATATTTTGTTGAACAACCTTTTGAGGCAATCACTGCAATCAAACAATTCCTGTAACTGTCAATGAGACATCTGCATCTCTCGACAGGTATTTTGGCCCACTCCTCATGAGCAAACTGCTCCAGTTGTCTCGTGTTTGAAGGTTGCCTTTTCCAGACGGCATGTTTCAGCCCTTTCCAAAGATGCTCAATAAGATTTAGGTCAGGGCTCATAGAAGGCCACTTTAGAATAGTCCAATGTTTTCCTCTTAGCCATTCTTGGGTGTTTTTAGCTGTGTGTTTTGTGTCATCCTGTTGCAAGACCCATGACCTGCGACTGAGACCAAGCTTTCTGACACTGGGCAGCACATTTCTCTCTAGAATCCCTTGATAGTCTTTACATTTCATTGTACCCTGCACAGATTCAAGACACCCTGTGCCAGATACAGCAAAGCAGCCCCAGAACATAACAGAGCCCTCCTCCATGTTTCACAGTAGGGACAGTGTTCTCTTCTTGATATGCTTAATTTTTCCATCTGTGAACATAGAGCTGATGTGCCTTGCCAAAAACTTCCATTTTTGTCTCATCTGTCCATAGGGCATTCTCCCAGAAGCTTTGTGGCTTGTCAACATGTAGTTTGGCAAATTCCAGTTTGGATTTTTTATGATTTTTTTCAACAATGGTGTGCTCCTTGGTCGTCTCCAATGAAGTCCACTTTGGATCAAACAACGATGGATGGTGCGATGATGTTCCTTGAGCTTGAAGTTCACCTTTAATCTCTTTAGAAGTTATCCTGGGATCTTTTGTTACCATTCGTATTATCCATCTCTTTGATTTGTCATCAATTTTCCTCCTGCGGCCACGTCCAGGGAGGTTGGCTACAGTCCCATGGATCTTAAATTTCTGATTAATATGTACAACTGTAGTCACAGGAACATCAAGCTGCTTGGAGATTGTCTTATAACCTTTACCTTTAACATGTTTGTCTATAGTTTTCTTTCTAATCTCCTGAGACAACTCTTTCCTTTGCTTTCTCTGGTCCATGTTGAGTGTGATACACACCATGTCACCAAACAGCAAAGTGAGTATCTGTAGCCCTATATACAGGCCCACTCACTGATTACAAGATTGTAGACACCTGTGATGTTAATTAGTGGACACAACTTGATTACATATGTCTCTTTTGTCACATTATTTTCAGGGGTACCATCATTTCTGTCCAGGCCTATTTCATGAGTTTAATTTTTTTTTTAAATTCTGTGGAAGCAGGGTTGAAAAGCAATGTCTGACTTTCATTTGTTCATTTCCATAGATTTTTAATTTATTATTACTTTTGTCAGATTCAAGTTATTTATGTGACCATTGTGGGTTTTTCTTTCATTAAACGAGGGGTACCAACAATTTTGACCACGTGTGTATCTGTGAATTTGACCCTCCTGTTAAGCCACACAAAAAAGTAAACACCTAAAGTTTACAACATTTTTACTTTTGGGGAGTTTCTGCATAACAGAAAAAATGACGGCCACTACAGTCCATTTAAGATTTGTGCAAAATATTTTTATTAACATATAATCATAGATTTCATTATATATATATATATATATATATATATATATATATATATATATACAAATAATCAGCAGCAAGGGGACAGATTGATGGAAACAAAAATACAATCTAAAACCATGTGAAGCCATGGCAGCATGCAGCTAACCAGAATACTAATCTATCGAGAGTCACTTATGTATGTGTATCTAATCCATATATTCACAATATATATATATATATATATATATATATATATATATATATATATAGTGCTCTCAAGACAATATTAGTTCATATATCTAGAATCATGGAATCCAGGGCTCATGATAATAGGTCTTATATTAAACAAAGCGATATACAACAAGCATTTGAAGAATATATTCATACATAGTACTTACATGGATAGCCACTGGCAGCTAGCACCACTGTACACGTCACCCCAATGCGCGTTTCAGAAAAAAACTTTATCAAGAGGCACACATGCATATCAGCCACCCACCTTTATATATCATGTGCGATACAACAGACCATAGAGTGTGTGCACAAACCACCACCCAGACCGGAAGCGCACTACCACGCGCTCAATCATATCAGCTGATCGTCAGACCTGAACATCGCGTCACAGTAATCGTGGAGACACATCACATGACTGGATGGTCACATGCTCAGAAGTAAAGAGTCCTGCGTCACCATGGACAACGGCCGCGTCTGCATGACAATAGCCTACATGACACGATCACACCGCCGTAACCGAGGCGCACAGCGGCGTCGGCATCAATAGATGCCCGCAGAACCATGCAACCAGGATGCACAGATGCATACCTATACACGGCCAATTCACCACCCATGTCAGAGTACAGAATAAAGTGTAACCCATACTTATGAAGGACCACATCTACAGCTGATCGTCCATCACTACAGTAGGTAAGTAAATTAAGATATTACCATACGACAATAGAGTGATAAATAAATGTACTTATAAAATAAATAGATAGATAAATTATACGCAGATAGGAAATAATATCACCCATTCTAATGCACATTTCAAAGGAACAATAAATATCATAACAAAATTATAACAGGTGATGTACAGCTGAAGTGCTTTGACTCCATTCTTTACTCCATATATTGGATGGTTCATATGGTTACTCGACCAATGGGGGCTCAAGGGCTTAAAGAGATCCCTGCTAGGCGACAGGATGTTCAAAAAGTCCAATATAGTAGGTCCGATGAGCTGGTAATTCACTCAATGTCATCCCAAGATGGATTGGTGCATAACAAAGCAAATCTGGTAGAAAGCCGATAGACATAAATATTAATATAAAATATGAACAAGGATAAAAGCACATATAACAAAATATTAAGAGAGACAATACATACATAAAAAACATCAAAGTGTGCAGTGGTCCACAAGCAAACCGGAGACTACAAAAACGGGATGAAACTAATGTTCTCATTAAGCCCCTTTGGATGCAGGGTCTTTAGGGACCAAATCCACCTAGATTCCAATTGGGCTAATTTCTGTGAAACAGTGCCACCACGTATTCCTACTTTGATACAGTCTATGCCTTTCACCCTTAATGCACTGGAGTCATGCGTGGGATGGTCTTCAGCGTGGATGCATCCATATGGCCAGCCGCCGCCTCTATCCCCAAAACATGTTTTCTTACGCGCTTTTTGAACTGACGAGTGGTCATGCCGATATAAACAAGCCCACACGGGCAAGTGGCATGATATATCACATAACATGTCTGGCATGTGATATATTTTTTGATCTCGAAGGAAATGGTTCCACTGGAATCCAAAAACTCCTTACTAAGATCAATGTTGGGGCAGGCGACACAGTGGCCACATGGATTACAGCCACGCTTGCTACCACCCACACCATCAAGAAAGGTAGATATAGGTTTTCCCTCATAGTGACTCCGCACAAGGTGATCCCGGAGATTTCTAGCCCGTCTAAAGGTTATCGCGGGTTTATCAGGGACATATCTTGTCAGAATAGGATCGGTTTTCAAAAGGCCTTTTCTAAGGCCTTCTTCATTGCTGGGACCTGAGTATTGTATTTAGTGATAAATCTTACCATCTCACTATTAGTATCCTTCCTAGATCCATACAGAAGGCTCTGGCGAGTGGAGTGTTTGGCCCTGTTAAATGCCCTTTTAATTGACCTACGGCTATAGCCACGTTCATAAAACCTTTCCTTTAGATCACGGGATTGGATTTCAAAGTCACCATCCATTGAACAGATTCTCCTAAGACGTAGAAATTGTCCCACTGGAACGGAATGTATCATATGTTGTGGGTGTGAGGACAATGCGTGTAATAAAGTATTTGTAGATGTTGGCTTCCTAAAAATATTTGTCTTTATAGCATTGTCAATCTCTCTATTTAGAGTCACATAGAGGAACTCCGCTTTATCAGGTTTACACTGATACGTTATATGGATATTCATATCATTCTCATTTAGCGTATCCATAAATTCCACTAATTTATGGTGGGACCCGTGCCAGATCAGAAAAATGTCATCAATGTAATGTGCCCACAAAAGGACACGGCACATCGACGACTGCTGATCAGACAGGGAGATGTCTGTCTCCCACAGCCCCAGGAACAGGTTGGCATATTATGGGGCAAAAGCTGCCCCCATCGCTGTTCACTGGAGCTGCAGGAAGAAAGAACCCTTAAAAATAAAAAAAATTATGTGTCAGTGTGAACTCCAATAAATCCAATACTAGAGATCTATTTCCAACAGCAAATTAGAACCCTCTAGAAAAAATTCCACTGCCCTTAAGCCATCCTTATGTTTGATGTTTTGTAATAAGTCAAAAGAACTCACTTTGCTGTATTTAATTACCTTATAGTCCCTTTTATGTGGTTGGTCAGGAGACCCAATGTTGTAGCGTTTGTAGGGATGGTAATTCCGTTGCTTCCTAGTATGTGTAGCTGCTCTAGTGACAATTGAAGAGGTAAATGCATCTGATGCATCACTGAGAGACGATGCCGAGGTCATCGATGATGTTTGAAGTGTCTTTTGATGCTTAGGCAGTAGTGTTGAGCGAGCACTAAAATGCTCGGGTGCTCGAAGCTCGGGCCAAGCTCACCGTGATACTCGGGTGCTCGACCCAAGCAACGAGCCCAATGTTAGTGTGGCACCCCAGGGGTCTGGTTACCACAGTAATAGAAATATTACGTCTGAGAGCAAGTGGGAGGTTTCCTGGTCAGGAGCCCTTAAGCATGCAACACCTCCTGCCCAGACCTGGGAGGGGAGGAATCTGCCCTATATAAACTGGGTCTGGGGCGGGGTTAGACAGACAGAGCCTGGAGTGAAGTTCCAGACACAGGGCAAGAAACAGCTAGGAGCTCTGTAGGAGCAGGAGCTGAGTGCCAGGGACTGGAAGCAGATATTGCTCGTCCTGGCTGAAGAGACTACGACCGGACAACGGAGTCCGAGGCTGTGGGAACTTCTAAGTCCAGCAGCAGAAACCAGCCGGCAGGGGATTCCAGGTACTCTGGCCATAGAAGCCCGGAGGCTCAGTCACAAGGAAGGGACCAGCACCGCCATCGAGGAGCGGAGGCTATCAGAAGGCCCCAAGTCACCAGCCATACGGGTGAGCACCACACGGTATACTCAGGGACGTGGGCTACTTCTACTCGCTTACAGCAAGGTAGCCAGGAAGAGTGCAGATAGACGGGGAGGCCTACAACTCCACCTGGCCAGGGGAACTCCTGCTTGCTCGCAGACTGACCAGGCCCCCTATGCTAGCCAGTACTCCCGGGAGGGTCTGCCTTAATATCATCAGTAAAGACCCTGAACTGCACAGCAAAGACTCTGAGTTGTTCCTGCTTTCTCACCGCATACAGCACTACTAGTGCTGGGACGCCCGTGCACCATCACTCCCATCATCCACATTCCCTGCCCTGAGGCCATACTCTTCCCGTGGGGAGTTATCCCATCTTTAGCTGCGCACACCACACCAGCCTCAGCGGACTGCCTCGCAGCGGGGGTACACCCTGACCGCAATCCACAGGTGGCGTAGTCGGACATTAAACCACAAAAACCCTATAAAGGCAGCCACTGGTTTGACCACCCTGAGCCACGGGACCGGGTCGCCGCCACGGAGACTACAACCCCCAGAGACCCGGCTCTGGGCAACCCACACGCTTGCACACACGGCCCAGGGGGCGCGTCAACTTTGGCGTAGTCGGCAGGATTTCGTGCCCGCAACCACCGGGTACTGCGTGCCTTCAAAAGACTGTCATACCTGCCGTGGTGAAGGTTCTCGCAATCCGGAGCCGTTTCCCGCCATCTTCAAAAGTTTCCCGCCATCCGCAGCTGTTTTCCCGCCATCGGACGCCATCTTCGGGACGCCGCGCGGGAAGAAGAGGGGCGTGGACGCCGAAAGCGCGCGAGACCCGAAACTCCGCCCCACGCACCGACGCTGTGCAAGGTCCTGGAAGGGAGAGAGAGCGACGCTGACGTCACCAGGACGCGACGCAAGGTCCTCATCCGGAGCAGCACCAGGGGAGCCGCGGCCTACAGAACAGGATCGTCGGAAGGTAGGCCACACTTAACTAGGGGGGAGGAATATGAAGGACACGGAGGGACCCTCTACCACCAGCGCGGCCACTGCTGCAGTAATGCCATTTACAATGCCTTACATCCCCGGAGCGGCCTGGCTGCCCCAATACTCAGGGGAGTCGCATACCCTAAGCGACTTTAAAGAGAGACTGTACAGCCTATTTAAGGTATACCCCCTGACGGAGGGCAAGAAAGTGAGCATATTGTTAGGCCAGCTAACCGGCGCAGCCCAGAGTGAAGTAAAGTCCTGGTCAGTCCGGGACAAGGAGACCGTAAAGGAGATCTTGGCCCGTCTGAAGGACACTTTTGATACCCGCACCTCAGCCGAGATCAAAATGAGATTTTTTGGGTGCAAGCAGCGGGCCCAAGGCAGTATAAGAGACTATGCTTTGAGTTTGTGTGTCACCCTGGCCTGGATGCCACAAATACAATAAAGCTGTGTCTGAGAGCAAGGGGGAGGTTCTCTGGTCAGGGGAACATTAGCATGCAATACCTCCTGTCTCAGGCCAGTAGGGGGAGCAGGCTGCCCCTTTAAAAGCTGGAACTGGGGGCAGGGTTAGGGAGAACTGGACGACCTGTCTCTGGAATGAGAGGTGTCCCAGAGCAGTGAGGGACAGTTGTATTGCACCCTAAGAGGACGTGTGGCAGTAGGAGAGCCACAAGCCAGGGACAAGAGGTGAAGTACGCCTGTCCTGGCAGATAAAGAACCAAATTTACCAGACTTTGGCATCTGAGGCTGTGAGGATTCCACATCCTACAGAAGATAACCAGTCCGCAGGAGACTGTACGTTCCTTGGCCTAAGAAGCCCGGAGGCTCCGCCACAGCAGAAGGGACCAGCATAGACGTACCAGGCCGGGAGTAGAAAGGAACCCACATTGCAAACCATACGGGCGAGAGGACGCTGTGAGCTCGGGACCGTGGGCTGTTGCCCTACCAGGAGGAGATCGCCAGAAGAAACGCAGAGAGCACGGTAGGCCTACACCCTCACCCTGACCAGGGCCAATTTCCCGTTTGCTCTCAGACGTCCAGGCCCCCTCCTAGCCGAGCCGGTTTGTGGGTCAGTTCACCTGTTCTAGTAAAGACCCTGGACTGCAACCTGTTGTCTGTGTGCTCCTTGCTCCTCCAGCACTAATGGTACTGGGACGTCCTGCACCATCACCCCCCATCTTCCATTATACTGCCCTGGGGCCGCACTCTTCCCGTGGGGAGTCACACTATCCCAGCTGCATACATCATCAGCCCCAGCGGTCTACCTGGCAGCGGCGGACCGCAATGACCGCAATCCACGGGTGGCGTAGTCGGACACATCAACAGCGCGTCGCAGACTACAAATGGTCTGACCACCCTGAGCCACGGAACCGGGTTGCCACTACTACCCCCATCATTTCCCGATTGCCCGGCTCCGCGTGCCCCACGGCCCAGGAGGCGAGTCATTTGCAAGAGGCCCTGGGAGCCATTAAACTGGCTGACCCTGACAGTGTGCGGAATGCAGATGAACTGTTAACTGAGCAATTCATTGAGGGTCTGCTGTCCAACGCCCACCGAACCCAGTTGCATGTATGTCACCCTGGCCTGGATGCCACAAATGTAATAAAGCTGTGTCTGAGAGCAAGGGGGAGGTTCTCTAGTCAAGGATCATTAGCATGCAGCACCTCCTGTCCCAGACCAGTAGGAGGAGCAGGCTGCCCCTATAAAAGCTGGAGCTGGGGGCAGGGTTAGGGAGAACTGGACAACCTGTCTCTGGATTGAGAGGTGTCCCAGAGCAGGACAGACAGTTGTGTTGCAGCCTAAGAGGACGTGTGGCAGTAGGAGAGCCACGAGCCAGGGACAAAAGGCGAACTGAGTCTGTCCTGGCAGATATAGAAACTAATCCACCAGACTTTGGTGTCCGAGGCTGTGAGGATTCCACATCCTACAGCAGATAACCAGTCCGCAGGGGACTGTATGTTCCTTGGCCTAAGAAGCCCGGAGGCTCCGCCACAGCAGAAGGGACCAGCAGAGTCGTACCAGGCCGGGAGTAGCAAAGGACCCAAGTTGCAAGCCATACGGGCGAGAGGACACGGTGAGCTCAGGAACGTGGGCTGTTACATTACCAGAAGGGAAATAGCCAGAAGGAGCACAGAGAGCACGGTAGGCCGACACCCTCACCTTGACCAGGGCCAGCTTCCCACTTGCTCTCAGACATCCAGGCCCCCTCCTAGCCGGGCCTATTTCTGGGTCGTTTTACCTGTTCTAATAAAGACCCTGAACTGTTTAAGAGACCTCCGTTTCCTGGCTAACACGGTTGGAATCATCCCCTCCATCATCCATCATACACTGCCCTGGGGCCCTACTCTTCCCGTGGGGAGTTGTACTATTCGGAGCTGCACCTTTACATCTGCCCCAGAGGTCTGCACTGCAGCGGCGGATAGCACTGACCGCAATCCACGGGTGGCGTAGTCAGACATTACTTAAAAACTTATAAAGGACTGCCACTGGTCTGACCACCCTGAGCCACGGACCGGGTTGCCACTACTACCCCCATCGTCTCCCTATTGCCCGGCTCCGAGTGCCCCACGGCCCAGGGGGCGAGTCAGCTTTGGCGTAGTCGGCAGGATTGTAACCAACCCGCCACAAATGGGTATTGTGTGCCTGAAAAAGACTGTACACGTACCTGAAGAAGAGTTTTCCCGCCTTCCGGAGCCGTTTCCCGCCATTTTCAGCCGTCTCCCGCCATCTTCAGCCGTTTTCCCGCCATCGGACGCCATCTTCAGGATGACGCGCGGGAAGAAGAGGGGCGTGGACGTCCAAACCGCGCGAGACCCGAAGCTCCGCCCCATGCACCGACGCTGCGCAAGGTCCTGGAAGGGAGAGAGGACGACGCTGACGTCACCAGGACGCGACCCAAGGTCCTCGTCCGGAGCAGCACCAGCGGAGCCGCGGCCTACAGAAGAGGATCGTCGGAAGGTAGGCCACGCTTAACTAGGGGGGGGGAAGATGTCGGACACGGAGGCGCCCACTACCACCAGCGCAGCTGCAGCAGCGGTGATGCCATTTTCCCTGCCCTACATCCCTGGAGCGGCCTTGGCTGCCTAAGTATTCAGGGGAGCCCCATGCCCTAACTGACTTTAAGGAAAGGCTGTACAGTTTGTTCCAAGTTTACCACCCTGACAGAGGAACAGAGGATTAGCATACTGACAGGGCAGTTAACTTGCGCAGCCCAGCAGGAGGTAAAGTTATGGCCCACTGAGGAGAAAAGGAACGTAAAGGACATTCTAGCCCGGCTGCGGGGTACCTTTGATACCCGTACCTCCGCTGAAATTAAAATGCGGTTCTATGGATGTAAGCAGCGGGTACAGGACAGCATCAGAGACTATGCCCTAAATTTGCAGGAAGCCTTGAGAGCCATCAAACAAGCTGACCCTGGCAGCGTGCAGGATACGGATAAGCTACTAACAGAACAGTTCATACAAGGTCTGCTGTCTAGCACCCACAGGACCCAGCTGCGCCTCATGTTCTTTCAGAACCCTGATCTGACCTTTGCCCAATTCAAGGACAGGGCCATAAGGGTGATCCGTGAACCCGCAACAAGTGGCGCTATAAACCCCCGGCGCCCTGCTCTCACCTACCACCAGGAGGCAGCGCCCTCCTCTATGGACTCCATGGGGGCTGACGCACAGGCCCTGAACCAAGCCCCGTCAAAAGATCTGCACCACCAAGTCCAGGAGCTGACCAGGAGCGTTGCGGCGTTGACCAGGACCGTCCAGGCGTTGCAAGTGGACCAGTCAAGACCCATCGAGTTGGCCTCAAGTCCGGAGGATGTCCCATGGCGTCGACAGAGGAGGATCCCGTCGTTCCGAGGGAGGCCCACAAACCGCTACACAGAGGATGGACAGCCCATTTGCCGTCGATGCAGCCAGCCCGGACACATTTCCAGGTACTGTAATTTAAACGGGTCCAACCTGGGGCAGAGGGCCAACCCTTCAGGTATAAGATCACCAGGCCCTTATAATTGGCGTGATAAGTACTTTGGGGGGCGCCCAGTTTTACCCGTGGTGCTGGACGGCATCCCCATGAGCGCCTTGCTAGATACCGAGTCGCAAGTAACTACTATCCCTTAGGTACTTTTTAAGCAGTATTGGACTGATGCTGATATAACACGGTATCCAGACAGTGACTTGAGCATCATCGCCAGTAATGGCTTGCCCGTGCCGCAGATGGGGTTCAAGGAGATGACCATTAAAATTGGTAAAGTTGAACTACCGGCACAGGGAGTGATTATTGTGGACATTGACCGTCGTGAAAGTCACCCTAAAATAGCTGTGGGTACTAACGTGATTGAAAATTGTCTTTCAGAGGTAATTGTAATTCTACAACAGGTGGCGGTGAATGCTTGCTCCAGCCAACAGAGAGTCCTCAACAAGGAGATAAAAGCCCTGATGAGACGGCAGTAGGTAGAACTGTCTGGTGGTGAGATCGGTAGCGTAAGACTGAGTGACCCATTCCCCATTTCCATGCCTCCCAAACGTGAAATGATGATCTGGTGTCGGACTGCAATCGGGTTGAGAGGTAGAGACTACCAAGCCATGGTAGAACCCGTGTACTCAGACAGCAGGCCCACCATTTTGACAGCCCGGGGGTGGTTGATGTCCGTCATGGGAGGGTGCCCGTTCGCATTCTCAACATTGGGGAGAGAGAGGTACACTTACCCAGGTACACTACACTTGCCAAACTGTTTGTTGTCGAACACAAAGCTATCAGGGCCGTGGAGCCTTTGCCTCCATCTCCACAGGTGGAGGGTAATGGCTTCCAGAAACAAAAGGAGGACTGGTGCCAGAAACTCCATGTGGGTGCTGACTCCACTACCCTGCACCAAAAACAAGGAGTCTACCGGGTGGTACAGGAGTACGAGAGAGTCTTTAGTAAGCACCCGCTGGACTTCGGCAGAGTAAAAGGGATAGAACACCACATCCCCACAGGGAACCACCCACCAATAAAAGAGAGACACAGGCCTGTACCCCCTGCACATTATCAGAACGCCAAGGGTATGCTGCGGGAAATGAAAGAAGCTGGGGTCATTAGAGATAGCTGTAGCCCCTGGGCAGCCCCCCTGGTTCTGGTAAAAAAGAAAGACGGCACCATGAGAATGTGCGTGGACTACAGACAAATCAACCGTATCACCCACAAAGATGCATATCCGCTGCCTAGAATAGAAGAGTCTTTAGCCGCACTAAAATCAGCTAACTTCTTTTCTACTTTGGACCTTACTAGCGGGTACTAGCAGGTTCCTGTGGCAGAGGCTGACAAGGAGAAGACCGCCTTCACCACCCCGATGGGACTGAGCGAGTTCAGCTGTATGCCCTTCGGGCTCTGCAACGCACCAGGGACCTTGCAGAGGCTGATGGAATGCTGTCTAGGGCACCGAAACTTCGAGACAGTCCTCCTTTACCTGGACGACGTGATCGTCTATTCGAAGACTTACGAGGACCATCTAAAGCACCTGGCCGAGGTGTTTGAAGCCCTGGCAGGCTATGGCCTGAAGGTGAAACCATCAAAGTGTCACCTGTTGAAACCGAAATTCCAGTACCTAGGGCACGTGGTAAGTGCGGAAGGAGTAGCCCCCGACCCTGACAAAGTCACAGCAATCAAGAGCTGGCCAAGCCCCTCGAACATCAAAGAAGTGAGGCAGTTCCTCGGGTTGGTAGGCTACTACCGAAGGTTCATCCCCGGGTTCATTAAGATGGCAGCTCCTATGCAGGACCTCCTGATAGGACAGTCTAAGTCAAGAAGCCAAAAGCCACCCTTCAAGTGGGATAAACCGGAAGAGGAGTCCTTCCGCCAGTTGAAGATGGCCCTCACAGGGGATGAGATCCTGGCCTACCCTGATTATGGCCAGCCTTTTATTCTCCACACAGACGCCAGTAATGTGGGACTGGGAGCCGCACTGTCAGAAAAACAACAGGGCAGAGAAAGGGTGATCGCGTACGCCAGTCGGAAGCTGAGGCCCACCGAGAGGAACCCGGAGAATTACAGCTCCTTCAAGCTAGAATTCTTGGCGGTGGTGTGGGCCGTAACGGAACGCTTCAAGCATTACCTGGCCTCTGCAAAGTTCACTGTGTACACGGACAACAACCCGTTAACACACCTAGACAGTGCAAGACTTGGTGCTCTGGAACAGCGGTGGATGGCCAGTCTCTCCAATTATGACTTCGTGATCAAGAACCGGGCAGGCAAAACCAATGCCAACGCTGATGCCCTATCGAGAATGCCTCACTTACCTGAAGGTGACGAAGACCCAGAAGAGCTGGAGGAGATAGAACTCCCCGCGTTTCACCGGTACGGAGCCGCTCAATACTCCCACCGCGTGAAGGAGGAAGATTTAACAACCGCTATGATCAATCCCCTACCTAACCACAGCTGGGCCGAGACCCAAGATAGTGACCCTGCAATCCACCTGGTGAAAGATCTGCTGACCCAGGAAGACGCCCGCTTAGATCCGGATGCTCCAGAGGAAGCCAAGCAGCTATGGAAAGAGAAGAACAAGCTGTTCCTCTATGAAGGCAAGCTGTGCAGAAGACTTGTCAACCACCGGACACACGAGCTGACCTGGCAAGTCGTGGTCCCAAGGCGGGATGCAGCTATGGTCCTGGTGGCTTACCATGACAGAGCGGGGCACTTCGGTTGGAAGAAACTGGAGTTCCTGCTAAGAGGACGGTTCTTTTGGGTCGGCATGAGAGGGGCTGTAGAGAAGTGGTGCAGGGACTGTGGCCCTTGTAACTTAAGGAGAAAAGACCGCACCAGCCAGAAGACAGCCTTGAAGCCCATCGTCACCCAGCAGCCTCTTGAGCTGGTAGCTCTGGACCACGTCAAATTGGCTCCAAGCCGGTCAGGATACATCTACGCCCTGACAATCGTGGACCACTATTCCCGTTTTCTAGTGGTGGTCCCGGTAAAAGACTTGACAGCCCAAATGGCGGCCAGAGCCTTCCAGCAATACTTCTGACGTCCACACGGGTATCCAGAACAAGTCCTGACAGACCAGGGTCCAGCGTTCGAGGCCGAAATCTTCCAAGAGTTCTGCAACCTCTATGGCTATAAGAAGATTCGGACAACGCCTTACCACCCACAAACCAACGGGATGTGTGAGAAAATGAACAATATAGTCATTGATCTCCTGAAGACGTTGCCCCTGGAGGAACGCAGCCTGTGGCCAGAAAAACTGCCGGACCTGATAGACTTATACAACCATATCCCGGTGAACGCTACAAACTGCACCCCGGCTTACCTTATGCGAGCCAGACCAGGTAAGCTGCCCCTAGATCTGGAGATGGGAGTCCTAACACCTGAGGACACCTCCCCGGATGCGGACTGGGATATGGAGAGGCGACTGCAGTACAAGAAGGTACAGGAGAGTGTGGAGAAGAACCTGGCCCAGGTGAGAGAAAGGCAAGAAAGACTCTTCAACCAACACGCCCCTGCTGGTCCCCTAGAACCTGGTGAGCAGGTCCTGAAGCGAAAGAGAAGGCTACATAAGTTGGACGACCAGTGGGAAAGGGAACCCTACACCGTACTGAAGTCTGATCACGACAACTCGAAGGCGTGCGTGATCACCAAGGATGGAGGAGAGACCACTAGTACCGTCTCCAGAGACCACCTAAAAAGGTGCCCTGAGCAACTCCGTAGTGCAGAAGAGGATCAAAGTGACCTTGAACCCGCAGAGGACAAGGAAAAAATCATCAGCACCATTCTCGGAGAGTTCCCTCAGTCCTGGACTCGAATAAACAATGCCATAGTGGTACCCATCCTGCATTTCCTGCAACCGGTTCAGCAACAACCTACACCAGAGCCGGAAGGTGAAGAAGAGCAAGCAGTTCCAGAGGCAGAAGAGCCTGTACCAGCAGCCCAGGAGAATGAACCCTCTGCTGACAATGAGCCTGCCATGCCTGCGGTAAGCCAGAGGACCCGCAGACAGCTGCCTGTCCTGCCTGTAAGTCTAGCCAGTGACTGCACCCTAAATGGTAGTGAAGAAAACCAGGTCGGTCCACCACCAGACAGTGGGTTACGCAGGTCAACCAGGAGCACAAAGGGGCAGATACCCGCTCACTGGAGAATATAGGGTGCACTAAAACTGTAAATAACCCTGTTGCCAAGTGTTGAAATGTTTACAAAGTTACCTGCATGATTAGTAATTGTGTGTTTCAGTTTCTTACAGTTACCATACGGACTCAAAGGTTATGGACTTTTAATAACCGGGACTTGTATGGACTGCGTTCGGAGTCTAACCAAGGAATGAACTAAGACTGTGAAGGACTTGGAGCTAGGACAGACCCCCACCTGGTTAAGGCTCCCCGTTGTGTTGGTGATATGGACACCCGGTCACAGACCACACTGTGACCTTAAGAACTCAAACTGTGCGTCACTTGCCTGATAATGTTTTATGGTCATGCATAATGTCTTTGTTCATTGTTTAGTCCCGGAGTACTAAATTTTACTAGGGGGGAATGTGTCACCCTGGCCTGGATGCCACAAATGTAATAAAGCTGTGTCTGAGAGCAAGGGGGAGGTTCTCTAGTCAAGGATCATTAGCATGCAGCACCTCCTGTCCCAGACCAGTAGGGGGAGCAGGCTGCCCCTATAAAAGCTGGAGCTGGGGGCAGGGTTAGGGAGAACTGGACAACCTGTCTCTGGATTGAGAGGTGTCCCAGAGCAGGGACAGACAGTTGTGTTGCAGCCTAAGAGGACCTGCGGCAGTAGGAGAGCCACGAGCCAGGGAAAAAAGGCGAAGTGAGTCTGTCCTGGCAGATAAAGAAACTAATCCACCAGACTTTGGTGTCTGAGGCTGTGAGGATTCCACATCCTACAGCAGATAACCAGTCCCACGGCCCAGGGGGCGAGTCACGTGCAATGGCCTTGCAGAACCCTGGTTTAGACTTTGCAAAGTTCAAAGACAGGGCCATCCGGGTGCTCAGAGAACCGGCACCGGGTAGCGTTGTAACCCACCGGCGCCCTGCTATTACCTATCATCAAGAGGCGGCGCCCTTGTCTGCAGAGCCTGTAGGAGCTGGTGCGCAGGCTTTGGACAACAACCCGGCTACAGACCTGCACCATCAGGTCCAAGAGCTAACTAAAAGCGTAGCCGCGCTAACCCGAACTGGGCAGTCTTTACAGGTCTCTCCTCCAGGAAGGATCAATCCGGCCACCAGTCCGGAGGACATCCCGTGGCACCGACAGAGGAGGATCCCATCGTCCAGAGGAAGACCCAGCGACAGATACAACGAGGACGGACAACCCATCTGCCGCCGCTGCAATCAACCCGGACATATGGCAAGGTACTGTCATTTAAATGGTCACAACCTGGGGCAGAGGGCCAACCCCCAGGCATAAGATCATCAGGCCCATCGAACTGGCGTGATAAATACGTAGGAGGACGTCCGGTCTAGCCTGTGGTACTGGATGGCATTCCTATGAGTGCCCTACTAGACACTGGGTCACAGGTGACTACCATCCCGTACGTGCTCTTTAAGCGGTACTGGAATGACTCGGACATAACCCGCTACCTAGATGATGACCTGAGTATCATCACCAGCAATGGTCAGCCTGTGCCACAGGTGGGGTTCAAAGAGGTGACCATTAAGGTCGGTAAGGTCGAACTGGCGGCACAAGGACTGATTATTGTGGACATTGACCGTCATGAGAGTCACCCTAGAATAACTTTGGGAACTAATGTGATTGAAAATTGTCTTGCAGAGGAAATTCTCATTTTACAGCAGGTTGCCAAGAACGACAGTTCCAGCTAGCAGCGTGTCCTCCGAAAAGAGATCCGGGCACTGATGAAACGGCAACAGGTGGAATTATCTGGTGGTGAGATTGGTAGCGTGAGAATGTGTGACCCGTTCCCTATTGCCATGCCCCCGAAAAGTGAGATGATGATCTGGTGCCGGGCAGCTATTGATCTAAGTGGTAGAGACTACCAAGCAATGGTAGAACCCGTCTAGGGTCAGTAGGCCCACCATTTTGACAGCACGGGGGGTGGTCGATGTACGCCATGGGAGGGTACCTGTCCGCATTGTAAATATCGGGGAGAGAGAAGTACACCTGCCCCGGTATGCCACGCTAGCCAAATTGTTCACCATAATCCAAAATTCTGTAAAGGCTGTAGAACCCTTGCCTCCATCTCAACCAGAGGAAGGTAACGGCTCTAAGAAACAAATGGAGGACTGCTGTCAGCAACTGCATTTGGGTACTGACTTTACTCCCTCACGCCAAAAACAGGGAGCCTACCGGGTGGTTCAGGAGTATGAAAGAGTCTTTAGTAAACACCAGCTAGACTTCGAGCGAGTAAAGGGGGTAGAGCATCACATCCTCACAGGAGACCATCCACCCATGAAGGAAAGATACCGACCTGTACCCCCTGCACACTATCAGCATGCAAAGGGGATGTTGCGGGACATGAAGGAGGCCGGGGTAATCAGGGACAGCTGTAGCCCCTGGGCAGCTCCACTAGTTCTAGTGAAAAAGAAGGACAACACAATGAGAATGTGTGTAGACTACAGAAAGGTCAACCGTATCACACACAAAGATGCGTACCCGTTACCTAGAATAGAAGAATCTTTAGCTGCATTAAAATCTGCTAACTTCTTCTCCACTTTGGATCTTACTAACGGGTACTGGCAGGTTCCTGTAGCAGAGGCAGAGAAGGAGAAGACTGCATTCACCACCAGGATGGGTCTCAGCGAATTCAACTGTATGCCGTTCGGGCTCAGCAATGCACCAGAAACCTTCCAGCGGTTGATGGAATGCTGTCTGGGACACCGGAATTTCGAGACGGTCGTGTTATACCTGGACAATGTCATTGTTTATTCCAAAACCTACGAGGACCATTTGAAACACCTGGCAGAAGTGTTTGATGCCCTGGCAAGCTACGGCCTAAAGGTGAAACCATCCAAGTGTCACCTGCTGAAACCAAAGGTGCAGTACCTGGGACACGTGGTGAGTGCTGACGGATTGGCTCCCGACCCCGATAAGATCACCGTGATTAAAGACTGGCCAAGACCCTCCAGCATAGAGGAAGTGCGGCAGTTTCTCGGGTTGGTAGGCTACTACCGAAGATTCATTCCCGGTTTCACCAAAATGGCAGCTCCTATGCAGGACCTCCTGATAGGTCAATCCAGGAAGGCCAAAGACCAGAAGCCGCCCTTCAGGTGGGAAAAGCTGGAAGAGGAGTCCTTCCGCCAGCTGAAGATGGCCCTCCCGGGGGATGAAATCCTGGCGTACCCTGACTACAGCTAGCCCTTTATCCTCCACACAGACGCGAGCAACATCGGGCTAGGAGCCGTACTGTCCCAGATCCAGCAGGGGAAAGAACGGGTAATCGCTTACGCCAGACGAAAACTACGGCCCACGGAGAGAAACCCTGAGAATTATAGCTCATTCAAGCTAGAGTTCCTGGCAGTGGTGTGGGCAGTGACCGAACGTTTCAAGCATTACCTTGCCTCTTCCAAGTTCACCGTGTACACGGATAACAACCCGTTGACACACCTGGACACTGCAAGACTTGGTGCCCTGGAGCAGAGATGGATGGCCTGCCTGTCCAACTATGAATTCACCATCAAATACCGGGCGGGACGCTCAAATGCCAATGTGGATGCCCTGTCCAGAATGCCAAACTTACCGGACGTAGGGGAAGATCCAGAATAACTGGAAGAAGTCGAACTCCCTGCGTTCCACCGTCATGGGATTACACTGTATTCCCACCGTGTAAGGGACAGGCGCTCTGCCATGTTCAATCCCTTACCCCACTACAGCTGGGCGGAGACACAAGACAGTTATCCCGCAGTCCGTCTGGTGAAGGAAATGCTGACACAGGCTGATGCCCGTCTTGACCCAGACGCTCCGGAGGAGACCAAGCAACTGTGGAAGGAGAAAAGTAAACTGTTTCTTTACAAGGAGAAGCTGTGCCGGAGAATGGTCAACTCTAGAACACATGAGCTGACCTGGCAGGTAGTGGTCCCAAGACGAGACGCGGCTATGGTTCTGGAGGCATACCACAATGGAGCAGGACACTTCGGATGGAAGAAGCTGGAGTTCCTGTTGCGTGGACGGTTCTACTGGGTAGGCATGAGAGGAGCCATCGAGAGGTGGTGCAGAGACTGTAGCCCGTGCAACCTAAGAAGGAAGGACCGTGCCAGCCAAAAGACTCCTCTGCAGCCCATCATCACCAGGCAGCCACTGGAGCTGGTAGCTGTGGACCATGTGAAACTGGCTCCAAGCAAATCTGGGTACGTCTACGCCCTCACAATCGTAGATCACTACTCCCGGTTCCTGGTGGTGGTCCCTGTCAAGGACTTAACGGCTCAAACAGCAGCTAGAGCCTTCCATCAGCACTTCTGCCGTCCACACGGGTATCCGGAGCAAGTGTTGACTGACCAAGGGCCAGCCTTCGAAGCGGAGGTCTTCCAAGAGTTCTGCAATCTGTATGGCTGCTGGAAGATAAGAACAACGCCCTATCACCCTCAGACCAACGGACTATGTGAGAAAATGAACCAGGTGGTGATAGACTTGCTAAAAATGTTGCCCCTGGAAGAACGCAGTCTCTGGCCTGAAAAACTGCCTGATCTGGTGGACTTATATAATCACATCCCTGTAGGTTCCACCAACTGTACCCCGGCTTACCTAATGAGAGCAAGACCTGGTAAGCTGCCTATTGACCTGGATATGGGAGTCCTGACACCTGAGGACACCTCGCCAGAGGCAGACTGGGATACAGAACGGCAGCAGCAGTATCGGAAAGTACAGGAGAGCGTCGAGCGGAGTCTGTCTCAAGCAAGAGAAAGGCAAGAGAAGACTTATAACCAGCATGCTCCCGCTGTTCCCCTGGTACCTGGAGAGCAGGTCTTGAAGAGAAAGAGGCGGCTCCACAAGTTGGACGACCAGTGGGAGAAGGACCCTTACACAGTACTGCCTTCAAGTCATGATAACCCAAAAGTCTGTGTAATCAGTAAGGATGGAGGAGAGACCACAGCCATTGTCTCCAGAGACCACCTGAAAAAGTGTCCCTAGCAGCTGCAAAGCCCTGACGAAGATCAAGGGAACCCTCAACCCGCAGAGGAAAGGGAAGAAATGATCAGTACCTTACTCGGAGACTTTCCCCGGTCCTGGACTCAAATCAACAATGCAGTCGTGGTACCCGTCCTCACCTTTCTCCAGCCAGCCCCTCAAGGGCCTACAGAAGAACAGGTAGTGTCAGAAGAGCAGCCGGCCCAGGAGGCAGAAGAATCCATACCAGCAGCCCAGGAGAATCAACCCTCTGCTAGTAGTGAGCCTGCCGTGCCCTTAGTAAGCCAAAGAGTACGCAGAAAGCTGCCAGGCCTACCCGCAACACCTTCTACACCCTGTAGTGCAGAAGCAGATAGTGGGTTACGTAGGTCCACTAGGAGCACAAGAGGACAGATGCCCGCTCGCTGGAGAGTCTAATGCCAAGTATATATTTACCTGTACATACGTAAATGCTGAAAAAGGTTTATGTTTTTGTTGCCTGTTCATTGATTATGTTTCTCTAGTTACCCTGCAGGTTTATTTGGACTGACAGGTTATGGATGCTGAGTAACCGGAACTACATTGTAGATAGTTGCACCATGGTGCCTCTTGCGAAGATGGCCGCGGAAGAGAAAAACCTGTCTGGCGTGGCCTCCTTGTGGCCCAAAGTAGCTAGCCTCAGCCTTGCAGCCACGCCCAGGGCCAACGTTTGGGGTTTGCTTTGTACAGGTCCCCTACTCTGTTCCAACACTTCACCTTGTTGGGTGACATGGATACCCGGTTACGGACACGCCGTGACCTCTAAAGACTAAAGCTTCTTGTACATATGTTGTTGTATTATTGTTTATACCCTGTACTTCTGTTTTCTTAAAATGTGTTTAGTCCCGGAGTACTAAAATTTACTAGGGGGGAATGTGGCACCCCAGGGGTCTGGTTACCACAGTAATAGAAATATTACGTCTGAGAGCAAGTGGGAGGTTTCCTGGTCTGGAGCCCTTAAGCATGCAACACCTCCTGCCCAGACCTGGGAGGGGAGGAATCTGCCCTATATAAACTGGGTCTGGGGCGGGGTTAGACAGACAGAGCCTTGAGTGAAGTTCCAGACACAGGGCAAGAAACAGCTAGGAGCTCTGTAGGAGCAGGAGCTGAGTGCCAGGGACTGGAAGCAGATATTGCTCATCCTGGCTGAAGAGACTACGACCGGACAACGGAGTCCGAGGCTGTGGGAACCTCTAAGTCCAGCAGCAGAAACCAGCAGGCAGGGGATTCCAGGTCCTCTGGCCATTGAAGCCCGGAGGCTCAGTCACAAGGAAGGGACCAGCACCGCCATCGAGGAGCGGAGGCTATCAGAAGACCCCAAGTCACCAGCCATACGAGTGAGCACCACACGGTATACTCAGGGACGTGGGCTTCTTCCACTCGCTTACAGCAAGGTAGCCAGGAAGAGTGCAGATAGACGGGGAGGCCTACAACTCCACCTGGCCAGGGGAACTCCTGCTTGCTTGCAGACTAACCAGGCCCCTTATGCTAGCCAGTACTCTCGGGAGGATCTGCTTTAATATCATTAGTAAAGACCCTGAACTGCACTGCAAAGACTCTGAGTCGTTCCTGCTTTCTCACCGCATACAGCACTACTAGTACTGGGACGCCCGTGCACCATCACTCTCATCATCCACATTCCCTGCCCTGAGGCCATATTCTTCCCGTGGGGAGTTATCCCATTTTTAGCTGTGCACACCACACCAGCCTCAACGGACTGCATCGCAGCGGCGGTACACCCTGACGGCAATCCACGGGTGGCGTAGTCGGACATTAAACCACAAAATCCCTATAAAGACAGCCACCCTGAGCCACGGGACCGGGTCGCCGCCACGGAGACTACAACCCCCAGAGACCCGGCTCCGGGTAACCCACACGCTTGCACACACGGCCCAGGGGGCGCGTCATTAGTCTATGGGAGACCCGAGCATTTTTGCGGCGGCACCCCCGGCAGTCTGTAGAAAGCCTAAAAAGTGCCCAAAACGATAGTGACAGTGCTCAAAAGACATGGGGACAGCATGGGCATCGCCCCAGGAAGCATTTCTGACCCCCAGGTCACTGCTGTCAACAACGTGGTCAGAGGTATTAAGCCACTTTTACGGGCTCACAATAAAACTTTCAAAAACGAAACTGAAACGGTTTTCCTGTGAAATATGTTAAGAAACTTCCTTTCCAGGGTAAAGACTTGTGCATAAGGTAAAATAAATAACCAAAAACAAAAATACTCCTCCACACCTTGGGCTATGTTCACAAGTAGCATTTTTTATGCGTTTTTGCACTTTTGTATTGCCTTCAACCGTGACAAATGCATTCACCGGGAAATGTCATTTTAACATTTTACAATCTTATCTGGCCATGTGTTGTGTGACACATGCATACAGTGCTGAAAAGACATGGAAGCATCTCTGACACCCAGGTCAATGCCTAAAAGTGTGCCCATCAGAAGTGATCCTTGCCGCATTAGAAGATGCAGATTTGCAACTATCCCCGTGCAAGTCCTTGTCGCAGGGCAGTGTTCAATTGTACCTCCCCCATTCCTTGCAATGCAAGTGCAAGTATTCAGACTGCCACCCACCCACCCCCAGGCTGCAATACCATACTGCTAGCTTGCTTGCACTTGAAATTGGGTCTTTTAGGCATGTGGAGGCAGACGCCGGGCACCATGTCATAGCTGCGTCGGCGGCCTGGTATCCATACTCAGTCCCCAGCCGCCCGGTGGCCGGGTGTCCAAGCTCGGTCCCCAGCCGCCCCTATTTCTCCTGGGAACTTCCCCCACACTTTTCTTAGCCCGGCCTGCTTTAGGGCAGCACTGGACGAGCCCACTAGAGAACCAGACTCGTCCGGTGGGCCCTGGCTTCTCCATCAGGGGAGTTGAGAGTGCCAAGGTGAGGAGCTTGATGATGATGATAGAAGTTAGCATCTGCTTTGTTTTCTTGGAATGCAAGCGTAAGTGTGCAACCTGCCACCCACCCACCCCCAGGCTGCAATACCATACTGCTAGCTTGCTTGCACTTGAAATTGGGCCTTTTAGGCATGTGGAGGCAGACGCCAGCCACCATGTCATGGCTGTGTCGGCGGCCTGGTATCCATACTCAGTCCCCCACCGCCCGGTGGCCGGGTGTCCATGCTCGGTCCCCAGCCGCCAGGGGGCGGCCGGGTGTCCATACTCGGTCCTCAGTCGCCCCGCAGCCGGGTGCCCGCACACGGTCCCCAGCTGCCTGGGGGCGGCCGGGTGTCCATAAACGGTCCCCAGCCACCCCTATTTGAAGGACAGTCTAACCACAAACACGTGGACAAGTGAATGTGAACAGGGAGGGTCCATCTGACTGACGCCTTCACACTGGGTTAATATTGTGGAAGCCGGGACACAGTTGGACACTGGGATGCAACACGTCCTCCAGACATAGAGGATTGTGGGTCCTGGGTCAATCAGGCTTCAACACAAAGTTCAGAAGGTAGACAGCAGCAGTGGTCGGCCTCCTACACAACGAGTAAATTATTCCTGATCATGAGGCCATCCATCTCCTTAGCTTTCTGTTCCTTGGAATGCAAGCGCATATATGTAGTAGCGGCTAGGCCTGAGGTCGTCAGCGTTTTGGCGCATATCCTACCTCCTCCGAGGATTGCTGGATGTTTTCCTGCTACTATCCCAGTTCTATGACTCCCGTTAAAACAAAGCTTCAGGTGATGAATGATGGATGAGGTGGTGGCAAAGGAGAAAGAGCAGGAGGAACAGGGACCATTCACATCAATATCAAGGCCAGTCAACCACACATGTCTTGTAGGAGATATTTCTGTACCAAAAGGATCGGTTCGGCTACACAGTTATAGGGCATACAGTGAGTGCAATGCCTACCAAAAATTTCGAGGCACTCCAATGCCCCTTGGAAGTGACATGAAGGTCAGAGGGCCTTAACTAAACCGTTTTTTCCATTTATAGCAACTGGGTCTCCTGTACACTGTTGGCCTAAGCAGTGAATGGAAGGCTTTCTAAAAATTATGAGGAACTGCAATGCCCCATGAAACAGATGTGGATTACAGCATACTAAAAACCTTCTACCCATTATTGGGAAGTGGGTCTCCCTTAGTGTTCGCCTATGCATTGAAAAGTAAAAGCTGACTAAAATTAGGAGGAAATGCAATGCCCGTTGGAAGAGTCGTGGAGGTTAGAGGTAATTAAAAACAACATTTCAATGCCCCTTGGAAGAGCTGTGGAGTTCAGAGTGGTTTAACAAGACGGTTTTAATGCCCCTTGTAAGAGACATGGAGGTTACAGTAGCTTAACAAGACGGTTTTAATGCCCCTTGGAAGAGTGGTGGAGGTTACAGTGGATTAAAAAGACAATATCAATCCCCCGTGGAAGAGACATGGAGGTCACAGTAGCTTAACAAGACGGTTTTAATGCCCCTTGGAAGAATGGTGGAGGTCGCAGTGGAATAAAAAGACAATATCAATGCCCCTTGGAAGAGTGGTGGAGGTCGCAGCAACTTAACAAGATGGTTTTAATGCCCCTTGGAAAAGTGGTGGAGGTCACAGTAGCTTAACAAGACGGTTTTAATGCCCCTTGGAGAAGTGGTGGAGGTCGCAGTAGCTTAACAAGACGCTTTTAATGCCCCTTGGAAGAGCGGTGGAGGTTGCAATAGCTTAACAAGACGGTTTTAATGCCCCTTGGAAGAGTGGTGGAGGTCGCAGTAGCCTAACAAGATGGTTTTAATGCCCCTTGGAAGAGACATGGATGTCGCAGTAGCTTAACAAGACCGTTTTAATGCCCCTTGGAAGAGTGGTGGAGGTCACAGTAGCTAAACAAGACGGTTTAAATGCCCCTTGGAGGTCACAGTGGAATAAAAAGACAATATCAATGCCCCTAGGAAGATTGGTGGAGGTCGCAGTGAAATAAAAAGACAATATCAATGCCCCTTGGAAGAGTGGTGGAGGTCGCAGCAACTTAACAAGATGGTTTTAATGCCCCTTGGAAAAGTGGTGGAGGTCGCAGTAGCTTAACAAGACGGTTTTAATGCCCCTTGGAGAAGTGGTGGAGGTCGCAGTAGCTTAACAAGACGCTTTTAATGCCCCTTGGAAGAGGGGTGGAGGTTGCAATAGCTTAACAAGACGGTTTTAATTCCCCTTGGAAGAGTGGTGGAGGTCACAGTAGCCTAACAAGACGGTTTTAATGCCCCTTGGAAGAGACATGGAGCTCGCAGTAGCTTAACAAGACCGTTTTAATGCCCCTTGGAAGAGTGGTGGAGGTCAAAGTAGCTAAACAAGACGGTTTAAATGCCCCTTGGAGGTCACAGTGGAATAAAAAGACAATATCAATGCCCCTAGGAAGATTGGTGGAGGTCGCAGTGGAATAAAAAGACAATATCAATGCCCCTTGGAAGATTGGTGGAGGTCGCAGTTGAATAAAAGACAATATCAATGCCCCTTGGAAGAGTGGTGGAGGTCACAATAGTTTAACAAGACGGTTGTAATGCCCCTTGGAAGAGACGTGGAGGTCAGAGTGGTTTAACAAGACGGTTTTAATGCCCCTTGGAAGAGTGGTGGAGGTTACAGTGGAATAAAAAGACAATATCAATGCCCCGTGGAAGAGACGTGGAGGTCACAGTAGCTTAACAAGACGGCTTTAATGCCCCTTGGAAGAGTGGTGGAGGTCACAGTAGCTTAACAAGACGGTTTTAATGCCCCTTGGAAGAGTGGTGGAGGTCACAGTAGCTTAACAAGACGGTTTTAATGCCCCTTGGAAGAGTGGTGGAGGTCACAGTAGCTTAACAAGACAGTTTTAATGCGCCTTGGAAGAGACATGGAGGTCAGAGTGGTTTAACAAGACGGTTTTAATGCCCCATGGAAGAGTGGTGGAGGTCACAGTAGCTTAACAAGACGGTTTTAACGCCCCTTACAAGAGCCATGCAGTGCAGCATATTCAAAACATTATTCCCATTATTGGGGAGTGGGTCTCCCATAGTCTTTGCCTATGCCTTCCAAGCAAAAGCTGCCAAAAATTAGGACGGATGAACTTGCAATGCTGGCAACATGGACCATGGTCACCCTGGTGGTATAGGGTGGTGGAGGCTGAGGATAAGGAGAAGAGCAAAAAACAGCCGAAATGAGGAAGCGTATACCCATGTGTGGGTGTAAAACGGTGCATGGGAATACACCTCCCAAAATAACACAGTGGATTTTACTTTATGTTACTCTGCTGTCATTTGGTGGTGATGAGAAGTCTGGCCCAACCCAGCCCTTGTTCATTTTGATAAGGGTCAGCTTGTCAGCATTGTCAGTTGACAGGCGAGTGCGCTTATCAGTTATAATTCCTCCAGCGGCACTAAAAACATGCTCCGATAACACGCTAGCGGCAGGGCAGGCCAGGACCTCCAAGGCGTACAGAGAGAGTTCATTCCAAGTGTCCAGCTTGGATACCCAATAATTAAAAGGCACAGAGGAATCACGGAGGACGCTGGTATGGTCGGCAAGGTACTCCCTCACCATCTTTTGAAACTTTCCACTCCTTGTGAGAGTACCCCGTGCCTCAGGGCCTGTAAGCTGGGCAGGTCTCCGAAAACTGACCCAGAATGTTGACAGCGTTCCCCTGCCTCTGTTGGATTGGAGTTGCGTCTCTCTCGCCTGTACGCCTTGGTTGGTCAGCGAACTGTGACCTCTGCCGCTAGCATGTTCAGATGGGAATTTTTTTAACAGTTCTGCAGCAAGGGCCTTCTAGTACTGCCACATTTTTGTAGACCTCTCCACCTCAGGAATAAGAGAGTGAAAGTTCTCCTTGTAGCGGGGGTCTAAAAGTGTCACCAACCAGTAATGACTGTCACCCAACATTTTGACAAAGCGAGGGTCATGGTTAAGGCAGCGTAACATAAAGTCAGCCATGCGTGCCAGACTGGTAACGGGCAAGACTTCCGTGTCCTCACCAAGATGACGACTGACCATGCTCTCCTCCTCCTCCTCCTCCTCCCCCCTGTCCTCAGGCCACCCACGCTGAACCGACGGTATGACAGCTGTACAGGTACTACCGTCTAAAGCGCATGATACCAGCTCCTGTTCTTCCTCCTCCTCCTCCTCTCCCTCATTGTCCCCCAATGCACGTTGGGATGAGATGAGGCTGGGCTGTGTGTAATTGCCCGCTACGGCTTCTTGATCCATCTCATCATACTCTGGCTGCAATGCCTCCTCTTTAATTCTATGCAGAGAGCGCTGCAAAAGACAGACAAGTGGGATGCTGACGCTAATGAAGGCCTCATCGCCACTCACCGTCTTGGTGGACTCCTCAAAGTTTGTCAGGATGGTACATATGTCAGACATCCAGGTCCACTCCTGAGGTCTTATGTGTGGAGTCTGACCTGAATATCGACGGCCTTGTTGCAGCTGGTACTCCACAACTGCTCTCTTCTGCTCACAAATCCTTTGCAACATGTGGAGGGTAGAGTTCCAACATGTGGGGACATCACACACCAGTCGGTGTGCCGGAAGCTGCAAACGCTGCTGCAACACAGCAAGGGCGGCGGAAGCTGTAGCCGACTTGCGAAAATGAGCTGACAGACGGCGTACTTTGACAAGCAGATCAGGCAACTCGGGATACAATTTAAGAAACCGCTGAACCACAAAGTTAAGCACATGAGCCAGGCATGGTACGTGTGTGATCTCGCACCGCCTCAGAGCCGCCACCAGGTTACAGACATTGTCACACACGACCATGCCTGGATGTAGGTTCAGCAGTCTCAACCACAGATCTGCCTGCTCTTTCACAGCTGTCCACAACTCACAAGCAGTGTGAGGTTTCTCACCTAAGCTTATGAGTTTCAGCACAGCCTGTTGCCGCTTGGCTGAGGCAGTACTGCAGTGCTTCCAACTTGTAACTGATGTGGTGATATCTGAGATGGAGGCTGAACATGAGGAGGAGGATGATGCGCAGGAGCTGTACACTGTGGGGGCAACTCTGACTGACATAGGGCCCGCAATCCTCGGTGTGGGGAGGATGTGTTCTGTCCCAAGATCCGACTCGGTCCCGGCTTCCACTATGTTTACCCAGTGTGCCGTCAGGGAGATGTACGGTACCTAGCCACAAGCACTTGTCCACGTGTCCGTTGTCAGGTGGACTCTCCCAGTAACTGTGTTGTTGAGGGCACGGCAGATGTTTTGGGACACGTGCTTGTGTAGTGCGGGGATGGCACACCGGGCAAAATAGTGTCGGCTGGGGACCGAGTACCGAGGGACGGCCACCGCCATAAGCTTGCGGAAGTATTCTGTCTCCACCAGCCTAAAAGGCAGCATTTCCAACGCAAACAGTCGTGAAATGTGCGAATTTAGGACTGTGGCCTGTGGGGCGTTGGCTGCGAATTTGCACTTTCGTTCAAAGCTCTGGGATATGGACAATTGAACGCTGCGGTGGGACGTGTACGTGAACGTTGATGCTGTTTCTTGAGAAACTGCCATAACAAGTGAAGACTGAGAGGAGGGGGCATCTTTGCATGCAGTATGGACAGGGGATTGCCTTGCATGCACAACAGGGGGTTCTATTACACACACAACAGTGGAAGAAGCAGTGGCGACACCCGCTGACACTGGTCGTGGACCCTGGGGTTCGCCCCACAAAGTCGGGAGCTTTGCTGCCATGCGCCTGATCATGCTGGTGGTGGTCAGGCTGGTAGTTTTGTCACTCCTGCAGATGCTGACAGGCAGGTGGTACAAATGGCCTTTTTGGTGTTATCAGCAGAGTCTTTAAAAAAATTCAATACTCTGGAAGACCTACCGGTTGTACTGGCAACGTCCCTCGTGTTGGTGTTATGGGAAACTGTTGCCCGCCTTCTGTATGCGGCCACCACACTGCTTCTTCCTGCCTGTTGGGGTACTTGCCTCCCTCCCCCTGTGTGCTGCTGGCCTCGCTCTGCGTGTCCTCCTGCCACGATGGGTCAGTTACTAGATCAACCACCACCTCCTCCTTTTCCACTTACGCACCACGATCCTCCTCCTCACTTCGTGGCAATTGTGTCTCGTCATCGTCCACCTCTTGTGAAAAATTGCCAGCGTCGACTTCCTGTGGCCGTGGCTGTTCAAATATTTGGGCATCGCTACATGGGATCTCCTCTTCTACCACTTCAAGCGAAGCAGGCAAGGGGCACAAATCTGGAAATGGACCAGTGAACAGCTCTTCAGAGTGTCCAAGTGTGGGATCAGTTGCTGTCTGACGACACTCGGCATGGTGGGAGGAAGGAGCATCAGGGTGAGGAGGAGTATGCAGTCGAGACTCACGGCTACTAAAACTTGATCGTGTGGAAGACAGACGGAGGTGGTGGTGCCCAGGTAACTGGAAGTATTATCTGCTATCCAATTAATAACCTGTTCACACCGATCAGTTTGCAAAACTGGTGTTGTAGTGTGCTTCCCTAGTAATTCGGTCAAGAAGTGGGAGCGAGAAGATGTGGCTGTTGGTTGTGGCACATTTTCACCTTGGCCACGGCTCCGTCCTCTACACGCACCATCACCAGAACGTCCAGTTCCACGTCCCTTGCCACGCGCCTTGCCCATTGTAAATGAAGTAAAATAGCTTACACTCGCACTATCAATGGAAAAAGGGTAATAAAGAGGAGATTAGAACCGTGGAAGAGGAAAACGAAAGTTCTATTTGTCTGGCCTACACCAGAATCTTTTAAACAGATATATTTGTGTCTGAACACTGAGCGAGACATTCAATTTTTTTATTTTTTATGTAAAAAAGGCAAAAAGGTGGATAATACAGAGATTTGAACCGTGGAACTGCAAAACCACAGTTATAGTTATGTGGCCTACACCAGACTCTTTTAAACAGATATATTGGTGTCTGAACAGTCAGGGAGACACAATTACTGTTTTTTTTTACGGTAAAAATGCCAAAAGCAGGATAATACAGAGATTTGAACCGTGGAACTGCAAAACCAAAGTTCTAGTTATCTGGTCTACACCAGACTCTTTTAAATAGATATATTGGTGTCTGAACAGTCAGGGAGACACTATTACTGTTTTTTTTTACGGTAACAATGCCAAAAGCAGGATACTACAGAGATTTGAACCGTGGAACTGCAAAACCAAAGTTCTAGCTATCTGGCCTACACCAGACTCTTTTAAACAGATATATTGGTGTCTGAACAGTCGGGGAGACACTATTACTGTTTTTTTTTTTACAGTAAAAATGCCAAAAGCAGGATAATACAGAGATTTCAACCGTGGAACTGGAAAACCAAAATTCTAGTTATCTGGTCTACACCAGACTCTTTTAAACAGATATATTGGTGTCTGAACAGTCAGGGAGACACTATTACTGTTTTTTTTTAAGGTAAAAATGCCAAAAGCAGTATAATACAGAGATTTGAACCATGGAACTGCAAAACCAAAGTTCTAGTTATCTGGCCTACACCAGACTCTTTTAAACAGATATATTCGTGTCTGAACAGTCAGGGAGACACTATTACTGTTTTTTTTTACGTTAAAAATGCCAAAAGCAGGATAATACAGAGATTTGAACCGTAGAACTGCAAAACCAAAGTTCTAGTTATCTGGTCTACACCAGACTCTTTTAAACAGATATATTGGTGTCTGAACAGTCAGGGAGACACTATTACTGGGACTTTTTACGGTAAAAATGCCAAAAGCAGTATAATACAGAGATCTGAACCGTCGAACTGCAAAACCAAAGTTCTAGTTATCTGGCCTACACCAGACTCTTTTAAACAGATATATTGGTGTCTGAACAGTTAGGGAGACACTATTACTGTTTTTTTTTACGGTAAAAATGCCAAAAGCAGGATAATACAGAGATTTGAACCGTGGAACAGCAAAACCAAAGTTCTAGTTATCTGGTCTACACCAGACTGTTTTAAACAGATATATTGGTGTCTGAACAGTCGGGGAGACACTATTACTGTTTTTTTTTACAGTAAAAATGCCAAAAGCAGGATAATACAGAGATTTGAACCGTGGAACTGCAAAACCAAAGTTCTAGTTATCTGGTCTACACCAGACTCTTTTAAATAGATATATTGGTGTCTGAACAGTCAGGGAGACACTATTACTGTTTTTTTTTACGGTAACAATGCCAAAAGCAGGATAATACAGAGATTTGAACCGTGGAACTGCAAAACCAAAGTTCTAGCTATCTGGCCTACACCAGACTCTTTTAAACAGATATATTGGTGTCTGAACAGTCGGGGAGATACTATTACTGTTTTTTTTTTTACAGTAAAAATGCCAAAAGCAGGATAATACAGAGATTTCAACCGTGGAACTGGAAAACCAAAGTTCTAGTTATCTGGTCTACACCAGACTCTTTTAAACAGATATATTGGTGTCTGAACAGTCAGGGAGACACTATTACTGTTTTTTTTTACGGTAAAAATGCCAAAAGCAGGATAATACAGAGATTTGAACCATGGAACTGCAAAACCAAAGTTCTAGTTATCTGGCCTACACCAGACTCTTTTAAACAGATATATTCGTGTCTGAACAGTCAGGGAGACACTATTACTGTTTATTTTTACGGTAAAAATGCCAAAAGCAGGATAATACAGAGATTTGAACCGTGGAACTGCAAAACCAAAGTTCTAGTTATCTGGTCTACACCAGATTCTTTTATACAGATATATTGGTGTCTGAACAGTCAGGGAGACACTATTACTGGGATTTTTTACGGTAAAAATGCCAAAAGCAGTATAATACAGAGATCTGAACCGTCGAACTGTAAAACCAAAGTTCTAGTTATCTGGCCTACACCAGACTCTTTTAAACAGATATATTGGTGTCTGAACAGTTAGGGAGACACTATTACTGTTTTTTTTACGGTAAAAATGCCAAAAGCAGGATAATACAGAGATTTGAACCGTGGAACAGCAAAACCAAAGTTCTAGTTGTCTGGTCTACACCAGACTGTTTTAAACAGATATATTTGTTTCTGAACAGTCAAGGAGACACTATTACTGTTTTTTTTATGAAAAAAATGCCAAAAGCAGGATAATACAGAGATTTGATCCGTGGAACTGCAAAATCACAGTTCTAGTTATCTGGCCTAAACCAGACTCTTTTAAACAGATATATTGGTGTCTGAACAGTCAGGGAGACACTATTACTGTTTTTCTTACAGTAAAAATGCCAAAAGCAGGATAATACAGAGATTTGAACCGTGTAACTGCAAAACCAAAGTTCTAGTTATCTGGCCTACGCCAGACTCTTTTAAACAGATATATTTGTTTCTGAACAGTCAAGGAGACACTATTACTGTTTTTTTTATGAAAAAAATTCCAAAAGCAGGATAATACAGAGATTTGATCCGTGGAACTGCAAAATCACAGTTCTAGTTATCTGGCCTAAACCAGACTCTTGTAAACAGATATATTGGTGTCTGAACAGTCAGGGAGACACTATTACTGTTTTTTTTACGGTAAAAATGCCAAAAGCAGGATAATACAGAGATTTGAACCGTGGAACTGCAGAACCAAAGTTCTAGTTATCTGGCCTACACCAGACTGTTTTAAACAGATATATTGGTGTCTGAACATTCACAGACACACTAAATTTTTTGGGGGCGAGTGGGGAAAATACCAAAAGGTTAATAAGACGCGTATTTGTACAGTCTGACTGAGTAAAAAAAAAATACAGGATTTAGATGAAAAAAAAAAAGATTTTTCCTGGCCCCTGAGACCGGGGGATAAGTCTAGCTATTTGACCAGCAGGATCACACAGGACTGTAATGCAGCGTTTGCTGGTATCACCACTGCGTCTCCTATACAGCCTGCCTGCCTGCGTGCCTGATATCTGGGATGGATATTAATCCTGAGAAGGACTGTTTGTTTGATTTTGCAGGCTTTAGAGACCCTACACTACCTATTTCGCACTATACATCGCTCCGTAACTCAGCAGCACTCTCTCTACACTGTCTGATCCGGAGCGACTGCGTCCAAGATGGCGGCGCCCGGTTTTAAATACTCGAGGTGACGCTGTGCGGCCAGCCAATCACTGTAATGCCCACAAACAACATGGATGCGGCATTACAGTGACGGGCTGGCAATCCCTGCATGTTCATTGGCTCTGTAAAGAGCGCCAAACGTGCAGGGCGGAGACCTGAGCTCCCGCCCGAGTAACCCGGAAATGCTCGGTGCTCGCCAAACATCTCGAGTAGCGAGATGCTCAGGCGAGTACCAAGCAGTGTCGAGCATGCTCGCTCAACACTATTAGGCATAGATTGTCGGTCTGTATACATTCTTTAATTGATAATCCCGTATATCTCTGTTTAACTTGGAGGTATGATTCTCCTGTATCTTTTTGACCAAACCATCCATCATTTGTTCAATTTTAGTCTCAAATGTCTGTAATCTATCTGATTTACAGTCCAATTTCAGGTCAGTTTGGTTAATGTCTATAATTTTATCCAATTTATTAATCGTGTTGGTATTTAAGTCCATTAATAATTTCATAAACTGAAAGGAACAAATGTCGCAAGCTTCTTCCCACTTGGATATAAAACCGTACTTTTGCTGGTACCTCCATAAAGTGGCCCTCCACACAGTATAGTGGTCCCCACAACCCTCCACAGAGTATGATGGCCCCCACACAACCCTCCACGCTGTATATTTGCCCGTACAGATTATAATACCTCCTCACACACACACACAATCCTCCACACAGTATAATGGACACCACACAACCCTCCACACTGTATAATGGCCCACATACAATATAGTGGCCCTCCAAACAGTATAATAGCCCCCACAAAGTCCTCTAAACAGTATGATTGGGCCCCATACAAGCCCTCCAAACAGTATAATTGGCCCCCACACAGCCCTGCAAACAGTATAATTGGCCACCACACAGCCCTCCAAATAATGTAATGAACCCACATAGTCCTCAAAATAGTATGATGGCCCTCCAGATAGCTCTCCAAATAGTATGATTGTGTGATGACCCCCACAAAGTACTCATTGATTAAAAAAAAAATACTCACCTCTCCTCATTTCCCCGCTGCTCTGGTCTCAGCATGTATGGTCTGAAGCTCTGCACTGCTCGGCACAGTGGTCATGATGCAGTGATGTTATTGCACCCCCTGGACTGAGACATCAGACGTACAGGGAGAATGATAGAGTAGGGAGCTGACAGCTCCCTGTTCCATCACTACTTTCAACTGTATCGGCATTCACGATACAGATACAGCTGAAAGTGTGATGCCGGGTGGGGTGATGAGGATGGCGGCGCTGGCATTGACACCGGTTCCCATAGCGGTGTTAATGGCATTTTGAGGATGCCTGGTCACAGTATTGAAAGTGCAGCACCCGGGAGAAGGTGCAATTTATTCCTCCCAGGAGTAACCAGCTTTCAGTCATGCTGGCATGCTGGTGTGGTTACAGTCACCACTTACAGCACTGAGAGCACTACCGCACTGATTAACAGCTGGCTTTTTAGTATTGCTGTGAAAAGATGACTGTAATTGCTCTGGGCATACCTCTATGACTAAAAGCCGGCAGCTCCTGGGAGAAATAAAGTTCATTTTTTCTTGGGTGCTGCACTTTCAATACTGTGGCCGGGCACCTTCACAACCCTATTAACCTGAATATTAACTTTATACCTGCAGGTTGATAGCATTATCGGATATGACGGGTTCCCTTTAAATGTTTTACTACCTCCTAATGTTTTTTTGTCTTTCAATTCTTTGCTGTTTTTAAAGATATTTCAGCTTACAGGATACTCTAAGTATGTGTCATTAGGTTGCTGTGCATGATTACCAGTGAGCAGCACCCCCTTGATATAGACCATAAAAAATTTTACTAAATAAAATGGCTTATACAGTATCTGCCATTTGGCAGATTTAAAAAAATATATGTGGAGTACTCAGGGGAGCAGTGGATATAAAATAAAAGCAACAAATTTTGAAGTGGTGACAGGACCTCTTTAACCCCTTACTGGCCCAGGGCGTATTAGTACGCCCCAGGCCAGCACCCCCGGTTCAGTGAGGGCTCCGGCGCTGAGCCCGCACTGAACTGAGCACATGTCAGCTGATTCTTACAGCTGACATGTGCCCGCAACAGCCACGGGTGAAATCGCGATCCACCCGTGGCTGTTAACATGTTAAATGCCGCTGTCAATCTCTGAGAGCGGCATTTAACATTGCCACGCCGGAAGCGCGGCATTAGCCCCGCCCATCGGTGACCCCGTCACGTGATCGCCGGTCACCGATGGGTGGTCATGACAACCTTGGGTCTGCAGCAGACACCAGTGGTTGTCATGTAAAGATTACTATGAGCGGCACCTAGTGGTCGGCGCTCATAGTACAGGAGCATTTCTGCTACATACAGGTAATCTGCTGATCATCTCTATGTAGCAGAGGCGATCAGACAGTTGCTGCTTCTAGTCTCCTATGGAGACTATAGAAGCAAGCAAAAAGTGAAAAAAAAATGTTTTTAAAAATTTTAAAAAAATATAAAAGTTTAAATAAACCCCACATACACATATTTGGTATCGACGCATTCATAATCGCCCGATCTATCAATATAAAAAAAGAATTAATCTGATCGGTAAACGGCGTAACGAGAAAAAAATTCTAAACGCCAGAATTACGTTTTTTTGGTCGCCGCAACATTGCAATAAAATGCAATAACGGGCGATCAAAACATCGGATCTACCCCAAAATTGTATTAATAAAAACTTCAGCTCGGAGCGCAAAAAACAAGCCCTCATCCGGCAACAAGATCCCGAAAAGTGGAGACGCTACGGGTCTCGGAAAATGGCGCCATTTTTAAAAAAAAATTTTTTAGCAAACTTTGGAATTTTTTTTTACCACTTAAATAAAAAAGAACCTATACATGTTTGGTGTCTACGAACTCGTAATGACCTGGAGAATAATAATGGCAGGTCAGTTTTAGCATTCAGTGAACGTGGTAAAAAAAATTTTAAAAAAAATCTGTGGTATTGCACTTTTTTGCAATTTCACTGCACTTGGAATTTTTTTCCCATTTTCCAGTACATGATATGGTAAAACTAGTAATGGTGTTTAAAAGTACAACTCGTCCCGCAAAAAATACCCCCCCACATGGCCATATTGACCAAAAAATAAATAACGCTATGGCTCTGGGAACAAGGGGAGCAAAAAACGAAAATGCAAAAACGGAAAATCCCAAGGTCGCGAAGGGGCGGATCTGTCACCAGATTGCACAATGTAAACTGCTACATTATTAATTAGACCTGAGACCTAATTATGCTGATGTCTATATAAAGCCATGTTCACGTGTTCAGTATTTGGTCAGTATTTTACATCAGTATTTGTAAGCCAAAACCAGGAGAATTCTGTAGCTAGGATGAGCATTTTTTGAGTCCGACTCTGACTAAATTCATAAAATACAAATTTTAATATCAGAGAAGAAAACTGTCAAAAATGATTATACAGCTATCCCGACATGGATTTTCACAGAAAGTACACCTGTTTCATCAGATCTGAGAGATCTGTTTAGAGAGTATGGTGTTTGTATTGTAAAATCTGATGACAGCTGCCCTCTAAACCCTGTCAGTTCCACCAGGTAACATCCTGTAACTGTCTATAAATGCTCTGTTTCCCTACAGTCACTGGGGAGTTCAGTGAACAATGGAATCATTCTAAACAAATGGGATGTTGAACCTCTAAGTGACGCGCCCCCTGGGCCAGTGTTGTTTGGGGGATACCCGGAGCCGGATCAGATGGGGGTTGTAGTCTCCGAGTGGCGGTGACCCGGTCCGTGCCCAGGGTGTCAAGCTCAGTGTGTGGCAGTCCTTACAGATGTTGCTGGATGTTCTTTAGTGTCGACTACGCCACCCGTTGATTTGCGGTCAATACGGCCGCCGCTGCAGCAGGGTCCGCTGAGGCTGGTGGTGTGTGTGCAGCTTCTGGTAGTATAACCCCCAACGGGAGGGGTATAGCCTCAGGGGGTCAGTTGTAGAGGATGGTGGTTGTGGTGGTGCAGTGAGGATGGTAATCAGACTCAGAGTCGGGCTGTGCAGTTCAGGGTTTTTACTTACTGCTGTTGTGCTGGTCATTCCGGCCTTGAGTGACCGCCCGAGCCGTGCTGCGTCCACCAGGTCCTGGACTCGGCCAACCCCCAGGTAATTCTGGAGCATGATCCTGAGCTCCCTTTCTGACGTTCCTTTTCTCTGGCCTTCCCCACCAGGGATCCACTTATGTCCGGCTCCCTCGGGCCTCTTGTTGGTAAAACCCTTGTCTTTGGGTTCCCTGACCCTATACTCGGTATGCCTTCGCAGTGGATTTAGTGGGGGGTCGTGGCAGATCCTGCCCACAACCTCCAGTCTCTGGCTGAGGATTAGTGCCCTCCACCAGCTTGGGATCCGGTACCCTTGTGCCAACCCTTCACCCTTCTGGTTGTATTTGGGCTCTTGGGGTTCCCTCTTCTTCCCCTCTGGGTCCTTCTCTTCTCCTCTCTCTCTTCTTTCAGGACTGCTTGACCCTCTACAAAAGACTGACTGGTAACTGTCTGCCTGTCTGACCCTGATCTAAGATGGTTCCCACCTTATATACTCCCTCTATGTGTGAGCTCAGGTGACCAGCACCCAATGAGCTCCTAGCATTACCCAGACTGCTCCCCCTATCTGCCCCTACACTACTGGGATGTTCCACCCCCCTCCCACTCCAGCCAGGGACAGACACTGTCGTACCTGCACATATACCTAGTGGGAGTACCATTGATCTGTCCCCCGGAAATGGGATGTATGTAGTGCATGCAGCCTACTGAGCTCAGTTCCACACTCCATCCTTACCCGGGAGTGGAATACCACACCTCTGGCTTGAGGTGCAATACCCCTGTAGCAGCCGAATCCTCAGGGTGCTACATTCCCCCCTGGTAAATCACAGCACGTCCTCGGGCTGTAAGAGAATAAAAACATCAAACATACAAATTTTCATAACAACAATAACATATAAAACATTATATATATATCAATATTCTTGTTAACACTCTTGCTCCTCCGGCCACGGTGCGACTTGTGACCGGGTAAAGTGCGACAGTCTCTTGTAGAAAAACGGTTTCCTTATAAAACCAGAAGGGGGCGCCTTAGAAAGCGCAACTATATACAGGGGGAAAGTGGCCGCTCTCAGTCCTCGGCCAGGTATAAGGAAGGAATGACCGCTCTCAGTCCTCGGTCAGTGGGATTAAGGGACATACGGGTAACAGTTTACACTTGTCCCAACGGGGACATATTTAAAGCAGCAACAGTTCACTGTACCCCGATGGGTAACTATTTACAGTCTCTTTACCGTACTTTAACGACGGCGTCCTCCTGCTTCTTCTTTATCTTCAGACCCGTCCGGGTCCTCTTGCTCCTCCTCACACCGCAGCTCCTCCTCCGTCAGGCGATGCACATGGAGGGCGTAGGGTCCTTTGGCACACTTGTGCCGGGTGAACGTGACCTCGTCCCCTACGTACAGGTCACGACCTCTGTGTCCCTCCGGCAGATGGCTTTCTACGTCTCTGCGGGTTACAAAGACGTCGCCGGGGGTATGATGGTCTCTTATGAAGCCCCACCCATGCTGCAGGTTGAATTTAATCACAGTCCCGGTGGTACGGGGACCATGAGCTGCACGGGGGTTCCTCCTGGTCCGGCTCTTCTGCCCTGCGCTCTGTTCCTGCAGCCGCTGCTCACGGATCCGCCTCTCTTTCCGCTCTTGCTCGAAGGCTGCCAACTGCTGGCGGCAGCACTCCACTCGCTCTGCTGCAGCTGCCCGCGTTTCTTGAGTGAACCCCATGAGGTCTCCTCCGGTGGGGTCCCACTCGAATTGTGCTTCTTCTAGTGGGAGCGGGGTTCTCCTGACGGGCTTCGGAGCCGGAATCAGGGGCTCGCACAGGGGCCTTGCTCTTTGGAGTTCCAGTTGGTAGTACTCCTGGGGCCATACAAAGGGCTGCCCATCCGGGCACGTGTGCTGGGCAAATAGATCTTCGCCCAGGTGCGGCACTCGAGATGTTGAGGGCGCGTTGATGGTAGCGGCGCCCGGGTTGACCAGGCCTTGCGACCAGGTTTGGGGCACCCTAAAGGTAAAGGGCACCGTAAGGACGGCGGCGCCCGGGGTTACTCGGCCCTGCGACCAGGCCGGTGGCTCCGCGGAGGTAGGGGGCGCTGTTGGAATTGCGGCGCCCGGAGGTACTAGACCTTGCGACCAGGCCGATGGTATTTCCTGTTTGGTCGCGCTCAGGGTCGAGGCGTGTGACGTCACAGGGGTCGCGGCCGCGGCTTCTGCTTGAGGCCTAGTCTGGCACGGTGACGATGCAGCGACGGGCACGGCAGGGGGAATTTCAGGCTCTGCGACGGGGAGCTGGGACAGGTACACGGTTTCTCGGCTCGGGGTAGAGACGTCCCCTTTACCTGCCTCCGTCCGTTCAGCTCCCTTCTCGGCGCCGTCTCCGGCCTTCACTCCTCCTGCACCATCCTCAGAGGCGGTCTGTCTCCTCATCTCGGGTGGCGTGCTCCGCTGACGGGTTCCGGTCTGCTGGGCCATCTCACGGCTCCACTCCGTCAGCGTGTCTTGCTGCACCTGGGCCATCCTCCGTGCGAGGCCCTCCAGCGCCGTCTGTGCACACTCCCGGTCTCGGGGGAGCTGTGCTAGGATCTCCACTAAGCCTAGTGGGGTTGTTGCTTGCAGCACGCTCCTGACCACTGGGTCGGTGCTGCCTGTCTCTCCCTCCATCTCCGGGTACGCTTTCTCTGGAGTCCTCTCCAGACTTCTTGTCTCCGGGTGCGCTCTCTCCAGACTTCTCCAGGCTGCACCCATCTTCGCTCTTTTTTTGTTCCGTCTCCGCCCACATTGAGGGTGGTCCCGGGGCAACTTTGTGATTGTCAGTTCCAGGGGCAGTTCTCTCACGCTGATGGACACTTCCAGCATCACAGTCTCTGTTGGTGGGCGCGGTTTCCGCTTTTGGCGCCATTCTTCGACCTGGCCCACGATGGGAGGTGGCCTTTTGCCACCCTCTGGCACGCCCATAATGGCGTCCGCTCTTCCAAGGCGGGAAATCTTTGGAAATGGCGGGAATCGTCTCCCAGTGGCGGGAAACTCCATGGATGGCGGGAAAAAGCTGCAAATGGCGGACAACCGGCGGGAAACGACCTGTGATGGGGTCCGTTGGCGGGGACCCTCCGGAACCGGCGGGAGACTTCTTTTTGAGGTAACGGTGAACTTTTCTTCAGACACGCAGTACCCGGTTGTTGCGGGCACGTAATCCTGCCGACTACGCCAAAGTTGACGCGCCCCCTGGGCCAGTGTTGTTTGGGGGATACCCGGAGCCGGATCAGATGGGGGTTGTAGTCTCCGAGTGGCGGTGACCCGGTCCGTGCCCAGGGTGTCAAGCTCAGTGTGTGGCAGTCCTTACAGATGTTGCTGGATGTTCTTTAGTGTCGACTACGCCACCCGTTGATTTGCGGTCAATACGGCCGCCGCTGCAGCAGGGTCCGCTGAGGCTGGTGGTGTGTGTGCAGCTTCTGGTAGTATAACCCCCAACGGGAGGGGTATAGCCTCAGGGGGTCAGTTGTAGAGGATGGTGGTTGTGGTGGTGCAGTGAGGATGGTAATCAGACTCAGAGTCGGGCTGTGCAGTTCAGGGTTTTTACTTACTGCTGTTGTGCTGGTCACTCCGGCCTTGAGTGACCGCCCGAGCCGTGCTGCGTCCACCAGGTCCTGGACTCGGCCAACCCCCAGGTAATTCTGGAGCGTGATCCTGAGCTCCCTTTCTGACGTTCCTTTTCTCTGGCCTTCCCCACCAGGGATCCACTTATGTCCGGCTCCCTCGGGCCTCTTGTTGGTAAAACCCTTGTCTCTGGGTTCCCTGACCCTATACTCGGTATGCCTTCGCAGTGGATTTAGTGGGGGGTCGTGGCAGATCCTGCCCACAACCTCCGGTCTCTGGCTGAGGATTAGTGCCCTCCACCAGCTTGGGATCCGGTACCCTTGTGCCAACCCTTCACCCTTCTGGTTGTATTTGGGCTCTTGGGGTTCCCTCTTCTTCCCCTCTGGGTCCTTCTCTTCTCCTCTCTCTCTTCTTTCAGGACTGCTTGACCCTCTACAAAAGACTGACTGGTAACTGTCTGCCTGTCTGACCCTGATCTAAGATGGTTCCCACCTTATATACTCCCTCTATGTGTGAGCTCAGGTGACCAGCACCCAATGAGCTCCTAGCATTACCCAGACTGCTCCCCCTATCTGCCCCTACACTACTGGGATGTTCCACCCCCCTCCCACTCCAGCCAGGGACAGACACTGTCGTACCTGCACATATACCTAGTGGGAGTACCATTGATCTGTCCCCCGGAAATGGGATGTATGTAGTGCATGCAGCCTACTGAGCTCAGTTCCACACTCCATCCTTACCCGGGAGTGGAATACCACACCTCTGGCTTGAGGTGCAATACCCCTGTAGCAGCCGAATCCTCAGGGTGCTACATAAGCATCAAATTAGAAAATTCCTTCTTTATTATAATGTAAGATATAGTGTAAAAAAGTTTTTATATCTCCTAAAATGATGGCGTGATTCTGCTTAAAAGAGGGTCCTTTACTCTTATGATCAGTGGGAATTTGAAATGATGTCCCCCCAACCCACCATCACCGCTGATCATGAACTGATGACATATTCACGTAGTATGCCATCACTATGAGATCATGAGATACCCCATCAAAGGATATGTTCATCTTTACAATCTTTTCCTTATTGCTCGAATGCATCTAAAATACAAAATTTAGCTACCTGGTAAATCGAGTTACGGCTCTTCCTCTAGGTGTTTTTTTTATTTTTCTAGACTACACACATCTCTGCATGTAGCCTGATCCTACAATCTGTGACATCTGACCCCTTGTCTAAACCTACAGAAGAGGGGACAGACGAGAGTGACACATGATTAGAGAATCACAAAACACACACAATTTGTTTGTAGTCTGTACCCAGGCAAACACATAAGTCAGCATAGCAGATGTTTACAGTACATAAAACAGGATTTTTCAGTCAAGTAGCTGCACAAATAATACATAGAAATAATAAAATAAATTAATTCAAAAAATATATGAAGAATTCAATGGCAGAATTTTTTACTGAAATTTATAGTCTGATTTTATTCCTGCTATCAATCGACTAATTCCACAAATATGGCTTAAATATGTAGTGTTTTAATGAAGCTTAATGGCTTAATGAGTGTATCTATAATGGTTTAACAAATACAGTGTCAGGCATCATGGATCCCATGCTAGGAACATGACATGTTGTTTTCAAAAAGGAAGGAAGTGAAGGCTCAAATTACTGGATCTGTAAATTCATCTTCACTGAAATTTTTACAAAAGTCCATTTCCTGTTTTCTTAATGGTCCTTGGATGTCCCCATCAAGCATATCTTCCATTCTTGGTTCCTGTTATCTTTTTTCGTCCAAATCAGGGGCGACGAGGATGTAATACACAATGAACCGCTGCATTCTGTGATTGCACCAGCATTAACATAAGATGTATTGACATGCAGGGCTTAGCAGTTTTTCCCTCGTTCAGCTGTTAGCTATCTGTGCTGTTTATGAGGCCAGTTCCAGGAAAATCAAGCAATTTACCCATCCTATATTGCTAAAGGATGGCAGGATCCTCATTATCTGATCCGGCTTATGTTTCATCACAAACCTCTACCAACATTGTATGCACACTGCAAAACTGGGAATAATGCACTTTTTATCTGGATCTGGAGACATAATGACCATTTTAGCAATGGTTGAGTGGGTGTCATGACAAACCTAGAGATGGCCAAAAGCCTGATATTTGTAGTTAGCAAAATTTGAGATTTGTTTTTTTTTGTAAACCATTGGCTAAATAGACAAATGAAAAATAGCAGAAGCAGTCATTACCCGTAATTAGCTGTTCATTCACCCATCTCTGTCTTGCATGTGCCTAGATTTACTAAACAGTGTAAAGAATACTGGGATTTATAGCGCACGTCATTAGCAGTGATGGTGGTCACTGATTTTTTCTGTTAGAGGTGGTATTGCATTTTGCAACCCAAGTTCTGCAATCAAGGTTCTTTGGCATAAATTGTTTCTGTATACAGCATAAGGCCTGATTCACACGTCCCTGTTTAAACACATGAAAAATGGTACACGTGCCAGAAGTGTCATCAGTCATCAGTGTCCGTGTGTCCATTTTCACCATCAGTGTGTCATCAGTGTTTTCCAAGGATGGAGAAATAAAAAAATAAATGACAAAGCTTCTCCTCTCCTTTGCAATGTTAAATACGGACGGCGCACGGACTGTACACATCCGTGTGCTGTACATGATTTTCACAGACCCATAGACTTGTATTGTCATTTTTCATCTGTGATACCGGAAAAAAACGGACATGTTTCTGTGAGTTTTGCAAAGACATACGATCCGCAAAAAAAATATCCTGTGTTCATGTGAAGCACTATAGACTATATTCTATCTGCGAAAAAAATGGACATGCAACACAGACATGTGAATGAGGCCTAAAGTGAAGATCAAGATCTGCCTTAAAGGGGTGGTCCAAAGGCCAAAGAAATTTTCATCTAAATCCCCAACTATTCTGTGATGTCATTTAAACTAATTTCTAATATACTTGCATTAAAAATTCTCGACTCCATAATTACACTATCTAACTGCTATTGTATTTTTTTTCACTACTTCCTGTGTGATGACGCTTTGTTTGAAAATCCCAGTGCATGCTGGGATACTCAAGCGAAGCGTCATCAAGGGGCAGAAGCTGCTGTCATTGTCGTAGCCTCAGCCCCCTACTTGAAACAAAGGATCATCAGTGATCTCCATTTCAGAGGCAAAGCTAGTCCCTGCTCTGTCCCAGCGCGCTCTCTGTTGTCGGCTCAGATCAGCACTTGGATTACGGCACTAAATAGATAGGGATTAAGATCAAAATTTCTTTGACTTTCGGACCACCCCTTTAAAGGTTTATGCAATGGATAGGGGATAACTTTGATAAATGCTGGTCTCAACACTGTGCTCTAATATATCTGGCAGTCTCACAGCAAGTGAGTGGAGTGGGGGTTGAGCATGCACACCTTTACTTCATTTAAAATGGGGCAGCCCTGTTCTCGGATTCTGGAGCCACACTCTCGGAAATAGTGGAGAATGGATAACTTACTTATTTGGAGATGACCTTTTAATGGATGACAAAAATGCGAAAAAAATACTACTACTAATTTATGTAGTTGCATATTTTAAATTCAATTTCAGTAATTTTCTCTTCATAAAGGTCAGTCAAAATGCATGCAAAAATACCAAAGAATGGTGCAAAATAGGGTGAGTACGTACAGGAAAAAAGCAATGGATGATAAGAAGGAGACTCACCTTGTGTGGTTGTGCAAAGTTGGCACAACACCAGTCAAGGTGTAATGGGTGGTAGGATGGAAATGACACCATTGTTCTCACTCTTCATCTGTATACAGTATGTCAAGACCAACCAGAAATAGAGACATCAGATCGGGAGGGATATGGAAGGAGTACCCTCAAACTCCAGGACAGATGTAGGCGCAAAGCGACATCCAATGGAAGTGATGAAATAGATGATGCTTTATTAAAGATCTAAAAAACAATGCATTTTAGGGCACACAGGCCTGTTTATCAAGATACAGAGATAGAATACAATGCAACAGACATTAATCAGTTAAAGGGGTTGTCCCATGAGCAAATTACATATTAATTAATAGATCTTGGAATAATAATAACTTCCACAATTAGATATGTTAAAAATAAGTTCCTGCGCTGAGATAATCTTATAAATGTTCCCCTGCTATGTACTGTGTAATGGTTGTGTCTGACCACAGGAACACGGTCTGATCATACCACAGCTCCTGGGCAGGGGAGGAAGCAAAATAGAGTATACAGACATTACAGCAGGGGATCACAGCTGATTCTTTTTGTGAGGCTAAACATTTATCTGCCTGTTTATAAGCAATGTTTTACCTCAAAGAAAGAATTAGCTGCGATCCCATGCATTAATGTCAATAACTCTCTTTTGCTTCCTCCCCTGCCCAGGAGATGTGGTATGATCAGACCGTGTTCCTGTACGGTCAGATACAAACATTACACAGTACATAGCAGGGGCACATTATAAGATTATCTCAGCACAGGAACATTTTTTTAAACACATCCAATTGTGGAACTTATTATTATTCAAAGATCTATTGATTAAAGGGAACCTGTCACCAGTTTTTTAGTATCCCAACAAATGGCACCACCTTTTTCTGCTGTTATGAATTTCCCAAATAATTACATTGCCTCCTGACTCTCACTGTACACCTAAAAATACCATTTGATTTGGTCCCATGCTGTATTAAATGAGGTTGGTCTGGTCCGGTGGACATCTTCCTTGCGGTGTCTGTTCCTCCTCTCTGCTAGTAAAAGAGGTCCTCTGGCTATGATTGATGTGGATGTCGTAGCATCGCTGACCACGTAGGCACACTTTGCACTGGTCTACTTCTGTCAGTGCAAAGGACATCAAGACGCATGCGCGCAGTAGGGCAGAGCAAAGTGCACCTGCGCGGCTGTTGATGCTACTGAGCAGGCACGAGACTTTGTTCAGCTATGTGGATGACGCAGGACACGTCATCCACATTAATCAGAGCCAGAGGATGGCTTTTACTAGCGGAGAGGAGGAACAGACTCCGCAAGGAGGACACCGATTGGACCAGACCAGCCTTATTTAAATAAAGCGTGAGACCAAATAAAATGGTATTTTTGAGGTGTACAGGGGTAGTCAGGAGGAAATGTACTCATTTGTGAAATGCATAACAACAGCAGAAAAATTTGGTGGCATTTGTTGGGATACTAAAATACTGGTGACAGATTCCCTTTAAAATGTTGATTACAATTAACTTTCTTTGTGGGAAAACCCCTTTAAATAGTTTCTAAAATGGCACAAAGCGATAGGTGGTAACACCCATAGGACATAATACTGTGAAAATTCTCATCCAAATTGACATATTTATAACAAAAAATAAAATATATTAAAAAATATATGTATCTCTACTTATAAACATATAAAAAAAAAATATATGAATAGTTTGGAGTAGTTGTCATAGCAGCATAATGCTAGTGGCTGAAAATGAACAAGAGCGTTGGGCATGCGCTTAGGGAGTGGCTGGCGTCTCTATGGAGGAGACACACTAGCCATGTCAAGAGAGCAGAGGCACATGGGTATGAGTGGAGTAGCACATCTGCATGAGTGAGAGAGAGATGTGAGGCTCTTTGTTGCTCGTACTGTAATAAGAAGCAGCAAATTCCCTGAAGAACTCTTGCAGGATGTGCCATTAGTGAGGAAAGACTGCCATCTGCTGGCCAGGCGAGATCAAGCGGAACTAAATTGTACTGGAGGATGTGCAGGGGGAGAAAATTCAAGTGCTGGACCTGATCAGGTGACCCACAGGGAGGACTTCCTGGGTATAAAAGCCCTGCACGCCAAACAACAGAGAGATTTGGCACCAGGTAGGAGAGAGCAGACATGCTCCAGAGACGCCACTAAGTCCAGTATGACAGGCCTCAGCGGGCAGCCTGCATTACCTGGGTGCCGGCCATCTGGAAAGGTCCGGATTCCTTGCAGGAGAACTCCAAAATCCACCTATGCTGGTCAGAGCCAGAATCCGCGCCCTGAGCTGATTGAACCTCTGAGACTCGGCGTCGCCTATCAGAAGCCGAGGCCTAGTTCTCTCCGCCCCAAGCCTAAGAGACTTCTGACAACGGCCAAGCTGAGAAAAGCCATGAGAAGACTGTGACAGGAGAAGCACGCCTGCGATTGCGGAGGAACCACGCGAGTGAGCAGGACCGTCACTTCCCACTCTCACCTACGGAACTAGGGGCAGTTGGGATTAGGACGTCAGGGTGGGAGGGGGCCGGTTGGTGCGTGGGAGACTCAACGGGACTTGGTCGTTTACATCAGAAAGAGACTAGCGGCCTAGCGTGAAAACCCGGTGACCTCCGCTCCACATTTGTGAACAGAACATTACCGGTACTTAGTGAGAGACTCCTTTTGTTATTTCAGGTGTATTGTTGATTTGCTTTAACCATTTAACCGTTTAATGTCATTGATATATATATATATATATATATATATATATATATATATATAAAGTAGTTATATCAATCTCTGACTGTTTTACGCCTCGTGGTCTCTGTGCATTGCATTACGGCACATATGTTACATGATCTGTATGGTGCATGTGGATAACATAAAAGCGTGTTGCCTGGATAGCAACAGAGGCTGGATGCTAGAGGGAGCAACCACAGCAGTTGGAAATGTGGCGCCCTAGAGGGTTCAGTCGCCACAGGGGTACTGCACCTCATATAGAGGTGTGGTATCTCCTCTTCCAGGTAAGGATGGAGCATCACTCAGGACCCCACTTCACCACTCAACACTACACCACTCCTGTCCTGAAGGGGGCCTAAATGCACCAGGGTGCTGCCCCGGTCCGGGATAGAGGAGATGGGGGGGGACCAAAGATAGGGGGAACCATGTAGTGGGTGAGGGTGGAGGACACACTTTTAGGAAGCACTTATTGATTCATATTTAATCTACGGCCATCTTAGGTTCAAGGTCTTTGATTGAGGGTCTTCTGTCAGGGTCCAGCAAGAGGCTGTAGCTGGCTGAAGATTCACGGTCCTCGTACTCTGGCCTTGAGACGAGGAGCGGGTCAGAGTTAACCACTGTCTCTACCCGGTCAGGGTCCTGTCCTAAGAAGGCCTTGGAGGGGAGCAGAGGAGATAGGCTCCACAGGCAAAAGGATCCCAGGGGGATACAGACGGAGCGGAGTCAACACCTGTATTCTTTACTCTGGCCTAGCACGAGGGATTCCTGCTGCAAAAGGGGTGACCGGCCCCCGATATCTGACTTTGTTACTTCACGTCTCAGTCAGAAAAGCCCGGAGGTTTAGTGGATCCCAGGGGGATACGGACGGAGCGGAGTCGCCACCTGTATCTCTCACACTGCGTTTATCCAGTGGGACCCAGCCTTACACCATGTTCGTACCACACACAGTCAGGAGAAGACTCAGTGGGAGAACTTACAAAGGAGAGGAACACACACCAGCGGGTTCTCGACAGGTGCTCCTGATCTACCTGGGAAGTGCTGAACCCCCTTCCCGGTGGCCGCAGTACGCCGTGTGTAGCAGAGAGAAGCTTTGCTGCTGAAAGTTCATCTAAAGTGAATAAAGACCCGGATGACTTCATTCACCGCCTCCGCTTGTTTATTCCTGCGCGGCACTGCACCCACCATCCCTTCTCACCCTGCCCTGAGGCCTGCTCCGCCTGTGGGGAGCCGTCCCATCTTAGCTGCCCCTAACACCAGCCTCAGTGGACTGTTGCAGCGCTGGTGTCTTTCAACAGAAACCACAGGTGGCGTAGTCGAATCACCACTCATCCTTGAAAGCCCAATATTTTTTATGTGACAGCCATGGGCACGGAACAGGTCGAGGCCACGACTGCATCCCCCACAACCCCTACACTGACCCGGCTCCGAGTAAACCCAAAAGCCCAGGGAGGGCGTCGCAGAAACATCTAACATAGTGCAAGAGGAGATAATGAAACGTAAAAATAAGAAAAGCCTAAACCATCTCCTTGAAAGAATAACTAATGGATTCCAATTCTAGTTGTTGCTATTGATATTACACAATCTGATCATTATAAAAAGATGGACACAAGTAGGATTTAACCTAACGAGGGAATCCAGGAGGTAATGAATATATTCTAATAGATGTATATCTAAAAAAAAAATATATATATATATATATATATATATATATATATATTTGGATGTGAGTCCATACAAAATAATTCACTAATGAGAGGTTGACAAACACAGGTGGCATGATCTAAACCAATGGTTCTCAACTCCAGTCCTCAGGACCCACCAACAAATTATGTTTTCAGGATTTCTTTAGTATTATACAGGTGATGGAATTATTGCCTGTGCAGGTGATGCAATTATCAGCTGTGCAATACTAAGGAAATCCTGAAAACATGACCTGTTGGTGGGTCTTGAGGACTGGAGTTGAGAACCACTGATCTAAACAATTTAACGATGGGCTTGAGCCCGGAATATGACAAGTGCCTCTCTGAACTGAAAGGGGTAGGTGCTGTCCAACACTACAAAAGGAGAGTCACGCACATAAATGTATAAAATGACAGGTTACGGTCATAACTAGATGGGAAGTACACTACCCTAAAGGGTAAAAGCATGATCATAAAAAATACATGATTAAATAATGATATATGAAAACCTAAAAGGTTTAAATCAACAAGAGCCTAGTAAGTAATTTTTAGCATGTAACATTTCTCCTTGTGGAGAATGCTAAGTTGGCGTAAGCAGACTTATTGGCTATGCAATGCGCCTCTGGGAATTTAAAAATGCAAATAGCTTTTCTGAGAGGAAGAGGAGAGGACTCAACCTCTAGTGCCACCTATAGGAGGTAACCCTAGAAGTCAATGTCGACCCCTTAATGAGATTTGCCACATATCTTAGGCACTAGAGGTCCAGAGTCATGCCTCGGTTTGGGGATTCGATCAGGTGGCCTGTTGCTTCATGGTTGGTTACCCTGTCTACTGATCTATTGCCCTTTCTTCCCTGTCCAAAGGCTAATAGTTTAAATTGTCTTTGTTTTTCCTTCTTGGTTTGCTCCTCTCCAGATGTTTCTCATTTCCCCCTTTTGGTTTGCCCTCTCACATTCTGTGTGGGTTTTATATGTTCACCCTTCACTTTACTTCCTTGCTGGCTACACCTCTTGGTGGATGTGTGTTCGGGAGTCCCAGTCCTTCAGCTACGGGGTTTACCTTGTTTGGTAAACTCCAATTGTATTCCTGTAGTGAATTTGTTTGCTTACCATTCCAGCACATTTCCTTTTACCACTGGTAGGTTTCTGGGAAGTTACTTGTTCCTTTTATTTTGGTTATCCTTAGTTTTCCCTCTCTACCCTATATGAGCATGTTGTAGTTTTTTACCCTGGGGTTATGTATCTTTCTTCACACTTTCCTCTCACCATGTTGGCAGTTGGCATGTTGGCGGCCTCCTTTCTGGTTCCTCAGGAGGCACGAGAAACCCCTCAATGGCCTTTTAGGGACTTAGGTCTGAGCTTGTGTTTTTAGCTGTGCAGCTAGGGCCTTTCTAGTCTGTACAGGGACCAGTTGGATGTAGGAACGGCGTCTCCCAGTGGTTGAGCTTCCATCTGTCCGTTACCTGTGTGTGGGTGTATACACGTTCATAACATCCAGTCATTTTCCTCTCTGAAGAGGCTATTTTCACTGTTTAGTAGTAATTCGACCTTAGTAACTCTGGACAGACTGGTGATAGATGTGCTCCCTGCTGTAGTTGCTAGGCTGTGTATCCCTAGCAACCAGATAGTTAATGACTCGTCTGATCATCTCAATGCTGGGTTGGCACCATGCTGATTGCAGGAAAGCCACAGTCAAGTCTTGCATTTATAAAAACAGTATGCTTTATTATTTCAGTTACTATTAACAGTATAGGTGGGGGAACCTCTTTTTATTTAGTATATTTTGGGGGACATGTTTTGGATAATATCAAGACAGATTTGTGAGCTAATTTCAATGTCTATATGAATCAAAGTTCATATAGAGTTGGTGGACTTATCCTTTAAAACTTACTAATCTGTAACTGTCTTGTTTGTTTTTACATCTCTGGACATTGAGCAGATGTCATGACTGACCTACCAGGATTTCTACTACCAAATGCCCAATCCTCCCCTGGTTATAATGATTTATTATTAAATTTGTTACCAAAGAATTTTGGTCTTAAACGTTGACATAGTTCTATATTGTAGACATTAACATTATAATGCAGATAAACCGTATGCAATAGCGGAGACACAGGCGGAACAACAGTATATTTCTTTTATTTAACAACTAATATTAATTGTAAAACACGTATTCCATAGTAACGATTTCTTTACAATGTTTGACAGTAAAATAAGCAGGAAATCACATAACAGAATAAAATATCAGAATACACTAGAATTCAGGAGCTGGTAGTTTAAAACCTACTGGAAGGAAGGGTAACTATATTAACTATAGTGGGCAAGGGGCTGCCCTTTTCCCCCGTAACTCTCTATCCACTTTCGCGATGCTGCTCTGGCGTCCTCTGGTCCCCATCTGAATACTGTCTTTCCCTCTATCCATGCCCGGTACCATATGTCCCTGTGAGAGGTAACGGCCCGTCTTGCACGTTCCTGGTCGCCAACTCTGATCTGACACCTCCAGAGTTTCTGTGACGTCCTGTCACTGGTGCACACGTCTGACAACTGTGCCGCCGCAACCTGTTCCCATTCTGTCGACCATCATCACCAGGGGGAGGAACCTTGACTGGCGTCGCTCGGGTCTTCGGGGCTTGACCGTCGACGTCTGGGTTGTGAACCTTGACTGTCGTCGCTCGGGTCTTCGGGGATTAACTGTCGATGTCTGGGCTGGGCAGATACACAGCACCTTTCTTCCTGACAGGAGCTCCGGATGCTGCTGTTGCTCCTCCCGTCTCTCTCTTCGGCGTCAGAATCACCTCAGAAATTGCACACGTGCTGTTTTTCTCCGCAGCTTGTTTCCCTGACAATGCTGTCCCCAGAGTCCTGATCAAACTCCTCCCCTCTGCCACGCCTCCATGCTGTTCTGGTTCCACAGTGTCTTGTTTCCTTACATTCCTCCCTTCTTTTATCTTGCCAGTCCCTGGGCGAGGGAAGTTTACAAATGTGTGTTGCCTCTTTAATGTGTGTTTACATCTTTTTCACCCCTGAGGAAGCTACAGGTTAAGGTAGCGATATGCATGGGGTTGCAATGCCCCCTCCCTCTATGTATCATTCGGGCAGATGACTTGTTTTGAACTTAATCTGGGCCTCTTGCCGGCAACTCCTTTGGGTAGACAAGGGGTTTTTGATCATGCTATGACTACTTATTTATTTCATCTTGCCCTCTCCAGTATAATGCCACTGTAATACATGTTTGGGTATATGAGTATTCAACTTTTATTGGGATTATGTTCTCTCGTCATGTCAAGGTTATACCTGTTATGTATACTGTTCTGGGATTAATGCCATATATGCTTTGAGCATTTTACTGGATGATGATCTCCACATGCCTGATGTATTTAAAAGTGTAATATCTATATAGGGTTGTCTTGGCCTCTCATTATTTCATGATTGATGATTTCCATTTATGTATATCTTTTTTTTCCTTTGTACTTGGCTATTTATATGCTTTGGGTTGATCCCCTCTAAACATTAGGGTGGTGCCCCGCCACATTTGCCTTACAGGTTCTTTAAGAATAGTCGAACTTCTGCCAAGAGCCACACACATTCCTGAGTTTTCTGTTGGATTTTCATCCAGGTGAACTCATCTTGTGCATACCGCCTAGGAGGAATGCCTGCATTGGCTCTTTCTGTCCTGCTCGGTTCTCCCAATAGAGGTTCTTCTGAGAGATCTGAGGTTCTAGTCGGTTCACTGGGCGTTGGCCCCGATAGTTCCGTCGGTACGTTGATCCACCCTTCATCATGATCGACTGCTGGTTCAGTAACTGTTTCTAGTGGGGTCTTCAGGGGGAGCACCTTTTCCCGTTTTCCCGCCTCAGAAAGGCATGGGCAAAGCATATTTCTGTGCAACACTTGCGTCGGGGCACTCTCTTCACCTTCCGGTCGAACTTCATAAACCGAGCTATTTGGGTGGATTCGCCTCACAATTCGATAGGGCACTTCTTCCCATCAGTAATCTAACTTATTCTTGGGTTGCTTAGCTCATATTAACACCCGCTCTCCTGCCTGAAGGGATTCTTCCTGTGTTGGACTTTTGACATGGTGTTCTATCTCCTAAAGCCTCTGTTCCACCAAGCGTCTCATCATTTGAAGTCGATGAAGATGTCCCCGAACCCAGATAGTTGGGTTACTTCAAGGATATTCATCCTCTAACTCTAGTCCTAATTTCTTAACCACCTCACCCAAACTGTAATGTGTAGGGTGTCACATAAACCCGATTGTTATACAACCACACCAGCTCGGAGACAAACTCACGCCACCTCATTTTCTGATCTTCTTCCAGTGTTTGTAGCATTTGTAATAGAGCTCTATTGAAGCGTTCGCAAGCTCCATTTCCCTGTGGGTGGCATGGCGTGGTCCGGGATTTGTCTATACCGTAGAGATGGTGCACTTCCTCGATTATCTTCCCATGGAAGCAGGCTCCTTGATCTGAATGAATTCTCTTCGGGCACCCATACACACGGACGAAATCTCGGCAAATTGCTTTGGCCGCTGTTCCTGCTGTCTGATATTGAATCGGAGTGACCACAGTGAACTTTGTGAAGTGGTCGGTCATTACCAAACAATGCTCATAACCTTTGTAGGTTGTTCCAATCATCAAGTAATCCACATTTGTTCCAGCGCTCCTAACTTTGCATTTTTGAGATGAGCAAGGGGATTGTTATCGGTTCTCACCTGAACCTCCGACCCTGACAGATACACAGCAAACTTTTCAGTCATGGCCCAGACTAGTGCCAGCAGCTGTAACTTGAATGAACAGTAGTTATCAGGGTTCCTTTCGATTTATCTCAGTGACCAACTAGCATATGCAATCACCCATTCTTTGTCTTCCTTGTCTTCTTGAATTTGCACTAATACTGCTTCTAAGCCATACATACTTCCATCGGTGTATAGTAAGAAGGATTGGAAGAAGTCGGCATAGGCCAAAATGGGAGCATTGGTTAATGCCATCTTCAGGGCACAAAAGGCTTCTTCCTGTCGGGGCCCCCACTGAATGGCCCGTTGTCTATGTTCATCACCTGATCCTCTCAGAAGCTCGTGGAGCGAGGTTGCTATTTTGGCAAAATCTTTCAGGAATTTCTATAGTAACCTGCCAGGCCCAGGAACACTTTTAGATCTCTTATATTAGTCAGAATGGGCCACTTCTGTACAGCTGACACTTTTTCCAGAGAACACCGTTTTTCTGTGCCATTTGCTTGTTGGCACTGCAGAATACAGCCTGGTCTTTTCCATATTACAGCACTAAAAATCCAGCTATTTAAAACTGTGGTTTGTCCGTCACACAGATCACATATAATTGACTGAAAATATTGACATTTCTGGCCTCTATTGAAATTTTGTTGCAGTGTGTCATTGAACTTATTGACACAAGGTCAGCGCTGTTAAAAATAGTTACCTACCGGCCAGGTATTTCAAACTGTGGTTTGTCCATCACACAGATCACATATAATTGCGCTAAAAATATTGCCATTTCTGGCCTCCATTGAAATTTTGTTGCAGTGTGTCAGTGAACTTATTGACACAAGGTCGGCGCTGTTAAAAATAGTTACCTACAGGCCAGCTATTTAAAACTGTGGTTTGTCCATCACACGGATCGCATATAAGTTCGCTCCAAATTCAGCCATTTGTAGTGAGCGTGGAAGATCTTGTCCTCCATTTAAAATGGGCAGGGCATGTGGCAAGGGACGGGGAACTGAACGTGATGGTGATGGTGATGGTGCATGCAGAGGCCAAGGCCGTGGGCAAGATGAAATTGTAGATAAAGTTACAATGGATTCGCACGGACTATAGGTTGCGCTCAGAAGGAAAAAATAATATATGAAATATATACCTTCGGCACAATAAAGAGAAAATTTGTATGATGCCAAAAAAAGATTTTTATTCAGAGCGACCCAGAGAGACAATAATTTCCAACGTTTCGGCTATTGCCTTTATCAAGGTTATCTAAAGATAAGAAATATTCGAATATAGGGTCATGAATATATACAGAGGTAAGTATATGAACAAGTGCACAAAAAAAAAAACTCATTAAGACATTAATGAACAACATGCTAGCCAATATGAAGCAGACAGGATAACATCATAGAGACTAAAAGAAATAAAAAAGTGGCACATAAGAGATCATAATAATCAGAAAACCTGAGATCATGGGTAAAGTATCTACCTACATAGAAATCCCAAGTTAGTGACACAGTTTTATAATGTGAGCCTATATATAGAATAGCCAAAGAAGCATCAGAAAACTTAAGAGGAGACACAATGATAGCGGATAAATCATTACCTTAGCTGGTGCTCGGTGCTAAAAAAAACCATGTGGTGTTGTTAATGCATGCAGTGCATGCCTGCTTGTGGAGAGACAGTAATCTCCTCGCTGTTAAATACACATGCGAGGAGGTGGGGCGGAAGTACCACCTAATAACGCTCTCACTGAGTGCGTTCCACGAGCGTTCCATATGAAGGAAGTGACGTCACATGCATTTAAAAACGAGGCTTGGGTGACACGCGACATTGCGCATGCGCAATTTGCGTTTCAACAGAATAGCGGTGAGGAAAGACTCAGCATATATATGTAACACATATATTGAATGTGTTAGCTAAATAATGTGAAAGGAAGAGAGGAATAAAGAAAAAAGGGGGAAAAAGATTAAGAAAAAGAATAGAAGAGAGAATCCAAAGAAGAACCACAGGCAGGTAGATAACAGATACCTCATGGACCCCTATGGTGCCTGAAATAGAGAAAAAGGGAGAAACTAAATAATAGAAATTATATGCATATATCCATACAGGAGTCACTTCAACTGGAATACACTATATTAGAAATATCAATATAGAATACTATTTACAATCCATATCAGATTATATCATATATTAATGTCACAAAAGGAATAACATCTCAGGTACAGAAGATAAGTTCGTTCCTAATATAAAATGTCATATTCCCGATTAAGGCCATTAGGCTCCAGTGTATTAAGGCGAAAAATCCAAAAGGCTTCCCTTTCTTTTAATTTTAATATTCTATTTCCACCCCGTCTGGGATGTGGTATTGTCTCGATTATTTGAAAGCGAAGTTGAGAAACATTATGTCCAGCTGACACAAAATGGGCTGGAATAGGAAGGACCGTTCTTTTGCATCTTATGGTGGACTTATGTTGAGATATACGGTCTCGGACATGTTGGGTGGTCTCACCAACATATCCGAGACCGCAGGGACATTTAATCATATACACTGCAAAGGAGGAGTCGCATGTATAAAATCCATGAATAGAAAATTTCTCACCCGTCCTGGGATGGGTAAAATGATCACCCTTAATGATGAAAAGTGCCCTTCCTAGGGGTTGCCAAAAAAGTTTGAGGATCTACTCGTGCCTTTGAGCCGATATCGGCTCTGACCAATTGGTTCCTGAGGTTCTGAGCCCTTTTGTAACAAATAAGGGGGGGTGACATAAATTATGGAATATTTGGATAAGATCTGCCAAGTAATGACCAATGATTCTGAATTATTTGATGAAATAGATGTCTGAATGGGTGATATGTATTTACAAGAGCTAACCTTGGACCCTGGAAATGTCTTGTCTGACGTGAGGGTCATGGGTATGATAGTAAGCGATCAGGATATACCTTATGTTTAAATTTTAGCCTCATTTCATCCAATCTGGATTTACGTGTATCGTTATTACTAACTATGCGGTCCACTCTGCATAGCTGTGAAAATGGTAATGCCTCCTTAATGTGACACGGATGACTACTGGAGAAGAGAAGTAAACTAATACGATCTGTTGGCTTGATATATAGATCAGTAGATATAGATCCATCAGTATTACGTATAACATCAGTGTCCAAGAAATTAATATGATGTTCATCATAGTGGGCGGTGAACTTTATTTCAGAAGTGCTGTTATTAATGTCTTCCACAAAATTCAATAATGACTCTGAGTCACCACTTCAAATCAAAAAGACATCATCTACGTATCTTTTCCAGAATAGCTGATGTCTCTGAAAAAGTACATTATTGTAAATGTAAGAGGACTCAAATTGGGCCATAAAAATGTTAGCGTAAGGGGGGGCTACATTAGAGCCCATCGTAGTTCCGGTATTCTGAATATAAAACTTATCCTCAAACAAAAAGAAATTCTTGGTTAGCACAAAAGTGAGTAATGTCAAACAGAAACTCATTTGAGACTCAGAGAAATTGTTTTTTTCCAGAAAAGAGCGAACTGCTGATATACCCTTCTGATGGTTAATACTGGTGTAAAGATTGTTGACATCTAGTGTAACTAGTAGACAATGAGGGCGTATGTGACCTATATTTCTTAGACACTCCAAAAAATGGGACGTATCCTTAAGGAACGAGGGTATATTGGAAATGAGTGGTGTCAGAATTTTTTCAAGGGTCATTGCCAATGCAGAAAGTAATGAATTCGTTGAGGCTACAATTGGACGACAAGGAGGATTATTTAAATTCTTGTGAATTTTAGGAAGGATATAAAAAACTGGAATTATAGGATGAGTGTTAATAAGAAAATCACCTAGTTTTTTATCAATAATCCCCTGACTCTTAAATCTATCAACCATCTTATGAATAGTGTTGAGCCACCCCCGTAGTGTTCGAGTTCGGTTCGGTTCGTCGAACACCCGTGTGTTCGCCGAACTGTTCGTCGAACTGTTCGTCGAACACCTTCGAACACCGTTAAAACCAATGGCAGGCAAACAAAAACACATAGAAACACATAGAAAACACCTTCAAAGGTGTCCAAAAGCTGACAAACTGCTCAGAAGACACAACTAACACATGGAAAAGTGACAAGTACATATAGTCATGCGAAAAGAAAAGAGGTGGAGGAGTAAAAGGAGGGGGAGACACAAATATAGGCATGTCATGCCCTTCTAAAATCCAAAAAGTGAGAAGCCGACACGTTCAGTCCGCTCCTGCCCGTGCCACCTCCGTGTCGCCGGGTTTGTGCCAGAGCCGCGGTGAACCCTGACGGCCAGCCCCCCTCTCCCAATACTGGTGCCTGTCCGCTGGTGGGTTGAGCGAGCCCCCCTGTGGTGGAGGCAGCTCTAAGCTTTTTAATTTAAATTGTCTCTCTAATTTGAATGAATACACTTTAAATCCATTTACAAGGATCTATTGGAGGGCAAGTCTCATGCCAGCAGCCGCGTAATTCCAGCTCCAGTAGCGTCCACTAAAGCTGCTGCAGTTAAAAAGCTTTTAAAAGGATCGAGCTCGGCTGTCCACCGCAAGGCATCCTACTGCCAGTCCCAGCCCCTATGCCTTGGGGTGCCTCCTGATGCTCTTCACTGAGTATCCCGTGGTCCCGAAGCATTTCCTTTGAAAAAATTAAGTGTCCAAACTACAGGTGGTGTAGCTTGCTTAACAGCCGGGATAATCCGCTGACTAGCAGACACTGCTACTAGGCACAAAGTATTTCCTGGGCTAGATGCAGTTAAAAATTTGTAATTAGATACTCTCGTTGGATGCTGAGAAAGCATTCCATAGAGTCTCCTGGCACGCTATATATGATTCTCTTAAAAAGCTTGGGGTAGGGGTCTAGGGGACCCTTTTATAGCCAAAATCACGGCCCTGTATCACAATACGTCACCTAGGCTGAAGATAAATGGAACTGTAGCACCCTGAGGGCTCGGTTGCTACAGAGGTATTGCACCTCACCCAGAGGTGTGATATCTCACTCTCAGGTAAGGATGGAGTGTGGATCAGGACCCGACACCTGCATGCATTACACCACATTGCCGTGGGGCAGGGCGACCAATATGCCTCTGAGATGGGCACGACAGTCCCTGTCCCTGGCTGGAGTGGGGGGAGGGAACACTGAGGAAGGGGAACCCTGTAGTGCAGGAGCAGGGAGGAAGCAGTTCCTGGGTGCATTGAGAAGAGAGTATAAAAGGTGGGCACCATCTTAGTTCAGTGCAGAGAAGTCTGAGCAGAAGTGGCAGGGAGCAGGGGCTCTGCATGAGCTCTGCTCCAGAGGCGGGCCTAGTAACAGAGGCCCAGGCCTGGAAGAGGGAGAAGGAAGGAAGAGGAGCGGAGAAGGCTCCAGGAACGAGGAATGAAGGGATCCCAGGGGTGTGGACGGGCGAGTCGCCACCGCACGCCCGAATCCACCTGCGTGGAGGGGTCAGGCCAAAGGGGGAGACCGGTCCCCGAAACTAGTGGTGGCAGGAAACGACCCTCAGCTAGAAACCGGAGGCTCTGACATTTTATGTGGCGCAGCCCCTCGCTACACCCGCTAGGAAGGCACCACATAGGGTCAGGGAAACTGGCGCCAAGTTTACCAAGAGGAAGCCCAAGGCAGCCAGACAGAAGGGTTGGTAAGAAAGGCCAGACAAAGGACACACAAAGGGGGTCCTGTGAAGCGCTCCAAAGTTATCTGGGAGTTGTCTGAGCCCCTCACCTGGTGAGCACAGTACGACGTGGGCAGCCGTTACCTGCAGACATGGTCTGGATAATAAGAACTGTGAGTAAAGGCCCTGGACTGCATCACTGACTTCGTGTCGTTACTGCTGCTGCCCTGCACCATCACCCCCATCCTCCGCATACACTGCCCTGAGGCTATACTCCTCCCGTGGGGAGTTATGCTACGCTCTGCTGCACCCACAACACCAGCCTCAGCGGTCTGCCCTGCAGCGGCGGTTCACTCTGACCGCAATCCACGGGTGGCGTAGTCGGACATTTAAACATCAAAACCACATAAATAGTTCCGCCACTGGTTTGACCACCCTGAGCCACGGAACCGGGTCGCCGCCACGAAGACTACAACCACCAGCATCCACCAAAAAGGGTCCGGCTCCGGGTGTCCCAAGGCCCAGGGGGTGCATCAGAACATTTTCATCACCTTTCACAATCACCAATGGGACAAGGCAGGGATGTCCTCTGTCCCCTCTCTTATACATCCTAGTGACGGAGCACCTGCTCTCATCAATTCGCCATAACCCCAATATTAGGTGGATTGAGGTGGGAGGCACCGAGTACAAGTGCTCTCTATTTGCTGATGATGTCCTAGTATATATCACTCAATCACATATATCCATCCATGCTGTTATGGCTGAAATAGATCACTTTGTTACATGGTAAAATTTTAAAATCAATGCTGCGAAGTCTGAGGCCCTCGATGTCTCCCTCCCCAAATCCATATAGGATTCCATCCAGTCCAACTTTCCCTTTGCCTGGCCCTCACAGGGTATCAAATACTTAGGAATTCCTATTCATAGAGACCTCTCCCATCTATGTTATCTTAATTTTGGGCCCTTTATTGAACAACTCCATACAGACCACGGTTGGCAAGTTAGAACTGTAAGATTCACTACGTGAACCACTGGTGTTTTGTGGAAAAGCACATGTACACTGTGTTCCAAATTATTATGCAAAAAGTGTTTAGGAGTGATAAGGGAAGAATTTGTTTGTTTGTCAGTTAAACTCATTGATGGTGATGTGTGTCAGGGCTCTTTATATCACTGTAAGCAATTGCAGACACCTGTGCTAATTAGTTTGGCAGGTGTGTCCAATGAAAGGCAAGACTACTTAAGAAGGCTGTCTCACATTATTAAGCAGCCTACATTTTCTGCCAAAATGGGAAAGAAAAAGGATGTGTCGGCTGCTGAGAAGCAACAAATTGTGGAGTGTTTAGGTCAAGGCATGACTACAATCAACATTGTGCGATGATCAGGATGAAGTGTCTTGGCAATCAAGAAGTATGTAGCTGATTCACAGTACACACGTGTGCGTGCTGATAAGGGCAAATTGAGGACTCTTTCCTACAGGCAATTACGTCAGGTTAAAAGAGCAGCGGCAAAAAAGCCTTGTCATAGCAGCAGACAAGTTTTTGAAGCTGCTGGTGCCTCCAACGTCCCCCGAACAACAAGATGCAGGGTCCTTCAGAGGTTTGCAGCTGTGCATACGCCATCCTGTCGACCTCCTCTATCCACTTCACACAAGCAGAAACGGCTCCAGTGGGCTAAACATTACATGAAGACTGATTTCAAAACTGTTTTGTTCACGGATGAGTGCCGTGCAGCGCTCGATGGTCCAGATGGATGGAGTGGAGGATGGCTGGTTGATGGACACCCCACGCAAACACGGCTACAGCGCCAACAAGGAGGAGGTGGAGTAATGTTTTGGGCTGGAATCATGGGGAGAGAGATTGTCGGCCCCTTTAGGATCCCTGAAGGCGCTAAAGATGAACTCCATAATGTATGTGGATTTTCTCAAACAGCACTTCCTGCCATGGTTCAAGAAGAAGAACCTTGTATTTCACAGCAAGATCATTTTTTTGCATGATAATGCACCATCTCATGCTGCACATAACACATCTGCATCTCTGGCTGATATGGGCATAAAAGGGGACAAACTTATGGTGTGACCCCCATGCTCCCCTGACCTCTACCCCATTCAGAACCTCTGGAGCATCATCAAAAGGAGTGTCTATGATGGCGGGAGGCAGTTCACATCTAAGCAACACCTCTGGGAGGGTATTCTGTCCTCATGCAAAACAATTGAAGCAGAAACCATCCAAAACCTGACAAATTCAATGGACGAGAGAGTTCAGAAGCTCCTTTCGAACAAGGGGTCCTATGTGAAAATGTAACATCACCTAGAATAAAGTTTTGAGTTGAAAACTGTTTTATTTCAGTTTCTAATAACCTGCTAATGCTTATAATTTCAAAAATGACCATTTTTTTGGTCTTTATTAAAATAAAAAGGTTGATCGAAAAGTTTGGGGGATCTAAGAGTGTGGCAACCCAGTAGTCATGATTACTTCGAATTCTGACAATATGAGGGTCATGTTGCAGGTAGTGCAGCAAGAAGGCACTTATGTGTCTTGCGCATCTCGGAGCCCCAAAATTATTTTCCGGGCTAGATGCAGCTAAAAATTATTTTTAATTTTAAATCTGGTGGAGCTCAGTATAGATGGCCTAATAGTATCAGTGCTGCACACTGCTACAAAGCCCAAATTATTTTCCAGCCAAGATACAGATAAACATGATTAGTAATTTTAAATCTGGTGGAGCTTATTATAGATGGCCTAATAGAATCAGTGCTGCACACTGCTACAAAGCCCAAATTATTTTCCAGCCAAGATACAGATAAACATGATTAGTAATTTGAAAGCTTAAAACGGTTGGTAGGGTGATTTTAACCAATCATCAAGCTTTTACTCTCCCCAGGATGACACAGGGGTAGAAAAGTCGTTTCGGATCCATGATTTGTTCATCTTTATGAACGTGAGTCTGTCTACATTATCAGTGGAGAGCCGCGTGCGCTTATCTGTCAGCACACCACCAGCAGCGCTGAACACACGTTTAGACAGAACGCTGGCTGCGGGGCATGACAAGATCTCCAAGGCGTAAGTGGCTAGCTCCGGCCATTTATCCAGATTGGAAGCCCAAAAAGAGCAAGGGTCCAGTGACACAGTCATGGCTTCAATGTTTACTTGGAGATACTCCTGTACCATCGTCTCTAGGCGTTGACTATGTGTCAGACTTCTTGTCTCCTGTGGCCTTGCAAAGGATGGGCTAAAAAAGTGGTGAAATGATTCCGCAAAATTGATGTTACCAGCAGATACTGTGGTTCTGTTACGGTTTGAGTGCTGAACACTTGACGGTCCCACGGTTGGCAAGTTGGAACTGTGAGATTCACTACGTGCACCACTGGTGTTTTGTGGAAAAGCACATGTAAGATTCTGCAACAGTCTCTGCTGATACTCCTGCATGCGTGCATCCCTTTCTATGGCAGGAATAATTTCTGCAAATTTACTTTTGTACCGGGGATCTAACAGTGTGGCAACCCAGTAGTCAGGATTATTTCTAATTCTCACAATTCGAGGGTCATGTTGCAGGTAGTGCAGCAAGAAGGCACTCATGTGTGTTGCGCATCCAGGAGCACCAAGTCCCTGTTGTGTTGGTGGCGAGGTAACAATCATGCTTCCTTCCTCTGTCCTCTCCCCCCAACCTCGCACAACAGAAATGTGATCAAGGTCTCCCTCATCTGATGAGTCTTCCATCAGTTCGTCCTCCACTTCCTCCTGGGCTCCTGCACCTTCCTCACTAGTTTGGCTGCTACCATGCGCCCTGGTAAAACCATCTCCCCCACCCTCACATGCCTGCCGCCTTGGTGCTGCCGACCGTCTGGACCTTGCAGATGTTAGCCCTTCCGCATACAACTCCTCCTCCTCTACTTCCTCCACCTCCTCTTGTGCCACCACCTGACTCCGAATTCTGTTTAACATGTGCTCCAGCATGTAAATCACCGGAATAGTCATGCTGATAATGGCATCGTCAGCACTAAACATCTTCGTCGCCATTTCAAAACTGTGCAGAAGGGTGCATAGGTCCCTGATCTGAGACCACTCCTCCAGCGTGATTTGCCCCACCTCTGGATCTCGTTGGCCCAGGCTATACGTCAGAACATATTGCACCAGGGCTTGTCGGTGCTGCCACAGTCGCTGCAACATGTGCAGAGTTGAATTCCACCGGGTAGGCACATCGCATTTTAGCCGGTGAAGTGGCAGGCCCAACGACTTCTGTAGAGATGTAAGTCGCTGAGCTGCGGGATGCGAACGGCGGAAGTGAGCACACAGCGACCGTGCCCTCTGCAGAAGGCCATCTAGTCTGGGATAGTGGGCTAAAAATTGCTGGACAACCAGGTTCAACACGTGAGCCATACAAGGCACGTGTGTGACATTGCCCCGGCAAAGGGCCGCACCCAGGTTTGCAGCATTGTCGCACACGGCCTTCCCTGGTTTCAGGTCCAGTGGAGACAACCATTCATGAAATTGGTTCTCCAGAGCTGACCACAACTCCTCAGCTGTGTGACTCACATTTCCCAGACATTTCAAAGTAAAAACCGCCTGATGACGTTGAGCCCTACTGCCAGCATAGTAAGGAGGTGTGCAGGATCCCTTCTGCGCAGTTAGAAAGCTTGTGGCATGACCAGACAGGCTTTGGGTGCAGGTGGAAGACCGAGAGGAGGTTGAGGAGGCAGAAGCAGTGGAGGAACTTTGACATAAAGAGGATTTACGCACAACTCGTGGGGACGGCAAGACTTGGACAGCAGCCCCTTGTCCTGCTGTCACCATAGTTACCCAGTGCCCAGTCAGCGACATGTAACGCCCCTGTCCATGCCTACTCGTCCAAGTGTCTGTGGTGAAATGCATCCTGTCACACACAGAGTTTCTCAAAGAAGCGGTGATGTTGTGTGCGACATGCTGGTGGAGCGCAGGCACACCTTTCTTTGAGAAGTAGTGCCGACTGGGCATCTGGTACTGGGGCATTGCGACGGACATAAGGTCTCGAAAATTCTCTGTGTCCACCAGGCGGAAAGGCAGCATTTCTGTAGCCAAGAGCTTGCAGATGGTGAAATTCAACCTCTTAGCTTTCTCATGGCTAGGAGGAAATGGTCTTTTACTTGTCCACATCTGAGGGCCCGGCCGGCTAGGCCGCATTGTAGCACACTGAGCTTCCCACTGCAACTTATGCTTCATGTCCATGTGCCGGTTCATGCATGAAGTACTCAAACTATGTATTTTTTGGCCTCTACTTAGCTTTTGCTGACAAATGTTACAGATAACACGAGTTGGGTCATCTTTATCGATCTGAAAAAATGCCCAGGCTATGCAAGGCTTAGCACCCATGCGACCTGAAGAGCCACCACGACTTGTGGTGAGAGGCAGAGTTGTGTTTGAGGATGCAGTTGTTGACGTGCTTCCAGTACTACGTCTCTGTCCAGGAAGGCGCAACCTGACCTCGTCGTCACTAGCATCTTCCTCCACCTCCTCTGCTGACCTCATCTCTTGGCTGACTGTGGGTTGACAGTAAGTGGGATCTCCAACCTCATCATCATCACCCTGTGCGTTATCACACCCGTCGTCCTCAGAGCCAACCTGTTCCTGCCCTGACAAAAAACTAAAGTTGTCGCTCCAATCAGGTATTTGAGTCTCATCATCGTCTTCCTCATTGTCTCCACCAACAGGAGTTACAGTTTGGGAATGAGGGTCTACATTATGGTCAGAACCTTCTGCGTCTGGTCCTGGATCCGACTCATAAAGATTCTGGGCATCAGTGCAGATCATTTCCTCGTCTGGATTCACAGAAGCGCTGGAGTCGACCTCTGATTCCCAGGCTATAGTATGAGTAAACAGCTCTGCAGACTCAACCATCTGTTCTACCTCATACTCAGACGGGCAGCTGGAGATTTGGGAGCTGTGAGGAAGCAAGTGCGATTGGGGTGACACCTTTGAGGACTGGAGTATTTGTGATGTTGAAGTTGATGTGGAGGAGAGCCCACTTAAAGGAGCACTTGATATCCGTTGAAGCACCTGCTGTTTTTGTGCCTCATCTGGAATTTGTAGCGATTGGCGTGGCCGTAAGAAAGGGATCTTATCACATTGTCCGCTAAAAGAAGTAGACATTTTAGTTTGGCTGGAAGATGGTTTTTCTTCTGCAGATGTTACTGTTGCTTTAACACCTACCCCACGGACACAACCTTTTTTCCCCTTCCCAACACGCCTATTCCCCTTTCCACCAGCAGCAGGCCTTTTTCCACTCATTTTGGTGGTTAACTAATTCACAACTCTGGAGTTGTTTGCACAAAAAAACAATGGATGGGAACCGAGCAGAGCTGAGTGGCCAAACTGTGGTTTTAGGCCAAAACTATTGGCTGGGTTAGATGGAGAAAAAAATTATATTCGATTTGCAACCTGATGGAGGTCAGTATAGATGGACTAATAGAACAAGTCCCACACACAGCTAGAAGCCCAAATATTTTTTCAGAGGTAGATGCAGAAAAAAAATATATTCAGTTTGTAACCTGATGGAGGTCAGTATAGGTGGACTAATAGAACAAGTCCCACACACTGCTAGAAGGCCAAATATTTTTTCAGAGCTAGATGCAGAAAAAAAATATATTCAGTTTGCAACCTGATGGAGGTCTGTATAGATGGATTAATAGAACAAGTCCCACACACAGCTAGAAGCCCAATATTTTTTCAGAGGTAGATGCAGAAAAAAAATATATTCAGTTTGCAACCTGATGGAGGTCAGTATAGATGGACTAATAGAGAAAGTCCCACACACTGCTATAAGGCCAAATATTTTTTCAGAGGTAGATGCAGATAAAAATTATTTTTAATTTGCAACCTGATGGAGGTCAGTATAGATGGACTAATAGAGAAAGTCCCACACACTGCTAGAAGGCCAAATATTTTTTCAGATCTAGATGCAGATAAAAATTATTTTTAATTTGCAACCTGATGGAGGTCAGTATAGATGGACTAATAGAGAAAGTCCCACACACTGCTAGAAGGCCAAATATTTTTTCAGAGCTAGATGCAGAAAAAAATTATATTCAGTTTGCAACCTGATGGAGGTCAGTATAGATGGACTAATAGAACAAGTCCCACACACTGCTAGAAGCCCAAATATTTTTTCAGAGCTAGATGCAGAAAAAAATTATATTCAATTTGCAACCTGATGGAGGTCAGTATAGATGGACTAATAGAATGATGCTATGCCCAAAAGATTGTACTTCACTAGGTGCAGTAAAAAAATTGGTATTCTATACACAGGTGGTATACCTTGCAACACAGATAGGCTACTCCACTGACTAACACACTCTGCAATAGGCCAAAAAGGATTAGCTTTGCTAGATTCAGCCAAATGCTGTGAAAAAAAACTTGCACAGCACTGGCACAGACCTGCCTGGCAAAAACTGATAGGAACTGATGTAACCTAGTCCTGAAAAGGACTGCAATTACAATTAGTCTTTACTCCCACAATCTATCTATTTAAGAGCACAGACCTGCCTGATAAAAGTCGTAGGAAATGCTGTAACCTAGTCCTTAAAAGGACTGCAATCACAACTATTCCCTACTCCCAAGCTATCTGTAGATTTGTGCGAAAATTGGCTTGAAATTAACAAGGTATAGCGCACACAGCAACAGCGGTGCCGTCTAACACGCAGCTGCAGCAGTGAGAAAATGGTGGCGACGGGGAAAATGGCTTGGTCTTATAGGGCAAGGACATGTGACATACACTGCCAATGACATGACGCGCCCCCTGGGCCAGTGTTGTTAGGGATACCCGGAGCCGGATCAGATGGGGGTTGTAGTCTCCGAGTGGCTGTGACCCGGTCCGTGCCCAGGGTGTCAAGCTCAGTGTGTGGCAGTCCTTACTGATGTTACTAAAGTTCTTTATGTCGACTACGCCACCCGTTGAATTGCGGTCACTACGGCCGCCGCTGCAGCAGGGTCCGCTGAGGCTGATGGTGTTTGTGCAGCCCAGGTAGTATAACCCCCAACGGGAGGGGTATAGCCTCAGGGGGTCAGGTGCAGAGGATGGTGGTTGTGGAGGTGCAGTGAGGATGGTAATGAGAGTCAGAGTCGGGCTGTGCAGTTCAGGGTTTGTTTACTTACTGCTGTTCTTGTACCGGTCACTCCGGCCTTAAGTGACCACCCGAGCCGTGCTGCGTCCACCAGGTCCTGGACTCGGCCAACCCCCAAGTAGTTCTGGAGCGTGGTTCTGAGCTCCCTTTCTGTCCTGTCCTCGTCTCTGGCCTTCCCCACCAGGGATCCACCTAAGTCCGGCTCCCTCGGGCCTCTTGTTGGTGAACCCTTGTCTCTGGGTTCCCTGACCCTATGCGTGGTCTGCCTTCCGGGTGGATATAGTGGGTGGCCGTGGCAGATTCTGCCCACGGCCACCGGTTCCTGGCTAAGGTGTGCTGTAGCCTCTGCCAGCTTGGGATCCGGTACCCGGTTGCCAACTCTTCACCCTTTGATTTAATTTGGGCTCTTGGAGTTCCTTCTTTCTCCCCCTCTGGGTCTTTCAAACTCCTCTCTCACTCTTGGCCTTGGGGCTGCTCTGCTCCTCTGCTTTCCTCCACTGCTCTGCAAAAGACTGACAGACTGACCAGCCTTCTACAAAAGACTCCTCTGCAAAGACCCTAATCTAAGATGGTGCCCACCTTATATACTCCCTCTATGTGTGAGCTCAGGTGACCAGCACCCAATGAGCTCCTAGCTTTACCCAGGCTGCTCCCCCTATCTGCCCCTACACTACTGGGATGTTCCACCCCCCTCCCACTCCAGCCAGGAACAGACACTGTCGTACCTGCACATAAACTGGTGGGAGTACCGTCGGTCTGTTCCCCGGAAATGGGATGTGTGTAGTGCATGCAGCTAACTGAGCTCAGTTCCACACTCCATCGTTACCCGGGAGTGGAATATCACACCTCTGGGTTGAGGTGCAATACCCCTGTAGCAGCCGAATCCTCAGGGTGCTACAGACACATGCCCTTGCTTGTGTGAAAAACAGCAGTTCGCTCCGTGTGTGCGCTGCTGATAGGCTGACAGATTGCACCTCCCCACTGCAAATGCGGGAAAGAGAAAAAAAAATGGAGATCTTCATTATTCCTGCAGAGATCCATCCCCTGCCCCTCCCCCCACCCCGCTGTACACTCAAACTGCGTATTAACATTAATTTTCATCATTACTGAGAAAAAATCCAGTTATGATTTTGGTGCACGAACAGTTATCGAACATAACCTCGAACAGCCGAATTTTTCTCAAATCGTTCGTGTTCGCCGAACGGCTCGAACACCGCCCAAAACAGCTCAAATTTGAGATTGGCGAACAGTTCGAGTAGAACAACGCTCATCTCTACTTATGAATCTCCTCAGAGATTTCATGTGTTGGATCTTTACCCAAAAGTGTATAAGTAGCTGCATTATTCAGCTGTGAGTAGATTTCAGCCATATAGATAGATTTGTCCATGACGACAATTGATCACCCCTTATCGGCAGGTTTTATTATAATATTTTCATTGTTACTCAGATCACGTAAAGCCCGCTTTTCTTCTAGTGTACAGTTATGTTGAATTCTATGTTTACCTTTTTTAATATCCTCTAACAGGGCCGTGACGTCCTTTTTAACAAGGGAAATATATGTTTCCACTGGGTGGTATGAATGAGGAGGGTTAAACGTGCTAGGTGGAAATAGTTCCAACTTAGTCGAGGAAAAACAAGGTACAGGTGCAGACTCTGAGGTATCACCTGAAGCATTATCTGCTCCCAATGGTTCTCTTAGGCTGCGTTCACACAGTTGCGTAAACGCCGCAGAAACGCATGAAAAACGCATGGTAGAAGGGCAGCAATGTTCCCCAATTGAAATCCGCATGTGCTGTGCCCATGATGCGGATTTTTCCGCAGCGTAAACGCTGCGCTCAAAAATCCGCAGCATGTCAATTAATTTTGCGGAAACGCTGCTCTTTTGCCGCCATTGACTTGCATTAGACCTCATGGAATCCGCATCACTGTATATGTTGATGCGCTTTTCATGCGGTCTAATGTGCGGATGGTACCCGGGTGTGGATGAGAGGACTCTCATCCAGACCCAGGTACCATTAAAAAAAAAAGAATAAAATAAAAAATATATATATTCTCACCTTCTGACGGCCCGCGCAGCGCTCCTGCTTGATTCCCCGCACTTCGCGGTTGAATGAAGAAGGACCTTCGCTGACGTCAGAGTCATGTGACGGGTCACGTGACGCTGACGTCGGAAGGTCCTAAAGTCTTCACTGCCGGCAGCCGGGACCGAGCGAAGCCGGACACCGGGGGCCATCAGAGGGTAAAGTATATATTTATTTTTTATTTTTTGACATTCACACACTATATAAATCCATGCCGGTTGCATGGATTTATATAGTGTGAAGTTGACAAGCACTTTCCAAGTGATGCTAAAATCGCTTGGGAAGCGCTTGTCAACCCGCATGCGGAAATGAAAGTGAAGACCGCTTCATTTCCGCATGTCCCTGGCAGGAAACCGCATGTACAATCCGCATGCGTTTTTTCCTGCCAGAGAGATGCAGAAACGCTCAGGAAAAAATCCTGAGCATTTCTGCATCGTGTGCACATACCCTTAGAGTTAGTCTACCAGTAGTTTGTTTTGATTTTAGTTAATGAAAATTAGCTTTTAGTCTCAAAATTCTATAAAATCTGTGCAGTTCTTGATCCAGATTAAAGTCATTAAAATTCGGTGTGGGACAGAATGAAAGACCCTTTTGTAGCACAGTGAGTTCAGCTGGTGATAATATACAGGATGAAATATTATAGACTATGGGTTCCATCGTACCTGTGAACGAGTCTGCATTCTTCCTGGAGTAACATCGGTTCCTCCTATTGCCCCTCCTTGTCAATGACTTGGTCCGCGTCCACGTTTGGTACCTAAAAAATGAGAAGAATAACGCGGCCCCTCACTGTCAGAGCCTGAGGAGACTGAAAAGAAGCCCCGACGTTGAGATCTACGATCTTGATTCTGAAAAGAGTCTTGCCAGTTGTATACCATATTTTTCTGATAATCCTCTGTGTCTCTAAGAAATTTACTTCTCTTCCGTTCTTGTAAATACAGTCGAAATTCATCAATGGATTTGTCTACTTTCAATTTAATAGAAGAAAATTCATCAGTAGAAAGGGTGTTATTCATTTGTTGTTGAGTAGAAGTTATCTCTTGTTAATGCATATCACCCATTCATACATTTATTTCATCAAATAATTCAGAATCATTGGTCATTACTAGGCAGATCTTAACCAAATATTCCAGAATTTATGTCACCCCCCTTATTTGTTACAAAAGGGCTCAGAACTTCAGGAACCAATTGGTCAGAGCCGACATCGGCTCAAAGGCACGAGTAGATCCTCAAACTTTTTTGGCAACCCCTAGGAAGGGCACTTTTCCCACATTCAATATATGTGTTACATATATATGCTGAGTCTTTCCTCACCGCTATTCTGTTGAAACGCAAATCGCACATGCGCAATATCGCGTGTCACCCGAGCCTCGTTTTTAAATGCATGTGACGTCACTTCCTTCATATGGAACGCTCGTGGAACGCACTCAGTGTTATTAGGTGGTACTTCCGCCCCACCTCCTCGCACGTGTATTTAACAGCAAGGAGATTACTGTCTCTCCACAAGCAGGCATGCACTGCATGCATTAACAACACCACATGTTTTTTTTGAGCAGCTAAGGTAATGATTTATCCGCTATCATTGTGTCTCCTCTTAAGTTTTCTGATGCTTCTTTGGCTATTCTATATATAGGCTCACATTATAAAACTGTGTCACTTACTTGGCATTTCTATGTAGGTATATACTTTACCCATGATCTCAGGTTTTCTGATTATTATGATCTCTTATGTGCCACTTTTTTATTTCTTTTAGTCTCTATGATGTTATCCTGTCTGCTTCATATTGGCTAACATGTTGTTCATTAATGTCTTAATGAGTTTGTTTGTTTGTTGTTGTTTTTTTGTGCACTTGTTCATATACTTACCTCTATATATATTCATGACCCTATATTCGAATGTTTCTTATCTTTAGATAACCTTGATAAAGGCAATAGCCGAAACGTTGGAAATTATTGTCTCTCTGGGTCGCTCTGAATAAAAATCTTTTTTTGGCATCATTCAAATTTTCTCTTTATTGTGCCGAAGGTATATATTTCATACAAGATGAAATTGTGCCACAACAAACACCCACATATTCTTGCTCGACCTTCCTGTCCCAATTAATAGGGGACCGCAGCACACCACTATTGAACACAGAGCAGTGTGAAAAGGTTATTGGTTGGATAGCAGATAATGCTTCCAGTCACTTAGTCACCACCACCTACACCCTGTCTTCCACACGGTCAAGTCTCAGTAGCCTTGAGTCTGGACCGCATATTCCTAGATAGATTCGGGCCTCTCGCCTGGTCCACTTGAAGCAGTGCAAGAGGAGATCGCATGTAGCGATGCCCAAATATTTGAGCAGCCACGGTCATACGAAGGCGACGGTGGGAAAGTGTCACAAGTGGTGGACAATGATGAGACACAGTTGCCAGAAAGTCAGGAGGAGGACCAGGGTGCGGAAGTGGAAGACGAGGTGGTGGATGATATAGTAACTGACCCAACCTGGCAGGAGGACATGCAGAGCAAGGACAGCAGCACACAGGGTGAGGGAGGCAGAGCACCCCAACAGGCAGGAAGAAGCAATGTGGTGGCCGCACACAGAAGGCAGGCAATCATTCCCCGTAACACCAACACGACGGAAGTTGCCAGTACAACTGTTCAGTCTTCCCGAGTCTGGTTGTTTTTTAAAGACTCTGCTGATAACCGCAAAAAGGCCATTTGCACCACTTGCCAGGCCACCATCAGCAGGGGTAGCAAAACTATCAGCCTGACCACCACCAGCATGATCAGGCACATGGCAGCAAAGCATCCGACTTTGTTGGCCGAACCCCAAGGTCCAGGAACAGTGACTGTGGGTGACACTACTGCTTCTTCCGCTGTTGTGCATGCAAGCCAATCCCCTATCCATAGTGCATGTGAAGATGCCTCCTGCCCTGCACCTGTCGTTGCACACTCTCAACTAGCACCATCAGCAAGCACGTCCTTGTCCCAGCGCAGCGTTCAGTTGTCCATACCCCAGTCCTTGGAACGCAAGCACAAATACGCAGCCAACGCCCCACAGGCCACACTACTAAATTCCCACATTTCGCGACTGCTTATGCTCGAAATGTTGCCTTTTAGGTTCATGGAGACGAAAGTTTTCCACAACCTGATGGCGGCGACCGTCCCTTGGTACTCGGTCCCCAGCCACCACTATTTCTCCCGGTGTGCCGTCCCCGCATTGCACAAGCACGTGTCCAAAAACATTAGCCGTGCCCTCAACAACACAGTTACCGGGAAAGTCCACCTATCCACGGACACGTGGACAAGTGCTTGTTGGCAGGGATGGTACATCTCGCTGATGGCACACTGGGTTAACATAGTGGAAGCCGGGACCCAGTCAGACCTTGGGACGGAACACATCCTCCGAACGCCAAGGATTGCGGGTCCTAGGTCAATCAGGGTTGCCCCCACATTCTATAGCTCCTGCACCTCATCCTCCTCAGCCCCCTCCTCCTCTTCAGCCTCCATCTCCGAAAAGACCACATCAGTCACAAGGTGGAAGCAGCGGCAACCGGCTGTGCTGAAGCTAATATGCTTAGGTGACAAATCGCAAAATGCTGAAGAGTTGTGGACAGCTCTGAAAGAGCAGGCAGATCTTTGCCTGACACAGCTGAACCTACAGCCAGGCATGGTCGTGTGTGACCTTGGCTGGAACCTGGTGACGGCTCTGAGGCGAGGAAAGCTCACACATGTACCATGCCTGGCCTATGTGCTTAACCTTGTGGTTCAGCGGTTTCTCAAAACCTACCCGGAGCTGCCGGATCTGCTTGTCAAATGATGCCACCTGTGTGGCCATTTTAGAAAGTCAGCTACAGCTTCCGCCACCCTTGCCGTGCTTCAGCAATGTTTGCAGCTTCCGGCTCACCGACTGATCTGCGATGTCCCTTACCAGCATCAACAATGCTGTCGGTATTCAGTTTAGACTCCACACATAAGACCTCAGGAGTGGACATGTCAGACATCTGTACCATCCTGATGGCATAATTAGCGTCACCATCCAGCTTCTCTGTCTTCTGAAACGCTCTCTGCTCACAATCAAAGAGGATGCATTGCAGGCGAATCACGATGAGATGGAGCAAGGAACCATACAGGGTGATTACACACAGCCCAGCCTCATCTCATCCCAATGTAGATTGGGTGACAATGAGGAAGAGTAGGAGGAAGAACAGGAGCTAGTTTCATGCGCTATAGACGGTACTGCCTGCACAACTGTCATACCGTCTGCTCAGCGTGGATGGCCTGAGTACAGGGAGGAGGCGGAGGAGAACATGGTCAGTCTTCCTCTTGGTGAGGACACGGAAGTCTTGCCTGTTAGCAGTCTGGCACGCGTAGCTGAGTTTATGTTATGCTGCCTTTCCCGTGACCCTTGCGTTGTCCAAATTTTGGGTGACAGTCGTTATTGGTTGGTGTCACTACTAGACACACGCTACAAGGAGAACTTTATATCTCTTATTCCTGAGGCGAACAGGTCTACAAAAATGGGGCAGTACCAGAAGGCCCTTGTTGCGGAACTATTAAAAAAATTCCCATCTGAAAACGCTGGCGGCAGAGGTCACAGTTCGTTGGACAACCAAGGAGCACAGGCGAGAGAGACACAACTCCATTCCAGCAGAGGCAGGGGAACACTGTCAAAGTTCTGGGAGAGTTTTCTCAGCCCCTCCCATCGCACAGGCACTGAATCGCGTGGTACTCTCACAAGGAGTGCAAAGTTTGGGAAGATGCTGAGGGAGTACCATGCCGACCGTACCAACGTCCTCTGTGATTCCTCTGTGCCTTATAATTATTGGATATCCAAGCTGGACACGTGGAATGAACTATCTCTCTGCGCCTTGGATGTCCTGGACTGCCCTGCCGCTAGCATTTTATCAGAGCAGGTTTTTAGTGCCGCTTGTGGAATTATAACTTATAAGCGCATCCGCCTGTCAACTGAAAATGCTGACAGGCTGACTCTTATAAAAATGAATAGGTGCTGGATTGGGCCAGACTTCTCAACACCACCAAATGATAGCAGCGTAACATAAACTCAAATCCAGTGTTTTTTTTTGGGAGGTGTATTCCCATGCACCTTTTCACACCCACACATGGGTATACGCTTCCTGATTTTAGCTATTTGCTCTTGTCCTCCTCCTTCTCCTCATCCTCATCCTCCACCACCATATCACCAGGGCGACCGTGGTCCGTGATGCAACACCCACATAATTTTTTTAAAGGGTGTTTATGATGCACATAAAAAAAAATGTTATACAGTATGTTCATGTGTACCCCCCAGGGGTAAATGTTTGTCAGCCCATACACTTAGTGCATGAACATTACAAGTACAGGAGATCCGCTCTTTTCTAATGGGAACATTTTTTTATGAGGCCCTCCTCTACATCTTTTCCAAGGGGCATTGGAGTCGGTCCAAATTTTTGGCAGCCCTTGCATTCACTGCATAGGCAAACAGTATGGGAGACTCACTTCCTAATAATGGGAAGATTGTTTTCAGGAGGCAGTCTGACCTCCACGTCTCTTCCAAGGGGCATTGGAGTGCCTTCCAATTTTTGGCAGCCCTTGCATTCACTACATAGGCCAACAGTATGGGAGACCCACTTCCTTATAATGGGAACATTTTTTCAGGAGGCCCTCTTTGTCTCTTTCAAGGGGCATTGGAGTGCATCCCAATTTTTGGCAGTCCTTGCATTCACTGCATAGGCCAACACTATGGGAGACTCACTTCCTAATAATGGGAACATTGTTTTCAGTAGGCCCTCTGAACTCCACGTCTCTTCCAAGGGGCATTGGGGTGCTTCCAAATTTTTGGCAACCCTTGCATTCACTGCATAGGCAAACACAATGGGAGACCCACTTCCTAATAATGGGAACATTTTTTTTCAGGGGCCCTCTGAGTTCCATGTCTCTTCCAAGGGGCATTGGAGTAGATCCAAATTTTGGCAGCCCTTGCATTCACTGCATAGGCAAACAGTATGGGAGACTCACTTCCTAATAATGGGAAGATTGTTTTCAGGAGGCCCTCTGACCTCCACGTCTCTTCCAAGGGGTATTGGAGTGCCTCCAAATTTTTGGCAACCCTTGCATTCACTGCATAGGCAAACAAAATGGGAGACCCACTTCCTAATAATGGGAACATTTTTTTTCAGGAGGCCCTCCTCTACATCTCTTCCAAGGGGCATTGGAGTAGGTCCAAATTTTTGGCAGCCCTTGCATTCACTGCATAGGCAAACAGAATGGGAGACCCACTTCCTAATAATGAGAACATTGTTTTCAGAAGGCCCTCCTCTAAGGATCTTCAAAGGGGTATTGGGGTGTGTCCAAATTTTCAAAGGGGTATTGTTGTGCGTCCAAATTTTGGGCAGCCTTGCCACTCACTGCATATGCAATAACAGTATAGGAGATCCACTCTTTAGTAATGGGAACAACAAAGCATAGCCGGCTGATGGCTCTCTAATAATAGCGAGGGCCGACTGCTGGCCCTTTAAGAATAGTAAAGGCCGCCTGATGCCCCTATAAAAATAGTTTTTTCCCATCAAATTCTGCCCAAGTCATGGACCTTTCAAAGACAATATTTTCAGAGCCTTCCTCCCCTTCTTCTGGGACATGGCACCCCATGGTGTGCTCCTCAACCGTGGTGCTCCTTAGTTTAAAAGACGCCCCCTTCTTCCTTGGCTCTGGCTTGGGCACTCTCGGGATATATGTCCTCAGCTACCACAGTTCCAACATTCAACTCTTCGCTGTTCTGTCCAGCGACAGGTCTGAGTCGAGAAATTCGGGGGTATAGCATCTTCTCCTTGGTCCTTCTCCTTATATCTAGCTGAGGGGCCGTCCCTTGGCATGTTACTAAAGGCTCCTTTGAGATTGCGTAACTCTCCTCGAATATCTCTGATCTCCTGACGTAATTCTCGTGCCCAGTCAGGTTCCCTGCCGGCAGATTCCGAGGCAGTAGCTACCTGGTGACTTCGAACCGTGCCCATCAAGGTGGGTGCCTCTTTTTCTCGAACTCGTGCCTCAGCCCGGTTTCCAAGAAAGACATGTCCGGATTAGTCCAAACCGCTCCTTCGGAGCCTGTCGCAGGTAGGGGTCCCCTAGTCCAGCAACAAATTGATCCCGCAGTACTTCGTCTAAGGATCCCAGCCCTTGATATTCCTCTTTAGTCTTCTTGGCGATATGGGCCGTCACCTCCTGCAGAGCATTGACATACTGTGCAATAATCTCACGACCCCCTTCAATTTTTTTAAATAAGCGTGTGCGTAAGTTACCAAGGTCAGTAGTGTCACCGAGCATATCTTCCAAAATCCCAATCAATTTTTTCTGTCACGGTCCTTAGGTTGTCGGTACATAACAGTCTGTCGTGCCTCTCCATCAAGAGTCAGTAAGGCTAGCTCTGCCTGCATGGCTGGGGTCATAGGGTACATCCTGACCATGCTCTGCAGTTTCATGACATTTGAATACTGCTCCTGGCAAGCGCTAGGTTTGATGGGCGCATGTGCATTTGCACACGTCGGGCCGATGGTCCGGCGCGTGCACACTGAGGCTGTGTGATTACCAGCTTCAGTGCGCACGCACTGTTATCTGTGGCTCCCGGCGCGTGCACTGTCAATGTATCTTGCGATCACCGCATGTGCAGTGATACTGCAGCGGTGACCGCAATATACATTGACTGAGCATGTACAGGGAGCCACAGGTTGCAGTGCGTGCACACTGAAGCTGGTAATCACACAGCCTGAAAATGCGCATGGAGCAGTATTCAAATGTCATGGGCGGCGCCAGCACGGACTGAATGCGGTGCCCGCCCATGACTGAATCTGAGAATCACACCCCTATGACTGAATACGAGCAGGTAAAACAAAGTATATAAAACGTTATAAAATCATTATACTACCACCGATCTTCATGAAAACAGCTTGTTAGTGATGCACATTGCATCACTAACAAACCAATGGGGGCAGTGATGATAGTAACTAGGATGTGACAGGTTCCCTTTAAAGCTTTGGCAATACTCTGTTCCTATCACAACGCGCTGCTCGTTTCCCTCGTAACGCTCTATCCACTTTTGCGATGCCGCTCTGGTGTCTTCTGGTCCCCGTCTGAATACTGTCTTTTCCTCTATCCGTTCCCGGTACCATATGTCCTTGTGAGAGGTAACGGCCCACCTCGCGCATCCTTCCTGGTCGCAGACCCGACCGTGAATCTCCGATCTGACACCTCTGGAGCTTCTGCGACGTCCAGTCACTGGTGCACACGTCTGAGATCCATGCCATGGTAACTTGTTCCCGTTCTGTCGACCGACATGAGGAACCTTGACTGGCGTCGCTCAGATCTTCGGGGCTTGACCGCCGACATCTGGGCTGGGAACCTTGACTGGCGTCGCTCGGGTATACGGGGCTTGGCAGTCGACGTCTGGGCTGGGCGGATACGCGGCACCTTTCTTCCCGACAGGAGCTCCGGACACTGCTGTTGCTCCTCCCGTCTCTCTCTTCGGAGTCAGAATGACCTCAGAACTTGCACACGTGCTGTTTTTCTCCTCGGCTCGTTTCGCTGACAACGCTGTCCCCAGTGTCCTGATCAAACTCCTCCCCTCTGCCACGCCTCCATGCTGTTCTGGTTCCACAGTGTCTTGTCTCCTTACATCATTAAGGTTATGTTTATACTAGCGTTAGTTCTTTTCTGTCAGGTTCCTTTAAAAAAAAAAAATCTGAATAATAAATATAAATAAAAATAAAATATTAGAAATTTTATGAGAGAGAGTAAATGAGAGGGAAAAATAGATCAGACTATAATATCATATTTTGTAATGGATCATATGTGTCATAGAGAAAAATTGTAAAATCCATAAAGACATCTATGGAGAGGGGACGTAGCACCCTCACATTGAATATATGGGATTAATTATAACTGGGGAAGTGAGAAAGAGCTGACACTTCAACCTCCATTGAAGTATGACCTCCTGTCATAAACATGTAATTACAACAGGGGATCTACTGAGAGCCAGCCTATCACGATTCCTCCTATCAGTGTGTCTAGATGCAATAAATGAGAGTTCTGCGGTCCAATCTAGGACTGGGGCGTACTGAGCTGTCAGTATGGTGATTGACTGCTCAATTGTCCAATCGGATGCTGGGGCGTGCTGAGCTGCTAGTGTCTTCAGTGACAGTTTAGCCGTTGCATCAGGGCCAGGGTGTGCCGGAGCTTCATCCATATGTCTCCTGTTCAGAGTAATTACCTGGCTATTTAACCAGCTCTCTGCCTTAGATTGTTGCCAATTTTAGCTTTGCTCAAGAAGTGTGTGTTTGCTCTGTGCTCCTAGTCTTGTATTCTGATCTTTGCTGCTCGACCTTGGATTTGCCTTGACCATCCGTTTGCCTAGCCCTTAGGTCGTAACCCCTTATCTTCTTGGAATTCTGACCTTGGACTGTTACCTGACAATGCCGTTGTCTCATCACCTCTTGACTACCCAGCCTCACGGCTTGTCCATAAGTAGTGACTAGTGTCACACAGCCACCAAGTCTAGGATTCGTATACTCAGGAGTGGGGAAGTACAATTCCCGAGGCAAGAACTTCCTCTGTTCAAAGGAATTATCTCAGACACTCTAGAGCCAGTGATCAGTGATGAATATTGCTCAGAGCAGAGGGAAGCACTCATTTTAGGAAAATGGTCTTTAGAAATTTATGAGATCCCCCAACTTTCAGGATATCTTTGCCCCTGGAGGTTCCAGGCGGGAGATATTGTTGTCATGTGTCCTATCACAATTTTATCTTTCTATAGAGATGAAACATGGCATGGATAGCATCATCCATCTGAACAATATTAAATTGGAGGTGTTAGGTCAGCCTTACGGTGAAGTGAGGCAATGCTCTATGTTCGTCACTTCACCACGATGCCGAAAATATATCTCCCATGAATATCGCATCGATGCAAACCTCAATATTCATCACTGACCAATGCCTTTAGAGTGTCTGAGATAATTCCTTTGAGCAGAGGAAGCTCTCGCCTCAGGAATTGTACTTCTCCGCCTCTGAGTATATGAATCCTAGACTTTGTGGCTAGCTCTCAACATATCCACTGTTGTAATTACCTGTTCACAGCAGGAGGTCCTACGTCAATGGAGGTTGAAGTGTCAAATTTTTCTCACTTCCCCAGTTATAATTTATCCCATATGTTTAATGTGAGGGTGATATGTACCCTCTCCAACAATATGAAAATGAAGCCTTGCCACCATTGTGATCAGATTGTTATTTATTTAGCTTTATAGGGTTTTACTTTCAGGTCAGTAGTAAACATACAAAATGACAACATTAAGAAAATTGAACATTCACTAACCATAAGACGAAATAAGAAAGTCCCGTTTGTTAAAAATCAAAAGGGGATGAAGAGAATGACATAGTGGATACTAAGTGTTGAATTTTTAAGATACTTTTATACTTAGGCCTGGGCTACACTGTGACTTTTGTAGCGATTATCTGCTAAGTTGCAGCTTTAGTCACTCAGAAACTCAGTAGGCCCGATTCATCAACACCGGCGTTGTTCACGCCAGTCTTGAGGTGGCATGTTGGAGTCAGATACTCCTGATTCATGAAGAGGTGCACTATGATTCATGAGCTAGGCCAGAAATATCACTCCAAGCAGGTACTGAAGTGAGATTTCTGACATAGGGAACACCACAGCTTGTCATGAATTAGATGGCATCCCGACCTCGCCGTGGCGGTCCTGCCCTGCCCCTGGGAAAACTGGCATGAAGATTGCAAAGGTTACAAAATTTAGGCGGAACTCCAACTCTTTGCAACATTTCAAAGCTTTTACACCAGAATGTTTGAAAGCTTTGATGAATCGGGCCCATAGGATTGCTTACAACTGCAGCTGTAGCTAAATAGTTCAAATCAATCAATAGCGCTACAATAAGTCTCCGTTTAGCCCAGGCCTCAGAATTACAATGCCATAAATAATGTTGGCATGAGCAAGTCACGTGGGCAACTTTGCATTTCCAGTTTTATAACCATTTATTTAATTTCTATAATGCGTCTAATATGAAGTAATTTTACGGAACATTTCCTACCATCTTCTCTTCACAGCTTCTATGCAGATCAATGAGTCTTCATCTTAAAAGACACAAGCCCTAAATTATAATTATTAGTTATACTCCCTTGCATCTGACGTGCCCCCGGGGCAATGGGGTACTCGGCAGCCGGGCCTATGGATGTTGGGGAGGTATGTCACAGTGGCTGGCCCGGTCCGTGGCCCAGGGCGGTCAACCAAAAAGGGGATTGTAACTTGGATAGAAAAATAAAAATAAAGTAAATAGTTCGTGACGCCACCTGTGGTAAGGTTTACCAGCGCTGCTGAAGACCTCCGGGGGGTGATGGGATGGCAGCTGAGGTGTTTCTGCTCCCCACAGGTGGAGCGGGCCCCCGGGGCAGTGTGGAGTTTGGTGGGTGGTGATGCTGGGACTTGTAGTATAGGCGGGATGGCGCAGCAGGAGTAACTGACAGAGACAGGGGATTCGCTTAAATACCTTTACTGGTGCGGACGTCAGGTAAGGTACATGGTACTCAGTAGGATGGGTGCACTTCAGGACTTCTCCCCAGTGAGCGGGTATAAGGCCTCCTGATCCTTGTCTGCCTCTCTGTATGCTCCTGGCCAGCCTGCAACTGGGCCTAGCTTATGTGTCGTGCTGTTCCTTCACCTGTCGCTCGGTAGTAGGACCTTCTGCTGGCAACCACTATCCCTGGTAACGCTGGGGCCTTCGTGGTTTCTGGTCCTGTAATGGGTCTAGCTTCAGGTCTGCCAGGGACTTGTAGTCCTCCTGGAATGCCGGTGATCCCTACTGGGTATAAAGGTACCCTGTAGGCGCGGACCCGGTGTCCGGTTTATATATCGGGGTGAGCCTTATGATGCTCCTCTGCCCCCTCAACACCTCTCTCCTCTCCTCCTTGCCGTCGGCCACAATCGAGGCCCTCAGAACTCAGCAGCAGATGAGCTGCGTCTTCGCTGCTCTCAGCATCAGCACGCTCTCTCTCTGACTCTGTCTGACTAAACTCACTGAACTGCCTGGCTCCACCCTCCATATATATATCCCTAACGGGCTCCCTCTGCTGGTATGAGGTGGAAGGGTGGAAGTGTTTGTATGTAGTGAGGGCCTCTTGCGGAGAAGTCCATCCATGCACCCTGGTTCCTGTGGTACCTGTGCACAGCAGGGTGCCACACATCTCTACCTTATTGTATGCTAATTATATGAAGAAGTAGAGGACAGATAGAATACAATATGACTATAGCATAGACAAAGTAGCTTTGTTGTCTGTTACCATGGAGACACATAGGTCTGCATAACTGACTTAGACACATAAATGATATCGTAATTCTCTCTATTAGACTTTTTGCTACAAGCATACTTGTGTCTCAGTTACAGGCTAGATGACAAGAAGTACTCAGTTTAGTAATGAAGAACTGTACAAGGAAGAAGTATCTCTAATTCAGACTTGTGAGTAGATGGAAGAAACCTGACTGGACTTTACTTTTTATATAGCCAGGTTGCAGTTTACAAAATGATTCCCATTTGATAGTCAGATTGTAGGAAGCAATCTTGGTCCCAGTTGAAACAGATCCAGGTTGGTAATAGGCAGCTGGCATCAAGTATTTGTTGCAAATGGTCAGGAGGTCAAACCAAAAGTTTGTTGACAGATAATCAGATTAAACCAGGGTCAGGAAAATAGGGTCAAAATGCAGTGAATTCACAGTCATAACCCATAAAATGCCAGAAAACACCACCAAGGCTATTATTTATTATTATGCTTATTTAAATAGCGACAACATATTTTGCAGTGCTTTACAGACATTATCATCGCTGTTGGTGCTCACAATCAAAATTCCCTACCAGTATGTCTTTGGAATGTGGGAGGAAACAAGAATATCCAGAGGAATACTTAATACCTCTTAAAGGGACTCTGTCAGCATAGAATAACTGTTCAAACTAAGTCCCGCCGCTCAGTGCTTCATGGCAGAACCAATCATTTATATACACCTTCCCGTCTGCTTGTTTTCCCTCAATCTTTACCGCCTATTCTTTGATTGACAGCACAGGCTTCATAGAGCCAGAGAACGGTGGAGATATATAGAAACCAAGCAGGTGGGAAGGTGTAGATAAATGTTTGACCACACCAAGGGTGCACTGAGCGCAGTACTTGGCTTGAACAGTCATTCTGTTCTGATATAGACGCTTTAAGGCTATTTGCACATGACGCGCCCCCTGGGACATATTCCTTTTTGAGGGGAATACCCGGCACCGGATCAGATGGGGGGTTGTAGTCTCCGAGCGGCTGTGACCCGGCCCGTGCCCAGGGCGTCAAGCTCAGTGTTATGTGGCAGTCCTACAGATGTTATTAAGAGTTCTTTTGTGTCGACTACGCCACCCGTTGTGATGCGGTCACTGTGGCCGCCGCTGCAGCAGGGTCCGCTGAGGCTGATGGTGGGTGCGCAGCTTGGTGAGATAACCCCCAACGGGAGGGGTATAGCCTCAGGGGGGACAGGTGCAGAGGATGGGGGTTGTGGTGGTGCAGTGCAGACGGCAATGAAGACAGAGTCGGGTTGTGCAGTTAAGGGTGTTTACTTACTGCAGATGTTGTACTGGTCACTCCAGCTGCGAGTGACCACCCGAGCCGTGCTGCGTCCACCAGGTCCTGGATCCAGCCAACCCCCAAACAAGTCCGGAGCGTGGCCCTGAGCTCTCCTTCTGTCCCGTTCTCTGGCCGTCCCCACCAGTGATCCACCTAGGTCCAGCTCCCTCGGGCCTTCTGTTGGGACACCCTTGGCCTTGGGTTCCCTGACCCTTCATGTGGTGTGCCTTCGGGGTGGATGTGATGGGTGACCGTGGCAAACGCTGCCCACGGTCTCCGGTCTCTGGCTGGGGTGTGTTTTCTGCCCCCACCAGCTTGGGATCCGGTACCCTGTGCCGACTCCTCACCCGGTGCTTTAATTTGGGTTCTTGGGTCCTCTCTGTTTTCCCCTCTGGGTACTCCTTCTCTGCTCCTCTCTCACTCAGGGTCTCTCTCTTGCTGCAGGCTGACTTCCTCTCTGCTTGCTGTCTGCTCCTCTGCAGCTGTCTTGCTGTCTCCAACTGACTTGTTCTCTGCATCTGACCCTGATCTTAGTTGGTGCCCACCTTATATACACCCTCTATGTGTGAGCTCAGGTGACCAGCACCCAATGAGCTCCTATCTTTACCCAGGCTGCTCCCCCTATCTGCCCCTACACTACTTGGGATGTACCACCCCCCCTCCCACTCCAGCCAGGAACAGACTCGGTCGTACCTGCACATTTCTAAGTGGGAGTACCGTTGGTCTGTTCCTCGGAAATGGGATGTATGTAGTGCATGCAGCTGACTGAGCTCAGTTCCACTCTCCATCCTTGCCCGGGAGTGGAATATCACACCTCTGGGTTGAGGTGCAATACTCCTGTAGCAGCCGAACCCTCAGGGTGCTACATTCCCCCCTGGTAAATCACAGCACGTCCTCGGGCTGTAAGACATAAATAACACCAAAAACATACATTTTTTTTTTTTTTTCATAAACATATATAAATAACATATCTTAGCAGATAAAACTTTCTCGTCGTCTCTTGTTTCAGGTTCCTCCTCCGGACACTGTGCAACGTGTGTCCGGGAAAAGTGCGACAGTCTCTTAGAAAAACTGGTTTTCCTATAAAACCGGTAGGGGGCGCTTTAGGACGCGCAACTATTTACAGGGATAGTGGCCGCTCTCAGTCCTCGGCCAGGTAGAGGGAAGGGAATGGCTGCTCACAGTCCTCAGCCTGTGGGATTAAGGGGTTAACGGGTAAACAGTTCACTGGTCCCAACGGGGACTATTTTAGCAACAGTTTCTTTATACCCGGTCGGGTAACTATTTACATCACTTGCTCTGCCGCACTCAACGGCGTCTTCCTCCTGCTCTTTGCTTATAGCTGGTTGTAACTTCAGACCCGTCCGGCCATGTGAGCTGGCTGAACAAGTCCTCCCCCAGGTGTGGCACCCTTGGTTTTACGGGCGCGGGCGCGGTGGTGGTGGCGCCCGGGTTGCCCAGGCCTTGCGGCCAGGCCTGGGGCACCTGGAAGGTGAAGGGCACCGTTAATACGGCGGCGCCCTGGGCTACCTGGCCTTGCGACCAGGCCGGAGGCTCCGCAGAGGTAGGGGGCACTGTTGGTGTTGCGGCGCCCGGGAATTCTAGGCCCTGCGACCAGGCTGGTGGTATTTCCTGCTTTGTCACGCTCCGGGTCGAGGCGCGTGACGTCACAGGGGTCGCTGCGGCGGCTTCCGGTCGGGGCCTAGTCCATAGCGGTGACATGGCGGCTACGGGCACAGCAGGGGGACTTTCGGGCTCTGCGACGGGGAGCTGGGGCAGGTAAGCGGTGTCACGGCTTGGGGTATAGGCGTCCCCTTTACCTGCCTCCATGCGTTCGGCTCCCTTCTCGGCGCCGTCTCCGGCCTTGGGTCCTCCCGCGCCATCCTCAGAGGCGGTCTCCTTCCTCATCTCGGCTGGCGTGCTCCGGGTCTTGGTTTCAGCTTGCGTCTTGGTTTCAGCTTGCTGGGCCATCTCCCGGCTCCATTCCGCCAATATCTCGCGCTGTACCCGGGCCATCCTCCGTGCGAGGCCCTCCAGGGCAGTCTGCGCACACTCCCGGTCTCGGGGGAGCTGTGCAAGGACCTCCACTAGGCCTAGTGGGGTCGTGGTGTCCAGCAGGCTCCTGACCAACGGGTCGGTGCTGCTCTGCTCTTCTTCCAGCAGGCTCCTGGCCAGCGGGCCGGTGCTGCTCTGCCCTCCTTCCTCGGTCTTTAGCAGACTCCTGGCCAGCGGGCCGGTGCTGTTCTGCTTTCTCTCCATATCCGGGTAAGCTTCTCCGCTACTCCTCGTTAGACTTCTTGCCTCCGGGTGCGCTCGCTCCAGACTGCTCCAGGCGGCACCCATCTTCGTTCTTTTCTTTCGTCTCCTCCCACTTCGAGGGCGGTCCCGGGGCAACTCGGTGACTGTCAGCTCCAGGGGTAGTTCTTTCACGCTGACAGACACCTCCAGCATCACAGTCTCTGTTGGTGGGGGCGGTTTCCACTTTTGGCGCCATTTTCTGTCCTGGCCCACGATGGGAGGCGGCCTCCTGCCCTCCTTTGGCACGCCCATAATGGCGTCCGCTGCTCTTCCAAGGCGGGAAATCTTCGGATTTGGCGGGAAGCGTCGCCCAGTGGCGGGAAACTCTGCAGATGGCGGGAACAAGCTGGAAATGGCGGACCATCGGCGGGAAACGACTGGTGATGGAGTCCGATGGCGTGGACCCTCCGGAACCGGCGGGAGACTTCTTTCTGAGGTAAACTTGCACTTTTCTTCAGGCACGCAGTACCCGGTTGTTGTGGGCACGTAATCCTGCCGACTACGCCAAAGTTGACGCGCCCCCTGGGACATATTCCTTTTTGAGGGGAATACCCGGCACCGGATCAGATGGGGGGTTGTAGTCTCCGAGCGGCTGTGACCCGGCCCGTGCCCAGGGCGTCAAGCTCAGTGTTATGTGGCAGTCCTACAGATGTTATTAAGAGTTCTTTTGTGTCGACTACGCCACCCGTTGTGATGCGGTCACTGTGGCCGCCGCTGCAGCAGGGTCCGCTGAGGCTGATGGTGGGTGCGCAGCTTGGTGAGATAACCCCCAACGGGAGGGGTATAGCCTCAGGGGGGACAGGTGCAGAGGATGGGGGTTGTGGTGGTGCAGTGCAGACGGCAATGAAGACAGAGTCGGGTTGTGCAGTTAAGGGTGTTTACTTACTGCAGATGTTGTACTGGTCACTCCAGCTGCGAGTGACCACCCGAGCCGTGCTGCGTCCACCAGGTCCTGGATCCAGCCAACCCCCAAACAAGTCCGGAGCGTGGCCCTGAGCTCTCCTTCTGTCCCGTTCTCTGGCCATCCCCACCAGTGATCCACCTAGGTCCAGCTCCCTCGGGCCTTCTGTTGGGACACCCTTGGCCTTGGGTTCCCTGACCCTTCATGTGGTGTGCCTTCGGGGTGGATGTGATGGGTGACCGTGGCAAACGCTGCCCACGGTCTCCGGTCTCTGGCTGGGGTGTGTTTTCTGCCCCCACCAGCTTGGGATCCGGTACCCTGTGCCGACTCCTCACCCGGTGCTTTAATTTGGGTTCTTGGGTCCTCTCTGTTTTCCCCTCTGGGTACTCCTTCTCTGCTCCTCTCTCACTCAGGGTCTCTCTCTTGCTGCAGGCTGACTTCCTCTCTGCTTGCTGTCTGCTCCTCTGCAGCTGTCTTGCTGTCTCCAACTGACTTGTTCTCTGCATCTGACCCTGATCTTAGTTGGTGCCCACCTTATATACACCCTCTATGTGTGAGCTCAGGTGACCAGCACCCAATGAGCTCCTATCTTTACCCAGGCTGCTCCCCCTATCTGCCCCTACACTACTTGGGATGTACCACCCCCCCTCCCACTCCAGCCAGGAACAGACTCGGTCGTACCTGCACATTTCTAAGTGGGAGTACCGTTGGTCTGTTCCTCGGAAATGGGATGTATGTAGTGCATGCAGCTGACTGAGCTCAGTTCCACTCTCCATCCTTGCCCGGGAGTGGAATATCACACCTCTGGGTTGAGGTGCAATACTCCTGTAGCAGCCGAACCCTCAGGGTGCTACACACACGTTAGTATTTGCACCAAAAATGTGTTTCTTAGTAGGAAAAGCTCTGCATAAAATATGCGTGTCTTGATGGGTTTTTGTATGTGTGTTTTTTCATTCATTTGAATGGGTAAAAAACACAGCATAAAAATGCTGAAAGAAATGCCGCAGGTTTGAAAAAGAAACTTTGAAGGTTCAAATCTGCAAGGAAAAAATAAACAGCACATGCACGAGATTTTAGAAATCTCGCTCACTTTGGTGGTACAGTAAAACTCTACATTTTTTGTAGGGAAGGAAGGGTGAAATGAGTCAAAAACACAACGTGTGAAAAAATCCCAAAAGTTCACTGCCAGGGCTTGATCCTGAGCTTTGGAGGAGGAAAAGTTTTAGCAGCCCTTTGGCAACAGGACACCCCACTTTGGTCTGGTTGAAATGACTCAAACTAGAACCTCCCCCACAAAAAAAAAAGAAAAAGGGGCACTGCCATGCAGGGCAGTTTGTAGTGAATTTTTCTCCCAGGTATGAACTTAAAAAAATGCATTATCAAGTAGGGCAATATTCATATGTGAAAGTCTCCAAACACAACATGCACTGAATGCAAACCACAAAATGATTTCATGCAGTAACTCACATATGTTATCTTCTCAGATTGTGTCATTTACTTTCCCTTTATTCTCTATCATGCCCATTAGTGATGAGCAAGTATGTTTTGTTAACCCTTTTGCCGAGTATACTCGGGTGAGGACAGAGTATTTACAGCACGCTCGGTGATATGTTTGAATCACTCCCGTGTGCATGATTTACAATGGTTTGATAGCTTTAATACATGTGAGGAATGTGTAAGAAGCAGACATTCCTCACATGTATTAAAGCTATCAAACCGTCGCAAATCATACACACGGAAGTGAGTCAACCATATCACCGAGCAGCTGTAAATACTCGGAGCTCGCCCGAGTATACTCGGCGAAAGGGTTAACAGAACATACTTGCTCATCACTAATGCCCATACCTCAAATGTCAACTTCTCTTTATGACTGCAGAGTTTGCAGCCTAGACATCTTTGGCCTTTTGCATCTGCACCCCAGATGCAGTGCTATGGAAGTCGCACTCCTACGCCCAATGGTAGATACAGCCACTATGGGTCATGTTGACCAGTGGCTTCCAACTAATTAAATGCATTAGAGAATTTAAAATTGAAACGTGTTTCTTAAGGCAAATCTAGTTATTAAAAAGAGCAGTATTTCAAAAGTATGAGATAGTCTGAGGTTCCATGGAGACATTTTTGTAGTGTAAGGCTATGTGCCCACGATGCAGAATTTCTCCGGATTTTTTCCTGAGCATTTCTGCATCTCCCTGGCAGAAAAAACCGCATGTGGATTGTACATGCGGATTGTACATGCGTTTTTCCTGCCAGGGACAAGCGGATGTGAAACGTTCTTCACATGCATTTCCGCATGCAGGTTGACAAGCGCTTTCCAAGCGATTTTAGCATCACTTGGAAAAGTACTTGACAACTTGCAAACGGCATGGATTTATATAGTGTGACCCCAAAGAATGTCAAAAAATAAAAAAATAAATCTATACTTACCTTCTGATGGCCCCCGGAATCTTTATTCGATCCGTCCGGGCTTGCCGGCAGCTCGCGGTACACTACACTGAAGTACCTGCCGTCACATGACTAAATGACGTCAACGCAGGTCCTTCAGTCCACCGTGATCTGCCGGCAAGCCAAGACAAGGACACCGGGGACCATCAGAAGGTAAGTATAATATTTATTTTTTATTTTATTCATTTTTTTACAGTTTTCTATGGTACCCGGGTCCGGAGGAGAGTCTCCTCTCCTCCAGACCCGGGTACCATCCGCACATTGAAACACATGTAATCTGCATGTACAGATCCAGTGAAGCGGAATACATGCGTTCCAATGCAAGGCAATGGCGGTGAAAATGCAGCGCTACCGCAAAATAATTGGTAGTGCTGCGTTTTTTTCCGCAATGATAACCCGCAGTGGAAATTATCATTGGGGAACATGGCAGACCTTCTACCATGCGTTTTTTAAGCATTTCTGCAGCGTTTTTGCCGCTGCGGAAACGCTTAAAAAACGCATCGTGGGCACACAGCCCAACACTCCAATTTAAACTGTCAATTATTGACTGTAACTGCTAGTCACACCCTACAGAAATTCTCCATGTAGCTCCAGTGTAATCTGTAATAATTAAGAGGCACTAGTATTATGGTCTATGATAATCAGTATGGCCTACTCTTAACAGATTAACAGTCAGCATTCAACAAATATTAGTAAAGTCATGTGTGAAATTGAAGACATTATTGCAGAATTATTATTACAATGTTGAATTACTTGATGAACCCTATGGGTCATTATATTTTTCCATAAATCAGCAGCTTTTACTTTAACCCCTTTCTGACCCAGGGTGTATTAGTACGTATCTGTGCCCTGGGCCTTATGGGCCTGATATGTATTAATACGCCCTGGCGATTTCGCCCGCACACAAGCGGTGCGGGCGAGATCGCCGCCGGGTGTCAGCTGATTGTCACAGCTGACACCCTGTGCTATGTGCAGAGAGCGGTCCCGCACCGCTCCTGACACATTAACCCCCGAAATTCTGCGATCGAAATCGATCGCAGCATTCCGGTGGCAAGAGGAGGTAAGCGCGATACTTGCCTTCTCTGCCGGCGTCCAGCGGTGTCTGAATCCGGTCCCGGATGTTGCCATGGTGACCCGACGTCATCATGACAACATCCGGATCACCAGGAGGCAGGAAGTTGCTTTGGTCATGCGCAGTGCACGACCAAAGTAACTTCTCCCTGTGCAGCGCTAACAGGCGGCATGGCATAGGGAGCGATCAGGCTTCTAAAAGTGAAAGTCCCATAGTGGGACAATGTGAACAAGCAATAAAAATGTCAGAAAGTGAAAAAAAAATTGTAAAAATATTTAAAAAAAAATGAAAAAAAAAATAATAAAAAAAAATATATATTGTACCCATAAATAAATAATCTAATGAAAAAAAAAATAAACCCATAAAAGTGCACATATTTGGTATCGCCGCGTCCGGAACGACCTGTCCTATAAAACTGTCCTGCTAGTTAACCCCTTTAGTGAACACGGTAAAAAAAAAAAAAAAAAATGAAACATAAAACGATGTTTTATCATCATACTGCCAAACAAAAAATGGAATAAAACGCGATCAAAAAGACGAATGTAAATAAAAATGTTACCGCTGAAAACGTCATCTTGTCCAACAAAAAACAAGCTGCAATACAGCTCCAACAACAGAAAAATAAAAAAGTTATAGATCTCAGAATAAAGCGATGCAAAAACAATTCTTTTTTCTATAAAATAGTTTTTATTGTGTAAAAGCGCCAAAATATATAAAAAAAAAAAAATGCGGTACCACTGTAAACATACTGACCCGAAGAATAAAGCTACCTTATCAATTTTACCACACGCAGAACGTCATAAAAAAAAAAAAAAAAAAAACAATTCCTGAATTGTTGGCTTTTGTTTATTTTGCCTCCCAAAAATCGGAATAGAAAGCGATCAAAAAATGTCATTTGCCCGAAAATGATACCGATAAAAATGACAACTTGTCCCGCAAAAAACAGGCCGTCACTGGACTCTGTCGGCCGAAATATGGAAAAATTATAGCTCTCAAAATATGGCGATGCAAAAACTAGTCTTTGCAAAAAAATGCGTCTTTTAGTGTGTGACAGCTGTCAATCATAAAAACCAGATATGAATTTGGCATCGCTGTAATTGCACCGACCCAAAGAATAACGTCGTCTAATCACTTATACCACATAAGGAACAGCGTAAAAAATAAACTTTAGGGTTAGGGTTGTGCTAGTGTTAGGGTTGTGCTAGGGTTGTGCTAGGGTTTGGGTTAACGTTGGGCTAGGGTTAGGGTTGGGCTAGGGTTAGGGTTAGGCTAGGGTTAGGCTAAGGTTAGGGTTAGGCTAGGGTTAGGGTTGGGCTAGGGTTAGGGTTGGGCTAGGGTTAGGCTAAGGTTAGGGTTAGGCTAGGGTTAGGGTTGGGCTAGGGTTAGGGTTGGGCTAGGGTTAGGCTAAGGTTAGGGTTAGGCTAGGGTTAGGGTTGGACTAAGGTTCGGGTTGGGGTTGGGATTTTTTCAGAAGTAAAGAAAAAAAAATGACGACGATATGGCGACTAGTGAGCGCAAGTACTCGCTACTTGAGTTTGCATCGGGTGCTTGCATATGCACCGAGTATGGTGGGTGCTCGAGTGACGGTGGGGTGGTTTCCACTATTTAGGCACATCAGGGACTCCCCAAACGCAACCTGTTACCCTTGTGAAAATGCAAAATTGGGGGCTGAAAAACATTTTTGTTGAAAAAATGTGAAAATGTTATTTTTACGGTTCAATGTTATAAACTTCTGTGAAGCACCTGGGGGTTCAGGGTGCTCACCACACATCTAGATAAGTTCCCTAAGGTGTGTAGTTTCCAAAATGGTGTCACTTGTGGGGGGTTTCCACTGTTTAGGCACATCAGGGGCTCCCCAAACGCAACATGGCGTCCGCTAATTATTCAAGCAAATTTTACATTCAAAAAGTCAAATGGCGCTCCTTCCCTTCCAAACCCTGCCGTGTGCCCAAACAGTGGTTTTTTCTCACATATGGGGTATCTGCGTGCTCAGGGGAAATTTAACAACAAATTTTGGGGTCCATTTTTTCCTGTTACCCCTGCAAAAATAAAAAAAATTGGGTCTAAAGTAACATTTTTGTGAAAAAAGTTAAATGTTCATTTTTTTTCTTCCACATTCCAAAAATTCCTGTGAAGCACCTAAAGGGTTAATAAACTTCTTGAATGTGGTTTTGAGCACCTTCAGGGGTGCAGTTTTTAGAATGGTGTCACTTTTGGGTATTTATGTCATAAAGGCCCCTCAAAGTCACGTCAAATATGATGTGGTCTCTAAAAAAATGGTTTTGTAAATTTTGTTGTTAAAATGAGAAATCGCTGGTCAACTTTTAATCCTTATAGCTCCCTACTAAAAAAAAATGTTTGTTCCAAAATTGTGCTGATGTAAAGTAGACATGTGGGAAATGTTATTTATTAACTATTTTGTGTAACATATCTCTTTGATTTAAGGGCATAAAAATTTAAATTTTGAAAATTGCTAAATTTTCAAAATTTTTGCCAAATTTCCGATTTTTTCACAAATAAACGCAAGTGATATCGAAGAAATTTTACCACTGTCATGAAGTACAACATGTCATGAAAAAACAATATCAGAATCAGGGGGATCCGTTGAAGCGTTCCAGAGTAATTACCTCATAAAGTGACAGTGGTCAGAATTGTAAAAATTGGCCTGGTCATTAACGTGCATACCACCCTCGGGTGAAGAGTGTTAAATGTCAATAAGCTTCCTAGAAATTAAGAGAGGTGAGGGTCAGGAGGGGATGCAGCTGCAGATTTTCTCTTTGTGATACTACATGCTGTGAGAGGGAGAACAGAAGTGGGAAGACATTAACAATGATCTTGAGAATGACACCAGAAAAAAGCTAGCAACTGAGCAGATGTCAAATGAGAAAATATGTGATTCCTAGAAGTGTGCAGAGTTAGATACTACCTTTGATAGTCATCTACAACCTTATATATTTTTTTAATGATAAGTAAACTTAATGTTCATTCTCTCATATTTTAATTTAATAAGCGATTTTGTGTTTATAATGAACAAATGCTTTCCTTAATACAATCTGCAACTTCCGGCGTACAAGACAACCTTAAATCTGAATTTAGGGCCCCGACCCCACCTGCATTTAGTTAATCTAAAGTCAATATATTAGAACTGATTACTGTGAAAAGAAGCAGAGCCCCTTCTGGGGGGATTGTACATTATTTGTCAATGTATCCAGTTTGTTATGGTTTAGATTAGGCAAAAATATTTTTATTTAATGAACATCTGGAAATTTAAAACGACTAAATTTGATCAATTTCACAAATGAAGTTATTGTTTTACATCTTGGGCAACTGACAGACTTCATAAACTATACTGTGAAAAACTTCAATTTACAGTTATCTTATTTCTTAAACGGTTATTTAAAAAAAGGAAAAAAAAGTTTTTCCATATCCAATGGATTTGACAGTTCCATATTAAGAACGAAGCTTTGGAACTATTCTTGAATGGAACGGAAGTGCGCATGTTCAGCTTGTGCTCCATTCATTTTCTATGGGACTGCTGAAAATAGCCTAGTACGGAGCTTGGCTTTCTCTGGCAGTCTCAGTGACAATGAATAGAGTAGAGGTCGAGCATGTGCACCTCTGCTCCGTTCAAGATGGGACGGCAGAGCCCTGTTCTTGGATTCCATTGCCCCTTTTTTGGTATCAAAACGGTAAGCAGTGAGTTACACCCTAGCCAATGTATTAGGAATACACCTTTAAAGCCTGTAAAACTCATGACAATTCTGAAGATTCACCCATTGTGACTAATAATCGTGTTCAAAAATAAATGGCCATAGGAGAGGCTGCCACTGTTGTGGAGGGCCGAACAAACCGGCAGAAAAATAATTCTTCCAATTATTATTGTTTTATATTCAGTCTTATTGTAGCATCGGCGTCTCTGCCCCGTTCTAGGCAGAGACGCCGCCCCTCTCACCTCCCCGCTCCTGGCGCGGCGTCCTCCAGCGCTGCTCTCCCCGCTGCTTCCGGCACGCGCTCCTTCCCCGGCAGTGTGCTTAGGGCGCGCGCGCTCCCCCTCTCTTAAAGGGACCGTGCGCGCCGTCCTAAGGAGTCCCCGGCCAATTGCCGGAGGACCTCCCATATAAAAGGCACCTCCTCCAAAATGGAGGTGCCCGAGCAATGTTGTAGCACTGTTCACTACTCTGCTTCAGCCCTCAGGTCCCGTTGCCAGTTACCTGCCAGATACCTGCCAGATTCCTGCCAGTCTGCTGTCTAATTCCTGCCTGATATCCTGCTACCTGCCTGCTAGCCTGAGGTCCGACGGTCTGCCTTACTACTCCTGTCAGTCTGTCTAAAGGACCAGCTTGCCCGCTCACCTGGGAGCGCACATCAACTACCTGCCTGCTTGCCTGAGGTCCGACGGTCTGCCTTCCAACTCTTGTCAGTCTGTCTATGGACCAGCTTGCCCGCTCACCTGGGAGCGCACATCTGCTACCTGCCTGCTAGCCTACCTGGAGGCTCTGCCGTCACGTGCTGTGACCACCTGCCTGTCCAGTGACTCCTGCCCGCTCACCTGGCAGCGCTCATCTGCTGCCTGTCTGCTAGCCTTCCTGGAGGCTCCGCCGTCACATGCTGTGACCACCCGTTTATCCAGAGACTCTCGCCTGCTCACCTGGGAGCTCACGTCTACCATTAGCCGCCACAGGTCGTACCAACCCTTTACCCAGAGACTGCCCCGGTCACTTGCCGTGACCATCTGCCCGTTCACCCAGAGACTGCCCCGGTCACTTGCCGTGACCATCTGCCCGTTCACCCAGAGACTGCCCCGGTCACTTGCCGTGACCATCTGCCCGTTCATCCAGAGACTGCCCCAGTCACTTGCCGTGACCTCCTGCCCGTTCTTCTAGAGACTGTCCCGGTCACCTGCTGTGACTGCCTGCCTGGTCGCCACCCGCTCCCTTACAAGGACCGCCCCCTTGTATAGTAGCTCAGAGGTTCCGCCTCCCAGACCCGTTACAGTTTGCTCGGGCCATGGAACCCGGTGGCACCCAAGCTCCCTCGCTCTCGGACCTGTGTCATGAACTGTCCCGTCAGAGGTCCCAACAGGAGTCCATCCTGGGTCACCTGCGGAATGTCAATTCTCGCCTGGACACTCTGACTGCTCTGCCTGCAACCACCGCCAGTGCCATGACTCGCAATCCGGCAGCTCCACTGCCCACTAATAACATGGTATCCTACCCCGGACCCCAGCTTTCTGCACCTCCTCGTTTCGGAGGCGACTCCGCCCAGGCTCGGGGCTTCATAAATCAGTGCACCCTGCACTTTGAACTCCTGTCTCACCAGTTTAACTCCGACAGGGCCAAAATTGCCTTCATCATGTCCCATCTCACCGGAGAGGCCCTGGCCTGGCTAAATCCTCTATGGGAGAGAGGAGACCCCCTGGTGTCCGACTTGCCTGCCTTTCTCACGGCTTTCCGGAAAGTCTTCGACGAACCCGGACGGAAGACCTCATCCGCATCATCTCTGCTACGCCTCCGTCAGGGAAGTCTCACCGTGGGCCAATATGCCATACGGTTCCGTACCCTTGCCTCGGAGCTGGCCTGGGATAATGACGCTCTGGTTTCCGTCTTCTGGGAGGGTCTGTCCGGCCATATAAAAGATGAACTTGCCGGTCGGGATATTCCTACCACTCTCGATGACCTAATAACTCTTGCCACCCGGATTGACCTGCGGTTCCAGGAGCGTGCCAAAGAGGTCACCCGTGAGAGGAGGTTTCCACGTCTAGCTCCCACTTTTCAGAAACCCGTCACTCCCTCCGTCTCTCCTCAGCTACACTCTCCTGAGCCTATGCAGGTCGACCAGACCAAGATGGTCGGTTCTCGCCAAGAATCTCGCCGAGCCGAGGGAAGCTGTTTCTATTGTGGCAGTATGAAGCACTTCATCCGTTCCTGCCCGGAAAAGCCGGGAAACGCCAGTGTCTAGGACCACTCGGAGAGGTCGAGACAAACGTAAGCCCTCTCCGTCTCTGACCTTACCGGTCTCTATTGCTTGGGGAGAAAACCGTCTCTTTGAACTCGCCCATCTGGATTCTGGAGCTGCTGGAAACCTCATCTCCCAGTCTCTGGTAGAGAGATACCATATTCCCACCAAGTCCCTGGCTGAACCATTGTCAGTCGCCTCCGTGGATGGAAGACTTCTCTCGGAGACCATCCTGCTCGTCACCGAACCCATAACCCTGCAGGTGGGAATGCTGCACTCTGAGGAGATCTCATTCCATGTGCTGTCCGGACTTTCTCACTCCCTGTTGCTAGGTCTACCTTGGCTCCAGACACATGAACCCGTATTGAACTGGCGGTCCGGTGAAGTACTCCGCTGGGGTCCTGACTGCCATAGGACCTGCCTGGTCCCGGTCCGTCCACTTCGCCCTCAGCCTACTCCAGCTAACTTACCTGGTCTCCCGGCTCCCTACTGGCCCTATGCGGACGTCTTCGGTAAGAAGGAAGCTGAGACGTTGCCACCCCATAGGCCATACGATTGCCCGATCGACCTGGTACCTGGCACCACTCCTCCCCGTGGGCGTATCTACCCGTTGTCTGCAGCCGAGACCCGAGCCATGTCTGAGTACATTGAAGAGAATCTGGCTAGGGGATTTATCCGAAAATCTACCTCCCCGGCTGGAGCCGGATTCTTCTTTGTCAAAAAGAAAGACGGCTCGTTACGTCCCTGTATTGACTACAGAGGACTCAATCTCATCACGGTAAAAAACAAATATCCCCTGCCACTCATCTCCGAATTGTTTGACCGTCTCAAGGGCGCCAGGATCTTCTCCAAGCTGGATCTACGAGGAGCGTATAATCTGGTCCGTATCCGTCAAGGAGACGAGTGGAAGACGGCATTCAATACCCGGGACGGTCACTACGAGTACCTTGTGATGCCCTTCGGTCTCTGTAATGCTCCCGCGGTCTTTCAGGAACTAGTCAACGACATCTTCCGTGACCTCCTGTACTCCTGCGTAGTGGTATACCTGGACGATATCTTGGTCTTCTCTCCGGATCTCCCCACACACCGGAGGGATGTTCGTCAGGTCCTGCTTAGGCTTCGGCAGAACCACCTTTACGCCAAATACGAGAAGTGCCTCTTCGATCAGACCTCCCTTCCGTTCTTGGGCTATGTCATCTCCCAAACAGGTCTGCAAATGGATCCCGAGAAGCTCTCTTCCGTTCTAAAATGGCCTCGTCCTGAAGGTTTGAAGGCGATACAGCGATTCCTGGGCTTCGCTAATTATTATCGTCTTTTCATCCCACACTTCTCGTCTCGGACTGCTCCCATATCTGCACTTACCCGTAAGGGGGCTAACCCCAGAACATGGTCGCCTGAAGCCGAGGAGGCCTTCCTTTCCCTAAAGAAAGCCTTCGCCTCTGCTCCCGTCCTGCACCGTCCGGACTGTAATAAACAATTCTACCTGGAGGTTGATGCCTCCTCTTCCGGAGCCGGAGCGGTGCTCACCCAGAAGTCTTCTACTGGGAGAATGGTAACGTGCGGCTTCTTCTCCAAAATCTTCTCCTCGTCGGAGCGCAACTACTCCATTGGAGACCGGGAATTGCTAGCCATCAAATTGGCACTGGGAGAGTGGCGCTATCTGCTTGAAGGGGCTCTCTACCCGGTAATTATCTACACGGATCACAAAAACCTGGCATATCTCCAAAATGCCCAGAGACTCAATCCTCGCCAGGCCCGGTGGTCGTTGTTTTTTGCCCGCTTCGACTTCATTCTTCATTTCCGTCCGGCGGACAAGAACGTCAAAGCTGATGCCTTGTCCCGGTCCTTCCTGTCCTCCGATCAAGAGGAGGAACCTACGCACATCATCGACTCCTCCAAGGTGATGAATGTGGCCCCCTTGGATCTGACTCGTCTTCCACCCGGTAAGACGTTCGTAGCTGTGCCAGATCGGGAGAGGATTCTTCGCTGGGGACATTATTCTAAACTATCTGGCCATGCTGGCCAAAAGAAGACCTTCCAACTTATTACCCGGCATTACTGGTGGCCTACCCTGCGTAAGGACGTGGTAGACTTCGTCGCGGCCTGTTCATCCTGTGCCCGTAACAAAGTTCCCCGACATCTACCTGCCGGCCATCTCCTGCCCCTTCCCGTACCTGCTGCTCCTTGGCAACACATCGCTATGGACTTTATCACCGACCTTCCAGTTTCTGCCGGTTGCACTGTCATTTGGGTTGTCGCTGACCGTTTTTCTAAGATGGCCCACTTCATTCCCCTGCCTGGTCTTCCGTCTGCACCCGAGCTGGCTAAAGACTTTATCCGCCACATCTTCCGTCTCCATGGTCTGCCCCTCCACATCGTGTCGGATCGTGGGGTTCAGTTCACCTCTCGCTTCTGGAGAGCCACATGTAAGCTGCTGGACATTACCCTGGATTTCTCCTCCGCTTACCACCCTCAGTCCAATGGTCAAGTGGAGCGGATCAATCAGATCTTGTCCAGCTACCTCCGGCACTTCGTTGATGCTCACCACTCGGACTGGGTGGATCTCCTACCATGGGCCGAGTTCTCTTATAACAACCATGAGAGCGAGTCCTCTTCCAAATCCCCGTTCTTTATAGTCGGTGGCCAACATCCCCGGATTCCACTTCCTGTCTCCGTTTCTGTGGACAACCCTGCTGCGGAGTCTCTTGTCAGCGAATTTTCTACTATTTGGGAGAGCACCAGGTCCGCTCTTCTTCTCTCCTCTGAGCGGATGAAGAGATATGCTGATAAGAGACGTCTGGATCCGCCCCAATTCCGTCCGGGAGACAAGGTTTGGCTCTCATCCAAACATGTGCGGCTCAAAGTACCCTCCTACAAGTTGGGTCCTCGATTCATCGGCCCCTTCGAAGTCCTCAGGCAAATTAACCCTGTGGCCTACAAATTAAAACTCCCGGCCACCCTACGGATCCCCAACTCCTTCCACGTATCTCTCCTCAAATCCGTTGTCTTTAACTTTTTTTCCAAAAATCCAGGTGCCCCTCCTGCTCCGGTTTCCGCTGATGACATCTTTAAGGTAGAGAGTATTCTGGCCTCCAAGAGGGTAAGAGGAAAAACCTTTTTTCTGGTAGATTGGAAGGGGTTTGGTCCTGAGGAGAGAACTTGGGAACCCAGGGAGAACATCAACGCCCCGCTTCTCCTTGAGAAATTTCTTTCTGGACAAAAAAAGAGGGGGCCTAAAGGGGGGGGGTACTGTAGCATCGGCGTCTCTGCCCCGTTCTAGGCAGAGACGCCGCCCCTCTCACCTCCCCGCTCCTGGCGTGGCGTCCTCCAGCGCTGCTCTCCCCGCTGCTTCCGGCACGCGCTCCTTCCCCGGCAGTGTGCTTAGGGCGCGCGCGCTCCCCCTCTCTTAAAGGGACCGCGCGCGCCGTCCTAAGGAGTCCCCGGCCAATTGCCGGAGGACCTCCCATATAAAAGGCACCTCCTCCAAAATGGAGGTGCCCGAGCAATGTTGTAGCACTGTTCACTACTCTGCTTCAGCCCTCAGGTCCCGTTGCCAGTTACCTGCCAGATACCTGCCAGATTCCTGCCAGTCTGCTGTCTAATTCCTGCCTGATATCCTGCTACCTGCCTGCTAGCCTGAGGTCCGACGGTCTGCCTTACTACTCCTGTCAGTCTGTCTAAAGGACCAGCTTGCCCGCTCACCTGGGAGCGCACATCAACTACCTGCCTGCTTGCCTGAGGTCCGACGGTCTGCCTTCCAACTCTTGTCAGTCTGTCTATGGACCAGCTTGCCCGCTCACCTGGTAGCGCACATCTGCTACCTGCCTGCTAGCCTACCTGGAGGCTCTGCCGTCACGTGCTGTGACCACCTGCCTGTCCAGTGACTCCTGCCCGCTCACCTGGGAGCGCTCATCTGCTGCCTGTCTGCTAGCCTTCCTGGAGGCTCCGCCGTCACATGCTGTGACCACCCGTTTATCCAGAGACTCTCGCCTGCTCACCTGGGAGCTCACGTCTACCATCAGCCGCCACAGGTCGTACCAACCCTTTACCCAGAGACTGCCCCGGTCACTTGCCGTGACCATCTGCCCGTTCACCCAGAGACTGCCCCGGTCACTTGCCGTGACCATCTGCCCGTTCACCCAGAGACTGCCCCGGTCACTTGCCATGACCATCTGCCCGTTCATCCAGAGACTGCCCCGGTCACTTGCCGTGACCTCCTGCCCGTTCTTCTAGAGACTGTCCCGGTCACCTGCTGTGACTGCCTGCCTGGTCGCCACCCGCTCCCTTACAAGGACCGCCCCCTTGTATAGTAGCTCAGAGGTTCCGCCTCCCAGACCCGTTACACTTATCACTTAATGTTGAGCAGAATTAAGTCTGTTTGCTTGCTGCCACTGTTAATAAATGTTACGATAGGGCTTATTGCAACATGTATTCTTACCTGTAGCAGGAAATCAAAAATATATCATTTATTGCTTTTTAAAGTTTATAAAAAACAGTAAATCATACTGCTCCTCTTATTCAGCCCTTGTACCTTGATCAACACCTCCCAACACAATATGATGCCCCCACAGTATAATTTCTCCATAAAGCCTCCCAAACAGTATGATGTGGCCTCACACCATATGTCACCACAGAGCCCCCTACACAGTATTATTGACCACACAAAGCCACCTTACATATTATGTCCCTACACAGCCAGCTTCACAATATAATGTCCTCTCAAAGCCCCTCTACAAAGTATGATGCCCCCACAAAACCCCTCACACAGTATGTCACCATAAAGCCCCCTACGGAGTAGGATGTCCCACACAGCCCCCCTCCACACAGTATTATGCCCCTACACAGTCACTTTGAACAGTATTGTCTCCACCTCCCCCCTTACATAATATATTCCCACACAATCCTCCATGCAGACTGATGTCTCCACACAGTCCCCTTGCGCAGTATTATGTCCCCAAACAGCCCCCTTGCACAGTATTATGTCCTCCCACTGCCCCTTGCACAGTATTATGTCCTCCCACTGCCCCTTGCACAGTATTATGTCTCCCTTACACACTATTGTGTCAGCACAGTTTCCCGCAAAGTACTGTCAATTAGAAAAGAATAAAAATAAAGCTGCTCACCTCACCTAGTTACTCTGCAGGATGACACTGTAGCCAGCCCTTTGGCTGTCCTGGTCAGTGTGCCACACTAGAACAGAAAAGGGCCGCATGTGGCCCGTGGGCCGCACTTTTACCAGGTTTGCTCTTACGATTACAAAGAGTGTCTCGTACTCTGGAAGACCTTGCATTTCTTGCCCCTGCTGAGACCCACAATGTGCCTAAACTGCAGTTATTGTCCACATGTATTGCACTACTATAACGAGAAGAACCCACTTAACAATTTGGACAAAACTTTTTGGGATTTATTCTTATATGTACATGTAGATGTACAGTTACGCTTAGTTCTTATTTCTAATTGCATGGGCTGAATGACACGATTGAGTTTGTAATATAAAATTAGTATCAGTAGATTTATAGAATACAATTACCAAAATTTCTTTGATGCTTTCATACTGTATTCTTAGGTGATTTGTGTATTTAGTACATAGCAGGATTGGTCATTTTAAGTCATGTGGTGTTTTCCTCCTCCCTTTTTAAAGTTTGCATAGCATATACTGATAGACCATGATTAAGGCTTGAGAGCAGAAACATATTGGTTCTGTTCATATCCGTGGCCTGTCTTATGTATATATACTCTTTTAAAGGGAATCTGTCACCCCCTGGGAGATATCAGACCTCTACTATGGTCATACAGGTTATAGAAATGTAAATCTATAAATACCTGTATGACCCATATTAGAGGCCTGCTTGCAGAGAAATGTAGTTTTATAAAATCGATTTTCACATGCTTGGCGCCCATCAGGGGCGTACATAGAAATCATGGGGCCCCATAGCAGAAGCTCTAATTGGGCCCCTCCCTGACAAAAAAAAATATTTGTCTGTGTCCTAGAAGAGCAGATCTCACAATTTTCCAGCCTTTACATTGTAATTTTGCTCCTGCTGAAGTCCTAGATTCCTCATAAAGTATTATGCCAATAAAAGTGCCCCTCAAACACAGTATGATACCCCCATGGTGAATTCCTCCACATGCACAGTATAATGACCCTACTGTGCCCCACCTCAACTCCTAAGGCAAAGTATGGTGACCCCAACACAGTATGATCCCCCAACTGTGACTCCCACACAGCCCTCCATGCAGTATAAAGGGCCTACATACAGAATAATGGCCCGCACTAGCCCCCCAAACAGTATAATGGCCCCACACAGCCCTCCAAACAGTATGATGGACCACACACAAACCTTCACACCGTATAATTGCTTTCACACAGTATAATGGCCCCCCACATATCCCTCAAAATATTATATTGGCCCCTCATAGCCTTCCATATAGTATAATGCACCCCCCATAATCCTCCATATAGTATAATGAACTTCCCATGGTCCCCCATAGAAGATAATGCACTCCCCATAGTCCTCCATACAATATATTACACACCCCATAGGGTAAAATGCAAACCCACATAGTATAATGCACCCCACAGTCCTGCAATATTATGGGCACCACGTACTCACTGATTTTAAAATACCGTATATTTTAAATAAGCCGAGGCCACTAATTTTACCACAAAAAACTGGGAAAATGTATTAACTCCAGTGTAAGCCTAGGGTGGGAAATGCAGCAGCTACTTGAAAATTTCCCCATCCTGGTACGCATAGCTCCTTCATCATCAATCCTGGTATGTATGGCACCCCTCAACCCCCAATCCTGGTACATATGGATCCCTCATCCCCCAATCCTGGTATGCTTGGCTTCCTCATCCCCCAATCTTGGTGTGTGTGGCCCCCTTCACCCCCAATTCTGGTATGCATGGCACCCCTCATCCCCAATCCTGGTATGCATGGCACCCCTCATCCCCAATCCTGGTATGTATGGCACCCCTCATCCCCAATCCTGGTATGTATGGCACCCCTCAACCCCCAATCCTGGTATGTATGGCACCCCTCATCTCCCAATCCTGGTATGTATGACACCCCTCATCCCCCAATCCTGGTATGCATGGCACGCCTCATCCTCCAATCCTGGTATGCATGGCACGCCTCATCCCCCAATCCTGGTATGCATGGCACCCCTCATCCCCCAATCCTGGTATGCATGGCACCCCTCATCCCCCAATCCTGGTATGCATGGCACCCCTCACCCCCTAATCCTGGTGTGCATGGCACCCCTCATCCCCCAATCCTGGTATGCATGGCACCCCTCATCCCACAATCCTGGTATGCATGGCACCCCTCATACCCCAATCCTGGTATGCATGGCTTCCTCATCCCCCAATCCTGGTATGTATGGCACCCCTCATCTCCCAATCCTGGTATTTATGGCCCACTCATCCCCCAATCATGGTATGTGTGGCCCCCTCATCACCCAATTATGGTGTGCATGCACCCCTCATCCCCCAATCCTGGTATGCATGGCACCCCTCATCCCCCAATCCTGGTATGCATGGCCCCCTCATCCCCCAATCCTGGTATGCATGGCCGAATCACTGCACACATAAAACAAATAAACACTTATACTCACTTTCCTTCCTCCCCCCTCCTCCAGCGCTGTGTCCTGTCTGCCAGCAGCTCATGTCAGCATTCTGAGCAGCGGACGCTCTCAGACACTGATGTGAGCTGCTGGCATATTCACACCTCTCCATGTCGGGACTATGGGTGTGGAGAAGAAAGAATACGCATTCTCTTTAGTAGCGGCCAATGTCAGCTGGAGCCGCGGCTCAGCGCTCCTCTCTGCCTCCTCTGCGTTCCTCTGTGCCCGCTACTAAAGAGAATGAATATTCATTTCCCTTTAGCAGCAGGCACACATGGTAGCTGCAGCAGTGGCTACTGCACGTGCCCGCTCCTCCACCACCGCAACCTCCCCTCCCCCCGGTAAATACAATACTCACCTATCCTCCTCATTCCCCCTCTGCTTTGGGGCCCCCCAGCTCATGAGCCCCATAGCAGTGGCGTGGTCTGCCAAGAAATGCCCGTCTATCTACTTAGCAAGCCCATAAATCCCAGCCTATCATCTTATTTTACATATTCCTCCCCTCCCCTGCACGTCACAGGGCCTTGGTCTCACTCACTTCCCGCGCATGCACAAAGCGCCACTCTCATCAGGAGTACTTTTTTTCCTCCAGGCCCCGTTTTTCTCTGCAGTGTTCTAGTGCGCAGGCGCCGGGTAGTCACTGTAACTTCCACTCCAGTGACTCTCCGCCGCCTGCGCACTAGAACACTGCAGAGAAAATTTGGGCCTGGAGGAAAAAAAGCGCTCCTGATTATAGCGGCGCTTTGCGCATATGCGGGAAGTGAGTGAGACAAGTGCACATCACAGGGCCCTGTGATGTGCAAGGGAGGAGGGGAATATGCAAAATAAGATGATAGGTGGGCATTTCTGGGCTTGCTAAGTAGATAGGCGGGCATTTCTTAGCATTCCCCGGGTGCCAAGCATGTGAAAACCATTTTTTTTAAAACACATTCCTCTGCAATCAGACCGCTAATATGGGCCATACAGGTATGTATAGATTTACAGCTCTATAACCTGTATGACCATATTAAAGGTCTGATATCTTCAAGGGGGTGACAGATTCCCTTTAACAATCAAAATAAATGTGAAATTTTATCGTGGAGCGGAGCCTATCAGAAGGTCCCAAGTCATCAGCCATACGGGTGAGCACTACACGGTATACTCAGGGACGTGGGCTACTTCCACTCGCTTACAGCAAGGTAGCCAGAAAGAGTGCAGACAGATGGGGAGGCTTACAACTCCACCTGGCCAGGGGAACTCCTGTTTGCTCACAGACTGACCAGGCCTCTTATGCTAGCCAGTACTCCCGGGAGGGTCTGCCTTATCATCATCAGTAAAGACCCTGAACTGCACTGCAAAGACTCTGAGTCGTTCCTGCTGCGCTCGTGCACCATCACTCCCATCATCCACACTGCTGCCCTGAGGCTATACTCCTCCCGTGGGGAGTTATCCCATTCTCTGCTGCGCACACAACACCAGCCTCGCGGTCTGCCTCGCAACGGCAGTACAATCTGACCGCAATCCACGGGTGGCGTAGTCGGACAATTAACCTAAAACCTATAAAAGGCTGCTACTGGTCTGACCACCCTGAGCCACGGGACCGGGTCACCACTACTACTCCCAGCATTGCCCTGAAGTCCGGTCTCGAGTGCCCCACGGCCCAGGGGGCAAGTCAGCTTTGGCGTAGTCGGAAGGATTGTGACCAACCTGCCACAAACGGGTATTGCGTGCCTGAAAAAGACTGTACACGTACCTGAAGAAGAGTTTTCCCGCCATCTTCCGTCGGTTCCCGCCATTTCCAGCCGTCTCCCGCCATTTTCCGTCGGTTCCCGCCATCTTCAGCCGTTTTCCCACCATCGGACGCCATCTTCAGGACGCCGCGCGGGAAGAAGAGGGGCGTAGACGTCAAAACCGTGCGAGACCCGAAGCTCCGCCCCACGCACCGACGCAGCGCAAGGTCCTGGAAGGGAGAGAGAGCGACGCTGACGTCACCAGGACGCGACGCAAGGTCCTTGTCCGGAGCAGCACCAGCGGAGCCGCGGCCTACAGAAGAGGATCGTCGGAAGGTAGGCCACGCTTAACTAGGGGGGAGGAAGATGACGGACGCGGAGGGACCTTCTACCACCAGCGCCGCTGCAGCAGCGGTGATGCCATTTACAATGCCTTACATCCCTGGAGCGGCCTGGCTGCCCCAATACTCAGGGGAGTCGCATACCCTAAGCGACTTTAAAGAGAAACTGTACAGCCTATTTAAAGTGTACCCCCTGACGGAGGGACAAAAAGTGAGCATATTGCTAGGCCAGCTAACCGGCGCAGCCCAACGTGAAGTAAAGTCCTGGTCAGTCAGGGACAAGGAGACTGTGAAGGAGATCTTAGCCCGTCTGAAGGACACTTTTGATACCCGTACCTCAGCAGAGATCAAAATGAGATTTTATGGGTGCAAGCAGCGGGCCCAAGACAGTATAAGAGACTATGCCTTGAATTTGCAGGAGGCCCTGGGAGCCATTAAACAGGCAGACCCTGACAGTGTGCGGAATGCAGATGAACTGTTAACTGAACAATTCATTGAGGGTCTGCTGTCAAACGCCCACCGAACCCAGTTACGTGCAATGGCCTTGCAGAACCCTGGGTTAGACTTTGCAAAGTTCAAAGACAGGGCCATCCGGGTGCTCCGAGAACCGGCACCGGGTAGTGCTGTAACCCACCAGTGCCCTGCTATTACCTATCACCAGGAGGCGGCGCCCTTGTCTGCAGAGCCTGTGGGAGCTGGTGCGCAGGCTTTGGATAAAGACACGGCTGCAGACCTGCACCATCAGGTCCAAGAACTGACCAAAAGCGTAGTCGCATTAACCAGGACTGTGCAGTCGTTACAGGTATCCTCTCCAGGAAGGATCAAGCTGGCCACCAGTCCGGAGGACATCCCGTGGCGCCGACAGAGGAGGATCCCATCGTCCAGAGGAAGACCCAGTGACACATACAACGAGGACGGACAACCCATCTGCCGCCGCTGCTATCAACCCGGACATATGGCAAGGTACTGTCATTTAAACGGGCACAACCTGGGGCAGAGGGCCAATCCCCAGGCATAAGATCATCAGGCCCATCGAACTGGCGTGATAAATACGTAGGGGGACATCCAGTCTTGCCTGTGGTACTGGATGGCATTCCTATGAGTGCCCTACTAGACACCGGGTCACAGGTAACTACCATACCTTATGTGCTCTTTAAGCGGTACTGGAATGACTCGGACATAACCCGCTACCCAGATGACGACCTGAGTATCATCGCCAGCAATGGTCAGCCCGTGCCGCAGGTGGGATTCAAAGAGGTGACCATTAAAATCGGTAAAGTTAAACTGGCGGCACAAGGACTGATTATTGTGGACATTGACCGTCGTGAGAGTCACCCTAAAATAACCTTGGGTACTAACGTGATTGAAAATTGTCTTGCAGAGATAATTGTTATATTACAGCAGGTTGCCATGAACGCCAGTTCCAGCCAGCAGCGTGTCCTACAAAAGGAGATCCGGGCACTGATGAAACGGCAACAGGTGGAACTATCTGGTGGTGAGATTGGTAGCGTGAGAATGTGTGACCCGTTCCCTATTGCCATGCCCCCGAAAAGTGAGATGATGATATGGTGCCGGGCAGCTATTGGCTAAGAGGTAGAGACTACCAAGCAATGGTCGAACCAATCTACTCGGACAGTAGGCCCACCATTTTGACAGCACGGGGGGTGGTCGATGTACGCCATGGGAGGGTGCCCGTCCGCATCATAAATATCGGGGAGAGAGAAGTATACCTGCCCCGGTGTGCCACGCTAGCCAAATTGTTCACCATAAACCAAAATTCTGTAAAGGCCGTAGAACCCTTGCCTCCATCTCAACCAGAGGAAGGTAACGGCTCTAAGAAACAAATGGAGGACTGGTGTCAGCAGCTGCATTTAGGTACTGACTCCACTCCCTCACACCAAAAACAGGGAGTCTACTGGGTGGTTCAGGAGTACGAAAGAGTCTGTAGTAAACACCCGCTAGACTTCGGGCGAGTAAAAAGGGTAGAACATCACATCCCCACAGGAGACCATCCACCCATAAAGGAAAGATACCGACCTGTACCCCCTGCACACTATCAGCATGCAAAGGGGATGTTGAGAGACATGAAGGAGGCTGGGGTAATCAGGGACAACTGTAGCCCCTGGGCAGCTCCATTAGTTCTAGTAAAAAAGAAAGACAACACCATGAGAATGTGTGTAGACTACAGAAAGGTCAACTGAATCACACACAAAGATGCGTACCCGTTACCTAGGATAGAAGAATCTTTAGCTGCATTAAAATCTGCTAACTTCTTCTCCACTTTGGATCTTACTAGCGGGTACTGGCAGGTTCCTGTAGCAGAGGCGGACAAGGAGAAGACTGCGTTCACCACCCCGATGGGCCTCAGCGAATTCAACTGTATGCCGTTCGGGCTCTGCAACGCACCAGCAACCTTCCAGCGGTTGATGGAATGCTGTCTGGGACATCGGAATTTCGAGACGGTCCTGTTATACCTGGACGATGTCATCGTTTATTCCAAGACCTACGAGGACCATCTGAAACACCTGGCAGAAGTGTTTGACACCCTGGCAAGCTACGGCCTAAAGGTGAAACCCTCCAAGTGTCATCTACTGAAATCAAAAGTACAGTACCTGGGACACGTGGTGAGTGCTGACGGAGTGGCTCCCGACCCCGATAAGATCACCGTGATTAAGGACTGGCCAAGACCCTCCAGCATAAAGGAAGAGCAGCAGTTCCTCGGGTTGGTAGGCTACTACCGAAGATACATTCCCAGTTTCACCAGAATGGCAGCTCCTATGCAGGACCTCCTGATAGGCCAGTCCAGGAAGGCCAAAAACCAGAAGCCACCCTTCAGGTGGGAAAAGCTGGAAGAGGAGTCCTTCCGCCAGCTGAAGAAGGCCCTCATGGGGGATGAAATCCTGCCGTACCCTGACTACGGCCAGCCCTTTATCCTCCACACGGACGCAAGCAACATCGGGCTAGGAGCCGTACTGTCCCAGATCCAGCAGGGGAGAGCGGGTAATCGCTTATGCCAGCCGAAAACTACGGCCCACAGAGAGAAACCCTGAGAATTATAGCTCATTCAAGCTAGAGTTCCTGGCAGTGGTGTGGGCAGTGATGGAACGTTTCAAGCATTACCTTGCCTCCTCCAAGTTCACCGTGTACACTGACAACAACCCGTTGACACATCTGGACACTGCAAAACTTGGTGCCCTGGAGCAGAGATGGATGGCCCGCCTGTCCAACTATGAATTCACCATCAAATACCGGACGGGACGCTCAAATGCTAACGCGAATGCCCTGTCCAGGATGCCGAACTTACCGGACAGAGGGGAAGATCCAGAGGAACTGGAAGAGATCGAACTCCCTGCGTTCCACCGTCATTGGATTACCCAGTATTCCCACCGTGTAAGGGACAGGCACTCTGCTACGTTCAATCCCTTACCCCACTACAGCTGGGCAGAGACTCAAGACAGTGACCCCGCAGTCCGTCTGGTGAAGGAAATGCTGACACAGGTTGATGCCCGCCTTGACCCAGACGCTCCAGAGGAGACCAAGCAACTGTGGAAGGAGAAAAGTAAGCTGTTTCTTTACAAAGAGAAGCTGTGCCGGAGAATGGTCAACTCCCGAACACATGAGCTGACCTGGCAGGTAGTGGTCCCGAGACGAGACGCGGCTATGGTTCTGAAGGCATACCACGACGGAGCAGGGCACTTCGGATGGAAGAAGCTGGAGTTCCTGTTGTGTGGACGGTTCTTCTGGGTAGGCATGAGAGGAGCCATCGAGAGATGGTGCAGAGACTGTGGCCCATGCAACCTAAAAAGGAAGGACCGTGCCAGCCAGAAGACTCCTCTGCAGCCCATCATCACCAGGCAGCCACTGGAGCTGGTAGCTCTGGACCATGTGAAACTGGCTCCAAGCAGATCTGGGTACATCTACGCCCTCACAATCGTAGATCACTACTCCCGGTTCGTGGTGGTGGTCCCTGTCAAAGACTTAACGGCTCAAACAGCAGCCAGAGCCTTCCAGCTGCACTTCTACCGTCCACACGGGTATCCGGAGCAAGTGTTGACGGATCAAGGACCAGCCTTCGAAGCGGAGGTCTTCCAGAAGTTCTGCAACCTGTATGGCTGCAGGAAGATAAGAACAACGCCCTATCACCCTCAGACTAACGGACTATGTGAGAAAATGAACCAGGTGGTGATAGACTTGCTAAAAACGTTGCCCCTGGAAGAACGTAATCTGTGGCCTGAGAAACTGCCTGATCTGGTGGACCTGTATAACCACATCCCGGTGAGTTCCACCAACTGTACCCCGGCTTACCTAATGAGAGCAAGACCTGGTAAGCTGCCTATTGACATGGATATGGGAGTCCTGACACCGGAGGACACCTCGCCAGAGGCAGACTGGGATACAGACCGGCAGCAGCAGTACCGAAAAGTACAAGAGAGCGTCGAGCGAAGTCTGTCTCAAGCAAGAGAAAGGCAAGAGAAGACTTATAACCAGCATGCTCCCGCTGTTCCCCTGGTACCTGGAGAGCAGGTCTTGAAGAGAAAGAGGCGGCTCCATAAGTTGGATGACCAGTGGGAGAAGGACCCGTACACCGTACTGCCTTCATGCCATGAGAATCCAAAAGTCTGTATAATCAGTAAGGATGGAGGAGAAAGCACAGCCATTGTCTCCAGAGACCACCTGAAAAAGTGTCCCGAGCAGCTGCAAAGCACTGACGAAGATCAAGAGAACCCTCAACCCGCAGAGGAAAGGGAAGAAATGATCAGTACCGTACTCGGAGACTTTCCCCGGTCCTGGACTCAAATTAACAATGCGGTCGTGGTACCCGTCCTCACCTTTCTCCAGCCAGCCCCTCAAGGGCCTACAGAAGAACAGGTAGTGTCGGAAGAGCAGCCGGCCCAGGAGGCAAAAGAATCCATACCAGCAGCCCAGGAGAATCAACCCTCTGCTAGTAGTGAGCCTGCCGTGCTCCTAGTAAGCCAAAGAGTACGCAGAAAGCTGCCAGGCCTACCCGCAACACCTCCTTCACCCTGTAGTGCAGAACCAGATAGTGGGTTACGTAGGTCCACCAGTAGCACTAGAGGACAGATGCCCGCTCGCTGGAGAATCTAAAATGTAATGTGAATTTACCTGTAAATTGCAAATGCTGAAATTGGTTTATGTTTTTGTTACCTGTTCATTGATTATGTTTCTCTAGTTACCCTGCAGGTTTATTTGGACTGACAGGTTATGGACGCTGAATAACCGGAACTACATTGTAAATAGTTGCACTTTGTGCCTCTTGCGAAGATGGCCACGGAAGAAAAACCTGTCTGGCGTGGTCCCATGTGGTCCAAAGTAGTTTGCTTCGCCTTGCAGCCACGCCCAGGGCCAACATTTGGGGTTTGCTTTGGACAGGTCCAATACTCCATTCTAAAACTTCACCTTGGGTGATATGGACACCCGGTTACGGAAATGCCGTGACCATCAAGACAAAATGTACTTTTTCCTGTTATTGTTTATACCCTTGTATTTGTGTTTTTCTTAAAAATGTGTTTAGTCCCGGAGTACTAAATTTCACTAGGGGGGAATGTGGCACCCCAGGGGTCTGGTTACCACAGTAATAGAAATATTACGTCTGAGAGCAGGTGGGAGGTTTCCTGCTCAGGAGCCCTTAAACATGCAACACCTCCTGTCCCAGACCAGATAGGGGAGGAACCTGCCCTATATAAAATGGATCTGGGGCGGGGTTAGTTGAGTCAGAGCCTAGAGTTAGTTCCAGACACAGGGAAAGTAACAGCTAGGAGCTCTGTAGGAGCCAGGAGCTAAAGACCAGGGACTTGAGCTAAGCAGAGTTCGTCCTGGCAGAAGACGCTAAGAACCGGACACAGGAGTCCGAGGCTGTGGGGACTTATATATATTCAGCAGCAGAAACCAGCCGGCAGGGGATTCCAGGTCCTCTGGCCATAGAAGCCCGGAGGCTCAGTCACAAGCAAGGGACCAGCACCGCCATCGTGGAGCGGAGGCTATCAGAAGGCCCCAAGTCACCAGCCATACGGGTGAGCACTACACGGTATACACAGGGACGTGGGCTACTTCCACTCGCTTACAGCAAGGTAGCCAGAAAGAGTGCAGACAGACGGGGAGGCCTACAACTCCACCTGGCCAGGGGAACTCCTGTTTGCTCACAGACTGACCAGGCCTCTTATGCTAGCCAGTACTCCCGGGAGGGTCTGCCTTATCATCATCAGTAAAGACCCTGAACTGCACTGCAAAGACTCTGAGTCGTTCCTGCTGCGCTCGTGCACCATCACTCCCATCATCCACACTGCTGCCCTGAGGCTATACTCCTCCCGTGGGGAGTTATCCCATTCTCTGCTGCGCACACAACACCAGCCTCGGCGGTCTGCCTCGCAGCGGCTGTACACTCTGACCGCAATCCACGGGTGGCGTAGTCGGACAATTAACCTAAAACCTATAAAAGGCTGCCACTGGTCTGACCACCCTGAGCCACGGGACCGGGTCGCCACTACTACTCCCAGCATTGCCCTGAAGTCCGGTCTCGAGTGCCCCACGGCCCAGGGGGCGAGTCATATGTATTACACATACTGTACATACCCTCCGTTACCGGGTCTCATGCCGGCGAATCCCCTCAACACACAGTGCTTGCGCTGGGGGATTCATAAGTCGGCAGTCACACAGAGTGACTGCAGACTTATCACTTTTGACCGGACAACCCCTTTAAGCATGCGAAATGCATGTTCAGTGGGGGTGAGATCTGGTGATTGACTTGGCCATTGCAGAATATTCCACTTCTTTGCCTGAAAAAACTCCTGGGTTGCTTTCACAATATGTTTTAGGTCATTGTCCATCTGTACTGTGAAGCCCCGTCCAATCAGCCTTGCTTCATTTGGTTGAATCTGAGCAAAAAGCATAGCCCTTCAGAATTCATCCGGCTGCATCTGTCACATCATCAGTAGAGATGAGCGAACATGTTAAAAAACATTCACCAATTTCAAATTCGGCACAAACATTTGGATTTGTGATCGGACACCCGAGCGTTTTTACTGAAAATCAGCCCAATTCGGATAAAGTGCGGGCAATTATCGCATTTCCACTACAGTATTTTTATGAATTTGGCTAGGATAGTGGTGCTGTATGATGAGCGTGGGGTGCGTGTTTGATGAGGGGAGGGGGTGGGGAGAGGTCAGAGTAGCAGAGGGCTGTTAATCTAATTTTTTTTTTTTTCTTAACTTAATATGTGCAGATTCCGGCAAATTAATCAGGGCGTAGGAACCATCCACAATGTCCAGACACAAGGACTTGTGCCATTGGCTGCTGAAATCACATGTCCCTCTCCATATAAAGAGCGGACATGTTGCTTTAGCGCCATTTTGTCAGTATAACAGCGCAGAGAGGCTGCTCCTGATGCTGCTCCTGGATGCTGAGAGATTTGACATAGTTGGCTAGGTGGTTGCTTCTAAATCAGATTTAGATAGATAGGCTTCTGTGTGGCTGGGGAATCGACCTTACAGCAGATCTATCATTTTTGCAATTAGTGAGGTCCAGACAGAGACACCAGGGCACATTTCAGCATAGAACTCTGTTGTGCACTGCTTATATTGTCCTGCATGCAGGAGTACACCTTTGAAACTTTTTATTTTTCTGTTCCTACCGTGCTACATTAAGCAAGCCAGATCTGACCTTGTAATTCTTTTGCTGTATCCAGGGCTCCACAGTAAAAAATCTATTTTTTTCTGTTACCACCACTACATACAGCAGGTCACATCTCAGCTTGAAATTTTTTGGCGCATATATTCTGATGTATACAGGCCTTGTCCACAGTAAAAAAAATGTAATTTCTTCTGTTACTAACATGATACAGCAGGCTACATCTCAGCTTAAAATTTTTTGGCACATATATTTTACTGTATCCAGGCCTCGTCCACAGTAAAAAAAAATCAAATTTTTTTCTGTTACTACTGTGATACATAAAGCAGGCCACATCTGAGCTTGTAATTTTTGGGTACATATATTCTACTGTATCCAGGCCTCATCCACAGTGAAAAATATAATTTCTTCTGTTACTAATCTGATACTTACAGCAGGCCACATCTGAGCTTGTAATTTTTTGTTGAAATTTAGCTGTATCCAGAGCTCGTTCACAGTAGAAAAAATCTAATTTGTTCTGTTACAAAAGTGGCTCCTTTCCTTTTGAGCTTTGCACTGTGCCTCACAAGTACTTTTCAACTCAGAAGAAATTGCACAATAAATTTTGGGGTCCATTTTCTCCTGCTATCCTTGTGAAAATGAAAAAAATTTGGGGTTAAAACATTTTTGCGGGAAAAATATTTTTTTTCATTTTCACAGATCAATGTACTAAAATTCTGTGAAGCATCTGTGGGTTCTAGGTGCTCAGCACCTGCCTAGATAATTTCCTTGAGGGGTCTAGTTTCCAAAATGGGGTCACTTGTGGGGGTTTTCCACTGTTTAGGCACATCAGGGGTTTTCCAAATGCGACACGTCACCCGCAGACCATTCTATCAAAGTCTGTGTTGCAAAATGTCACTCCTTCCTTTCTCAGCCCTGCCGTGCACCCAAACAGTATTTTTTCCCCCCATATGGAGTATCTGCGTACTCAGGAGAAATTGCAAAACACATTTTGGGGTCCACTTTTTCCTGGTACCCTTGCAAAAATAAAAAAATTGGGTCTAAAGTAAAATTTTTGTGAAAAAAAGTTAAATGTTCATTTTTTTCTTCCACATTCCAATAATTCCTGTGAAACACCTGAAGGGTTAATAAACTTCTTGAATGTGGTTTTAAGCACCTTGAGGGTGATTTTTTTAGAATGGTGTCACTTTCGGGTATCTTCTGTCATATAGACCCCTCAAAGTCATTTCAAATGTAATGTGGTCCCTGAAAAAAATGGTTTTGTAAATTTTGGGGTCCATTTTCTCCTGTTACCCTATTGGCGTACTCAGGAAAAATTGCACAACAAATTGTATGGTGCAAGTACTTCTGTTACTCTTGTGAAAATGAAAAATTTGGGCTAAAAAAAACATTTTTGTGGGAAAAAAAAGTTTTTTTATTTTAATGACTCTACGTTATAAACTTCTGTGAAGCACCTGAAAGTTCAAGGTGCTTACTACACATCTAGATAAGTTCATTGAGGGGTCTAGTTTCTAAAATTGGGTCACTTGTGTAGCTTCCACTGTTTAGGCACATCAGGTGCTCTCCAATCGTCTTGATTCAAGCAAATTTTGCATTCAAAAAGTCAAATGGCGCTCCTTCTCTTCCAAGCCCTGTTGTGCGACCAAACAGTCATTTTTCCCCACATATAGGGGTATCATCGTGCTCAGGAAAAATTGCACAACAAATTTTGGGGTCCATTTTCACCTGGTACCCTTTTAAAAATAAAAAAATTGGGTCTTAATTAAAATTTTGGAGAAAAAAAGTTAAATGTTCATTTTTTCCTTCCACGTTGCTTTAGTTCCTGTGAAGCACCTGAAGGGTTAATAAGCTTCTTGAATTGGTTTTGAACACCTTGAGGGGTGAAGTTTTTAGAATGGTGTTACATTTGGGTATTTTCTGTCATATAGGCCCCTCAAAGTCACTTAAAATATGATGGTCACTTAAAAAAAATGGTATTGCAAATTTTGTTGTAAAAATGAGAAATCGCTGGTCAAATTTTAACCCTTCTAATTTAGTAACAAAAAAAATTATGTTTCAAAAATTGTTCTGATGTAAAGTAGACATGTGAGAAATGTTATTTATTAACTATTTTGTGTAACATAACTCTCTGGCCTAAGGGCATAAGAATTAAAAGTTTGAAAATTGCAAAATTTTTGCCAAATTTCTGATTTTTTCACAAATAAACGCAAGTTACCAAATCTTACCACTATCATGAAGTACAATGTGTCACAAAAAAAATTATCCCAGGATCATTGGGATCCGTTGAAGCATTCCAGAGTTATTACCATATAAAGTGAAACTGGTCAGAATTGTAAAATGTGGCCTGGTCATGGAGGTAAAAACAGGCTCTGGGGTGAAGGGGTTAAAGAACACTTCTGCACAATCCAGAGGCAGGAACTTCACGGTTACACGTGGCAGTACATTACTTCTGTTACATGTTTCAGTAGACAAGCAAACCACTATGGGAATTTCCATCTTCCCTTCATGTGAGGACCTCACCGGTTGAGATGCGTCACTCACTACAACTCCTTGCTACTATTCTCAAAGTTCATTTGATGTCAGCCACATGCTCCTCGAAGTGCCACTGTATCTCCAATTCCTCGTAGAAGAACACATGTCCCAGCCTGGTCCTTCTCCTCTATGACATTCAGGACTTGTTAGAGTTCCTCTTCTCATCTAGTATTGATATTTGCTGTAGGCCCCCAATTGCCTGAGTGAAGAAATCCTTCTGCCACTAAATCTTTGTTTACTTCAGAACGTGCTATCCAAATATGATCTCCTTTCTTTGTACACAACACCCATTTCAATGCAGGTCTGCTAACATTAGGACCATAGGTCCTTCTCTTTTCAGCACTCTTCCCTATCTGCCTCAGAAGCAAAAACAGCAAACTCAATTTCCTTTGCCCACTTAACTCTTCCCACCATGGGCTGGCCCCAATAGTCACCCTATCCATTGACTAACTAAGTGTTGCAGGCCGCAAAATAGATAAAACAACATTCAAAACATGGCAGTGCATTATGTAACTGACTCGCCCCCTGGGCCGTGGGGTACCCGGAACCGGGCTTCTGTACAATGCTGGGGGTAGTAGTGGCAACCCGATCCCGTGGCTCAGGGTGGTCAGACCAAATTGTGGCAGTCTATTTATCAGTGTTTTAAATGTCCGACTACGCCACCCGTGGACTGCGGTCAGGGATAACCGCCGCTGCAGGGCAGGCCACCGGGGCTGGTGTTGGTGTGCAGCACAGAGGTAGAATAACTCCCCACGGGAGGAGTGTAGCCCCAGGGTAGTGTAGGTGGATGTTGGGGGTGATAGTTCCGTCCGCGACGATCAGAATGCAGAGTCTGCTTAAACAGTTCAGGGTCTTTATTATAACAGATGGTAATGACCCAACAACAGTACCGGCTAGAAGGGGGCCTGGATGTCTGAGAACACTCGGGAAGCCCCTCTGGTCAGGGTGAGGGTGTAGGCCTACCGTGCTCTCTAAGCTCTTTCTGACTATTTTCCCCCTTTAGTGGTAAAATAGCCCACGTCCCTGAGCGTGCCGTGTATTCTCACCCGTATGGCTTGCAAATTGGGCTCCTTTTACCTCTGGCCTCTCTTGGCTTTGCTGGTCCCTTCTGTTGTGGCGGAGCCTCCGGGTTTTTTAGGCCAAAGGACATGAAATCCCTCGCGGATTGGTTCTCTGCTGCTGGACTTAGAGTCTTTACAGCCTCGGACCCCAATGTCCGGTAGATTATTCTCCCTTTCTGCCAGGACAGGCTCTCGGCGCCGTACGTCCCTGGAAGGCAGTTCCTCCACTGCCTCACGACCTCCTCAGCTACAGCTGAACTGTCCCTCCTTCTCTGGGACTAGTCTCACTCCTGAGCTTGGTCGTCCAGTTCTCTCTAACCCTGCTCCCAGTTCCAGCTTTTATAGGGGCAGCCAGCTCCCCCCACTGGCCTGGGACAGGAGGTGCTGTATGCTAATTGTCCCTAACCAGGGAACCTCCCTCCTGCTCTCAGACTCAGCCTTTATTATTTGTGGCATCCAGGCCTGGGGTGACACATTCCCCCCTAGTAAAAGTTTAGTACTCCGGGACTAAGCCTTTTTGGCCAAAAACAACCGGGTAACATATGCACGACCATAAACACAACATTAATACATGGCAACAAACAAAACACAATTGAGTTCTTTAGGTCACAGTGTGGTCTGTGACCGGGTGTCCATATCACCAGAAAAAGGGAGCTTAAACCAGGTGGGGGTCTGTCCTAGCCCCGAGTCCTTGACAGTCTTTATTTATTCCTCGGTTAAGCTTCAAAAGGAGGCACTTTGTGCAATTATTTACAAGCAGTCCCGGTTACTCAAAGTTCATAACCTGTTAGTCCATACAGTCAACTGAAAGAAACTGAAACACATAATCACTGGTCATGCAATTAACTTTTCAAACATTTCAACATTTGACAATTATTTATAAGGGTTATTTACAGTTCTTAATACACCCTATATTTTCCAGCAAGCTGGTATCTGCCCCCTAGTGCTCCTGGTTGACCTGCGTAACCCACTGTCTGGTGGTGGTCTAACCTGGCTTTCCCCACTAGCATTAAGGGTACAGCTACTAGCTGGGTCTACAGGCAGTGCAGGCAGCTGTCTGTGGGTCCTTTTGCTTACCGCAGGCATGGCAGGCTCACTGTCAGCAGAGGGTTGACTCTCCTGGGCTGCTGGCATGGGTTCTTCTGCCTCTGGGGTTGCTTGTTCTTCTGACTCTTCCTGCTCTCCTGTAGGTTCTTGCTGGGTTGGTTGAAGGAAGTGTAGGACGGGTACCACTATTGTGTCGTTTATCAGAGTCCAGGACCGGGGAAACTCTCCAAGAACTGTGCTGATCATTTCTTCCTTGTCCTCTGCGGGTTCAAGGTAATCTTGATCTTCTCCTGCACTCTGTAGTTGCTCAGGGCACCTTTTTAGGTGGTCTCTGGAGACGGTGCTAGTGGTTTCTCCTCCATCCTTGGTAATTACACATACCTTTGAGTTGTCGTGGATGGACGGCAGTACTGTGTACGGATCTCTCTCCCACTGGTCATCTAGCTTGTGAAGCTTTCTCTTCCGCTTCAGGACCTGCTCGCCAGGTTCCAAGGGACCAGCAGGGGCGTGTTAGTTGAAGAGCCTCTCTTGCTTTTCTCTTGCTTGAGCCAGGCTCCTCTCCACGCTCTCCTGTACCTTCTTGTACTGTAGCCGCCGTTGAATATCCCAGTCCGCATCTGGGGAGGTGTCCTCGGGTGTCAGGACTCCCATCTCCAGGTCTATCGGCAGCTTACCTGGTCTTGCTCGCATCAGGTATGCCAGGTTCAATTTGTAGCATTCACCGGGATATGGTTGTATAAGTCAATCAGGTTTGGCAGCTTCTCCGGCCACAGGCTGCGTTCTTCCAGGGGCAACGTCTTGAGGAGATCAATGACGATATTATTCATTTTCTCACACAGCCCGTTGGTTTGCGGGTGGTAAGGCGTTGTCCGAATCTTCTTACTGCCGTAGAGGTTGCAGAACTCCTGGAAGATTTCCACCTCGAACGCTGAACCTTGATCTGTCAAGACCTGTTCCGGATACCCGTGTGGACGGCAGAAGTGTTGTTGGAAGGCTCTGGCCGCTGTTTGGGCTGTCAAGTCTTTAATAGGAACCACCACCAGGAAGCGGGAATAGTGATCCACTATTGTCAGGGCATAGACGTAGCCCGACCGGCTTGGAGCCAATTTGACATGGTCCAGAGCTACCAGCTCAAGAGGCTGCCTGGTGACGATGGGCCTCAAGGGTGTCTTCTGGCTGGTACGGTCCTTCCTTCTGAGGTTACATGGGCCGCCGTCCCTGCACCACTTCTCTATGGCCCCTCTCATACCGATCCAGAAGAACCGTTCTCTCTGTAGGAACTCTAGTTTCTTCCAACCGAAGTGTCCCGCTCTGTCATGGTAGGCCTCCAGGACCATTGCTGCAATATCGTCTTGGGACCACTACTTGCCAGGTCAGCTCGTGCGTCCGGTGGTTGACAAGTCTTCTGCACAGCTTACCTTCGTAGAGGAATAGCCTGCTTTTCTCCTTCCATAACTGCTTGGCTTCCTCTGGAGCGTCTGGGCCAGGGCTAGCGTCTGCCTGGGTTAACATGTCTTGCACCAGGCGAATTGCAGGGTCACTATCTTGTGTTTCAGCCCAGCCGTGGTGGGGTAAGGGGGTGGTTAGGCCTTTGTCTCTTACCCGGTGAGAATACTGAGTGGCCCCATACCGGTGGAAAGCAGGGAGCTCTACTTCCTCCAGCTCTTCTGAGTCTTCTTCTCCTTCGGGTAGGTGGGGCATTCTTGATAGGGCATCTGCATTGGCGTTGGTTCTGCCCGCCCGGTATTTGATTGTGAAGTCATAATTTGATAGCCGGGCCATCCACCGCTGTTCTAGGGCACCTAGTCTTGCATTGTCCAGGTGTGTCAACGGGTTGTTGTCCATGTACACAGTGAACTTTGCGGAGGCCAGGTAATGTTTAAACCGTTCTGTGACGGCCCACACCACTGCCAAGAATTCTAGCTTGAAGGAGCTGTAATTCTCCGGGTTTCTTTCAGTGGGCCTCAGCTTCCGGCTGGCATGCGCTATCACTCGTTCCCTGCCCTGTTGATTTTGGGACAGTACGGCTCCTAGCCCCACATTACTGGCGTCTGTGTGGAGGATAAAAGGCTGGCCATAATCAGGGTAGGCCAGAATTTCATCCCCTGTGAGGGCCATCTTCAGCTGGCGGAAGGAATCCTCTTCCAACTTATCCCACTTGAAGGGTGGCTTGTGACTTCTGGATTTAGACTGACCTATCAGGAGGTCCTGCATTGGAGCTGCCATCTTAGTGAATCCGGGGATGAACCTGGGGTAGTAGCCTACCAACCCGAGGAATTGCCTTACTTCTTTGATGTTAGAGGGGCTTGGCCAGCTCTTGAGTACTGTAACCTTGTCGGGGTCGGGGGCTACTCCCTCTGCACTCACCACGTGTCCTAGGTACTGTACCTTCGGTTTCAACAGGTGACACTTTGAGGTCTTCACCTTCAGGCCAAAGCCTGCCAGGGCTTCGAACACCTTTGCCAGGTGTTTCAGATGGTCCTCGTAGGTCTTTGAATATACAATCACGTCGTCCAGGTAAAGTAGGACCGTCTCAAAGTTTCGGTGCCCTAGACAGCATTCCATCAGCCTCTGGAGGGTCCCGGGTGCGTTGCAGAGCCCGAATGGCATACAGTTGAATTCACTTAATCTCATCGGGGTGGTGAAGGCGGTCTTCTCCTTGTCAGCCTCTGCCACAGGAACCTGCCAGTACCCGCTAGTAAGGTCCAAAGTAGAGAAAAAATTAGCTGATTTTAGGGCTGCTAAAGACTCCTCCATTCTAGGTAATGGGTATGCTTCTTTATGGGTGATACGATTGACTTGTCAATAGTCTACGCACATTCTCATGGTACCATCTTTCTTTTTTACCAGAACCAAGGGGGCTGCCCAGGGGCTACAACTGTCTCTAATGACCCCGGCTTCTTTCATTTCTCTCAGCATGCCCTTTGCATTCTGATAGTTTGCGAGGGGTACAGGTCTGTATCTTTCTTTTATTGGTGGGTGGCTCCTCGTGGGGATGTGGTGTTCTACCCCTTTCACTCTGCCGAAGTCCAGCGGGTGCTTACTAAAGATTCTCTCGTACTCCTGAACCACCCGGTAGACTCCTTGTTTTGGTGCAGGGGAGTGGAGTCAGCACCCACATGGAGTTTCTGGCACCAGTCCTCCTTGTGTTTCTGGGAGCCATTATCCTCCACCGGGGGAGATGGAGGCAAGGGCTCCACGACCCTGAGAGCATTGTGTTCGACAGCAAACAACTTGGCAAGTGTAGCGTACCTGGGTAAATGTACTTCCCTCTCCCCTATGTTGAGAATGCGAACGGGCACCCTCCCATGACGGACATCAACCACCCCCCGGGCTGTCAAAATGGTGGGCCTGCTGTCTGAGTACACGGGTTCTACCATGGCTTGGTAGTCTCTTCCTCTCAACCCAATTGCAGTCCGACACCAGATCATCATTTCACTTTTGGGAGGCATGGAAATGGGGAACGGGTCACTCATCCTTACGCTACCGATCTCACCACCAGACAGTTCTACCTGTTGCCGTCTCATCAGAGCTCTTATCTCTTTCTGGAGGACTCTCTGTTGGCTGGAACTCGCATTCATCGCCACCTGCTGCAAAATTACAATTACTTCTGAAAGACAATTTTCAATCACGTTAGTACCCAACGTCCAGCACTACGGGTAAAACCGGTCGCCCCCCCACGTACTTATCGCGCCAATTAGATGGGCCTGATGACCTTATGCCTGGGGGTTAGCCCTCTGCCCCAGGTCGGACCCGTTTAAAGTACAGTACCTGCCTATGTGTCCCGGCTGGCTGAAACGGCGGCAAATCGGCTGTCCATCCTCAGTGTAACGGTCGGTGGGCCTCCCTCTGAACGACGGGATCCTCCTCAGTCGACGCCATGGGACATCCTCCGGACTGGAAGCCAGCTTGATTGGTACTGACGGGTCCATCTGTAACGACTGTACGGTCCTGGTCAATGCAGCAACACTCTTTGTCAGTTCTTGGACCTGATGGTGCAGGTTTGCAGACGGGGATGGGTTTAGGGCCTGCGCATCGGCCCCCACAAGGTCTGCGGAGTAGGGCGCCGCCCCCTGGTGGTAAGTGATGGCAGGGCGCCGGGAAGCTACAGCGCCACCTGGTGCGGGTTCTTGGAGCACCCGGATGGCCCTATCTTTGAACTGTGCAAAAGTCAAATCGGGGTTCTGTAGGGCCATGAGGCGCAGCTGGGTTCTGTGGGCGCTGGACAGCAGCCCTTCTATGAACTGGTCAGTCAATTGTTTATCTGTATCCTGCACGCTGCCAGGGTCAGCTTGCTTAATTGCTCCCAAGGCTTCTTGTAAATTTAGGGCATAATCTCTGATGCTGTCCTGTGTCCGCTGCTTACATCCGTAGAACCGCATTTTTATTTCAGCGGAGGTGCGGGTGTCAAAGGTACCCCGCAGCTGGGCCAAAATGTCCTTTACTGTCCTTCTCTCCTCAGCTGGCCATGATTTTACCTCCCGCTGGGCCGCACCGGTTAGCTGCCCTGTCAGTATGCTTACTTTCTGTTCTTCTGTCAGGGGATAGACTTTAAATAAACCGTGTAGTCTTTCCTTAAAGTCACTTAATGTATGGGATTCCCCTGAGTACTGGGGCAGCCAGGCCGTTCCGGGGATATAGGGCATGGAAAACGGCATCACCGCTGCTGCAGCCACGCTGGTGGTAGTGGGTCCCTCCGCGTCCGACATCTTCCTCCCCCCTAGTTAACCGTGGCCTACCTTCCGTTGATCCTCTTCCGTAGGCCGCGGTTCCGCTAGCACTGCTCTGGGCAAGGACCTTGCGTCGCGTCCTGGTGATGTCAGCGTCGCTCTCTCCTTCCAGGACCTTGCGCAGCGTCCGGACGTAGGGCGGGGCTTCAGGTCTCGTGCGGTTTTGGTGTCCACGCCCTTCTTCTTCCCGTGCGGCGTCCCGAAGATGGCGCCTTTTGGCGGGAAACGGCCCCGAATGGCGGGAAACTTCACTCAGGTAAGTATAAAGTCTTTTCAGGCACGCAATACCCGTTTGTGGCGGGTTGGTCAGAATCCTGCCGACTACGCCAAAGCTGACTCGCCCCCTGGGCTGTGGGGTACCCGGAACCGGGCTTCTTACGATGCTGGGGGTAGTAGTGGCAACCCGATCCCGTGGCTCAGGGTGGTCAGACCAAATTGTGGCAGTCTATTTATCAGTGTTTTAAATGTCCGACTACGCCACCCGTGGATTGCGGTCAGGGATAACCGCCGCTGCAGGGCAGGCCACCAGGGCTGGTGTTGGTGTGCAGCACAGAGGTAGAATAACTCCCCACGGGAGGAGTGTAGCCCCAGGGTAGTGTAGGTGGATGTTGGGGGTGATAGTTCCGTCCGCGACGGTCAGAATGCAGAGTCCGCTTAAACAGTTCAGGGTCTTTATTATAACAGATGGTAATGACCCAACAACAGTACCGGCTAGAAGGGGGCCTGGATGTCTGAGAACACTCGGGAAGCCCCTCTGGTCAGGGTGAGGGTGTAGGCCTACCGTGCTCTCTAAGCTCTTTCTGACTATTTTCCCCCTTTAGTGGTAAAATAGCCCACGTCCCTGAGCGTGCCGTGTATTCTCACCCGTATGGCTTCCAACTTGGGCTCCTTTTACCTCTGGCCTCTCTTGGCTTTGCTGGTCCCTTCTGTTGTGGCGGAGCCTCCGGGTTTTTTAGGCCAAAGGACATGAAATCCCTCGCGGATTGGTTCTCTGCTGCTGGACTTAGAGTCTTTACAGCCTCGGACCCCAATGTCCGGTAGATTATTCTCCCTTTCTGCCAGGACAGGCTCTCAGCGCCGTACGTCCCTGGCTAGCAGTTCCTCCACTGCCTCACGACCTCCTCAGCTACAGCTGAACTGTCCCTCCTTCTCTGGGACTAGTCTCACTCCTGAGCTAGGTCGTCCAGTTCTCTCTAACCCTGCCCCCAGTTCCAGCTTTTATAGGGGCAGCCAGCTCCCCCCACTGGCCTGGGACAGGAGGTGCTGTATGCTAATTGTCCCTAACCAGGGAACCTCCCTCCTGCTCTCAGACACAGCCTTTATTATTTGTGGCATCCAGGCCTGGGGTGACACATAACCATAAGGTCTTCAATTGGGTGTCGACAGTTTCTCCACTCCTTTACAGAATGAAACCTAATACAATTTTGTTGTCACTAAAATGAAAAATGTTATGTCACCAGAATACCAAGTGATAAAAACAAATACATTATTATGGTCATTTCTATTTAGAGCATCTTTTCTTAGAAATAGAGCCAATCCTATGTTATACTCATTTGGAAATTTAGGGAGATTTTACCAACTTTTCCATCCCCCTTGTTAAAGAAGCCATTTCTTTCACACTTTGATACTCTCCAAAAGGGGAATGGTAGCACCTAGTTGTTAATTGATTCCTCCATTTCCATGAAGAATAACATAGAAACAATAGAATTAAGATGGTTTCAGATTTTTTTATGGTAATAACATGTATATACTATAGCAAACAGAAGAGTTGATTCTCTTGTATTCCATATGTATTCTTGGGAATTTATTGACTTGTCAGAAATATTCACTCGTGGTTTTTAGCCCTTGGTAAAAAAAAAAAAAAAAATCCTGCAAAGCAGCCCAGCTAATCCAGCGGTGACCCATTTTAATCAGAAACCAAGCCAATCTAAACATTATTTGGCATTGTTTGTAAACTTTGTCAGATCAGCCCACAACTTCTTATTTAAGCAAGATTTGTGGACTTCGGAACTTCATTGGCAGATCAGGACAGCAGAAATGAGTCTTTTAAAGTTTACTCATGCAAAAAGAGACTAATGTTTAGCTCAGACATCACATGTGCTACATTACTGAGGTCAAGGTTTGCTATGACAATAAATAAGAGTGTTTTCGGATGAAGACACTAGCATTGCAGTACCATTGTTCCGACCATTGGGGTTTTTTTTAACATAAGATACAAATGGACCTAGGATGAAATAGAATACCTCCCTTTAAAGGTACAATATTTTCTATATTTAGGTTTAAAACAGAAATATATTTGCTCTTGTAATCGTATAATGATTGTCTGTTTGGCTGTACAAGGGTTATTGAGTAAGCGGGTCACATGGCTGCCATTCTGTATCACATGGAGCATTCATGTGTAGAGAAAACCTCTCACAAGAGCAATAATCTCTGCTGGAATCTTGCTCTCCCCCCTCATCCCCGCACTCTCCCTGCTGAGCTGGCAATGTCCCAGGTTATTCCACAGTGATTAGAGGGTGACTTACATACAACACTTCAGTCTAGCATATGGATCAAATGAATTGATTAAGTCATTATATCCCAAGAGTGTAAATAAATAGTGCAAGGCAATATATACCAGGATTCTTTACGTATATACAGAACGCATGATAAATCTGTCATATTATTATTAGTTTTTATTATTATTTATTATTATAGCGCCATTTATTTCATGGTGCTGTACATGTGAAAAGGGGTATACATAATCAAATACAAAATCTTAAACGATAGAAGTCACCGACTGGTATAGGAGGAGAGAGGGACCCTGCCGGAGAGGGCTCACAATCTACAAGTGAGGATAGAGCTGGTCGTGCAGCGGTATGGTGGAGCGAGGGTTACTGCAGGTTGTAGGCTTGTCAGAAGAGCTGGGACTTCAGGTTCCTTTTGAAGGTTTCAACAGTAGGTGAGAGTCTGATATGTTGGGGTAGAGAGCTCCAGAGTAGGGGGGGATGCACGGGAGAAATCTTGTATGCGTTTGTGGGAAGAGCTGATATGAGGAGAGTAGAGAAGGAGATCTTGTGAGGATCAGAGGTTGCGTGCAGGTATGTACCGGGAGACTAGGTCACAGATGTATGGAGGAGACAGGTTGTGGATGGCTTTGTGTGCCAAGGTTAGGGTTTTGAACTGGAGTCTCTGGGCAATAGGGAGCCAGTGCAGAGACTGACAGAGGCGAGAGGCTGGGGAATAGCGGGGGAACAGGCCAGCAGAGTTTAGGATAGGTTGGAGGGGTGCGAGAGTGATAGAGGGGAGGCCACAGAGCAGGAGGTTGCAGTAGTCAAGACGAGAGATTCACTAGTGTTTTTGAAGATTCTTGATTAAGGAATGTGCGGATCCAGGAAATATTTTTGAGCTGGAGTCAGCAGGAAGTGGAAAGGACTTGGATATGTATGTAGGTGAAAATAGAAGATTTACTCTACATTCTCTACATTTATGACCTATCCCTTCCCTTCTTTTTTACACCTCTTTTAAAGCAAGATAACCTCTGTGCTAGCATCGAAGGAGGTATAGTATGGTGGTCACTTTGCTAAAGAGAGCAGTACAGCATTTTGTCTTTAAAATATAAAGGTATTGGGCCCAACTCACCAAAGCTTTTATGCCAAAATATCTGTTGTAAAAAGTTTTGAAAAGTCCCAAAGTTTTGGCGCATCACAAACTTTCTCAAGCCATTTTCGGTCAGTTCTGACAAAGTGAGCAAAGCTGGGGTTGGACAGGGGCGTAGCAATCTCTGCTCATTAAATTTCTGATGAGAGGAGGCATTTACTGTGCCACAAATCTTATTCCAGTTTCCAACTGGAGTAAGATTTTTGGCGAGGCACACGCCACTTTTAAGATGCTTTAAGAGGTTTGCATGCTACTTCATCAAGACTGACATGAAAACCACCGATCTTGATGAATCACGGCTATATATTGCATCATCTCCGTCTCCCTTTGTATGTTATGCAACCCCTCTTGTTCATTCACACAGCACTAAGCAATGAAAGCAGCAAATCCCTGCTAAAACTGAGTTTACATAACTGAAATATAATTATGCTCGAGACCGTGATATTCTATTGCAAGAGTCAGATTCATATTACTAGGAAAAAAGGAAAGTGTTGGTGAAAGGAAGTCTGAAATGTTGCGATCTTCTCAGCTCACTTATTGAAGGGGTCATCCGGATGGTAAAAATTATAGCCAAAAAGCACAGAATGGGTTTAAAAGAAGCAATACTTCCCTTACCAGTCCTTTGCCACTCCTGGTCCCTTGCCGGTCTCTATTTCCTGGTGCAGGGATGATGTACTAACTCAACGACTGCAGCAGAACAATAACAGTAGCAGATCAGGGGTTATCCATCTTTGGAGACAGCTTTTCTTCTTACTTTAGTGCATGTAATTGGGAAGTAAAAATCATTTTGTAATTGGTTTTATTAAAAATGTTGCTTCATTTGGCATGTGCAAGCTCTGTATGTCCCTTCATATTTAAAGCCCCGCTTCGGCGTTTTTCATTTCACCGCAGGAGTGGTATCACTAATCTCTGCCTGTAGTAAAATACTTACTGGACCACCGTCTTCTGCTCTTCTTGTTGCCATTCCAGTTGTTTTCTGCTAGTTGTGACTAATCGGATCGCTCCTGTCCTTATTATCAGAAGTCACCACTCAATGATGTTCTCGTAAACTTGCATTGAGGGCCTATGACCATTAGCTGTGACTTCCAGTCATTCAGAAGTTGTTGTTTCAAGATAGTGGAATGGGACTCGAGCGGCGCCGGGAAAAAGCAGAAGACAACAGTTGGTAAGTATTTTACTAGGGACAGGGAACAGACATTAGTGACACCACTCCACTAGTGAAATAAGAAAAACAAAGTGATGCTTTAACTTTGATGGAGTCTGTGGTCATAAGTCAGTTGAAAGAAGCTCAGATACAAATTAGACAATCCTAGAGGGCTGACTGATGGATTCTCAGTTAACTCATTCTGAAGCCACCAATAGACAGTGCAATACAGAGGCTATAGACGGCAAACAGTGCTAAATTATTAAGGAAACCCAATTGTAAAAATAATTTTTAGCCACAATTACATGCATTTAAAAGGAAAAATAATTGTCCACAGAGATAATCAACCTCTACATTTTGTTTAATCTACTTTTTCGAAACCTAGGTTGATAAAGTACCCAAATGGTTAAAGCTTTCAGGGGAAAAACTTTGATTAAGGTCCCAAACACAAGGAGACTGCATTGATGATAATGTGGCGCCCCTGTGGGTCCAGTTGCCACAGAGGTACTGTATCTCAGCCAGAGGTGTGGTACCCCACTCTCAGGTAAGGAGGGAGCACTACCCCGGGACCCACACACCTACATCCAACACTACACCACTCCAGACCAGCAGGCGGGGCAAGATGCACTTGGTCACTGCTGAGCCCTGTCCCTGGCTGGAAGGGGTGGAACCAAAAGAGAGGGAACCATGTAGTGGGTATGGGTGGAGGAAGAAGTTCAGGGGAGCACTGAAAGAGCAGTTTATAAGCAAGGGTGGAAAGATCTGGAAAGAGTCCAGTTCTGCTCAGGGGAGCAGTGGGATCAGTCCAGTCCTGCTCAGGAGAGCAGTGCAGAAGGGCCCAGGGAGGAGTAGGGACCCAGCAGGAGGAGAGTGAGGAGAGAAGACAGGAGCAGTGGGAAAGGCTCCAGAGAGAGAAGGGATCCCAAGGGCACGGCGAGTGTGGAGGCCACCCGTGCGCCTGAGTTCATGCTGACGTTGAGGGATCAAGGCCGCAGTAGGGGACCGGCCCCAGCCTAGTGGAGTACTATAGGGCTCAGCTAGCTAACCGGAGGTTGCAGTATTTCATGTGCTGTAACCACATTCCACACACAATCACAGAAAAGGTGGCCATACAGTATAGGACCAAGGGGACAGACCGGACGTCGCCCGACAAGCCACTGGCTTGGGACACTGGGTGTGAGGCGCAGGGCAGGAGGGCGAGAGCCAGCGTAGTGAGACGACCTGGAGAGGTACACAGAAAGGGGTCACGTTCAAGTGCAGACCGGTAACTGTAACCTGGAGAACTTAACAACTGTGAGGAAATACTCGAAGACTGCACCCCACTGTGTCCTTGAATAATTGCTGCGCCATCACCTGCCTTGCACTACACCAGCCACATCTACCTCTAAAATCCACTATATACTGCCCTGGAGCTTAGCTCTACCCGTGGAGAGCTGAACCAACTCTGCTGCATCACCATCAGCACCAGTGGATCTGCACCGCAGCGGCGGCTCCATATAGCCGCATACCACGGGTGGCGTCACGAACATTATCCTCAAATCTTAATTTACCCAAATTGACGTTCACTTTATTTTACCGCCTGGGGCCACGGACCGGGTCACTGCCACATGACATCCCCAATACAGGACCGGCCCGTCTACCGAGTACCCCACGGCCCCAGGGGGTGCGTCAGTTACTAAACTGAAGTGAATGGGTTCCTACTGTACCCTATAGCAACATTACATTTCTGCCTAAAGCATGGCTAGAAGAAGAAGCATCACTAGGCAACAATGATGTTCTTGACCAGCTATGAGGATCAAACTGATTTCTTATTTAAATGGTCATCTGTGATTTGAAGAATTATGGCACAGAACTGGGCCTTCATATTTTATTAGATAAGTTAAGTGAAGACTGCATTGATGAAAGATATAAAACCTTATCTTTCCTTTGTCTGTAAAAAACTTATACCAAATAGCCTATCATTCAAAATTCCTTCTCAGAGAAAGCAAAGAGATAATGGGAATTATTGGAACATTTTAGATTCAGCCTTTATCACAACCAAGAGCTGAATTTATAATCCTTTCTTTTATAAATGGTCAACAAACTTGACAGACATTTCTGTAACAGCATAACTGAGCTCTTATAAAGCAATGGTCCAGTTTTTCCTACATCAGTTATTTGTAATGTGGGTCAAAGACTTTTCAGAAACTTTCCAGAAACTCAAGTAAGTGTCCTGAAGAATGTGCACTGAAGTGTGTAAAATTGTGAATACAGCTCAGGAGCAGTCCAAACTAAGGCTAAGTTCAGATTTCTGTTTGTACATTCCCTTTCTCAGAATTCATTTACCAAATGAATATGTAGTATTTCTAATGCAAACAGAAGCATCGGGACCCTAATGATAATTATGGGGACTGTCTGGGTTCCATTTTGTTTCAGTTTCAAGAACAGATAAAAAAAAGTTCTGCATGCACAATTTATGAGTTTACTGTAATGTTAGTTATTACCATTAGTAGTAATGCAAATGTATGTGTTAAAGGGGCTTGTCCCCATTATGTTTATCATAATAGATGTGTTGGGGACATTATTTTATGGCATTTACTTTTATCTAAGTATTACATTTTCTCCTCCTACATTTGTTAGTACACCCTTCCTCACACACTATGTAAGGGGCACATGGTGGTAGTCACGGGCGAGGGACTGCTGTTCTTCCACACCCTTGCTCCGCCCAAATAAAAGATAATGTCCTGTCTAACGTGTGGTTTGTGTGTAATGGATAACACTCAAGTTTGTTTGCAGAGCCTTCATCTGTTCCACAATCCCAAGCCCGGGCTCAATCATATAGTTCACTCCAGACTCTTGGCTCATGTTCAACAATCCACCTTTACTAAATAGGCTCAGATCAGAATCAATCATTGGTACTGCACATTGTAACACATCATGGACAGTTTGGTCGCCTGCATTATCCCTCGCTCTAATGGCACTGCCTGCCCCAGGGATGTCTTGCCTGGCACCTCAGTTTCCCAGGATTCTGCCCCGACTCGTCCCTGTGGATCCCCATCAATTCTTCTTTCCGGAGATGAAAGCTAGGTAGGCTCCTTTACACCTTGGCCCGGCCGTAGGCCGCAGACGTTAAGGGATGTCCCACTGACTCTTATCGCTGTTGTTCTCATACTACTTTTAGTTACTGCAACTTGTTTCTTCAGATTGTTCTGTTCCCTGAATGATCCTCGGCCCACTGATCCCGAACTGGCCCTTACTCTCTAACAACCCCTTCACTCTACTCTTTCACCAGGAAATGCCCCCTTCCCTAATATAGTCTAGCTTCCCTTCCCTAACTGGGAGTGCCCTTATAACTGTTAACCCCTACCTTACTTCTTCCTGAATTACAGTATAATACTAAACACGTCAATGTCAATAAAGTATGCTTGAATCATTCACAACACTAATAGCCATAATACCTTATAAAAATACATACACATTAAACAACAAAAGCATACCCATTCCATTAGGAAGGAATGAAGGGTATGAATTGCCCCAAACACACCCTTACAACTACAAAGCACATCTGTTCTCAAAATGGCTGCCGATGGAGGGACATGTGATTAGACCTGTCCAATTGAAAACTGCTTCGCCAACGTTCATTGTTTTTCAAATGGAGGAGGCTGAGGACAGGTGTGGTCTCTTGCCCTTCACCAGCAGCCATTTTGAGAGTCCATAAGGAAAGAAGAGAACCTATAATACCTCTGTACTGGTAGCTGTCACAAAACTTTGTTCCTGGCACACCAATTAATATAAAGATAAAGTGGACAACCTCTTAAGTTAATACTTCAAGGGATGGTTCAAAACTAAATTTTATTTTAATCCTAAATTTTTATCTATTTAATGTCATAATATAATCTCTTTTCTAATACAGTGGGGGAAAAAAGTATTTAGTCAGCTACCAATTGTGCAGGTTCTCCCACTTAAAAAGATGAGAGAGGCCTGTAATTGACATCATAGGTAGACCTCAACTATGAGAGACAAAATGAGAAAACAAATCCTGAAAATCACATTGTCTGATTTGGAAAGAATTTTTTTTCAAATTTTGGTGGAAAATATGTATTTGGTCAATTACAAAAGTTCATCTCAATACTTTGTTATATATCCTTTGTTGGTAATGACAGAGGTCAAACGTTACACACTGTTGCTGGTATGTTGGCCCATTCCTCCATGCAGATCTCCTCTAGAGCAGTGAAGTTTTGGGGCTGTCGCTGGGCAACACGGACTTTCAATTCCTTCCAAAGGTTTTCTATAGGGTTTAGATCTGGACACTGGCTAGGCCACTCCAGGACCTTGAAATGCTTCTTACGAAACCACTGCTTCGTTGCCCTGGCGGTGTGCTTGGGATCATTGTCAGGCTGAAAGACCCAGCCACATTTCATCTTCAATGCCCTTGCTGATGGAAAGAGGTTTGCACTCAAAATCTCACGATACATGGCCCCATTCATTATTTCATGTACACGGATCAGTCGTCCTGGTCCCTTAGCAGAGAAACAGTCCCAAATCATGATGTTGCCACCCCCATGCTTCACAGTAGGTATGGTGTTCTTTGGAAGCAACTCAGCATTCTTTCTCCTCCAAACATGACGAGTTGTGTTTCTACCAAACAGTTCTACTTTGGTTTCATCTGACCATATGACATTATACTCTTCTGGATCATCCAAATGCTCTCTAACAACCTTCAGATGGGCCCGGACATGTAATGGCTTAAGCAGGGGGACACGTCTGGCACTGCAGGATCTGAGTACCTGGCGGCGTATTGTGTTACTGATGGTAGCCTGTGTAACGTTGGTCCCGGCTCTCTGTAGGTCATTCACTAGGTCCCCCCGTGTGGTTCTGGGACTTTTGCTCACCATTCTTGAGATCCTTTTGACCCCACAGAGTGAGATCTTGTGTGGAGCCCCAGATCGAGGGAGATGGTCTTGTATGTCTACCATTTTCTAGTTATTGCTCCCACATTTGATTTCTTCACACCAAGCTGCTTGCCTATTGCATATTCAGTCTTCCCAGCCTGGTGCAGGGCTACAATTTTGTTTCTGTTGTCCTTCGACAGCTCTTTGGTCTTTACCATAGTGGAGTTTGGAGTGTGACTGTTTGAGGTGTCTTTTGTACTGATAACAAGTTCAAACAGGTGCCAGAACTACAGGTAATGAGTGGAGGACAGAGGAGCCTCTTAAAGAAGAAGTTACAGGTCTGTGAGAGCCAGAAATCTTGCTTGTTTGTAATTGACCAAATACTTATTTTCCACCAAAATGTGAAAAAAAAAATCTTTCCAAATCAGACAATGTGATTTTCAGGATTTGTTTTCTCATTTTGTCTCTCATAGTTGAGGTCTACCTATGATGTCAATTACAGGCTTCTCTCATCTTTATAAGCGGGAGAACTTGCACAATTGGTGGCTGACTAAATACTTTTTTTCCCCACTGTATATCTTAATTAAAAAGTCCCTATCCTTCATTTACTACTCTATGTAACTGCTTTATTTTCTACTACTTTCTCTTTGATGGCGCTTTGTTTGAGAATCCCAGTGCATGATGGAATACTCAAACGAATCGTCATCAGGGAGCCAAGGCTGCGACAGTGACCGCAGCCTCTGCCCCCTCCCTGAAATTGAGCATCAACAGTGACCTCTGTCAGGGGCTGGGCTAGTCTGTGCTCTATTGAGCATGCGTCGGTTGCCAATTCCGATGGATGCTTGCTCAGTAGGATCTTGTCACTGTGCGCTGTTCTTCTCAGTGAACAGTGACAATGCGCTCTATCGCCAGCTTTGATTAGAAGTGTTGAGCTGGCAACAGAGCGCACTGTTATTGCACATTGTAAAGAAGAGAACGTGCGAGCAGAGGCCAATGACCCCCCCGCAATAACGTCAGCGATAACTCATTGTTTTAGGGAGGAGGCAGAGGCTGTGGCAGTGACCACAGCCTCTTCCTCCTGATGACACGACACGTTTGAGTATCCCAGCATGCACTGGGATTCTCAAGCAAAGCATCATCAAAGAGGAAGAAGTAGAAAAAAAATGAAGCAAATAGAGTAGTGAGGTAAGGATAGGGACTATATTACAATATATTGGAAAAAGGAAGATTAGATTATGATAATAAATAGAGATTTAGGATTAAAATAAAATTTGGTTTCAGACCACCCCTTTAACATACCTGTATACAGAACTGTAGAACAGGTAGACAGTTGAATTGATTCTTTGCAATGTTAAGAGAAATCTTTTGCGCTCTGTGACACAAAAAGCTTTTGTTATGTTATACAGAACAGTCTTGGCACCTCCATTATGTAAGTCTCATAGAGTTCATAATACATCACTTCATGCATTAGGTTGGGTGCAATCAGCGCTTGAGTTATGCAAGTGTGCTAGGACATGTGCTGCTTGACCTTATATGGCTTCTGCGAATAGGGAACTAGAGTATCCCTCTTCACATGAACCAGATAATGGTGTTTTCATACATTTTAACCCCTTCACTGCACACTAGTTTGAGACACATACAAATATTACATTATTACGTAAAATGTTATTGTGCAAAGATTGCAAAGTGGTGAGTTTGGAACCATTTCAAGAATTAGAAAAGATTGGCTGCATGTTGTATAACGTCTAAACTTAGAAATAAAATTTGGATTTGGGGGCAATAGTTCTCATTGTGGCAATACATCTGGTGTATAAAGTCTTACCGGCAATGCTTAAAGGGAACCTGTCATCAGGATATTATACCCCCAACTACTGGTATGTGTGTAAAGGCAGTTTAACCCCTTCACCCCCGGGCGATTTACCGTTTGTCGCTTTCGGTTTTTCCTCCTCTTCTTCCAAGAGCCATAACTTTTTTATTTTTCTGTCAATATAGCCATATGAGGGCTTGTTTTTTGCGAGACAAATTGTACTTTTGAGTAACACTATTCATTCTGCCACATAGTGTACTTGAAAGCAGGAAAAAAATTCCAAGTGTAGTGAAATAGCAATGAAGTTCATTTCCACAATGTTTTTTTGGGTTTTATATTTACCATGTTCAATATATGGTAAAACTGACCAGGCAATATGATTCTTCAGGTCAGTACGCGTACGTAGATACCAAATATGTACCGTATTTTTCAGACTATAAGACACACTTTTTTCCTCCAAAATTTTGGCGGAAAGTGGGGGGTGCGTCTTATAGTCCAAATGTACTTTGCTGCTGTGGATGGGAGGGAGCAGCAGCGGCGGAGGAGCAGGGCATAGGAACAGGAGTCGCCTGCTGCAGTCAACACTGTGCCCGCTGCTAAAGAAAATGAATATTCACTACTCCCCAATCCCATGGGCGTGGGGAGTAGTGAATATTCATGCTCTTTACTAGCAGCACACACGAACGCTGAGCCGCTGCAGGAGCGGTAACTGCGGCTGACACTGTGCGCGCTATCAAGGAGAATGAATATTCACCACTCCCCACGCCCATAGTCCGGGTGTGGAGAGCAGTGACTATTCTGGCAGCTGACCTCTCTGTGTGGGAGTGCATGGTAGTGACATCATGAGCTGCTCACACTGTGAGATCAGCTGCTGGCAGCAGAGCAGGACGCGCTGGAGCAGAGGGAAGTAAGGTGAGTAAAATCGTTTCTTTTTTTGTGTGCAGTGTGATGGGGATGGAGGTGCCATGCATACTAGGATGGGGATGAGGTGCCATGTATACCAGTATGGGGGACCATGTATACCAGGATGGGGATGGGGTCCACGTATAACAGGAAAGGGGGCCATATATACCAGGATGGGGGATATTACTACAGAATTGAGGGACATTACCCATATAACAATGTCAGCAGCAGACCCCCTCCCCCATAACAGTGCATCATGACCACATTTTTTGCTTCAATTTTTTTTCTATTTTCCTCCTCTAAAACCTAGGGGCATCTTATGGTCTGTTGTGTCTTAATAGTCCAAAAAATACCGTATATTTTTTTTTAAGTGATGAAAAAATTCTGAAATTTGTGAAATAAAAATTCCGCTTTTGTCATCATTTTTTGAGACCTGTAACGTTCTCATTTTTTGGGATATGGGGCTCTTTAATGGCTTATTTTTGCACCCTAAGCAGTTCTTTTTTACGGATACCTTTTTCGGGTAGATATGATGTTTTGTTCGCCTCTCATTGCTTTTTATTGCAATGTTACAGCGAACAAAAAAACGTAATTCTGGCAATTTAGTTTATTTTCTCTCTGCGCCATTTACCAATAGGATTAATTTATTTATATTTTGATAGATCTGACATTACTTAATGCGGCAATAAAAAATATGTTTTTTTTTTAGTTTTATTTTGCTTTATTTTTACTGTATTTAATAGTTTCCTTAGGAGACTTGAAGCTGTAATCGTCTGATCGCCTGTGCTATATAGAGCAGTGCTGCAGCCCTGCTCTGTATAGCAGAAATCGCAATCTCCTCACAGGAGGATCGTGATGACAGATACAGGGGTCTTCAGCAGATCCCTTGCTGTCATGACAACCCATCGGCGTCCCGCGATCATATGATGGGCACACCGATGGGCGGGATCAATTACGTGGTTCAAGTCTGCCCATGTTAATTGCTCTCACTGATTGACAGCGGTATTTAACTGGTTAATAGATTCTCCGATCCACCCATGGCTGTTAGAGGCACTTGATGGCTGATTAAATCAGGCTGATTAAGCTTATGGACTGTCAGCCCTCACGGGCAGGGTCCTTGCTCCTCCTATACCAGTCGCCGTCACGTTTTGTTCAAGATTATTGTAATTGTTTTTGTATGTATACCCCCTTTCACATGTAAAGTGCAATGGAATAAATGGCGCTATAATAATATATAATAATAAACAAACTCACCATAGCCAAGGCATATTGAATCATAGGCTTGGAGATATGTCTCTTGCTTGTCGTGATATGCTTCATTCACAGGACAAAGATTTCCAGTCGGTTTGCATTAAAATTTAATCACCATCTGTATTTCAACAGTACAAATTCCAATAAAAAATGATGAATAAATTTATGTGAAGAATAGAGTGCATAATAGGGTGATACCCTATGGAGCGCGAGAGGGTAAGTGATGGTTACGCTCACCTGGTGGAATTGTGACAGGCACAACTCCTATGTAGACATGAAGAAAAACAGCCGCTGGCTGGTGGATAAATCCTTCAGGAAATATTGGATCCAGTTGGATGAAACACATTTTTTTCACTTAATAAAGACATCAGTACGGTGTCGAAATGCATTGCGGATAAATAACCTTATTCTCATCATTGTTGAAGAATCAATTTACTCCAGCAGCATAGCCCACCTTACGTGTTTCATCCAGTTAGATCCAATAAAAAATGATGGCATCTTCCCATGCATTTCATACACAACTCTGTCCTTAGTCAAGATCCTACGAGATGCGTAGAAAGATGAAATAATTTTTAATTGAAATTTGTAGCTGGATTGGAAAAATCTTGAAATAACGATGGTTTAATTTTTAATAAAATCCTCGTTTAGAGAATTCCACAGAAAGTTCAAATTTTTTTATGGACACTGAAGAGGGCAAACAGGAGGCGTCTGGATCAGCCGTGTCTTTTCATGAATCAGGAGCATCTGACCTCAGCATGTCTCCTCATCAAGACTGGCATGAACAAAGTCGGTCTTGATAAATCAAGGTCATAATGTGCAATCTTCTATTTCAGTCTAAATTTGTTGATGTAGACAATTGTCTTGTTTGTCGCTGGGACACATGCAAAAATTACTCAAATGGCATTTGGATGCCATTGATAGAAGGTTTGATATACTTTTATTCCAACTGTCTCTATTTGAAAATTCTGCCTTGTTTCGGACAAAAATGTGCAACTTTCTTATTTCATGAGGATTATAAAAGTGGTTAAGGCCTAGCACGATGGATGGGGCCAATCAGCGCCTAACAGATTTAGTATAATTGATGCCAGAAATTGGCATAAATAATTCAGTTTATCCTTGATGTGCCAAATTAAAGGGTTATTGTCCCTAAAATCCACAGGTTAGGCAATAACTTGCTGATAACTGAATTTTCTGACCGCTGGGACCACCAGCGATCACGAGATCGAGTTCATCCTCGTTCTCATTCACTGACAATGCAACTGCCAGAAATAGCTGAGCACAGCAGGTGGCATTCTCTGCCAGCATGTGCAGGTGACAGGGGATTTTTTTTGTTTGTTTTAAGGAATAATCGATTAAATTGAATAAATTATTCCAGTGAGCCTATGTCTAATGTTAGCGTCTGAAACCCCAGTCTTGATTAAAAAAATCCCTTTAGTGTTGACATATACATTGTTTTATTCTGTTCTCAGGATAAATGAGTACACACCCTTTGAAAATTAAGATTTTAATCAATATCTCACAGAACACAAGGACATTTTCCAAAATTTTAACAAGACTGAGTTTCAGAGAACATGCTTTTAACTCATAACATGAAACTAAGGTTAATAATATAACTTTAATTAAAAAGCCTTCAGTTTTACTCAAATTAGTTGATGCAAAAATGAATATACCCCACATCAAAAACTACTACATCTAGTATTTTGTATGACCTACATAATTTATAAGACTTCTAGGCATGGAATGGGCAAGTTGGTGACGTATTACAACATCTATCTTTTTCCATTCAGGAATGATCTCTTTTAGAGACTGGATGCTGGATGTAAAGTGATGGTCAACCTCATAGGTGTTCAATTGGCTTGAGATCAGGAGACTTACTTCGCCATTGAATCACTTTCAACCTTTTCTTCTTAAGAAACAACATTGGCCTTATATTTGTGTTTTGGATCATTGTCATGTTGGAAAAGTGCACGTCTACCAAGAGCCCGGAGTGATGGTAGCATCTTCTCTTTCAATATAAAGCAGTACATTTGTGAATTCATATTACCATGAGCTCCCCGACACAAGGCACAAGGAGCACTCATCCAGCCCTTCATAAGGACACTATCATCACCATGTTACAACTGTAGGCACCATGCATTTTTTTTGTACACCTCATCTTTGCGATGCCATACAGTTTTGAAGCCATCTGTTCCAAAGAAAATTATTTCGGTCTCATCACTCCAGAGTATAGAGTCCCAGTAGTCTTCATATTGTTCAGCATGGGCCCTGGCAAATAGTATGTGGGATTTTACGTGCATGGGATTTAGGAGAGGCTTCCTTCGTGGACAACACTCATGCATGCCATTCTCCTGCAGCATATGCTATATTGAGTCACAGGAAACACTCACCCATTTGGCTTTCTACTTCTTTAGCAGAATGCAGTGAATTTGTATGTTGATTTTCTTCAAGCCTTCTCATCTGAAGATGCTCCTTTTTAGGTGTTAACTTATGTGGTCAGACTGGACGTCTCTATGAGATGGTTGCAGTTCCATCTTTGTTAAATTTTTGCATCATTTTTGTTACAGTATTTTGACTGATAAGTAAACCTTTGTCAATCTTTTTGTAGCCTTTGCCTTTCTTGTGTGAAGAAATCATTTTCTTTCTCAGGTCTTGTGACAGCATGAAATGGGGAGGGATTTTCTTGGCTAAGTAACGCCATTTTATAGTCAACTATCAGATGGACACCTGTTTCATGAATAATTAGACTTACCTGTGGTTGAATTCTTGTTAATTAGAATTTTCTAGTCTGAAGTTTAACTTTGCTACCCCATGCGTTCATTGTGGTGTATTGACTCTTTTAACATGGTTTTGAATGAATTTGATAGGAAAATTACTTTTTTGGGTGTTCTAACATATGTTTCACAATCAATGGAGCACATTTGTGGGAGTATTTTGTAGTACGGTATCCCATAGAAAATGTTGATTCGGAAAGGAAACTAAAGGTTTCTGACAAATCTGTTGGGGTGTACTCATTTATTCAGACCACTGCATCTAATCCCACTAGGTACATACAGAATAACACATACAATAATACTAATAATAAAATAGTAGGGTGCATTGCACAGCCACATTGCAAAAATCCATTAAACCAAGAAACGTCAAGACGATTTCCTCCTAAATATAGAAAGCAAGAGAAACTGTGAAAATAGCTGTATAATTATAAAACCAGCTGGGTGATGGAAAATCTTCTTAAATAGTGATATGCGAAAAAAAAGAAAAATGTAGCACGAGACATAATGGTGTCACAATGATTTGAAATAAGACAATCAGATTCAGGTCGGATTGCCATGGCAACCACCATAGTCAGACACAAAGAGAGCTATCAATAACTCGTCGTTTGAGGAAAAAGTGTTCTGCTTTGGGAGAGAACCGTATTAGAATTTGACCTCAGCTCGACACAAATCCTCATGCTCATTTGGCAATTCATTCCTGGATTATTGTTCACGTGTGATCTGCAATAAAATGAATATTGTACATAGTTACAATACATTTCTTACTATCCATAGCTTTAGAATATGGACAGTTCACTCTTTCATTGTAGTCCTTATTATAACCCATCCTAAGCTTTTATATGTCATACGTCTCATTATGGTGGAGATGTGACCTATTTATAAGGGTAGTGTGTTTCTTCCTCATTATGCATTTTCTAAAAGTCGATCAATACAGATATGTCTTTATTACGCCACATGAGCTCTACCCCTATACTGCTATACTCTATTACAACATGCTTGAAATAACATATTTAGCATTACTACTAGTGCTGTTCGATGCTCGCCTGAGCATCTCACTGCTCGAGATGCTCGGCGCTCGCCGAGTATTTCCGGGTTGTTCGGGCGGGAACTCGGGTCCCCTCCCTGCATGTTTGGTGCTCTTTAGAGAGCCAATGAACATGCAGGGATTGCCTGCCACTCACTGTAATGCCGTAGCCATGTTGGTTGTGGGCATTACAGTGATTGGCTGGCCGCACAGCGTCATCAGGTCTATATCAGACCTGGGGCCACCATGCTCATCACAGTCACTCCAGATCAGACAGTGTAGGGAGAGCTGCTGCTGAGCTAGGGAGAGATTGCTTGTGTATTAGGTAGTGTAGGGAGAAAAACCGCACATTACATATATCCATCTTAACAAACAGTCCTTCTGAGGACTAATCCATCTGCAGAGATATCAGGCAGGCAGGGTGTATAGGCAGGCAGTGTATATAGCAGACTGCAGTGCATATAGCACAAGAGGCTCCATTCCAATTCTAACTTCTGCTGCTGTTAGATATTTCTATACAAAGGCCCAGGTCTCAGGGGCCAGGGATACTTTTTTTGGATCTTAATCCTCATTATTTGCTTAAAAAGCAATCCAGAGAACACCATTTGCTTGTTTGCACTGCAGATTACAGCCAGGTCCTTTCCATATTACAGTGCTAGAAATCCAGCTATTTAAAACTGTGTTTTCTCCATCAAACGGATCACATATACGTTGTCAGAAAATACTGCCATTTCTGGCCTCCACTAAAAATTTCCTTTAGTGTATCAGTGAAGCAATTCACAGCAATTTGCTGTTCAAACTACTTACCTACAGGCCAGGTATTTAAAACTCTGTTTTCTCCGTCACTCGGATCACATATAAGTTCGCTCCAAACTCAGTCATTTGTAGTGAGCGTGGATGATACTGTCCTCCATTTAAAATGGGCAAGGCACGTGGCAATGGATGGGGAACTGGACGTGATGGTAATTGTGAATGCAGAGGCTGAGGACAAGGCCGTGGGCAAGCCGAAATTGTGCCACAACAAACACCCACATCTTCTCGCCTCACCTTCCTGTCCCAATTTCTAGGGGACCGCAGCACAACACTATTGAACCCAGAGCAGTGTCAAAAGGTTGTTGGTTGGATAGAGGATAATGCTTCCAGTCATTTAGCCACCACCACCACCACCCTGTCTTCCACATGGTCAAGTCTCAGTAGCCGTGAGTCTGGACCGCATATTGCTCACCCTGATCCTCCTTCCTCCCACCATGCCGAGTACCCAGAGACAACTGATCCTACACTTGGACACTCTGAAGAGCTGTTCACTTTTCCATTTATAGATTCGGGCCTCTCGCCCGGTCCACTTGAAGCGGGGCAAGAGGAGATCGTGTGTAGCAATGCCCAAATACAGTTAGGTCCATATATATTTGGACAGGGACAACATTTTTCTAATTTTGGTTCTAGACATTACCACAAGGAATTTTAAACAAAACAATTCAGATGCAGTTGAATTTCAGACTTTCAGCTTTCATTTGAGGGTATCCACATTAAAATTGGATGAAGGGTTTAGGAGTTTCAGCTCCTTAACATGTGCCACCCTGTTTTTAAAGTAACCAAAAGTAATTGGACAATTGACTCCAAGGCTATTTCATGGACAGGTGTGGGCAATCCCTTCGCTATGTCATTCTCAATTAAGCAGATAAAACGCCTGGAGTTGATTTGAGGTGTGGTGCTTGCATTTGGAAGGTTTTGCTGTGAAGTAAACATGCGGTCAAAGGAGCTCTCCATGCAGGTGAAACAAGCCATCCTTAAGCTGCAAAAACAGAAAAAACCCATCCGAGAAATTGCTACAATATTAGGAGTTGCAAAATCTACAGTTTGGTTCATCCTGGGAAAGAAAAAAAGCACTGGTGAACTCATCAATGCAAAAAGGTGGGCGCCCACGGAAGACAACAGTGGTGGATGATCGCAGAATAATCTCCATGGTGAAGAGAAACCCCTTCACAACAGCCAACCAAGTGAACAACACTCTCCAGGAGGTAGGCGTATCAATATCCAAATCTACCATAAAGAGAAGACTGCATGAAAGTAAATAAAGAGGGTTCACTGCACGGTGCAAGCCACTCATAAGCATCAAGAATAAAAAGGCTAGACTGGACTTTGCTAAAAAACATCTAAAAAAGCCAGCACAGTTCTGGAAGAACATTCTTTGGACAGATGAAACCAAGATCAACCTTTACCAGAATGATGGAAAGAGAAAAGTATGGTGAAGGCGTGGTACAGCTCATGATCCAAAGCATACCACATCATCTGTAAAACACGGCGGAGGCAGTTTGATGGCTTGGGCATGCATGGCTGCCAGTGGCACTGGGTCACTAGTGTTTATTGATGATGTGACACAGGACAGAAGCAGCCGAATGAATTCTGATGTATTCAGAGCCATACTGTGTGCTCAGATCCAGCCAAATGCAGCCAAACTGATTGGTCGTCGTTTCATACTACAGATGGACAATGACCCAAAACATAAAGCCAAAGCAACCCAGGAGTTTATTAAAGCAAAGAAGTGGAATATTCTTGAATGGCCAAGTCAGTCACCTGATTTCAACCCAATTGAGCATGCATTTCACTTGTTAAAGACTAAACTTCAGACAGAAAGGCCCACAAACAAACAGCACCTGAAAACCACCGCAGTGAAGGCCTGGAAGAGCATCAAAAAGGAGGAAACACAGCGTCTGGTGATGTCCATGAGTTCAAGACTTCAGGCAGTCATTGCCAACAAAGGGTTTTCAACCAAGAACTAGAAATGAACATTTTATTTACAATTATTTAATCTGTCCAATTATTTTTGGTCCCTTTAAAAACAGGGTGGCATATGTTAAGGAGCTGAAACTCCTAAACCCTTCATCCAATTTTAATGTGGATACCCTCAAAAGAAAGCTGAAAGTCTGAACTTCAACTGCATCTGAATTGTTTTGCTTAAAATTCATTGTGGTAATGTCTAGAACCAAAATTAGAAAAATGTTGTCTCTGTCCAAATATATATGGACCTAACTGTATTTGAGCAGCCACCGTCACACGAAGGCGACGGTGGGAAAGTGTCACAAGAGGTGGACGATGATGAGACACAATTGCCATAAAGTCAGGAGGAGGACCAGGGTGCGGAAGTGGAAGACGAGGTGGTGGATGATAAAGTAACTGACCCAACCTGGCAGGAGGACATGCAGAGCGAGTACAGCAGCACACAGGGGGAGGGAGGCAGAGCACACCAACAAGCAGGAAGAAGCAGTGTGGTGGCCGCAGACAGAAGGCAGGCAATCGTTCCCCCTAACACCAACACAGAGGGAGTTGCCAGTACAACTGTTAGGTCTTCCCGAGTCCGGTTGTTTTTTAAAGACTCTGCCGATAACCCCAAAAAGGCCATTGGCACCAACTGCCAGGCCAGCATCAGCGGGGGGTGGCAAAACGACCACCTGAACACCACCAGCATGATCAGGCACATGGCAACAAAGCACACGACTTTGTGGGCCGAACCCCAGGGTCCAGGAACAGTGTCTGCGGGTGGCACCATTGCTTCTTCCGCTGTTGTGCATTCAAGCCAATCCCCTGTCCATGGTGCATGCGAAGATGCCTCCTGCCCTGCATCTCTTGTTGCACACTCTCAAGTAGCAGCATCAGGAAGCACGTCCATGTCCTTGTCCCAGCGCAACGTTCAGTTGTCCATACCCCAGTCCTTGGAACGCAAGCACAAATATGCAGCCAATGCCCCACAGGCCACACTACTAAATTCTCACATTTCACGACTGTTTGCGCTCGAAATGTTGCCTTTTAGGCCCGTGGAGACGGAAGCATTCCGCAACATGATTGCGGCGGCTGTCCCTCGGTACTCGGTCCCCAACCGCCACTATTTCTCAAGGTGTACCGTCCCCGCATTACACAAGCACGTGTCCCAAAACATTAGCTGTGACCTCAACAACGCAGTTACCGGTAAAGTGCACCTAACCACGGACACATGGACAAGTGCTTGTGGGCAGGGACGGTACATATCGCTAACGGCACACTGGGTTAACATACTGGAAGCCGGGACCCAGTCAGACCTTGGGACGGAACACGTCCTCCCGACACCAAGGATTGCGGGCCGTAGGTCAATCAGGGTTCCCCCATGGTCTACAGCTCCTGCACCTCATCCTCCTCCTCCTCTTCAGCCTCCATCTCCGAAATGACCACATCAGTCACAAGCTGGAAGCACTGCAGTACTGCCTCGGCCAAGCGGCAACAGGCTGTGCTGAAGCTAATATGCTTAGGTGACAAACCGCACAATGCTGAAGAGTTGTGGACAGCTCTGAAAGAGCAAGAAGATCTGTGGCTCACACCGCTGAACCTACAGCCAGGCATGGTCGTGTGTGACAATGGCCGGAACCTGGTGGCGGCTCTGAGGTGAGGCGAGCTCACACACGTACCATGCCTGGCCCATGTGCTTAACCTAGTGGTTCAGCGGTTTCTCAAATCCTACCCGGAGCTGCCAGATCTGCTTGTTAAAGTACGCCGCCTGTGTGCCAATTTTAGAAAGTCAGCTACAGCTTCCGCCGCCCTTGCAGTGTTTCAGCAGCGTTTGCAGCTTCCGGCTCACAGACTGGTGTGTGATGTCCCCACGCGTTGGAACTCTACACTGCAGATGTTGGGAAGAATTTGTGAGCAGAAGAGGGCAGTTGTTGACTACCAGAATTAACAAGGCCGTCGGTATTCAGTTCAGATTCCACACATAAGACCTCAGGAGTGGACATGGATGTCAGACTTATGTACCTTCCTCCAAAACTTTGAGGACTCCACCAAGATGGTGAGTGGCGATGACGCCATAATTAGTGTCACCATCCCGCTTCTCTGTCTTCTGAAATGCTCTCTGCTCACAATCAAAGAGGATGCATTGCAGGCGGATACACGATGAGATGGAGCAAGGAACCATACAGGGTGATTACACACAGCACAGCCTCAACTCATCCCAACGTGGATTGGGTGACAGTGAGGAAGAGGAGAAGGAGGAGGAAGGACAGGAGCTAGTTTCATGCACTATAGACGGTACTACCTGCACAGCTGTCATACCGTCTGTTCAGCGTGGATGGCCAGAGGACAGAGAGGAGGAGGAGGAGAGCATGGTCAGTCATCCTCTTGGTGAGGACACGGAAGTCTTGCCTGTTAGTAGTCTGGCACGCATGGCTGAGTTTATGTTACGCTGCCTTTCCCATGACCCTCGCGTTCTCAAAATTTTGGGTGACAGTCATTACCGGTTGGTGACACTTCTAGACCCACACTACAAGGAGAACTTTATATCTCTTATTCCTGAGGCGGACAGGTCTACAAAAATGGGGCTGCACCAGAAGGCCCTTGTTGCGGAACTATTAAAAAAATTCCCATCTGAAAACGCTGGCGGCAGAGGTACACTTCGGTGGACAACCAAGGAGTACAGGCGAGAGAGACACAACTTCAATCCAGCAGAGGCAGGGGAACACTGTCAAAGTTCTAGGAGAGTTTTCTCAGACTCTCCCATCGCACAGGCCCTGAGGCGCGGGGTACTCTCACAAGGAGTGCAAAGTTTTGGAAGATGCTGAGGGAGTACCTTGCCGACCGTACCAACGTCCTCCGTCATTCCGCTGTGCCTTATAATTATTGGGTATCCAAGCTGGATACGTGGAATGAAATGTCTCTCTATGCCTTGGAGGTCATGGCCTGCCCTGCCACCAGCATTTTATCAGAGCAGATTTTAGTGCCGCTGGTGGAATTATAACTGATAAGCGCATCCGCCTGTCAACTGAAAATACTGACAAGCTGACTCTTATAATGATGAACAAGAGCTGGATTGGGCCAGACTTCTCAACACCACCGAATGATAGCAGCGTAAAATAAAATCAATTCCAGTGTCTTTTCTTGGGAGGTGTATTCCCATGCACCTTTTTACACCCACACATGGGTATACGCTTCCTGATTTTGGCTATTTGCTCTTGTCCTCCTCCTTCTCCTCATCCTCCACCACCATATCATCAGGGTGACTGTGGTCCATGATGCAACACCCACATAATTTTTTTAAAGGGTGTTTATGATGCCCGTAAAAAAAAAATTTTTATACAGTATGTTCATGTATACCCCCCAGGGGTAAATGTTTGTCAGCCCATACACTTAGTGCATGGGCATTACAAGTATAGGAGGCCCGCTCCTTTCTAATGGGAACATGTCGTACCTTGTTACTGTGGCCCTGCTCTATGTGTCTTTAAATTCTTAGTGGTGTTTTTCCTAAAATTGGTCAGCCGTTGGACTCACTGCATACCCTATAACTGTATAGCAGACTCTCTCCTTTCTAATGGGAACATGTCTTACTTGTTACTGTCGCACTGCTCTGTGTGTCTTTAAATTCTTAGTGGGGTTTTTCCTAAAATTGGTCAGCCGTTGGACTCACTGCATACCCTATAACTGTATAGCAGACTCTCTCCTTTCTAATGGGAACATGTCGTACTTGTTACTGTGGCCCTGCTCTGTGTGTCTTTAAATTCTTAGTGGGGTTTTTCCTAAAATTGGTCAGCCGTTGGACTCACTGCATACCCTATAACTGTATAGCTGACCCTCTCATTCTAATGGGAACATGTCGTACTTGTTACTGTGGCCCTGCTCTGTGTGTCTTTAAATTCTTAGTGGGGTTTTTCCTAAAATTGGTCAGCCGTTGGACTCACTGCATACCCTATAACTGTATAGCAGACTTTCTCCTTTCTAATGGGAACATGTCATACCTTGTTACTGTGGCCCTGCTCTCTGTGTCTTTAAATTCTTAGTGGGGATTTTCCTAAAATTGGTCAGCCGTTGGACTCACTGCATATGTGTCACCCCAGGCCTGGATGCCACCAACTTGTAAGGCTGTGTCTGAGAGCAGGAGGGAGGTTCTCTGGTCATGGACCATTTGCATGCTGCACCTCCTGTCCCAGGCCAGTAGGGGGAGCAGGCTGCTCCTATAAAAACTGGTACTGAGGGCAGGGTTAGAGAGACCAGGACCCACTTCTGAAGTATCCAGAAGGGTTCCCAGAAGCAGAGGGACAGGTCAGCCGCAGCTGAGGAGTCCAGGAGGCAAAGAAGGAGCAGAAAGCCAGGGATAGAGGCGACGAGAGCCGGTCCTGGCAGAGAGAAACTACATACCGGACACTGGGGTCCGAGGCTGTCAGGGTTGCAAGCCCTGCAGCAGAAAACCAACCCGCAAGGGATTTCAGGTCCCTTGGCCAAGAAGCCTGGAGGTTCCGCCACACAGAGGGATCAGTACAGCACGGAGAAGCTACAGGTACTTAAGGCCCGAGTCGCAAGCCATATAGGCGTAGTACACGGCAAGCTCAGGGACGTGGGCTATCATACCACTAAAGGGGGAGATAGTCAGCAAGGGCAGAAAGAGAACGGTAGGCCTACCCACTCACCCTGACCAGCGGAGCTCGCCCGAATGCCCTCAGACACCCAGGTCCATTCCTACCCTGTACTCCTGTTGGGTCTATAATAAGATCTGCAGTAAAAGACCCTGGACTGCATTATTGGACTCTGTGTGGTTACTGCTGCGCCTGCATCATCACCCCCAGCATCCTATCACACTGCCCTGAGGCTACACTCCTCCCGTGGGGAGTTGTACTATTCCCTGCTGCATAGCCAACACCAGCCTCAGCGGTCTGCCTTGCAGCGGCGGTCCTCCCTGACCGCAATCCACGGGTGGCGTAGTCGGACATTACCTAAAAACACATCATTGACTACCACTGGTCTGACCACCCTGAGCCACGGGACCGGGTCGCCACTACTACTCCCAGCATTGCCCTGAAGTCCGGTCTCGAGTGCCCCACGGCCCAGGGGGCGAGTCACATACCCTATAACTGTATAGCAGACCCTCTCATTCTAATGGGAACATGTCGTACCTTGTTACTGAGTCCCTGCTCTATGTATCTTTAAATTCTCAGTGGGGTTTTTCCTAAAATTGGTCAGCTGTTGGACTCACTGCATACCCTATAACTGTATAGCAGACTCTCTCTTTTCTAATGGGAACATGTCGAACTTGTTACTGTGGCCCTGCTCTATGTGTCTTTAAATTCTTAGTGGGGTTTTTCCTAAAATTGGTCAGCCGTTGGACTCACTGCATACCCTATAACTGTATAGCAGACTCTCTCCTTTCTAATGGGAACATATCGAACTTGTTACTGTGGCCCTGCTCTGTGTGTCTTTAAATTTTTAGTGGGTTTTTTCCTAAAATTGGTCTGCCGTTGGACTCACTGCATACCCTATAACTGTATAGCAGACTCTCCTTTTTAATGGGAACATGTCGAACTTGTTACTGTGGCCCTGCTCTGTGTGTCTTTAAATTTTTAGTGGGGTTTTTCCTAAAATTGGTCAGCCGTTGGGCTCACTGCATACCCTATAACTGTATAGCAGACTCTCCTTTTTAATGGGAACATGTCGAACTTGTTACTGTGGCCCTGCTCTGTGTGTCTTTAAATTTTTAGTGGGGTTTTTCCTAAAATTGGTCAGCCGTTGGGCTCACTGCACATCCTATAACTGTATAGCAGACCCTCTCCTTTCTAATGGGAACATGTCGTATCTTGTTACTGTGGCATTGCTCTGTGTGTCTTTAAATTTTTAGTGGGGTTTTTCCCAAATTTTGGCAGCCCTTGCAGTCACAGCATGGGCATTACCACTATAGGAGACCCGCTCCTTTATAATGGGAGCATTTTTTTTTACTGAGACCCTCCTCTATGTCTCTTCAAAGGGGTATTGGGTTGCGTCCAAATTTTTGGCAGCCCTTGCAGTCACTGGATACGCAATAACAATAAAGGAGACCCACTTGTTAATAATGGGATCAACAAAGCATAGCCGGCTGATGGCTATCTAACAATAGCGAGGACCGACTGCTGGCCTTTTAAGAATAGTAAGGGCCGTCTGATGTCTCTATAAAAATAGGCTTTATGACTTTCAGAGTCCCTCCTTCATAAATAAAACAGGATGTGTCTGATGATGTGTCACACACTACATTGCCAGATAAGGTTGTAAAATGTTAAAATGACATTTCCCGGTGAAAGCATTTGTCTTAAAAAATAACGTATAAAAAACAAAACAATAGGATATTTCTTTAGTATAAAAAACAGCGTCACCAATTTAACCTCAATGTAATCACATTGTTCAGCTCATGCACCTCCTTCTCCATCTCCGAAATGACCACATAAGTCACAAGCGGACAGCACTGCAGCACTGCCTTGGCCAAGCGGCAACAGGCTGTGCTGAAGATAACATGCTTAATGTTTAATTGACAAACCGCCCAGCGCTGCAGAGTTGTTGAAATCTGTAACACAGCAGCCTGATCTGTGGCTCTCACCGCTGAACATACTGCCAGGCATGGTCGTGTGTGACAATGGGCGGAACCTGGTGACGGAGAAATGACAGCCGGAGTAGATACGGTTTCCCTCTATGCCAGTCCTTTCACCGAGCTAAATACAACTCTCAGCAAAAAAAGTTGTGGGCTGGCTCCGTACCGTCCCTGGCCACATTCACCTGTCCACGTGTTTGTGGTTAGGCAGTCCTTCCCAGTAATTGCACTTGGGAGGGCACGGGTAATGTTGTGGGACCTGTGCTTGTGGAAGGCAGAGACGATACCGGGAGAAATAGTGGCGGCTGGGGACCGAGTATGGACACATGAGGTTGTGAAAAGCTTCTGTGGCGCCCCTGAGGGTTCAGTCGCCACAGGGGAACTGCACCTCAGAACGAGGTGTGGCATCTCCTCTCCCAGGTAAGGATGGAGTACTACACAGGACCCTAACCACACACTCAACACTACACCACTCCAGTTCTGAAGGGGGTCTAAAGCACCATAGTTCTGCCCCGGGCCTGAATGGAGGAGCTGGGGGAAACCAAAGTTAGGGGGAACCACGTAGTGAGTGAGGGTGGAGGAAGCAATTACTTAAGCACTTATGACAATTCTATATCACTGTAGGCCATTTTAATAACCGGGTCTTTGGTCGTGGGTCTTTGGGACGGCAGGTCAGCACAAGGCTGCAGCCGGCTGAGGGTCCACGGTTCCCGGTCTCAGGCCTCGAGACGGGGGATTGGGGCAGAGTTATAACCAGCTCTGTCCCCGGTCAGAGTCCAACCAAGAAGGCCCAGGAGGGGAGCAGAGGAGATAGGCTCCACAGGCGAAAGGATCTCAGGGGGTGCGGAGTCGCCACCTGCATACCTTATTCTGGCCCTGCCTTAGAGACCCTGCCGCAAGAGGGGGTACCGGTCCCCGATTATCTGACTTTGCACTTCACGTCTCTGTCGGAAAAGTCCGGAGGCTTATGTGGATCCCAGGGGGATACGGACGGAGCGGAGTCGCCACCTGTATGCCCTAATCTGATTTTATCCAGAGGGACCCGGCCTTACGCCACGTTCTCACCACAAGTCACCAAAAAGGGCACCCAGTCGGTCCGGGAACTACACGTTACCCACAAGGGACATCGCAGTACCCGTACGGGACTCAGTGGGGGACACAAGGCGAGAGAAGTTCAACAGGAGAGGAACACACTAGAGCGGGGGTCCTGTCAAGCGCTCCTGAACTACCTGGAGTGTGCTGAACCCCACCCTGGCGGCCGCAGCTCACCGTGTGACAGCAGAGAGAAGCTCTGAGCTGAGAAAACACTACCGTGAGTAAAGACTTGGATGACTTCAACTACTGCCTCTGTCTGTTCTTTCCTCCGCGGCTCTGCACCCGCCAACGCTCTATTCTACAATCTCTTTACGCTGCCCTGAGGCCCCGCTCCACGCTGCACCAACTAAGCTGCCTTAACACCGGCCTCAGAGGACTGATGCAGCGCTGGTGATCCTCACCAGACACCACGGGTGGCGTCACGAACATTCCCATATCCCATATAACTCCCCCCCCCTTTCCTTTTAAGAGTGACCCCAGGGTACGGGCCCGGGAGCTGGCCACCGCGACATCCCCCAAGATCAGGCAACAACAAGGCCCAGGCGCCGAGTCGTTTCCCCGATCACCCTGGGCGCGTCACTTCCGCCTCCACGAGCTTAAAATGCCATATTTCAAGTGCAACCAGCTGCCCTGAAATCTGGCAGTTTAGTGTTGCGGCCTGTGGGTGGGTGGGTGGCTGGCTGCATACTTGCACTTGCATTCCAAGTAACAGAAAACTAAGCAGATGGTGGCCTCTATCATCATCACGGCCTCACCTCGGCACTATGAACTCTCCTGAAGGAGAAGCCAGGGCTCGCCGGAGGAGTCTCCAGTTCTCTGGTGGGCCCGTCCAACACTGCCGAGAAGCAGACCTGGCTAAGAAAAGAGTGGTGGAACGTTCCCGGACACTCTATGGCTGCTTTTTTAATGTGGAGCGGCCATGTTTATGCATGTTATTTCTTAAACCGCATTACGGATCAGGCCATTGTCCAACTCTGTATTCAAGAAATTAAATGCGCAAAGAAACATGTGTGTGTGTCAAAGCACCACCGACAAGTGCGAGTTGATGTTGGACGGGCCGCCATTGCTTCTGCAACAAGCTTCATTACAGGACTTCCTGTGAGAAATGACATGCAGGCTAGATAGGGTTTCCCTCTATGCCAGTCCTTTCACCGAGCTAAATACAACTCTCAGCAAAAAAAGTTGTGGACTGGCTCCGTACTATCCCTGGCCACATTCACCTGTCCACGTGTTTGTGGTTAGGCGGTCCTTCCCAGTAAGTGCACTGGGGAGGGCAGGGGTAATGTTGTGGGATCCGTGCTTGTAGAAGGCGGAGGCGACACCGGGAGAAACAGTGGCGGCTGGAGACCGAGTATGGACACCCGGCCGCCGCCGGCATGAGGTTATGAAAAGCTTTCGCCTCCACGAGCCTAAAAGGCCACATTTCAAGTGCAAGCAGCTGTCAAAAATTTGGCATTATTTTATTGCAGCCTGTGGGTGGGTGGGTGGCTGGCTGCATACTTGCGCTTGCATTCCAAGGAATGGGGTAGGGACAACTGAACGCTGCACTGGGACAAGGACATGGACGGTAATTGATGCAAGTCTGGAACGATGGGTGCATGGCGGGAGGCATCTTCACATGCGCCAAGGATCACTTATGATGGGCACACTTTTAGGCAGTGACCTGGGAGTCAGAGATGCTTCCAGGGGTCTTCCCCATGCTGTTCCCATGTCTTTTCAGCACTGTATGCATGTGTCTGATGATGTGTCACACACCACATGGCCAGATAAGGTTGTAAAATGTTAAAAGGGCTCTTGACCAGAGAAACCTCCCACTTGCTCTCAGATGTAATATTTCTATTACTGTGTTAACCAGACCCCTGGGGTGCCACACCTAAATTGTACATGTCATGAAAAGGAGGTTCCTTAACATATTTCCCAGGAAAATCCATTTTGGTTTCGTTTTGGTATGTTTTATTGTGAGTCCATAAAAGTGGCGTAATACTCTGACAAAGTTGTTAACAGCAGTGACCTGGGAGTCAGAAATGCTTCCAGGGGTCTTCCCCATGCTGTTCCCATGTCATTTGAGCACTGTTCCCATCGATTTGGGCAATTTTTAGGCCCTCTGCAGACCGCCGGGGTGAGCCGCCTGAAAAATGCTCGAGTTTCCCATAGACTTACATTGGGCTCGTTGCTCGGGTCGAGCATCCAAGTATTCCAATTTGCTCGACCCGAGCAACCAGTACCCGAGCATTTTAGTGCTCGCTCATAAATAAAGTGGTGTTATTGCTGACTACTGCCTTCAGTCTATCAAGGTCACACATACCATGCAGCTGCAAAGGGGTCCAGTAGGTCCCCTGCCACCTTAATAGTATCTTGCTTCTGATAATTGGATTGAATGTAGGGACCTAATTAATTGCATTGTTTAAGGCCCCTATACATACTAAGTGGTCGTCTAAGCTTGAGTCAAAATTCTATAGTCACTCTATGTGATTGCAGACTGCTGAATCATGACAGCATACAGTGTGCTTCTGTCATGCATTCCTGTTGCGAATGGACAGTCATAGGACTGCATGTATGCAATTTGCTTATTAACGGTAACATGTCGACTAGTCATGTCTAACTTCTCTCAATAGAAGTGAATGAAGAGAGAGAACAAATGAGTCTAGTTGGCATGTGACCGTATGTTGCGGTCACATGCCAACTAAAATTGCAAACACCGATTACACAAGAACCACAGGACAGATTTCTTCAACTCAGGTATCATATTAATCACTGCAGCAACCCCAGCATGACACTGCCTGTAGTTTACTTAGCAAAATCCTGCTGAAAGGTTTGCTTTAATGTTTACCAATCGCTGGTAGTTTAGTGCCACAAGTCGGACCCTTAAAGGGAATCTGTCAGCAGGCTTTTTCTAAGTAATCTGAGGGCGGCATGATATAGCAGCTGTGACACAGATTTCAGAGATGTGTCAATTATTAGGCTGTGTGTTGTTGTTTCCATATGATGAAGGTTTTATCACCAGGAGATTATCACTGCCTGGACCACAGGGCACGTAAACACTAGTCTGACCACCCCCCTCCTGTGATAAGCAGCTCACTGTCACTATACAATGTACACAGAAAGTTGCGATGTGAGTGGGGTTAGTTTTCTCAGCTCTTCTACATGCTACATATAAAAACTATGATTGTGTCACAACTGCTGCACCCAGTAAACTAAGTGATACATCGTTGGAACCAGTGTCTCTTATCCTACATTATGCTGCTTTCAGATGAGATAGCAAAAACCTGATGACTCTGTTAGGAACTGACTGGGTTGGAGTAGTGGTATTGCAACCACTAGTGACAATATCGGCAGGTAGCGTTAGTCAAGAAAAGCCAGAAGTCGGTAAATAGGAACAGCAGTATAGTCTTGAAGGATTTAGCAGGCTGAGTAGTCAGGAAAAGCCAGAAGCTGGTATACAGAGACAGCAGTATAGTCTTTAAGGATTTAGCAGGTTGTGTAGTCAGGAACAGCCAGAAGTCAGTACAAATGAACAACAGTATAATATTATATGAGGCAGCAGGAGAAGGGAGAGCTTGACTAAAAGCTGGGAGCTCAATAATCTCGCAAGCAAGGAGCTGCCAGGACAGGTTTTTATAGGGTGTTCAATCAGGAAATCACAGGATGGAGCCAATCAAGAACAACACATAGTGGAGCCACTCAGGAACAGCACAGGTACTAGAATCTGGGTTAGCCAGGAACTGTCCAGCAAGCTGAATAGCTCAGAGGGAAGTGCTGCCGCCTGGATCACAAGAGCTGCTGGGTTTGAGTCCTGACAGATTAATTCTTAGAGATATCTATCTCATGTACAACTAATTCATAAAAAAAACATTTAAAAGTAAAAAAGTATAAAGATTCATTACAATGTGGAAGATGGCAATGTAAAGCCAGACAGATTAAGGAACAAAAATAATTTAACAATATATGTACAAGTAGATGTTATATTTTGGAAGCCATCATAAATATTTATGAGTAAAGGTTGATACATGAAACTTCATGGCGAGAACCGTAACCCAGTAATTCATAGTTGTGAGCTTTAAGTATATTAAGAGCAGTGTAGCTCTTCTAAGATCAGTGAAAAAGTCCATAGGTTAACTCTGAACTCTTAACTTTGAAACTACAAAGAATGAAGAACTTTGAACTTATTACCTCTCACTATAAATGACATATGCAATAAATAAAACTGGGCCAGTAAAAACAACACTGCAGAATGCCTTTATATTGTAGCACAATGCTAAGCACAGGACAGTGCACTCACATATACACCTAGAAATAGATTCTCAAACTGGGACCTGGTACAAAACTGTATTTTCCAGTAGAGCTCCGGGTTCTACAGTTCGACACTGGATCCCAAAAGTAGGCATAGCGCCACACAATAGTTATCAATTTTACCATTTAAAGGTATCACAATACTTATTTCATTGTATCTAGGGTAATGCATTGTTTTTCCGTAATTGGTTATAGATTGTATTAAATGACAGCAGGTAACTTGCGGGGGGGTTTCTGGCTCTGTAGACAGACTTATTTAAAGGTAATTGTTAGTGTTGAGCGAGCATGCTCGACACTGCTCGTTACTCGCCCAAGCATCTCACTACTCGTGATGTCCGGCGAGCACCGAGCATTTCCGGGTTACTCGGGCGGGAGCTCGGGTCTCCGCCCTGCACGTTTGGCGCTCTTTACAGAGCCAATGAACATGCAAGGATTGCCAGCCAGTCACTGTAATGCCGCAGCCATGTTGTTTATGGGCATTACAGTGATTGGCTGGCCGCACAGCGTTACCTCGAGTATTTAAAACCGGGCGCTGCCATCTTGGACACAGTCACTCCAGATCAGACAGTGTAGAGAGGGTGCGGCTGAGTTAGGGAGAGATATATAGTGCGAAATAGGTAGTGTAGGGTCTCTAAAGCCTGCAAAATCAAACAAACAGTCCTTCTCAGGACTAATATCCATCCCAGATATCAGGCAGGCAGGCTGTATAGGAGACGCAGTGGTTATACCAGCAAATGCTGCATTACAGTCCTGTGTGCTCCTGTTGGTCAAATTGCTAGACTTATCACCCCGGTCTCAGGGGCCAGGAAAAATATATTTTTTTTTCATCTAAATCCTGTATTTTTTTTTTTTCCTCAGACTGTACAAATATGCGTCTTATTAACCTTTCGGTATTCCCCACCCCCCAAAAAAAAAAAAATTGAGTGTGTCTGTGACTGTTCAGACACCAATATATCTGTTTAAAAGAGTCTGGTGTAGGCCAGAAAAATAGAACTGTGATTTTGCACTTCCATGAGTCAAATGTCTGTATTATCCTGCTTTTGGCATTTTTTGCCGTAAAAAAAAACTGTAATAGTGTCTCCCTGACTGGTCAGACACCAATATATCTGTTTAAAAGAGTCTGGTGTAGGCCAGAGAAATAGAACTGTGGTTTTGCAGTTCAACGGGTCAAATCTCTGTATTATCCTGTTTTTGGCATTTTTTGACGTAAAAAAAAACTGTAATAGTGTCTCCCTGACTGGTCAGACACCAATATATATGTTTAAAAGATTCTGGTGTACGCCACATAACTATAACTGTGGTTTTGCAGTTCCATGGGTCAAATATCTGTATTATCCTGCTTTTGGCATTTTTTGCCGTAAAAAAAACTATAATAGTGTCTCCCTGACTGGTCAATAGAAAAAAGAGAGGGGTCGCTCACTGGTCTATTCGGGTGCTCTGAAGAAAAAAGTAATCTCAATTGCAAAAAGAACTTCGGCACTCCATACATGAAAATATAAGAAATATTGTATCTTGACTAATGTCACTTTGAAAAATGAAGGTTTTTTGCGCATAATTTGGCCAATTTATGTGTGCCCATCAACCACGACAAGGTCACCTTCGTATGATGGGAAACTACGCTACACTACCACTGGATATGCCACTCTTGGGCTGTAAGCCTGTATGGACAATATCCAGATACAATATTTCTTATATTTTCATGTATGGAGTGCCGAAGTTCTTTTTGCAATCTCTGACTGGTCAGACACCAATATATCTGTTTAAAAGAGTCTGGTGTAGGCCAGAGAAATAGAACTGTGGTTTTGCAGTTCCACGGGTCAAATCTCTGTATTATCCTGTTTTTGGCATTTTTTTGCCTTAAAAAAAAACTGTAATAGTGTCTCCTCTTCCCCGTAACACCAACACGAGGGACGTTGCCAGTACAACTGGTTGGTCTTCCAGAGTCTGGAATTTTTTTAAAGACTCTGCTGATAACCCCAAAAAGGCCATTTGTACCACCTGCCATGCCAGCATCAGCAGGGGTGACAAAACTACGAGCCTGACCACCACCAGCATGATCAGGCACATGTCAGCAAAGCACCCGACTTTATGGGGCGAACCCCTGGGTCCACGACCAGTGTCAGCGGGTGTCACCACTGCTTCTTCCCTGTTGTGCATGTAATAGAACTCCCTGTTGTGCGTGCAAGGCAATCCCCTGTCCATACTTCTTGCAAAGATGCCCCCTCCTCTCAGTCTTCACTTGTTATGGCAGTTTCTCAAGAAACAGCATCAACGTCCAAGTCCACGTCCCACCGCAGCGTTCAATTGTCCATATCCCTGAGCTTTGAACGAAAGTGCAAATTCGCAGCCAACGCCCCACAGGCCACAGTCCTAAATTCGCACATTTCACGACTGCTTGCGTTGGAAATGCTGCCTTTTATGCTGGTGGAGACGGAATCCTTCTGCAACCTTATGGCAGTGGCCGTCCCTCGGTACTCGGTCCCCAGACGACACTATTTTGCCCGGTGTGCCATCCCCGCACTACACAAGCACGTGTCCCAAAACATCTGCCGTGCCCTCAACAACGCAGTTACTGGGAGAGTCCACCTGACAACGGACACGTGGACAAGTGCTTGTGGCCAGGGACGGTACATCTCCCTGACGGCACACTGGGTAAACATAGTGGAAGCCGGGATCCAGTCGGACCTTGGGACGGAACACATCCTCCCCACACTGAGGATTGCAGGCCTTATGTTAGTCAGAGTTGCCCCCACAGTGTACAGCTCCTGCGCATCATCCTCCTCCTCCTCCTCCTCATGATCAGCCTCCATCTCAGATATCACGACATCAGTTACAAGCTGGAAGCACTGCAGTACTGCCTCAGCCAAGCGGCAACAGGCTGTGCTGAAACTCATAAGCTTAGGTGATAAACCTCACACTGCTTGTGAGTTGTGGACAGCTGTGAAAGAGCAGGCAGATCTGTGGCTGAGACTGCTGAACCTACATCCAGGCATGGTCGTGTGTGACAATGGCAGTAACCTGGTGGCGGCTCTGAGGCGAGGCGAGATCACACACGTACCATGCCTGGCTCATGTGCTTAATAGTGTTGAGCCACCCCCGTAGTGTTTGGGTTCGGTTCGGTTCGTCGAACACCGGGATGTTCGTGGAACTGTTCGTCGAACACCTTAGAACACTGTCGAACACCGTCGAACACCATTAAAACCAATGGCAGGCAAACAAACACACATAGAAAACACCTTCAAAAGTGTCCAAAAGCTGACAAACTGCTCAGAAGACACTCTCTTTAAAAAAGCCGGCCGGCAATTCAGCATCGGTACCCGGCAATTTAGAACAGAAAGAATAGAGCATCACACATAGATTAGATAGGTAGAAACATGTCAGTCACATATATAAGAAGTACAGTGACAGTGTTGGTTACTGTACTTGTCATTTGGTGTTAAAGGATTTATTTAAAAAAAATAGTGTTTTCATGCACCATTGGTTGTGGGGTTCCCCTTAATTTTAGTCTGTAGCGGAGGTTAAGCAGACGGCTGGGGCAGATGTTTGAAGCCTGGGAAGGTGGTAATACGGAGCTTCCCAGGCTACTAATATCAGCCCCCAGCTGAATACCTAGCCTTTACTAGCTATTAAAATGGGGGACCCAAAAAAAAATTACCTGGGGTCCCCCCCTATTTTAATAGCTAGCACAGGCTAGGCAGACAGCTGGGGGCAGATATTAGTAGTCTGGGAAGCTCCCTCGCGTTGTCAAAATGTTGGGTGACAGTCATTACTGGTTGGTGACACTTTTAGACCCCCGCTACAAGGACAACTTTCACTCTCTTATTCCTGAGGTGGAGAGGTCTACAAAAATGTGGCAGTACCAGAAGGCCCTTGCTGCAGAACTGTTAAAAAAATTCCCATCTGAACATGCTAGCGGCAGAGGTCACAGTTCGTTGACCAACCAAGGCGTACAGGCAAGAGAGACGCAATTCCAATCCAGCAGAGGCAGGGGAACACTGTCAACATTCTGGGACAGTTTTCTGAGACCCGCCCAGCTTACAGGCCCTGAGGCGCGGGGTACTCTCACAAGCAGTGGAAAGTTTCAAAAGATGGTGAGGGAGTACCTTGCCGACCGTACCAACGTTTTAATTATTGGGTATCCAAGCTGGACACTTGGAATGAACTCGCTCTGTACGCCTTGGAGGTCCTGGCCTGCCCTGCCGCTAGCGTGTTATCGGAGCGTGTTTTTAGTGCCGCTGGGGGAATTATAACTGATAAGTGCACTCGCCTGTCAACTGACAATGCTGACAAGCTGACCCTTATCAAAGTGAACAAGGGCTGGATTGGGCCAGACTTCTCATCACCACCAAATGACAGCAGAGTAACAAAGTCAAATCCACTGTGTTATTTCGGGAGGTGTATTCCCATGCACCGCTTCACACCCACACATGGGTATATGCTTCCTCAATTCGGCTGTATTTTGCTCTTCTCCTTATCCTCAGCCTCCACCACCACTCTACCACCAGGGTGACCGTGGTCCGTGTTGCCAGCATTGCAAGTTCCTCCATCCTAATTTTGGGCAGCCTTTGCTTGGAAGGCATAGGCAAAGACTATGGGAGACGCACTCCCCAATAATGGGAATAATGTTTTTAATATGCTGTACTGCATGGCTCTTGTAAGGGGCATGAAAACAGTCTTGTTAAGCTACTGCGACCTCTACCACTTTTCCCAGGGGCATTGATATTGCCTTTTTATTCCATTGCGACCTCCACCATTCTTCCAAGGGGCATGAAAACCGTCTTGTTAAGCTACTGCGACCTCCACCATTCTTCCAAGGGGCATTAAAACCGTCTTGTTAAGCTACTGCAACATCCACCATTCTTCCAAGGGGCATTAAAACCATCTTGTTAAGCTACTGCGACCTCCACCACTTTTCCCAGGGGCATTGATATTGTCTTTTTATTCCACTGCGACCTCCGCGTCTCTTCCAAGGGGCATTAAAACCATCTTGTTAAGCTACTGCAACCTCCACCACTTTTCCCAGGGGCATTAAAACCGTCTTGTTAAGCTACTGCGACCTTCACCATTTTTTCAAGGGGCATTGATATTGTCTTTTTATTCCACTGCGAACTCCACCATTCTTCCAAGGGGCATTAAAACCGTTTTGTTAAGCTACTGCAACCTCCACCACTTTTCCAAGGGGCATTAAAACCGTCTTGTTAATCTACTGCGACCTCCACGTCTCTTCCAAGGGGCATTAAAACCGTCTTGTTAAGCTACTGCGACCTCCACATCTCTTCCAAGGGGCATTAAAACTGTCTTGTTAAGCTACTGCAACCTCCACCACTTTTTCAAGGGGCATTGATTTTGTCTTTTTATTCCACTGCGAACTCCACCATTCTTCCAAGGGGCATGAAAACCGTCTTGTTATGCTACTGCGACCTCCACCACTTTTCCCAGGGGCATTGATATTGTCTTTTTATTCTACTGTGACCTCCACCACTTTTCCCAGGGGCATTAAAACTGTCTTTTTAAGCTACTGCGACCTCCACCATTCTTCCAAGGGGCATTAAAACCGTCTTGTTAAGCTACTGCGACCTCCACGTCTCTTCCAAGGGGCATTAAAACCGTCTTGTTAAGCTACTGGGACCTCCACGTCTTTTCCAAGGGGCATTAAAACCGTCTTGTTAAGCTACTGCGACCTCCACCACTTTTCCCAGGGGCATTGATATTGTCTTTTTATTCCACTGCGACCTCCACGTCTCTTCCAAGGGGCATTAAAAACGTCTTGTTTAGCTACTGCGACCTCCACCACTTTTCCCAGGGGCATTAAAACCGTCTTGTTAAGCTACTGTGACCTCCACCACTTTTTCAAGGGGCATTGATATTGTCTTTTTATTCCACTGCAAACTCCACCATTCTTCCAACGGGCATTGCATTTCCACCTAATTTTAGTCAGCTTTTCCTTTTCAATGCATAGGCGAACACTAAGGGAGACCCTCTCCCCAATAATGGGTAGAAGGTTTTTAGTATGCTGTAATCCACGTCTGTTTCAAGGGGCTTTGCAGTTCCTCATAATTTTTGGAAAGCCTTCCATTCACTGCTTAGGCCAACAGTGCACAGGAGACCCAGTTGGTATAAATGGAAAAAACAGTTTAGTTAAGGCCCTCTGACCTCCATGTCACCTCCAAGGGGCATTAGAGTGCCTCAAAATTGTTGGTAGGCATTGCACTCACTGCATGCCCTATAACTGTGTAGCCGAACCGCTCCTTTTGGTACAGAAACATATCCTACAAGACATGTGTGGTTGACTGGCCTGATATTGATGTGCAAAATAAAGGAGCATGGACCGCACCTCCAAAAATCATACATTTGATCTAATGCCTCTTGGCAAAAATATATATAACTGAACATGAGGTTCTTAGTTTAACATTCTGATCAGACTGTATGAATCCCACTGCCACGTCACGGCAAACCTCGTAGTGGGTCCTAACATGTTCTACCTGAACGGAAACGGAGCCGTGCACCAACCACCGCCACAGTGACAATGCACCAGCAGGGCAGGTGGCCTGGTGCCTCACAGCACCCATGTGGCAAGACCTAGTCCCCATGACTCCAGGTCACGCTGCCCCACAAGCACAAAACCACAACAACAATGGCCAATGCACTGCACCAACACCACAAGAAAGGAGCATTGTGACTCACCTTCCTCAAGCTCTCAAATGAGAGCAAAAATAGGCTAGACCCTCTTTGCAGACTCCTGCTAATTAAAATCACCTGATATTGATGTGAATGGTCCCTGTTCCTCCTGCTCTTTCTCCTTTGCCACCACCTCATCCATCTTTCATCACCTGAAGCTTTGTTTTAACGGGAGTCATAGAACTGGGATAGTAGCAGGAAAACATCCAGCAATCCTCGGAGGAGGTAGGATATGCGCGAAAACGCTGACCACCTCAGGCTCAGCCGCTACTACATACATGCGCTTACATTCCAAGAAAACAAAGCAGATGCTAACTTCTATCATCATCATCATGCTCCTCACCTTGGCACTCTCAACTCCCCTGATGGAGAAGCCAGGGCCCACCGGAGGAGTCTAGTTCTCTGGTGGACTCGTCCAATGCTGCCCTAAAGCAGGCCGGGCTAAGAATAGTGTGGGGGGGAAGTTCCAAGGAGAAATAGGGGCGGCTGGGGACCGTTTATGGACACCCGGCCGCCCAAGGCGGCTGGGGACCGTGTGTGGACACCCGGCCGCGGGGTGGCTGGGGACCGAGTATGGACACCTGGCCGCCCCCTGGCAGCTGGGGACCGAGTGTGGACACCCGGCCACCGGGCGGCTGGGGACTGAGTATGTGTAACGGGTCTGGGAGGTGGAACCTCTGAGCAACTATACAAAGGGGCAGTCCTTGTAAGGAAGCGGGTGGCTCCCAGGGAAGGCGGGCAGGTAGTCACGGCAAGTGACAGGGACAGTCTCTGGGTAGAAGGGCAGGAGGTCACGGCAAGTGACGGGGACAGTCTCTTGACAGGCGGATGGTCACGGCAAGTGACAGCAGGGTTAGAGTCTCTAGACGAGCAGGTGGTCACGGCAAGTGACAGCAGGGAGAGAGTCTCTAGATAGGCTAGCAGGCAGGTAGCAGGTGAGCGCTCCCAGGTGAGCGGGCAAGAGTCTCTGGACAGGCAGGTGGTCACGGCAAGTGACGGCAGAGCCTCCAGGTAGGCTAGCAGGCAGGTAGCAGGTGAGCGCTCCCAGGTGAGCGGGCAAGAGTCTCTGGACAGGCAGGTGGTCACGGCAAGTGACGGCAGAGCCTCCAGGTAGGCTAGCAGGCAGGTAGCAGGTGAGCGCTCCCAGGTGAGCGAGCAAGAGTCTCTGGACAGGCAGGTGGTCACGGCAAGTGACGGCAGAGCCTCCAGGTAGGCTAGCAGGCAGGTGGCAGGTGAGCGCTACCAGGTGAGCGGGCAAGAGTCTCTGGACAGGCAGGTGGTCACGGCAAGTGACGGCAGAGCCTCCAGGTAGGCTAGCAGGCAGGTAGCAGGTGAGCGCTCCCAGGTGAGCGGGCGGGCAGATCCATAGACAGACTGACAGGAGTTGGAAGCAGACTGTCGGACCGCAGGAATGCAAGCAGATAGACAGGAACCAGGTAGGTATCAAGCAGAGATCTGGCAGGTAACTGGCAGGTATCTGGTAACGGGACCTGAGGGCTGAAGCAGAGTTGAAAGGCTTTGCAACAACATTGCTCGGGCACCTCCATTTTGAAGGAGGTGCCTTATATATGTTGAGGTCCTCCGGCCATTGGCCGGGGACTCCTTAGGACGGTCGCGCAGCCCCTTTAAGAGAGGGGGAGCGCGCGCGCGCCCTAAGCACAGAGGCCGGGAAGCAGCGCGCGCTGCCAGCAGAGCGGCAGGAAGCTGCCGGGCACGGAGCGGAGAGGTGAGGGGAACAGCATCCCTGCCTAGCAGGAGGCAGGGACGCCGACGCTACAGTATGGATACCAGGCCGCCGACACAGCCATGACATGGTGGCCGGCGTCTGCCTCCACATGCCTAAAAGGCCCAATTTCAAGTGCAAGCAAGCTAGCAGTATGGTATTGCAGCCTGGGGGTGGGTGGGTGGCAGGTTGCACACTTACGCTTGCATTCCAAGAAAACAAAGCAGATGCTAACTTCTATCATCATCATCATGCTCCTCACCTTGGCACTCTCAACTCCCCTGATGGAGAAGCCAGGGCCCACCGGAGGAGTCTGGTTCTCTGGTGGGGTCGTCCAATACTTCCCTAAAGCTGGCCGGGCTAAGAAAAGTGTGCGGGGAAGTTCCAAGGAGAAATAGGGGCGGCTGGGGACCGAGCGTGGACACCCGGCCACCGGGCGGCTGGGGATTGAGTATGGATACCTCGCTGCCAAAGCAGCCATGAGGTAGTGGCCAGCTTCGGCCTCCTCCAAACTCAAAGGCCCCCTTTCAAGTGCAAGCTAGCAGTATGGTATTGCAGCCTGGGGGTGGGTGGGTGGCAGGCTGCATACTTGCACTTGCATTGCAAGGAATGGGGGAGGTACAATTGAACACTGCCCTGGGACAAGGACTTGCACGGGGATAGTTGCAAGTCTGCATCTTCTGATGCGGCAAGGATCACTTCTGATGGGCACACTTTTAGGCAGAGACCTGGTGTCAGAGATGCTTCCAGGGGTCTTCCCCATGCTGTTCCCATGTCTTTTCAGCACTGTATGCATGTGTCACATAGCACATGGCCAGATAAGATAGTAGAATGTTAAAATGACATTTCCCGGTGAATGCATTTGTCACGGTTGAAAGCAATACAAAAGTGCAAAAACGCATAAAAAATGCTACTTGTGAACTTAGCCCAAGGTGTGGAGGAGTATTTTTGTTTTTGGTTATTTATTTTACCTTATACAGAAGTCTTTACAATGGAAAGGATGTTCCTTAACATATTTCACAGGAAAGCAGTTTCAGTTTCGTTTTTGAAAGTTTTATTGTGAGCCCGTAAAAGTGGCTTAATACTTCTGACCACGTTGTTGACAGTAGTGACCTGGGGGTCAGAAATGCTTCCTGGGGCGATCCCCATGCAGTCCCCATGTCTTTTGAGCACTGTCACTATCGTTTTGGGCACTTTTTAGGCTTTCTTCAGACTGCCGGGGGTGCCGCCGCAAAAATGCTCGGGTCTCCCATAGACTAACATTGGGCTCGTTGCTCGGGTCGAGCACCCGAGTATCACGGTGAGCTCGGCCCGAGCTTCGAGCACCCGAGCATTTTAGTGCTCGCTCAACACTAGTAATAGTCCATAGGAAAATAATATGCAGACTATCTCTGCTCAATAAGAAAGTAAGCTACGTCATAGCAGTCAAACTGAAAAAGCCTATCCACAGACCCCTGATTTGTGGTTCTTGACCCTCGTAAGAGCAGTGATTATAATCACAATCCCAAATGGGTTAGGGCTGTAGGTTAGCTAGTGTGATTGACAGAGCTGTAATCCAAGCTACAGAACCCAATGTGTGGGAGTCATGTGCTTTTTTTTCATTACAACTGTGGTTCTGCAGTGTATTTGTACAAGTTGATTTATTACACTGATTTATATTTTCATGTTTGATCACATATCATTTACAGTCTAATGTAGCACAACATAGAAGACATGTATGGAAATAATCGGAATTAAGTGAAATTTGAAGTTTTTTTTACTGTGTATGTGATAGGAAGTGGGGAGAAAAAGTAAAGCATTCTGCTAATATTCCCTAAATGGGAATACCTGGACCCTCAGTGTAGCTGTTTTGTCATGCCTTGTCATAAGTAGGAGAATTATATTGACAACGGCTTTATATAAATGTTAATCCACGGGACAGATCCTAAATGTCCAATTCCTGGGAGCCCCACCGCTGGCTAGGACCCCACTTCTTGTCTTGTGGACGGAAGAACACAAGACAGGTAAACACCTTTGATAAAGCTATCCTAGCTAAATTTCTATTGCCTTATATTTTCTGAATACATCTGTAGTGTAGTGGAAGAGCATTAAAAATACTAGCACTACTCCAATCCTCTTCTGAACAATGTGATCGCTATTCATCTTAGCCACCTCAAATAGCATGTTCTGCTTTGTCCGGTGGCTGCTTTCCCTGTTATGACTGCCAAAGCACATTCACACGGGTAATGTACAAACCAGGAGGACAAATACCTGACCTGACTGGTCCCTGTTCAGACTAGGAAAAGCCGTTCTCTGACCCTGGTCTGTCCCTGCCTGACCACTGAGGACCAAAGGTAATGCAATAGTGCCCCCACTCAACAGCAACTTACCTTGAATGTCCTAGCAGCTCCTAGGATCACTAGAGTAGCAGTTCCCAAAAGAATAAAGGAATCACACACAAAGCAACTGCAACCAACACAAACTATAGCACAGTGAATGAATCCAACAAAGTCTATCACCAGCAGGAAACACCAGTAGAGGAAGATATTTAATGCTGCACCCAAAAGGTGATAGGACAGACAGAGTAAATGAAAAACACCTGTTACCTAAAACCGACAGAATCAAAGATAACAGAACTAAAACACCCAAAGAAAAGATGTATCAGTTGTGGCTCAGCGGAAAGAGATGCAGACCACAGAATCAAAGGTTCGAATCCAAAAGCATGACATTCCCAATGTAAGCCTATCCGTAGACTTATATTGAGAAACAGACTTCTAATCCACACATTAGACCCTCTGTGACCTGGCTACTCTGATTTGCAGTCACTTGGTTCAGAAGAGCACAGGAGCAGTACTGTAAACTGGACAAGACGACAATCAGTAAATATTTTAACACATGTATACTACAATTCAGATCTTTTCAGAAGGGTTTGTGAAATAAAAATTTAACTGACAGGGTTCCCGTAAGAAAACTTAATTTTTTTAACTCATCCAAATGTCGAGTTGATGGTGTTCTAATGTGATGTACCACCCGGAGGATGATTTCATGTAGCTTATACAGGCTACACCGAATACAAGGTTTACATGTTTCGAACATATGTGGCCTCTATATGTAGTCATCTGCCAAGCGGCATACTAGAGCATCATAATCAGTCTTTATACATTTCATCTTTGAAACCCAATTTGTTCAGTTACATAATAAATGTATATACATTTACTTCCGCAGACTTATTTTAAAATGTAAGCAAGCTGTTTCACCATGCCATTTGTATAGCTGATGATCTGGAATGCTTCATCGATCACTTGCAACTGACCTTGAGATCAAGGAAGCTAGTGTCTTTAAACAGTTTGGTTTCCATGGATGGAAACATTGTAGAAGCGGATTACAGCCAGCATGGGGTAAAAAATGCAGTTATTTTACGTTGAGCACACTTAATGGAAACACTTTAACCCCTGAAGTGCCTTAGCATCAATCTGCAGATTCTGTCTAGTCTTCTCAAATCTGCCTGTATACAGTATGCACTGCAAAAATGACTGATGCCAACAGATAACCCTTCAGTATACAAAGAATAAGCCTAATGTGAGCTCGAAGAGAGAGTGGCTCTGTAATTGTGTCTCTTGTTCTGGAAGGCTTAAACCTTTAAGTACTACATCTGTAGCCATGTGGGAATCCAAAGCAGAGCGAGCTTTATGGCAAATGCCAACCACATAAAATTGTACACATGCAATTGTTTGGTTTTTAGTACACATTTTGATCAAAGTGTTTGAGCCCATCTTTCAGCAATAAGACAGCCTCTTTTTGATGGGACCCTCAGATAGATACACTCACCTCTCTATGTGCTTATGTAGCACCCCGAGGACTCGGCTGCTACAGGGGTATTGCACCTCGAACCAGAGGTGTGGTATTCCACTCCCGGGTAAGGATGGAGTGTGGAACAGAGCTCAGACTACTGCATGCACTACACTCACCCCATTTCCGGGGGACAGAACAACGGTACTCCCACTAGGAAGATGTGCAGGTACGACAACGTCTGTCCCCGGCTGGAGTGGGGAGGGGGGAGGAATATCCCTGTAGTGTAGGAGCAGATAGGGGAGGTACTCTGGGTATAGCTAGGAGCCCATTGGGTGCTAGTCACCTGGGCTCACACATAGAGGGAGTATATAAGGTGGGCACCATCTGGAGACAGGGTCTGTTCGGTGGAGAGAGGAGTTCAGCCAGAGAGGGCTGACAGGGAGCTGTGGCTCCGGCTGGGCCCAGCTCCAGGGCCAGGCCTGAAGCAGAGAGAAGAAGGCAGAAAGGCCCAGAGACGCAAGGAGAGAGGGAACCCTGAGATCCCACAGGAGAACGAAAAGGGTGAAGGGTTGGCAGAGAAGGGTACCGGATCCCAAACTGGTAGAGGCTAATCATCCTCAGCCAGGAACCGGAGGTCGTGGTCAAGCTTTGGCACGACCCTCACCACATCCACCAGGAAGGCATACCACGCATAGGGCCAGGGAAGCCAGGAAAGGTTTCACCACCAAGAGGCCCGAGGGAGCCGGACATAGGTGGGTCCCTGGTGAGAACGGCCAGTAGGAAGGAAGAGAGGGGAGCTCTGGACCACGCTCTGGAACTACCTGGGAGTTGGCCGAGTCCCTGACCTGGTGGACGCAGCATGACTCGGGTGGTCCTTACTGTGCACAAGCGACCGGGTAAAGAACAGTGAGTAAAGCTTTTGAAACTGCACTTCAAGCCTCCGTGTTTCGTGGTCACACCTGCACCTTCAGTACTGGGACACCCGCACCATCACTCCCCTCATCCAACTCACAATAGCTGCCCTGAGGCCATACCCCTTCCGTTGGGGGTTATACCATCCACGCTGCACAATCCTACCACCGGCCTCAGCGGTCTGCCCTGCAGCGGCAGCTCCATAGCTGCATTCAACGGGTGGCGTAGTCGAACAATACAGTATCATCTGCCAAACACTGCCTCCTAGTTTGACACCCTGGGCACGGACCGGGTCACCGCCACGAGGACTACTACTCCTATTCAGATCCGGCTCCGGGTATCCCCTGAACATGGCCCAGGGGGCGCGTCAACTTTGGCGTAGTCGGCAGGATCTCGTGCCCGCAACTACCGGGTACTGCGTGCCTGAAGAAAAGTTTACATGTACCGTAAGAAGAAGTCTCCCGCCAATTCCAGAGGGTCCCCGCCATCGGACGCCATCTCGGGTCGTTTCCCGCCGTTTGCCCGCCATCTGCAGCCTTTTCCCGCCATCCGCAGAGTTTCCCGCCATTAGGAGACGATTCCCGCCATCTGAGACGATTTCCCGCCCTGGCAGAGCGGACGCCATTATGGGCGTGCCAGAGGGTGGCAAGAGACGACCTCCCATCGTGGGCCTGGTCCCAGAAGAGCGCCAAAAGCAAAGACCGCCCCCACCAGCAGAGACTGCAATGATAGAAATGTCCATCAGCGTGGGGGGACTGCCCCTGGAACTCACAATCACCAAGTTGCCCCGGGACCACCCTCAGTATGGGCGGATCAAGAACAAAAGAGAGAGGATGGGTGCAGCCTGGAGGAGTCTGGAGAGATCGCACCCGGAGATGGAGGGAGAGTCAGGCAGCACCGACCCCGTGGTCAGGAGCCTGTTGCAGACTGCCACCCCAGAAGGCCTGGTGGAGATCCTGGCACAGCTCCCCAGAGAAAGGGAGCATGCACAGACCGCGCTGGAGGCCTTGGCCCGGAGGATGGCCCGGGTGCAGCAAGAAACACTGGCCGAGTGGAGCAGGGAGATGGCCCAACAGGCTGAAACCCGCCAGCAGAGGACGCCACCCGCAACGAGGAGCATGCCTGCCCCTGAAGATGGTGCAGGAGGGACGAAGGCCGGAGACGACGCCGTGGAGGGAGCCACAGAGATGGAAGCAGGTAAAGGGGACGTCACCACCCCGTGCCCCGTGGCCGTAAGCCTGTCCCAGCTCCCCGTCGCAGAGCCTGAAGTTCTACTCACCGCGCCCGTTGCTGCACCGCCACTGCTCCCAGCTAGGCCTCAAGCGGCAGGAGCCGCAGCCACGCCCCCTTCCGCGCCACGCTCCTTGACTCTGAGTGCGGCGAAGCAGGAGATACCGCCGGCCTGGTCGCAGGGCCGAGTACCCCCGGGCGCTGCCGTCTCTAAGGTGCCCTTCACCTTCAGAGTGCCACCGGCCTGGTCGCAAGGCCTGGTGAATCCGGGCGCCGATGCCCCCACCGCGCCCTCGACCTCCACAGTGCTGCCCCTGGGTGAAGATCTGTTTGCGCAGCATACCTGCCCGGATGGGCAGCCCTTTGTGTGGCCCCCGGAGTACATTAACCCCCGACTCCGGAGGGAACGGCCCCTGTGTGAGCCCCTGATCCCGGCTCCGGCGCCCGCCAAAATCGTTCCGCTCCCGTTGGAGGAGGCTCAGTTCGCATGGGACCCCACCGGTGAAAATCTCATGGGGTTCACCCAGGAGACCCGGGCGGCCGCAGCCCAGCGTGCGGAGTGCTGCCGACAACAACTGGAGGTCTTCAACAGAGAACGGCAAGAGAGGCGGGTCCGCGAGGAGCGGCTGCAGGTTCAAAGCGCGGAGCAGAAACGCCGGACCCGACGAAACCCCCGTGCGGCCCACGGTCCCCGCGCCACCGGGACCGTAATAAAGTTTCAGCTGGAGCACGGTTGGGGCTTTATCCGGGATCACAGAACCCCCGGCGATGTCTTTGTCACCCGCAGGGATGTCGAGAGCCATCTGCCGGAGGGACACCGCGGACGTGACCTTTACCCGGGTGACGAGGTCACCTTCACCCGGCATCAGTGTGCCAAAGGACCGTACGCCCTTCACGTGCACCAGTTGACGGAGGAAGAGCTGCGGTATGAGGGAGATCAAGAGGACCCGGATGGGTTTGAAGACTACCCTCAGGAAGGAGCAGGAGGGCATCGTCACCAATAGGAGGTGAACAGGACTGTACAAAGTTACCCGTCGGGGTATGAGAACTGTTGTGAATTAAGAGTATGGTCCCCGTTGGGACTAGTGAACTGTTACCTGTGTGTCCCTATCCCTAACCAGGCTGAGGACTGTGAGCAGCCATTCCTAATCCCCACTGGCCGAGGACTGAGAGCGGCCAAATCCCTGTAAATAGTTGCGCTTCCTAAAGCGCCCCCTACTGGTTTTAAAAGGAACTGCTTTTAGAGACGGTTGCACTTAACCTGGTCACAAGTGGCACGGTGGCCAGGAATCAATAGTGTGTTGGTCAAGAGTGTTTTATAATGAAAAGTTATATATGCTGCTAACAGAGTTTATAGTGTTTTATATGTATGTAGAGAAAATATTGTAGTGTTTATTAGTGTTTAATACATGTAGTGTAAAAAGAAGAAAAGAACCTCCCATAAAGGGATGAGTTTACAGTTTATATTTTATAAGTAAGTGCACTTTAAAATGTTTGTATGTTTCTTTTGGGTTTTTACTCTTTTCCAGCCCGAGGACGTGCTGTGGTTTACCAGGGGGGAATGTAGCACCCCGAGGACTCGGCTGCTACAGGGGTATTGCACCTCGAACCAGAGGTGTGGTATTCCACTCCCGGGTAAGGATGGAGTGTGGAACAGAGCTCAGACTACTGCATGCACTACACTCACCCCATTTCCGGGGGACAGAACAACGGTACTCCCACTAGGAAGATGTGCAGGTACGACAGCGTCTGTCCCCGGCTGGAGTGGGGAGGGGGGAGGAATATCCCTGTAGTGTAGGAGCAGATAGGGGAGGTACTCTGGGTATAGCTAGGAGCCCATTGGGTGCTAGTCACCTGGGCTCACACATAGAGGGAGTATATAAGGTGGGCACCATCTGGAGACAGGGTCTGTTCGGTGGAGAGAGGAGTTCAGCCAGAGAGGGCTGACAGGGAGCTGTGGCTCCGGCTGGGCCCAGCTCCAGGGCCAGGCCTGAAGCAGAGAGAAGGAGGCAGAAAGGCCCAGAGACGCAAGGAGAGAGGGAACCCTGAGATCCCACAGGAGAACGAAAAGGGTGAAGGGTTGGCAGAGAAGGGTACCGGATCCCAAACTGGTAGAGGCTAATCATCCTCAGCCAGGAACCGGAGGTCGTGGTCAAGCTTTGGCACGACCCTCACCACATCCACCAGGAAGGCATACCACGCATAGGGCCAGGGAAGCCAGGAAAGGTTTCACCACCAAGAGGCCCGAGGGAGCCGGACATAGGTGGGTCCCTGGTGAGAACGGCCAGTAGGAAGGAAGAGAGGGGAGCTCTGGACCACGCTCTGGAACTACCTGGGAGTTGGCCGAGTCCCTAACCTGGTGGACGCAGCATGACTCGGGTGGTCCTTACTGTGCACAAGCGACCGGGTAAAGAACAGTGAGTAAAGCTTTTGAAACTGCACTTCAAGCCTCCGTGTTTCGTGGTCACACCTGCACCTTCAGTACTGGGACACCCGCACCATCACTCCCCTCATCCAACTCACAATAGCTGCCCTGAGGCCATACCCCTCCCGTTGGGGGTTATACCATCCACGCTGCACAATCCTACCACCGGCCTCAGCGGTCTGCCCTGCAGCGGCAGCTCCATAGCTGCATTCAACGGGTGGCGTAGTCGAACAATACAGTATCATCTGCCAAACACTGCCTCCTAGTTTGACACCCTGGGCACGGACCGGGTCACCGCCACGAGGACTACTACTCCTATTCAGATCCGGCTCCGGGTATCCCCTGAACATGGCCCAGGGGGCGCGTCACTTAGGCCTCAAATGAATGGTTTTAAAATTGTGCATTTGGAGAATTTAGCTGCCTCCAATTTGGCTAAGCTCCATAGGAAATTACAATTTTCAATAAATACTGCAATACTCTGGTATTGCAGTATATAGTACAAGTAGTTTGACGATTGCAGGTTGAAGTCCCCTAAGGGCACTAAAGTTAAAAAAAAAAAAAGTTAGAAATCCAAACCCCCTCTCCTATTACATCTCTTGGAAAATAACAGCAATTTGTCTCTTCAGAGACAGGAGGTAGCAATCCTAAAAGTCAATGGTGACCATTTAACGAGCCTTATCACATGACTTAGGATATAAGCCAGAATCAGAAACTCAGTTTGCAGACACTGTGTTTCGGGGTACTGCCCCTCGTCAGTGCAAAGTGTGAGTTCTGGTTTAGCTGGGTGAGAGGCGGCAGACCGGTATCTAAGGGGTAACATTTCTCCTTATGGAGAGCGACGTTAAGCATGTCATGGTGAGGGGACTATTAAAGCCGCAATGCTCCTCTGGGAAATAGGCAAATTGTCTCTTCAGAGAGGAAGAGGATCAGAACTGTAGTGCCACCTACAGGAGGTAGCAATCCTAAAAGTCAATAGTGACCCTTTAGCGAGCCTTATCACATGACTTAGGATATACGCCAGAGCCAGAAACTCAATTTGCAGACACTGTGCTTCGGGGTACTGCCCCTCCTCAGTGCGTTCTGGATCTGAGTGTGAGTTCTGGTTTGGCTGGGTGAGAGGCGTCACACTTTGCACTGATGAGGGGCAGTACCCCGGATCACAGTGTCTGCAAACTGATACCGTAAAATAACAGCAAAATATAAAAACTTTTTTTTACTACAAAATTCGGAATTTTTTTTCTCTACATAAGGCAGTGGACAGTTGAATGCATGAAAAATCATTTCATCCAGAAAACTTGGATGATTTTTATCAGTGTGCCATCCGTGTGTCCATTTTTTTACATCCATGTGACATTGGTGTTACATCCATGTGCGAATCATTTTCATTCATTTTGTAGCAATGCCAGGTAGGCTAGGATTAGATCTCTACAGAGTCTGATTAGGTTCACCTGGCTAAGCTCTGCATAACCAGGCTGGGTGTTCATCCACGTCAGTCTGCTGGGGAGGCGGAGCAGACTGGATTTGTGTTGGAACTGAAGAGAGAGATAGGCCAGAATCTCTGTAAGAGAAGACTGCATAGGCCGTGTGCACCAAAATGCAAGTATCAGTGGTTGCTATGGGCGATAGCTGTTTTGTTTGATCAAACTCTAGCTAGCTCAGCGGTGTCTGAAGTAGCCATGGTCTGTGTTGTTTAGTTAGAGCCTGAACAAGGTTAGGGATTTATGTTTATGGCTTTGTTTGGTGCAGTGCAACCAGTAAAAATAAACGTCACATTCTTTGATACAAGAATCTGATGCCTGTGTGAATGCTACCTAATGTTTTGTGTGGTATACAACTTTTTTTTACACACCCTTAGATATGAATGGTCACATCCAAGACTCAAAAGAAAGTAGTGCATGCTGCAATTTTTTTTCTCATGGACAGTCAGACTAAGAGAAGAATCAGTCATCTCAGCAGCTCATATTGATTAACATGGGTCAGTGTGCTGTCCCGTGCTATCTAATCTAAAATCGTACTGTACACGGCAGATTTATACACTTGTCTACATGAGCCCTAAATAGAAAAAAAAATCTTTGTAAGTTGGCATTGCCATAATCCTACTGACCTGGAGAATTATGATTCATGATTCATGGAGAATCATTTTCACCTTAGAATGAACTCACAAAACCAAAAACAAAACACGATGTAATTGCATTTTTTCAGTGCACTTGGATTTTTTTTTATTTTTCAGAACATTGAATGTTAAAATGAATGGTTTCATTCAAAACTACAACTTGTCCTGCAAAAAACAAGCCCTCATATGTCTATGTATCAAAAAATTAAAAAGTTATGGCTCTTGGAAGAAGGAGAGGAAAAAACAAAAGGCGCAAAATTGTTAGGTCCTTTAAACGTTTAATAATTATTTTACTTTTAAGGGGTTAATATATTTTACTTTCTATGAATATAAGGCACAGCAATTTAAAATCAACATTGCTGTGCATACAGTATGTTCAGTCTTTTGTTATTTCTATTAACCACTTCATTGTATAGAAATCGTGAAGTGGCTAAAAAAAAGTAACGTGTTCATTATCTCTGTTAATAGTTGAAAGTATAGGAAAAAGACATTGACGACAGAGCTGCCACAAAAAACAATGGCATAACTGCCAGTGAAAATAATGCGGGAAAAAGCCCGTAAGATGTGCCTAGAGAAACCTCACGGCTCTCCCATTGGAACTTTGATGTCAAGTGCACATACCCTAATGTTTAAAGCTCAAAAGTTTAGTAGTCAAACTCAGGTGTAGACACTGTCTTATTTAAAGAGGTGGTCAGCTACAATCTTTATTGTGCACAACGACATTTAAACCATTGAAATAAGTATTTTTTCAGTGCCAATCATGTGACCTCCGGCTGCAGCCACCGTTGATATCTGGTGATGTCACCTCAACTTCCGGACTTTAGAAGTTGAGGTTGCATCACCAAGGCGTGACCCAGTCGCACACAGACTACGGCCACTTCCCCTGATTGAATGGACTGTGGGCAGTGTTTCACTGCATGTCACAGCACAGTGTTGAGGGCGCGCTGTCGAATATTTTCCTCTCTCCTTCTCTGCTTTCATTGGCAGAATCCCGCAACCGCAAACATATACCATGAAAGCAGAGAAGGAGAGAGGAAAATCTCCTACAGCGCGCTCGATACTGGGCTGTGACATGCAGTGAAACACCGCTACCTCTAGAGCATACATGTCAAACTCTGGCCCGTGGGCCAAATCGGGCCCACAGGCTGGTTTTGTTTGACCTGCGACACCAGAACCACCACCCCTATGTGGGTTCCCTTATTCTGTATGAAGAACTATGTGGGGTCATTATTCTGTGAGGCCCATTATTTTGTATGGAGGACTATGTGGGGCCCATTATTCTGTATGGAGGACTATGTGGGGCTCATTATTCTGTATGGAGGAATATGTGGGGCCCATTACACTGTATACTGGTTGGCCTGCAACTTTGTCCAAGTTTTTCATTTTGGTCCTGTGTGTATTTGAGCTTAACATCCCTGCTCTAGAGCGACCCCGCACAGCCAGCACTCCCAGGAACAGACACAGAAAGAAGTGGGCCCCTGTTCAAAAACAGTACATGGGCCCTTTGCAGGCCAATAAAGTGTACTGTATGTGATGGAAGCTGCTTTCTGCTTTGGAGGTGGAAGTGGGCCCCATTACCTCTTGGGCCCCTCTGCGACTGCACAAGTTGCACCAATGGTATGTCCTCTCCTGAGCACCCTCCCATCCTTGACTACCTTGTAAGCACCTTACTGAAGCTACTTCAGGGTATGCTTTCCTAAGTGTCTCACTGCCTCAGGAAATTTTTCCCTCTCTTCTTCAGCAGCTACTTTGTCTCTGCTGCAGGGACTGTCTTGCTGCATAAGGGAATGTCGCGCAAGCCACAGCCTACGCCACACTGACTTGGCACCACCTAACCCTCTCAATTATCACTGCTAGTCCCAACCACCAGAACATCATGGCTCTAGCTTAAAGCACCAGTTAATGTCACCACAAGGTTCTCCATCTAACAGAAAATCTGTGGCTTTTTTTGCTCATAGTAACCAATAACAGTGCAGTTTTAATTGTACCAGATCTTGTTAAGAAATAACAGCTGAGCTCTGATTAATTGCTATGGGCAACAACAACAGGTTTTTTTTAGGCGGCTTTGATAAATAGACCTCTTTGTGTGTAACCGGTCACCCTCAAATGGTGCACCAAGATGGCAAATGCGGAATATTATCAAATCACCTGGAATCTCTCAAACCCAGCTCTCAATCAGACATTAACCACTCTTGGCCAATGATGATTTCATCAAAAACAATTTGTATTATTAAATTCAAAGCCATAATCTAAGTCTCCATCATTTCAAGAATCTATAAAAATATCACCCAATATATTCTCTGCAGTATGCCGATTGCTTGAGGAATGGGGAAGAGTCCATGTTTGCTGTATGTGGCTGCTACAACTCTATGTGGTGTCTCATGGACTGTGAATGGACTACGACTTTTGTGTTTGTTTTTTTCTGTCTAATGGCCTTTTGTGAACATGCATTTACATTTTGCATGCACACCAATTTAGGTTTCAGTTCAGATTCCCAGGTTTTTTCTTTGTAGTCTAATGTGCATTAGTGCATATAAGGGTTTGGCCGCCCTTTTACTGAGCTGGAAGGTTCATTCTGCCTCTCAGGTCCATGCTTCTACTAAGGGTTCAGTCTCTCAGCCCTTATCCGTATGTATGTCACTTGACAATTGGTAAGGTTTTCATATTAGCGTTAAGACTGTCCCATAAGGGTCGCCGTGACGTTGCGGGATGGCTTTTACATTATTTTGATCAAAATACCCTTTATTATTTATCATTACTTGTATGCACTTTTCGATTTATCCATTTACTTATGGGTATTTGTGTATTGTGCTTTTGTCTTTGTTTTTTTCTGTCTAATGGCCTTATGTGAACATGCATTTACATTTTGCATGCACACCAATTTACCTTTCAGTTCAGACTCCCAGATTTTTACTGTACATCTTTTGTAACTTCCTACCGTCAATTTATCAGGCAAAATGAAGAAGCTTCTTTGTCTATGTACTGGCTATCCCTATTCCACCCCAGGAGAACTACCAGGAGAGTTGGGTATTGGTGGGCTGGCATCTACAGTACCACATAGAAAATAAAATCTGCAATATGATTGGTTGCTTTGGAGAATGAAGACACTTTTGACAGTTTTCATAAATCTCCACCATTGAAGTGTGCAGCTTAATTCTAAGTGAACAGTACATGTGATGCCCCCGGTATATCTTTGCACTAGCTCTATATGGGTAAGTGCTAGTGTGGGTGTGCTCACCATGTAGACAGTCATATTACAGCTAATATTGTTCACTCCTAACCAGTGTCGAACTGGCGTGCCAAAGGCCCATCAGTAACCAACTCTAGGGCCCTACCTTTCAGCTACATGCAAATGTGACATTATCCTCAATAATACATTTATATAACAATGAACTAGGTAGATAGTTAAATGAATAAGATCCTGCCTTTGTCTGTACATAGTGATTCAAGTACATTGTGCCAGGTACTGCTCATATAAGAGGGTGGTGGAGCACTACTGCATGGGGGCCCACCGGAGGATTCTCCTGTTCTCCTGTGGGCCAGTCCAAGCCTGGTCATAAGAGATTTGCTATTGAGAATTGCAAGACCTCTACTGTACTTCTAAATGCCTCTGATTTCATTTACAGGCATACAGTAGAATAGTCCACTGAAATCCATACAAATCATTGTGCCTAGGGAAGAAGATCATCATTTATACACGACTAGATGAGCCACTTTGGCAGCCCATGAACCCCTTTCCGCTTGGTGCACACACTTTTGGCCCTTAAGAACCCCATACACATTAGACTAATGTCGGCTGAACTTGCCGTTATTGACAGGTTTGGACGACGTTAGTCTAATTTGTATGGGGTCTCAGACAACTGGTTATTAGGGGTGTTAAGAATCTGGTATGTCCGATTTCAGACTGTTGATCCATTTGTTCTCTCTGAGATAAGCCACAAGTAGACGTGTCTGGCGATGGCTCTCTCATAGAGAACACAGGAGTGCTTGACGGGCTTTACCGTTATCTGTACAAATCGTGCAGGTTTATTTGTAGGTACGCTGCTTATTTGAAACTCCCCAAAATGTACAAAGATCATTATGTAACAGAAAGTGAACAGAACACAGCGACTCTGGTTGCACAACATTGAAATGTTGAATTGCAACATTGTAAAAAAAAAACAATTACGACCATAGAAAAAAAACCTTCAAAGGGAATCTGTCCTCAGCAAAAATGCTATTAGCTTGCAGATATGGGCTTAATCTGCAGGTTAATATCGTTACTAACCTGCCCGGCGCCTGCACTTAGCCAAACGCTGCAGGGAGAAAAAGAACTTTATTCTCCCCAGCAGCATTTGATTTCAGTCATGGAGGCTGCGCCGACTCTGGTTCAGTCACAGCTCTGAGAATACAGAGTAGCTGCTGTAATCGTGCCCCTGGCCCTGACCGACAGCCATCCTGAATGCAGAGCCAGTGTCAGTCAGGGCCTGAGACGCGGTTACAGCCGCTGCTCTGTATTTTCAGAGTGATGACTAAACCCGAGCTGGCATCGCCCCGTGACTGAAACCGAATGCTGCCGGAGAGAATAAAGTTAATTTTCTCACCGCAGCATACGGCTATGTGCAGGTGTCGGGCAAGTTAGTAACACTATTAACCTGCAGATTAAGCCTATATCTGAAGTTTAATAGTGTTTTTGGTGATGACAGGTTCCCTTTAACGACTCCTAGAAAATATTATGCAACCTTGTTATATTTTTGATCACAGGTTCTAAGTGACTTTCTACCCATGGACTTTAAAGTTAGTTGTGTGCAACTTTTGAATCATATGCGACCGGTCTGCAATTTGCCTATTTGGGGGGGGGTTGGGTGTTTACTGCCATATCGTAACTCTAAAAAAGTTAAATGTTCTTGGACATGTGATGCAGTTTTGCAATACTAGTCAAAATGTTGTAAGTATTAAGCAAGACAACCGTAAACTATTGGAAAATAATCATTGAAATAACTAATAATAACGTGATGAAACTGAAATAAACTCTATACTGAACATTTGTATGACATTGCACTTACTAAACCAATACAGAGAAACAATATATCTTTAACGGTGCTGGGTCTTTAAAGGTTAATTCCTGCAGGCTGCATGAACTAGATGCAAACTACATTTCCCTTTTGCTGATGCCACACTGTGTCAGTAGATCCCCTGATGGCACATAGAAGCTATTTATACTGCAAAACTGGTGCTTCATCATGTTTCCCTTCCAAAACAGGCAGATCAGGTGACCTGGTGTATGGCAATGTGTCACCGGCCGATGCTGCCTGCTTCTCTTCTACAGCTTAAAATGACAAGAGCAATGCATAACCGGATTTGGATTGAGCCGTTAAAATGTACTTGTTATTAAGTGAGGTTTAGTCCGCTATTATAAAGCATTATTTTCTTGATAAAGGTATTAATTAGAATACATCTGAATAGAAAGAAAATCACTGTATAGTAAAAGATAAGCTCATAGAGCAATGTACTGATCAACTAATAAGTCAATAGACACAGATTTTATTTCCTGCTTAGCAACGACAGACGTCCTGGAAAATCCACACAGCTGTGCTGTCAATGGAAAACATGAAGGGTTGTACGTAGTCAGGAGCATGTAAATTAATTCTGTGCTAGGCCAGGCATCATTTCTCGTGATTTAGATGTCAGATTGTAGTGATCACTATATGTTAGGGTACATTTATATAAATCGAACGGCGGCATGAAAACGTCCACGGATCAGCGGTCATGTAATAAATAGCCTGTTTAAACAGGTAGACCACTCTTTAGATGAGCACTGAGCAATCAGTAATAGATTGCTCAGTGCACATAGGCTGCCATTGTTCTTGGTAACACATGTCCTGTTTACACTGGAAGATGTCGAGAATGAAGATCTTTTGTGCAACACAAAAGTTCATTTCTCTGGACAAAGGAACGTTCATTCATGATAACCATGCTGTTTAGATAGATCCTAAGCAATCATACTGACCGGCATTTTACATAAAAATGCCCCTAATTTGATCATTGTGATTGAGAGAATTGTAGCAAGTCAACAGTGATAGGACAGAAAATACCATTATATGAAAGATATAATTCATAATGGTGGTATGGAATCTATTTTCCATCATCTCATCATTCTTTAAGTGGTTTACTATTTTTAAAATTGAATGCCTCAAAATCTTGACCCTAGGCCGGCATCAGTGCCGGGGCCCTGAGCAAGCGTGGGGGCCCACTCACCGTCGGGCACCCCGGCGTGCCATAGGACCCGTGAGCGGTGCGGTGCCAGTGCCAGCGCCCGCCACCCCATCCCCCCTTCCACCCCGACAATACTCACCACGCCCCGTTCCTCCGTAGCAGCTCCGGTCTCTTCGCGGCTGCTGCTCTGTGATGTCTCAGGTCAGAGGGCGCGGTGACGTCTTTGCACCGCGCTCTCTCCTTAGCCGTCACAGCACAGAGCGGCACAGGTGAGGAGTCTGGAGCAGTGGCAGCAGGTGAGGAGAAGTGAGGTGAGTATTTGATTTTCTTTTCTTTATATGTATGGAGGCATGGGGCATTATATGGGAGGGAGAGATGACATCCTGCATGGGGCATTATATGCGGGGGGAACAAGAGACATCCTCCATGGGGCACTATATGAGGGGGAGAAGTGACATCCTGCATGGGGCATTATATGGGGGGAGAGACGACATCCTGCATGGGGCATTATATGCGGGGGGAAAAAGTGGCATCCTGCACAAGGCAATATATGGAGGGGGACAAGTGACATCCTGCATGGGGCATTATATGGGGGGAGAGGTGATATCCTGCATGGGGCATTATAAGGGGGGAGAGGTGACATCCTGCATGGGGCATTATATGGGGGGAGGTGACATCCTGCATGGGGCATTATATGAGGGGGAGAGGTGACATCCTGCATGGGGCATTATATGGGGGAGGGGGCAAGTGACATCCTGCATGGGGCATTATATGGGGGGAGAGGTGACATCCTGCATGGGGCATTATATGGGGCAGTGACATCCTGCATGGGGTATTATATGAGGGGGAGAGGTGACATCCTGCATGGGGCATTATATGGGGGGGACAAGTGACATCCTGCATGGGGCATTATATGGGGGGAGAGGTGACATCCTGCACAAGGCATTATATAGGGGGGTGAGATGACATCCTGCATGGGGCATTATATGGGGGGGAGAGGTGATATGCTGTTTGGGGCATTATATGGGGGGGAACAAGTGACATTCTGCATGGGGCATTATATGGGGGGGAGGTGACATCCTGCACAAGGCATTATATGGGGAGGGTGACATCCAGCATGGGGCATTATATGGGGGGTGACATCCTGCATAGAGCATTATATGGGGTAGAGGTGACATCCTGCATGGGGCATTATATGGGGGGGAGGGGTGACATCCTGCCAAGGCAATATATGGAGGGGGACAAATGACATCCTGCATGGGGCATTATATGGGTGGAGAGGTGATATCCTGCATGGGGCATTATAAGGGGGAGAGGTGACATCCTGCATGGGGCATTATATGGGAGGAGGTGACATCCTGCATGGGGCATTATATGAGGGGGAGAGGTGACATCCTGCATGGGGCATTATATGGGGGAGGGGGCAAGTGACATCCTGCATGAGGCATTATATGGGGGGAGAGGTGACATCCTGCATGGGGCATTTTATGGGGCGGTGACATCCTGCATGGGGCATTATATGAGGGGGAGAGGCGACATCCTGCATGGGGCATTATATGGGGGGACAAGTGACATCCTGCATGGGGCATTATATGTGGGGAGAGGTGACATCCTGCACAAGGCATTATATGGGGGGGTGAGATGACATCCTGCATGGGGCATTATATGGGGGGGAGAGGTGATATGCTGCTTGAGGCATTATATGGGGGGAACAAGTGACATCCTGCATGGGGCATTATATGGGGGGGAGGTGACATCCTGCACAAGGCATTACATGGGGAGGGACAAGTGACATCCTGCATGGGGCATTATATGGGGAGGGTGACATACTGCATGGGGCATTATATGGGGGGGTGACATCCTGCATAGAGCATTATATGGGGTAGAGGTGACATCCTGCATGGGGCACTATATGGGGGGACAGGTAACATCTGGCATGGGGCATTATATGGGAGGGAGAGAAGACATCCTGCATGGGGCATTATATGGGGGGAGGTGACATCCTGCATGGGGCATTATATGGGGGGTGACATCCTGCAGGGGGCATTATATGGGGGGTGACATCCTGCATGGGCATTATATGGGGGTGACATCCTGCATGGGGCATTATATGGGGGGTGGTAACTTCCTGCATGGGGCATTATATGGGGGAGAGGTGACATCCTGCATGGGTCATTATATGGGGGGTGAGATGACATCCTGCATGGGGCATTATATGGGGGGGAGATGATATCCTGCATGGGGCATTATATGGGGGGGAGAGGTGACATCCTGCATGGGGCATTATATGGGGGAGGGGGCAAGTGACATCCTGCATGAGGCATTATATGGGGGGAGAGGTGACATCCTGCATGGGGCATTTTATGGGGCGGTGACATCCTGCATGGGGCATTATATGAGGGGGAGAGGCGACATCCTGCATGGGGCATTATATGGGGGGACAAGTGACATCCTGCATGGGGCATTATATGTGGGGAGAGGTGACATCCTGCACAAGGCATTATATGGGGGGGTGAGATGACATCCTGCATGGGGCATTATATGGGGGGGAGAGGTGATATGCTGCTTGAGGCATTATATGGGGGGAACAAGTGACATCCTGCATGGGGCATTATATGGGGGGGAGGTGACATCCTGCACAAGGCATTACATGGGGAGGGACAAGTGACATCCTGCATGGGGCATTATATGGGGAGGGTGACATACTGCATGGGGCATTATATGGGGGGGTGACATCCTGCATAGAGCATTATATGGGGTAGAGGTGACATCCTGCATGGGGCACTATATGGGGGGACAGGTAACATCTGGCATGGGGCATTATATGGGAGGGAGAGAAGACATCCTGCATGGGGCATTATATGGGGGGAGGTGACATCCTGCATGGGGCATTATATGGGGGGTGACATCCTGCAGGGGGCATTATATGGGGGGTGACATCCTGCATGGGCATTATATGGGGGTGACATCCTGCATGGGGCATTATATGGGGGGTGGTAACTTCCTGCATGGGGCATTATATGGGGGAGAGGTGACATCCTGCATGGGTCATTATATGGGGGGTGAGATGACATCCTGCATGGGGCATTATATGGGGGGGAGATGATATCCTGCATGGGGCATTATATGGGGGGGACAAGTGACATCCTGCATGAGGCATTATATGGGGGTAGAGGTGACATCCTGCACAAGGGATTATATGGGGGGGCAAGTGACATCCTGCATGGGGCATTATATGGGGGGGAAGTGACATCCTGCATGGGGCATTATATGGGGGGGTGACATCCTGCATGCAGCATTATATGGGGTAGAGATGACATCCTGCATGGGGCATTATATGGAGGGGAGGTGACATCCTGCATGGGGCATTATATGGGGGGAGAGGTGACATCCAGCATGGGGCATTATATGGGGGGAGGTGACATCCTGCATAGGGCATTATATGGGGGGAGAGGTGACATTCTGCATGGGGCATTATATGGGGGGAGAGGTGACATCCTGCATGGGGCATTATATGGGGGGTGACATCCTGCATGGGGCATTATATGGGGGGTGGTGACATCCTGCATGGGCCATTATATGGGGGGAGGTGACATCCTGCATGGGCCATTATATGGGGGGAGGTGACATCCTGCATGGAGCATTATATGGGGGGATGATATCCTGCATGGGGCATTATATGGGGGGGAAGTGACATCCTGCATGGGGCATTATATGGGGGGGAGGTGACATCCTGCATGGGGCATTATATGGAGAGGAGAGGTGACATCTTGCATGGGGCATTATATGGAGGGGGGGTGACATCCTGCAATCGGGCATTATATGGGGGGGAAGTGACATACTGCATGGGGCATTATATGGGGGAAGAGGTGACATCCTGCATGGGGCATTATATGGGGGGGTGGTGACATCCTGCATGGGGCATTATATGGGGGGTGGGGAGAGGTGACATTCTGCATGGGGCATTATATGGGGGGAGAGGTGACATCCTGCATGGGGCATTATATGGGGGGGGTGACATCCTACATGGGGAATTATATGGGGGGAAGTGACATTCTGCATGGTGCATTATATGGGGGGGAGATGATATCCTGCATGGGGCATTATATGGGTGGGAAGTGACATCCTGCATGGGGCATTATATGGGGGGGAAGTGACATCCTGCATGGGGCATTATATGGGGGGAGAGGTGACATCCTGCATGGTGCATTATATGGAGGGGAAGTGACATCCTGCATGGGGCATTATATGGGGGGAAGTGACATCCTGCATGGGGCATCATATGGGGGGGTGACATCCTGCATGGGGCATTATATGGTGGGAGGAGGTGACATCCTGCATGGGGCATTATATGGGTGGTAGAGGTGACATCCTGCATGGGGCATTATTTGGGGAGGAAATTACATCCTGCATGGGGCATTATATGGGGGGAAGTGATATCCTGCAAGGGGCATTATGTGGGGGCACAGTCTGCATGGGGCATTATGTGGGGCCAATATTCTGTATGGAGCGTTATAAGGGGGCCAGTATCCTCTATGGAGCATTATATGGGGACCAGTATCCTGTATGGAGCGTTATATGGGGACCAGTATCTTGTATGGAGCGTTATATGGGGACCAGTATCCTGTATGTAGCATTATATGGGGACCAGTATTCTGTATGGAGCGTTATATGGGGACCAGTATTCTGCATGGAGCCTTATATGGGGACCAGTATTCTGTATGGAGCATTATATGGGGTCCATTATTCTGTATGGAGCAATATATGGGGCCTATAATACTGTATGGAGGACTATGTGGTGCCCATAATACTGTATGGAGGACTACATTGTCCAGTCTGCACTGTGCGCTGCGAGGATTCGCCGGTTTCTGAGCTATTGTAGAATTTACAATAGATATCACTCATGTAATGTAAGAAGTGAAATCTTTGGAACTGTACTATATTTATATATTTCTCTGCGGTATCTGTGCATCATGAATCGTGGTATGTGTTAAAGGGGCCACTGAAACTCTTTCGCCCAGGGTCCCCAAAAACCTGGAGCCGGCCCTGCTTGACCTCATTGAAAAAAATTCATTACTTACCCCCTATTGACCACCGACAATTACATTACATCCACTGCTCCAAACCAGTCTTTCTTGACAGTGCTGCAGCTATAATGTCACAACTACAGTATACGTCTCCTGCAGCAAATTACTGGACTCAGTGGTCTCGTGCCATCTACCTTGGTATCACTGTTTTGCCCACTTTGGCTGCAGCAGTTACATGTTCTAGTTAGTGGTTACATCACTGCCATATCAAGACTGGCTAGGAGCTGCAGGGGGAATGCAATGGTGAATATGTCAATAGAATCAAGCATTAGAGGTATTAGATTTTGAAATCGAAAACCATTTTCAGTCTACAACAGAATATTACAAATATATACATATAAATGCCAATCTAATTTACCATTCAGATCATCTGCTTAATAATATGGAGGTTCTCTTCACGCCTCCAGATAAGCTTTGACCTGTCGAGACATGGACTCCACAAGACCACTGAAGGTGTCCAGTGGTGTCTCAAGATTTTAGGAGCATATCTTTGAAGTCATGTAAATTAATCTTATTCTTTTCCTCTCCACCACTCAACATATTTTTCTCATAACTTGATCCCTGAACACTGAGAAGGCAGGAAACTGGCATAGTTATCGTGCAGAAAAGTATGCCACTAGCATTGTCTTAGCAGGCAGGTGCAGAAATCGCATTCACAATTTTGTTCTAGTGCTTAGGGGGCCTCGAAGCATATCTGACACTTAAAGGGAATCTGTCACCATGTTTTACTACCTAATCTGAGAGCAACATAATGTAGGGGTAGAGACCCTGATTCCAGCATTTTGTCACTTTCTGGGCTGCTTGTTGTAGTTTTTATAAAACCAGTCTATATTCCAGCAAGAGATAATCACTAGATGTAAACCTGCTGCCTTGTTTTCCTTCATATTCATAAACTCTGTATAACCCTGCCTCCTCTACTAATTGGCATCTTTCTGCCTATGCACAGTCTACTCAGAAAACTGTCAATCAGTGGCGTGAGTGGGGTTATATAGGGCTCAGCATTCAGAGAACGGGTAGATCTGCAGCAGATAAAACAGTGGTTTTATCAAAACTGAAGCAAGCAGCCCAGCAACATTGGAATTAAGATCTCTGCCCCTACGTCATTTTGCTCTTGGTTGGGGTAGCAATAACCTAGTGGCAGATTCCTTTTAATAGGAAAACAAATCTAAGAATGGTGTTTGCCAGGAGCCTGGTCCAGATTTAGAGCTCCAACACGGGGCACTTTATGATAAATAAAGGGCAGCATGGTGGCTCAGTGGTTAGTACTGTTACTTTGCAGCGTTGGAGTCATGAGTTCAAATCCCACTAAGAACAACATCTGCCAGGAGTTTGTATGTTCTCCCAGTGTTTGTGTAGGTTTCCTCCACACTCCAAAGACATACTGATAGGGGATTTAGATTGTGAGCCCCAATGGGGACCATGTCTATAAAGCTGCAGAATATGATGGCACTATTCAAAGAAAGCATAATAATAATAAACACATAAATGTGGTCATATACTGAAAACTTATTACACATTCCTATGAAATATTTATCACTAAGTCCCACAATACATTAGTTGTTTGCAAACAATACAGCTTCCTCCAGAGCAACTTCACATACGGTGTCAGATTATAGAGGAGAGATTGGCAAGGTTGTATTGTACACATATGAATGCATTTCTATAGTGGGAACCCAGGAAAATGGTTTGAATGAATAGGTATAGTTATAAGAGCATGTTTATGTATTTACCACAAAATGAGTCTAGTCCCAGAAATCGAGGTTGTAGAAAAGCATTTTTCAACTATACTTTTATTATAGTTACTTTTGACTTGACTGTGCTACATGACAAGCACATAATAAGTGAGAATTAATATGAATTCGTAGTTTTTCCTTCACACAAGTTATGACTTTGTCTCAAACATACACCGAGATTAAGGGGTGAACATCAAGATTTTAGCTCTAGATATAAGCAAAGCACTGAGTGCACTATAGTCTGTAACCATGGAGACACATCGGTCTGCATGAGCAGTGTAAACACGAATTGGAGAATATACTCAAAACTTGTTCTTGTTCCAGAATTTTAGTGATTAAAGTGATTCTGAGCTGTCAACAATCACATATTCTTCTCACACGTCAGAAAATATATTACATTTCTGCAAGCTTTTCATGATTTGGAAACACGGTGCTGCTTTGTACATGATGATCAATCATATAAATCTTGACAGTGAAATTAAGGTTAATTATTTATATTTTCATTTTTAGCTTTCTTCTAAAGAAATTGTCTGTTTTAGAAAACCAATTATTATCATTATTTTCATTTTTGAAAGAAGGCCTCAGACTGGTCTTGAAAAAAGATTAAAGAAGTAGCTGAAGCTTACTGGTTCCAGTAGGTCTCTACTTCGTGGTCCCATGTTCCAGTAGGTCTCTACTTCGTGGTCCCATGTTCCAGTAGGTCTCTACTTCGTGGTCCCATGTTCCAGTAGGTCTCTACTTCGTGGTCCCATGTTCCAGTAGGTCTCTACTTCGTGGTCCCATGTTCCAGTAGGTCTCTACTTCGTGGTCCCATGTTCCAGTAGGTCTCTACTTCATGGTCCCATGTTCCAGTAGGTCTCTACTTCGTGGTCCCATGTTCCAGTAGGTCTCTACTTCGTGGTCCCATGTTCCAGTAGGTCTCTACTCTGTGGTCCCATGTTCCAGTAGGTCTCTACTTCGTGGTCCCATGTTCCAGTAGGTCTCTACTTCGTGGTCCCATGTTCCAGTAGGTCTCTACTTCACGGTCCCATGTTCCAGTAGGTCTCTACTTCGTGGTCCCATGTTCCAGTAGGTCTCTACTTCGTGGTCCCATGTTCCAGTAGGTCTCTACTTCGTGGTCCCATGTTCCAGTAGGTCTCTACTTCGTGGTTCCATGTTCCATTAGGTCTCTACTTCGTGGTCCCATGTTCCAGTAGGTCTCTACTTCGTGGTCCCATGTTCCATTAGGTCTCTACTTCATGGTCCCATATCAACACACAGGAAATGCCTGCTGAGCCAGTCAGGGGCTGCAGCGAGACCCCACCTCAGCCATTGATTGACTGAGAGCACATTTTAAAAGCAGGAAGTAGAGGCCATAGGGGACCAGGTAAGTGTTGGAACAGGCGCTTTGGTGGATCAGTGAAGGTATTACTGTACCTCTTTTTAAAAAAAAATCTGTGTGAGTCATTTTGAAAATCAGTTTTACTACCAGGATATCCATTTTAAATAGGACTTGTCACCAGGTGCCAGTTTTTACTGTTATTTTATTCCCGCTGGTTTCATGAGTATTCACTTTTTAATTTTTCAAATCCACCATAAGGTTTCTTTGCCTTCATCAGGCTGCTCTCAGATGAGGTAGCAAAAACCTGGTATTTATATGGCACTGATGATGTTACATGACTGAGAACCACGTATCAAAAACAGCAAGCAGTTTCATGGCAAGCAAAGGTAACACTCACTGAACCATGAGTATACAACAATTTACTGTTATAGTAATTGCCTTTTTATCTTGCATCAAAAACTGCACCACAACTGCACCATGTGATTATACACTAACTCTCCTTGAAAAATCTCATGACAAGAGCTTTAAATCAAATAGTATGGCGCAAGGGGCGCATAAGGATAATATCATTAGTACTTTCATACATTTGCTTTGCTCCACATTCAAGTGGGTGTAATACCCTGGTAAATATAACAGAATTTTCCCGCCAGTTTATGGTTGTAATAGTTCCTGTAATTTACTGCTTTCAAGTAGTTGTGTATGAAATGTATATAATAATTATAATATATCATAATTATATGTAGGCACGGTAGCTGTGAGCAGCTGTTGGGAGAAAAGAATCACACCCTAGAAGATTATCGCCTTTTATATCGCAGTTTTTACGTCTCTCTCAGCCAGGCGTGCTGTGCAAAAATGTTGTTGCAGTAAAAGATGACTCATCTAAATTAGCGACTCTGCTGATCTGTGCACGGGAGGGATCTGCTCAGTGGAAGACTAGCTCATTGTTTGCCAGAGATGCTCATGTTAAGTGGGCCTGTGATCCATAATTTAGCAGTTTCTTACAGGCCCTGGTCCGGTGAGACTGGATACACGTTGCTGAAATACACCATCACAGCTATCTGGTTGCACAGAGTGTTCAGCCATGCAAAGTGACACTTTCATAAAAACAGATCAAATTTCTCTTCTCCGTACTACTGTATTTCGGAGACTAACTGACTGATTGCATGGTGTTACCTATCTGCCTTTCTGGATAGAGACAATTCTTCATTGTATACTGGTATATTCATGGAGTTTCTGCTTCAGCAAGCCTCTAATTAGGACCACTTTGCTCAAAACTGCATCCAAAAGCAATCACGAGCTTCTGAAATATTCCATCTTAGAAGCAAATGCAATTTTAGTTAATCGTGTTGTTTTTGTATGATGTACCTAGGCCAAGTAAGTGTGTGTCTAGACCCTTAGAGGAACAATATCATGAACCACTGTCTAAACTGTAATGCTACATAGATGAGGACAGACACATACTAGCGGCTGATGCAGAGTCAAGGACCTTCTTTAGAGGGGTTATCTGGGACTATTTTGTTTTTTTAACTATGGGCCTAAGAACTAACAAACAGGTAGATACTAACTAACTACCTGTCTGTTGCGCCCGGCAATGATCTCTCCCCCACAGAGTGGGCACAGACTTACTACAAGCGATTCGACAGCTTCCGCTGACCTCACATTGACAGTACAGCGACTTTTATTTCGCTCTACTCTGTTGATGGAGCGTGACTGCCGATGTCATGCTAATTGACAGCCTGCTCCCTGATGCCTAATTGCGGGGAACCAGCTATCAATCCGCATGATGTTGGCAGTCACGTTCCATCAACAGAGCAACCCAAAAGAGAAAGAGCTGCACTGTTGATGTGGAGCAGCTGAATTGCCAACAAAAGCTGTCAATGACTGCCCTGTGCCGGCGCCGGGTAAAATAGGCAGGAAGGTAGCAACTACCAGTCTGTTAGTTTTTAAACTTGTAGTAAAAAAAATAGTCCTGGATACATCTTTTAGGCCAATTAGAATGTACAACTCTAGAGTGCAGCATGGCACACAGCACAAGAAAAGTGAGGAAGTGTAACGTGGAGTGGGGTGGTACCTGTGGTTGAGGCACTTGTCTGGGGTGCCCCGGAACATTACATGAAAGTGGACGTCCTGGCTGGGTGTGTGGACTTGTGATGTGAAGGCATTACGCTCGAGCAGGCCACATGTAACCATTGTTGTAGATTTGCCAGGACCAGATGTGTCACAGTTCAATGAGGGAGACCTCCATTCAAAAATAAACTCTTTACTGAACGGCAACTTGAAAAGGGTTATATACAAGGGACAGTGGGTACAAAGTCTTAAGAACATTTCTTTTATAACTTGAAGAATTTTCTACAGTTTCTTTCCTTAGTAGTTTACTCCAGGGTACTCTATGTCCATTGCTTTTCCCTACTTCAACACAACCCAGCTTTAACATAACAGTCCTGATCAACAAGTATCATCTACTTGTTCTGCGGTTCTGCGTCCTCTTTTCCCTTCAGCTTGCCAGAATGGTCGCTAAAGCTAACGCTCTGGAACTCCCGCCCAGGACACTCCACTCATCACACGTACCCAGTCCTGCTTTAGGTCTGATACATTTCAGCATTTTAATCTCAGGGTCTCGTAGCTAGGCGTCCTCTCATAGGACCCGTTTACGAAAGGTCGCTCTGTCTCTTAGTCACTTGAAATCTGGATCTCGCTATCCATTCTCTTCGGTCTCCTCTCACTTAGGGTCAACCTAGTATGCAGCACTGCTCACTTTGGACCCTTTGATACACTCATTATGCACTCCAGATCCTATATGACCCACTGACAGGAAATTGTCACTTTTCCTGTAACTTACCCCTCCCACTCTGGGCTAGTTCCAACCATTAACGCTAACTATCCCTATGGTCAAACTACACATAAAACACAGATAGAACTCTTACGCAAAAACTGGATGCCTGAAGGAGTCATAACAGAGAAAAGAGGGGAGGAGCAGAGAGTGCCAGGAGTAGGAGTCCTGATGGATTTATAATATTGTGCAAAAGTACTCACATTGATAAAAGACTAACAAACACTTTGCATCATCAAAATGGTGGAAAGCATTTTAATGAAGACTATTTAGAAGTTTGCTTAACTTTGAATTAAAAAAACAAATGAACAATAAAAAAATGGGTTGGAGGAGTACATAGCTTTTAACTATTAATAGTCTCTTAGGATAGTAAGAAAATAGAACAAATAGTTTTGATCAGTGAGGTTATCCCACACTTCTAGGGAGGTTCTCTCGCTTCCTTTCTAACTCTCCCACATATCCATGGAGGAAGGCACTCTTTGTCATGCTCCTACCACTCTTCTTCACCAATTTCTGTGATTCTCTTCATCACGTTCCATTGTCCTCATCAGACCAGTCTTACTTAGGCGGCTGTAGTCCTTGACGTCACTGTGGTACATATCTCCAATAGTATCCCTCTTCACTCATAAGCTTTGCTTATGATAGGCATGCCTTGATGTGGATTCTCCTCACTTGGGATCCTCTACTTTATCTAGCCGACACTCTGCTTGTAGGCAACAACCATCACACATTCCCCTGCAATGTCCACACTTCATAGTCACAGGCCTAAGTCTCACTGCTCCTCTCTGTGGTGTCTGGATCCCTCTCTAAAGGTAGTGGTCTTGCTCTGCCCTTTATGGGTAGGTAGGTGGGACACTTTCTGCCTGAGACAAAGGTTGGAGACCTCTCACTTTCAGGACTTCTTTGCCACCTCATTGTCCTTCAATAACCCTGGGGTGTTGCACCGATATGTGAGTTCGACATTGATATGTAAAGAAACAGTAGTTCTCTATGGCAGCCTCACAGCTCCTGCTCATTACTCCCTCATTTGTGTCTGACCCTACTTATGAGAAAATAATGCCTTTTGACCTTTTAGGTGGCATTTCAGACTGGTAGTCATCCTTCCACATTCCTAGTCATACTAACCAGATTTTGGCAGCCATGTGACACCCAGTGTCATACACTTATTAGCCCTATATACACACACAACAGCAGCCATAGGTTGCAGAATCAATAACAAATGTTTATTATGGTAGCTAGTATAGAACAAAGAAAGGGCAATATGCGCAATGTAACAGTGGCCAATGTGGCAAGCGCCACTTATTTTGTAAAGCGGTGGTGGACTGTGTTTCAACCCAGTTTCTTTAATGTAAAGTCTCATACTTAACTTAAAAGGGATTAAAAAAATCTGTGTGCTATTTATTTTTCAGCACCACTCTGGCTTATGGGCTGTATTACACCTCCAGTTAACGGAGCTGAGCTGCGATAACAAACCTAGCCAACAACAGAAGTGGTGCTTTTCCTGTAGAAATATAGCAGCCCTTTTGTGGTTTCTTGAGGATTGTTAGTATCCTGAAATGAGTAGTAACGTCATAAAGCTCATTTCAGGATATAGCAAACTACAAGACAATATCTTTCCTTCCATGACATAAGTACAAATTGCTATTATGTATGTAAAATGGGGTGTGTTGTGTATGCGCAAATAATATATTATGCAGCAGATTTGCCACAATTAGATAAAGAGCATGATTTTACCTTGTGATAATTATCAATATTTTTGTAATTATAAGACATTTATTATTATTATTATTATTATTATTATTGTTGTGGGCTCATAATAAATGTCTCTGTTGTTACATACATTATAAAAGTGGTGCAAACTCTATGCCCAGTCTGCCTTACATATGTTTTCTTTAGGTAAAACCATTTAATATACAATGATTAGTGATGAGCGAGCATACTCGCAAGTACTTGGTACTCGCCCGAGCATCTCAGTACTCGATATGCTCGGCGCTCGCCGAGTACTTGCGAGATGCTCGGGTCCCCTCCCTGCATGTTTGGCGCTCTTTAGAGCGCCAATCAACATGCAGGGATTGCCTGCCACTCATTGTAATGCCGCAGCCATGGTGGTCGTGGTATTACAGTGATTGGCTGGCCGCACAGCGTCATCAGGTCTATATCAGACCTGGCGCCGCAGTGCTCGTCACAGTCACTCCGGAATCAGGCAGAGTAGGGAGAGGTGCTGCTGAGCTAGGGAGAGATTTGGTTGTGTATTAGGTAGTGTAGGGGGAAAACAAGTACATTACACATATCCATCTCAACAAACAGTCCTTCTGAGGACTAATCCATCTGCAGAGATATCAGGCAGGCAGTGTATATAGGCAGGAAGGCAGTGTATATAGCAGACTGCAGTGTACATAGCACAAGAGGCTCCATTCCAATTCTGCCTTCTGCTGCTGTTAGATATTTCTAGACAAAGGCCCAGGTCTCAGGGGCCAGGAATAATTTTTTTGGGATATTAATCATCGTTATTTGCTTAAAAAGAAATCCGTTTTTCTGCGCCATTTGCTTGTTGGCACTGCAGAATACAGTCAGGTCCTTTCCATATTACATCTCCATCACACGGATCACATATACGTTTTCAAAAAATACTGCCATTTTTGGCCTCCATTCAAATTTTTTTTCACTGTGTCAGCGAAGTTTTTGACACCGGTTTGCTGTTCAAAATAGTTACCCACAGGCCAGGTATTTAAAACTATGTTTTCTCCGTCACACGGATCACATATACGTTTTCACAAAATACTGCCATTTCTGGCCTCCCTTAAAAATTTGTTTCAGTGTGTCAGTGAAGCAATTGACACCAGATTGCTGTTCAAAATAGTTACCTACAGGCCAGGTATTTAAAACTGTGTTTTCTCCGTCACACGGATCACATATACGTTTTCAGAAAATACTGCCATTTTTGGCCTCCATTCAAATTTTTTTTCACTGTGTCAGCGAAGTTTTTGACACTGGTTTGCTGTTCAAAATAGTTACCTACAGGCCAGGTATTTAAAACTGTGTTTTCTCCGTCACACGGATCACATATACGTTTTCAGAAAATACTGCCATTTCTGATTTCCATTAAAAATTTGTTTCAGTGTGTCAGTGAAGCAATTGACACCACATTGCTGTTCAAAATAGTTACCAACAGGCCAGGTATTTAAAACCGTGTTTTCTCCGCCACACAGATCACATATACGTTTTCAGAAAATACTACCATTTCTAACCTCCATTAAAAATTTGTTTCAGTGTGTCAGTGAAGAAATTGACACCAGTTTGCTGTTCAAAATAGTTACCTACAGGCCAGGTATTTAAAACTATGGTTTGTTCGTCACACGGATCGCATATAAGTTCGCTCCAAATTCAATCATTTGTAGTGAGCGTGGAAGATATTGTCCTCCATTTAAAATGGGAAAGGCACTTGGCAAGAGACGGGGAACTGGACGTGATGGTGATGGTGCATGCAGAGGCCGAGGCCAAGGCCGTGGGCAAGCTGAAATTGTGCCACAACAAACACCCACATCTTCTCACCCGATCTTCTTCTCCCAATTCCTAGGGGACCGCAGAACACCACTATTGAACCCAGAGCAGTGTCAAAAGGTTGTTGGTTGGATAGCGGATAATGCTTCCAGTCACTTAGCCAACACCACCACCCTGTCTTCCACACAGTCAAGTCTCAGTAGCCATGAGTCTGGACCGCATATTCCTCACCCTGATCCGCCTTCCTCCCTCCATGCCAAGTTCCCGAAGACAACTGATCCCACACTTGGACACTCTGAAGAGCTGTTCACTTTTCCATCTATAGATCCTGGCCTCTCGCCCGGTCCACTTGAACCGAGGCAAGAGGAGATCGCATGTAGCGATGCCCAAATATTTGAGCAGCCACGGTCACACAAAGGCAACGGTGGGAAAGTGTCACAGGAGGTGGACGATGATGAGACACAATTGCCATAAAGTCAGGAGGAGGACCAGGGTGCGGAAGTGGAAGATGAGGTGGTGGATGATATAGTAACTGACCCAACCTGGCAGGAGGACATGCAGAGTGAGGAGAGCACCACACAGGGGGAGGGAGGCAGAGCACCCCAACAGGCAGGAAGAAGCAGTGTGGTGGCCGCAGACAGAAAGCAGGCAACTGTTCCCCGTAACACCAACACGAAGGAAGTTGCCAGTACAACTGTTAGGTCTTCCCGAGCCTGGTTGTTTTTTAAAGACTCTGCTGATAACCCCAAAAGGGCCATTTGCACCACCTGCCAGGCCAGCATTAGCAGGGGTGGCAAAACTAGCAGCCTGACCACCACCAGCATGATCAGGCACATGGCAGCAAAGCACCCGACTTTGTGGGCCGAACCCAGGGTCCAGGAACACTGTCTGCGGGTGGCACCATTGCTTCTTCCACTGTTGTGCATGCAAGCCAATCCCCTGTCCATGGTGCATGCGAAGATGCCTCCTGCCCTGCACCTGTCGTTGCACAATCTCAAGTAGAAGCATCAGGAAGCACGTCCACATCCTTGTCCCTGTGAAGCATTCAGTTGTCCATACCCCAGTCCTTGGAACGCAAGCGCAAATACGCAGCCAACGCCCCACATTCCACACTACTAAATTCTCACATTTCACGACTGCTTGCGCTCAAAATGTTGCCTTTAAGCATGTGTCCCAAAACATTAGCCGTGCCCTCAACAATGCAGTTACTGGGAAAGTCCACCTAACCACGGACACGTGGACAAGTGCTTGTGGGCAGGGACGGTACATCTCGCTGACGGCACACTGGGTAAAAATAGTGGAAGCCGGGACCCAGTCGGACCTTTGGACGGAACACGTCCTCCCGACGCCAAGGATTGCGGGCCCTAGGTCAATCAGGGTTGCCCCCACGGTCTACAGCTCCTGCACCTCATCCTCGTCCGCCTCCTCCTCTTCAGCCTTCATCTCCGAAATGACCACATCAGTCACAAGCTGGAAGCACTGCAGCACTGCCTCGGCCAAGCGGCAACAGGCTGTGCTGAAGCTAATATGCTTAGGTGAAAAAGGAACAATGCTGAAGAGTTGTGGACAGCTCTGAAAGAGCAGGCAGATCTGTGGCTCACACCGCTGAACCTAAAGCCAGGCATAGTCGTGTGTGACAATGGCCAGAACATGGTGGCGGTTCTGAGGCGAGGCGAACTCACACACGTACCATGCCTGGCCCATGTGCTTAACCTAATGGTTCAGCGGTTTCTCAAATCCTACCCGGAGCTGCCGGATCTGCTTGTTAAAGTACTCCGCCTGTGTGCGCATTTTAGAAAGTCACCTACAGCTTCCACCGCCCTTGCCGTGTTTCAGCAGCGTTTGCAGCTTCCATCTCACAGACTGGTGTGTGATGTCCTCACGTGTTGGAACTCTACACTGCAGATGTTGGGAAGGATTTGTGAGCAGAAGAAGAGGGCAGTTGTTGAGTACCAGCTTCAACAAGGCCATCTGTATTAAGTTCAGACTCCACACATAAGACCTCAGGAGTGGACATGGATGTCAGACATATGTACCATCCTCCAAAACATTGAGGACTCCACCAAGATGCTGAGCGGCGATGACGTCATAATTAGAGTCATCATCCCGCTTCTCTGTCTTCTGAAATGCTTTCTGCTCACAATCAAAGAGGATGCATTGCAGGAGCACGATGAGATGGAGCAAGGAACAATACAGGGTGATTACACACAGCCCAGCCTCATCTCATCCCAATGTGGATTGGGGGACAATGAGGAAGAGGAGGAGGAGGAAGAACAGGAGCTAGTTTCATGCGCTATAGACGTTACTACCTGCACAGCTGTCATACCGTCTGTTCAGCGTGAATGGCCAGAGGACAGAGAGGAGGAGGAGATCATGGTCGGTCATCCTCTTGGTGAGGACACGGAAGTCTTGCCTGTTAGTAGTCTGGCACACATGGCCGAGTTTATGTTACGCTGCCTTTCCCATGACCCTCGCGTTCTCAAAATTTTGGGTGACAGTCATTACTGGTTGGTGACACTTCTAGACCCACGCTACAAGGAGAACTTTATATCTCTTATTCCTGAGGCGGACAGGTCTACAAAAATGGGGCTGTACCAGAAGGCCCTTGTTGCGGAACTATTAAAAAAATTCCCATCTGAAAATTCTGGTGGCAGAGGGCACACTTTGTTGGACAACCAAGGAGTACAGGCGAGAGAGACACAACTTCAATCCAGCAGAGGCAGGGTAACACTGTCAAAGTTCTGGGAGAATTTTCTCAGCCCCTCCCATCGCACAAGTCCTGAGGCACGGGGTACTCTCGCAAGGAGTGCAAAGTTTGGGAAGATGCTGAGGGAGTACCTTGCCGACCGTACCAACGTCCTCCGTGATTCCTCTGTGCCTTATAATTATTGGAAATCCAAGCTGGATACGTGGAATGAACTGGCTCTCTATGCCTTGGAGGTCCTGGCCTGCCCTGCCGCCAGCGTTTTATCAGAGCGGGTTTTTAGTACCGCTGGTAGAATTATAACTGATAAGCGCATCCGCCTGTCAACTGAAAATGCTGACAGGCTGACTCTTATAAAAATGAACAAGGGCTGGATTGGGCCAGACTTCTCAACACCACCAAATGATAGCAGCGTAACATAAACTCAAATCTAGTGTCTTTTCACACCCAGACATGTGTATACGCTTCCTGATTTTGGCTATTTGCTCTTGTCCTCCTCCTTCTCCTCATCCTCCACCACCATATCACCAGGGTGACCGTGGTCCGTGATGCAACACTCACATAATTTTTTTAAAGGGTGTTTATGATGCCCGTAAAAAAAAATTTTATACAGTATGTTCATGTATACCCCCCAGGGGTAAATGTTTGTCAGCCCATACACTTAGTGCATGGGCATTACAAGTATAGGAGGCCCGCTCCTTTCTTATGGGAAAAAATTTTTATGAGGCCCTCCTCCACGTCTCTTCCAAGGGGCATTGGAGTTGCTCCCAATTTTTGGCAGCCCTTGCATTCACTGCATAGGCAAATACAATGGGAGACCCACTTCCTAATAATGGGAACATTGTTTTCAGGAGGCCCTCTGACCTCCACGTGTCATCCAAGGGGCATTGGAGTGCCTCTAAATTTTTGGCAACCCTTGCATTCACTGCATAGGCAAACACAATGGGAGACCCATGTTACGCACACGCCGAGGCACACTGGCGTGAGCGTGATTAGTGATCCAACTGGACCATGAACCGAGGAGTGCCTGGAGGGGCATGACTAAGTATCAACAAGGCTCAATCGACTCCATGAACCAGGGAGGAACTGAGCAGAGGGACCAGGTGCTACTCCAGGTCAGACCCCGGTCACAGCTGTTGACCCACACCGGGGAATGCAGGAACAGGCAGGTTAGGCTGGCATGCAGACAGGTAGATACTGGCAGGCACGGCTGGTATGCAGACAGGTGGGTACTGGCAGGTAGGAACACAGGCAAGACAGGAACCAGTACAGACTAGGATACAGGAACAGAGCCGTAGGTGCGGTAGACAAGCAAAGCAGAGAAAAACCCGCAGGTGCGGTAGACAAGCAGAGCAGAGCAAAACTCGCAGGTGCGGTAGACAAGCAGAGCAGAGCAAAACCCGCAGGTGCGGTAGACAAGCAGAGCAGAGCAAAACTCGCCGATGCGGTAAACAAGCAGAGCAGAGCAAAACCCGCAGATGCGGTAGACAAGCAGAGCAGAGCAAAACCCGCAGGTGCAGTAGACAAGCAGAGCAGAGCAAAACCCGCAGATGCGGTAGACAAGCAGAGCAGAGCAAACCCCGCACATGCGGTAGACAAGCAGAGCAGAGCAAAACGCGCAGATGAGGTAGACAAGCAGAGCAGAGCAAAACCCGCAGAAGCGGTAGACAAGCAGAGCAGAGCAAAACCCGCAGATGCGGTAGACAAGCAGAGCAGAGCAAAACCCGCAGGTGCGGTAGACAAGCAGAGCAGAGCAAAACCCGCAGGTGTGGTAGACAAGCAGAGCAGAGCAAAACCTGCAGGTCCGGTAGACAAGCAGAGCAGAGAAAAACCCGCAGGTGTGGTAGACAAGCAGAGCAGAGCAAAACCCGCAGGAGCGGTAGACAAGCAGAGCAGAGCAAAACCCGCAGGTGCGGTAGACAAGCAGAGCAAAACCCGCAGATGCGGTAGACAAGCAGAGCAGAGCAAAACCCGCAGATGCGGTAGACAAGCAGAGCAGAGCAAAACCCGCAGATGCGGTAGACAAGCAGAGCAGAGCAAAACCCGCAGATGCGGTAGACAAGCAGAGCAGAGCAAAACCCGCAGATGCGGTAGACAAGCAGAGCAGAGCAAAACCCGCAGAAGGGGTAGACAAGCAGAGCAGAGCAAAACCCACAGATGCGGTAGACAGGACAGGCCTCTGTTCACATGGAACAGACTGGAAAACACAAGAAGATAGGTGGAACACAGGAGTTAGAGACGGAGGCTGGGAAACAGAATGAGCTGAACCAGATACACACAAGGTACTTGCAATGAAGTAGCGAGTGGACACAAAACTCACAAACAGAAGTACAGAGACAACGAGTTGGAGTTAGGTGCAGGTTCAGATACTCCAGGAAAAGGGGACGGTACAGACATAGAGACAAACAGGTAACGAACTAGGACACTGTTCAGACAGGATCTGAACCAGGAACAAGATACAGGAACGAGCCTGGGAACTCAGCCCCCAGGGTGGCGGAAACTGACTAGAAGTCACAGGTACAGGTAACAGGCCTGGGTATACAGCCCCCAGGGTGGCAGAAACAGACTAGATACAGGGCAGGACCTGGCAACTCAGTTGCAAGGAACACACAGATGGAAAGTGTTGCTCAGGCCTCTCCTACTGGGTGGAGGGGGTTTAAGTATCCAGTGACTCACAGCAATAGGCTGGGGATGCATTAGGACTGCACACACTATAGCTTTAAGAATCAGGAAGTAACAGCGCCGCCGCCCTAAGCCAGCAGACAAGAGACATACAAATAGCAGGTACTGGAGAAAAGTATGCAGCCTGGCCTGATAGGTAAGATTGCGGTCTTGCATGGTGGGAGGTGGTAAGCCATGCAAGCACGCTGCCAGGGATGTTACAACCCACTTCCTAATAATGGGAACACTGTTTTCAGGAGGCCCTCTGACCTCCACGTCTCTTCCAACGGGCATTGGAGTGCCTCAAAATTTTTGGCAACCCTTGCATTCACTGCATAGGCAAGCACAATGGGAGACCCACTTTCTAATCATGGGAACATTGTTTTCAGGAGGCCCTCCTCTAAGTCTCTTCAAAGGGGTATTGTATAATACCTCTGACAACGTTGTTGACAGCAGTGACCTGGGAGTCAGAAATGCTTCCAGGGGTCTTCCCCATGCTGTCCCCATGTCATTTAAGCACTGTTCCCATCGATTTGGGCAATTTTTCGGCCCTCTGCAGACCGCCGGGAGGAGCCGCCTGAAAAATGCTTGAGTGTCCCATAGACTTACATTGGGCTCATTGCTTGGGTCGAGCACCCGAGTATTCCAATGTCCTCGACCCGATCATCGAGCACCCGAGCATTTTAGTGCTCACTCATTACTAGAGATGAGCGTTGTTCTACTCGAACTGTTCGCCAATCTCAAATTCGAGCTCTTTTGGGCGGTGTTCGAGCCGTTCGGCGAACACGAACAATTTGAGAAAAATTCGGCTGTTCGAGGTTATGTTCGATAACTGTTCGTGCACCAAAATCATAACTGGATTTTTTCTCAGTAATGATGAAAATTAATGTTAATACGCAGTTTGAGTGTACAGCGCGGTGGGGGGAGGGGCAGGGGATGGATCTCTGCAGGAACAAAGAAGATCTCCATTTTTTTTTCTCTTTCCCGCATTTGCAGTGGGGAGGTGCAATCTGTCAGCCTATCAGCAGCGCACACACGGAGCGAAGTGCTTTTTTTCACACAAGCAAGGGCATGTGTCATTGGCAGTGTATGTCACATGTCCTTACCCTATAAGACCAAGCCATTTTCCCCGTCGCCACCATTTTCTCACTGCTGCAGCTGCGTGTTAGACGGCACCGCTGTTGCTGTGTGCGCTATACCTTGTTAATTTCAAGCCAATTTTCGCACAAATATACAGATAGCTTGGGAGTAGGGAATAGTTGTGATTGCAGTCCTTTTAAGGACTAGGTTACAGCATTTCCTACGACTTTTATCAGGGAGGTCTGTGCTCTTAAATAGATAGGTTGTGGGAGTAAAGACTAATTGTAATTGGAGTCCTTTTCAGGACTAGGTTACATGAGTTCCTATCAGTTTTTGCCAGGCAGGTCTGTGCCAGTGCTGTGCAAGTTTTTTTCACAGCATTTGGCTGAATCTAGCAAAGCTAATCCTTTTTGGCCTATTGCAGAGTGTGTTAGTCAGTGGAGTAGCCTATCTGTGTTGCAAGATATACCACCTGTGTATAGAATACCAATTTTTTTACTGCACCTAGTGAAGTAAAATCTTTTGGGCATAGCATCATTCTATTAGTCCATCTATACTGACCTCCATCAGGTTGCAAACTGAATATAATTTTTTTCTGCATCTAGCTCTGAAAAAATATTTGGGCTTCTAGCAGTGTGTGGGACTTGGTCTATTAGTCCATCTATACTGACCTCCATCAGGTTGCAAATTAAAAATAATTTTTTTCTGCATCTAGCTCTGAAAAAATATTTGGGCTTCTAGCAGTGTGTGGGACTTGGTCTATTAGTCCATCTATACTGACCTCCATCAGGTTGCAAATTAAAAATAATTTTTTTCTGCATCTAGCTCTGAAAAAATATTTGGGCTTCTAGCAGTGTGTGGGACTTGGTCTATTAGTCCATCTATACTGACCTCCATCAGGTTGCAAATTAAAAATAATTTTTTTCTGCATCTAGCTCTGAAAAAATATTTGGGCTTCTAGCAGTGTGTGGGACTTGGTCTATTAGTCCATCTATACTGACCTCCATCAGGTTGCAAATTAAAAATAATTTTTTTCTTCATTTAGCTCTGAAAAAATATTTGGGCTTCTAGCAGTGTGTGGGACTTGTTCTATTAGTCCTTCTATACTGACCTCCAGCAGGTTGCAAATTGAATATAATTTTTTTCTGCATCTAGCTCTGAAAAAATAGTTGGGCTTCTAGCGGTGTGTGGGACTTGGTCTATTAGTCCATCTATACTGACCTCCATCAGGTTGCAAATTAAAAATAATTTTTTTCTGCATCTAGCTCTGAAAAAATATTTGGGCTTCTAGCAGTGTGTGGGACTTGGTCTATTAGTCCATCTATACTGACCTCCATCAGGTTGCAAATTAAAAATAATTTTTTTCTGCATCTAGCTCTGAAAAAATATTTGGGCTTCTAGCGGTGTGTGGGACTTGGTCTATTAGTCCATCTATACTGACCTCCATCAGGTTGCAAATTAAAAATAATTTTTTTCTACATCTAGCTCTGAAAAAATATTTGGGCTTCTAGCAGTGTGTGGGACTTGGTCTATTAGTCCATCTATACTGACCTCCATCAGGTTGCAAATTAAAAATAATTTTTTTCTGCATCTAGCTCTGAAAAAAATTTGGGCTTCTAGCGGTGTGTGGGACTTGGTCTATTAGTCCATCTATACTGACCTCCATCAGGTTGCAAATTAAAAATAATTTTTTTCTGCATCTAGCTCTGAAAAAATATTTGGGCTTCTAGCAGTGTGTGGGACTTGGTCTATTAGTCCATCTATACTGACCTCCATCAGGTTGCAAATTAAAAATAATTTTTTTCTTCATTTAGCTCTGAAAAAATATTTGGGCTTCTAGCAGTGTGTGGGACTTGTTCTATTAGTCCTTCTATACTGACCTCCAGCAGGTTGCAAATTGAATATAATTTTTTTCTGCATCTAGCTCTGAAAAAATAGTTGGGCTTCTAGCGGTGTGTGGGACTTGGTCTATTAGTCCATCTATACTGACCTCCATCAGGTTGCAAATTAAAAATAATTTTTTTCTGCATCTACAGTACCTCTGAAAAAATATTTGGGCTTCTAGCAGTGTGTGGGTCTATTTGTATTAGTCCATCTATACTGACCTCCATCAGGTTGCAAATTCAAAATAATTTTTTTCTGCATCTAACCCAGCCAATAGTTTTGGCCTAATACCACAGTTTGGCCACTCAGCTCTGCTCGGTTACCATCCATTGTTTTTTTGTGCAAACAACTCCAGAGTTGTGAATTAGTTAACCACCAAAATGAGTGGAAAAAGGCCTGCTGCTGGTGGAAAGGGGAATAGGCGTGTTGGGAAGGGGAAAAAAGGTTGTGTCCGTGGGGTAGGTGTTAAAGCAACAGTAACATCTGCAGAAGAAAGACCATCTTCCAGCCAAACTAAAATGTGTACTTCTTTTAGCGGACAATGTGATAAGATCCCTTTCTTACGGCCACGCCAATCGCTACAAATTCCAGATGAGGCACAAAAACAGCAGGTGCTTCAACGGATATCAAGTGCTCCTTTAAGTGGGCTCTCCTCCACATCAACTTCAACATCACAAATACTCCAGTCCTCAAAGGTGTCACCCAAATCGCACTTGCTTCCTCACAGCTCCCAAATCTCCAGCTGCCCGTCTGAGTATGAGGTAGAACAGATGGTTGAGTCTGCAGAGCTGTTTACTCATACTATAGCCTGGGAATCAGAGGTCGACTCCAGCGCTTCTGTGAATCCAGACGAGGAAATGATCTGCACTGATGCCCAGAATCTTTATGAGTCGGATCCAGGACCAGACGCAGAAGGTTCTGACCATAATGTAGACCCTCATTCCCAAACTGTAACTCCTGTTGGTGGAGACAATGAGGAAGACGATGATAAGACTCAAATACCTGATTGGAGCGACAACTTTAGTTTTTTGTCAGGGCAGGAACAGGTTGGCTCTGAGGACGACGGGTGTGATAACGCACAGGGTGATGATGATGAGGTCGGAGATCCCACTTACTGTCAACCCACAGTCAGCCAAGAGATGAGGTCAGCAGAGGAGGTGGAGGAAGATGCTAGTGACGACGAGGTCAGGTTGCGCCTTCCTGGACAGAGACGTAGTACTGGAAGCACGTCAACAACTGCATCCTCAAACACAACTCTGCCTCTCACCACAAGTCGTGGTGGCTCTTCAGGTCGCATGGGTGCTAAGCCTTGCATAGCCTGGGCATTTTTTCAGATCGATAAAGATGACCCAACTCGTGTTATCTGTAACATTTGTCAGCAAAAGCTAAGTAGAGGCCAAAAAATACATAGTTTGAGTACTTCATGCATGAACCGGCACATGGACATGAAGCATAAGTTGCAGTGGGAAGCTCAGTGTGCTACAATTCGGCCTAGCCGGCCGGGCCAATCACCGTCTGCCATATCTTGTGCATCCGCGGCCTCTTCATCCTCTGTGACTGGGGGGACAGCAGTCACACCTGTTTTGGGGCGCAGACCTGCCACCTCTTTACCCGCAACAGCCAGCGTGATTGGCAGGTCATCATTTTCTTTGGAGGTGGTAACACCAGCTGGTGTTGAGCGCTGTCCGACATCGATAGCACCACTTTTGGATCAAGGCAACCTAACATGTCCGCCTGCATCTTCCTCACAGACCGGCAGTTTGCCGGGGACACCCTTATCAACCCCGTCTAAGCACAATAGCCAGCCCTCGGTCCCTCAGATGTGGACAAGTAAAAGACCATTTCCTCCTAGCCATGAGAAAGCTAAGAGGTTGAATTTCACCATCTGCAAGCTCTTGGCTACAGAAATGCTGCCTTTCCGCCTGGTGGACACAGAGGATTTTCGAGACCTTATGTCCGTCGCAGTGCCCCAGTACCAGATGCCCAGTCGGCACTACTTCTCAAAGAAAGGTGTGCCTGCGCTCCACCAGCATGTCGCACACAACATCACCGCTTCTTTGAGAAACTCTGTGTGTGACAGGGTGCATTTCACCACAGACACTTGGACGAGTAGGCATGGACAGGGGCGTTACATGTCGCTGACTGGGCACTGGGTAACTATGGTGACAGCAGGACAAGGGGCTGCTGTCCAAGTCTTGCCGTCCCCACGAGTTGTGCGTCAATCCTCTTTATGTCAAAGTTCCTCCACTGCTTCTGCCTCCTCAACCTCCTCTCGGTCTTCCACCTGCACCCAAAGCCTGTCTGGTCATGCCACAAGCTTTCTAACTGCGCAGAAGGGATCCTGCACACCTCCTTACTATGCTGGCAGTAGGGCTCAACGTCATCAGGCGGTTTTTACATTGAAATGTCTGGGAAATGTGAGTCACACAGCTGAGGAGTTGTGGTCAGCTCTGGAGAACCAATTTCATGAATGGTTGTCTCCACTGGACCTGAAACCAGGGAAGGCCGTGTGCGACAATGCTGCAAACCTGGGTGCGGCCCTTCGCCAGGGCAATGTCACACACGTGCCTTGTATGGCTCACGTGTTGAACCTGGTTGTCCAGCAATTTTTAGCCCACTATCCCAGACTAGATGGCCTTCTGCAGAGGGCACGGTCGCTGTGTGCTCACTTCCGCCGTTCGCATCCCGCAGCTCAGCGACTTACATCTCTACAGAAGTCGTTGGGCCTGCCACTTCACCGGCTAAAATGCGATGTGCCTACCCGGTGGAATTCAACTCTGCACATGTTGCAGCGACTGTGGCAGCACCGACAAGCCCTGGTGCAATACGTTCTGACGTATAGCCTGGGCCAACGAGATTCAGAGGTGGGGCAAATCACGCTGGAGGAGTGGTCTCAGATCAGGGACCTATGCACCCTTCTGCACAGTTTTGAAATGGCGACGAAGATGTTTAGTGCTGACGATGCCATTATCAGCATGACTATTCCGGTGATTTACATGCTGGAGCACATGTTAAACAGAATTCGGAGTCAGGTGGTGGCACAAGAGGAGGTGGAGGAAGTAGAGGAGGAGGAGTTGTATGCGGAAGGGCTAACATCTGCAAGGTCCAGACGGTCGGCAGCACCAAGGCGGCAGGCATGTGAGGGTGGGGGAGATGGTTTTACCAGGGCGCATGGTAGCAGCCAAACTAGTGAGGAAGGTGCAGGAGCCCAGGAAGAAGTGGAGGACGAACTGATGGAAGACTCATCAGATGAGGGAGACCTTGATCACATTTCTGTTGTGCGAGGTTGGGGGGAGAGGACAGAGGAAGGAAGCATGATTGTTACCTCGCCACCAACACAACAGGGACTTGGTGCTCCTGGATGCGCAACACACATGAGTGCCTTCTTGCTGCACTACCTGCAACATGACCCTCGAATTGTGAGAATTAGAAATAATCCTGACTACTGGGTTGCCACACTGTTAGATCCCCGGTACAAAAGTAAATTTGCAGAAATTATTCCTGCCATCGAAAGGGATGCACGCATGCAGGAGTATCAGCAGAGACTGTTGCAGAATCTTACATGTGCTTTTCCACAAAATACCAGTGGTGCACGTAGTGAATCTCACAGTTCCAACTTGCCAACCGTGGGACCGTCAAGTGTTCAGCACTCAAACCGTAACAGAACCACAGTATCTGCTGGTAACATCAATTTTGCGGAATCATTTCACCACTTTTTTAGCCCATCCTTTGCAAGGCCACAGGAGACAAGAAGTCTGACACATAGTCAACGCCTAGAGACGATGGTACAGGAGTATCTCCAAGTAAACATTGAAGCCACGACTGTGTCACTGGACCCTTGCTCTTTTTGGGCTTCCAATCTGGATAAATGGCCGGAGCTAGCCACTTACGCCTTGGAGATCTTGTCATGCCCCGCAGCCAGCGTTCTGTCTGAACGTGTGTTCAGCGCTGCTGGTGGTGTGCTGACAGATAAGCGCACGCGGCTCTCCACTGATAATGTAGACAGACTCACGTTCATAAAGATGAACAAATCATGGATCCGAAACGACTTTTCTACCCCTGTGTCATCCTGGGGAGAGTAAAAGCTTGTTGATTGGTTAAAATCACCCTACCAACCGTTTTAAGCTTTCAAATTACTAATCATGTTTATCTGTATCTTGACTGGAAAATAATTTGGGCTTTGTAGCAGTGTGCAGCACTGATCCTATTAGGCCATCTATACTAAAGCTTCACCAGATTTAAAATTAAAAATAATTTTTAGCTGCATCTAGCCCGGAAAATAATTTTGGGGCTCCGAGATGCGCAAGGCACATAAGTGCCTTCTTGCTGCACTACCTGCAGCATGACCCTCATATTGTCAGAATTCGAAGTAATCATGACTACTGGGTTGCCACACTCTTAGATCCCCCAAACTTTTCGATCAACCTTTTCATTTTAATAAAGACCAAAAAAATGGTCATTTTTGAAATTATAAGCATTAGCAGGTTGTTAGAAACTGAAATCAAACAGTTTTCAACTCAAAACTTTATTCTAGGTGATGTTACATTTTCACATAGGACCCCTTGTTCGAAAGGAGCTTCTGAACTCTCTCGTCCATTGAATTTGTCAGGTTTTGGATGGTTTCTGCTTCAATTGTTTTGCATGAGGACAGAATACCCTCCCAGAGCTGTTGCTTAGATGTGAACTGCCTCCCGCCATCATAGACACTCCTTTTAATGATGCTCCAAAGGTTCTGAATGGGGTAGAGGTCAGGGGAGCATGGGGGTCACACCATAAGTTTGTCCCCTTTTATGCCCATATCAGCCAGAGATGCAGATGTTTTATGTGCAGCATGAGATGGTGCATTATCATGCAGAAAAATGATCTTGCTGTGAAATACACGGTTCTTCTTCTTGAACCATGGCAGGAAGTGCTGTTTGAGAAAATCCACATACATTATGGAGTTCATCTTTAGCGCCTTCAGGGATGCTAAAGGGGCCGACAATCTCTCTCCCCATGATTCCAGCCCAAAACATTACTCCACCTCCTCCTTGTTGGCGCTGTAGCCGTGTTTGCGTGGGGTGTCCATCAACCAGCCATCCTCCACTCCATCCATCTGGACCATCGAGCGCTGCACGGCACTCATCCGTGAACAAAACAGTTTTGAAATCAGTCTTCATGTAATGTTTGGCCCACTGGAGCCGTTTCTGCTTGTGTGAAGTGGATAGAGGAGGTCGACAGGATGGCGCATGCACAGCTGCAAACCTCTGAAGGACCCTGCATCTTGTTGTTCGGGGGACGTTGGAGGCACAAGCAGCTTCAAAAACTTGTCTGCTGCTATGACAAGGCTTTTTTGCCGCTGCTCTTTCAACCTGACGTAATTGCCTGTAGGAAAGAGTCCTCAATTTGCCCTTATCAGCACGCACACGTGTGTACTGTGAATCAGCTACATACTTCTTGATTGCCAAGACACTTCATCCTGATCATCGCACAATGTTGATTGTAGTCATGCCTTGACCTTAACACTCCACAATTTGTTGCTTCTCAGCAGCCGACACATCCTTTTTCTTTCCCATTTTGGCAGAAAATGTAGGCTGCTTAATAATGTGAGAGAGCCTTCTTAAGTAGTCTTGCCTTTCATTGGACACACCTGCCAAACTAATTAGCACAGGTGTCTGCAATTGCTTACAGTGATATAAAGAGCCCTGACACACATCACCATCATTGAGTTTAACTGACAAACAAACAAATTCTTCCCTTATCACTCCTAAACACTTTTTGTATAATAATTTGGAACGCAGTGTACATGTACTTTTCCACAAAACACCAGTGGTTCACGTAGTGAATCTTACAGTTCTAACTTGCCAACCGTGGTCTGTATGGAGTTGTTCAATAAAGGGCCCAAAATTAAGATAACATAGATGGGAGAGGTCTCTATGAATAGGAATTCCTAAGTATTTGATACCCTGTGAGGGCCAGGCAAAGGGAAAGTTGGACTGGATGGAATCCTATATGGATTTGGGGAGGGAGACATCGAGGGCCTCAGACTTCGCTGCATTGATTTTAAAATTTTACCATGTAACAAAGTGATCTATTTCAGCCATAACAGCATGGATGGATATATGTGATTGAGTGATATATACTAGGACATCATCAGCAAATAGAGAGCACTTGTACTCGGTGCCTCCCACCTCAATCCACCTAATATTGGGGTTATGGCGAATTGATGAGAGCAGGTGCTCCGTCACTAGGATGTATAAGAGAGGGGACAGAGGACATCACTGCCTTGTCCCATTGGTGATTGTGAAAGGTGATGAAAATGTTCTGACGCACCCCCTGGGCCTTGGGACACCCGGAGCCGGACCCTTTTTGGTGGATGCTGGTGGTTGTAGTCTTCGTGGCGGCGACCCAGTTCCGTGGCTCAGGGTGGTCAAACCAGTGGCGGAACTATTTATGTGGTTTTCATGTTTAAATGTCCGACTACGCCACCCGTGGATTGCGGTCAGAGTGAACCGCCGCTACAGGGCAGACCACTGAGGCTGGTGTTGTGGGTGCAGCAGAGCGTAGCATAACTCCCCACGGGAGGAGTATAGCCTCAGGGCAGTGTATGCGGAGGATGGGGGTGATGGTGCAGGGCAGCAGCAGTAACGACACGGAGTCAGTGATGCAGTTCAGGGCCTTTACTCACAGTTCTTATTATCCAGACCACGTCTGCAGGTAACGGCTGCCCACGTCGTACTGTGCTCACCAGGTGAGGGGCTCAGACAACTCCCAGATAACTTTGGAGCACTTCACAGGACCCCCTTTGTGTGTCCTTTGTCTGGCCTTTCTTACCAACACTTCTGTCCGGCTGCCTCGGGCCTCCTCTTGGTAAACTTGGCGCCACTTTCCCTGACCCTATGTGGTGCCTTCCTAGCGGGTGTAGCGAGGGGCTGCGCCACATAAAATGTCAGAGCCTCCGGTTTCTAGCTGAGGGTCGTTTCCTGCCTCCACTAGTTCGGGGACCGGTCTCCCCCTTTGGCCTGACCCCTCCACGCAGGTGGATTCGGGCATGCGGTGGCGACTCGCCCGTCCGCACCCCTGGGATCCCTTCATTCCTCGTTCCTGGAGCCTTCTCCGCTCCTCTTCCTTCCTTCTCCCTCTTCCAGGCCTGGGCCTCTGTTACTAGGCCCGCCTCCGGAGCAGAGCTCATGCAGAGCCCCTGCTCCCTGCCACTTCTGCTCAGACTTCTCTGCACTGAACTAAGATGGTGCCCACCTTTTATACTCCCTTCTCAATGCACCCAGGAACTGCTTCCTCCCTGCTCCTGCACTACAGGGTTCCCCTTCCTCAGTGTTCCCTCCCCCCACTCCAGCCAGGGACAGGGACTGTCGTGCCCATCTCAGGGGCATATTGGTCGCCCTGCCCCACGGCAATGTGGTGTAATGCATGCAGGTGTCGGGTCCTGATCCACACTCCATCCTTACCTGAGAGTGAGATATCACACCTCTGGGTGAGGTGCAATACGTCTGTAGCAACCGAGCCCTCAGGGTGCTACAGTTCCATTTATCTTCAGCCTAGGTGACGTATTGCGATACAGGGCCGTGATTTTGGCTATAAAAGGGTCCCCTAGACCCCTACCCCAAGCTTTTTAAGAGAATCATATATGGCGTGCCAGGAGACTCTATGGAATGCTTTCTCAGCATCCAACGAGAGTATCTAATTACAAATTTTTAACTGCATCTAGCCCAGGAAATACTTTGTGCCTAGTAGCAGTGTCTGCTAGTGAGCGGATTATCCCGGCTGTTAAGCAAGCTGCACCACCTGTAGTTTAGACACTTAATTTTTTCAAAGGAAATGCTTCGGGGCCATGGGATACTTAGTGAAGAGCATCAGGAGGCACCCCAAGGCATAGGGGCTGGGACTGGCAGTAGGATGCCTTGCGGTGGACAGCCGAGCTCGATCCTTATAAAAGCTTTTTAACTGCAGCAGCTTTAGTGGACGCTACTGGAGCTGGAATTACCGCGGCTGCTGGCATGAGACTTGCCCTCCAATAGATCCTTGTAAATGGATTTAAAGTGTATTCATTCAAATTAGAGAGACAATTTAAATTAAAAAGCTTAGAGCTGCCTCCACCACAGGGGGGCTCGCTCGACCCACCAGCGGACAGGCACCAGTATTGGGAGAGGGGGGCTGGCCGTCAGGGTTCACCGCGGCTCTGGCACAAACCCGGCGACACGGAGGTGGCACGGGCAGGAGCGGACTGGCCGTGTCGGCTTCTCACTTTTTGGATTTTAGAAGGGCATGACATGCCTATATCTGTGTCTCCCCCTCCTTTTACTCCTCCACCTCTTTTATTTTCGCATGACTATATGTACTTGTCACTTTTCCATGTGTTAGTTATGTCTTCTGAGCAGTTTGTCAGCTTTTGGACACCTTTGAAGGTGTTTTCTATGTGTTTCTATGTGTTTTTGTTTGCCTGCCATTGGTTTTAACGGTGTTCGAAGGTGTTCGACGAACAGTTCGACGAACAGTTCGGCGAACACACGGGTGTTCGACGAACCGAACCGAACTCGAACACTACGGGGGTGGCTCAACACTACTCATTACTAACAATGATCACTTTGTCAATAGATTAGCACTTTGTATGGAATAATAATCTATACCTCTGCTACAACCCTTAAATCAATACATTTATAAATACAAAAATGTACATACCATATATGCATGCAGATGCATACTTGCATGATCAGAATATTTAAATATACTTATAAATTGACTGCTATAGTATCATATACACCCTGGATTGTAAAACAGCACAGAGTGCCTGGAAAATATGATGGAGTAACTTTGAGTTTTATACACACCATTAATACATTATGAGCCCAGTTAGTGCTTCAAATTACAGATGCAAAGTGTAAAATACATTGCCCAGAGTAGCAAATTATACACAGTGCCCACACACGGCCATACTGTGCTTACATAGTGCTATATTGTGCAACATGTTATCAAGAAACCAGAGAGCGCCATGCTTTGCCCATATGATCACAGTGTCATGCTAGCTATGGGAAGAACCAAGAGTACAACGACGGGAAAAGGGGGGAAGCACAGCAACTAGGGAAAGGGGGAGTGGAGACCCCTAAGCAGATCTAACACCCTGACTCCCCTATCATCCCTAAATAGGTTCTGCACCTATTGCCGAACAGGATACCTTAGCCCTGGCTGACCCTAGAACAAGGCCCTAAGTAAGGTGGGGGAGGGTTGGTCAGCATGTGACTTAAATATGAGTGTCTGAGCAAAGAGTCTGAATACTTATGACCATGTGATATTTCAGTTTTTCTTTTTTAATAAATTTGCAAAAATTTCTACATTTCTGTTTTTTTTTCAGTCAAGATGGGGTGCAGAGTGTACTTTAATGAGAAAAAAGATGAACTATTTAGAATTTACCAAATGGCTGCAATGAAACAAAGAGTGATACATTTAAAGGGGTCTGAATACTTTCCGTACCCACAGTATGTCTATATCCATCTGAACTAACAGTCCTTCTGAGGACTAATCCAGCTGCATATAATCAGTGCTAGGCAGGCAGTGTATGTGGCAGACTGCAGAGTATGATACAGCACAAGAGGGTCCATTGAATGTCCTGTCTGCTGCTGCTGTAATAATTACAGATATTTCTAGACATAGCCCCAGATATCAGGGGCAGGGCAATTTTTTTTTATCTTAGTCCTGGTTATTTGCTTAAAAAACAATCCAGAGTACACCATTTTTCTGCTCCATTTGCTTGTTCTCACTGCAAAATAAAGCCGGATCGGTTCCATATTTCAGCAATAAAAATCCCGAAATTTGAACTGAACGTGCAAAATTTTGGCCTCCTTTTCCATTCTGTTGCAGTGTGTCCGTGAAGCTATTCACACTAGGTCTTCGTGTAAAATAATATTAGTAAATTACAGGCCTACAATTTAAAGCCGTGGTTCTCTGTCAGACATATCACCTAAAAGAATGTTCAAAAATCATACATTTCTTCCATTTGCATTCCGTTGCAGTGTGTCGGTGAAGCTATTCACACTAGGTCTCCGTGTAGAATAATATTAGTAAATTACAGGCCTGCTATTTAAAATTGTGGTTCTCTGTCAGACGTATCACATATAACTGCGTTCCAAAAAGCAGCCATTCCTCGTGAACGTGGAAAATATTGTTCTCTATTTAAAATGGGCAAGGTGCGTGACAAGGGATGGGGAAGTGGACGTGATGGTGATGGTGCATGCAGAGGCCGAGGACGTGGCCGTGGAAAAGGTGGAATTGTGCCACAACAAACACCCACATCTTGTCGCTCGACCTTCCTGTCCCAAATACAAGCGGACAGCAGAACACCACTTTTGAACACAGAGCAGTGTGAAAAGGTTATTGGTTGGATAGCAGATAATGCTTCCAGTCACTTTGCCACCACCACCTCCACCCTGTCTTCCACACAGTCAAGTCTCAATAGCCGTGAGTCTGGACAGCATATTCCTCACCCTGATCCTCCTTCCTCCCACCATGCCAAGTGCCCGGAGACAACTGATCCCACACTTGGACACTCAGAAGAGCTGTTCACTTTTCCATTTGTAGATTCGGGCCTCTCGTCCGGCTAGCTTCAAGCGAGTCAAGAGGAGAATGCGTGCAGCGATGCCCAAATATTTGAGCAGCCATGGACACACAAAGGCAACGGTGGAAAAGTGTCACAAGAGGTGGATGATGATGATGAGACACAATTGCCAGAAAGTCAGGAGGGCCAGGGTGAGGAAGTGGAAGACGAGGTGGTGGATGATATAGTAACTGATCCAACTTGGCAGGGGGACATACAGAGCGAGAACAGCAGCACACAGGAGGAGGGAGGGGTAGTGTGACGCCTCGCACTCCCTGGGAAATGGGGTTACTCAGAGCCGGGTCAGTGTAGGTGTCGCGGGCATGCAGTCGTGGCCTAGACCCGTTCCGTGCCCAGGGCTGTCACATAAAAATATTGGACTTTCAAGGATGAGTGGTATTTTGACAATGCCACCTGTGGTTTCCGGTGATGGACACCAGCGCTGCAACAGTCCACTGAGGCTGGTGTTATGAGCAGCTAAGATAGGACGGCTCCCCACAGGCATAGCAGGCCTCAAGGCAGTGTGAGAAGGAATGGTGGGTGCAGTGCCGCGCAGGAAATAACAGGCTGAGGCGGTGTGTGAAGTCATCCGGGTCTTTACTCACTTCAGATGAACTTTCAGCCGCAAAGCTTCTTTCTGCTACACACGGCATACTGCGGCCACCGGGAAAGGGGTCCAGCACTTCCCAGGTAGATCAGGAGCACCTGTCGAGACCCCTCTGGTGTGTGTTCCTCTCCTTGGTAAGTTGTTCTCCCTCTAAGTCTTCTCCTGACTGTGTGTGGTACGAAAGTGGTGTAAGGCTGGGTCCCACTGGATAAACGCAGTGTGAGAGATACAGGTGGTGACTCCGCTCCGTCCGTATCCTCCTGGGATCCACTAAGCCTCCAGGCTTTTCTGACTGAGACGTGAAGTGACAAAGTCAGATATCGGGGGCCGGTTACCCCTTTTGCAGCAGGAATCCCTCTGGCTAGGCCAGAGTAAAGAATACAGGTGGCGACTCCGCTCCGTCCGTATTCCCCTGGGATCCTTTTGCCTGTGGAGCCTATCTCCTCTGCTCCCCTCCAAGGCCTTCTTAGGTCAGGACCTTGACCGGGTAGAGACAGTGGTTAACTCTGACCCGCTCCTCGTCTCAAGGCCAGAGTACGAGGACCGTGTATCTTCAGTCAGCTGCAGACTCTTGGTGGACCCTGGCAGAAGACCGCAATCAAAGACCTTGAACTTAAGATGGCCGTAGATTAAATATGAATCAATCAGTGTTTCCTAAAAGTGTGTCCTCCACCCTCACCCACTACATGGTTCCCCCCATCTCACCCACTATCTTTGGTTCCCCCCATCTCCTCTATCCCGGGCTTGGGCAGCACCCTGGCGCATTTAGGCCCCCTACAGGACAGGAGTGGTGTAGTGTTGAGTGTGAAGTGGGGTCCCGAGAAATGCTCCATCCTTACCTGGAAGAGGAGATACCACGCCTCTATCTGAGGTGCAGTACCCCTGTGGCGACTGAACCCTCAGGGGCGCCGCATTCCCCCCCGGTGAAACACAGCACATCCGCGGGCTGCAATAGAGTAAAATACAGGTACATACATTCAAATTTTGATTATTTTGTAAACAAGAAAACAATCTTCCCTTTATGGGAGGCTTGGGTACTTTAACGTTGCATGATATATATATATATATATATATATATATATATATATATATATATATATATATATATATATATAGTATAAATATAGAAAACATCAAAGAGACATTATGCATGTAGACAGTACTGTTGAAAATACGGTAGAAAGTGTCAGTTCAGCAGCATGAGGGACCTGTCCCAAACCCTCAACGTAGGCCCTGGGGTGGCTGCAGGGCATGGAGATCCCGAGTTGGACCTCCAGTAGAGCCACTCCAGACAGGTTTTGCTTCTGAGGTCTGAGGTAGAAGTGGTTTTGCATAAAACCAATAGGGAGCACCTAAATAGGTGCAAACTATTTACATAGTTATTCTGTCCACTGCTCAGCGTGGCAGGGACAAATGTCTCTCTCAACTCAATCCGGGTGAAGAAAAACTTGAAAACTAAAACAAATAACAGTTCACACAGTGGTTAACTCTGACCCGCTCCTCGTCTCAAGGCCAGAGTACGAGGACCGTGTATCTTCAGTCAGCTGCAGACTTTTGCTGGACCCTGGAAGAAGACCACAATCAAAGACCTTGAACTTAAGATGGCCGTAGATTAAATATGAATCAATCAGTGTTTCCTAAAAGTGTGTCCTCCACCCTCACCCACTACATGGTTCCCCCTATCTTTGGTTCCCCCCATCTCCTCTATCTCAGGCTGGGGCAGCACCCTGGTGCATTTAGGCCCCCTCCAGGACAGGAGTGGTGTAGTGTTGAGTGTGAAGTTGGGTCCCGAGAAATGCTCCATCCTTACCTGGAAGAGGAGATACCACACCTCTATCTGAGGTGCAGTACCCCTGTGGCGACTGAACCCTCAGGGGTGCCACAGTAGCACCACAACAGGCAGGAAGAAGCAGTGTGGTGGCCGCAGACACAAGGCGGGAAAGTGTTCCTCATAACGCCAACACAACGGAAGTTGCCAGTACAACAGTTATGTCTTCCCGAGTCTGGTTATTTTTAAAGACTCTGCTGATAACCCCAAAAGGCCATTTGCACCACCTGCCAGGCCAGCATCAGCAGGGGTAGCAAAACTAGCAGCCTGACCACTACCAGCATGATCAGGCACATGGCAGCAAAGCACCCGACTATGTGGGCCGAACCCCAGAGTCCAGCAACAGTGTCTGCGGGTGACACCACTGCTTGTTCCGATGTTGTGCATGCACGCCAATCCCCTGTCCATGGCACATGCCAAGATGCCTCCCACCCTGCACCTGTCGTTGCACACTCTCAAGTAACACCATCAGGAAGCACGTCCACGTCATTCTCCCATCGCAGCGTTCATTTGTCCCTAGCCCAGTCCTTGGAACGCAAGCGCAAATACGCAGCCAACACCCCACAGGCCACACTACTAAATTCTCACATTTTGCCACTGCTTGCGCTCGAAATGTTGCCTTTTAGGCTCATGGAGATGGAAGCTTTACGCAACCTGATGGCGGTGGCCGTCCCTCGGTACTCGGTCCCCAGCCACCACTAATTCTCCCGATGTGCCGTCCCCACATTACACGAGCACGTGTCCCACAATATTAGATGTGCCCTTAACAACGCAGTTACTGGAAAAGTCCATCTAACCACAAACACGTGGACAAGTGCTTGTGGGCAGGGACGGTACATCTTGCTGACGGCACACTGGGTTAATATAGTGGAAGCCAGGACTCAGTCGGATCTTGGGACGGAACACATCCTCCAGACGCCGAGGATTGTGGGCCCTAGGTCAATCAAGGTTGCCCCCACATTCTACAGCTCCTGCACCTCCTCCTCCTCTTCAGCCTCTATCTCCGAAATTACCACGAGTCACAAGCTGGAAACACTGCAACACTGCCTCGGCCAAGAGGCAACAGGCTGTGCTGAAGCTAATATGCTTAGGTGACAAACCACACAATGCTGAAGAGTTGTGGATAGCTCTGAAAGAGCAGGCAGATCTGTGTCTCACACCGTTGACCCTACAGCCAGGCATGGTCGTGTGTGACAATGGCCGGAACCTGGTGACGGCTGTGAGGCGAGGCGAGCTCACACACGTACCATGCCTGGTCCATGTGCTTAACCTCGTGGTTCAGCGGTTTCTCAAAACCTACCTGGAGCTGCCGGATCTGCTTGTCAAAGTACGCCGCCTGTGTGCCCATTTTAGAGAGTCAGTTACAGCTTGCCGTGCTTCAGCAGCGTTTGCAGCTTCCAGATCACCGACTGATCTGCGATGTCCCCATGCATTGGAACTCTACATTGCAGATGTTAGGAAGGATTTGTTAGCAGAAGAGGGCAGTTGTTGACTACCAGCATCAACAAGGCCATCGGTATTCAGGTCAGACTCCACACATAAGACCTCAGGAGTGGACATGGATGTCAGATATATGTACCATCCTCCAAAACTTTGAGGACTCCACCAAGATGGTGAGCGGCGATGACGTCATAATTAGCGTCACCATCCCGCTTCTCTGTCTTTTGAAACGCTCTCTGCTCACAATTAAAGAGGATGCATTGCAGGCGGAGCACGATGAGATGGAGCAAGGAACCATACAGGGTGATTCCACACAGCCCAGCCTCATCTCATCCCAACGTGGATTGGGTGACAATGAGGAAGAGGTGGAGGAGGAAGAACAGGAACTAGTTTCCTGCGCTATAGATGGTACTACCTGCACAACTGTCATACCGTCTGTTCAGCGTGGATGGCCTGAGGACAGGGAGGAGGAGGAACACAAAATCAGGAGGAGAGCATGGTCAGTTATCCTCTTGGTGAGGACACAGAAGTCTTGAATCTTTGCAGGCACACATGGCTGAGTTTATGTTACATTGTCTTTCCCGTGACCCTCGCGTTGAAATTTTGGGTGACAATCATTATTGGTTGGTGACACTTCTAGACCCACGCTACAAGGAGAACTTTCTGTCTCTTATTCCCGAGCAGGACAGGCCTAATAAAATGGGGAAGTACGAGAAGGCCCTTTTTGCGGAGTTATTTAAAAAATTCCCATCTGAAAACTCTGGCGGCAGAGGTCACAGTTCGTTGGACAAACAAGGAGTACAGGTGAGAGAGACACAAATGGAATCCTGCAGAGGCAGGGAAACACTGCCAAAGTTCTGGGAAAGTTTTCTCAGACCCTCCCATCGCACAAGCCCTGATGCGCGGGGTACTCTCTCAAGGAAGGAAAAGTTTCGGAAGATGGTGAGGGAATACCTTGCCGACCGTACCAATGTCCTCCATGATTCCTCTGTGCCTTATAATTATTGGATATCCAAGCTGGACATTTGGCATGAACTGGCTCTCTACGCCTTGGAGGTCCAGGCCTGCCCTGCCGCTAGGGTTTTGTCAAAGTGGGTTTTTAGTGCTGCCGGTAGAATTATAACAGATAGGCGCATCCGTCTGTCAACTGAAAATGCTGACAGGCTGACTCTTATTAAAAAGAACAAGGGCTGGATTGGGTCAGACGTCTCACCACCACCAAATCATAGCAGAGTAGCATAAACTCAAATACAGTGTCTCTTTTTTTTGGGAGGTCTAACTCTATTCCCATGCACCTCTGTCTTCACACCCAGACATGGGTATACGCTTACTGATTTTGTCTATTTGCTCTTGTCCTCCTCCTTCTCCGCATCCTCATCCTCCACCACCATATCATCACCATATCTACGTCTCTTGCAAGGGAGACCCACTTCCTAATAATGGGAACATTGTTTTCAGGAGGCCCTCTGACCTCTACGTCTCTTGCAAGGGACATTGGAGTTCCTCCAAATTTTTGACAGCCATTGCATTCACTGCATAGGCAAATAGTATGGGAGACCCACTTCCTAATAATAGGAACATTGTTTTCAGGAGGCCCTCTGACCTCTACGTCTCTTGCAAGGGGCATTGGAGTGCCTCCAAATTTTTGGCAGCCATTGCATTAACTGCATAGGCAAACAGTATGGGAGACCCATTTCCTAATAATGGGAACATTGTTTTTAGGAGGCCCTCTGACCTCTACGTCTCTTGCAAGGGGCACTGGTGTTCCTCTAAATTTTTGGCATCCGTTGCATTCACTGCATACCCTTTAACTGTATAGCAAACCCTCTCCTTTCTAATGAGAACATGTCATTACTATGGCCAAACTCTATGTGTCTTTAAATTGTTAGTGGGGTTTTTCCCAAATTTTGGCAGCCCTTGGAGTCACAGCATGGGCATTACCACTATAGGAGAACCGCTCCTTTATAATGGGAACATTTTTTTTACTGAGACCCTCCTCTGTCTCAGGGGTATTGGGTTGTGTCCAAATTTTTGGCAGCCCTTGCAGTCACTGCATACGCAATAACAGTATAGGAGACCCACTCATTAATAATGGGAATAACAAAGCATAGCCGGCTGATGGCTCTTTAACAATAATGAGGGCCGACTGCTGGCCCTATAAAAATAGGCTTTGTGACTTTCAGAGTCCCTCCATCATAAATGAAACAAGATGTGTCTGATGATGTGTCACACACCGCGTGGCCAGATAAGGTTGTAAAATGTTAAAATGACATTTCCCGGTGAATGCATTTATCTTAAAAAATAACGTAAAAAAAATTAAGAAAAATAAAAACACAGTAGGATCTTTGTTTAGTATAAAAACCAGACTCGCCAATGTAACCTCAATGGAATCACATTGTTCAGCTCCTGCACCTCCTCCTCCAGTTCAGCCTCCATCTCCCAAATGACCACATCAGTCATAAGCTGAAAGCACTGCAGCACTGCCTTGGCCAAGCGGCAAGAGCCTGTGCTGAAGATAACATGCTTATGTGACAAACTGCCCTCTGCTGCACAGTTGTTGTAAGCTGTAACACAGCAGCCTGATCTGTGGCTCTCACCGCTAAACATACAGCCAGGCATGGTCGTGTGTGTTCAATGGGCGGAACCTGGTGACGGAGAAATGACAGCCAGAGTAGATACGGTTTCCCTCTATGCCAGTCCTTTCACCAAGCTAAAGTATACGGCTGTGGTGAAATACAACTCCCACTGAGAAGCAGTTTCAAACTGAAAAACATTGGGCCCACGAGAGGATTTGATTCTGAGGGCTCACCTTTATCCCCCGCTCAAGAGCCACATAGCTGCTGCAAAGTTTGCGCTATCATGAACTCTCCTGATGGAGAAGCCAGGGCCCACCCAAAGATTCTCTGGTGGGACCGTCCAACCCGGCCGAGAAGCAGTCTTGGCTAAGAAAAGTGTGTGGGAAGGTTCCCGGACACTGTGTGGCTGCTTTTTTACTGAGATGGAAACCCAAGCAAACATGGGGAGAACATACAAAATCCTTGCACATGTTGTCCTTGCTGGGATTTGAACCCAGGATCCCAGCGCTGCAAGGCTTCAGTGCTAACCACTGAGCCACTGTGCTGCCCTCTCTGTTCTCCCTCTGATATCTAACATGCTGGAGAAACTTGCACCTACTGCCGCTCTTTCTTCAGCTCCTTTGTGAGAAACTAATGTATTTGGGCAGCCACTCAGTCTACCAAATGAAATTCCTGAGAAGGAAATTGGGGATGGCTTCGCTACTGGTACTGGGGGCAGTGCTAATATCATGACGTCGTACCATAGTTCACTGGAAATATTACAGGCTGGTAGGAGGCAAGCAGATTCCCTCAGAAAAGTACAAGCAGTAATGTTCAGGGACCCTTGCTTGTGGAAGACGGAGACGATACCGGGAGAAATAGTGGTGGCTGGGGACCGAGTATGGACACCCGGCCGCTGCCACGAGGTTGTAGACAGCTTCCGCCTCCATGAACCTAAAAGGCCACATTTCAAGTGCAAGCAACTGCCCAGAAATCTGGAAGTTTACTATTGCGGCCTGTGGGTGGGTGGGTAGGTAGCTTTCTGCATACTTGCGTTTGTATTCCAAGTAAAAGAAAACTAAGCAGATGGTTCCATACCGTCCCTGGCCACATTCACCAGTCCACGTGTTTGTGGTTAGGCGGTACTTCCCACCTTACTGCACTGGGGAGTGCACGGGTAATGTTGTAGGACCCGTGCTTGTGGAAGGTGGAGACGACACCAGGAGAAATAGTGGTTGCTGGGGACCGAGTATGGACACCCGACCACCGTCACCATGAGGTTGTGGACAGCTTCTGCCCCCATGAGCCTAAAAGGCCACATTTCAAGTGCAAGCAGCTGCCCAGAAATCTGGCAGTTTACTATTGCGGCCTGTGGGTGGGTGGGTGGCTGGCTGCATACGTGCGCTTGCATTCCAAGGAATGGGGTAGGGTCAACTGAACGCTGCGCTAGGACAAGGACGGTGATTTTTGCAAGTCTGCAATGACAAGTGCATGCGCCAAAGATCACTTATGATGGGCACACTTTTAGGCAGTGACCTGGGAGTCAGAGATGCGTCCAGGGGTCTTCCCCATGCTGTTCCCATGTCTTTTCAGCATGGTATGCATGTGTCTGATGATGTGTCACACACCACATGGCCAGATAAGGTTGTAAAATGTTAAAATGACATTTCCCAGTGAATGCATTTGTCTTGGTTGAAAGCAATGCAAAAGTGCAAAAACGAATCAAAAACGCTATGTGTGAACATAGCCCAAGGTATGGAGGAGTATTTTTGTATTTGGTTATTTATTTTGCCTTATATACAAATCATTACCCTGGAAAGGATGTTCTTTAACATACAGTATTTCCCAGAAAAATCCATTTTGGTTTTGTTTTTTTATGTTTTATTGTGAGTCTGTAAAAGAGGCATAATACCTCTGACAACATTGTTGACAGCAGTGACCTGGGAGTCAGAAATGTTTCCAAGGGTCTTTCCCATACTGTTCCCATGTCATTTGAACACTGTTCCCATAGATTTGGACAATTTTTCGGGCCTCTGCAGACCGCCGGAAAAATGCTTGAGATTCCCATAGACTTACATTGGGCTCTTACTCGGACCGCCGGGGGGAGCCGCCGGAAAAATGCTTGAGTTTCCAATAGACTTACATTGGGCTCGTTACTTGGACCGAGTACTGGAGTATTCCAATTTGCTCGACTCAAACAACAAGTACATAAGCATTTTAGTGCTCGCTCATCACTAATAACTACTGTTTTTATTGCGGTATATGTTCTGGTTTCTTTAGATCTGCTTCGTCTTATTCACTTGTAAGATCTGAGTAAGGGAACTAGAGTATCGGATATCCATATGTGTGTTATTTGGTGAAAGTGCAGAGTATTTGACTATAAATTAATTCCTTAAAGCTGATGCATTCAGAAATTTAAATAATAGCAATTGCACTTTAGACTTTATTGAGGGGGATGCGTTTATAAACTAAGAGACTGCAATTGCACTTTGTACATTGTATATCTACATAGCACTAGTATTGTTCTCTTAGTGGGAACTCATGTCTATTGCGTGTTTGGTTTTTATCGTGAATTGGTGAGGAAAAACTTGGTCTAATGACCTTTGTGAAACGCTCTATATATTATTACAGTTTATCCAATGCGGTGGATGGAATAAATGTATTTATTATTGATATTATACAAGCACTGCAGAAATTAAATCATACTTTAACCCACTAGTTCAGATAAGTTGAATTTGAAAACGTATATATCTATCAATTAGCGATTCATCTTGAAGCAATATACAAATTGGGAGATTATACTCTAGAGCTAAGGAGATTAATTAATTAATGCACGTCTATTGATCATTGATAAAAGAGAGACTTTTAAAGGTTATAGAAAGATGGAAAGTTTGGGAATTGCCCTTCCATTAGTGTTAACTAAGCAACAATGACCCTGGCAACTCATCAGGGGCAGATTAAGGGTAGTCAGGGCCCCGGGCAGTTTAGGGTGCGTGGGCCCCTCAACACTCGATGTATCATGTGACATGTCACATGATATTTTGGGGAGGTCATGTGATATGTCACATGATAAACATACAGGTGCTCTGGTGCACATCTCCAGATGTAAGGAGACTGACAGAATTTTTTCCCTTAAATACAGCGCTACCCATAGCAATAGAAGATACTATGTAATAAGGGACAGCGCTATACATAACAAGAGAGGACGCTATAGAATAAGGGACGGTGCTGAACATAATAAGGGTAGGTGCACACAACCGTTTTCTCTTCATCTGAGAAAAACGGTCCGATTGTTCTGATCAGATTTTAATCAACTTGATCAGAGTGGCATCAGTTTTTCTCGGAGAGAGAGAATATGGAGAGAAAAAAAATGTTCATGAACAGGTAAGTAAATAAGTGAAAGCAGTAATGCATATAAATAACATAGGGAGCTTATTAAACACTGTTTTTGATTAAAAAAAACGTAAAAGCCACCCCACCAGCGTCAAGGAGTTTTACGTTTTTTCTGATCAAAAACAGTGTTTATTAATTCCCCTATGTTATTTATATGCACTATTGCTTTTACTTACTTATAGAAGGCTATTTGATCATTTTGTTTCTATCTTAGGTTTTGTGTAGACAGACTATTAAACGACCGCCGATCTATAATGATTTACCGATCAGCGGCAGTTTAGTGCCGCCGGTCATTTGTGTTAACAGAGACCCTTGTATTATGCATATACAGAATCAATTTTTGCAGCCAGTAACTTACCGCTGATGTCTCATCTGATTACAGCCATTTTCTTTGTTTCTTCTCCATCTTATCAAACCTTCTTGTTGATGTCCTAAAGCCGTGATGTGGTCAATGCAGAGTTTTCTGTACTATTCACTGCGCTGCTGAAAATAAAAAGGTCACATATATATTACATTAATTTCTTGAAAAAAAAATCCCTCACCCTGCGTTACAAAATACAGACATGCACCCACCATTGATGTATAATTAGCCATTGTGCAACCCATCATCCAAAATATAAATTGATAATCATCCACTGTCCCCCCTCCCTCAATTCATTATAACACTCTGTGCTCTCTCCCATCCCCACCCTCAATTCATTATAATACTGTTCTCTCTCTCCGACCCCAACCCCCAATTCATTATAATACTATGCTCTCTCTCCCATCCCCCACTTCATAATACTGTGCTCTCTTCCACTCCCACCCCTAAGCCATTACAACACTGTGCTCTCTCTCCCGCCCTCAATTCATTATAATACTGTGCTTTCTCCCACCCCCACCCCCAATTCATTATAATACTCTGTGCTCTCTCTCCCACCCCCAATTCATTATAATACTGTTCTTTCTCTCCCACCCCCACCCTCAATTCATTATAACACTGTGCTCTCTCTCCCACCCAACCTCCAATTCATTATAACACTGTGTGCTCTTTCTCCCACCCCAACCCCTAATTCATTATAACACTCTATGCTCTCTCCCACCCCACACCCTCATTTCATTACAATACTCAGTGCTCTCTCTCACCCACCCCCAATTCATTATCATACTGTTTGATCTCCAGTCCACCCCCAATTCATTATCATACTGTTTGCTCTCCCATCCACCCCCAATTCATTATCACACTGTTTGCTCTCTCACCCACTCGCAATTCCTCATCAAATTCTTTGCTCTGTCTCTCCCACCCTCAATTCAGTATCTAACTCTTTGTTCTCTCTCCCACTCCCCACTTAAGGTCAATCACTTAAAAAATAAAAAAAAGTACCCCCCCTGGCGATCCCTTTGCTCTGCATCCTTCCTCTTCTTGCCAGGCAGTGCCAGCGTGTACATGCTGAACGAAGCAGCCAGCGCGATTACATAATAAGTGTTGTAAGTCCGCATCTCTCTATTGCCGGCAGTGGAGCAACAGTGGAGCGCTCCTTGCCGGCGATTAGCGACGCCGATGGCACAAAAAATATTATACTGAGGGCCCCATTATAATCCACCTATGCTACTCATACACAGTGAGCAAGTCCCAATCTAGTCAAACACAAGCGCTATTGTCCATAGCAGCCACTGATACTTGTAGTTTGGTACACATGGCTTGCACAGACTCTTCTCAGAAAGAGATTCTGGCTTGTCCCGCTCTTCAGATCCAACACGAATCCACTCAGGTTAGCTTTCCCCAGGTGACTGACTAAGGTGAATACCAAGCCTGGTTATATGCAGTGCCAGCCAGGTACACCTAATCAGCTTGCAGAGCTATGATTTAACCCTAGCTTTCCTCGCATTGCTACTAATATATATATATATATATATATATATATATATATATATATATATATATATATATATATACACACACATACATACATACATACATACATACATACATACATACATACATACATACACAGTTACATATATTATGTATACAGGGTATTCACATCCTAATTGGAGTAAGACTTTAGGAATTACAGCTATTTTATATGTAGCTGCCTTTCTCAAAAGCTCTTTAATGGGCTGCATGGGCTATTCCCTCATTAATCCATCATCAATTAAGCAGGTCTGTAGCTGATTCCAGATGTGGCATTTGTATTTGGAAGCTGTTGCTGTGGGCCCACAACATGCTGTCAAAGGAGCTCTCAATGGAAGTGAAACAGACCATCATTAGGCTGAAAAAAAAGAAGAAATCCATCAGAGAGATAGCAGAAATGTTAGGGGTGACCAAATTAACAGCTTGGTACATTCTGCAAAAAAGAGGGCACTGGTGATCATGGGAAATCAAAAAGGCCTGAACGTCCATGGAAGACAATAGTAGTGGATGATCGCAGAATCTTTCCCATGATGAAAAAAAAACCATTCACAACATATAGCCCAAGTAAAGAACACTCTCTGTTTTAGTATCTAAGACTACCATAAAGAGAAGACTTCATGAGAGCAAACACAGAGGATTCCACACAAGGTGCAAACCATTATTCAGCCTTAAAAATAGAAAGGCCATATTAGACTTTGCAAAACACATCTAATGAATCCAGCAGAGTTTTGGAAAAGCATTCTTTGGACAAATGAAACTAAAATCAACCTGTACTAGAATGATGGGAAGAAAAAAGCATGGAGAAGGCTTTGAAAGGCTCATGAGCCAAAGCACACCACGTCATCTGTAAAACATGGTGGAGGCAGTGTGATGGCATGGGCATGCATGGCTTCCAATGGCACTGGGTCACTAGTATTCATTAATGATGTGACTGAAGATAAAAGCAACCGAATGAATTCTGAAGTGTACAGGGCAATACTTTCCGCTCAGATTCAATCAAATGCAGCAAGGTTGATTGGATGGCGCTTCGCAGTACAGATGCACAATGATGACCCAAAACATACTGCGAAAGCAACCCAGGAGATTTTTAAGGCAAAGGAGTGGAATATTCTGCAATGACCAGTCAATTAACAGACCACAACCCTATCGAGAATGTATTCACAAGCTTAAGACAAAACTTAAAGCAGAAAGACCCACAAACAAGCTAGAACTAAAGTGTCCTTAAGTGAGGCTGTATGAGAGCTGCTGGTATGGGGGAGCTACAGTACATTTCATTTATCGTATCATGAATTCACATATGTACTGCTCTATATTTAAAGAGTAGATGCTACCGTAACTCTGTACCCTTGCTAGATGGGCACTTTTCCAACCTGACAATGATCCAAAACACACATCTAAAGCCATGGTTGCATTTCTGAAGAACTGGGAAGTGTGTCTCATGATCTGAACCCAATCAAAAACCTATGGGGAATTCTGAAGAGACAAGTTGAGCATCACTCTTCATCCAGCATCCAGTTCTTGAAGAAAGGAAAAAGATAGATTTCACAATATGTTCATTCCATGCCTAGAAGACTTCGTGCGGTTCTTAAAAATCAAGGAGGTCATACAAAATATTAGATGTAGTAGTTTTTGATGTGGGGTATATTCATTTTTGCATCAACTAATTTGAGTAAAACTGAAGATTTTGCTATGAAAATTATATAACTTACTTTTATGTTATGGGTTCAGAAAATGTTTTATGAAACTCAGTTTTGTTAAAATTTTGGAAGATGTTCTTGTGTTCTGTGAGACATTATTTATAATCTAGCTTTTCCAAGGAGGCGTACTATTTTATGCTGAGCACTATATATTGTGTATACAGGGTGGTCCAAAAGCAGGTGGCCAGAAAATAATAACATGTATTTTGATTTATATATAAAATTATATTTACTAACACAAGCATAACATTGACAATTACATTTTATTCTGAACAATAATACAAAAGCCCTTAAATTTTATCAACGCAGGGGCTCAAACTGTTTTCCATTACAATTTGCACAGCTTTGAAGTCGCCTCTTGCGCTTCGACAGACTTTTTTGCACAAGTCTCTTTGGGTATTAATTTCTTGAAACGCATCTCTTATGTCATTTTTCAAGTCACTGACACTTTTTGATTTTCGACTATAAACTTTGTCCTTGAGTACTCCCCAAAAGAAAAAATCCATTGGGGTCAAGTCTGGTGAACGTACCGGCCAATCAAGTGGGCCTCTTCAGCCAATCCATTTATTAGGAAATGTTTCATCAAGATACTCGCGGACTACTCTTGAATAATGTGGAGGGGCCCCAACTTGTTGGAAATAAAGGTCATTTGAATTAGGCTGTTGCTGTAACTGGGGAACAACTTGATTCATTAGAATTTCGAGATACTTATCTCCTGTGACTGTTCCATCAAAAAATATTGGTCCTAAAACACCAAAACTTGAAATACCACCCCAAACATTGACACCAGGCTCATTTAGTTGTTGATCTAATGTTAAATGCATGTTCTCATTATACCAGTAAATACAATTATGTCTGTTAATATGGCCGGATAATTTGAAAGAAGCTTCATCACTCCACATAATGTTATCTAAAATTACTGGATTTTCTTCAATTTCGTTAAGCATAATCTCACTAAATTGCAGCCGCCTGTCTGGATCATCCTCCAATAAACCATGAATTAGATGTGGACGATAAGCTTTCCACCCAATAGATTTCAGGATTCACATGATAGAAGCTCGTGAAATTCCCAATTCCAAAGAGGCTCTTCTGGAGGACTTTTTTTGACTCTGAACAAATGTTGATATATAAATATGTTACACCATGTTTGATAAATCTCCCCCTTCATAACCTTATTACACTTTCTGTCCACCTACTTTTGGACCACCCTGTAATATATATATATATATATATATATATATATATATATATATATATATATATATATATATATATATATATATATATATATATATATATATTCTATATATAGAGAGCGAGATACACGTTTGTGTGTATGTGTAGTCACAAAAATTTATGATTGCACCTACAAAGGGAGGAGGCAAGGATGAACAAGTATCTGATGACATCTGAATAGAAATGATACATTATTGATACTGTTCTTAGTAACACATGGCAATGATCGTTCAGCCTGTCTTTCACAGTAATGGCTATCAATGCGTATATAACCACATTCTCCATCCATATATAATCCTCACTAAATAAAATGAAGTTAATTTTTACATACCAACGTTCTTGTTTGCAAATATTTTCTGAACCAAAAATATAAAATAATCACCAAAATATTTTTAATAATAAAGAATTGGATCAAGTACAGGAACAGAAAAATCCACAAATTGTGTCCGGTTAGTTGTTTTATGCCTGAGGTGGACAGACCAATGCAAAAAATTCTGCATGCAAAATTGAATGGATATGCCAGATTAGTAGAAAGCGTAATCCCATAAGGACTAACATAGCCCGTCTGCTGACGCCACTACTAGATTATGGCACTTTCCACCGTTATATTACATGATACATACACATGTAGATGCCTGTGGTGTTAGTGGGTGAAAATAAAGCCGCATGATGCACTATTATCCGGTAGGTTAGACAATGGTTACAGAATTGTTACATTATCCTCCATGGAGAACCATTGTGCACTATTTCATGGCTGGTATCGGACCAGGCCTTGCTGACATGTGAGATTTGTGCTCGATACACTTTCTGATGGAAACTCTGATTAGGATTACAGAGGCCATAGTGATCTCAGATTTCCATGGCAACTACCGAAAAATCTCCTAGTTCGTCCTGATATGCTAATTAGTGAAAACACCACACATCAAACAATCAGTCTCCTATATTTGCACTGTAAAGCACCTCTGTTCCTGGCGCATACATTACACACAGCTGAACAATGGGTGTAAAGCCTTTGCAGGCCCTTTTTACACAGTATGATTTCTCGCATTTACTGAATGGAATCTTTACTGCAGAATTTACTGTTAATAATGCAGCCTGGTGCCATTGCCAACATTTACCCCCCAGCTCTATACTATATGCATCAGACATATAGAGAAAACGTTCAGCGGATCATCTATTAATCAGGTTCCTGTGAACTGAAAGAAGCAGAAATCATCGTGTTATGGCAGCTCTTATGGTATCCAGGCTGCGCCTTTCTGAATGAGATGGCTGAATATAATCATGCAGCAAAGCTCTGTGTAGTTCTGGAAATAGCAGGGCTTACTTTAATGGGATTTCTGGCTCTGGGCCCCAGCTGCTCTGCACAAACCTGCTTTCTGGGAGCTAGCAGCGTGTATGTGTGTGTTCCCTCTCCAGTAATGAGTCTATTTCCTAACATGGGGAAAACTGCAAAGCACATTTGTTCCCAGGTAGATACAACCCTGGAATTTTACATAAGAAAGGGGAGGGGGTGGTTGATGGAAACCTGTCCGTTTGCATTTGCAAATTATTTATAGGACTGAGAGATGTCAAACCTAGTGGTGCAATTTTAGGCTCGCCGTACACATTAGACGGTTCGGTCGATGGTTCGGCTGGTAGCCATCTTGGTCGGCTCTCCCATACACAGGATATGCGCTCCTATGTTCTCTATGAGAGAGCTGACATGTCTGGCGGCCTATTTCTGGGAGACAACACAATCAGCAGTCTGAAATCACATATGCCAGTTCAATATTTTCCCCCGACAATAAATTATCCATCCGGGGCTCCCATACACATTAGACTATCGTCCAACCCCATTGATATCGGCAGGTTATTAGTCTAATGTATATGCGGGGGCTTTAGGGTCAGGTCATTCTGATGAGACATCCTACATAGTATAGAGCACAGGACAAAATAATGTATTTTTTCTATGGGCCTTGTATACACTTCTACATAGGTGCAAATTGCAGTGGCCTGTACACTCTATATGAAGTTATCATCAGCAAACGGTGGCAGCTTGTGTGTACAGAATGCCGTACTCAGATATTATAACCCAAGGTCACATAAAGGGCTCACTCACACGAGTGTATAACATGGCCGAGTGCTATCTGATGTTTTATCCGATAGCACTTGGCCCAATGTTATACTATGGGACAGTGCAGATCTATGATTCGGCATGAGAAAGCAATCACCGCATGCTGCAGGTGCATCCGATATTGGATCATGCGCACCCATACAAGTCTATGGGTGTGTGTGAAACATCAGACTGCACTCAGATGTCATCCGAGTGCAGTCTAATGTACGCGCATTGAGACTATGGAGAAGATGGAGAAATTAAGTTCTCTGTCTTCTCCGCACCTGTGCTGTGATTTTCTCATGGGGGAGAATCGGATGGAACTAAGGTGACACTTGGCTGGAACTCTGACTGAGTTTGATCTGAGTATCATTAGCATAATCGGCCTGATTCTCTGGCATGTGAGAATCTATGGCCATCTGAACACAGCCTTAATGTTTTAGCTTTCGTTCTTCTGTGATATTATCTATGTTAGTACTGTAAATGCGATATTAAACGATTCCATTCACACAATGAGGCCCAGTAATGTAGACAGATCACTGGCAGCTTTCTAACATATGCTACGTGCTTCACCAATTGTGATCACTAAATACTTTAAATGAATGGAAATTATAAATTGTCTATTCTATTTATCAAAAAACTGACAGACCATAGATGATCATGAGTCAAAGTCAACTTTAGAACAGGATGTTTTGTGCAGGACCTAATGGGCCCAGTATTGGTAAGGCCTAAGCTCACTGGAGGATCTTCTGGTCTTCTGATGCAATAGTTCAAGCAATGAAATCATGCCATTCAACTGAACCATTGGCGGCAGGCAACACTGTCTATTTAATAAAGAAAACGGTATTTTTCCACTTGAGTTTAATATCCTGTGTGAAAACCACAACGTCGCTCTGACAGTTGGGCAGTATCGGCATAATCATTGGTGGTCCTTGGTTGGCTTACCCTAATTGACAGTTTGGTCACTGGGGGAAGGCAATTTATATAAGACATGGTAGCACTAGATATGCAGGAGTAGCTTGTTGCAAAACGTATGGTTCATGTGGTAATTTGTGATTCCCATGGCCTATATCAGCCATGACAAGCTGCAAATTAGGAGTCATGAAGCATATTTGAAATGTATACCCAACCCTTCCTAAACTGGCAGTGCCCTTGTAATACAACACAGGATCTCCGCTCTGCTAATATAAACTTACATATAAGTGGTTGATCAGCAATCTCTTGAATGTAGCTGTCTCATTCTGTAGTGAGAGACTGGGCAGATATTCCAGCCCTAAATTGTCTCACTGGACTTGCTAAAAAACCCAGGGATCCTAAAACTCAACAAAACTCCACCAATAATATGTGTTTCAAATTTTTTTTATTTACTTACAGTCAACATCTGGCATGGAGTTTTTGTCACAAAAATGCGCCTGTCAACACATACCCCCAATTCATCAAAACATTTACGTCAGAAAATTGGCATAAAAAGCTTTGAAAAGTCCAAAAAAAAATTTTTTAGATCATGTGATTCCAATATATTCTAATATTGCAATGTCAAATCACAACAGAAAATGCACCCAAAAATTCAATGCAATACACTTTAATATGTGTTTCATAAAAAAAAAACCTTACAAGTAATGAAGACCTATTGAAGAAAAATGCCACAAATAGAACAAAACATTTGGCCACGATATTTTTTTTCAGTTAGAAAATGCCAAGAAAAAACATCACTAAAACACTACAAATAAAAGCACGCTAGAAAATGACAACTGTCATTAGCCTACTAGTGGACTGCAGGCATGCTACACTGAACTGAAATTACTCTCGTGTTTTAGTAATGGGTCACTTACTCTAATAAATTTAGTACAGTAATTACAAAAAAATAAACATATTCAGGAATTGCTGCACATAAAATATTATCATATGCTGTACATGTTTAGATTCACCAAAGCCATAAACCTATTTAAAGAAGCCCCCCACATAGTGTGTGTATTTACTCACCTACTGCTGCCTTACCTGGGAACCATTCTGGTCCTCTTCTCAGTGATGTCGCCGGTCTTCAGACTCTCCGCGCTCTGCGTGACCTGGGAAGTGGCTTTTACAGTGTAAGCCTATGTAGTGTCAGAACTAGGCTTCATAGGCTTACATTATAAAAAAGACTTCCGGCTCACACAATAGAACATAGAGTGACCCGGCCAGTCTGAAGAACAGTGATGTCACTGAGAAGAGGAGCAGAACGGTGCTGGATCCCAGAGAGAGCGGCGGTAGGTGAGCTAAAATCTGACTTGTAATTCAGATCCCAACATACAGTATGTCTTATTTCATAACGAAGTAGAGCAATCCTAGGCTTCCCAACTGCATCCTTTAAAATGTATCATTTTGTAAATAATTATTGTAATTAGATTTTGTAAATTATACAACTGTATCAGTAAGTTAGGAACGCAGAAGAATCCACTGTACGTTAATGTGTATTCCAGAATACTTGTCATGTGAAAAGTGAGGCTGATAAATGGCAGAGCTCTTCTACCCCATATTTTCCAATTATGTACTGCTCACTAGCAAGAAATAAAATACAGAAAGAGAGATTAATTGTGAGTGAATTTCGCATTAAAGGCTCCTAAAATCCCTAATCCAGGAATGATTACTTTTATCTGGAGAGAAATATCCAGCTGAGTCAGTCTAGGTCTACACACTTTAATCTATAGACTCCTGGGGAGATGGACTGCAAGGGCCCATTTAGACACACCGATAATTAGGTACGAGCTTCTTAGGAAATCTTGTTTCTTGATTATTGGCCTATCTAAGCAGGCCAGCAATCATCTGACAAATGAACAAAACATTCATTCATCCGGTGAGATGATTTATAAGCAGGTTTAAAAAAAATCTAAATTTTCGCCACTAGTACGGGTCAATGCTCTGACTGCGTCTCCCTGTTCCGGGGCATGCGGCAGGGATGTCACTAGTCCCTAATGTGGTATGCAATTGCAATAAAGCCAAAGGCAGCCCTTATCCTGTCCAATCCAGAGATTCAGGGGTTTATTTAGGGCCCGTTACATGCCATTCTTGATCTCTACCTTGACAACACTCTCCTGTACCTGCAAGACACTGGTGTGTCCCTACCAGTGACACTGACAATTATGGCGTCGTCTCAGGCCTAGAAATCACATAGGACAATTTTTGTGCCCTCCTTGTAGACACGACCGCACCCTCTAGATAGGCTACTTACCAAGGGATTTATCTAGAAATTTGGGAGACTTCTTTGCCATAAACATTCTCCCTTTAGTCTTGTTTATTCAAGCTAAAATATGGTGATGGGAGAAGTTACCATTGTCAGTTATGGCTCGTATTAGTTTACTTAAAATTATGATTATCCCATAAATAAGTGACATATATTGGGGACTATAAAAAGATGTAAACTTGAATACATGCAGTAAACGTAACTCCCTTTTCCACTTCTTCATCTGGCAGGGTCGCAGAGCTAGGATCCGTCGTCAGGTCCTGCAGTATTTTTGGATGAGCAGGTAGTGGAAGGGGGAAGGAGGAATTTGGCATTACCAGACCCAAGACTGTATTTCCCAGCTTTCTCATATATGTAGGTAGAATGGGGAGGACATCCTTAAAGCCCTTGTGGCTACTGTCTGACCCTATGACCCAGAGATTACACACCTATTGTGCAAATTGTTTTGAATTTCCACAGGGGTTCCTCAAATACAATGCCGATTCCCGATCCTCGGGCAGGCTACATTGGTCTGGGCTATGGTCCGTAAACTTTCCCGTGCACTGTCGCATGACAATCATACCCCTCTCAGGCATAATAGTACCTATAGGCCATGTTCACACGTTCAGTATTTGGTCAGTATTTTACATCAGTATTTATAAGCCAAAACCAGGAGTGGAACAATCAGAGGAAAAGTATAATAGAAACACGTCACCACTTCTGTATTTATCACCCACTCCTGGTTTTGGCTTACAGATACTGATGTAAAAAACTCACCAAATACTCAACGTGTGCACGAGGCCTTACTGAATTATTAGTGCTGTTGGACCCTGCAGTGTTCTGACACAATTCCTATTACTGCATGCTCTTCTACTGATTGAAAGCACTAAGCCACCAAAGGTGGGGGCGAGACGGGAGTGGGAAGAAGACATAGGTCTTATGAGCAATGGGAGTTTGCTTTGGAGACCCCGAGGTTGGTTTCTCCTAGCTACTCTGAGAGAGCCACACAACTCTATATCCTACATTGCACATATTATACAACAGCTGGAATGAGAAAAGTCTAGGACGGTTCCTGAATGTGTGTTCCAAGTGTGATCAAGGGCCCAAAGACATTCTCCCACCTTCTGTGTCACTGTCCAGAGATAGGGGGATACATGGCTTTTTGCTTTTTGTATATTGATCTTGAGCAGTGCCTGATGACTTCAGACAGGCTGTTTTTAATTGACTCCTTGTTTTTTCTTGGAGGTGTATAGTTAGGCACTGGATGTCTCAAAGAACAACCACCATTTCCAAATGGAAATCAGCAGGGAAAATTTGCTTTTCTTTTAAAAAGAGTATTTATATACTCCGGGCCTACCTTGATAAGTTTGTCAAAACCTAGGGTAGATGTGCCGAGCACCCCCTAACTGACTGACCGGTTTGGGGTGGGTGTTGGGCAATCAATCGTTATTTCTGGAGACAGAGTTTAGAGGATGGTGTGAGGGTTCTGGGCTTCTTTCCCTTATGACTGTCTCTGGGTCGCCCCAGGTCCACTTTTTATATCTACACAACCAATAGCGTGAGCAGACACACAGCAGAAGCATTTGATTTTTCTAATTTTATTGTTAGATTTGTTTGGATCTAGGCTTGCTTTATGTACATATTCATGGTATAAACTATTGTTTTTTGTATATGGCACATTGTAATGAATTAATCATCCACTTCTTTGTATACGGGTCCCTTCTGGTTGTACACTGTATATCCAATTGACTCATTCATCTTCTGTACTTAAAGTTTTGTCCGGCCTTAGGCTACAAGTCTGCAGTCACTCTAAGTGACTGAAGACTTGTGAATCCTCACTTCGCACTCATTGTGCCCTGCTAGGATTATCTGGTGCTTGCGCCGGGAGTGAGCTGTCATGTGACTAAAGTATGTGCTTTGCATACTTCCGGCCACATTCTGACTAGTCTTGACTGACCTCGCTCAATACACTTGAATTGAGCGAGGCTGCGCCCACCTAGTAGGTACGTGACTGCATGTATGCAAATCATATACGTGCAGTCACGCGCCCTCCACTAGCACCAGAAAATCCTCACAGTGCACAGTGCATGTAATGTGAGGATTCACAAGTCTGCAGACAAATAGAATGACTGCAGACTTCTAGCCTGAGGCCGGACAATCCCTTTAAGTATTTTATTCTGTAATCTCTTAAACTTTGTATGTTTAAAACAATAATAAATTATGTTCTATGCACTCAGAACACTCAAGTTAACTATCGTTCTAAGCACATGGAAGTGCATTTGACCTGTCTAAACAGATCACTGATCTGTATGAAGAGGATAGGTGGTCATTTAATGGCTACGGTCTGCTTGTCTAAATGAGCTCTCACACTCTAAACCTAGGCATTATACACACAGTATAGAGGTGTAAAGCCAACATGTATACTTGTAAACAATGCATGCTTTGGCTAAAAAAAAAAACAAATACAAAAACAAGAGCATGAAACAATTTAGTTATCTAAGAGTTTCATCTATTATTTAGATGGATCATATCAAAGGAAAATTATTATCATGATGATGATGATGATGATGATGATGATTATTATTATTATTCTGTGTTATGTGTTAAGGTAAGTTCCCATGGTCATTCTGCAGTGGAATCCACAAGACTTTGTCCAATTGTTGGAATCTTGATGCGAATTTGCTGCAGATATTAACCTTCAAATTTTAAACACTTAAATCTGCATCATGAATTGATATGCTGGAGGCATTTCGGGTTTTCTCTTCATAATAAATGGGTAAAATTGCAAAGTGTTTGTGAAAAAAAAAAGAAAAAATCATTGCAACTTTCCAACTTACTTCTTGTCGAAAATCTTCGCTGTTTTTAAGAACAGAGGGATTTTTAATTTTAAAGCTTATTGCTCATTAGTTACCAGCCATCTATGTAGTCTATCAGCGGTGGTCAGTCTCCTAGTCAAGGAGCAGGTGTTGGCAATCTGGTCGGGTCACTGAATTTGGCCAGCTTCAGAGCCCCTGCACTCCTGTGATGCAACATTCCCATTGTTTGCTGGATTGAATAGTGGATTTTGTTTCAGAGGCACAGCCCTGCCACCAGCCCAAACTGTCAATCTGCTGGAAGTCAGGTGGGTGGTGCACTACTGAAGATAGAATCAGAAGAATAACCCTTCAAAACCCACATGACCACTCAATTATGCTGCAAACGTATCACTGAACACAAAAAGGAGATTTTTTTTTTAAGAAGCACTTCCATGTATATTTAGTTTTATTAAATGTGTGTGTGTAATGTAGTGTATTAATATACTCACCTACCGCTGCTCTCTCCAGTGTCCAGCACCCTTCTGCTCCTCTTCTAAGTGACGTCACCGCAATTCCAACCAGCCGGCTCACTCTATGCTTTATGCTTGAGACGGAAGTTTATTTTACAATTAAGGAATATTAAGACTTGTTCTGACTAGTGTTGAGCGAATTTGTTGGGCGTGTTCGTGGTTCCAACTTGTTTGCGCCAAAAATCGGCTCCGCCCATGAACATCCCTGATTTGCCACACTGTCACAATGACATCTGTGTGACAGCATGGCAAATCAGGGATTTTCATGGGCGGAGCCGATTTTTTGGCGCGAACAAGTCGAAACCCCGAACACGAATTTGAAATGCCGAACAAATTCGCTCAACACTTGTTCTGACGCTCCATAGGCCTCCATTGCAAAAGTCACTTCCGGGTCACGCAGACCTGGAGAGTATGCAAAGGGGTGACGTCACTGAGAAGAGGAGCAGAACAGCGGTGGACACTGGAGAAAGCAGCGGTAGGTGAGTATATTAATACACTCACACTACATTACATGCATTAAATCACTATTAGTTTGGCATGCCGTAAACCATAATTACTGCCACATATTGTATTGTAACAAAGTACTACATTCATTTATACGTTTTATTTAAAATGTAGCCCATATTAAACAAAACACTTTGCAAAGATTGTATTAAAATGGGATCCAACTTCACATTTCAGTGTGTTGCTGTAAACATACCATTATATATCAAAAAGAAGACAGAAGTCGCAATAGCATATAGAGTATTACTGTGCAGAATATCTAGAAAGAGCCATTAATCCTATGATTCAGGAGAATATCTTCAGTGTTTTGTATCTGAGCAGCAGATCTGTCATATTTATTATCTCCACCAGTCTGCACTGAATACACGTTGCTATTTAAAACCACTATCTATATTTAGGGAGATGCCAACTGCTGTGGTTTGTTCCTTGAAGCTGTGTGTTATTTTAAACTATGGATGGGATCAAATTTAGCGGTAACATTTTTAATATACAGCTAAGTATAGCCGTGATGATAACATGTCTTTATAAAATGTTCCTGAAATTTGGAGCTAACCAGCCTGGATTTAATTTATTTAATCCAGAGCACAATAGTCCGGCACTGGTCAAAAATATTGTATTGCTGATTGTCCGACGTGACACAGCTGAAAAGCTTTGTGGGACTTTTTTTTTTTATCACCCAGCCCTCATTTATAGACTCATCTTACTACATTCCTCAAAGATTTACAGTTGGTCTCGTAGTGAGAAACATCAGACTTCAGAAACAAGGCCTAAAGACAGGACAGAAAGTATCTGGGTAAGAATATTTCTGCATTTCTGTCATTCAAACAATTATTCAGGTCCAACTCTTCCCACTGGTACCTGCAGGACAGCCATAGGTCTCACCATCATATAGGGTACATCAGCTAGCCCTGCTGAAGGAGTGACCACTGATGACCCGACACCTTGAGGCTTAAGACCATATTAGTTGTTATATTAGTATGTACCTGTCATTTGATCACTGTATAGTATATCAGTATTATTCAGCACTGTATGGTTAGGGTGAATGCACTTTATTTATTTTTTGATGGCACATATGCATTTACTCTCCTATCAATTATATTAAAGGGGTTTTCTGGGAATAGAAGTAGGAAAGAAAAAAATGTAATTAACTATGAATTTCTAAATAAGTTTAATTAGCAACTCATACTTGTTTTATCTAGAGAGGTAGTCACTAAAGTACATTAACATGTCTGTCATCTTGTCACACTGACACTAAAAAATTAATAGGCCAGGTGCCTGTGAGCATGTGCAGTAGGAAGTTTCGATAATGTAACCTTAACATAACTAGGATGGACAACAGTGTGAACAGCCTCTTCTTACCACACTACCCCTGATAACCGTAGTATTAGATCAGAAAGACATGGCGGAAAGCAGTGTAAGGGCTTCTTCTTATCTCAGCACAACTGGTATCTCCAGTATTAGATTTGAAAAACATTGTGGACAGGAGTGTGAGCAGCTTTACCTTACCTTAGTACCCATGGTATCTCCAGTATTAGATCAGTAAGATATGGTGAACAGCAGTGTGAACAGCCTCTTCTTACTTCACCACCCATATATGTCCAGTATTAGGTCTAAAAGACAGGTTGGGCAGCAGTGTGAGATGCCTCTTCTTACCTCAGTACTCATGGTATCTCCAGTATTGGATCAGTAAGACATGGTGGACAGCAGTGTGAGATGCCTCTTCATACCTCAGTACCCATGGTATATCCAGTATTGGATCAGTAAGACATGGTGGACAGCAGTGTGAGATGCCTGTTCTTACCGCAGTACTCATGGTATCTCCAGTATTGGATCAGTAAGACATGGTGGACAGCAATGTGAGCAGTTTCTTCTTACCTCAGTACCCATGGTATATCCAGTATTGGATCAGTAAGACATGGTGGACAACAGTGTGAGCAGTCTCTTCTTACTTCACCACCCATATATGTCCAGTATTAGTTCTAAAAGACAGGTTGGGCAGCAGTGTGAGCAGCCTCTGATTGCCTCAGCACCCCTGTTATCTCCAGTATTAGGGTAATTTGCACTGTAGGATTAATGTAACGGAGCATTCATAGGAATGCTTGTTTAATGATAATTGTGCCATATAAACAGGCTGTCAATCACTCGATGAAAGAACAAAACACTCGTTTGTTGGGTGCAATGATCTTTTGGTTTGCCTAAATGATCAAAACTTTCAGCAGCGCATGGTCCTGTGTAAACAGGACTTGCGCTGTCGAGAAACAATGGCAGCCTACGCACATGTGCAGCCTTACTGCACATGTTCATAGTTACCTGTCCTATTAAAATCACAAGCCAGTGTAACAAGTTGGTGGCCATTTTAATCCTTTAGTGATTAACTCACTAGACAAAACGAATGAGATTAGATAATTAAAGGTATTCAGTAATATATTCATAGTGACATTTTCTCTCTCTTTTTCTATGTTTAGAGAACTCCTTTAAGTACATCTATGAATGTTACTGATGTTGCCATCTTGTTTTATGCTGCAAATTATATCCACGTTTCATTGTTTTTTAATTTGTAGCTAATATATCTTTATTATTTAGTGGTGTTTCTGCACCTATATAGGTTAGGTTTGCTGCACCACATGTTGGGGTGCCAACAGAAGGTACCACACGGGAATTCATATAATGTAAGGCTACCCCTGACTATCCAATATATTGGGCAGTTTCCAGTAGTCCAACCTCTTTGGTAATCTGGCTCTCAGGGTCCCAGCTATGGCACATAATTTAAATGTTGCTATATGTCCTGAAGCTCATATTTATGAATTTTAAGGTTCTCCAGGTGCTTTTTTTATTTAGCTCTTTTATTGTTAAGAATAAAAGGGTTCTCTCTATTCCTATAGCCCCCACTAAACTAAGTACCATTGCATTTAAACATTGTAACAGCACCCAAGTCCATACATGGACACCTCCTTCCATCACTGTTGGTGAACAGTAAAGTGGATTACACAATGAGGCTTTCTCCACCGCAGCGTGTCTATTTCTGACATAGTCTCATTCTTAGTGGGAAACCTCTCAGAGTAATGTACAGCGTGCCTCCCATCGGTGCCCCTGTCACGTGATCGTGGGACGCTGATGGATTGTCATCCATATACTGAACAGTTAAAGATGGTGTTTCCATAATCCCCAAAGAGAATCCTGGCCACATATTTTACTCCCTAGATCGGTCCAATTATCAGGAGGGCGTAATCTCGCTTAAAGGATGAACACTGACCAACTATGTTTTCAATATTCTTCAATAATAAAATTAACCAAGTCTCAAATACATGTAATATTAACCATTCCACATCTCCTCTCCTTTACCCTCTACCTGGCATATTTGAATGCCAACCTAAATGCATCAAGTCAACTCGATCACATAATTGGTGTCATGCTGTGCAGTGATACAGTTTGCTAGACTTTTAAACACACAAAAATACATATACATTAGACCAAAGGAATAAAAGGAAAGTATGTTGGAGGCTAATTTGGGTGAATGTTTGCTTTCAATTGTATTGTTTGAATGTCTGCATAAATGAGAATTACTGAGCTGGAACAGTGCAGCAGAGGAAAACTGTTAAGGCATGGACTAGTAATAATACCCTGCTAACAAATAAAGGAAAAAAGCAACTCCATAATAACATTACTGAAAACAATTCTGCTTCCTATGTCAACAAACATGAGTGCTTGAAAGGAATAGACAGTAATATGGATAGTGATGTCAGTAGTATGTGTAACTTATCGAGCTAAAGGCCTTTGTGGTTTCTCTGTAGGCAGTGCTTCCTCTAGGGAAACCAGTGCTGTAACCAGTGAAGGAGGCAGGGGCATTCCAAACCAGTGGACGGAACGCTGCACTCATGGCCACACCACGGGTGCCCCAAGCAGCATCTCTGATTAAACTTCAGTTTCTGAAGAATAGAGCCAGCCATTAGAATAAAGATGCTATTGGGGCAATAGTTCATATAAGTCATTGTGTCTAGCTTATGTTGGCAGTTTGGACTGAACGCCCTTTAATTTCAGGATGCTGTACATATGAAAAAGGTGCAGAGTTTACAGTACCTACATATAACAATACATGAGCACATGACAATGAGTAGAAACAAATACAATAAATATGACTAGGTTATGGGATTTTGCCCAGGAGGGTTTACAATCTACAAAGGAGGTGGGAAGGAGATAGTGAGGGTAGAGCTGTTCATATGGTACTGTGGTAGAACCGGGTTATTGTAGGTTTTTCAAGAGCTGGATCTTCAGGTTGGGATTGAAAGTCTTGAAGGTGAGGGTAGGTCTAGTTGGGGTTGTGCTTTCTAGAGTATATGGGATACATACAAGAAATATTAAAGACAGTTGTAAGAAGAGAGCAAAGAAGGAGTTCTTGTGAGGAAATAAGATTATATAGGTGGCTCAGTGGTTAGCACTGCAGCCTTGCAGCGCTGGGGTCCTGGGTTCAAATCCCACCAAGGACAACATCTGCAAGGAGTTTGTATGTTCTCCCCGTGTTTGCGTGGGTTTCCTCCGGGTTCTCCGGTTTCCTCCCACATTCCGAAGACATAATGATAGGGAATTTAGATTGTGAGCCCCAATGGGGACAGTGCCCATAATGTCTGTAAAGAGCTGTAGAATTAATGGCGCTATATAAGTGAGTAAAATAAAAAAATAAAATGGTGGGAGGCAGCAAGAGAGTATGTAAAAAATGTATGCATGTGTGTTGAGGACTACAGAGCTCGGCAATGTATCACAAGTATCCCACGCCAGCAGATATTGGGGAAGATAAGGGTCAGACTTTTGAAACAGGCTGATACTTTTGTCCTTATGAAATAGGCTGACACCAGAATAGTCTTGAAGTGGCTTACTCACCTCTTCCTATTGAGAATACATGCGCATTAAAGGCATGTAGCATCCTACAGCATCCTCCACCGGAACCTCCAATGACAGGTTCAGAACATTTAAGGGATCACGTTTAAATCCACACGGATCCCTGTACAGGCTTCTCTGGAGCACCGCACCTGCCGAGACCTTAATCTATGGGGCTGGCCATTATCGCCTCCTACACTATCTCGCAAAATATATCCCATACACGTGGCACACAGGACCGAGCCAACTGCAGCACGGCACCAGACCATATTTTTCTGTCTGCCACTTATAATTTCCCAGCAGACGCGGTCCTTGGCTCCAGGACACCCTGAACCCAGCACTTTTCTAACTGACGGGCATACTCCATCCGTGTCTAGACCCAGACACCTCCTACCAGAATGGTTTCCTTATCTAAGAATTGCCCCTCACTTCTTCTTGACTGGTAATTCTTCTCTCTTTTTTTCCCGGATGCGTCTATCCACTTGCGACATTGTGATCAAGGCCACAGTGTTGGCCGAAACGTCCACTAGTCGCCTCAAGCATCACCCTTTAAATAAAGTTTCACCTTAAGCATACCATACCTCTACGTGTGCAGTGATTTTTACGTTTTTTTACTGACGGTACCACTGGCTCCCTTCACTAGCACCGTGCCTTTCCACTTTGTTGAGTGCTAGCCTTCATCGTTTCCACTGCACGCAGCCTAATGCAGGGGGAGAAAATTAACTTTATTCTCCTGGCAGCATTCAGTTTCAGTCATGGGGGCACTCATCGCTCTGAAAATACAGAGTGGCGACTGGAACAGTGCCCTCGGCCCTGACTGACACAGGCTCTGCATTGCGGTTGGCTGTTAGTCAGGGCCGGGGGCACGATTACAATTGTATTCTCAGAGCGATGACTGAACCGGCGCCGCCCTTGCCCCCATCACTGAAACTGAATGCCTGCAGGGAGAATGAAGTAAATTTTCTCCCCGCTGCATTCGGCTGCGTGCAGGCGCTGGGCAGCATAATAATGCTATTAACATGCAGAATAACCGCATATCTGCAGGTTAACAGAGTTATTTCTGGTGACAGGTTCCCTTTAAGCTAACAACTATATAATGTGTATGGCCAACTTAAAGTACCACTCCAGTGTTTTTGCTTTTTCTAGTGCAGCGCTGGAGTGGTGTCCCTAATCTAAGTTCCCTAGCCCTAGTATTATACTTACCAGCTGCCGTCTTCACCTTTTATTGGCGCCGCTCCGGCCGTCTTCTGCAGGTTGTGACCTGCTGTATCGCTCCAGTGTTTGATGGGCGACCTGGAAGTCACAACTCAATGTAAGTCTATGAGAGCCAGAACGAAGACAAAACGAGACACTCATAGATTGCATTGAGAGCTTGTCACTGTCACCTCTGACTTACAGTCAGTCAATAGTTGTGTTCACAAGATGATGGTGAGGGACCGGGGCAGGGCTAGGAAGAGCAGAAAACAGTGGTTGATAGGGTCAGGGAACAGACATTAGTGGCACCATTCACTAAACAAAAAACGCTAGAATCATGCTATAAGGATAGAGATTTTATTTACAGGCAGGTAAACCACCTTTACATTCTGTGAGGTCAGATACGCCCTTGTTATACAATGTTTTATGAAATGAAATGTGGATAAGGCCATATTGTCATCCGTATTCTATCCACGTTCTTTTTTTACATCCATAGAACATCCATATGTCATCCTTTTATTACACATTAGCAGTTAACAAAATTTACAATACAAAATAGAGTTTCCTATGATAATAATTGCAATGTATCCATAAAAAGCGAATGGAATATGGATGATCGTTATGGAATGTGGGTTTTTTTTGAGCATTCGTAGTTTGTATGGGCAAATTATATTTTAAAGCGAAAAAACCTAGTGCATGCCGATAATTTTTTTTTCACACGGAGCCTCAGTTCAACTAAAAAAGCCTATTGAGCAATATTGGTTGGTATCGTGTCGATTTGCTATCAGAGTTTAACAGGGACAGCGCTAATGCACTATGTATAATGCACTCATCTAACCGATTGCCAAGTGGGAGAAATAGTGCTGTGATTTAATGCATTTTTCAATGATGAATAATATGGCTACATAAATGTAACACTATATTGCAACATTTTTGTATTCTCTAAATGCCGCAGTGGTACAAATTGTAAAACAGTTGATGCAGTGCTGACAAGTTTACAGGGAATTGACAGGAAATTTGAGTTCCTTGTGGCTTTCTGGCACTATTATTGGAATTTCTATTTTTGCAATAACCTAATAATATTTCATTTTATATGCAATTTGGAGTAGTTTTTATTACCTACATGGGTATTCCCCTTAAAATAAATTCTAGCATACCCCTAGGATCTGCTAACCCTTGAAGACCAGCGGCTGTCTAGACCCCCACCAATTAGGAATGAGTCTAGTAATATGCCATCAATAATGGCATGGAAGTTCATTTAAGAAATATATGTTTATTAGGCAAAACTGACAACTATATGTATTAAGCCAGAAAAGGTTCAAACAGCAGTTGTCAATTCCATTTTAACCCCCTCTTTTTAGGTCATATAGGTCCTGATTCATCAAGGCCGGTGTTTTCCACATTGACCTTGATGAGGAGTGAGACGCTTCTGATTCATTAAGAGGCATATTTACGAGGTAGTCCAGGTTTGGGATGAAAGTCTACTATCACTCTATGTGACTGCAGACTTTTGAATTCTCAGAGCGCACACTGCACACTGTCAGGATTCTCCGATGTGGCGACGAGAGTGTGTGGTCACACGACTGCAAGAATTCGAGTTCAATACTTGCGGTCACGTGCCGACTATACGTGCTCGGCTTTACTCAATTTAGTTATATTGACCATGCATATCTAATCAGAATGGAGTCAGTTGTATGCAAAACGCATAAAAAGTTAATTCAAAAGTGACAATCAATATGGCTGGGCTTCTAGCAATGGGCTAGTGGGACAACAGCACACTGGTGGACATAGCCAGAAGAGGGCCTGTGTGTAAGATCAGTGTATGGGCCCTTTGCATAATGCACAATTCCACATGCTGTGGAGGTGGTAGTGGGCCCCCTTACCTCTTGGGCCCCTGTGCTGCTGCACAGTTTGCTCCAATATGTCACCCCTGCAGCAGCAAGTGTTTAATATCCCTGCAGAACCAACACAGAGAAAATGAAGCAATGCTGCCAGGGCAGACAGTTGATTAATCTGGCTTCCACCTCCTAACACCTTTAGAAGGCAGCTGATTTTGCAGGTGATGCCACTGTCAGGCAGGAATTTTCCCTGTAGTGAAATATAGGATTATACATTGGCTCTCAGATAACCGGACTTCTGCGTAATACAAGAACAAGGTAAATCCGCCAATGTGGGAACAGACATCCTCCTTTCTGCCTCTTAAAGCGGGAAAGAGAGTCAGTGGGGGAGTCTAACATGGGTGGGTGAAAGATATGACGTTCTACCATTCTGTAAAAAACGTCAATAAAGGAGACAACTCTCAATACAAAGCAGAAACCCTTTTAGGGTATGTGCACACAACGTCTTTCCCAGGTGAGCGAACCCACTAAGTTCTTCAAGATAAGGCACTTCAAGAACCACCGTTTTTTTTTTATTCACTGAAGCATTTTTTTACCTTCTTTTTGTTATTATCTGAGCACTTTTTCAACAATTTTGACCACTGGCATTTTTTAGTGTTTTTCAAGCATTTTTAGGGCACTTTTTTTTTTTACTGGGGACTTCCGGTCTGTTTTTAAACTCCATTCAACAATGAAGAAACCGCTGGCATTTTTCAAGCAAAAACGTTGGCAAATTGCTCAAAAAGACATGTGGGCGTCTTTTGAACCTTCCCATTAACGTCTGTTGTAAAGTATGCATATATTGCTTCTTTTGAAGCTAAACTTGTGATTTTTCAGGCGGTTTTTGAAGTAGAATCTGCCTGAAAAAAACATTACGTCCACATACCCCAACTGTTCTTAAAAAAGCAATAGTGACCTTTATTATGACTGCTACCATACATGCAGAAATGAGTAAGCAAATTTCTCTGATAAGCAGATGGCTCCACAGGATGGCTTACTGCAAAATCATAACAGAGGATTTAGCAGACACACTCGAAATCTGACATCCTCCTGTAGCGCCTATGGAATGTAATCCATCAGGTACCAAATGCATGCACGACTTGTCCTTCATTTGATATACTGACCTCTCTGCTGACTTAATAGGGGAACAAAAATAGGCCCAGGGCAGGTGGCACAGTTTGCCTTGACCAATGAACAGGCAGATCCAGCAAAGGTTGTTCTTGTGAATGATGACTGGCTTCATCAAATATTTATTTTGGTTTCTCTTTATCTACAGTGTAACCAATCTGAGAATTTGGAAGTCAGACTGATATTAACTATTAGGTTACCAGACTTCTGTCTGACTAATGTCGGAAACATATAGCTCGGCAGTTATCTATACACCAAAGTTGTCATGTTATTGATAAACCAAACATCCTGGATGATTGGACAGCAAATTACTTCTTCAATCCCGAGCAATTTGTTGCACTTGTTTTTCTCCCAAGAGGCACCACTTTTCATTTTTTTTATCAACGTAACTGTATGAGGACTTGTTTTGTTTGCGGGATGAGTTGTAGTTCTGAATGGCACAATTCATTTTACCATGTAATGTACAAGAGGGACAAAATGGTAAAAAATGCTATTCTTTTTTTTTTTTTAAGTTTGGTTTTTATAGTGTTCATTATACGGTAAAAATAATTTGGGCATATGATTGTTCAGTATGAATATATAAATTATTTTAGTTGTTAAAAAAAAATTGTAACTTTACCCAAAAAAATTTACGTTTTATCGTCATTTTTTAAGATCCGCAACTTTTTTTTTAAAAAAAATTCTGTCAATGGCGCTTGGTGAGGGCTTATTTATTGTTGTTTTTATTGATACCATTTTGGGGTATACAGTGGTGTGAAAGAGTGTTTGCCCCCTTACTGAATTCTTATTATTTTGAATCTTTGTCGCATTTAAATGTTTCAGATCACAAAATAAATTGAAATATTACACAAAGATAACAGAAGTAAACCCAAAATGCAGTTTTAAGGGAAGGTCTTTATTATTAAGGTAAAAAGAAATCCAAACCTACAGGGCCCTTTGTGAAAAAGTGATTGCCCCCTAAACCTAATAACTGGATCAGCAACCCTTAGCAGCAACATCTGCAATCAAGTGTTTGCAATAACTGGCAATGAGTCTTTTACAATGCTCTAGAGGAACTTGGCCCACTCACCTTTGCAAAATTGTTGTAATTTAGCCACATTGGATGGTTTCCGAGCATGAACTGCCTTTTTAAGGTCATGCCACAGCATCTAAGTCGAATTAAGGTCAGGACTTTGACTAGGCCACTCCAAAGTCTTAATTTTGTTTTTCTTATGACATTCAGAGGTAGACATGCTGGTGTGTTTTGGAGCATTGTCTTGCTGCATAACCCAAGTGCGCTTTAGCTTGAGGTCACGAACAAATGGCCGGACATTCTCCTTCAGGATTTTTTGTAGACAGCAGAATTCATAATTCAGTTTACCACAGCAAGTCTTCCAGGTCCTGAAGCAGCAAAACAGCCCCAGACCATCACACTACCACCACCATATTTTACTGTTGGTATGATGTTCCTTTTCTGAAATGCCATGTTACTTCTTCGCCAGATGTAATAGGACATATACCTCCCAAAGAGTTCAACTTTTGTCTCTTAAATCCACAGAGTATTCTCCCAAAAGTCTTGGCGATTATCAAGATGTTTTCTGGCAAAACTGAGACAAGCCTTTATGTTCTTTTTTGCTCAGCAGTGTTTTTCGTCTTGGTACTCTGCCATGCATGCCATTTTTGCCCAGTCTCTTTCTTATGGTGGAGTCATGAACACTGACCTTAACTGAGGCAAGTGAGGCCTGCAGTTATTTTGATGTTGTTGTGGGGTCGTTTGTGACCTCCTGGATGGGTCATCGCTGCACTCTTGGGCTAATTTTGGTTGGCTGGCCACTCCTGGGAAGGTTCACCACTGTTGCATGTTTTTTGCCATTTGTGGATAACGGCTCTCACTGTGGTTCGTTGGGGCCCCAAAGCTTTAGAAATGGCTTTATAACCTTTTCCAGACTGATAAATCTCAATTACTTTTTTTCTCATTTGTAGTTGAATTTTTTGGGATCGCAGCATGATGTCTAGCTTTTGAGGATTTTTTGGTCTACTTCACTTTGTCAGGCAGGTTCTATTTAAGTGATTTCTTGACTGAGAACAGGCCTGTGTGTGGCTGGGGAAATTGAACTCCGCTTCCCAATGATTTGATAAACCACAGTTAATTTATGTTTTAAGAAGGGGGCAATCACTTTTTCACACAGGGCCCTGTAGGTTTGGATTTCTTTTTCCCTTAATAATAAATACCTTCATTTTGTGTTTACTTGTGTTATCTTTGTCTAATATTTCCATTTGTATTGTGATCTGAAACATTTAAGTGTGACAAACATGCAAATGAATAAGAAATCAGGAAGGGGGCAAACACTTTTTCACACCACTGTATACAATGGTTTGATCCCTTTTTACTGCATTTTTTTGATAGAAGTGAGGAGTCTGAAAAAAAAAGGCAATTTGCATGTTAATTACTTTGATTGATTGGACTGTTACAGACAAGGCAATAGCAGATATGTTTATTTTTTTATTGCTTTATTTTAAACTAGGAAAAGTGTGGCGATTCAAATTTTTATTTTTTTCATTTGTTTTAGATTTTCAACATTTTTGTCTTATATTTATGATTAATTTTATCTATTTACCCCATATCTATTGATCTATGTCTTTAACATCTAAACATCTGTAATTTCCATTCTGCATTCTATTCGGGTACGTGTCACACGGAAGGCACAGGGATGTCACACTTTATATCATCCGTGTGCACGTGTGCAGTACATATTGTCATCCGTGTTGATGCAAAAAAAACAGTCACACGGACACATAGATTATAATGGGTGTGCGTGTGTACATGTCTTCGGTACGGGTGAAAATGGAGGCCACATGTACTGGAAACATGGATGTGTGAAGGAGGCCTAATACAGCTGACATGTGCTAATTGTGGAGTGGGTTAAGGTTAAGCTCCTGTGCCTGTTTCAACAAGCGGACCTAGGTGTGGTTGTAAAATTATGTCCATATGCGCCAATGGGTTAAAAGTATAAAAACCCTAAATCTGCCATATACTGTATATACTTTCAAATAAAAGGAGCCTGCCACTACAGTATTGGCAGTATGTGTTATCAGTGACCCATAAATACAGTAATCACATGGCTGAGTTGTATCCAATTATCAGAAGATACCCGGCCATAAAAGTCAATGAGAAATTGTACTGCACTCGGATGACATCTGAGTGCAGTCCGATTTCCGCGCACTGACAGAATGAAGAAGATGGAGGAATTTTTTTCCCACCTTCTCATGTGAGAAAATCAGATGACACTCTGATCACACTCTGATCAAACTCAGATCAGAGTGTGATTATCATAATCAGCCCGATTCAGTTGGATGAGAGAATATACACTGGTGTGATCCTAGCCTTATATGAATGAAGGAAATGGATCCTGGCCGCTCACAGTACCTCGTTCCGGCAGAGCATGTACTTTAATGCTGGTGGTAGGATATTACCAGCCATCATGTTTCTGCATTGCTCACAGTTATGGGCAGACCACACGTCATAAACACAGCACAGGGACCGGAACGGAAGTTCAGGGGCTACTTGTCTGCGTTACTTATGCTCACAATGTAATCAATATTACATATACTGGAAATCTTTGCCACTATCCTTTGCATTTCTAATATGAAGTGATTCAATAAGAAGACAACAACTATTGATCCCACTGCAGTGACTCAGCACGCAGTCTAGGAGACAGTTTTATTAATTATTTATTACATGCAATACTAGATGGATCTCTTTAATCAATATTTTAATTTTAATAACTACACAATAAATCAGTGGCAGCTACATGAATATAAATGCTGCATGAGAATGAGACACACTGCTATATTAGTATTTGGTATTTCGAGTCAATTTGTATTAACATTTCTAATTTGAGTCAGCTTATTTCTTTTATCACCCATTAACATCAGAGAATGAATACACAAGACATTTACCTTCCAAATTGTCAAGCCTGGAAGTACACTGCATATTACAGTACTGGCATTGTGGATGAGATATAATCCGCAGCATAAACTAAATTGCGGTTGCAGATTTCAAATCCGCAGCATTTATACTGCAATTGTAAAGGGAATTTTTGCTTTTCCTGAAGAGTTTCCTAAAGCAGTTTTGAAGAGTATTTGAAACATTGTTGAAGAGTTTTTTCCTAGAGCGTTTTTGCAGCTTTCTGATTGGACAGTGCCTTGTTTGGAACGGATTCCATCAGGAGTCACTTCAAGGGTGTGTTTACAGTATTTTTTGCTGAGTTTTTGGAGCAGAAACTCTCCAAAAACAACAGGTTTTGTTTGAAAAGTTGGGTGTGTGAAAATGGCGCATTTACAGATGGATTCCATCTGGAAAAGTGCTAAAAAAATAACATATGCAAGTCAATGTCACAACGAATTGCTATACATACGTTCAGTCTTTTGTAACTTCTTTTAAGTTCTTCAGGTTTCGAAAGCCATGAAGAAGCTAAAATAAGTGCCTCAACCATTCTTAACGTGACTTCTTGTTTGGATGCCACCACTATTTTATATGGAAATTTTTTTTTAAAAAAAGATGCCGGCGGCAAAGAAGATGCTTCAGCAAAAACACCAAGGCTCTGTCTCTGAAGTGCCTTTGGCTTAAAAAACGTATTCTATGATGCCATGTGCACACGGTCTTGGAAAGTTTCTGCTCTGAAAACTCACACTCCAAAGAAGTGACATAGACTTCTTCCCACAAGGCGTTTCTCAAAACATGAAGCGGAAAAGAACGCCCTAAAGACTGAACATGTGACCATTAAAGTGCTTTTACAATAAATGTGAATGTGAAGAGTATCTCAAGCATTTTTTTTAAGTGGACCCTGCACCAAAAAACTCTATGTACACATAACTTTAAGGTATATTCACACTATGTTTTTTTTTCAGCATTTTTGCGTTGGCTCTCTCCGAAAAAAAAAGTGCTCAAAACAATCTTTCCATTTATTTCTATGTAAAAATGACTTTCTTATTCATATGTTCAAGAACTCCACAAGAAGCATAAAACACATATCTTAAAAATTTCGAGACGTTGCTGTTTAAAACTGAGCAGAATTCTGGAAGTGAAGAGCAGACACACAAGGTCACAGTGGAACAGGTGACATTTGTAAATGATACCGGTCGTGGAGCTTTGCTCACTGGTGCATGAAGCCCTTATACTGTATAAAGCAATATTTCTCAACGTCGTAATTTAATTCCTAGAACAGAAACTACAGAGGTTTATGGGAAGGCTGAGGTATGAAAATCTTATGGGAGGGTTTCAAAAAACAACAGGGTGTGGGTTAGGAGATGATTTGGAGTTAGAACTTGTGTGTCTTGAATAACCAAATATTTTCTGTCATGCTTGGCTTCACCTAGATTTGCAGCTTCGACCAGGAATTCAGTATCTCCAAACTTTTACAATTAGATAGAGTCACTTTAATACATATGATTTCCTTCATTTACATTTTTTGATTAATAAGAAGCATACAAGTTCTTCATAGTAGGTAAAACTACTATAGAAAAGGGACTATGATGCAGGAGCCCTTTTATTAGCCATTTTGATCGGAATAGCAGCGATGACTACAGTGGTAGAGAGTAATGTTTGTAATCTCATTTGGAGGCATTTCCTGCTGTTACTTTTGCAGAAGCCACCATCGCAACAAAACACAGATAGTACACCATCGCAACAAAACACAGATAGTACATGTGGCCTCCTTCAGCACACCCCAAAATGAATGCAGACTACACCCCCTAAACAAATGCAGATACATCAATTTAATGAAAACCCATGAACAAAGTCATCAAAAAAGACCTTCTGGAAAAAACACCCCAAATAATATGCACTTCAGACCAACTAAAAAATATATGGACGCCAAACCAGACCTGTCCCCGGGTTTACATGCCCCAGATGTGTTTCTTTCGGTTTACAGACCCAAAACCAGAACCTCTGTTAAATCTCCACTTACACCTTCTCCTTCTATGTCTTCTTCTGTCAACAAGCACCGCCTTAGTCATTTTGTGGGCAGCGCTGATGATGGCAGAGATGTCCGGACCAAAAGCTCTGGGCGGCTCAAGCTTTGTCCAACTAGAAATACTGTTAAGGCTGGGACCTGTAATGCTGCCAAGTTTGTCAGTATGGGTTTGTGTGATGTTCTGCAGAAGTAATTAACTCCCTGCTTTGGCCAATGAGTCATCATGACACCCTACTTAATTCCCAGCATACTGCTGGGAGGTGCCAGTTATAAATTATACTTGCTTTGGATCAGCCAGTTTGTTTCCCGTTTCTGACAGTGGCCCATGTTTAGACAATCCTGACTATTCTCTTCATGTCCCTTATCTTCTGGTGGTCTTCACACTGCTTCCTGAACATCCCCTGTCAGCTCACTCCTCTAGTCAGCAGCTACTCTGTGGACTCAACCCAGGGGCCCCTGGGTAAGCCAGGATCCCTGTATAGTAGTTAAAGCATGAAGGCCAGGGAAATATCTGGTATCTGAGAGGACTAGGTCTGCTTCTACCACACACAGTGCCCTTGTGACACTTTGTTTAGTCATACCACCAGCAGACTTCAGATCAAACCTTTATATACTACACCCATGAATTAAGATACCGCTCCTTATTTCTGCACGTCACTTCTGAATACCACCGCAGACAATGTACTCAAACTTTTAGATGCCAAGATGACGTCTGCAGTCAGGCTCAGGAGTGGGGGGGAAGCACAGAAACAAGAAAAGGTGAGTATGTAGGCGACCTAGATTTACTGGTTCATCAAACAGATCTCCCCTTTTTTAGGGTCTTCAGGAAATTTTGCGTGAGTTGGCAAGTGCAAGCATTTGAACCAAAAAATGGACTGAATCTACAAAGAAGGAAGAGTATAAAGGAAAGATTTCCTTTTTTTCTAGAATTACTACTATATTTGTTTCAAAGGCTGCAATAAAATCTTCCACAAAAACTGCATGTGTAGTTACAGCCTTGGGCCGAGTTCACATCTGCGTCATAGGAGCAGAAAAGCAGAATTAAAGATGTGTTGGATCAGATTAGCAGTGCGGCTTGTCCTCACTGAAATCCTCATTACTTATCTTTGATCTCTGAATTCCATATCATAGGCCTTACTTAGAACAGGATGGTATATAGGTTGGTTATTTGGGGGTACTATCTATATTCACCTGTTGTTTTTCATTAATTCTTTACTATATTACATGGGCAATTGGTTGGATTGTATTACATTTATACATGATATGAATACCGCATTTGCACGTTATTGACTTATTAATTTTTATATTGGCTTTCTATTTTCCATCTACCGTTCATTATATGCCTCCTTTCAGGTTTTCATGGTTTTGGGATATACTCATATAGACAATTGTTTTGCCTACCCAGAATCTGGGGATTTACATTATTGTGGCTATTATGCAATCACCATTACTATGGAGGTCGGTGTTATAATTACTTCGGTTTTTAATTGTTTTTAGCTTTGCATGTATTTGTCTCAAGTAAAACGCCTTTATTTATAGATAGGTGTTCGTATGTGTTTGGTACGCTCTTTTCCCTTGTTTGTTGGGGATCAAATTAGCAATGGACACCAGAGGTTATTCCAAGGCGCCACCAAAGTATCAGTTGGGCTATCAAAAAAAACTGCTGCATGCTGTCCTACTTTTTGTCAGATATGAAGGAATATAAGATGAGATGACGCGCCCCCTGGTCCGTGGAGTACTCGGTGCAGGGCCGGTCGTTGCTAGGGGAGATGTCTCAGTGGCGGTGACCCGGTCCGTGACCCAGGGCGGTCAATCAAAAGGGGTTATTTACAGGGGATTTATGTACACAGTTCGTGACGCCACCTGTGGATTGCGGCTAAAGGGAGTAGCCGCTGCGGAGCAGGTCCTCTTGAGCTGATATTAGTGCAGCAAAGCTGGTGTGGCTCTCCACAGGTAGAGCTTAGCTCCAGGACAGTGTAGATGTTATAGGTTGTGCTGGGCGTTGTAGTGCAGGGGTGATGGCGCAGATATTAATCACAGAGACAGTGGGGTGCAGTCTTCCGAGTTTACTCACAGTTCTTAAGTTCCTCAGGTTACAGGTTCCGGACTACAACCTCCCACGTCGTGCTGAGTTCACCAGGCAGGGGTTCAGCAATCCCTCGGGTAGTTCAAGAGTGCCTGACAGGACCCCTTTCCATGTGCCTTCCTCAGTCGTCTTCCTGCACTGGCTCTCGCCCTCCTGCCCTGCGCCTCGCAATCAGTGTCCCAATCCGGTATCCTCGGGTCTTGTCGGGCGACCTGCAGTCCCCTGGACCCTCTGTGGCCTCCTTCTCAGCGATATAATTGCGGATGTGGCCACTGCACCTTACAAGTACAGCAGCCTCCGGTTCCTAGCTGAGCCTTGTAGTTCTCCACTAGTTTAGGGGTCGGTCCCCTCTGCGGCTCGATCCCTCCACCGCCTGGCAGATTCGGGCGTACGGGTGGCCTCCAGCACTTCCTGTACCCCTGGGATCCCTTCTGTTCCTGGAGCCTTTCTCCTGCTCCCTCTCCTCTCTCAGTCCTGGGCCTCTCGGGCTGGGCCCGCCTCCCGAGCAGAGCTCCTGCAGAGCCTCTGCTCCATTCACTTCTCCTCCTCTGACTGAACACACTCTCTCAAGATGGCTCCTCTTTTTATACAGCTACTGAAGTGCTCCCCTCTGATCTATGTCCTCCACCCACAACCACTACATGGTTCCCCCTCGCTAGGTTCCCCTCCACTCCAGCCAGGGACCAGGGACTGTGCTCTCCCGTAAGAGCAATCTCGCCCTGCCCTACTGAAGTGGAAGTGTTGGATGCAGGTGTTAGGGTCCCGGGCAGCACTCTATCCTTACCTGAGAGTGGGATTCCACACCTCTGGGTGAGATGCAGTACCTCTGTGGCGACTGAACCCTCAGGGGCGCCACGATAACATAATATAATATGACAATTAGAAGATTTGCATATAAAGTGTCCTTTGTACAATCTACAGCAGCGTAACGACCGTGGTCGCAGCCTGCCGATGCCAGCTGAAAGTTCAATTGGATGTGCATCCTTGGACGCACATCCAGTTGAAGTGTATTGCCGAATGGGTCTGTGCGCAGCAATACACGTTGCCGGACAATCAGAGGCCAGCAGCTGACGTCAGTGTGCATGTGATGGGGCGCATGGCAGTGACGTCATATGCTCCCATCACACACCGAAGTCAGCTGCCAGCTTCACAAGAGGATGCATGCAGCGGGGGAGCGAGGGGAAGGTATTTATTTATTTTTTTAAAAAAATCAGTGGCCATTCTAGTACATGGCGCATTCTACTTTATGGTTGACTATGGGGTGCATTATAGTACATGGGTGACTATAGGGTGCATTATACTGTATGGATGACTATGTGGTGCATTATAGTACATGGATGACTATGGAGTGCATTATACTTTATGAATGACTATGAGGTGCATTATACTTTATGGATGACTATTGGATGCATTATACTTTATGGATGACTATGGGGGTTATTATACTTTATGGATGACTATGGAGGTGCATTATACTTCACGGATGACTGTGGTTCATTCTACTTAATGAATGACTATGGGGTGAATTATACTTTATGGATGACTATGAGGTGCATATACTTTATGGATGACTATTGGATGCATTATAATTTCTGGATGACTATGTGGTGCATTGTACTTTATGGATGACTATGTGAGGATGCATTATACCTCATGGATGACTATGGGGTGAATTATACTTTATGGATGACTATAGAATGCATTATACTTTATGGATGACTATGGGGCACATTCTGCTTTATGGATGACTATTGGGGTGCATTATACTTTATGGAGGACTGTGGGGGTGCATTATACTTTATGGATGACTTTGGGGGTGCATTATACTTTATGGATGACTATGGGGTAAATTATAGTACATGGATGATGGGGCACATTAGACTTTATGGATGACTATGGGATACATTATACTTTATGGATGACTACGGGGTGCATTATAGTACATGGATGACTATGGGGCACATTATACTTTATGGATGACTGAGGTGAATTATACTGTATGGATAACTATGGGGTTAATCATACTTTATGGAGGACTATGGGGTGCATTATACTTTATGGAGGACTATGGAGGTGCAGTCTACTTTATGGAGGACTATGGGGATGCATTATACTTTATGGATGACTGTGGTGCATTCTACTTTATGGATGACTATGGGGATGCATTATACTTTATGGATGACTTTGGGGATGCATTATACTTTATGGATGACTATAGGGGTGAATTATAGTTTATGGATGACTATTGGATGCATTATACTTTCTGGATGACTATGTGGTGCATTCTACTTTATGGATGACTATGTGGGGATGCATTATACTTGTCACTGGTATAACAGGTTTGACAGACAGTCGTTATGGATCCAGCTGTAGAAGGTCACTGCACTTGGCTTTGCAGACACCTTCTTGATCTTTGCATCATCCTTCTCTCACTAGGACCCAACAGTGATCTCCACCTTCTGCTGCTAATTTACACATCCTTGCTGGATATTTAAAAATCCTCAGTGTCTCTAGAGAGTGGCCGTTGATAGGAGTATTTTCCTCTGTTCAGGCCTGGAGTTCTAGCAGTCGGCTAGTTTCTTCTTGGAGTTCCTTGGTGGATTGTTGTTGTGGTTTCTCTGGTGTCTTCTCAAAGCTAAGTGTATCCCCTTGTCTGTTTGCCTTGTTTGTCTTCAGTTGCAGTGAGGCTGACTAGTGCTCAACCCTCCCCTCCCTACCTAGGGCCTAGCTCTAGGGTCAGTCAGGGATTAGGTATCCTGCTAGGCGATAGGTGCGGAACCTATTTCGGGTCGATAGAGGAGTCAGGGTATTGTTTGATCTGCTTAAGGGGTCTCCACTCTCCGTAGTTGTTGGGCTTCCCTCCCTTTTTCCATTGTCGTCTACTGGGTCCTTCCCATACCTAGCTTGACAATAATTTATGGATGACTATGAGGGTGAATTATACTTTTTGGATGACTATGGGGCCCATATACCAAGATTGGGGATATATATACCAGAATGGGGACCAGGATAAGGGACATATAGCAGACTGGGTGACATATATATGGGGATGGGGCCAGGATGAGGGACATATATACCAGGATAGAGGATGCATACATAATTTATTCAGGATGGGGGGGGGCTGGTAGAAATCTTGTACCGAGGCCCATCTGACTCTAGTTACACCACTGACAATCTACAGTGAAATTTTCAAAGACCATGTTTGACAGTACAATCTCCATAATGATCAGATTTTTCTGTGATAAATTTGCAACTATGCAGAATGGTCTTCCTGACCAGTGATGACTCTTCTGTGTAGTTTTTTTTTGCAGAAGTCCCCTTTATAAAAACAAGAACACATCTTGTAACATTCCCCTATAAAATATAATGTAGCATTGGACAAAAAAGCCTAGTGCAGGACCTGAAGGATCTAGAGTAGGGGTTGTCGAGCACTGAATTTCTTCTTTTACTTTCTGATTCATAGTGCTTATGAATCCCTGTTTGAATACCCAGAAAACCCTAGTAAACCTGTCTGTGAAACAAGGTCTAAGTACAGACTACAATGCACGGACCGGCCATGGATCTCCTTGTTCAAACTTGACAGCCTCATAGTCATATAAGAAGCTATTAAATTTGGGTTGGGGGACCTGTGGCTAGTCCATAATGAGACTGTGTTTCACGGACGTCTGAAGAAGGCTTTAAAGAGAACCTGTCAAGTGAAAAAATAGATATGGGGTAAATCTGCAGGTTAAAAGCGTTCTGAACCTGCCCGGCACCCGCACTTAGAGCCCCACTGAAGGGAGGAAATTAACTTTATTCCCCCTGGCAGCATTCGGGTTCCAGTCATAGGGGTGGTGCCGGCACGGTTTCAGTCCCCGAAATTGACTGACATCAAGCTCTAATGCTGATCCTGCTGTCAGTCAGCACCAGGGGTACGGCTACAGCAGCTCCTCTCTATACACAGAGCGGTTATTGAACCTGCGCTGGCGCCACCCCCATGACTGGAGGAATAAAGTTAATTTCCTCCTTGCAGCGGGGCTCTAAGTGCCAGAGCCGGGCAGGTTCAGTATGCTATTAACCTATAGATTAACCCCATATCTGCAGATTAATAGTGTTTTTTCACGTGACAGGCTCCCTTTAAACATTCAGCCAGCACTCTGTATACCTGTTTTCTGTAAGAGGTCCACCTCCTTAAAAAGGCCATTTTTAATACAATTTTAGGGGGCTGCCTCACCGTGGTTTCACCATATTCTGTTTGTTATGAAGCTGATACATTAATACCCATAATGGGCGACTGTATGACAAGTCCAGTCACGTTGTAATAAAGGTAGCTAACTAGCCACAACCCTATTATTAGACAAACACTCTCAGAGCAGTTATTAGCTGTACAATAAATATGCAGGGATAAATTAAACATTTTGTACATTTTTTACTCCATTTTTGTTAAAGCACACATTTTATTGAGCCAATGAGACATTAAGGGTATTTTCTGACAGTTTTTCTGGGATTTTAAACCACATAAAAATCCATCCCACATTAACACACCCTCATAACGGGCCCAATAAGTTTCAAATGGTTTCTGTTCCAAGTACTTTTAGTTTGGGTTACATGTACGGCACTGATGCAACTATGGTGCCATTTTAATGGCACATAGCCGACAGCCATCTGATGAGTATGGCCAGCTTTCAATAAGATGCTAAGTCTGCATCACGTGAGTGTTGTATTTTTCTTGCTTCTGTGTTTTTCAGCTGCATTTTGCTGGCTATCTTTATTTAGAATTTCTTCTATAATGAAAATACACTTATGATCAACAACAGGGATGTAATAAAATTGTAACCTATACATCATCATTATAGTGTTAGTCTACTTGCACATGGACTAATATGTCGGCACCCAGAGCCTCCATAAATAATTAATTACTCACATTTATGTAGCATCTAGAGGTTTTCAAACGGGTATTCTGGTTAAAAGAAATTCTCACCCATCCACAGAATAACTACGGCCTCACTATCAGTATTCGGTCAGTATTTTTTCTCAGTATTCGGTCAGTATTTTTTCTCAGGAGCGGGAGCCAAAACCAGGAGTGGGTGATAAATACAGAATTGGTGACTTGTTTCTAATATACGTTTTCTCTGATTGTTCCTCACCTGATTTTGGCTCCCACTACTGAGAAAAAATACTGACCGAATACTGATAGTGCCTGACTGCTATAATCACCACCGATACTAGAAAGGTGCACATTTATCCCCATTAGTATAGATTTGCAGTGCACATGCTCGACCACCGCTCCATTCATTCTCTATTGGACGGCTGTACTCTGGTTTCTCCAGCAGCCCCATAGAGAATGAATGGAGGGGTGGTCGAGCATGTGAGCAGCCACTCCAATAACCAGTATAAGTGCCCTGATCTGGAGGTGATAACTTTTTCCAACAAGAATAAGTCTGTCATACAGGTGTATGATAAATCATCAGATATTCATCTGTAATGTCATCCGTTCCTCTTCGGCACAGTCATCCATGTGTCCGTTTTTTACATTCCTATGACATCAGTATTTATATATCAGTAATTATTAAAATGTACAAGACCAAATACAGTTTCCTATGTTCATAATTTCAATATGTCTGTAAAAATCGGATGGAATATGGATGATTCGTATTTTTTTTTGCCCACCCCTAGACTTAAACAGGCGAGTCTCATCCGAAGTATGGAAGAGCCTAGTGCATGCTGTGACTTTTTTTTCACAAGGACGCTCAATCCGTGAGACAATAACTCTCATCTGAAGAGCCCCATAGAATAACATTGGTCATTGGACAGCACACTGATGTGAAATACGCTGGTCAGAACGGGTCTTAAATGCACAAATCCACAGAAAATCAAATACACGCTTGTTTTGCAAAATGGCACAAAATTAGCACCAAAGTTATATGAAATCTCTCTTGGGGAGGCTGGAGCACAATGCGAAGGAAAATTAGCGACTTTTTAAAAAGTTGCACTTCCCTAATTAACCCAAAACATCCGGAAACTTCAAACTCTGCCCAGAATAGTGAATATAAGGACACGTTCACACATTCAGTATTTGGTCAATATTTTCCATCAGTATTTGTAATCCACAACCAGGAGTGGAACAATCAGAGGAAAAGTATAATAGAAACTCGTCACCACTTCTGTATCTATCACCCACTCCTGGTTTTAGCTTACACATACTGATGTAAAATACTGACCAAATACTGAACGTGGGAACGGGGCCTAAGAAAAAAAAATATCCCCAACACATAAAATAGGCTTTAAAAAAAAGCACCAAAAACAAGGTGAAAATGCAATAATGAATCAGCCTCTGTTAGTGCACAGAATCCTGCCCTGTGTATGGCTGGAATACAGCTAGTGCTATGGGTAAATATCCTGCCTATCAGCAGCAGACAACACCCAAACCTCCTCTGGCTGACCTCATTAGCGCACTGTACACATCCCTCCAGAAGTGACCTTATTGGGCGGAGTTATGACAAGTGACCTTCATGGGAGGAGCTAACAGTACCATGTGACCGTAGCGTCAACTCTTTATTCTTCCGCTTTTGACCTTCCAGGGCGTGGCTAAGGAATTTCAGCTGGTTAGGTAGCCCTGTGACCCCGCCCACTCTAATCCGCCCTCGCCACGGTATTGGCTGCTGCAAAGCCGGGGGGTTGCTCTGTATCTCCTGAGTATGCGAACCGGAAGCGCCTCTTGCGCCAGCTGGTTGTCATTTCTCTGTGTGCTCGGTGCTGACTAGAAGGACGGGGAGGAGCAGCGGAGACGGACAGAGCCTGGCGAAAGGGATTGTAATCCCCCCGTCCGCCGCTCCCCGAGACCGACACCGAGAGGCCGTTCTCCTTCTTCTCCCCTGACACATCCACACTGCTGCTGTCACCGGGGCGGGGGAGCCGAGCCAACCATATGCTGTAATGTCACAGAGACTGGGAGGCGAGCTGCAGCGCTAGGCACGTCGTCTGGAGAGCTGCTGTCACTGAGGAGCTGCTTCATGAGGTAATGGTCGGTGAGCTGGGGGAGCTTCCGACGTCAGCGTACTCTGTCTATTCTGGGCAGGCCCTCACCTACCGCCACTGATCCCAGTGCTGCCCTTCATGGAGTGAACCCAGCCCAGTTCCACTAAACCAAAGAGTCAATCGGTAGCTTGCCCCCCTCATCACTCATCCCCTCCTGAGGTAAATGTCTGGCGAGGATTGCCACCATTAGAGAACCCTCTGTGGAGATTTGGCCTGAAGAAGAATAAGCAAGACCCCGCTATATTTGCCCCAACAACTAGGAATAAATGGGGGATTACGGCTTTGGAGTGCTGGTGCAAAATAACACTGGGAATAAATCTGCTTTTCCAGTCAGGTTTCACCCACATCTTCAGCCTCCTCACCACCATCAGAACGCCAGCCCGAGCCCCGCTGCCTTCATCAATAACACCCCTGCCAACGGCAGCAGTGCCGGCTCGGCCTGGCTCTTCCCTGCCCCGGCCGCCCATAACATTCAGGATGAGATCCTGGGCTCCGACAAATCCAAGTCCCAACAGGAGCAGCAAGAGTCCTTAGAGAAACAGCAGCTGTCCCCGAGCCAAAGCCAAGAGGCCGGGATCCTACCTGACCCCGAGAAGGTGAAATCAGAGGAAAATCAAGGAGACGGCTCTCCAGAGAGTGGCAAGGAGAAAATAAGGATCGAGTCGCCTGTGTTGGCAGGGTTTGATTACCAAGAGGCGTCCGGTTTGGGGTCTTCTAACCAGACCTTGACCTCCTCCGCGTCCCCCCTCACAGGCTTCAGCAATTGGTCGGCTGCGATCGCCCCTTCTTCTAACACTATCATTAATGAGGATGCCAGTTTCTTTCACCAGGGAGGGGTCACTGCTGCTTCGGCTAATAATGGTGCTTTGCTGTTTCAAAATTTCCCTCACCACGTGAGCCCTGGCTTCGGAGGTAGCTTTTCCCCACAGATTGGACCCATGTCCCAACATCACCCCCACCACCCACACTTTCAGCACCACCATAACCAACATCAACAGCAAAGGAGGTCTCCTGCCAGTCCGCACCCACCGCCGTTCCCCCACCGAAATGCTGCTTTTAACCAACTCCCTCATTTGGCCAATAATCTTAATAAACCTCCCTCTCCTTGGAGCAGCTACCAAAGCCCTTCACCCACACCATCATCTTCATGGAGCCCTGGGGGCAGTGGATATGGAGGATGGGGTGGGTCCCAAGGTAGGGACCACCGTAGAGGACTCAATGGAGGAATAACACCCTTGAATTCCATCTCGCCCTTAAAGAAGAATTTTGGGAATAACCACATCCAGTTACAGAAGTACGCCAGGCCCAGTTCTGCCTTTGCACAAAAATCTTGGATGGAAGACAGCCTGAACAGAGCCGACAACATATTTCCTTTTGCGGTGAGGATATTTGTGTGTTGTGTGTGTGAAAATGTCTGGACCTTTGTGTTTAAAGACGACCTGTCATCGGGTCAAAGGTGGCCAGTTTTGCCCTTATTTTATGCCCGCTGCGCTCCTGATTATTTACCTTTTTAAAAATCTGCCATATGGTTTCATGAATATGGGCCTATTAATTTAGTGCGCTCAGTATGGTAGGAATTATGGTTTTTACAAGGAGACGTGGCTTACAGGCTACCTAAAGACACGCCCCCTCTTAGAGACCAGTAAATATATAGGCCCATGTCTCTGCTTCTGTATGGCGGTGTTAAATGGGGGCAGCAGGAATAAAATTAGAGCAGAAACTCCCTATTTTCTGTTTAATGATGCGTCATGCTATTTGCAACCCTGCGAAAATGGCACCAGTTATGTCCAGCCACGAGGTCACATCTCAAAATGATGCCACCATCTACACTAGTGCTGATGCTATTAATACATGATCCTAAGTGTCCATGGATTTAATCCCGGAAGACCCAGTTACATTGTAGATTACCACAAGGAGGAGGATGCCGTGCACCACTGTGGACTGTGCTTTCCCTCACCGATCATTGGTGCTGGTTCTGACCGTACAGGTCAGTCCGGCTTCTCGCATTTCCATTTAGGTGCCTGTGCCAATATCAATAGTTGCGTCATGGTTGACCTTGAAATATTGCAGCAGAGCTCCAGTCCTTGTCCATGGCTCAGCATTTGGTGATGTGATATCTGCAATGTACAGAGCCCATCAGCTGCTGGCACTGGACCATGGCCTCAATCCCTTTAAAAATAGACAAGGAATCTTTATTGTTTCCATAACAAAGGTTGCGGCTGCAGATTTTCAGGTCAGCTGATGATACATCTCCCCTCAGTGTGATACAGGCTAATGGTGACTATTTATAGCCCTGGTATGTAAGAATGTGCTAAGCGCTGCTGACTGCATTCCTGCACTTTGATGCCATACATGCAGCGTGGAGGTTAGATATCTTCTACACATCAGATACAGATCCATGCCAAAGCCAGCTTTACTGCATCCATATGCTTGCCCTCGCACCTACCCATGTATTGTTTACTGCAGGTACTGTTCTTACAGAGGCTGAGATGTAAAAACCTATAGTACAGCAAAGATGAAGGGATACAATCACTGAGTTTATTAATATGTGACCCCCCCCCCCCCCCCTTTCCTCCCTAGCCAGTGTGTAGAGTGGTTCTATGCAGTGATATTCACAAGCCAACCCTGCCCCAATGCCTGCAGTGAATTTCTAGTCTCGGCAGTCAATGGGTTACTACGACTGCTAGATTACTAGGTTGGCTTTGGCATGGTGGCTTGCAGCGTGCCATCTTATGTAGGTGCATAAAGAAGGCATGTCATGTTCCGCACAGTTTACAATATAACCCAATTCATGAATCCCCTTATTACATAACCCCACCAGTGTCTGTCCAATGTGCATAATTAATTGTCGTCACTTTGATATTGATTCTTCGGCCATATTTTTTTTTTTTCTAGCAGGGAAAGATTGAGGAAGAATTACTACAGCCAATAAGCCAAAATACTGGCACAATTGCCACATTTAGACCTTTTTTTTTGCAGGGTAACATGATAAATTTGGTGCATCTTGTGGCTGTGAGCTTTCTACATTATCTATAGTTACATATTGCTTACTTTACGGATGCAGCTGAATTGCTCAACTAGCATACCGGTATTTATTCTTATTTAAAAGCATTTTGTGGGATATTTTTACATTTCATTGCCTATTAATAAGCAAATGACATAATAAAATAATCTAAACTCACATTTCATATCTGCTGCTTTGATGGTCCCTGCCAGCCCTTCAGCTGGTCATGTGCTGTATATTATTCATGGGACCACTGAGGCCAATGATTGGCTGCAGTGGTCAAGTGAACTATGTTTGATTAGAGTTGAGCATACAGATTGGTAGGATTCTGGTGCAGCTTCCATGTTGGTAGTTTATTGCTGGTGGGCTGTAGCGTTTTGAACCTCCTATACCCCGTGGCATCCCGGGCACCCCTTCTTATTAGTTGGTCCCTGAGATGCCATGCGTGCGTCGAGCTGTAATGTTATGACATCGCCATGCCTACTAATCAGAAGAAGCGCTGAGGATCACAGCAGGTAGGAGGAGATTGCATTTCTCTGGGCCATGGACTACCAACATTGCCGCTGGACCAGGATCCTGCTAATCCTTTTGCTATACATATGATGTCATTGCTTCATGATTGGCGAGGCCATTTGGAACGGTGATTCTCAGTGGGGGATTTGCAAGGTGAGATATTTATTATCCTATTTTCTGGTAATAGGCAAATTTCATAAAATGCTGGAACACCCTTTTAAGACATACCCTACTTGCTCACCCTTTGCCTTAGCACCATTTTTTCCAATGCAGTATATAATGAAGCCTCCTCACTGCAGCCTTTGCTCATGTCCTATGGTGATAGTTACTTTGTTACAATCTATTAGTAATACAGTCCTGTAACAGTAGTTTACACTGTTACTACATTGCTACCATAGGAATAGCTATAAATGTTCAGATTAGTGGAGAACCCGGTCGCTGCTGGCACGCTGTCCTTTAGAGGTTGAGTGTCGTTGCGTTGTATTTTTATTTTCTCCTCCTCACTAGTGAATAAATGTGGTGGTTTCCATCATATCGCAGGTGTCTCATGCCTTAAGAGGATCTCTACTGAAATGAATTTCTGGTTAATGCAGCAAGGACGGTTAAGGCCCGAGTAATCTTGAGACGACTGCTTAGGGATGTGCTGCATTGAAAAGGAAGTGTATCCATAGTAACCACACCGAGCTGTTCCTTGAGCCGGCTAAATGGGATATAGCTTGGACGTGGTTCCTTCTGAATATATGTAGGTTTAATATTGGGAAAAAGAAGATGTCCATCACTGAGCTCACTAGTAATGCAGTGCAGGGAATATCAGATTTTTCCACATTCATGGCTTGTGACACTTGCTTTGCTCTCAGGCCTGAAAAACAGAACCACATTCAGGAGCTGCATAATAGGGAGGTATAATTATAAAATACAGCTGTGGTTTCCAGAGGGCACAATGCCACCTGTGTACTAGTCATTGTTGTCTCTATAGACTAGTCTACGCTTTAAAAAAAATTCTGCAAATGACTACAAGAATTCTCAGTTTTGTTTCCATCAGTATCCTTGGATAATTCCAGATTTACATATTGAGAAAAATTAGTTGCGTATAAGCGTGGCGACTTAAAAATGATCAGAATAAGCGAGAACCAAGAGTCCATGAAGCTATAATAAAATTTTATTGTAGATATCATTAAAAGATTCTAGTAGAAGTAGCTGGTAAACTGCTATAGCAAAAAACGGATTACAATATGGTTGAAAAGATGCATAGCACAAAAGACAAAGAACTGACCCTGTATATTACCTACTGATTTGCATGAAAATGTTTTTAATTATATTTACAGTAGCATTTATTTCATTATATCTTTGACTCTTGGTTCTGTCTTCTTCTTGTTGAACTTGATTGCTGCAGCATGGGGACTAGCTGCTAGGTGAATCGGGAGCTATGCGACGGTATATGATTTGTAGCAACCCTCCAGGCAAAAACAAGGTGAGGGGAACTGGCCACATTGTGTGCCCTTACCACAATGCCTGAGATGATCTGTACTCTATTTTCAAAGTTACCGCATCTGTGACCAGATACATAGCACAGGCAAGCAATTATATTATATATGAATAATAGCAGAACACAGTGGTTATTAGACATCATAGCTGGGTCATAAAGGGGGAGACTTGTACATCATTATACATAGCGCAGGGGGGTATTACATTATACATAGTTGGGGGGTAGAAGTATTATACATCATTATACCTTGGTCATGGGTTGAGGATATTATACTTTATTATACCTGGGTCATTGGGGGAGGATATTACATTATACATTTATACCTGGGTCATTGGGGGGAATATTATATTATACATCATTTATACCTGGGTCATTGGGGGCGGGGAGAGGGTATTTTTACATTATAAAGGGAGTGGGTTCACTCATAATTTTGCCTAAGAACAAGGCCATGTAGAAAGAATGACATCTAAACATCCTCCAAGTGCAACTTCTCCCAATGATTCAGGGGTAATTTGGTGATGAACAATGCTTTTTCTGGCATTATGAAGCACCATGTCACAAGGCAAAAGGGATAAGTGGCTCGGTGAACAAAACATTGAAATTTCAGGTCCATGGCCAAGAAATTCCGTGGATCTCCATCCCATTGAGAACCTGTGGTCACACCTTAAAAATGGATTGACAAACAAAACACTGAAATTGTTAAAAACTCCAAGAATGGTATGACTTCAGTCATGATTAGAGACAACACTGAATATTGACTCTGCATAAACTTGATGTATTTGTCAGTAAAAGTTTTGAAATGTTTATAACTGTTCTTCAGTAACCATAGAAACATCTGACTAAATGATCTGAAAACACTGAAGCAGAAAACTTTGGGGAAAACCAAAACTTTTGGCTATGACTGTACAGCATTATACCTGGGTCATGGGGGAGTACTATAGTTTTTAATGTTGAAGGTAGACTAGTACAAATCATTTTATGTGATGATGAAGAAAACTTCTTCCTTGTACACGTAGAGCATGCCCCCTTGTTGTCATTGCAGGCCTAGGTGTTAAAAATTCATTAGAAAGATCTCTATACTGTCCCCTCATATTTGTACATTGTAATAAGATGACCCTTATTCTTCACTTTTACAAATTGAATAGCCTGAAGTCAGCCTGTCTAAGTATTTCCGCTCTCCCATTCCCTTAAAAACCTCTGTCGCTCTTCTCCGCACCCGCTCTAGTTCAGCTATGTCCTTCCTATACACTGGAGACCAAAATTGTACACCGTAATCTGTGTGGCTGCACTAGTGACTTTTGTAGAGGCAAAACTATGTTCTTGTCATGAGCATCTATACATTTCATGGGTTTGTTTGGCTTGGCAGCAGCTGCCCATCACTGAGACAGTTGTTAGCCCAATTACCAATGTTTTTTCCCCTAGTCCCATTGCTCCCATTTTATGTACCAACCTTTTTTTGTGGCACCGTATTAAATACACTGATCAAAAAAAAATAAAGGGAACAATCAAATAATACATCCTAGATCTGAATGAATAAAATATTCTCATTGAATACTTTGTTCTGTACAAAGTTGAATGTAATGACAACAAAATCACACAAAAATCATCAATGGAAATCAAATTTATTAACCAATGGAGGCTTGGATTTGGAGTCACCCCCAAAATTAAAGTGGAAAAACACACTACAAGCTGATCCAACTTTGATGTAATGTCCTTAAAACAAGTGAAAATGAGGCTCAGTATTGTGTGTGTGGCCTCCAAGTGCCTGTATGACCTCCCTACAACGCCTGGGCATGCTCCTGATGAGGCTGCAGATGGTCTCATGTGGGATCTCCCCCCAGACCTGGACTAAAGCATCCGCCAACTCCTGCACAGTCTGTGGTGCTCGTTGGTGGATGGAGCGAGACATGATGTCCCAGATGTGCTCAATCGGATTCAGGTCTGGGGAACGGGCGGGCTAGTCCATAGCTTCAATGCCTTCATCTTGCAGGAACTGCTGACACACTCCAGCCACATGAGGTCTGGCATTGTCCTGCATTAGGAGGAACCCAGGGCCAACCTCACCAGCATATGGTCTCACAAGGGGTCTGAGGATCTCATCTCGGTACCTAATGGCAGTCAGGCTACCTCTGGCGAGCACATGGAGGAATGTGCGGCCCTTCAAAGAAATGCCACCCCACACCATTACTGACCCACTGCCAAACCGGTCATCCTGAAGGATGTTGCAGGCAGCTGATCACTCTCCACAGCGTCTCCAGACTCTGTCACGGGTGCTCAGTGTGAACCTGCTTTCATCTGTGAAGAGCACATGGCGCCAGTGGCGACTTTGCCGATCCTGGTGTTCTGTGGCAAATGCCAAGCGTCCTGCACGGTGTTGGGCTGTGAGCACAACCCCCATCTGTGGACGTCGGGCCCTCATACCACCCTCATGGAGTCGGTTTCTAACCGTTTGTGCAGACACATGCACATTTGTGGCCTGCTGGAGGTCATTTTGCAGGGCTCTGGCAGTGCTCCTCCTGTTCCTCCTTGCACAAATGCGGAGGTAGCGATCCTGCTGCTGGGTTGTTGCCCTCCTACGGCCCCCTCCACGTCTCCTGGTGTACTGGCCTGTCTCCTGGTAGCGCCTCTAGCCTCTGGACTTTACGCTGACAAACACAGCAAACCTTCTTGCCACAGCTCGCATTGATGTGCCATCCTGGATGAGCTGCACTACCTGAGCAACTTCTGTGGGTTGTAGTGTCTGTCTCATGTGACCACAAGTGTGAAAGCACAACCAACATTCAAAAGTGACCAAAACATCAGCCAGAAAGCATTGGTACTGAGATGTGGTCTGTGGTCGCCACCTGCAGAACCACTCCTTTATTGAGGGTGTCTTGAAAATTGCCAATAATTTCCATCTATTGTCTATTCCATTTGCATAACAGCATGTGAAATTGATTGTCAATCAGTGTTGCTTCCTAAGTGGACAGTTTGATTTCACGGAAGTCTGATTTAATTGGAGTTATATTCTGTTGTTTAAGTGTTCCCTTTATTTTTTGAGCAGTGTATCTTTGAAAAGTCCAGATAGTGGACATCCCTGACTTTACCCTGGTACTTTGTGGATATTACTATCTGATAGAAGCTGATCAGATTAGTATGACAGGGGTGATCTCTCAAATTAATGTTGTTGTTGTTGTTTCATGAGGTTATTATTGAGAATACTCCAGGATAGCATCTTAGAAAACCCTCAAAGATTAGAGGCTAACCTTACCTGCCTATCATTTCCAGCCTCAGGTTTTGTTCCCTATTTGAATATTGGCACCACATTTGCTTTGTGTACTTTTATTTCCCAGTTTGTCACTAAGATCATCTCTTAGCCGATGGAAATTTACCTTCCTGAAGTTTGGTGTCCTTGTAGACCCTCTACTATACATATTATTAAAGGTTACATGAAAACGTATTATTTTGTGATCATTATTAACCAAGTGATTCCCCCCACCCTCCAAACAGTACATTTTATATTCTGTCTCATCTCTTGGTTATAATTAGTTAGCAGTGCCACCTTCTTGTTGGGTTCTGCACCCGTTTATTGCCAAAAATCTGTTTCTTTTGCTGGATGGACCTGAATGTTTCTGTTCCCCAGTTTATATCGGGGTAGTTGATCTCCCCCATAATAATGACTTCTCCCTGATTCGCTGCATTATCTATTTACTTTGAGAATATTTTCTGCTGCTACCTTTATACTTGGAGACTTATAACAAACCCCTATCAGTATTTTATTATTCTCTCTCCCTCCCCTTATCTCCACCCACCTTTTCATTGGCCTCACATGTATTATCTTGCAGGTTGGGCTTTAGGGACAACTTTACATATAAGCAAACCCCTCTCCCTAGCTCATTTGTACGGTCATTGACGAACAAACTACCACCCAGTCATAGCTCTTGTCTAGCCATGTCTGTTAATTTCAATGTTATTCCAACCATATCATAGTTTTCTTTCAACAATATTAATTCTAATTAATCCATCTTGCTGGTGACTGATGCTTCCGTTATTAGTGTACATTCACGTTCTGTATCTCTATTCCTCTTCTTTGTAATAACTAATCAACCCCCCCCCCACTTTCAGCCTCCTCCAAATCTATAGGGCATGTGCAGTGAAGCAAGGTGTACTTGGGGGTAGTATAGGGATTCATAAACTGATTTTTTTTTTTTTACTCTCTACTTTCCTTGGACGAGGAGTCATTAGGAGAGGGCAGAGATGGCGGGCGCTGCGGACTGTCAGTGTGTGTGTTTTTTTTTTTTTTTTTTTTTTTTTAAATAAAGCACTGCGATTTTTGTTTTGAAGCCTTATTATAAGACACAGTAATGTTTCATACATAATGATCTGTTAACATTACAACTTTGAGTTACAGTAAAATAAAAACCCTTGCTTGGTTAAAATGATTCTAAAATAATGCTGCAAAATGTGATGTGGCAGGTGTTTTTTTTTTTTTCCCAATCCAACCTTATCACCAGTTCCAACTAAAAAAACATCAAATCTTTAAGCTTTTCCAGTTTCTATGTTGGAGATTCACATTGAAAGGACTCTGTGGTGGAAAATAGTTGCCTCTTTGAGCCTGTGGTTGGTAATGCAGGTCAGCTACTTTCACTTGAATGCTGTGCTAGAAGTAAATAAAGCCCAAACCCTATATTATCATTTCTGACAGCACTCGGGATGCTATGCTGAATAACCACAGCAGTACTGGTATCTGGTGCACAAGTAGGGTCCAAACCCATATATATATATATTATATTATATAATATAATATGTATTTTGATCCCTTGCTGTTTTTGTAAGATTGCCCACTGCCAAAGACTTAAACAGTCTATAGTTTAAGGGTAGGTTAATTTTAATATTGAGAGAGAGAATATCCCAAAAAAATCAAGAAAATCACATTGTATAAATTAGATACATTTATTTGCATTTTGCAGTGAGAAATAAGTATTTGATCCCTCTGGCAAACAACATTTAATACTTGGTGGCAAAACCCTTGTTGGCAGTCAGATTTTTTTTTTTTGTAGTTGATGATGAGGTTTGCGCTCATGTCAGGAGGAGTTTTGGTCCACTCCTCTTTGCAGATCATCTCTAAATCATTAATGTTTTGAGGCTGTCGCTTGGCAACTCGGAGCTTCAACTCCCTCCATAAGTTTTCTATAGGATTAAGGTCTGTAGACTGGCTAGGCCACTCCATGACCTTACTGTGCTTCTTTTTGAGCCAATCCTTTGTTGCCTTGGCTGTATGTTTTGGGTCATTGTCTTGCTGGAAGACCCAACCACGACCCATCTTCAATGCTCTTACTGAGGGAGGGAGGTTGTTGGCCAAAATCTCGCGATACAATGACCCCCCATCCATCTTCCCTTCAGTACGGTGCAGTCGTCATGTCCCCTTTGCAGAAAAGCACCCCCAAAATGTTTCCCCCACCATGCTTCACGGTTGGGATGATGTTCTTAGGGTTGTACTCATCCTTCTTCTTCCTCCAAACACAGCGAGCTAATGCCAAAGAGCTAAATATATATATTTAAATTTCCAAGAGAAGCATTGCATGGCGAAAAAGCTTCCTTATCTTGGCATGCCAGAGCTGGTATGTCACTCTACACAAGGAGAAACCCGTTAGACCTCAGTCCAGCGCCTCTCACGTAGCCAAATCAGTTCTCATACTTTGCACTGACGAGGGCCAATAGCCTGAAACACCATGTCTGGAAACTGAGATTCTGATTTGACTTTTATCCTAAGTCATATTGCAAGACTCGTTAAAGAGTCGTTTGTGACTTGTAGGATCGCTGCTTCCAATAGGTGGTGCTATTGAGTTCAAGTCCTCTTCCTCTATGAAGAGGCAGTTTGCATATGTATACGTGGCAGAAACTTGACACTACAAACAGTAATAAAGATCAATATTTTAATGAGCGACCCACAAATGTAGAAACTTTTCGGTCTATTTTAGACCTACATCAGTGTTCGAATTGCTAGTGTATCCACAGAATGGAGCATGCAGTAGAAGCGCTGTGAACGCGGCATCAACCGCTGGTTACCGGTAAGCTTGACGCCTTTATTACTGTTTGGAGTGCCAAGTTTCTGCCATATAAACACTTGGGAAGCTGACCTAAAGATTGCATCTTCTAAAACAACAATTTGTTTTTTACCAGTCTGGAGACACTGGGCAGTCATTAAAGTGGGACGCGGATCACCTATGAGAAGCACTCTGTTTCTGGGTGGTGGCTTGGTTGGAAATGCTTTGAAGTGATCTAAATATCTGTTAATAGCCTAGAACAGCATCAAATCATCCGATGAAGCATGTAATTTTTTTTCTCTTCAGTTTCTGTATTATTCTCATGGTAGAAAACTCTACATCCGTATTAAATAAACTCATTAAAGTTTATATAGAATTATATAGAATTTTTTTTTTCTTTTTCTATTTCACTTTTTTTTTTTTTTTAAAGAAATCCTGAAATCTTGCAGTTTTCTCTCTGGCCAATAAGCCTAATAATAAAATTTTGAGCATGCCTGTTCTATAGGGGGAAGAGAGGGACTAGATGCTGACATACACTTCAAACAATGACTTCAATACCAGCAGAGCATAGAATTCAGCGTGTCCTGAATTGTTTCCAGTAATGTTTTGTTATTGGGGGACAGCCTGCAGGCATCAAACACAGTACACAAGTTTATTGGTGGTGACTCACGTTGTCAATCATCAGATTTTTTAGCAATAGGGCTAGTGCAATCAACCAATTTTTCTTGAACAGGTGCGGTCCGTGGTTTTCACGTTTTTCATGATAATTCTGTGGGGCCCTGCACATGTGCGGCCGAGTGGTCTGCAGGAAAAAATCGGAGACCAGTCCGATTTTGATCTGAGTGTCCGATGAAAATCTGCACTGCAAGTCTGTGGGTATCTGTGTAAAAAATCTGGAGAAGCTCTCCTTTTTTTTATTTATTTTTTTTTATTTTTTTTTTATTTAACTTCTCCACATCTGAGAATAAACTGATTGGAATAAGCAGACTGGTTTTCTCAGATGTGAGACATCGGTCATGCAAACCTACCCTTAATTTAATAGATCCGCTTTAAGCTGTCCATACAAAACTTTTCTAATTTACCTCTTCCAGTCTGCATTGTGCTGTTTATTATTGACAAATACTTAGTTACACAGGTGGAATAAAGACCTAGGTCCATAAAGTCCAACCTTTCACCACCAACTAGAAGTAAAATAATTTACTAAAACGGACATGACACGAGAACTGCCAAGTTCTCTCCAAGACCAGAAAAATGACTTATTGCATTTTGTACGGGAGCGTATTGTGGGCATGCTCTTTGATATACAGTGGCATGTAAAAGTTTGGGCAGCCTCGGTCAGAATTGCTGTTATTGTGAACAGTTAAGCAAGTTGAAGATGAAATGATCTCTACAATGCCTAAAGTTAAAGATGACACATTTCCTTTGTTTTAGGCCAAAAAATATATATTGCCATCTTTTACATTTAAAAAAATTACAAAAAGGAAAATTAGCCAACGCAAAAGTTTGGGCACCCTGCATGGTTACTACCTAGTAGCACCCTCTTGACAGTATCGCAGCTTGTAAACGCTTTTTGTAGCCAGACAATAGTCTTTCAATTCTTGTTTGAGGGATTTTCATCCATTCTTCCTTGTAAAATTCTTCCAGTTCTGTGAGAGAGCCACAGATTTTCAATAGATGTTCAGATCAGGGGACTGTGAGGGCCATTGTAAAACCTTCAGCTTGCCCCTTTTGAGGTAGTCTATAGATGAAAATAAGTATATACAAACCAAGTACAGGTGCTCGGTGAATCATGGTGGGACCAAACATTTAAGTGCACCTTCCCACCTGCTTGTTTTCACTCTTATCTCCGCCCTTATCTGGTTCTATAAAGCCAGATCTGTCAATCAAAGAATAGAAAGGGCTGGAGGAAAAATCATGGTGCACAGAGTGGCAGTACTTGATTTGCAGAGTCATCAAGGGCTCGTTTACACCACCATATTTTTGGTCAGTGCTGTCCATAAAAAAAACGGACAGCACTTTGACCAATGTCATTCAGTGGGACCGTGCAGAAAAGCGTGTTTTTTTTTTTTGTTTGTTTTTTTACATTTTCCTACTGAATTTGTGTGAAAAAAAAAAACAAAAAACCTTAGCATGCTCTAGTTTCTTTCATTAATCTGATGAAACTCATCCTTTCAAGTCTATGGGTGACCAAAATAAAAATTAGATGCCATACGAAGCCACAGTATAGCTTATGATTTTTATGGATACATTGTAATGCTGTAACATAGGAAACTGTAAATGATAGCTGCTGCTGTAAAAAAAAAAAAAAAAAAAAAAGATTGTATGCAGACTGCACACGGGTGACAAGTGAGAAAAAAATGTCCCACTTTTCTAAGTGAGACTTTTTTTTTTTTCTTTTAGACGATGGTGTGAACCTACTTTAACCCCTTCGTGTCATTTGAAGTACTTATACGTCATGGTCAGATAGGGATTCCCGACCGATAAGATATAGGTACGTCATGGCGATCGTGCGCGGCACAGGAGCTGTGCCTCCTCAATTGCTGCCGGGAGCTCAGCTTGCGTGCCTGCACTGCCCCCGGCTGTTTAACCCCCTAAATGCCTCGATTGATATCGATCGCAACATGGAGGTAGGGGGTGAAGTCATGCGGGTTCTATTGTCATGACAACCTTGGGCTGCCATGACAGTCTGCCAGCTACGGCAAGCCTGAGAGCATTGTCTATAGTATTTTTAGAGTAATACTACCAGCGATCAGAATGATAAAGGCACTAAGTAACAAAGTAAAAAAAATAAATTGTAAAAATATTTAAAAAAAATGTAAAAAATTAAACCCATAAATACATATTTTTATGTAAAAATAAATAGGCAAAAGTACACACATTTGGTATTGTCGCGTCGGGAACGACCTGATCTATAAAACTGTCATTAGTTAACTCCTTCAGTGAATACCGTAACAAAAAAAATATATAAAGAGGCAAAAAGCTATGCTTTTTCATCATACTGCCGAACAAAAAGACGAATGTAAATAAAAATGGTATAGCTGAAAACGTTATATTGTCCCGCCAAAAAAAAAAAAAACCTCTGGAAAAGTGAAATGGCTCCCCCCTCAAAAGAAATTCAGCGCTTCCAAATTCCCCTCTCCCTTCTGAGCCCCATTGTGCCTAAACCACATTTAGCTTTCACATGTGTTGCATTTCTGTAGCGATGAGCCCACTTAATTTACGGGTGCATGTCTCCAGAAGCACAAGCTGGCCATAATGTATTGGGCACTACAACGGCAGATCTGCAATTTTCACTCTGCAAAGTCCACTGCTGCTTGTTTCTGGAAAACACCCATGGAGTCAAATAATCACTACATCTGTGTCATGCCTCGGGAATTGATCCGGTGGTCCTGTGATCGTCTGTCGGCGTATCCGCTGAGCCACAGCAGGTTCGGTCGCTGTCCAAATGCTTATTACCTTTTGCCTATGTCCATTCCTTTTGGACAGCAGGTGTTTTTTCATTTATCTAGCCTGTCCTATCACATTGCAGGTGCTACTGTTTAACCCTACACCCTGCTGGTCTTCTCAGCTAATGATAGTCTTTAGTGAAATCTGCTTGGAGTTCTAGTCCAACTTCTGAATATCTAGGCCAGTCAGATCTGAGTTTACTGCTAGGGTTTTTCTAATGCTGCACACTCTCTCTTCCTTAGAAGGTTCGCAATTCACACAACGGCCTTTCAGGAAGCTAGGCCTGAATTGCCTTCTCTAGTTTTACCTTCAGAGTTTACCAGGTTGCGCTGGAGCCACTAGGGCCTTTGTCACTGGATACTATAGTCTGTACAGGGAGCGGGGGGGTTTGTGCAGTTTTTTCATAGCTAGATCCTTTACTCCTGTGTTCATTACCACGTGTGCATAACATTTATCACCAGCCCATCCCGTTTTTGTTTGCTGAGGCTGTTTTTAGGGACGCCTTGGCCACACAGCTACAGTCCCTATACTTGGAGATGGCAGCTATCAAATAGCAACTGACAATCTCCACTGTTGCTGGGGGTTTGGCTCTTCCAAAGTTTCCTCCTGAATCTAAGGTAAAATTGCCAGACTTCTTTGACAGGGACCAAAGTAACTTCAATTGTTGTTTCCTCATGTAAGCTGTTTTTTCTCCTCCAGCCTGTTTCCTCCGGAGGAGAAAGTCAACAAGTGGGTATTTTCTTTGCTCCTGGGGATTCTTAGGCTTGGGCATTTTCTTTACTTAGGGATTCTCCAATGTTTTCTTCTGACACTGTCTTTTTTTTTTTTTTGCGCTTGAAATCATTTATGACGATCCTGATAAAGGTTGCTGTTGGTAGGTCTGTGATTCGCAGGTTAGTTCCGGGTAATCGTAAAGTGGAAGATTTCTGCTCTCCATTCAGACATTGGGCAGTTGAGACATCCTGGAATGACCCAGCTCTCGACAGCCAGATTTGCTAAGGACTTTCTTGTCAGATTAGAGACTTGATGGTTTGCAGCCCTTCCTCAATGTTGCTGGAGGAGGTAATGTCCCTGGCTGTCCGTTTAGATAGACATCTGATTGATAAAGACAAATTTAAGGCTGTGCCAGTTACTACTTCCTCCTCTTTGGAAGACACGGGCGAACCTATGCAAATTGGTTCTTGTCGAGGTAACAATGAAAAAAAATTTAAGGTGTAAAGACACAGGTTCTAACAGTCTGAAATTATCTTTCATGCATACATACAAATATTTTTCTCCTACAAGTATCTTTGGAGACTGAAACTGGGTTTGTTACTTCTGCATTCGTAGATTCTGGTTCTGCCTTAGATCTCATCGACTGTGATTTTGCTATTGAATGTGGTTGCAGTATTTCTACACTTGGTTATCCCATTCTAGTATCAGCAATTGATAACTCTCCCCTCACTCAGTCATGTTAAATATAAGGTTGAGAAAGTATGCATTAGAGTGGGAGCATTACACACAGAATTAATTTCATTAATGGTTTTTCCTTCCTTTCCTGCTTAACTAGTTTTAGGTATGCCGTGCTTGGTTAAATACAATCCTACCATTGATTGAGAGACTCATGATGTGTTTCCTGAGACCAAGTGTGAAGTTCTTCATCCACATAGACCTTATGATTGCGCAGTCTAATTTATACCTTCCTGAGTTTGCTCTTAAAGGGGTTGTTCGGTACTTTTTTTCAAGTTGCCCAATGTATTCAGCATGTGGGCATAAGTATCTCTGTAAATACCTTGTGTTGCAGATAATGCCAGTGAGTGGCACGATCACTGGCCGCTCACAGGCATCATGTGACCCCCGGCTGCAGCCGGCGATGACATCCGCTGACGTCACGACAAGTCCAGGCTGCAGCCGAGGGTCCCTCTTCTGCATTCAACCGGTGACTGCTGGGTTGTGGGTGGGGTTATTCCTCTGCGTCATACTCGGGAATAACCCCGCCCACAACCCAGCAGCCACCGGGGGGACTTCAGCGCTGAGTCACGCCTCACTTGTCATGACGTCAGCGCGGGGTCACGTGATGTGATGCCTGTGAGCGGCCACCGATAGCACCGCTCGCAGGCAAGTATCAGCAGCGAAAGGTAATTACAAATATACTTATGCTCACATGCTGAATACATTGGGCAATTTAAAAAAAAAAAAAACTACCAGACAACTTCTTTAATAATCACCTCCTAAGGCCACCAGTACCTCACTTTTTTGTTGTAGAGGTTTTAATCCTGTGTAAGGCTATGTGCCCACGATGCAGAAATGCTCAGGATTTTTTCCTGAGCGTTTCTGCATCTCCCTGGCAGAAAAAAACGCATGCGGATTGTACATGCGGATGTGAAGCGTTCTTCACTTGCATTTCCGCATGCGGGTTGACAAGCGCTTTCCAAGCGATTTTAGCATCACTTGGAAAGTGCTTGACAACTTGGTCACACTATATAAATCCATGCAAACGGCATGGATTTATATAGTGTGACCGAGAGAATATCAAAAAATAAAAAAATAAATGTATACTTACCCTCCGATGGCCCCCGCTGTCTTGCTTCACTGTCCCGGCTGCCGGCAGCGGTGGATTGAAGGACCTGCTGACGTCGGCATCGCGTGACCCGTCACATGACTCTGACGTCAGCGAAGGTCCTTCATTCCATCGCGAAGTGCCGGGAAGCAAGGAGGAGCGCAGCGCGGGCCGCCAGAAGGTAAGTATACATTTATTTTTTATTTTATTCTTTTTTTTACAACTTTTTTAATGGTACCTGGGTGTGGATGAGACTCTCCTCTCCTCTACACCCGGGTACCATCCGCACATTAGAATGCGCCAATTACGCAAGTACAGATGCAGTCTTGCGGAATTGGCGCGTTCTAATGCAAGTCCATGGCGACGAAAACGCAGCACTTCCGCAAAATAATTGTTAGTGCTGCGTTTTTTTCCGCAATGATAATTCGCAGCGGAAATTTCCGCAGCATGTGCACAGCACATGCGGATTATTATTGGGGGACATGGCAGGCCTTCTACCATGCATTTTTTAAGCGTTTCTGCAGTGTTTTTGCCGCTGTGGAAACGCTTAAAAAACGCATCGTGGGCGCACAGCCTTAAGGGATTTTTCGGGGTTGTAGTCCTCTGTACCAGAGGAGGAAAAACATTCTTCACGCTTGATTAAGGTATGGAAAGAGGATGAAATGGGTCGTCTTGAGACTTGTGACCTGGCCAAGAGAACTGCTAACTGTAGATGTAAGAGGGCTCCTATTTTAGAGTAAGAGAATCTGTGTGTTTGTTCTCAAAAATGACGTCTCAAAATACTATTTAGAAAATTTGCTCCCAAGTTTGTTGGTCCTAATAAGGTAATTAAAATCCTTAATCCTGTGACGGTCAAACTCCAGCTCCTGTGGCATGGAGGATCAATAATTCCTTTCATTCCTCTCTGCTTAAAAGGTTTGAGGGGATGCCTAGTCCTCAGTAAACTATGGAGATGGATTTAGAGGAGGATCAGGCGTTTGAAGTGGAGTGAGTTTTGGGTTCCAAACGTGTCAGATGGAGACTGCAGTACTTGGTTAAGTGGAAGGGTTAAGGCCTGGAGGACAATTCCTGGGTGTAAGATCTGCATGCAGATCATCTGATAAGAGTTCTGCCAGCGACATTGAAGGATGGGGATCTTGGCTGGTTCAGTGGCCCCTCGTGGAAGGGGGGGGGGGGGTACTGTCATACCTCAGGATTCGATCTGGCTGTACTGTGCTCTTCTGTTGGTGTCCGCTGAGCCACAGCAGGTTCTGATCTGGTGCTGATTACCTTTTGCCCTTGTCCATTCTCTTCGAACAGCAGGTGTTTATTCATTTGTTATCTAGCCTGTCCTATCACACTGTAGGTGCTACTATTTAAACATGCACCCTGTTGGTCTTGTCTGCTGATGAAAGTCTTTAGTGGAATCTGCTTGGAGTTCTGGTCTTCTGAGTATCTAGGCCAGTCAGATAAGTGTACTGCTGGGGTTTCTCTAACGCTGCACACTCCCTTGGTTCCTTAGAAGGTTCGCAATACACTTGATGGCCTTTCAGGGAGCCAGGTTCGAGTTGTCTTCTCTAGTTTTACCTTCAGAGTTTATCCAGTTTGCGCTGGAACGGCTAGGGACTGCGTTACTGGATACTATAGTCTGTACAGGAACCAGGTGGGGTTTGTACAATTTCTTTTTCATAGTTAGATCCCTTACCCTTGTGCTCATTACCACGTGTGCATAACCTGTAGGTAAATTCCCAAAGGGGTATAATTTCCTAGCACTTGGGGACTCTGTATTTGCAGTCTACAAACTATTCTAGGAAAATCTGTGTTCAGGAGTCATAGTACTCCTTCCCTCCAGAGTCTCGCCGTGCATCTAAGCAGTACTGCATAGCCACATATGGGGTATTTCAATGTTGAGCAGAAATTGTGTGACACGTTTTGGTGCCATTTTTGTCCATTTGCCCATGTGAAAATGTGAAATCTCTGCGGCTAAAACAACATTTTTTGTGGGAAAAATGTGTTGTTGTTTTTCAGTTTTACGGCTCACTGTTCTAAAATTCTCTGAAGCACCTGTGGGTATTAGGTGCTCGCCACACCTCTAAATTCCCTGAGGGGTGTAATTTCCAAAATGGGGTCACTTGTGGGGGGTTTCCAGGGACTCTGCGAACGCGACATGGCTTCAGCTATATATTTCAGTCCGTTTTCCAAACGCCCAAACAGTAGTTTCCACCACATGTGGGGTATCGACGTACTCAGGAGAAATTGCACAACGAACTGCACTGTCCATTTTCTCCTGTCACCCTTGTGAAAATGCCAAATTTAGGGCTAAAGCAACATTTTTGAGGGAAAAAGCTAGATTTTCGTTTTTTTTTTTTCTTCCACATTGCTTTTTAATTCTTGTGAAGCACCTGCAGGGTTAATAAACTTCTTGAATGTGGTTTTATGCACATGTCAGAGGAGAGAGAAATGATGTCTCCAAGCCTTTCCCAGTACCTTCGCCATCCCTGGGTCCTTTCTGCTTCTTCCCCTGGCCCTGTGCCTCCTCTTCATGAAAAAAATGGCAGGTGCATCAGGGCTGTGGAGTCGGTAAGCCAAACCTCCGACTCCTCAATTTCCATGACTCCCTCACACATGGCTCATGTTTAAGTGATAAATTTACTGTAGCACAGATCCATCTCAGCTAAAAGTCTAGACCCTTAGATCAGGAATAGGACAGACATTTATAGGACATTTCATAACTTTCCCAAATTCTTATGAAAAAATATTCCCCACAAACTGCATTGAACTACTGTACCCAATTTATTATATATTTTAGGAGTTTGAGTCGGTCCATTTTATACCGACTCCACCAAAATGGACACAGACTCCACGACACCGACTCCGCAGCCCTGGGGTGCATGTGCAGTGCGAGAGATCTGCTGGCCGGCACCTGGCAACAGCAGAGAATTTTCTTATTGGTTTCTTTTTATCACTGTGATAGACCCTATCCTACTGATCAAAAGCCAATAATTTGTATGTGACCTGTGTCACACCCTATGTCAGATTATATATTTTTTTTTATTTTATAATTTTTTATTTCTTTAGTTCTTTGCGGTTATGGTTTTTTCAAAAGTAAAAAAAAATGATGACTGTATGACTACTAGTGTTGAGCCCAAGTGCTCTCTACTCGAATTTGCATCGGGTGCTGGGGTATGCATTTAGTATCGCGGGTGCTCGATTTGAACCCAAAGGTACAGCACAGAATTTGATCGCATTAGGTTGTCATAAGGAATGTTGTAATTAGTGTTGAGCGCAAGTGCTCGCTACTCGAGTTTGCATCAGGTGCTCGGATATGCACTAAGTATCATTGGTGCTCAAGTGACATGCTTGAGTCTCCGCCTGCATGTTTTGCGGCTGTTAGACACCCAAAAAAACGTGGGGATTGCCTGTGTGTGGCAGGCAATCCCCTCATGTTTTTCTGGCTAACAGCTGCAAAACATGCAGGGCGGGGACTTGAGCATGTCACTTGAGCACCAATGATACTTGGTGCATACCCGAGCACCCGATGCAAGCTCGAGTAGCGAGCACTTGCGCTCAACACTAATTAGGACATAATTCATTATGACAACCTAATGCGATCAAATTCTGTGTAGTACCTTTTGGGTTCAAAATGCTCACTATACCCCTGGATAAAATTCATGAGGGGTGTAGTTTCTAAAATGGGGTCACTTGTCGGGAGTTTCTGCATTTTGGGCGCCTTAAGGACCCTGCAAATGTGACATGTCGCTCGCAATCTGTTTCAGCCAATTTGTGTTCCAAAATTCAAATATTGCTCTTTTCGTTACGAGCCATGCCGTTGGTCCAAACAGAACTTTTTGACTACATGGGGGGTAGTGCTGCACTCAAGTGGGTAACAAACGGTGGGGTCCACTTTTTGTTTTCTTGCAAAAGTGAGGAAATCGGTGCTAGAGCAAGATTTTTGTGAAAAAAATGAACTTTATCAATATGACTACCTAATGTTAACAAATTCTGTCGTTCCTGTGGGTTCATAATGCTCACTATACTCCTAGATAAAATTGTTGAGGGTGTAGTTTCCAAAATGGGGCCACTTGTGGGAGGTTTCCACTGTTTAGGCACATCAGGGGCTCTCCAAATGCGACATGGCGTCCGTTCTCGATTCCAGCTATTTCTGCGTTCAAAAAGTGAAACGGTGCTCCTTCCCTTCTGAACCCTGCTATGTACCCAAATTTTGTGGTCCTTTTTCTCCTGTTAACCTTGTGAAAATATTAAAAATTTGGGGCTAAAGTCCAATGTTCTTTTTTTCCTTCCACATTGCTTTAGTTCCTTTGAAGCACCTGAAGCGTTAATAAACTTCTTGAATGTGGTTTTGAGGACTTAAAGGGATACAGTTTTTAGAATGGTGTCACTTATGGGTATTTTCTGTCACCTAGACCCCTCAAAGTCACCTCAAATGTGATGTGGCCCCTAAAAATAAATAAATACATTAAAAAAAAAATGATTTTGTAAATTTTGTTAAAAATGAGAAATTTCTGATCAACTTTGAACCCTTCTAACTTCTACAAAAAAAAAAAAAGTTTCAAAAATGATGCAAATGTAAAGTAGACATATGGTAAATGTTATTTATTAACTATCTGATTTAAGGGCTTAAAAATTTAAAGTATGAAAATTGAGAAATAATATTGACCAAATTTTACCACTAGTATAAAGTACAATATGTCACAAAAAAAACCAATCTCCGAATCACTTGGATAAGTTAAAGCGTTCCAGAGTTTGTACCACCTAAAAGTGACACTGGTCAAAATTGGCTCCGTTACTAAGATGTTGGGGATAAAATTAAAAGCTTAAAAATTGCAAAATTTTTGCCAAAACTGATATTTTTACAAATACACAAAAAATAGCGACCTAAATTTTACCCCTACCACAAAGGAAAATGTGTCACAAAAAAACCCAATCTCCGAATCACTGAGGATACGTTGAAGCGTTCCAGAGTTCTTACCTCATAAAGTGACACTGGTCAGAATTGAAAAATTTGGCCTTGTCATGAAGGTGATGGCTCGGGGGGTGAAGGGGTTAAAGATGTCTCAGAATTTTTTTTCTGCTAACGTCTCTTAAATATTTATGTAATGGTGTTTAAAATGCATATCAATCGCCATCTTCTCAGGTTTCCAGCCCCATCCTGATTCTCTTCTAGCCCATGTTACTTCTCTTAGGTTACGTTCCCACTATGAGTTTTTGGTGAGTTTTTTTACTCTACGTGTTTTAGAAAAATGCCAATGACCTATTTTCGTTATTGAAAATCTGCAACTTCAAAACTCCCCAAAAACTCAACGTAGGAACGTAACTCACAAAGCAAATGAAAATTTGAGGCTCGGAATGAGGCTCCATAGACTTGGATTGAGAAAGCAACTTCTGGTCCACCTGTGTGATCCAGCTAGTCTGATTTCAGGTCATGTAGGCCAGAAGAGGAGCGGAAGGTTGCTGTAAACCGGGAAAGAATGCAATCTGTGTAAGTATTGTAATATACTTGCTCTGCATTTCATATATAATTAGGAAAAAAATTGCTGAGACGTCGTCTTTAAAGAGGCATCGTATAATACAGATACGATGAATGAATAAAGACTATTTAATTCTCTTACTAAACCCAGCATCCATTAGATTTTTTTTCAGTCCTGCTTTATTTGGATGTAGTGCGATACTATTCCATCATTAGCCTTTTGCTTTCCACTTGCCCTTCTCAGTTTTCCTCCTGTGATACGCCCCAGTATAGCTAATAAAAGTGCGTGCATGCATTTCAGCCTATTACTAATGCATGTAGAGAAACAAGTTAATGCAGTTTTCTATTAACAGTAGCAAAGTTTGCTGACATAAAAAAGCGATTAGTCAGCAAGTCCAGTATCTGGGAGGAATTTATGATTAAGACATGTTGTGAAATGAAATTAAAATTTACAGTTATAATTATTGTGGAATAATCTGACGGTTCGATTGCTATCATATTCTAATTATCGCAAAGCTAGCTGGGAAAAAATACTAGCAAAAAATGCTGTTTAACTTTATTTTAGGGATGTTTTTTTTTTTTTTGGATTTGAATGCTAACCAGAAACTAACATTGAGAATAAGACATTTTTATTAAAATTATTTGATTAGACTACATACAGGCACTAGCAGTAATGGATATATCACCTGCAGCAGGTATCTTTTATTAGGAATGAAGTATTTTTGTAAAAATTACCATATCCATTATATGAATGTCAAATACACCCTTCAGTTTTGGTAGGAGTGGACGACCATCTAATGTGCATGGGGGTGGTCTGATGGCAGATGTTGCGGGTAAAGGGGTGGGAGGGGAGAAGGGTTTAGTAGGTTTGATACCAATTTAGCCAATCTTTTGTTCTCATGGGTGATAAGCTGGTGACTTAACGGGCTTTCAAGCCTCTACCTAATTGAGGGTACATGCACCTTTACTGTGCTGAGTATGCATGTGTATTGGAGGGGGGAAAGGGTTCAGTAGGAATGGCTGTCGGCTATATGTGCTCTATTTAAAGTGTACGGTCACAGTGCATCTAGGAATACACTTTATAAACTAATATTGTTCATTACGAATGTTTTAGGTAACTTGCAGCAGTTGCCCAAAATGTACCTACTTGTGAAAACCATTAGTGATTTGGCCCAAGGGTTACATTCAGATATGGCAGTGTTTTGTGGACTTTTTTACACTTTCAAGTTTAGTTTTTAAAATTTTATATTCAGAAATGGCAGAAAGCCATCACAAATTGTAAATACCATGTGTTGTGGATTTTCATTTGACTTCATGAATCCCTTTGTAAGGCTGGTTTCACACACTTGTGAACCCCAGGCCATTCTATCATTGGAAAACCTGGCCTGTCGTTCTGGTCTGCTGACTTGAGTTGATGGCTTCATAAGCATATATGAAGCTGTTTGCGCAAATCAGGAAACCCGTGGTCGGACCAGGTCTTTCGATGTGAGCACAGTCTGTGTACGTGGACTGAGTGAAAAAGGCCGAACATAGGCCGGTTTTGCTGCATGTTTGCAACAAACTTTAGAGGACAGTACATGCTATATGTGAATGTTTGCTGAAGGTAAGAGATGGAAATGCTTTCAACAAAGCCAAATACTTTTGTGATCAATGGATGATGGGCTGTGGCCTAACGCATGGAATAAGATCAGTTTGCCAACATTTTTGAAGTATTTTTCATTAAATTGGGTGTCCATAGTGTGTGTAGTTAAAAAAAACAAAAAAAAACAATGCTCACCACACCCGTCCTCATGGCTCCCAGTCTGATGCTGCCAGGTCCCACATGGTTTCCCTTTCCTGGTCCAGCCTCGTGACTACTTTACTAAACAAATCACTGACTGCAGCTAGCACCCACTTCAGACATTGACTGAGTGGTATTTCTTGTTTAGAAAGATGGGAACTGAAACAGAAACTGCAGTGGCTTCGGGCAACATCAACAGTAGTGTCCGAGGGATCAGTGAGATCTGAGAGCTCCCCCCACCCCCCCCTTTTTTTTTTTTTTTTTGTTTGTAAACCATTCTGAACCTTTGGTAATTTTTACCCTCTGGACAACTTGTTTAATTTCCCTAATGACTACATTTTGTGAAATTAAATTTGACGACAAATTGTTTTAGCCCACGTATAACACACAATTATGATTAGGAATAAGGTTTCAGAATTGAAGTACCAGTTGTCTGCTGATATTGATTTCAATGTGCCTTTTTGGCAAGTCAAAATCTTTAAAATGGGAATATTTACTTCTCCCCAGATAAATGAGTATGCATTGCGCACTCGACTGAGGGGAAAAATACTGTTGGATCATGGATCATGCTAGTGTTAGGACTATATGGTCCCGATTCATTAAGACTGGTATTTTGTACTCTAGTCTTGAGGAAGTTGCTCCTAATTCATCAGGAGGCATCTGGCGCTAAATGAATTGGACACATCTGACAAATGCTGTGTACCCTAGCCAGACGTTTTACTCCAGCCAGGGGCTGATATACATGCCTGGCATTTTGGTGAATTCTTAAAGCGGACTTCCTCGCTCCTTGCCATCCCTAGCGGTGACCACTTTTGGAGAAGTTGGCTTTCTTTACCTTATTATACTGTATGAAGAGATAACCCTGTTCGATGTTTTTGAAACAGATAAATATATCTATCTCTTTTTTTTCTGAATGATTTTCTGTGTGAAAAGCAACTCAAAATAAAATAATCTCTTGGTACAATGCACAACTTCTGTACCATGTTTGTCCCAGTCATTCCTTGTCCCCTAAACAATCCATATGGCTGCCATTAGAGCCTTCTTTACAGCTGATCTGTCCCATAATGTAAGACAGTAATAGATTCACTGCTGGGGATCCTGGAACTGCACACACAGCAGATCTATGTTCAGGCATTGCAGATTTAGTTTGAAAACATTCATAGCTAATCTGCTGCGTGTCTATAACATAATAGACCTGCTGTAGATGGAAAATGCCATTCCTCAATTACTTGTCTCCTGTGAGATTTTTTTTTTTGCGCAATATATGAAAAAGTTTTGATTTACTGTAAAATGCTATGGCAATCAACACCACTGCGAATTTTCCCTGTGGAGGGAAATACAAGCAAGTCCACCAGATCTAGACACAACCATGTGGGACTGTATTGTTTAAATGTTTTTCTTTAGCAAAATATGAGAAAATAAAAACTTTTTTTATTTTTGATTACATTAGTTGATCTGAAATCATTTTTTCTTTTGTTCTACCGTACATACAGTACAGACCAAAAGTTTGGACACACCTTCTCACTTAAAGATTTTTCTGTATTTTCATGACTATGAAAATTGTACATTCACACTGAAGGCATCAGAACTATGAATTAACACATGTGGAATTATATAGTTAACAAAAAAGTGTGAAACAACTGAAAATATGTCTTATATTCTAGGTTCTTCAAAGTAGCCACCTTTTGCTTTGATGACTGCTTTGCACACTCTTGGCATTCTCTTGATGAGATTCAAGAGGTAGTCACTGGAAATGGTCTTCCAACAATCTTGAAGGAGTTCCCAGAGATGCTTAGCACTTGTTGGCTCTCTTGCCTTCTTCACTCTGCGGTCCAGCTCACCCCAAACCATCTTGATTGGGTTCAGGTCTGGTGACTGTGGAGGCCATGTCATCTGGCGTAGCACCCATCACTCTCCTTCTTGGTCAAATAGCCCTTACACAGCCTGGAGGTGTGTTTGGGGTCATTGTACTGTTGAAAAATAAATGATGGTCCAACTAAACACAAACCGGATGGAATAGCATGCCGCTGCAAGATGCTGTGGTAGCCATGCTGGTTCAGTATGCCTTCAATTTTGAATAAATCACCACCAAAGCACCCCCACAGCATCACAACTCCTCCTCCATGCTTCACGGTGGGAACAAGGCATGTAGAGTCCATCCGTTCACCTTTTCTGCGTCGCACAAAGACACGGTGGTTGGAACCAAAGATCTCAAATTTGGACTCATCAGATCAAAGCACAGATTTCCACTGGTCTAATGTCCATTCCTTGTGTTCTTTAGCCCAAACAAGTCTCTTCTGCTTGTTGCCTGTCCTTAGCAGTGGTTTCCTAGCAGCTATTTTACCATGAAGGCCTGCTGCACAAAGTCTCCTCTTAACAGTTGTTGTAGAGATGTGTCTGCTGCTAGAACTCTGTGTGGCATTGACCTGGTCTCTAATCTGAGCTGCTGTTAACCTGCGATTTCTGAGGCTGGTGACTCTGATAAACTTATCCTCAGAAGCAGAGGTGACTCTTGGTCTTCCTTTCCTTGGGCGGTCCTCATGTGAGCCAGTTTCTTTGTAACACTTGATGGTTTTTGCAACTGCACTTGGGAACACTTTCAAAGTTTGCCCAATTTTTCGGACTGACCTTCATTTCTTAAAGTAATGATGGCCACTCGGTTTTCTTAGCTGCTTTTTTCTTGCCATAATACAAATTCTAGCAGTCTATTCAGTAGGACTATCAGCTGTGTATCCACCTGACTTCTGCACAACACAACTGATGGTCCCAACCCCATTTATAAGGCAAGAAATCCCACTTATTAAACCTGACAGGGCACACCTGTGAAGTGAAAACCATTTCCGGTGACTCCCTCTTGAAGCTCATCAAGAGAATGCCAAGAGTGTGCAAAGCAGTCATCAAAGCAAAAGGTGGCTACTTTGAAGAGCCTAGAATATAAGACATATTTTCAGTTGTTTCACACTTTTTTGTTAAGTATATAATTCCACATGTACAATTTTCATAGTCATGAAACTACATAAAAATCTTTAAATGAGAAGGTGTGTCCAAACTTTTGGTCTGTACTGTATATTAGATTACATTCAGGTCAGTGATTGCCTGGAATAGAAGGGAGTAAACTATAAAGCACCACTCCGGTATTTTTTTTTTTTTTTTTCATGGCTGGAGTGGTATCACTAATGCATATTCCCTGCCCCTAGTAGTATACTCACCAGCTGCCGTCTGCAGCTCTTCCCGGAGCCGCTCCTGCCCCGTTCTGCCATCTTGTGACTGCAGCTTCTTTCTGACCAGAAGTCACAGGTAACGGTCAGAAGCTTTCAATGCAAAGCCATGAGAGCGTCATTCTGACTCTCATAGACTTTCTGGAGATGTCCAGCTGGTCACAACTAGCAGAAGCCGACAAGAGCGGTGCCGAGAACAGAATATGGCGGCTGGTAAGTATATTACTAGGGGCATGGAACATGCATTAGTGATACCACTCCGGCGGTGAAATATAAAAAAAGAAATGTCCGAGTGGTGCTCTAAGGTCAAATTCTAAATCTAATTTCAGCCTAGATCCCGATTGCTGTCCCTATGATGTCTTGTGACCTTTTTGTGCCACACATGTAGGTGGGAGAATTACTTAACTCTGCCCTCTGCGTGCCTCACCTCTCTCCACGCTGGGAGTGATAAGTCCATTTGGCACTACTGAGATCTGTTTATGAAACAGGAATGGACATTCCAGGCCTTCACATTTTTTTCCCAAAGTTTATAGTAAATTATTATTTTTTTTGTTGCATTTGTCAGTTTTAGAATTTGCTAAAAGTGTAAAGATGGCCATACACTATAGATACAGGCACATCAGACTTTATATTACTGTATGTAAATACAAATCTATGCTCAGTACTCAATAAAGCTTTTCTACTACTATTGCTCCTACTTTGGAGTTGGCCGTAGCAGGTCAGTGGTTTCAGCTACCAACCTGCCTAATAAATTATACAGATTGTAGCATGATGAGGTAATAGGATCGCAGCAACAAGCACACAAGGAATGTCCACAACAGGATCCTATGTTAGAACTGGCCTCAGCTAGCTCCATTTAGAAATTTGCCTAACACAGCAACAAGAGCAAAATCCCAGACAAAAGACCTTTGGTCGTCCTGCCACTAGCTAGACTGCAGCTTCCAGATCTGTGAGAGGATGATTGACCATAACAGGACCTGGGCCGTGCTCACTCCAGCAAGGTTTCTAACTTAGGTTTCATCCATTTGCATTCTGCGTGACCATTTTTGTCATCTGTAAACGCAAAAAAATCGATGCTGTCTGCAAGAGACTAGAGTTAGAAAATGTTTTTTTCTTTTTTTTTGATGCAGATCATTGGTTCAGTGATTATACATTGCTCACCTCTCCAGTCGATTGGTAATAAATGTATTTTCAGAGATATCTTTGTCAGACAGTTTCAACTATTATATTGTCCAATGGCAAAATGGCTGGTCTTTTAGAAAGTACACTGCTCAAAAAAACAAAGGGAACACTTAAACAGAATATAACTCCAAGTAAATCCATCTTCTGTGAAATCAAACTGACCTCTTATGAAGCAACACTGATTGACAATCAATTTCACATGCTGTTGTGCAAATGGAATAGACAATAGATGGAAATTATTGGCAATTTTCAAGACACCCTCAATAAAGGAGGGGTTCTGCAGGTGGGGACCACAGATCACATCTCAGTACCAATGCTTTCTGGCTGATGTTTTGATCACTTTTGAATGTTGATTGTGCTTTCACACTCGTGGTAGCATGAGACGGACTCTGCAACCCACAGAAGTTGCTCACGTAGTGTTGCTCATCCAGGATGGCACATCAATGCGAGCTGTGGCAAGAAGGTTTGCTGTGTCTGTCAGCGTAGTGTCCAGAGGCTGGAGGCGCTACCAGGAGACAGGCCAGTACACCAGGAGACGTGGAGGGGGCCATAGGAGGGCAACAACCCAGCAGCAGGACCTCTACCTCGGCCTTTGTGCAAGGAGGAACAGGAGGAGCACTGCCAGAGCCCTGCAAAATGACCTCCAGCAGGCCACAAATGTGCATGTGTCTGCACAAACGGTTAGAAACAGACTCCATGAGGGTGGTATGAGGGCCCGACGTCCACAGATGGGGGTTGTGCTCACAGCCCAACACCGTGCAGGACGCTTGGCATTTGCCACAGAACACCAGGATTGGCAAAGTCGTCACTGGCACCCTGTGCTCTTCACAGATGAAAGCAGGTTCACACTGAGCACATGTGACAAGCGTGACAGAGTCTGGAGACGCCGTGGGAGCAGTCTTCTGCCTGCAACATCCTTCAGGATGACCAGTTTGGCAGTGAGTCCGTAATGGTGTGGGGTGACATTTATTTGGAGGGCCACACAGCCCTCCATGTCCTCGCCAGAGGTAGCCTGACTGCCATTAGGTACCGAGATGAGACCTCAGACCCCTTGTGAGACCATATGCTGGTGTGGTTGGCCCTGGGTTCCTCCTAATGCAGGACAATGCCAGACCTCATGTGGCTGGAGTGTGTCAGCAGTTCCTGCAAGATGAAGGCATTGAAGCTATGGACTGGCCCGCCCGTTCCCCAGACCTGAATCCGATTGAGCACATCTGGGACATCATGTCTCGCTCCATCCACCAACGTCACATTGCACCACAGACTGTCCAGGAGTTGGCGCATGCTTTAGTCCAGGTCTGGGAGGAGATCCCACAGGAGACCATCCACAATCTCATCAGGAGCATGCCCAGGCGTTGTAGGGAGGTCATACAGGCACGTGGAGGCCACACACAATACTGAGCCTCATTTTGACTTGTTTTAAGGACATTACATCAAAGTTGGATCAGCCTGTAGTGTGTTTTTCCACTTTAATTTTGGGGGTAACTCCAAATCCAGGCCTCCATTGGTTAATAAATTTGATTTCCATTGATGATTTTTGTGTGATTTTGTTGTCAGGACATTCAACTTTGTACAGAACAAACTATTCAATGAGAATATTTCATTCATTCAGATCTAGGATGTGTTAATTGAGTGTTCCCTTTATTTTTTTGAGCAGTGTATTTTATTGCAGACTGAAAGTGAATCTAATGTCTTATTCACAACAGGTTATGACAGGTCTGGGAGGGGTCTGTGAACTGTTCAGACAAACATTGAGGGTGGGTGAAAAAGGCTAATACTTTGCCGACAGATATTAAGCGATTCATGTGATAGCCTGCCAAACGTGTCGAGCAGGAGCTCACATGGCATCATATGTAAATAGTAATAGTAGGTGAATGACACACATTTAGATTTCTTTGAATTGGGGTTCATGGTTGAAAATATGGACTTGTTAAACTAATGAAAAAGTGTCCCATTATCATAAGAGCATCTGGTCTTTATTGTATTTACATTTGTATACAGGACATGGTCTTGTCTGGAAGGAAAAGAAAAAGCAACTTACTATCTATGGAATATTGCCCAGAGTGGAATTCGCCAGCCAATGGGATACAATTGGTGAATCCAATTCATATGTTGGAAGTTTGCTTTTGGTGAATCCATATACACTAGTATTTGGACACCTACAGAAGCTTTTGTCGTCCTATTCTAAATCCGTAGGCGTTAATATGGAGATGTCCCCCCCCCCCCTCTTTGCAGCCAAACATCTTGCTGTTCTCTGGAAAGGGGTTCTACTAGATTTTTGGATTGTAGGACTTTTTGCTCCTTCATACAGAAGAGCATTTGTGAGGTCAGGCATGCAAATAGCCTCTTCTGAGAGGAAGAAGTCAGGAACTCTATTAGAGGTAGCCATCCTAAAAAGTCAGTATCGACCCTTCAAAGCTACCTTGCCGCATGACTTAGAATGAGAAGCCAGATCAGAACATGATTCTTTATCAGAAGTCCAGCCTCACAATTTTTGTTCTCTATATCAAAGAATAGGCCAATATCGCAACTGACCATGACCTATATTCTATGAACACGCTCGCTACACTTCTGGAACAGCTAATAGATCACTAGCTAATGTATCAGTTTAGTGAGCGGCAGATGGTGACAGGAGGGCCCAACCCCGTACTGTGTGCATGCCGTTGACTCCAGAGTCAGTGTGCCCACAGTGACCTGCAATGTGAGCACTGCCAGTTAGAATCATTGGCACTGCTCAAAATGCAAACTGAGAGTAACTGCACTGAGCCCTTAGCTACACCAAGGAAGCACTGCAGCCCTTCTTATTTACATATGGAATAAAATGAGTTTTCAAAGGTAACTATTACAATGAAATATGTAATACAAGTATGTTTTTTCATAGAGGCCAAGTCCATTATATAATGGTTTTATTAGTTTAATTTGCGATTTGGGGTGACAGATTTCCATTAATGGGGTTGGAGTCAGGCCACTGTGTGGACCAGTCAAGTTCTTCCCTGATTTTGAGCACTGGGTCATAGTTTTATGCAAGAGCAAAAAATGGACCTTCCCAAACTGTTGGAAGCATACTATGGTCCAAAATGTCTTAGTATGCTAAAGAATTAAAAGGGTTATTCTCTAGTTGTCTCCAGCAGCACACAGTGTTCCAGTCTCTTCCTCATCTTGGTTGCTGGGGGGCGGGCACTCTTCCAGTAAGAAGGTTCAGTAGCTTTGTCCTACTGCAGAGTTTGCTATTGTGACACCAATGGTCTGTCAGTGCTTAATCTGAACTCTACACTGCTATCATTATATTTGCATGTAGAGATAACCAGGGCTGTGGAGTCAGTAAGCCAAGCCTCAGACTCCTCAATATCCATGTCATCGACTCCCTCATACATGGCTCATGTTTAAGTGATAAATTTACTGTAGAACAGATTTAGCTGAGATTAAAGTCTAGACCCTTAGATCAGGAATAGGACAGACATTTCATAATTTTCCCAAACTCTTATGAAAAAATATTCCCCACAAACTGCATTGAACTACTGTACCCAATTTATTATATATTGTCAGTCGGTCTATTTTATGATGGCCTCTGACTCCACAGCCCTGGATATAACCTTGCCTTTGAACAGGCACATGGCTCAGGAAAGTGACAGCAATGATTAGAACTGCTCAGTAGTGATCATCGAGCACTGAAATGTTTGAATGCTCTAATCGAGCTCGATGCTCGGACATGCTCGACTCGAGTAGCGAGCATAATAGAAGTGAGTGTGAAACTCGAGTATTTTCCCGAACTCTATCTATCTCGGTCTGTTTCTTGTCTCTGTCCCCAGAGGTCTACAGCTCAGAGTCCGGCTGACAGTGTCCCTGCGCTCCCAGCAGTGGAATACCCCGCTTCACTGCGGAGCGCATCTCAGCTGGTTTAAGCGAGCTTCTTATGGGACTCGAGCACCAGGCGTTACTCAGCACTGCTCTATACTCAATCGAGCACTCCGATGCTCAATCAAGTATCGAGCAGTGCCGAGCATGCTTGCCCATCACTGCTGCTCAGGAAAATGTTGATGTTGGGGGCTTGTGAATTTTGCAGGACTGATATTTACAGGACTCCTGATGCCGAGGAGGAGGGAGGCCAGCAGCTAACTGCTTTGTAGAAATTTATGGGCTAGTATGCCAGCGTTTGCTGCATCTTATTCCTGCACGTCTCTCATTAATGCTGGCATACTAAACACTGGTCTGAATGAATTGGGGACTAACTTACTATTGTTTCCGGAAACTACACCTGTGCATAGCCACAATAGATGGACCCCAATCTCATCTTTTATATTGAAGTGTCTAATGAGATTGTGTAAAGGTCATTGTAAAGTGAGGCGGAACTCATATATTTTCTAAAAGTAGACACCTGGCTCATTGTGAAAATGCCCCAGTTTACAATCGATTATTGCTACAGTTCTATCAATTTTGAATCTGTGTAAAGATTTCTAAAAATATGCATGAAAAATATATTGACTAGAACTAAATAGATAGTTATTCTATTTCCATGTTTCAGGTTTGTCTACATTTGAGTTGGACTACATTCACACAGTGGATTTTTCCTGTAGAAAAATCCAGTGTGTATTTACCTTGAAAAATCTGTAGCAGAAATCCTTCGCAGACCTTACCGAATCAGCAGATGATTACAGGGGCTGGATAGATATGCAACTGCCCATATTCTCAGAACTTCAGTAGAAAAATAAAAATCTCCCCCAAATGTGGCAATTTGAGCATATATCCTCCCTGATTGGTAAGGGGGAGAGTGATGTCACTAAGAAAGGTCTCTGTATTCCCCCAGGACTCTGAAGACTGTACAAGGAGAAAGATGACGGTAATCTGCTTCAATCTTCCTTCCTGCTGTCACTTGCATTTTTCTCCCTTCCAGCTGTCACTTTACAGATGCACAGAAGTCCTCATGTAATTGGGTGTTTTAAATGCTAAGATACAAGATCTAAGGTCTAGCCACAGCAGTATTTAAAGACATAATAGATATAAAATTTAACCTTGGAAATGGTAACTACCTTTTCTCAAGAATTGATGTTGTAGATGTACAGTGCTGTACAAAACTTTTAGGCAAGTGTGGAAAAATAAAACAAAACCCAGATAAAAACAAAATGTGCAAACATTCAGCAGTAAGTAAATAAATAGCAATGGTGCATGAAAATAATATAGGGTACTTGGTTAACATAATTTTGATCAAAAAAACTTAAAAGCTATCCCACCACGTCAAGGTGACCCTATTTGGGACGGTCCTAACCTCTAGTATTAAAACCTTACCATATATCAAATGATGTAAATGTGAATAAGTGCCAAGCAGGACCGAGACACTGATTAATGGACACCCAGCCTTGGGGAACTATATAAACGTAATGTCCAGCTCAAAGAAAAGGGAGGCCATGCCCTTATTTGTACATGGCAGAAAAACCTAAGGCGATGGACTGGAATATAAGTTGCTGCGCATGCAGCATGTAGGCTCATGTTCACACTGGCCACTAAACAAACAAACAACCTAAGATAAAAAATGAGCAAATACCCTGCAGCAAATAAACAGCAATGGTGCATGAAAAAACAATTTTGATTAAAAAAAAAGTACCCCAACTATATTAAGTACCCCATGTTATTTTCATGCACCATTGCTATTTATTTATTTACTGCAGGGTATTTGCTCATTTTTGTTTTTATCTTAGGTTTTGTCTGTTTAGTGGCCAGTGTGAACATGCGCGCATACGTTGCCTGCGCACCAATTTATATTTCGGTTCATCTCTTTAGGTTTTTGTTTCAGATGTGGGAAAATGATGCAAAGTAAAAATGCTTTAAACTGTATTTTAATCTTTAAAACTTCTATCCGTTAATAAAATACACAGACCGAAGGGTTTGTGCAAACCTACATCTAGAAAAGGTCTGTGGTTCGCCAAGAAGAAACAACCTCCCTGCCTAATTTCTTCATAAACTGTATGCAAGTGTACCCAAGGAATTGATGCTTTGATGCTATTTTTAAGACAAAGGGCGGTCACACCAAGTATTGATTGGATTAAGAATTTTCTTTTGATCATTAACTTTACACTATCAATTATCAATTGATCTATTAACTCTTCTATAGTTTTGAAAGGATTCTTACTTTGCAGCATTTTTCTCTGCTGCCTAAAACGTTTGCACAATACTATAAATTAAAGGGAACCTGTCATGCCTTATCTACTATGTAAACTGCCCCCATTGTGGTGTTAGTGATGCAATGTGCATCGCTAACACTTTTTTTCATTAAAATTGATGCAAATATAATGAGTATATAAAATTTTTATATAGTTATAATCCTACCTGCTTGTTCAGTCATAGGGGTGTGATCCTCGTATTCAGTCATGGGCAGGCGCTACATTCTGTCACTGCTGGCGCCGCCCATGATGTATTTGAATTTTGCTCCTGATGAGCGCTGATATTTGTGGGGCGCATGCGCTGTATGACACGGACAGGCAGTAAAGCTTCCAGCGCTAGGAGCCATGCATGCGCTGTGAGGCTGAGGTTTCCAGCTTCACTGTTCTCGGCCGGCGCAGCTCGTCATAGCGCATGCGCAGTGAAGCTGGAAACCTCAGCATGCATGGCTCCTTGTGCTGGAAGCTTTACTGCCTGTCCGTGTCGTACAGCGCATGCGCCCCATAAATATCAGCGCTCGCCGGGAGCAATATTCAAATACATGGGCAGCGCCAGCAGTGACTGAATGTAGCGCCCACCCACAACTGAATACGAGGATCACACCCCTATGACTGAACGAACAGGTAGGATATAAGTAATAAAATGTTATATACTCATTATATTTGCACCAGTTTTAATGAAAAACGCAAGTTAGTGATGCACATTGCATCACTAACAATGCTATGGCGGCAGTTTACATAGTGGATAGAACATGAAGGGTTTCCTTTAATACATTTGATTTATGGGGGTGTTGATCATGAGAATTCCTGATCGCAAGATTTGCCCTGCCGCACACTGATTATACAGTGTAGGAGAAGACAATGTCCTATTGACTCGTTCATTTCTAGGTTTACAGTTTCTTTAGACAACAGCGAAAGTCTAACCAAAGGCAGAATACAGCTGTGGTGCTTTTTCCCAAAACCTCCAACCTTCCCTTCCCCCAGATATTCCGATCTATAGGCCTCTCTTCTCTACTGCTTACTTCCTGTTTTCCTTTGGCTTCAGGAAATAACAGAACCTTTCTGTCAGACCTCAACCCAGGTTCCCCAGCACTGCTCATAATGGAGGATGACCCGCCGCATGGTGGAGAGAATCCTGTAGGCATTGCTGTACTCTGCCGTGTAACTCCCTGTAAGAAGGCAGGAGGTCTAATGTCTGCCAGGTCTAGCCTCCTATCATGCCGAATTTCTCTATGGAATGTTCTGTGTATAGATGTAGAAGAAAAGTGCAGTAATTTTCCATGCAACTGCTCAGACCACTGCCATTATTTGCTAAATGGTTTCTATAAAATGAGAGGGCAAATCCTGTTGCTGCCTATGGGCAATTACTCTGCTTTTCTTTTGCAGCAGTTTTGATCCATCTCTCTCAATAGTAAGTCTTAGCTGTTTAATACTTAGTGACAGCCCTGGCAGCTCATCCACTGCCAGCTAGGTGCCTGCCAGATTGCAGTCAGCTGCATACCCCCGACCACATGTATAGTGCTTACTTTCCAGGAGTAATGGGCCATATCACTGAGTAATGCTGCCACCTGGTGGCTGCATTATGTCTCCAATGGAAAATATTCATGGTGGCAGTCATTATTCCAAAATTGACAACGGTCTGTGCAGCCATAGTGGTTGGCACAATAAAGAGCACTGAGTAACTTTTTTGAGGATTTTTTTCACTTGATAGTTAATTGACACTACTTTATTAAACATTTATTAGGAGACCATTCAATATCACATTGTTGCATGCTGTCATCCTGTTGTTTTGTTCTGTTTTTTTCGGCATTGTATTCTTTCTCTTTGGATTCCATCTAAATATTGTCACCTTTTTTGCAGGATCGCACCAGGACATTTGACATGCATTCACTGGAAAGCTCGCTGATCGACATAATGAGAGCAGAAAATGATTCACTGAAAGGTAGATATGCATTTCGATCACCTCTTCACTTTCAGTTATGCAGTTTATATAGGTACGACCTGGGCGATTGGGGGTCTGGGGAGACATTGCTGACACAACTTGCTCACATTTTTATAGTGGTTTGTGACCTGCGTGGTGTGATTTAGGGGAGAATGACCCTAGCTGGTGTCTGGACATGTGTGCACTTTGGCCCCATCAGTTTCCTGTTCCCATTTGGTGCATTTTCCTGATATTCTCACTCTATTGTCCTTCTCATCACACTCTTTCTGCTTCACATAAGAGAGATTATGTAAATTAATTTCAGAAGTTAAATGTGGGCAGAAATTGTTGTGACAGTGAGAATTTGGATGTTTAACCCCCAGCGGAGTGTATTTTTTTTCCTGTGCGGTTTTCTATAACTGCTCTGATAACAGTAAAGAGTATGGAGATTTCTCACTGCTTTGTTTGCTGTGGTTTTCTAGTACATAGTGGGCTTTCCATCCCTCTTCCCTCGCCCTGTGGCATCACATGGCACTTCTAGAGTGAGAGCTCCTCTTTGCTGAGCCATCTTGACGTGTCTAAGCAGAAGTCCTGCAGTGGAAATGCTGCATTGAAATCCCTCTGCAGATTCAATGGAGGAAACCATGGAGTTAAGCAGCACATTTCACCCTTGGCATTGCATCAGGTTAAATCTATGGTGACAGGCTGCAAATTTCAAATCCACAGCTCCAATTTACACTGCAGATATTCTCTGAAGCGTGTGCATTAGATAACATCTCATACACAGCACTGCTACTGTAAAATGCAGCAGATTTTCTGTCTGGTGCCCATTGTGCACATACCCCAAAGGTGCCCATACACATGGCCATTCAGTACAATCAGCGGACTGTTTTATGTTTAGGGGTTCTGCCAACTCTCTCCCCTGACATGCACAATCCTTTTTTCTAAAGGACAAAGATGTGTGGCAGTGACTTAACCTCTCCCCACTAAAAACACGTGCACACTGAACATGCATGTATGGGGGAGTCTGGAGGATTAGCTGTCAACTGAATGAGTGAGTGTTCAGACATTTGTGGAAGGTGAATGCCTGCCTTGTGGGCACAAGTACACAACTGTATCCCTGCTTCGTGCAATCTCCGAACTGTACTGAGCCTCAGAAGTCTAAGGCTCTTCTGTATCCCTTTTATGGAGGCTTTAGGCAGGAAACTGATTTGGCATGCTTAATGGGTTATTCTCAAAATAGTAAGTTATCGCCTATTCAGCGGTTGCCTATTTCTTGGAATGAATGGAGCAAAGGTCAAGGATGCGCTCCTCTGCCATGTTCAAAATGAGGCTCTGCAAATCTCGCGGGGGTGCCAGCAGTCAGACCCCTGGCAATATAATATAGTAGGTTCTCCCCAATTCTATGGATAGGGGATCACTTACTATCTTGAGATTAACCCTTTTATCAAAAAACATTCTAGAGTTATTTTTCCCATGAAAAGAATGCAATTTGGTCCCATACAACTCACTTAGGTCTGCCCTGTGCGTGTAGACTAAGGGCTCTTTCACATGTCAGTATCTCCGGTACGAGTCGTGACTGTTTCCACACGTACCGGAGACACTGACACGCGCAGACCCATTTAAATGAATGGGTCTGTGCACATCTCAGTGTGTTTTCACGGACTGTGTGCTCCACATTGAGACAAGTCCGTTTTTTTGCGGATACACGGTCCGCAAAAGTCCCTCACGCTGAACACACATGGATGACATCCATGTGTCATCAGTGTGACACAGACCAGTGCCTGGGAATCAGTGTACAGTTAGCACTGTACCCAAGTGCTGAACACTGCCCTTATCATTGTTTCCTGCCGGCGCTGCGATTGGCACCAGCACAGACAATGATGAGGGTAGTGGTAGTCTGATCCCGCAGTGTTGCCACCTGTAAACATAAGACTAAAATAATAAAATCTATGTACTCCCCTCTTCCAGGTGTCCCCTGGTGTAATCCATGCGACTGCTGCCGAAGGGCCGGGGAGAATAAGCGACTCCGGAGCTGCAGCTCAGGAGCGGTGTCCTGTCACTCACGGAGCACATCTCCGGTTCATTCTCCCCGGCTCCTCTGCAGCAGCGGTCCCATGGATTACAGCGGGGGAGACACCTAGGAGAGGTGAGTACGTGTATTTTATTTTATTCATATTTTTACAGGTGGGGACACTGCGGGATCAGACACTACTACACTCATCGTTGTCCCTTCTGGTGCTGATCGCAGTGTCAGCAGGAACCATGATGAGGGCAGTGTTCAGCACCCAGCGCTTGGCAACAGCGCTAACTGCTGATTCCCAGGCACCGTCCGTGTGATCCTGATGTGGCACATGGTTGCCACATGTAACACGGACACGGATATTTCCGGTACCGGAAATAGGTCGGTTTCACACGTTCGGATAACAGTGTGGGTCCTAATTAGATCATCACTTATTAAAGAGTGGACTCCCTCCTTTAAATACACCTAATATTTTTTATTTATAAATTGAAACAAGTTTAATAAATGTATCTAAGAAATGCTCATCTAATAAGTGTTATTGTAATGGACTCTTTACTAGCAGGACTGTCTGCTGTGCTTGCTGTGAATGTGTGCTGTGGTCCCTTCATTCTCAGGATAGGTAGTGGTCTGAAATGTCTGAATTTTTGGACCCCTGATGATCATAAAGTGATCATTTAATCACTTTTATGATATGGAAATGGAATGACCCTTTTTATTTCTGTGCTCCTGCCATGCAGGGCCCTTCAGAGGAACAATTACAGCAGTCTGTATCCTGCATTTTCCTACTATTCTTATCAGATGATACACTTTTAGTGCACTATTCCATGTACTTATATTCCTTTGATTGTAAATGAAAGTGACAATGATATTCCGAGTAGCTTGAGATGGAAACATGTACCGTATGTGTCGTCAAGTTACGGTATATTCTACCATCTGCTGCTGGATATAAGCCATCTCCCTGTTTAAGTGGATTTCTCACTTGATAGACTGTAACTTGGAAGAATTGGTGATGTGGAAGACTGATACAACTGTTACTAAACCAAGAACTTACCTGGGCTGTCTGTGTCACGTCAATGTATTCTGGGTCATAATGGCAGTCCTACAGAGCTTTGCTGCAAAACAAAGCCTTCCACACCAGTGGGATGTGATGGGACCACAGACAGGTATACAGTAAATATACTGTAGTAAATATACATGGTTTAGCCTCTTTACCCATGATGCTATGGAAGCGCTGGTTCTGGTCCAATAAGCTGCATGATGCTATAGACTCCCTTAGTCCTTTTGGTCTCCGCTCGGGTGTCAACATGCCTTTTTATTTACTGAATAAAAGGGTGTGACCTGGTTATACCCTTTTGGTGAATGGCTGGTGTAGGCTATTGTATAGCCATACAGTGCCATCCGATTCCATTTCAGTGGAATGAGGTGTGAACTCATGCTCATTGGGCATTTCCTTGTAATTAAAGGCAGAAGAAAGCCAATCTGTATTGGGCAAACCTGCATCTATGCATTGGGTATCCGTGCCAGCTCACCAAAACTGTTTCCGCTGCTCTTGTTTCTAGTCTCAGTACACATAATGAGATTTCCATCCTTCTAATTCAGTGTTCTGCCATTGAATGCTTTCCTGCTGCAAGGTGAAGTTAGTGGAAACAAGCCTGCAGGTGCGGTCATTCACCGGACCCACCTACAACGCTATAACACATACATACTCCGCTTTCTTATCACACTGCTTTCAGGCTGCCTTAGATTTGGCTTGTCCCTCCAGCTTTACACCCCCTTTTCTACAACAGCAGCAGAACTACATTTCCCAGCATTCTTTATATATGACAGTTATTGTACATGAGACCAGGGGTCTTAAATCTCATCCCTGGCCTGCAGATAGATAATACTGAAGTCAAGGAATGAGTAGGAAACAGATTAAAGACGTGACATCATTCCATGGGCACAGAGTGGGCGCATGACCGCAGAGGAGCTGCATACTACATAAATGGTGCATTGTAATAGCCATGCACGTGGGACATCCAGAGCTGAGGTAATGCTGGGAAATCTCAATGTGATCCACATGGCTAATAAAACCAGAATAATACTTGTCTGGTATTTTCCAGCTCCCCTCCCATTAGCAGAATCTGATAAGATGGGGGCGTATCATGCCAATCATTGACAAGCTGCTTACTTATTTTTGAAGTTCTGCAGCGGCTAGTTTGTGTAGTAAAAGCATAGGTCTTCATTGTGGATATTATGGGAGTTGTAATCTTATAATTTGGAGAGTGGGTACTTTATCTCATGTATATTGCTGGGTACTGATGTTCCCTTTATAGCAAATACTTCAAGGCTTTTATTTCACAATCAGCCAGTGGTTCCCAATTATTGACCCATGATTGGATGATGGCATTTTTCATATCTTCTATGCCACTGTAAGATTGAGGTTACTGCCGAAAAGACGCTGCACTACTGAATTAATTACCATGGATGGATTCAGCTACTCCTGACTTTTTTTTCCCTCCTTATTTCAGGATATGTAACCAAGTACTTTCTCTGTTAGTTATGGTCTCAATATACATTGCAGTAGTAACTCGAGGAGGTACCATTATTTTGTCATAGGAGTTTCTTTCTGTCCAGAATTTGCATCGATTTGGTTCTTCTGTGGATGGAAAGTGTCAGCCTTGGAGACTAGGCCGAGCCCTTAGCTTATTAGGCAGCAGACACTCCCTGTTCTGGAGAAGTCACTTTATTACCTTGTCATCACAGGCAGGATTACAATGAAAGGTAACGCCTACAGAATATATAGATGACACTGATCCACCGCATACAATAGGTGGTCTATAGGAGTCATTTTCTATACCTCTACAGTGTCTGCCCCATGGGGTTTTTGCCTCCTCTGGGTGAACATGTTGGGCTGTAGGTTGAACTCAATGGACTTGAGTCTATTTTCAGCCTTATACTATGAAACTATAAATGCTTCTCTACAGGCTAGGTCTTCTTCACATGTTCAATTATCATCCAGTATTAAAAAAAAACTTACCTGTTAGAAACAGAACAAATAACAAATGTAAAACAGGAGCCAATGTGTGCATCCCTTTTTTGCTCTGCTTGTAACAAGTCTGTTTTTACCAGAGGTATTTCTGAATATCTCTAGTATTCTGTGTAGTGCTAAACAATGGATCCATTAACAAGTTACTGTGCGGATGACTATCTGTTATGATCCCTTTCACATAACTTCCTTGTTAAAAACAATAGAGCCAGTTGCTATCTGTGTTTTTTTTTTTTTTTTTTTTTCTTTTGGTAGGATAAAATAAATTGTAAGACTGTTTTTTACCCTGCTGGACTGACTTTTTGAACATTTCCATCACCATTAAAATGAATGGATCCCATACTGAATAATTTTATTTCCTTTTTTGTCTTCCTAAAACTGATCCAAAATGGAAAAAACTACTGGATATGAAAAAATAGGCTCAGGCATGATAAAAAGTACAATCAAAAAATAAAAGCTAGTTAGAAATAAAAGAATGAGTATCTGGCTTTAGTTGGTACAATATTTAGATGATTGCTATATGTTCTACTAAGGTATTTAGCAGTATGATCTTGCAGTCTCTCCTATTTTGGTTCCTTCATTTCCTCATGCCTGTAAATTAGCTAGCTGGAATTGTCACCCACCCTTTCCCAGCAGTAATAACACAGGGCGTGCTGTCAGAGGAATCTGGTACACAAGATGTTCTGTAGAGCAGGGCAGGATGCATACCCTCCTACTGGACAGACGCCTGCAGGAAACACAGGCCATTCTACACAAGTCATGGCATTGGAAACTACTGGAACTAGACTACTACTAAACCGTTTACATAGCTGTGCTGCTAACTGTAAGATCTGACACCTGCTTCTGAAAGACCACTAATTGCACATGCCTGTAGTGTGCACCATGAATTAGCCATGGCAGGGGACTGCCAAAAAAGCCACAGGACATCTTCAAGCCATGCTTATGTTTTTTTTTTTTTTTTTTTATACTTTCATTTTTCATTCGAGATGGGTCTCAAAACGAAGAAAAACTTTCATGAGATCTAGCAGAGAGAATGTATGAAGTGTACACTGGAAAGTCCTGCCCGACGCCATGTCTATTCATGGTTAAAGCGCTCATGTCTCATCTGTTTTAGTAAGTTATTGTGTTCTCCATGAAGTAAAAAAAAACAAAAAAAACTGGACAGTCGTCCCTCAGATCTCTACATTGTGCCGTTTCTCTTATTCCTCCTGGACATTTATGAATAAATTGAGAAGTGTGTTTTACCAGTTGTGTGTGTGTTCCTACACAGTCCGATACTTTCCAAGCTGTGCTGCCAGAGTCACAATGTGCTGGTTCCACCTAGCTGTCTATTTAGTTACAATACAATATAGATCTAGAAAATATAGAAGGATGTTCCAGAACACTTTTTCCATGGGAATGCATACAATTACTAAAACAAACATTTGAGAAATGGTGCAAAGTTAAATATGAGATTCTGCTGGTACTTCTGTACCAAGTAATAAATTTCTCTGGTTGAAGGGCCAAAACCTGAGGCTGCACTACTTATGTCTTATGTCTTCATAACAGCCTCTTTATCCTGTGCCCTATTATCATGTCTTCTCAAAACATTGTGTACATTATTAATCACTGTGTAGATCAGTGGTCACATAACTTGCTTCTGTCATCTGGCCGTTGTGGGTTTTCTGGACATTAATGTCGATTTGACTCCTTGTTCTTGTGGAGAGGCTGAACAATGACTGCACTTGGATGGAAGATGTGATCAGCACAGCTCAATATCCTAAGACATTTCCTCTCTAAAAGCCCATTTAGGATGCCTGACCTCTGCCATTAAACGACCACCAATCAAATCGATCGGCAATGTTTAATGCTCTGTTTGGACAGGCCAACTAGAATCCTATGCTCACAGAATGATCACCATCATAGTTCTTGGCAGCACAGTTACTTTTTACACTGGACGATTGTGCTGCCGAGTGCGACGCGCCCAAGGGATGGGAACGACTCGGCGCCCGGGCCTTGCTGTTAGTTTTGGGGGATGCCGCGGTGGCCGGCTCCCGGGGCCGTACCCTGGGGTCACTCTTAAAAGGCAAGGAATGGTGGGGGGAAAGGTGTATGGGAAAGGGGAAATTGTTTGACGCCACCCGTGGTGTCTGGTGAGGATCACCAGCGCTGCTATAGTCCTCTGAGGCCGGTGGTCAGGCAGCTTAGTTGGTGCGGCTCCCCACAGGTGGATCGGGGCCTCAGGGCAGCGTAGGAGAAGGGATGCAGGATAGAGCGTTGGCGGGTGCAGTGCCACGGGGAAAAGAACAGACAGTCAATATTTGAAGTCATCCAAGTCTTTACTCACGGTGGCGCTTTCTCAGCTCAGAGCTTCTCTCTGCTGTCACACGGCGAGCTGCGGCCGCCAGGGTGGGGTTCAGGAGCGCTTGACAGGACCCCTGCTCTAAAGTGTTCCTCTCCTGTTGTACTTCTCCCGCCTTGTGTCCCCCACTGTGTCCCGTACGGGTACTGCAATGTCCTTGATGGGTAGCTTGTAGCTCCCGGACCGACTGGGTGCCCTTCTTGGTTACAAGTGGTGAGAACTTGGCATAAGGCCGGGTCCCTCTGGATGAACTCAGATTAAGGAATACAGGTGGCGATTCCGCTATGTCCGTATCCCCCTGGGATCCACATAAGCCTCCGGACTTTTCCGACAGAGACGTGAAGTGCAAAGTCAGATAATCGGGGACCAGTACCCCCTCTTGCGGCAGGGTCTCTCTGGCAGGGCCAGAATAAGGTATGCAGGTGGCAACTCCGCTCCGTCTGCACCCCCTGAGATCCTTTCGCCTGTGGAGCCTAACTCCTTTGCTCCCCTCCTGGGCCTTCTTGGTTGGACTCTGACCGGGGACAGAGCTGGTTATAACTCTGCCCCAATCCCCCGTCTCGAGGCCTGAGACCGGGAACCGTGGACCCTGAGACGGCTGCAGCCTTGTGCTGACCTGCCGTCCCATAGACCCACGACTAAAGACCCGGTTATTAAAATGGCCTCTAGTTATATATGATTCTATTAAGTGCTTAGGCAAAGTGCTTCCTCCACCCTCACTCACTACTTGGTTCCCCCTAACTTTGGTTCCCCCCAACTCCTCCATTCAGGCCGGGGCAGCACTATGGTGCTTTAGGCCCCCTTCAGAACTGGAGTGGTGTAGTGTTGAGTGTGTGGTTGGGGGTCCTGTGTGGTGCTCCATCCTTACCTTGGAGAGGAGATACCACACCTCTTCTGAGGTGCAGTACCCCTGTGGTGACTGAACCCTCAGGGGCGCCACAAGTGCAATGACTTTAATGCCAGCACGAATGACCCAGTCACCTGATGAATGAGCGCTTTGCTTGTTCGGATGATCCCCGGCTTATGTAAATGGGCCTTAGCCCCTTCCAGTTATCTTGTCCGTGTTTTATAAAGTATGAACAGAATTATAACTTTTATAAAGATACACTGTTTGACTCTGTTTGCTGGTCATGTGACTACGCCCCCTCCATTTGCAGTCCGTGTGTGGCATTGCATATTTTAGCCATGTGTATTTTTTATTTTTTGACCTGAGAATACGAAGAATCACAGTTCACTTGATGTTACAGGCAGAGGGACCAGAAGCAGGATACAATGGGAGGGACATTTACTTTTGGGGTTATGTGATGCTCCTCAAAGAGTGATAATGGTGTCTACATGAAGACAGGAAATCAACGGAATCATGGGAAATGTAATACTGTAAAATCAGCGCTGTGAGACTATTCTCTGAATTATGAGGGGCACAAGTAGTCATAACAGAAGTCAAAAGAAATGGGCCTGGCGAGCACAGTCAATATGTATCCAATGTTTTGAGGTCTGAAAGCTCTTCCTAGGAAGTGATCATCACTAAGCTCTATATTAAAGGAAATCTGTCACCACATTTGACCTTTCTAAACTATTGATATGGGCATGGAGGTTAAAGACTGCTGAAAACAGTCCTCCCTGTATGTCTCATATCACATGCCCTGTTGATAAGAGATGATTTATCACTTTATATAAATTACCTTTTCCAGTCTACGTATGAGGAGGACGCTGCCTGGAAGATAACTCTGCCTCCAGAGATTTTTACATGAAGGGGCTTTACCATTGTGATGTGTAAGGCTGAGTGCCCACTATGTGTTTTTCAAGCGTTTTTGACGCTGAATTTCCGCAGGGAAAAACGCTTAGTAATACGTGCCCCATGGTGCCCAATGATTCGCATGTGCTGTGCACATGCTGCGGAAATTTCCATTGCGGAAAAATCCGCAGCACGTCCATTATTTTTACGGAAACGCGGCGTAATTACCGCCATTGACTTAATATCTGCATGACTACATGTGCACATGCGAATATTAAGCGATTCAATGTGCGGATGGTACCCAGGTCTGGAGAAGAGGAGACTCTCCTCCAGACCCGGGTACCATAGTACCTGTTTTAAAAAAAAATAAATAAATTAAAATAAAAAATTTACATTATGCTCACCTTCGGATGGCCTGTGGTCTTCTCTCCGGTGAGTCCTGGCTCCCCGGTGGCTCGCTATGGTGTAAAAGGACCTTCCATGACTTCATTTAGTCATGTGACAGGTCACACAACCGCTGACGTTGGTGGTCACCGTGACCTGTCACATGACTAAATGATGTCATGGAAGGTCCTTTTACACCATAGCGAGCCATCGGGGAGCCAGGATGCACCGGAGAAGGAGACCGGGGGCCATCAGAAGGTGAGTATAATGTGGTTTTTTTTTGTTGTTTTTTTTAAACTGTTAACTTGGTCACACTATATAAATCCATGCCGATTGCATGGATTTATATAGTGTGACCAAGTTGTCAAGCACTTTTCCAAGTGATGCTAAAATTGCTTGGAAAAGCGCTTGATAACCTGCATGCGAAAACGCTTGACAAAGCCTTCTACCTGGCAGGAAAAACGCATGTAAAATCCGCATGCGTTTTTCCTGCCAGGGAGATGCAGAAAAAAGCAGCATTTCTGCATCGTGGGCACATAGTTACTTGTCTCACACTGGTAACCATTAGGCTAACACAGAACAGGAGAAATGAACCTGGTCTTCTGGCAAACACATTTTTTGCAGCTCTCTGAGCTCTGCTGTATTGTAACAATATTACAGCCCTGTCTGCCTGTGAGATGGAGGCTGGAGCTGAGAGGAACCTGCAGATCTGTCAGCTATAATCACACAGCTCTGCAGTGAGATCAGGAGAGCAGAGAGCGGTAACATACTGGCAACCATTACATATCACACTGGCAACCATTAGACATCACACTGGTAGCTATTACACATGTGTCAATTGTCTATCAATAAAGTTTAAATTTTGCTAATATTTTTTGTACTTTATTTGTTTTGGTGGTAGTTATAGGATTATTCCTCATTGCTGTCATGTGTATTTTAGATGATATTCACACATCAGTGAGAAATGGACCCTTTTTTTTCCTCTTGTCATTTGTATTGCATCCATGTGGCATCCTTTTCTTTTCTCACACACACACATACATAAATAAAAAAATTATTATGTATAGATTACATATAAAATATATAAATCATCTAGTTTTTGTTTTTTTGAAGGAATGTCTTTATTTCCAAGTTTTAGAAAGACCTCTGGAAGGTTAATGTTTTTATTCAAATTTATCACTGAGCAACAGGTCTGTGACACATGGATGGAAAGTGGAAGCCTTCCTTTGCAGTCATGTTTCAAGGATTCCCATAGTCTTGAATGACTGATTCTGATCTCCAAACACGTATCCAGTCAGTGTGGCCTCTGAGATACCTAGATAATTTATATATTTTATATATAATCTAAGCATGGCAATTAGGATTTCAGTCAGATCAATAGGCCATTTGAACGCATTAAGCACATACATAGGGCTTATTGAATGGACGTTGGACAGAAATCTGAAAAGGGCACTTGGTGACCTTTTAAGTATTTATACTTCCACATCTGAACTTTTCCTTTTTATTGGAAAAAAACATTGATGAGCTTTATTAATGTGGGGGTCATTTCTAGCTGGTAAAGCTCTATAAATAGTAAGAAAAATTCATTCATTGTACATATTCTAAATGTGTATATGGCAAATGTATTGGTGCTGTAGATTATGACACAAGTCGGTCACAACATACATCAATCAGGGGTTGTGCTGGGTACATTGCGCCCCCACTTCTGTACTGAAGATGCATATCTTGAACTCTGCTGCCATTGCTCTCACATGGAAGATCACCTGTTACTGTGAAATAGACAATCTGTGTGATACTCATGAAGCCATACTCAGAAGTGAAATGACATGCACCAGTGGCCTGTAAAGTTACTAAATGGGCTTGAAATACAAACCCAGTTTCACAGAACGAAGGAGTGTATGTCACATGATCCCTCCCAACCAGTTAGCCGACCTTAAAAATAATCTCATGATAAACACACCAATTGGATCACTGGCCACCTCACATGACCCTTTTTGATATTACTGCCTGACTATGAAGGGTTGTGATACACCATCTGATTCCACCAGGTGAGGAAGTGCCTGCATTTCACAGTCTGTATCACTATCACACTGATGTACTTACGTCTGTCATGGTGATAGGTTCCCTTTAAAGATATTGTCTGGAAGTATGACAAACAACAACAAAAAAAACAAATGAAAAGTGATCTTAAAATGGATGTACATCAGACAGGTACATGTAATGGCAGGCTGCAAATATCTATTGGGGTGTCACTGAATTTCTACAGATAGTCTATCCTTACTTGCCAAACCTTGCAACTAATGTCCAGGGAGTCCTCTCTTAATAGCTGCTAACATTATCTAGAGCATCATTTTGGATAGTTTTATTTTTGCCTAAATTTGCAGACCGTATTGCTTTCATTCTGGCTGCCACAGAAATAGGACATAAACCTTCCAGCCTAACGAAGGAAGGGAGTATTCATTGCATTGCTGAAAATGCTTGTAATAGAGGTCCCAAAAACTACCATGAATGGCTGTATCAACCATATTTGCTATTCTTATGTTTCAAACTTGTCAGCCTCTGAATCTGAAAGATTACCATGATACTTCACCAAACTGAAGCCTGAAAGGAACATAATGTGTACTGTGCATTATTTCTACCAGATTTATCAAATATTTTGATATCATAATATGGGTCTATAGTAGCCTCAAAAGGAGAAAAAAAAGTACACACTCGCTCTTCTGACAGCAAACTGCGTGGGGCCGCTGCAGCCACTTAGCCACCGCTGATGGTTGCATCAGTCACTTGTTGCCTGAGCCAGAAGAGAGAACTAGGAGACGGACTCTGCTCAGACTGCTTAAAACCTCTGCAGTCTTCATGGGACGTGCCCATTTTGAAATGAGCTTTCTAATGAAAAAAATAAATAAATCCACGAAGATGTATATTTTCATGCTTACCAGCTAATAAACCTAATCCACTAAAGCAGTAATACTTTATTCGTGAAAGAACCCAGAATATTAAAATCCCTTTAGCCACTTCATTCTCCAGCTTTAGATGAGGTAAATGTTATACCGTGGTTCCTGTGCTTGCTTATATATGTATATATTTGTGTATGTGCGTATATGTGTGTGTAGTGTGGACAAACTTGTTATTAAATCTGTCGTTTTGACCAGAAAACCTCTTTGGCAAACCATTCTATACCAGTGTAAAACTTCTGACCTGTATTATAATCTCAGCCAATTTGCAACCCTACAAGATAAATCAGAAAAACAACCAAGCTCCCAGTATGTGATGAATACTAATTCCCTAGGACAGAGTACAAAACGCTGCTTTCACATGACTGCCAAGCAGACCAAGCCAAAACTAGAAAGCCGAAGATATTGTAAGTAGCAGCTCGAATGATTGTGTAGTGGCTGCCTGGATGGGACATGTGCTGTAGCACAGGAACACTAGTACTGTGGAGCAGCTAGACAACAACCGTGTTCAGTGAGTACATACATTTCATAAGATTCTGCTTAGTAAAAAGCCAGAGTGGTCACAAATAATAAAACCTCATTGATGTGATCGTTTGGATGTGGTGGTATGTAATGCATGCCTCCCAACTTTTGAAGAACAGAAAGAGGGACAAATGATGCAGTGCGGCAAATTTTGGTCACATCCCAATCCACGCCCATTTACCAATTTTTTTTCTATCATGGCGGAAGGAGATGTTAGGGGGGGCACTAGCAGTGATAGAAATTCAGCAGACGCTCGAGATTGCAGGGTGTAGACCCGAAGCCCGGGCTGTCCACTGTATCCGGAACAGTTGGGACTAGAGAAGAGTTGACTCTGGACTCGGGTCCAGTGTCCAGATCAGTGCTACCTGGCGGCTGGACTGGAGGCCACACATCTCTTACCTTCCGGCGTCCCCACCGCAGCTTTTGATCAGCCAGGGCTGGTGTGACGTCATCTGTGCGTCCTGCTCATCTCTAGTTGGGACCTGTAGATTTATTTTCTGTTCATTCAGTCGTAGCAGCCAGAACTTTATGTAGCTTCACTATATGACATCTGTTTTTTTGTTTTTTTCTTGTGTCTAAGGCCGTGTTTTTTTGTTTTCTGCAGATGTCCGCATCAAACTACACAATAACAATCTTCTCTGATTATTGTATTTTTGCTACATTTTTTTTCTATGCCATTCCCTCCTTATTTGATACGTTTTTAGTGCAGATGTGAAGCTGTATTTTTTTTATATTCCAGAAAAGATTTGATTCTGCACTTAACGTAACTGAAGCTTTTTTATGCCTTTTTTTTAGGCTCCACATAGAAGCCTCTAGAGAAAAAAAAAAAAGCACCAAAACCACACAGTTTAACCTCATGTCTAGATGCACACAGGACAAAGTTTAAATGAAATCACATCCACTTTGCTTGGAACGGTAAACGCAGCAGAATTTCTGTGAAAAAAAGCAGCAGAAATTATACTGTCTAAATGTCCAAGCAAAATGAATGTGATTTTATGAAATCTCCGCCCTCTGTGGTCTGAAGACGCTGTTGAGCTCTGAAGTTTGAGTGCATTTTTTCTCCGTAGGCTACTTCTAAAAAAAAAAAAAAAAAAAAAAATGCAAGAAAAAACCGCCGCTCATTTTTAAGTGCAGTCAAAGCTTTTCTGTGCTATTAAAAAAAAGCGTTAAAAACTGCTTCACATCTGCATCAAAATCATATTAAGGGGGAAAGATCTGAACACTGCCTCAACATCACATTTTTTTTAGTTTAATAGAGAAAAAATATCAATCATGCCATTTTTTTTATTTTTTTTTTTTATGCCATTTACTGATTCTCATAAATCTGATTGCTGTGTTGTGCGGGTTGTTACGATTACAGGGACACCAAATATGTCCATGTTGTTTGTTGATTTGTGATTAATTAAAAAAACAACGCATTAAAAATAACAAAATTAAGGGTTTTTCATTTTGTAGTAATTTTAGAAGAGGAAAAAAATCTTCTATTCTCGATCTAGAATACAGAAACATAGAACTACACTGCAATGTACAATGCATAAGTACAATCTGCCTGTGGAGTTAGAGCCTGCAGTACAGATCAAGTACACAAAATTCTCTCCCCATTACATCACCAGAACTTTATGGCTCATTATGTTTAGCTCCTGCCTGTAATGTTGAAAGTTGTGCGTTCTAAACCTGGGAAGACTCCCAAAAAACAAAAAAAATGAAAATTTTGTAATTGCTTATTATTTTTTAGTTTTATAGGAACAAAAAAAATCTGAGTTTTTATTCACCTCCGTATACAAGTACAAAGAAATACACTGCTGTATCCAATGTACAAGTATAAGCAGCGTCTTGTTTCACTGCCTACAATACATGTCAAGATTACCAAAATCTCCTGTGTTTATCATTATGAGCTGTAGCTCATAGATAAAGCTGCCGCCTGCAGGCATAGAAAAGCGAGTTTGATTCCTGGGGAGACCGATCGCAGGAGCAGTGATTAAATTACAATTAATTTATGCACTGAGCAGAGAGAAGTGACCCCCGCCCCTGAGGAGCAGCTATGTGAGCAATGAAGACATCCAAGAGTTAAATATAGAAGCTGGGACAAAGCAATGACGTAGCGTGAATGAGTCCTTAAAGCGGGACAGTCCCTCTGAATCCGGAACGCTTGGGAGCTATGTGTAACATCTGCGAAAATGAACATATTACCGTATTAGTACAGTACAGTAGTTATACACTGCTAAAAAAAATAAAGGGAACACTCAAATAACACATCCTAGATCTGAATGAATGAAATATTCTCATTGAATACTTTGTTCTGTACAAAGTTGAATGTCCTGACAACAAAATCACACAAAAATCATCAATGGAAATCAAATTTATTAACCAATGGAGGCCTGGATTTGGAGTCACCCCCAAAATTAAAGTGGAAAAACGCACTACAGGCTGATCCAACTTTGATGTAATGTCCTTAAAACAAGGCAAAATGAGGCTCAGTATTGTGTGTGGCCTCCACGTGCCTGTATGACCTCCCTACAACGCCTGGGCATGCTCCTGATGAGGTTGCGGATTGTCTCCTGTGGGATCTCCTCCCGGACCTGGACTAAAGCATCCGCCAACTCCTGGACAGTCTGTGGTGGATGGAGCGAGACATGATGTCCCAGATGTGCTCAATCGGATTCAGGTCTGGGGAACGGGCGGGCCAGTCTATAGCTTCAATGCCTTCATCTTGCAGGAACTGCTGACACACTCCAGCCACATGAGGTCTGGCATTGTCCTGCATTAGGAGGAACCCAGGGCCAACCGCACCAGCATATGGTCTCACAAGGGGTCTGAGGATCTCATCTCGGTACCTAATGGCAGTCAGGCTACCTCTGGCGAGGACATGGAGGGCTGTGCGGCCCACCAAAGAAATGCAACCCCACACCATTACTGACCCACTGCCAAACCAGTCATGCTGAAGGATGTTGCAAGCAAGAGATCACTCTCCACGGCGTCCAGACTTTGTCACGTCTGTCACATGTGCTCAGTGTGAGCCTGCTTTCATCTGTGAAGAGCACAGGGCGCCAGTGGCGACTTTGCCAATCCTCCAATCCTGGTGTTCTGTGGCAAATGCCAAGCGTCCTGCACAGTGTTGGGCTGTGAGCACAACCCCCATCTGTGGACGTCGGGCCCTCATACCACCCCCATGGAGTCGGTTTCTAACCGTTTGTGCAGACACATGCACATTTGTGGACTGCTGGAGGTCATTTTGCAGGGCTCTGGCAGTGCTCCTCCTGTTCCTCTTTGCACAAAGGCGGAGGTAGCGGTCCTGCTGCTGGATTGTTGCGTTCCTATGGCCCCCTCCACGTCTCCTGGTATACTGGCCTGTCTCCTGGTAGCCCCTCCAGCCTCTGGACACTACGCTGACAGACAGAGCAAACCTTCTTGCCACAGCTCGCATTGATGTGCCATCCTGGATGAGCTGCACAACGTGAGCAACTTCTGTGGGTTGCAGAGTCCGTCTCATGCTACCACGAGTGTGAAAGCACAACCAACATTCAAAAGTGACCAAAACATCAGCCAGAAAGCATTGGTACTGAGATGTGGTCTGTGGTCCCCATCTGCAGAACCACTCCTTTATTGAGGGAGTCTTGATAATTGCCAATAATTTCCATCTATTGTCTATTCCATTTGCACAACAGCATGTGAAATTGATTGTCAATCAGTGTTGCTTCCTAAGTGGACAGTTTGATTTCACAGAAGTTTGATTTACTTGCAGTTACATTCTGCTGTTTAAGTGTTCCCTTTTATTTTTGAGCAGTGTATATAAGGTCAAAATGTCAAAGAACTTCTGAAGTTATTTTGTTGTCTAAAAGCTGAAAGATATTGTTAAGCGTACCTATATTTTCACCCAAAAGCAATGTCTTGTTTAAGCCCAACAAGTTAAAACTGCTTTTGGTGCAGATACCATTTGTAATATTTACAGGTACTGTCCTAATTCTCAAGTTCTGTAACTTGCCATCCACTGTTTTTAAGTGGATGGTCCTGCTTCAGTGGTATTCTGCCACCATTATAGGTGCAGGGACTTTCTTTCCCATCACTTCATAGCATGCATTACTACAGCCATTGCAACAACGGCTTTACTATAGCCATTGTACAGTGGCTTGCCTTCTCCGAACTGATAACCCACCTATCTGTTATGCCTGTAAGTGGTTTGACAGAAAGGAAAGCAAAAGCAGAGAGTCAAAGGCTCACTGCCATCTCTTCGTTCTTGGGTGTGGATTTTACTTGGCAACAGGCAGTGGACAGAAAGGAGACACCTAGTGGCAGACAATGAGGCTACTGAGTAGCTGGAAACAATTTAGGGTAAATAAAGTACTGTGCAATTTTGTTAAGTCATCACATTGTCCATCAGATGAGTAAGCCTAAGTATATTGAAGCCTCTGTGACCATTTAAAGTGAAAGTGCTGTCCTGTATACAGCATCAAACTGCGACATCTTAGGCCTACTAGATAAAAATTGTCAAGTTTACTTTCAATCTATCAAAAACACACATGTCCAATTCTAGATCATATGATCTGCTGATAGATAGATAGATAGAGATATATATATATATATATATATATATATATATATATATATATATATATATATATATATATATATATATATATATATATAGTTATAGTTTTGTTTTTTAAATGGTTGTCTAGTCATAAGATATTGATGACCTATCCTTATTTTAGGATAGGACATCAATATCAGATCGGTGCAGGTCTGACACCCCATCAACTGTCAGTGGATGAAAACATTGACTAGAGCTACACTGCACAGCTGTTCATTGTGTAGAGACCTGCTGCGGAGTACAGCACATCAGCGCCTACTAAATAGAATAGGAGCTCATTCGGCAGCTACACATTCTATATAGTTTCGCATTGCAGCTCCATTCAGTGTTTATATCTATCCGCCACCAGAGCAAACAGCTGATACAAACGTAACCTCATAAATAACTGAATACCACATTGGTTTTATGGGGATCTAATTTTGATATACTTGAATTTCGTGAAGTTACATTGAAAATCTACTGCAGACATTTCTGTATCAATGTACTCTTAGACTGTGTGCCCACGATGCGTTTTTTTTAAGCGTTTCCGCAGCGGCAGAAACACTTAAAAAATGCTTGGTAGAAGGCCTGCCATGTTCCCCAATGATAATCCGCAAGTGCTGTGCACATGCTGTGGAAATTTCCACTGCGGATTATCATTGCGGAAAAAAACCCAGCACTACCAATTATTTTGCGGAAGCGCTGCGTTTTCGCCGCCATTTACTTTCATTGGAGTGCATGTAATCCGCATCTGTACATGCGGAATCCATTCGTTTCAATGTGCGGATGGTACCCGGGTCTGGAGAAGAGGAGGCTCTCCTCCTGACCCGGGTACCATAGTATGTGTAAAAAAAAAAAAAAAAAAATATAAAAAAAATATGATATTTACCTTCTGATGGCCCGCGGTGCGCTTGTCTTCGCTTGCCGGCAGCTCGCGGTGGACTGAAGGACCTGCGCTGACGTCCTAGTCATGTGACGGCAGGTCCTTCAGTGTAGTGTACCGCGAGCTGCCGGCAAGACTCCGGAGGCCATCGGAAGGTAAGTATAGATTTATTTTTTATTTTTTTACCATTCTTTACGATCACACTATATAAATCCATGCCGGTTGCATGGATTTATATAGTGTGACCAAGTTGACAAGCACTTTCCAAGTGATGCTAAAATCGCTTGGAAAGCGCTTGACAACCCGCATGCGGAAATGAATGTGATGAATGCTTCACTTCCGCATGTCCCTGGCAGGAAAACGCATGTACAATCCGCATGCGTTTTTTCTGCCAGGGAGATGCAGAAACGCTCAGGAGAAATCCTGAGCATTTCTGCATCGTGGGCACATAGCCTAAGGCTGTGTGCACACGTTGCATTTTAGCTGCTTTTTTTCAGTGCAGATTTGTCCTAAAACCTGAAGGGTTACCTGATGCCAGCAAAGTGAATGAGAACTCTGAAGTCTCATGCACAAGTTGCTTATTTGTGACTTGCAGATTTAAATCTGCCGCATGTCAATTCTTTGCTGCAGATTTCATCCAGTGTGAAAAAATCTGCTCCAAAAATGCCGCAAAATGCACCTTTTTACTGCTGCAAAAATGGTGAAATGCAGAAATGGTGCAAAAATTTCTTCACCAAATACTTAATGTGTGCACATAACCTAAGTGTTAGATTTCTGCTTTAACCCCTTACTGGCCTGGGGCGTATTAGTATGCCCCAGGCCATCACCCCCGTTCAGCACGGGCTCCGGCGCTGAGCCCGTACTGAATCGGGCACATGTCAGCTGATTCTTACAGCTGACGTCCCCACAACAGCCGCGGGTGGATCGCAACCAGTTAAATGCCACTGTCAATCTCTGACAGCGGCATTTAACAGCGCCGCGCCGGAAGTGCTGCATTAGCCACGCCGATCGGTGACCCCGGCACGTGATCGCGGGTCACCGATGGGTGGGAATGACAACCCGGGGTCTGCAGCAGACCCCTGTGGTTGTCATGTCTCACTTGCTATGAGCGCCACCCAGTTGTCGGCGCTCATAGCAAGTGAGCATTTCTGCTACACAGAGGCAATCTGCTCATCGCCTGTGTGTAACAGAGCCGTTCAGATAACTGCAGCTTCTAGTCTCCTATGTTTTTAGAAATATAAAAAAATATATAAAAGTTTAAATCACTCCACTTTCGCCCCATTCAAAATAAAATAATAATAAAAAAAAAAACACATGCACATATTTGGTATAGCCCGAACTATCAATATAAAAAAGAATTAATCCGATCGGTAAATGGCGTAATGAGAAAAAAATTCTAAACGCCAGAACTACGTGTTTTGGGTCATCGCAACATTGAAATAAAATGCAATAACGGACGATCAAAACATCACATCCGCCCCAGAATGGTATCAATAAAAACATCAGCTCAACGCGCAAAAAATAAGCCCTCACCCAGCCCCAGATCCCGAAAAATGGAGATGCTACAGGTCTCAGAAAATGACGCTATTTATTTATTTATTTTTTTTTTTTTTAGCAAACTTTGGATTTTTTTTCCACCACTTAAATAAAAAAGAACCTATACATGTTTGGTGTCTACGAACTCATAATGACCTGTAGAATAGTAATGGCAGGTCAGTTTTGGCATTCAGTGAATGTGGTAAAAAAAAAAAAAAAAAAAAAACAACCGTGGAATTGCATTTTTTTCCCCGTTTTCCAGTACACGATATGGTAAAACCAGATGACGTTTAAAAGTACAACTTGTCCCGCAAAAAATAAGCCCTCACATGGCCATATTAACAAAAAAGTATAAAGGCTCTACCTCTGGGAAGAAGGGGAGCAAAAAACAAAAACACAAAATTGGAAAATGCTCTGGTCATTAAGGGGTTAAAGAGAATGTGTCATCAGAAAATGATCTATTGTTTAATTCTTTTAGAAGTATTTTTTTTAAAAACCCTTTTGACAATTTTTTTTCACAATTTGGTATTGAAAAACAACGTAAAAATGAAAATCTTGAATTTTTCACACTGGCCATTGGGACTGTTTTCGATGCATATATACTTCCTGTACTTTCAGGAAGTTTTCAGCAAGCTCACTATCCTCACAGCCAGGATTACTATGACAGGCAACACTTCTATACACAGTTGTTAACACAGGCTCCACCAATCAGAATAGGTGTCACAGCTGACCCTGCTCCTCTTTTCACAATGACCCTTGCTTATTAGAGGCTTCAGTACAACAGATGAAGTCTGAGGCAGTGTATTGCCACCATTGTACTTGTGGATTTCCTGAAAGAACAGGAAGTGGGAGTCTAGAATAGCCCCAGTCACCAGTGCGAACATTGCAAAAAATAATAGAAAAGCATTACCAGAAATTAACCCACGGTTTTGATTTTTTTATTTTGTGATGAAACATTCCCTTGAAAGCTTAGTTTTTAACACCATCCATTCCAGAGTGAGTGACGTGGGGTATTAGGGGTATTTTTTTTTTTTAAATTGTACGTTTCTTGAGGTCGTCAGTATTTTCATTTTGTGTGATTATGAAACAGTGACCACAAGTCTAGATTTCTCAATTGATATTTGCTAAGCAGCCATTTCAGAGAAGCAGTAAATGACATACTGTACAGAGGATATAATTAGATTTTCTAATCTTGATAACATTTTCTGAAAGGTTCTTTTCTTTCTCCGACATGCAGCAAGGACATATGGGCGGAGGAGAGGTAATATTTCGGTTTTTCCTTCTTCTAACAATGTTTATAATGTCAGTGATCAGCTCCAGATTACTATACTAATGTTTCATTTGTTAAGTACTGCTTACTGGAGAGATGAGATTGCTGTTTTGCTTACAGGGTTTATTTCTTGGCGGCATAAAAATACAACTGTTAACATGTTTTTAGGTCAAAATACATGATGGCCACCGTTTTATGCATGCTACTAGCAAAAATGCAAATCTGCCGCTGTTCCCGAATCCCCAAGTCCAGTAAATGTGTACAGCATCCCCTTGCTTGTTCAGCTTTGTACTACATACTTCCTTTTTTGTGCTTCACTTTGTAGCAGAGGATCATCGTTGGCGATATTGACTCTCGTGAACTTGCTGTTCATCACAGTGCTCGTCTGCATCCAGAGATTGCCATGCACCTGAAACATGGGATTTTACCATACACATAGCAATTTTACTGTAGACTCAGAGACACAGAACCATCAGGTTGTCCAAACATTTAGAATTACTTCATACAGTTTTTTTTATAAATATTTAGTTCTACAATATAAAAATGCCCAGTGAGGATAAACTGGGAATTTAAATACAAAAAAAATATTAAAATCATGATAAAAATTGAATTCCTGTGGCGATATACAAGAAGCGGAGTACACATTACTGCTGGCTGCATAGAAATGAAGACAAAAAGGCAAGATGTTATTTTACCTATGGGGCCAAGTCGTAAAGACATAGACATATAAAAACAATAAAATGCAATGCCCTTGCGTTGCAGGTAAACTGAATAAGCCTAATACAGACTTCAAAATTCAAACGCTTGTCTTACTGATTGCAATTACTTCCCACTCCCTTATACATGTGCATGCTTGGTTCAGCCAAATCTGCATGTGTTCTCAGTGCGAAGAGAGAAGGAAGCTACAGCCAGGCAACTTTTGTTGGCAGCAAAACAATACATGCATTTCTTAAATCTGTGGTGGGGAACCTCTGGCCCGTGGGCCTTTTATGGCCCGTGATTACCTTTTCTCTGGCCCCCAGGTAGATTACTGGGGACTGCAGTGCTCGGACCGGCAGTCGCCGTGGGCCCTTTTAATACCTTCTTACACTGCTAGCATGCACATGCAGCATTCACTACTGAATGCTGCGGGGCATGCAATGAAGGATTACGTCCTGACGCTGGCACGTGCAAGCGCGAGGTCGTTCTTTGTAGGCGGCATTAGAGCGTGATGCTCTCCCATCCCAGAGATGAAAACCGCAGCCCCCCATGTCCACTGTCATGTATCTGCTCCTGCCCCAGCGTCTCCTGTGATGTATCTGCCCCAGTGGCTCCTGTGATGTATCTGCTCCTGCGTCAGTGTCAATTAGATATGTTTTGTTAGATACCTCTTTATATCCTTTGTGTGTATTGGAACAACACATAAAAACAGAGGGAAAAAGGCAAATAGGACATAATTTCACACTAAAGCCCAAAAATGGGCCTTACAAATTGTTGACACCCTCAACTTAGAGGTTGTCCACTACTTTTATATTGATGACCTATCCTTAGGATAGACCATCAATGTCTGATCGCCCGAGGTCCGACACCCGGCACCCCCGCCAATCAGCTGTTATCAGTGTCGGCGGCCAGAAGTACTCACTTGCCGAGCTGCTCCGTCTTCTAGTAGAGCCTGCCGCAGGGTACTACACATCCGCATTCTATTGATTTGAATTGGAGGCGAAGTATAGTACCAAGCTCCGGCCACTGCCAGAAGATGGAGCTGCTCAGCAAGTGAGTACTTCTGGCCGCCAACAACGATAACCGCTGATCGGTGGGCGTGCCGGGTGTCAGACCTTAGCTGATCAGACATTGATGACCTAGGATAGGTCATCAATGTAAAAGTAGTGGACAACCTCTTTAATATTCGGTTGCACACCCTTTGGAATAAGTTTCTGCAATCAGTCACTTCCTATAACCATCAGCAAGCTTCTTAAACCTCACAACTGGATTTTTGGACCACTCTTCTTTTGCAACCTGCTCCAGGTCTCTCATATTTGAAGGGTGCCTTCTCCCAACAGCAATTTTAAGATCTCTACACAGGTGTTCAATGGGATTTAGAGCCGGACCCACTGCTAGCCACTTCAGAACTCTCCAGCGCTTTTTTCCATCCATTTCTGGGTGTTTCTTGAAGTATGTTTGGGGTCATTGTCCTGCTGGCCCATGACCTAGAACGCAAACCCAGCTTTCTCACACTGTGCACTACATTGCAACCCAAAATCCCTTGATGATTTTCAATTTTCATGATGCCTTGCACACAATCAAGGTACCTGCCAGAGGTAGCAATCAACCCCAAAACATCTTTGAACCTCCACCATATTTGATTGTAGGTACTGGGTTCTTTTCATTGTAGGCTAGGCCTCATTCCGTTTTCCATAAACAGTTGAATGTGCTTTACAAAAAGCTCTATCTTGGTCTCATCTGTCCACAAGACACTTTTCCAGAAGGATTTTGGCTTACTCGTGAAACATTTGGAAAACTGTAGTCTAGCTTTTTTATGTCTGTGTCAGCAGCGGGGTCCTGCTGCTATAGCATTTCATTCAAATGTTGACATATAGTTCACGCTGACACTGATGCACCCTGAGCCTGCAGGACAGCTTGAATATCTTTGGAACTTGATTGGGGCTGCTTATCCACCATCTGGACTATCCTGTGTTGCAACCTTTCATGAATTTATCTCTGCCATTTATCTCTGCCGTCCACGTCCAGTGAAATTAGCTATAGTGCCATGGGTTGTAAACTTCTTGATTTATGTTGTGCACCATGGACAAACGAACATCAAGATCTCTGGAGAAGGATTTGTAACCTCGAGATTGTTGATATTTATCAACAACTTGGATTCTCAAGTCCTCAGACAGTTCTCTTCTTTCTGTTCTCCATCCTTAGTGGGGCACACAGTGTGATTTTCATATTGCCCACACCTGTTACTTGCCACGGGTGAGTTTGAACAAGCATGACATTCTTGAAACAAAGTTGTTTACTCACATTTTTGGAAAGAAATTTTGTCCTGCCCATTTTTGGGATATAGCGTGAAATTATGTCCAATTTGCCTTTTTTGAATCTTTTTTTTTTTTTTCGTGGTGTTCCAGTACACACACAGGAAATAAAACATGTAACAAAACATGTGTAATTACACTAATTTTCTGGGAGAAATACTTCATTTTCTGGAACAATTTCAAGAGTGCCAACACTTTCAGGCATGACTGTATATATTCTCCTGCCCCTGGGTCTCCTATGTGATGTATTTACAGCAGTCTCAGTGTATCCTAAGTGATTTATATTCTGCAGACCTCCCACTGCTTGAGTTCTATAATATGTGAGCAGTAATGAATTTCGCACTGTGAGGAGTCATTCAGTGTAATATGCATCTGTGTTCGGTACAACTTACTGCTGCGAGTTCTTTAAAACCTTACCGCAGAATGTCAAGTGCGTTCCAGACTGACGCAAACCTGGAAAAGCAGTTGCCAATAGCAACATCATCCATATCTCCTAACATCACATGCTGCAACAAAGAGAAGCAGCTCCAGCCATCACATTAGGGGAGATTAATTAAATTTTTGACCAAATATAACAGTGTAATTTTTAAGTTGGTAATTTTTGTACTGCCCCGTAATGAGGTTATACATATCCAAATGGCCCTTAGCAGAGAAAGGTTCCCAACACCTGTCTTAAATAATTGTCTTCTAGCAATTATTAGGAAGGAGTAGTGAAGACCTGTTCACCTTGGTGCACCAATGGCAGCTTTGAAGGTATAAGGTCTTTAACATCTTAATACCTGCCAATACACCTTTCTAAGGCGGTCTTTAAGTGGTGCTGATGGTTGCTATGGCAACCCTAGTAATGACCTCGTAGTCTTATAGAAATGGTGGAGTGTTTGGCCCTGCCATAAGCAGGGTTAAACAGACTTGGTGGGGGGGGGGGCTAACATACTCTATAGTAGCTGCGTGGGCCATAATATTGTGTGTGTGTGTGTGTGTGTGTGTGTGTGTGTGTGTGTGTGTGTGTGTATGAGAGCGACTATGAGGGCATAATACCCTGTTGGAGGGGGGCTGTGGGGCAACATACACTCCCTGACAGAGGTTATGTCGCTTATCCATTGATGGCCATTTATTTTCTTAACCTATACCAAGTTGGGAGGATTTCAGCTTTCAAAAGAGTAATTTCTAAAACCAATGGATGAATTTAACGTCAGGTTATAAGCTTTTACTTACATAACATGGATAAGCGACATAACTTCTGTCAGGAAGTGTACAGTGTGTGTGTGTGTGTGTGTGTGGGGGGGGGTGTCTGTGGGCGCCCAGCATACTATGTGTTGAGGGGCTGTGGGATTTCAGGAAACTGTGTGTGTGGGGATTCAGCATACTGTGTATAGGTTGGCTGCGGGGATTCAGCATACTGTGTGTGGGGAGCTGTGAGGCTATGGTGCTGTGTGTGGGGGAGCTGTTGATCAAGGTACAAAAGCTGAATATTTAAAAAAAAAAAAGTTTTAAAAAGGGCTGAATAACAGGAGCAGTAAGATTTACTGTTTTTTTTTATAAACTTTATAAAAAGCAATAAAAATAAATGGTTTTGATTCGCTGCTACAGTCAAGAATGCTGGTTACCATAAGCCCTATCGTGACATGTATTACTAGTAGCAGCTAGTCAACAGCCTTTATTCTACTCTATATTAAATGGTAAAAATTAATATACTGTATAATAATCATTAAGTTCGGCCTGTTGGTTTGGCTCTCCACAACAGTATCTCATGTGATCCCTATGAAAAATTAATTGCTCTCCTCTAGTCTAAGCAGTGCTGTAAGGAAATAAATCAGCAGCCATGCAAATCTCTCTGCTAGTTTGCTTCAATGTATCAGTCTGGAGTCTGGCAAATCATTACTTAGACTGGATACAATTGTTTCCACCTCTGGGCTGAGAGCATTCACTGATAACAAAACCTTGAGCAAATGAAACAGTGCATAGAAACGTGAGGAACCGTTCATTGTCGACTGTAATTTTTTTTTTTTTTTTTTTTATACTTGGAGAGGCATGTTGACGACAGGTCCCTCATTGGGCATGAGTGTTCTAGGCATTCACAAGTGCTGGTGTGGGAGGAAACATACAGTATATAAAGCACAGCAGTAACAGAAGAAGTAAAAGGGTCTGTTATTATTAATCATGTCTTGGCCGCTTCTGATAACCGCTTAGGTACAGGGGAATAATCTCTGGACCTTTTCATGGTCTATGTCAAAACTCACAGAAATCTAATGTTCTTCAAAAGAAGCATGTCTTTAGTCTGACTTTAGCCTGAAAGTTAACAGATACAACTCATTGTAGAGCTTAATACCATACCATTGTCTTCTGAAGAGATCTCTGAATTGACTTAACATCTTCACGTGTAAATTGTAGTTCAGGGTGAACAGTATGGCAGGGTATGTGTAAGTAGCCATTCATGTGTTAAGACTAGATGTACAATTTCGGCCTGATATAGCCTCTTCCTAGAGTTTCTCTGAGGAAGGTTCACTACATTTCATAAATTGATTAATTTAGATTTTCTTCTTATTTTATTAATCTTTTCTCTACTTGATCTCATTTGTCATTTTTTGGTTAAATTAATTCTCCTGGTTGTGGTATCTGCATAAGGGTAGACCAAGAATAATCTCTACAGCAGTAGTGTGGTTTGGCTGTCACTCTCTCCTGTTCGTCTGACCACATATGGATAAGGACTTTGGGGCACATTGTAAGGATCAACATTTTTTTTCAGTAATGGAGGGTACTGAATATATTGTATTGTTCATTCTCCAGGACAGTCCTCTCTCTTTCCAATGGAAGATGGCTTTTTGGATGATGGTCGAAGTGATCAAACCCTCCACAGTGGCTTGGGGTCTCCTCATTGCTTTCCCCATCAGAACGGTGAAAGAGTGGAGCGCTATTCTCGTAAAGTGTTTGTAGGTGGTTTGCCTCCTGATATTGATGAAGGTGAGTAAAGACATAGGCATTTGGATCTATTGCATTTTTTACTATTTGTACAGCATTTAAGATGGGTGTTTTGAGACACCAAGGCTTTTAAAAAAGAAAATACAGAGCTGAATGTCTCATGAGCACAACCCAATTATGTTATCACCATGGCATGGTTCTCCCTATCCACTAGTGCATGATACTATAGATATCTGTGTGATTTAGGGGAAGACTTGGATCCACCCAAAATAGTTATAAGTACAAAAGGGGTGATGACCTTGCTCTGTGATGGCTCTCTGTATTCAGAGCGAAGGGTACAATCCTGTCCTTTGCCATTATGTGCCCACTTGTTTTATCCTAACAGTATATATATATATATATATATATATATATATATATATATATATTTAATATATGTGTATGTAATATATATATATATATATATATATATATATATATATATATATATATATATATATATATATATATATATATATATATATATATATATATATATATATATATATAACACCGTATTTTCCGGACTATAAGATGCACCTAAGTTTTAGAGGAGGAAAATAGAAAAAATGTAAGCAAAAAATGTGGTCATGATGCCGTGGTCTGCTGCTGACACTGTTATAGGGGTAATGTCCCCCAATTCTGTTAATATCACCCATCCTGGCATATATGGCCCCCTCCTTCCTGTTATACGTGGCCCTCTTCCCCATCCTGGTGTGCATTGCACCCCAGTATCCCATCCTCATGTGCATGGCACCCCAATCCCCCATCCTTGTATGCATGCCACCCCTTGATCCCCATCCTGGTATGCATGACACACCTCATCTCGGTATGCATGGCCCCCCTCATCTTGGTTTGCATGGCATCCCTTTTCCTGGTATGCATGGCACCCCTCATCCCTCTTCCTGGTTTGTATGGCACCCCTCACCTCCATCCTGGTATTTATGCCCGACTTATCCCTCTTCCTGGTATGTATGGCATCCCTCTTCCTGGTATGTATGGCATCCCTCTTCCTGGTATGTATGGCATCCCTCTTCCTGGTATGTATGGCATCCCTCTTCCTGGTATGTATGGCATCCCTCTTCCTGGTATGTATGGCATCCCTCTTCCTGGTATGTATGGCATCCCTCTTCCTGGTATGTATGGCATCCCTCTTCCTGGTATGTATAGCACCCCTCATCCTGGTATGTATAGCACCCTTCATCCCTCATCCTGGTATGTATGGCACCCTTCATCCCTCATCCTGGTATGTATGGCACCCTTCATCCCTCTTCCTGGTATGCATTCCACTCCTTGATCCCCATCCTGGTATGCATGTCCCCCCTCATCTCGGTATGCATGGCATCCCTCTTCCTGGTATGCATGTCCCCCCTCATCTCGGTATGCATGGCATCCCTCATCCTGGTATGTATGGCCCCCCTCACCTCCATCCTGGTATTTATGCCCGACGCATCCCTCTTCCTGGTATGTATGGCATCCCTCATCCTGGTGTGTATGACACCCCTCATCCTGGTGTGTATGACACCCCTCATCCTGGTGTGTATGGCACCCCTCATCCTGGTGTGTATGGCACCCCTCATCCTGGTGTGTATGGCACCCCTCATCCTGGTGTGTATGGCACCCCTCATCCTGGTGTGTATGGCACCCCTCATCCTGGTGTGTATGGCACCCCTCATCCTGGTGTGTATGGCACCCCTCATCCTGGTGTGTATGGCACCCCTCATCCTGGTATATATAGCACCCTTCATCCCTCATCCTGGTATGTATGGCACCCTTCATCCCTCATCCTGGTATGTATGGCACCCCTCAGTATGGCACCCTTCATCCCTCTTCCTGGTATTCTTGGCACCCTCTGATCCCCATCACGCTGTCCACAAAAAAAATAAACATTTATACTCACCTCCTCTCTGCTCCATCGCTGCGTCCTGTTCTGCTGCCGACCCAGATCTCGCAGTGTGAGCCGCGCATGGCGTCACCGCCATGCGTCCTCACACAGTGAGATGCTGTGCCGGAATAGTCACTGCTCCCCACGCCGGCACTGTGTGCTTGGGGAGCAGTGACCATTCACTCTCCTTAGCGCACACTGTACCTGCAACGCGGTGGTCTGTGTGCCCGCTATTAAAGACCATGAATAGTCGCTACAACCCATGGGAGTGGGTTGTAGTGAATATTTATGCACTTTAATAGCAGGCACACTGAACGCCGGCCACTGCGGGATCGGCGCTGCGGGTACGGTGTGCACGCTATTAAGAAAAATGAAAATTCTTTGCTCTCTACGCCCATGGGTGTGGGGAGCAGTGAATATTCATTTTCTTTAGCAGCGGGGACAGTGTAGACTGCAGCAGGTGGCTGCTGCCTTCGGTGCCCCGCTCATCCTCCGCTGCCACTCCCCCACACCACCCACAGCCAGACAGTATTTACTACAGCATATAATATTTGGACTATAAGACGCACCGCCCACTTTCCTCCAAAGTTTTGGAGGAAAAAAGTGCATCTTATAGTCCGAAAAATACAGTTTTTTTTTTTGTTGTTTTTTTTTGCTATGTAACGTATGGTTACACACACATTCATGCATACGTACTTAATGGCATGATTACTGTACAGGTAGAGCAGATTTGTGTTGGACCTTTGTGACCTGCAGTCCTATGAAGAAGCATTGCTGAACAGTACTATAGTTACTGCACTAACCTACCTCTGTATGCTTCTTTCAGATGAAATAACTGCTAGTTTTCGTCGGTTTGGTCCTCTGATCGTGGATTGGCCACATAAGGCCGAAAGCAAATCTTACTTCCCACCAAAAGGTATTTTAGTTAGCAGCCAGTTAATTTTTTTGATACTTATGAGTGGAATTTACCTATAGCCTTATGGGTTTGTTCTAGTTCACAAGCAGAATGGAAATGCACATTTCTAGTATGCGCCGAGCACTGTTCATGACTTGCACAATACCTTAAGGGACCATTTAAGGGTACCTTACAAATGACTACAGTATAGCTGTCTATAATTGTAGGATGCAGCGCTTATTTTGAAATTAATTTATGAAAAAAATCTATATACAGGTGCATCTCACTAATTAGAATATCATCAAAAACATCTTATGTTATATAGAGTCAATACAAACCGAGTGATCTATTTCAAGTGTTTATTTCTGTTAATGTTGATGATTATGGCTTACAGCCAATGGAAACACAAAAGTCATTATCTCAGTAAATTAGAATACTTTAGAACAGCTTGAAAAATGTTTTTAAAATCCAAAATGTTGGCCTACTGAAATGTATGTTCAATAAATGCACTCAATACTTGGTCGGGGCTCCTTTTGCATCAATTAGTGCATCAATGCGGCGTGGCATGGAGGCGATCAGTCTGTGGCACTGCTGAGGTGTTATGGAAGCCCAGGTTGCTTTGATAGCAGCCTTCATCTCGTCTGCATTGTTGGGTCTGGTGTCTCATCTTCTCTATGGGGTTAAGGTCAGACGAGTTTACTGGCCAATCAAGCACAGTTATACTGTTGTTTTTAAACCAGGTATTGGTACTTTTGGCAGTGTGGACAGGTGCCAAGTCCTGCTGGAGAATGAAATTTCCATCTCCAAAAAGCTTGTCGGCAGAGGGAAGCATGAAATGCTCTAAAATTTCCTGGTAGACGGCTGCGCTAACTTTGGTCTTGATAAAACACAGTGAACCTACACCAGCAGATGACATGGCTCCCTAAACCATCACTGATTGGGGAAACTTCACACTAGACCTTAAGCAGCTTGGATTGTGTGCCTCTCCACTCTTCCTCCAGACTCTGGGACCTTGATTTCCAAATGAGAACTGGAACTCTGGGACCTTGTGGAGTGTGTCAATGACTGCCTTCTGGACATCTGTCAAGTCAGCAGTCTTTCCCATGATTGTGGAGCCTACTGAAACAGACTAAGGAACCTTTTTAAATGCTTAGGAAGCCTTTACTGGAGTTTTTTGTTAATTATTTTAATTTACTGAGATAATGAGTTTTGTGTTTTCATTGGCTGTAAGCCATAATCATCAACATTAACAGAAATAAACACTTGAAATAGATCACTCTGTTTGTAATGACTCTATATAATATGAGTCTCACTTTTTATATTGAAGAAATGAAATAAATGAAGTTTTTAATGATCTTCTAATTTAGTGAGATGCACCTGTATTATAATATAAAAAATATATATATACACTGCTCAAAAAAAATAAAGGGAACACTCAAATAACACATTCTAGATCTGAATGAATGAAATATTCTCATTGAATACTTTGTTCTGTACAAAGTTGAATGTGCTGACAACAAAATCACACAAAAATCATCAATGGAAATCAAATTTATTAACCAATGGAGGCCTGGATTTGGAGTCACCCCCAAAATTAAAGTGGAAAAACACACTACAGGCTGATCCAACTTTGATGTAATGTCCTTAAAACAAGTCAAAATGAGGCTCAGTATTGTGTGTGGCCTCCACGTGCCTGTATGACCTCCCTACAACGCCTGGGCATGCTCCTGATGAGGTTGCGGATGGTCTCCTGTGGGATCTCCTCCCAGACCTGGACTAAAGCATCCGCCAACTCCTGGACAGTCTGTGGTGCAACGTGACGTTGGTGGATGGAGGGAGACCTGATGTCCCAGATGTGCTCAATCGGATTCAGGTCTGTGGAACGGGCGGGCCAGTCCATAGCTTCAATGCCTTCATCTTGCAGGAACTGCTGACACACTCCAGCCACATGAGGTCTGGCATTGTCCTGCATTAGGAGGAACCCAGGGCCAACCGCACCAGCATATGGTCTCACAAGGGGTCTGAGGTCTCATCTCGGTACCTAATGGCAGTCAGGCTACCTCTGGCGAGCACATGGAGGGCTGTGTGGCCCTCCAATGAAATGCCACCCCACACCATTACTGACCCACTGCCAAACCGGTCATGCTGAAGGATGTTGCAGGCAGCAGATCGCTCCCCACGGCGTCTCCAGACTCTGTCACGTCTGTCACATGTGCTCAGTGTGAACCTGCTTTCATCTGTGAAGAGCAGAGGGCGCCAGTGGCGACTTTGCCGATCCTGGTGTTCTGTGGCAAATGCCAAGCATCCTGCATGGTGTTGGGCTGTGAGCACAACCCCCATCTGTGGACGTCGGGCCCTCATACCACCCTCATGGAGTCGGTTTCTAACCGTTTGTGCAGACACATGCACATTTGTGGCCTGCTGGAGGTCATTTTGCAGGGCTCTGGCAGTTCTCCTCCTGTTCCTCCTTGCACAAAGGAGGAGGTAATGGTTCTGCTGCTGGGTTGTTGCCCTCCTATGGCTCCCTCAACATCTCCTGGTATCTGCTCCATGCTCTGGACACTGTGCTGACAGACACAGCTACCCTTCTTGCCACAGCTCGCACTAATGTGCCATCCTGGATGAACTGCACTACCTGAGCAACTTCTGTGGGTTGTACTGAAGACACCGCCTCATGCTACTGTACCTCTAGGGGTGAGAGCAATGGCAAACTGAAAAAGTGACTGAAACAACAGCCATAAAGGATGAGAACAGAGAAATGGTCTGTGGTCACCACCTGCTGAACCACTCATTTATAGGGTATCTTACTAATTGCCTATCATTTCTACCAGTTGTCTGTTCCATTTGCACAACAGCAGGAGAAATTGATTCACAATCAGTGTTGCTTCATAACTGGACAGGTAGATTTCACAGAAGTGATATACACAGTTACATATATTATGTATACAGGGTATTCACAACCTAATTGGAGTAAGAGTTTAGGAATTACAGCTCTTTAATATGTAGCTGCCTTCCTCAAAAGCGCAAAATAAATATAAATATATATATATATTTTATTTTTTTATTTATTTTTTTTTTTTAGACCTCATGTGTCATGTCCGCACACTGAATTCATCCTGGCTGCATTTTAGCACTGTCTGTTTTTCACTGACCCTGAGAAACCTCCATCACTTTTTTGTAGTTTTTTTGCGCATATGATAAAAGCTATTTAAACTCTGTTAGTAATGACCTACACACTGATCAGACACTGATAAAAATTGGGCACCTGAATGAGGTCTTAAGCAAATCTGCCCAGGTAAAAGGTTCCATTTAACATAGGTACAGTGTTATGATCTGGTTCTTTTTCTGGTTCCTCATAGTCTTCTCTTTTCTAACCCAGGCTATGCATTCTTGCTGTTTCAAGATGAAAGTTCTGTGCAGGCTCTGATTGATGCTTGCATTGAAGAGGATAGTAAGCTCTACCTGTGTGTGTCAAGCCCTACCATTAAAGACAAGCCAGTGAGTATTCATTATATAAGATGTCATCATTTCCCTTTGTAGTTATTCATGCAAGGTAAGTTGAAGTACAAGTATCACCTAATGGCTAAGCTTGCAAAAGGAATCTTCATTGAAGCACCTCCAGTGTTTACATAGAGACTTGAAAGCTTTCACTGGGTGGAACGTCCTGCCTTGTGCATTACTTGACAGCTTCAAGTGCGCTTTATAAGTTCTTCTTAATTTCAGAATGAGGCCAGTCATCAAAGTACTGCCAATGCTCTGGTCTCATGACTAGCCCATTAGTAGTAAACTCCTGCTGTGCAGCAGGTATATATATAAAAAGATGGTTTTCTCTGAAAGTGGAGAAGATGGTTGGATCTACTGTCTTTTCATCTGTAATTGATGAATTACAAGCATATTTAGCATTCTATACTTCAGAGCTAAAAGCATTGTATCCAATTAAAAGCTTATGGTTTACTGTTGCATAAAACTGATAGTCGTGTAAATCGAGCATTGAGAATCAAGTTTCAGTGTCCTGGTGACTATTGGGCAATATATGCACTATTAAAGGGTTCATTATAACATACAGGGTTCATTCTGTCCTTGCTCTGAGAGATCAATTCAACATTCATTGACTTCTCATCGCGTTTCTGCATGTACATAGCAATCTGAATATACAGAATTTCAATGTAATACAGACCAGAAGCCTGCCTCAGTCATCCTTATGTTGGAACAGTAGAAAAAGCACCCATCACTGAAGAAACCTGTTAATAAAAGAGAAATAAAAAAATAATAATTGTTTTCACAAAATAATTTCAAAGTGGATCGAAACTTTAAGGAGAGTCTGTTCTATGTAATCTTTGAGCAGCATGATGTTGTGGCCAAGACCCCGATTTCTACGATGTGTTACTTGCTGGTCTGCATGCTGTTGGTACAATCATAGCTTTCTTAATAGCAGATCTAGCAGTGCTCAGAATGCAGCCCCTTGTATAACCCTGTTCACACCACAGTTTTCTGTGTACACTGGACATGACAGAAAGCTGCTAATCACTGGTGGCAGTGGTGTTACACAGAGCATTTGACTAGTTGAGGCGGCAACTAGTCCTGTAGTGACAATCTCCTGCTGATAAAGCAATCATTTTATTGAAACAGTAGCACACAACCTAGTCAGTGATACATCACTGGAATCAGGGTCTCAGACCCTAGATCCTGCTGTTCTCAGATTACACAGGTGACAGATTCCTTTTAAGCGGTCATGAGGTTTCTGCAACATTTTCTTATACCAGTAAAATGACATTGCTCCTTGGAGAAGCAGGGTGAACAGGTTACATTCTGCATTAATGTAAGCGCTTTATTACTGCAGCCACAACACTTTTCTTATAGACTTTGCTATATTGTTTACCAGGTTCAGATCCGGCCCTGGAATCTTAGTGACAGTGACTTTGTCATGGATGGCTCCCAGCCTCTCGATCCACGGAAAACTATCTTTGTTGGCGGTGTCCCTCGACCTCTGCGAGCTGGTATGTTTTTAAAGTAATGTGTATGTTTTAACCTTCAGTTTTCTGCAGATCTTGTTGCATAGATATCAACGTAATAGGAAAACTACTGCTTAGAAAAAAGAAAAAAAGAAATGCTTTCATGAATCAAAGCGCCAACATTTGGTGACCTATTTAAAAATTTTTCTTAAAGGTGTACATACTATTTTTAAGCTTATTTTATTATGCTGGTTTCCTTGTTTTTCTACTTCCACAGAATGTACATCTGTCCCATTGCATGACACTCACAGAGGTGGCTGGGTTGTAAAGCCAGTCATACACATTAGATGGCTGTTTGTTGACAGCCATCTCCGCCAACACTCAAGAGCGCTACTGTATTCTCTGAGACAGCCACCGCCTGATACGTCGGCCACTGGGTTATCTCGAGTAGCACAATGTGCTCCGCAGTCCAAAATCGGACATGCACAATCGAAATCCCATTAATTGGCCGGCGCCCCATTCATATTACACTGTTGTCCGAACCCATCAATATCGGCGAGTTCAGCTGACTTTAGTCTGTGTATGGGGTCTTTACAGTACAGTTATCCAAGCTGTCGCTTGTAATGAGTTGTGCACCTCAGTGGCGGTCACCAGGACAGATTGCTGTCAGTGAATGGAAATCTTCATTGTTTTAGGGTATAACAAACTGAAATGAGGAGTAGATGAGGTTTTCTGTTTTCAGGGCTCAGTATATCAGATTGTTTAAGGCAGCAGAGCAATTTTTCTATTTTGTAATTATATAATTTATACTAAATGTATATCCATCTTCAGTCCATGCACATATAATATGATTACTATAAATCTACTATTTCTCCTTTCTTTTATAGTGGAGCTAGCTATGATTATGGATCGCCTTTATGGAGGTGTATGCTATGCTGGCATAGATACAGACCCTGAGCTAAAATACCCTAAGGGAGCTGGGCGAGTTGCCTTTTCCAATCAACAGAGTTATATAGCTGCTATCAGCGCCCGCTTTGTTCAGCTGCAGCATGGAGAAATTGATAAGCGGGTAAGTGGTTCTATGTCTTGCTTGTTGTTAAAAAGATCCTGTCAGCTGGATTTAGCAATATAAAGTGAAGGCATGGGCATAATGGCACTGTAATACTGTTTGATTCTCCAAAGGTATAAATTTAATCTGATCTGTGGTTCTTTTTTTAATCAGGATTTGCAGTTTTCCTCTAATGATATTTCAGCGCACAAGGGCAGTACTGTGGGTAGAATCTCCTCCTACTCTGGCCCCTTTGCCTGTCTCAGGAGTTTCAATGACAGGTCAATGATTTTTCAGTGACCTGCCTCCTGTTTGAAATTCCATGGAGCAGCCATCGTTGGGTTGGCGGCATGTGCGCCGATTAAGATCTCAGTTTAATGAAGACATCATTGAGCCGAGATCTTATTTTGCGCATGCACCGCCTCCGGCAACATTTTGTTGAAGACCAGAAGACCAGCCATGAAATCAAACAGGAGGAATCGGTGACTTGTCATTAAAACACTGGAGGCAGGTGGAGGGGCCGGAGCAGCTCTACGCTACAGTTAATAACTGTGAGGTCACATGGACATCAGAGAACAAGTATAATACATGAACTAATAATAATTGCGTTGAGAGAGTCTTATTAAATTATGAGTTTAATCTTAAATTAACTGGATCTGAAACCCGGTTTATCAAATATTCATGATTAACAGACAATTATGAAAAGAAAGGTGAAAAAATAAGGTTTTGGAGTAAAGAAACCTCAGGCAGAAATATCAAAATAACAGTATTAACACAACTCCTATCTGAATTTGATTGACCCGTGTCTTTTTCCTTCAACTGATATACCTTTGGTTTGGAAGACAGCTATCGCATTTGACCTTTCCCATGCACATGCACGTTTAGTTTGGCTGTGTATTCTCGTGCTCTAGATCGGGAGAGGAAAGAAAGCCTTTGTTAGATATCTATTTTCTCCCGGAGATACCCAAACAACTGCATTGCCCTGCACATGGGGTAAGCAACATAGCAAATCAGGAGAACTATACAACATTTCTAATTGGAGGTATTGGGTAATATTATTATTACACCTACTACATATTGGGATAGGAACTTGGAGATGGGAATACCCCTTTAATGTAGAAGGTAAAAAAAAAACCTCCCAGTGGCCGGTGTGAAAATTGCAAGATTACTAATGTTACTGTTTTTTTTGTTTTTGTTGTATAATAAAGATTGTAGTATGAAAAGAGATGTGGGGAGTTTGGTGATCTAGCATAAAAGGGAACTGTTGAAAAAGTGTCACATTACACCAGTATTTGGGGACAAAACTTACCTTAGCTCATCTAGTCTAAATTTAAGTCACTCTTATAAACCTGCCCAAATTTTCCCAGAACTTCACATTTAGACTTACTACTACCGCAAAATTTTAGAGCCATCTTCCCATACATGTACACTTAGATTATTTTAAATAAACATAATTGTACATAGTATAGGCTCCAATTCATCATTTTGCAGGTTTTTAAGTAACTTTCCTTTTTTTTTCTTGTGGTATTAGTTGCTGTTTTTGGCACGCATTCTTCAAAATGGCAAATCGATTCATGAGTTTGGCACAAAGTCAAAAATGTAATTTTTTTCCTCTGTCTAGAACTGTATTTGCAGCTGTTTGCTGCGAAAGGTCGCACATTTTGCAAAAATTGCTCCAAAATATTGGCGTACTCCAAAATACACTAGGGGAGACTGGAGTGGCGTTGCAACACATTTTGCGACTTTTTAAAAACCTCTGGAATTGCTAAACTTTGCCACAGAGCGGAAAATAACACAGGCACACACTTCTAGAATAGACTTCGAAAAAGGCACAAATAGAATGATGAATTGGAGGCTAAAAAAAAGAAGACTCAAAAACAAAACTAGATAAAAAAACAGGCACAAAGGCAGTGATGAATCTGGCCTTAGTGATGTCGCATCTGTTCTGATTGTATCGATGCTTATTCTCTTCTCAGGTAGAGGTGAAGCCATATGTCTTGGACGACCAGCTTTGTGATGAGTGTCAAGGAGCTCGCTGCAGTGGCAAGTTTGCTCCATTCTTCTGTGCTAATGTTACCTGTCTGCAGTATTACTGTGAATATTGCTGGGCTGCTATCCACTCGCGTGCTGGCCGGGAGTTCCACAAGCCGCTAGTCAAGGAGGGAGGAGATCGCCCAAGGCATATTTCATTCCGTTGGAATTGAACCACCCTTTGCTTAACTTCCTTCCAAGGATCCAAATAAGTGCACTCTTCTGTTCTCTTAACCCTCCTCCCTCCTACCATCCTTAGGAAAGCATGTCCTCTTGTTGTAGTCTGTATTTTAACAATAGTATAACGAAAGAATGACCTACACCATAGGTATTTGTAAAGTCTTGTGTCATTGAGAACTGTCTTGGAAAGCCTTTTTGTTCATTACAATATCACTCTGATGCATGCATGTTTCATGCTGTCCTCATCGAAAACCAAGGGAGCAGGGAGACTGCAACTAATGATTATTATTATTACTATTATTATTATTATTTTTATTATTCAGAGAAGAGTTTGAAAGCTTGCAAGTAGATAATTATTAAGAAAAAAAAAGAGTATTTTTTTTAATTAAATTATTGTTAAATGAGAATTAACAGAAGAATACTGTTAATGTAACCATGCAACCACAGTAACACTATTGGTCTGTTTGACACAGCTTATTTTTTACTAGGGGGGATTTTTTTATTTCCTATTTATTGGGGATTATTTTTTATTTTTTTTTTATTTGCTTTTTACTTTTTTAGTGGAAGTAATTGCCTATTGTGAGATGAAATAACCCACGCAAACAAACAAAAAAAAAGAAAGTAAAGCAGCGTTGTATGTAAACCATTTTGGAAGGGTAAAACAATGGCAGATGCCTCCAATATTTATCTTTTCTAGTAACTCATTGTCACTTTTTCCTGTTTTGGCATCCACATAACTGGCCGATTCTCCTTAGAGCTCGGAAGTATTTTAGATGTTGAGCTATTTAAGCTTTTTAAGAATGTAAATGTTGAGTGAAGTTACTACTGAGGGGAGTGCACTTATTTATTTATTTTTTCAGTGAAAAATAATCTAAAAAAAAAATACTATAAAAAAAAAATTCAACAGAGTAACACCGTATCAGTTACCCATATTCCCCGAAAAAAAAATTCCTACCAAAGCTGAAAGAAGTGAAGTTACAGAAGGCAGTTTTTTTTCTGCTCAGAAAGAACAAATGTATAGAGTTTTATTTTTTTGATGCTTAATATATATCTATAGTCCTAACTTGCTAAACCTATATCAGGTGCCAGCTTCTGTTTTCCATTTGACACCGAACACTTGAAAGATACCTCAAGGAAGGAATTGGACGTTAGTACTGCCTCCAATGTAGAATTCTAGACATTAACAGAGAAGCCCATTCTTGCTTACGTAACCCCTTTGCTGTCTTAAGAGTATAGTGGCAGCACGCATCAGTTTCCCATGTCACACAGATGTATTATGGCCCTTTGAACATCAAAGGGCCAATGAAGGGCTTCCCTCAGCATAATGTCACTTTACACGTGCTTCTTCTGCTTGGCTGTGGGTAACAACATTGTACTGTCTGGGTGATGACTGTGTCTCATTGTAATAGTTGTCACTTTTGCTTTAAACTTCCCCTCCCTTGCTGTAGATATAATCATTTCTAAATGAAACATTCTGAGCTGAGTTTGGCTAAGGAACTTTCAGTACCTAGTTTTAATGCCTTTTTGGCACTTTAGACTTTAAGCTGCTTATACCACTGAATAATCTTGATGCCTTAACTCTTTACAGGCCAAGTAACTTAGCCAGCACTCATCTTTGCCTGCTGCTGAGATATAACAACGTTATAGATAGCTTCATAAGAATCATATTGGTAACACTTTTGGTGCAAGGTTGGATATTTTGGTGTTTTAGTCAGTAGCAAGCGCTGCCCTGTATATTCAAGCAGATGTGTCCATTATGTCCAATGTGCAATATTGTTACGCTTGGAAATTTGCTGCTACCCATCACACAAATGTGCGTTACTGACTGACCTCAACACCTTTAAGGATGTCTTGAGATAGTTATGGATGTCTGTAAATTCCAGGAACTGCACACTTCCAATTTATACAGTATGTGTCGATTTTGCTGACAAGAAGTAGAAGCAGTGGTCTTGTAGGCTGACTGGTATAGATCGCAGCTTAGTCTTTGGAGGCAATAGGTGCTTGAAACCTAGAACTTGGTTCACTTTAAAATATACATATCTCCATTTTGTGCAGGTGAGAAGTTTACTTTACATACTATTTGTCACTAGGATAGACCCCTTTTCCTTTGGACATCCATATGCATGAGGTTAGCTGGTGCATGTGTACTCACTATATGGCTTCCTTAAGTAGGGACTGGATGACTATGTAATGTGTATGGTGGCCTCACAACTCTCCCCCGACTGCTGTTGTATAGGACATGAAGGTCACATGTTTGTCAGCCATCCTGCCAAAATAGATCTTATGTTATAAGGACCTCCCTACAGATTGTATCCAAAGGAGGGGAAGAGGAATGATCTGTTAAGTGGAATTTACCACCCAATCCTTTCAATTTTACAGGCAAGACAACTTGTCTGGCAGAGGCGCTAGGCAGCGCCTTTTTCCTCTCTCCCCATTGACAACATATGCGTGCTCAGTCAGACCGAATGTGTATGGATGGATCAGGAAAAATGGCGATAGTTTGGCGCTAATCCCATCAGCTGATGAATGCTTACAGCCTCCTTGAGGTTTCCTAGGCAGGAAATGCTTCAGGCAGTTTGATGTTAACATGAGGTTGATAGGGGATCACAGTGGGTGATGGTAACTTATTTTGGTCCTCCCTCAAAAAGCAGTTTAAACCTGCAAAGCAAGCCATTAGCTTATTATCCTAGTGACCGATTCTATGTAAAGTAAATATCCTGTTCATCATAGCATGACTGGATGGAAAACACCGTGTTGTTTAGCACAGGATCCTTGGGATTCCTGTTGAATTGCTGCTGTGAAGGGCAAGACTTACGGAGGCTTGTTTTATGAACTTGTATCGCAGTTCATAATCTGGTGCTGTCTGGCTGCAGAAGGGTTACAATGACTTCTGGCTATACGCTTGTAGAGGCGAGTAGTAGCTCTGAAAACTGACCGTTTTTTTCAATGTAACTGGTTTTAGTGCATTGCTTCCTAACAATGCTCTCACAGGTTGTGGAAACCAAAGACTTGCTTCAGTGCTGCTGCTTAACTCTTGAGGAGCCCCTGTTATTACCAAATTTCAACTTCCAGAATGAGATCTGGTTTAAAGTAGAATATTGAGGTATTGAACTCTCGCCGAGGAAGCCAGAGCCTTCCTCCCTTCCCCTCAGCATTAACGTTACTAAACAATGCACCTGCCTTTTTTTTGAGATTCTCTGTATTCCTTTGTATGTGTTATAGTGTGCATCGCTACCATCAGAGGGGTATGGTAAATATGTTTCCAAATGGGAGACATTTGCTAATGGTTACAGAGAAACCCGTTAAAGGAGCTGCTTACGAAACCAATCCTTGTACTGCAATGACAAACGTCATTTCTATAGGTGGGGTGCGGTGGTATACATCTAGTAGGTGGGTTGGCAGATTGTTTAGACCCTTTGAGAGTGTAGATGGCTTGGGGTGTGCTAGAGTGCCATTCCTACCAGTAAACAGTGGCGATAACTTAACCTTTTCATTGCTAAATGTTTGCACAGCAAACGTCAACAGCCCCTTTATGCATCCAAGATACAGTAGTCTGCATGGCTTTGTGTAGACTCCACCTTGGCATTGGAAAAGGTTAACTCCGGAAATAAACCACTGTTTGGAAGCTAGCTTTTGAAGAATATTTTCTCTTTATTTCCCTTTGTACATGACCTGCTGACTTTCGGTACAGTGTTTTTGTAGCTAACTTATTTTTGTCATGCACATATTGTACACTTGTTATGCACTAATTTTATATATCTTATGTTTCCAGCAGTGAGCATTTAGGCCCACTTTTCACTGGCGGGATATCTCTTTATGCAATACCTCAATTTTTCATATTGCAAAGAGTAGCTTTTTGTACTTTTATTACGGAGAGATCTTCATATAACTTCATTTTTTTAAGATAAATAATTTTAATAAATTTTTATTTTCTTATTCTGCTTTTTATACATTTCAGTGCTCTGCATACATTACGAATGATGGATGTTGCGCACTGGTAATGCTACTTCAGAACCTGCAGAGATACAAAGCACGTGGCTTCAAATATGCTAGCCCGCACCAAACATTTGGTGGATGTTTCATTTAAAGATGTTCTAGATCTAATATTGAGGAGATGAAATCGCATGAACCAGACAATTTAATCAACTCTTTTAGTCCCTTGGAAAAATACAAAAAAAATAAATAAATAAAAATTGTAGCATAGAAGATTAAAAGTTTAAGTAACAACTAAAAAAAAATGTATTCTGCTTCTTCATATTTCTCATTTTTTAAAGAAGTGAAAAAAAATATATATATAAATTGCAAATTTTTTTGGTGAATGTTTAGCCATTTTACATATTAATGAAATTAATGTTAGGTGTTTTATATTGCAGACAAGTCTGCAGTTTGGAAAAAAAAAATGAATAAAAAAAAAAAGTTTTAAGTGGAAAAAAAAAAAAATTTAAAGAAATAAAACCATACCTTCGGGGTTCCAGATGTGTAATGTTAGTATGCATGACTAATATAAGGAAAAAAAATCTAGTTATTCTACTAATATTCACTTGTTGTTATTGTGTGAAAAGCGTGTTTACAGATACAGACTTGGTAACACTTTAATTTCCAGAGCATAAAGTCCCATGACCTTACGCCATTGTACGGACTCATGGCTTTAGTATAACGTATGCTAGTAGATAATCGGCCACTAGTCGGCACCTCGGATTATTAGCTGGGGCTAAGCATGTGATATATAGCATAAGTCCGTGTCTTTTCACATGCTAGAAGTTTTTGGTTTTCTGTAACCTGCTTCCTTCTAAATAAGCCTTTCTAGCAGTGAGTGCAGTGCTTGTACCTGTAGCTGAAAAGCAGTCCAAGCATTACATGTCAGAGTGTTCACATGAATCTCTTCTGCACTGCAAGACGGAACCGCATTACTTTGTTTCCACGCAACGGAAACCCTCACTGCCCAATGCTTTGGCCTAGTATATACTTCTCCATACACAGACCTCTGCATAATGCAAGTTAATATGTTTGCAGTGAATGACCAGCATTTTCTAAGTGCTGTTGGAAAGACTTGATAATCCCACCGTTTTTTTTTTGTTTGTTTTTTTTAGTTTTGATTTTCTTTTACTTTTCTTTGTTTTTTTTTTATTGCTTTGATGAGTTTAAGCCTTCTGTTTAAAGGTGATTTAAAACTTGAATATGATAATATATTGTGGCGAGTTGAACTTCAAGTTGTTATGTGCAATACTTATTTCTGACTTTTGAGAGATCTTTGCAGTGTAATTCTTCATTGTTTTTAATTGCAGGCATTTAAAGATGTCGTTTTCTACTGTTCTAGTAATCCTCTTTCTTGCTGGTGTTTCTAAAGAAAAGAATCAGAAATCAATCTTTCTACTAATGTAAAACTGAGATTATTTTTTAAAAAAAATGGAATAAAAGAGGTTTTGGTCATTGGCGTTATTTTGTTACCTTCTTTTAAAATCTGGTGTCAGGGAGGAGCACGAAACTTTCCGAGACTTGTGCCTCTCTAGACAGTCAGGGTTTAAAGCTACTGTGATTGATAACATTGTAAGAATTGGGACAATATTGTATTCAACTGTTTTATTTTTTATATTTTTAAATTTGAAAGCATAATTAGTTTTTATAATTTTCATCAGATTCCTTTGTTATATTTTTTTGAAAGTGAAATTATTATTATTATTAACAAGTGGGTGTCTAGTTTTTACTAATCCCTAATGTTATCTTCTTTTCCATTGTATTGCTCATTTACCAGAAGGAAAAAAAAAGTTATTTAAGTATGTCAATTAATTGTACCACTTGGCTGAATTTACACATAGTTTTTACTGTGTATGGGGAGGTTGTAGTATTTATTATAGCATTTTAAATAAAGATAATTCATTTTTTATTAAAGTCATTTTCACTTTTAAGTTCATATTTTTGTATGTTTTACTCTAAGTTATATAACACAAGTTCTTTTTTAAAGAGTTCATTTGTTGAAGTGCTAGTGAAAAATTAAATGTTATTAAATAGTTTGCAAATGACTATTTATACCAGTATGCATATAATTTTTAAATATTTGTAATGTGAAATGTTGAATGAATAAACTTTTAACTCTAAATTCTTGCTTGGCTTCATTTTTGACTTTTGTATTTCTTTTGTACATTATATCAGGGCTTCACACCTACAGGGGTATTTTTTATACAGTGGCCATGTTTTTAGTGCATACTATTAGGGAAAAAAACGGTTAAAAAGTTCAAATTAATCGGGTACCATTTTTGCAAAAGTCACAATAATTAGAAGCTTTATTGATTTGAATATGCAAACAGAATGACATTTTATAATTTAAGTTTTACTAACAGCTTCTGAAAGAATAATAATTGACAACCAACATGGCTAAAATTTGTTACTTTATCAAAATGTTCACTTCGCACCAAACAGATACAAAGTTAATTGTTATAGGGAACCTGTCACCAGAAATAACGTTGTTAACCTGCAATTATGCGATTAATCTGCAGGTTAACAGCGTTATTATGCTGCCCGGCGCCTGCACGCACTGTAAGGTATACTGTATGTGAACAGTGCTTTATATGAATTTTGAACGGTCTATAGTCTGTTAGTAGTAATACGGTACAAAATTCATATATTCAATGTTGACATATACCTTTGTGTGTTCAGAATGTGGTTGCATTTGTTTGTAAGCTATAGCAATGCAATCAGATGTTCTCTGCGTGACAGCGTGGCCAATCAGGGATGTTCATGGGCAGAGCCGATTTTTTTGGCGCGAACAAGCCGGAGCACAAACCTGAATTTGAAATGGCAAACAAATTCTCTCAACACTAATAGCAGCCTGCATGTCTATATTTTATTCCATTTTGCTAAAAAGTTTGTCAATTTCATTTTTCCAACATTATGAACCCGATCCAGTAAACCTGACCGATGTATAATAGCCTCATACATAAGACCAAAGTGCAGACCAACAGAGAACAACGAGCAGGCGATGCAAATCATAAAATAAAAATATTATTTGCTGGTTTCTATAGACTACACCATGTTTGCTTTAGGTGCACATCAAGGTTATGGTCAGAAATCCAGACCTTGTGAATGTTCTCTACCAATATGTATCTTTGTTCTCCGTTTTTGTCCGCCCTGACTACTACTACTTCTACTGCTACTACTACACAACATACTACCATGGACAAAATTTTTGGCAACCTTCTGTTAAAGTGAACCTGTCATGTCCTATCTACTATGTAAACTGCCCCCCTAGCATTGTTAGTGATGCAATGTGCATCACTAACACGCTTTTTTCTTTAAAACTGGTGCAAATATAATGAGTATATAACATTTTATTACTTATATCCTACCTGTTCATTCAGTCATAGGGGTGTGATTCTCGTATTCAGTTGTGGGCAGGTGCTACATTCAGTCACTGCTGGCGCCGTCCACGTATTTGAATTTTGCTTTCGGCGAGCTCCGATATTTGTGGGGCGCATGCGCTGTATGACACGGCCAGGCCGAAGCCGCTCGTCATAGTGCACGTGCAGTGAAGCAGGGAACTACACAGCCACTACACAGCTGGAAGCTTTACTGCCTGGCTGGGTCATGCGCCCCACAAATATCAGTGCTCGCCAGGAGCAAAATTCAAATACATGGGCGGCGCCAGCCCTGATTGAATGTGGCGCCCACCCATGACGGAATACGAGTATCACGCCGCTATGACTAAACGAGCAGGTAGGATTACAAGTATACAAAATATTATATACTCATTATACAATCCCTGGCAAAAATTATGGAGTCACCGGGCTCGGAGGATGTTCATTCAGTTGTTTAATGTACTTGGGAAAAAAAAAGCAGATCACGGACATGGCACAAAACTAAAGTCATTTCAAATGGCAACTTTAGGGCTTTTTTTTAGACCAAGCAGAGGGAAAAAATGATGGAATTGCTCAATTCTGAGGAAAAAATTATGGAATAATGAAAAACAAACACACAAAAGAACACTCCAATACATCACTAGTATTTTGTTGCATTACCGCTGGCTTTAATAACAGCTTGCAGTCTCTGAGGCATGGACTTAATGAGTGACAAACAGTACTCTTCATCAATCTGGCTCCAACTTTCTCTGATTGCTGTTGCCAGATCAGATTTGCATGTGTGAGCCTCGTCATGGACCATTTTCTTCAACTTCCACCAAAGATTTTCAATTTGATTGAGATCTGTACTATTTGCAGGCCATGACATTGACCTTATGTGTCTTCTTTCAAGGAATGTTTTCACAGTTTTTCCTCTATGGCAGGATGCATTATCATCTTGAAAAATGATGTCCTTATCCCCAAACATCCTTTCAATTGATGGGATACGAAAACTGTCCAAAATATCAATGTGAACTTGGGCATTTATTGAAGATGTAATGACAGCCATCTCCCCAGTGCCTTTACCTGACATGTCGCCCCATATCATCAATGACTGTGGAAATTTGCATGTTCTCTTCATGCAGTCATCTTTATAAATCTCATTGGAACGGCACCAAACAAAAGTTCCAGCATCATAACCTTGCCAAATGCAGATTCGCGATTCATCACTGAATATGACTTTCATCCAGTCATCCACAGTCCACGATTGCTTTTCCTTAGCCCATTGTAACCTTGTTTTTTTCTGTTTAGGTGTTAATGATGGCTTATGTTTAGCTTTTCTGTATGTAAATCCCATTTCCTTTAGGCGGTTTCTTACAGTTCGGTCACAGACATTGACTCCTGTTTCCTCCAATTCGTTCCTCATTTGTTTTGTTGTGCATTTCCTGTTTTGGAGACATATTGCTTTAAGCTTCCGGTCTTGACGCTTTGATGTCTTCATTGGTCTACCAATATGTTTGTCTATAACAACCTTCCCATGTTGTTTGTATTTGGTCCACATTTTAGACACAGCTGACTGTGAACAACCAACCTCTTTTGCAACATTGCGTGATGATTTACCTTCTTTTAAGAGTTTGATAATCCTCTCCTTTGTTTCAATTGACATCTCTCGTGTTGGTTCCATGATTCATGTCAGTCCACTTGGTGCAACAGCTCTCCAAAGGTGTGATCACTCCTTTTTAGATGCAGACTAACGAGCAGATCTAATTTGATGCAGTTTTGGAAATGAAAATTTACAGGGTGATTCCATAATTTTTTCCTCAGAATTGAGTGATTCCATATTTTTTTTCCCTCCGCTTGGTCTGAAAAAAATTACCCTTACGGAGTACCACATTTTTAATCTTGATTTCTTCATGTTTCTTAAAGCTATAAAGTTGCCACTAACAACGCTGTGGGGGCAGTTTACATAGTAGATAAGACATGACAGGTTCCCTTTAAAGTAAGTAAAAGCCACAATGGTCACTGAAATAACTTGAAACTGACAAATTTAAATTTACTGATTAGCTGCTGTCTGACATTATAAACTGTATACAGAAAGCTACTAATCAGTGATGTGGGCAGGTTTATATTTCCTTCACCCAGTAAAATAAGTGATACAGCTCTGGAATCCGCGCCTCTATCATTACCTCATACTGCTGTCAGATTACATACCAAAACCTGCTGACAGATTCCCTTTAAATAGGCACAAGTTTGTAGACACCCATGATGCTAATTACAGGACACACCTTAGTTTACACTGTCCCTATGGTCAAATTCTTTTCAATCTTTTTTAGGGGTGCCATAATCTTTGTCCAGGTTCTTTTTATTTTTTTTTCTGTTGAACCACAGTTCAAAAGCCATGTCTGATTTTATTTAGTTGATATTTGGTACATTTACATTGAAAATTATTTTTGTTCAGTTTACAATTATTTCAGTGAAGATTGTACCAACAATTTTGTGCATGTGTGTATGCCGATATAGGGTTTATCTTCAGGTAAATAGCGCTACAATGCTGTCCATACACCTTACTAAAAGTATGGCTACTGGGAGAAAATGAGCTTCTTTCCTCCTGGGAGTCACCTGCTTTCAGTCATGGGGCCATGCACGGAGCGGCTACAATCACTGCTTATAACACCGCTCACTAAAGTGAGCGGCAGTTGTAATCACTCGCCACCAGCACTTTGACAGTCGACTCTGCAGCTCATCTGTATGCAGAAAACTGTCAAAGTAACAGGGCGAGCTTACAGTATAGTGATGGGTGCTGTGAGCAGTGACTGTAGCCTCTCCGTGCACTCCCCCATCCATGACTGAAAGCCAGCAGGACGGCGCCAGCATCCTTGCACGAGTCCCCTTAGTCCTCTTAGCAGGGACACCGGTGTATTCACTTACCCTCTCACGCTGCTTCGGTCCTCACGGAATCTGCTTCCTCCTGCGACCTGTGCACGGATGCAGGTCTGCTGGGTGTATGCTTAGGGGCCTTTTTGAAGTGGCAGCACGCGCTTCTGAAAACGTCCTTAGCCAATAGCTGGGAGACGTCTGATATTTAAGGCACCCTTCCCTATTGTGAGGTGCCTTAGCAACAGTTATCAGTGTGCAATCCTCCCTGTACCTGTGCTCCCTGAATCTGGTCCTGTCTGAACTTGTTCCTGTCCATGCTGCTGTAACCTGTTCCTGAGCCCGTCCTGCCTCTACTTAGTTCTGAACCTGATCTGCCTTGTCTGCACCTCTACAGCTACCCTCACCTGTCCAGTCTGAACCAGCACTTGTGATCCTGCACCTGAGTCCACCCTGTATTCCTGAACCTATCCTGCATGTGCCTGATCCAGTATCTGTCCTGTCTACCAGCCATGCAGTCTTACACGAAACCTACTCTGCCTACCAGCCGTTCAGTCCTATAGAAAACCTGCTCGGTCTACCAGCCATGCAGTCCTATTCTGAACCTGCTCTGTCTAACCAGCCAAATGTTCTGTTAACCAATTCTTGGCCAGTCCTGCTTTCCTGCCCCTTTGGCGTCAGCTGCTGCAGCTACCGGGTCTGTCCTGGAGTAGCACCCGGTGTCCACTTGGGTTCAAGTCTAACCACACCATCAGGGGCTCTAGTGAAGAACCCGGTGGTCACTTAGTTACGCCCCTCCAGGCCCTTCCCAGACTGTGGCACAGTGGTTCCACAACCTCCCAGGAACAACTAAGTTAGTTTTCTCCAAGCAGCCGCGCTTTCAGTAAGATGGCCCGGGCAGCATTATTTACCTGCCGATTAACCCTATATTTGCAGATAAATAGTGTTTTTTTGGAGGTAAAAAAAATTCCCTTTATATATTACTTGAACATTGCAGAACCTATGCGACCGTAAAAGAAAATATCACAGCAGAAAGAGTAAATAGCCCTGAATTAAAAAGTAATGATAGTAGATATATAGCTCCATAAAAAAAGTGGGTTCAGACGCTACAGTAACATTTGCTTATAGCTTTGTTGGAACTTCCAGGGAATGTACCCACTGAATTCAAAGCTCAGTCAGTCCAACAGGCTTTTTGCTGGCCACAGGAAATTAAAGTAGAATAAAAGCCCTTGATGGCCCAGATGAAAGAACTGGGTGACATCATGTCTTCCACTGCATAAAATAAATAGACACAGCTGAGCTCACTCATTTGGATGGCATCAAACCGCATTTAACCCATTTGTATCTATTCATTGCTCTTTAGCTAGTCTATGAGGAAGCAAGCTAACGGGTATGAATTGCTTCAAGGCTTGTTCTTTAGTTATGTTTCACTTTTATTAATGCAAACAACACACAGTTGTGTCCCTGGCACAGCAGGTGGCTGTTATTGCATACTAAACAAGAGGATGTTGTCAGATTTCTACACATCTATTGCATGTTAATATGGATGGTTACACAACATCTTATATTTCAAGCAATCAATATAATTACTATATTTTTTTTTTAAAAATGTAAAGAAATGTAAAAGTTTTATGCTTTGCACATCATCTGTAGAGGTTCCATGTCCGCGTGTAGGAATGTCAATGCTTCGGTAGAAAGTAGAGACTGGCGGGGGATTGGGAGGAACAGTGAGTATTGCTTCTTTTATTTCTTAAACCCATTATATAAAAGAAAAATGCACAAAATTGATACTATTCCTTCTTATTTGCCTATCACCTACAGTCAGAAAAAGTCCCTTCAGGAAATAAAATCTGCAGCTCTTCTCCAGTACACAAAAAAAAAGGTGTTTAAAGCTTGTTCACACAGCTGTCGATTCTCTCATGCGCGAAAATCTGGCCGATTATGTTAATGTTACTCAGATAGTTACTTAGTGTGATCCTATTCTCTCGCATGAGAGAATCTTATCACAGGTGCAGCGAAGACAGAGAACTTCATTTCTCCATCTTCTCCATTGACCTCCGATGTCAAACTGCACTCAGATGAGACAGACTTATTGGATGCATCCGCCGCATGCTGCGATTGTGTTCACATTCCGAATCGGCATGAGAAAATAATCACAGATCTGCATGGCCCCATAGTATAACATTGGGACGAGTGCTGTCCGATAAAACATCAGATAGCACTCAATTGTGTAATACATACCCTGAATGAATAGTGAAGATGGGTTATTGGCTGTTACTACTGCTACCATCTTTTCCATTCAGAATATCAAAAGAGTAGAGTTTAGCAAAAAGATATGTAGGAAACTAGTCCTGCGCCCATGCTGGTGGTCTATAGCATAATACTTAATACCGCCTACTACCCACGACATCACCAGTGCATCTACTTATTAGTAGCTTCCACAACATCGTTTGCTTAATGGACCATATTAAAGAAAACTTTTGTATGGTATTGCTTGGAAATCCACCTGTGTTCACTTAAAGGAGCACAGTTGCATAGTGACGTAGCTCTTGAAACTTCCCACTCACTGCTGCCGAAGTTCTACATATTGAATGGATTGCTCAAACTGCTGAATGCCAAGTAAAGAAGGAAACCCACTCATCTGCTCCCACAGCATATAAAGTGCTTTGGAGGTACCCTCCTCGATTTTTGTCATTGGCAGTAACTGTTTACCACTCCTATCAATGAAATTGAAAGGGTGGCAGTTATGAGTCAGTGTAAAAGGATGGGTAAGCCTTTCCAGCACAGGCATGCTACTAAGGGAGAAGATCGGGGATACTGGGAACTGTGACTGCAGCCAGGGGTGGATTAAGAGTAGCAAGGGCCCCGGGCAGTTTAGAAGGCGCGCCCCCCCCCACACACACACACACACCTGATGTATCACATGTCACATGATCCCCTGTGATAGATCATGTGATAGTTCACGTGAAATTGCAAGTGAAGAGCGCTTCATATCCGCATGTCCCTGGCAGGAAAAACGCATGTAAAATCCGCATGTGTTTTTTCTGCCAGGGAGATGCAGAAACGCTCAAAAAAAATCCAAAGCATTTCTGCATCATGGGCACATAGCCTTACATTAATTGTATGACTCAATATTGAGCACACGTAGCCATCTATACACGTCGGGAGGCCACACGGCGCAATCTATACACGGCGGGAGGCCGCATGGTGCCATCTATACACGGCGGGAGGCCGCACGGCGCCATCTATACACAGCAGGAGGCCGCACGGCGCCATCTATACACAGCAGGAGGCCGCACGGCGCCATCTACACACAGCGGGAGGCCACATGTAGCCATCTATACACAGAGGGAGGCCGCACGTAGCCATCTATTCACAGCAGGAGGCCGCACGTAGCCATCTATACACAGCGGGAGGCCACACGTAGCCATCTATACACAGCGGAAGGCCGCACGTAGCCATCTATACACAGCGGGAGGCCGCACGTAGCCATCTATACACAGCAGGAGGCCACACAGTGCCATCTATACACAGCAGGAGTCCGCACAGCGCCATCTATACACAGCAGGAGGCCGCACAGCACCATCTATACACAGTGGGAGGCCGCACGGCGCCCCCCAAGAGACAGCGGGAGGCCGCACGCAGTCACGCACACACAAACATATACAGACATATACATACATGCATAAACACATTTGAAATACAAAAATACAAATAAACAAACATCACACAATGATATCTGCCTGCACACACACACACACAATCACACATACACACACTCACTCTCACACATACTCTCTCATACACACACACTCTCACACACACAGACTCACCATCCCCCGTCTCGGCTCCAGTCTTCTCCGGTGTAGCACTGCAGGCCGGGCGCGCACAGCTAGGAGACACGGCCGCGCACAGGGCCGTGTCTCCTAGCAGTGACGTGGCCGGGCCAAAACACAGGGAAGTTAACTGCTGCAGTGCTGGCCCAGCCGGAGAAGAAGCAGCAGGGCAATCCGGCCATAGACACCCCGGAGCCATGGGCCCCCCGGAGGCCCGAGGCCCCAGGTGGTAGCCCGGATTGCCCTCATTATAATCCGCCTATGACTGCAGCATAATGCTCAGACACTGACTGCATACCCAACTGCCTCCATGAGGCATTGCCATGAATCGATTCTATAAAGTCTGATTGGCATGGAGCACTCAAAGCAGTCTTCACAGCCCGGTCTTGCAGTTAATCAGACTTTAAGCATGGACATCAATTCATGTTGACGGTCACTTGAGGCACGTGGACACGTAGTCCGTCTCGTGTATCCTGCTTCTATGTGTTCCATTCAGTGTATCTATGCCAGAGCTGACCTGCCCCTTTACATTAACAGACAATAAAAGTCATCATGTACTGAATGATCTTTGTATCCATGCTGCTAAACGGCCTGCAAGAGATGCATATAAAGGTACACAGACTATGCATATGTCTGTAATCAATTAAAGTCAAGGCAGATCTATAGTGTGCTGCTCCCAGAATGAATGTGTCAGGCAGCGTAAGCGTGCCCCTCGTGCCTCCGAGCATCGCTCTCTGGTTGGGAGGGGTGGGGTGTCGCCTTTAGGGGGCCAGTGCAGGGCCCCGATGTGCCCTTGTACTTCGTTTCAGGGGATCTGCTTCATGGTGTGGTGTGGTTGGGAGGCGAGACGCCATTGCTCCCAGCAGTGACACTATTCAGGGATCCCAGGATGCGGGGTTCTCCAGCGTCAGCTGTTGCCAGGAAACATGGGACTGTATCTGCTGGTTCAAGTATATGGTAGGAGGTTCCTTTCTCTCCACCCTCCTCGCCCCTTTCTCTGTCTCTCTGGGCAGAGGGTGGGCCTTGTTTTTTTCACAATTACATTTTTCCATTTCTTATATTGCTGGGTCTAAAAATATTCTTGAGGATGCACTTTCTCAGAGCCTGTGCCCTGTCCAGCAAGAGGAGCTAAGTCAGTCCCCTATTCTTTCCACAGGAATGGTGATTGCTGCCAAAAACGTCAAATATCCCCTACAGACACTCTGCTGGATAAGTTGTTTGTGCCTGTTAACCTTAGTCTCTGTATATACACAGCTGTTATGATTCTGTATTGGCTGGTCACCTGGGGGTTAAGGGGACCAATCATTTGGTTAAGCGAAGGTATTGGTGGCCTTCTTTATGTCAGGACGTGGCAGCGTTTGTCCAGTCCTGTGAGGTGTGTGTCAGGAGTAAGGTTCCATGGTCAGCTCAAGCTGGTAAGCTCCTCATTCTTCCTATCCCAGACCAACCCTGATCACACATCTCAATGGATTTCATTACGGATCTCCCCACATCTGAGGGTATGTCCTTTATCTAGGTTATTGCTGACCATTTCTCCCTCCAGTGTCATCTTATCCCTTTTTCTCAGTTGCCTTCATCTCATGATATAGTAAATATATTTATTAATAATGGGGTTAGGTTGCATGGTGTCCCTGTTAATATTGTGTCTAATAGGGGTACAGTTTATTTCCATGTTTTGGAAGGTCTTTTGTGGTCAGATTGGGATTGAATTGTCTTTTTACTCTGCATACCATCCTGTCTAATGGTCTCTCTAAGAGGACCATTTGCAGAGTTTGCCCTTAATAACAGACATCATGAGTCTTTGGTTACGTCCCCCTTCTTTTGTAATTTTGGGTACCATCCCAGGTCTCCTGCCTTCCTCAAAGGATGTAAGGAGATTCCGGGGGTTCCTAAGACAACCAATAGACTAAAAGGGGTATGGGAGGGGATTCACCGGCAGCTCCAAAAAGTGACATTCAGCCAGAAGGTTGCAGCTGATAAACATCAGTCTGAGGGGGAAAATCTGGCAGTTGGGGATTTGGTGCAGGTGTCCACAAGAAACTTAAAACTTAAGGTTCCTTGCTTTAAGCTCATGCCCAGGTTTATTGGACCTTTTCCTATCCAAGAGGTGGTTAATCCAGTTGCTTTCAGGGTTAAGCTTCCTGATACTTTTAGGATCCCCAAAGTTTTTAATCAATCTCTCCTTAAGAAAGCCCTGAGATCTTTTGTTTCTTATCCCTCTCCCGGTCCTATCTTGGTTGGTAATCAACCAATATGAAGTTGAACAAATCATTGATTCCAGAAAAGTCCAAAATTCCATCCAATATTTAATTCACTGGAAAGGTTAGGGGCCAGAGGAGAAGTCAAGGGTCTCTAAAGGGCACATCCATGCAGATAAGCTAATTGCTGAGTTTCATTCTAGGTTTCCTGGTGTTGAAAGTCCAGATGTCTCTCCTCAAGAGGGGGGGTACTGTCAGGCAGCCTAAGTGTGCCCTCATGCTTCCGGGCATTGCTCTCTGATTGCGAGGGGTGGAGTGTCGCCTTTGGGGGAGGGGCTAGTGCGAGGCCTTGCCATGTACTCCATTTCAGGGGACCTGCTTCAGGGAATGGTCTGGTTGGGAGGCGGGACACCATCTCTCCCGGCACTGACGCTTTTCAAGGGTTCCGGGATGCCAGGTTCCCCAGCGTCAGCTGTTGCTAGGAGACATGGGATGCTATGTCTTCTCGTTCAGGTATGTGGTGGGAGATTGGGTGTTACATCAGCAGAGTCAGGTGATCCGTGAGAGGGATATTTAAACCCGCCATATCCTCTTCTTCACCGCTGATTATTCAGTTTCATTTTAGTGGTACGGTTGGTAACTCTTTGGTGAGTGTTTCTTTGGTTTGTCTCTGGCTCTGTTGTTTGGTGTCCTCTGGTTCCTGTGCCCCAGTTTATGCTCCCTGACCTTCCAAGTTTTTTAGGTTCATCTCTGCCTTCCTAGTATAGATTATTGGTGTGTTTGGCCCAACTGTGGCCAGTGTGTCCAGCCACCAGCCACCCCGCTACCGACACCTAGGAAGGGATCTGCAAAAGTCTCCCTCCTTTTAGTGGGGCAGATCAAGAGTACCCCGGCCCTCAAGGGTGTTTTAAGTGTGACGGTGGGCGCCAAGTATGTTTGGCATACTGCTGTTGCTGGCATTCAGTCCGATCATCTCGCTACTACTCGAGTGTTACAGAATGCCTCCTGCTGCAACCCAAACTCAGCCTCGTGACACAATTGCCCAGATTCATCAATTGTAGGGGTTTTTAAGTCACTTTCCTTTTTTGCCTTGTGGTATTAGTGGCTGTTTTTGGTGCCAAATGCTTCAAAATAGAATGCGATTCATGATTTGGTGCTAAGTCCAATTTTTTTTGGGGCTTGAACTGTTTTAGTGACTTTTTAGCTGAAAAAAATGCACATTTTGCAAAATGGAGCAAAGGAATTTGTCAAAATACTGGCATCAAAATGTACCAGGGAAGACTTGAGTGCAAATTGTGCAACTTTTTAAAAAGTTTCAATTGATGAGTCAGGCGAAAACATCTGGAATCGCTAATCTCCACCCACAAAGCGGAAAACAAAGAAAGAAAATAGACAAGAGCGTATAAAATAGACTTAAAAAAGGTGCAAACAGAATATTGATTTGGGTGCAAACAAAAAAAGGAGCAAAACACACACAACTAGACAAAAGACTGGTGTAAAGAAAATTTGTAACCATCCTCAGTACACCTAAACAAGCACACATTATTGTAAAATTATCAAGATCAATCTATAAATCTGTGTCTATACGCAGCGGCCAGCATACAGCCGGAAACTGCAGCGACCATGTTCTGCTGTGGTCTTTTCAATGCTCCCCCGCACAATCATATAGTCTTGCATGAAAACAACTGTTTCACTTACAAGACTGCATCAGTTTTACAGGTGAAACAGGACCGTGAACACAGACTAACTACTCAGCTTTGAGAGTGTATTGATTTGGTAGGCCATGTAATCATTCTTTCTGCTGTAAAGACTGTGCTCTAGCCAAGCATTCAGGAGTAGAAACAGAGGAATACTAGACTAGAAAAATATTTATTCTCTTAGAATAAAAAAATACACTTGAAATTCATGAAAATTGGGTCAATAGGTTCTCAGAGGCTGATGTGGTTCACTTTCACGAATACATCATATTTTGGCAGCTTCACAATATAGCACAACTCATAAACATACTGTACAAACCGTATTGGAAAAGGATAGGTACACTTTAAGAAAAACACATTGATTACAACAGGGGTGGGGAACTTTTTTCTGCAATGGGCCGTTTCTAAATTTACCCTGCTATATTTGATCAACCATTTAATGAATCCACCCTAATATGAACTGGAACTGCTTCTCTTTGGCGCAACAATGTTAGGTGGTATTGATGATGTTGCTACTCGCAGTTGCTTTTCCAGATTTGCATCAGTCTAGAGCGCAGTTGACTCTTCGCAATGAATTTTAAAAATAATTTGCATCAGTTTGTTCTGAACATAGATGTATATTACATTGCATGTCTCCTCACAGGGGGAAATCACTGCTCACTTAACATTTATTGAATTCATGCACTGAGAGGACTGCAGTATATACATCACATAGGAGACACTGGGACTGCAGCATATACGTCATACAGGATACACTTGGGAATTTAGATCACATGAAACTCTGAGGCATGTACATCAAAGGAGATGCTGGGGCATATACATCACAGGAGACATTGTGGCATGTACAGTACAGACCAAAAGTTTGGACACACCTTCTCATTTAAAGATTTTTCTGTATTTTCATGACTATGAAAATTGTACATTCACACTGAAGGCATCAAAACTATGAATTAACACATGTGGAATTATATACTTAACAAAAAAGTGTGAAACAACTGAAAATATGTCTTATATTCTAGGTTCTTCAAAGTAGCCACCTTTTGCTTTGATGACTGCTTTGCACACTCTTGGCATTCTCTTGATGAGCTTCAAGAGGTAGTCACCGGGGGCATGTACAGCACAGGAGATGCCGGGGCATGTACATCATGTGAGATACTGGGGGTACATATAGTACATCACATGAGACGCTGGGGCACATACATCACAAGATGCTGGGGCATACACATCACATGAGATGCTGGGGCATATACCGTGGTGTGAAAAAGTGTTTGCCCTCTTCCTCATTTCTTATTCTTTTGCATGTTTGTCACACTTAAATGCTTCAGATCACAATACAAATGTAAATATTAGACAAAGATAACACAAGTAAACACAAGATGTAGTTTTTAAATGAAGGTCTTTTTTATTACGGTAAAAAGAAATCCAAACCTACAGAGCCCTGTGTGAAAAAGTGATTGTTCCCCCTTAAAACATAAATTAACCGTGGTTTATCACATCTTTTAGAAGCTGAGTTCAATTTCCTTAGCAACACACAGGCTTGATTATTGCCACACCTGTTCTCAATCAAGGAATCACTTAAATAGGACCTGCCTGATAAAGTTAAGTAGACTAAAAGATCCTCAACATCTAGACATCATGCTGCAATCCAAATAAATTCAGGAACAAATGAGAAAAAAAGTACCATATGTACTCGAGTATAAGCCGACCCGGATATAAGCTGAGGCAACTAATTTAACCACAAAAACTGGGAAAACTTATTGACTTGAGTATAAGCCTAGGCTGGGAAATGCAGCAGCTACTGGTAAATTTCCCCATCCTGGTAAGCATTGCCCACTCATCACCAATCCTGATATACATGGCCCCTTCGTTCCCAATCCTGGTATGCATGACCCCCTCATCCCCAATCCTTGTATTCATGAACCCCTCATCCCCAATCCTAGTATGCATGGCACCTTCATCCCCAATCCTGGTATGCATGGCCCCATCATCCCCAATCCTGATATGCATGGCCCCCTCACCCCCAATCCTGGTATGCATGACCCCCTCATCCCCAATCCTTGTATGCATGGCCCTCTAATCCCCAATCCTGGTATGCATGGCCACCTCATCATTAATCCTGGTGTGCATGGCCCCCTCATTCCCAATCCTGGTATGCATGGCCCACTCATCCCCAATCCTGGTATGCATGGTCCCCTCATCACTAATACTGGTATGCATGGCCACCTCATCACTAATCCTGGTATGCATGGCCCTCTCATCCCCAATCCTGGTATGCATGGCCCCCTCATCCCTAATCCTGGTATGCATGGCCCCCTCATCCCCAATCCTGGTATGCATGGGCCCCGCATCACTAATCCTGGTATGCATGGCCACCACATCCCCAGTCCTGGTATGCATAGCCCCCTCATCCCCAATCCTGGTATGCATGGCCCCTTCATCCCCAATCCTGGTATGCATGGCCCCCTCATCACTAATCCTGGAATGCATGGCCCCCTCATCACTAATCCTGGTATCCATGATCCCCTCATCCACAATCCTGGTATGCATGACCCCCTCATCCCCAATCCTGGTATGCATGGCCCACTTATCCCCAATCCTGGTATGCATGGCCCCCTCATCCCTAATCCTGGTAAGCATGGCCCCCTCATCCCCAATCCTGGTATGCATGACCCCTTCATCCCCAATCCTGGTATGCATGGCCCCATCATCCCCAATCCTGATATGCATGGCCCCCTCACCCCCAATCCTGGTATGCATGACCCCCTCATCCCCAATCCTGGTATGCATGGTCCCCTAATCCCCAATCCTGGTATGAATGGCCACCTCATCATTAATCCTGGTGTGCATGGCCCCCTCATCCCCAATCCTGGTATGCATGGCCACCTCATCCCCAATCCTGATATGCCTGGCGCCCTCATCCCAAATCTTGGTATATATGGCCACCTCATCCCCAATCCTGGTATGCATGGCCCACTCATCCCCAATCCTGGTATGCATGGCCCCCTCATCCCTAATCCTGGTATGCATGGCCCCCTCATCCCCAATCCTGGTATGCATGAGCCCTACATCACTAATCCTGGTATGCATGGCCACCTCATCCCCAGTCCTGGTATGCATAGCCCCCTCATCCCCAATCCTGGTATGCATGGCCCCCTCATCCTCAATCCTGGTATGCATGGCCCCCTCATCACTAATCCTGGTATGAATGGCCCCCTCATCACTAATCCTGGTATGCATGGCCCCCATATCACTAATCCTGGTATGCATGGCCACCTTATCCCCAGTCCTGGTATGCATGGCCCTCTCATCCCCAATCCTGGTATGCATGGCCCCCTTATCCCCAATCCTGATATGCATGGCCCCCTCATCACTAATTCTGGTATGCATGGCCCCCTCATCACTAATCCTGGTATCCATGATCCCCTCATCCCCAATCCTGGTATGCATGACCCCCTCATCCCAAACATTGGTATATATGGCCACCTCATCCCCAATCCTGGTATGCCTGGTGCCCTCATCCCAAATCTTGGTATATATGGCCACCTCATCCCCAATCCTGGTATGCATGGCCCACTCATCCCCAATCCTGGTATGCATGGCCCCCTCATCCCAAATCCTGGTATGCTTGGCCTCCCTATCCTTGTAAGTATGGCCCCCCATCACTGCACACATGAAAAAAGAAACATTTCTACTCACCTTCCTTCCCTCTGCTCCAGTGTTGCATCCTGTTCTGCCAGCAGCTCATCTCAGCATCTGACCAGCGCCTGATGTCACTGCCATGAGGTGAGCTGCGAACATATTCACTCCTCTCCATGCTGGGACTATGTGCGTGGAGAGGAGTGAATATTCTTTTTCTTTAATAGCGCATAGTGTCAGCTGAGCTATGACTTTTGCTGCTGCTCAGCAAACTTCTGTGCCCACTGCTAAAGAAAATGAATATTCACTCTTCTCCACGCCCATGGGAGTGGAGAAGAGTGAATATTCATTCTCTCTAATAGTGGGCACACAGGATCGCTTAGCCGCAGCAGGAGGCGGCGCTGCGGCTGATACTGCGTGCTATTAATGAAAATGAATATTCACTCCTCTCCACTCCCATGGGTGGGGAGAAGAGTGAATATTCATTTTCTTTAGTGGCACACATGGTAGCTGCAGCAGCCGGCTACTGCCTGTACACCGCTCCTCTGCCGCCGCAACCCCCCCTAACCTCCACAGTCGTACTATACTATCCTGGAGTATATACTCATGTAAAAGCAAGGGGGGCTTTTTCAGCCTAAAAATGTGCTGAAAAAGTCGGTTTATACTCGAGTATATACGGTAATTATTTACGGTAATTGAGATCTATCTGTCTGGAAAAGATTATAAAGCCATTTCTAAAGCTTTTGGACTCCAGCGAACCACAGTAAGAGCCATTATCAACAAATGGCGAAAACATGAAACAGTGGTGAACCTTCCCAGGAGTTGCCAGCTGAACACAATTACCCCAAAAGCGCAGCAATGACTCATCCAAGAAGTTACAAGAGACCCCACAACAACATCCAAACAACTGCAGGCCTCACTTACCTCAGTTAAGGTCAGTGTTCATGACTCCACCATAAGAAAGAGACAAAAATGGCACGCATGGCAGAGTTCCAAGACGAAAACCACTGCTGAGCAAAAAGAACATAAAGGCTCGTCTCAGTTTTGCCAGAAAACATCTTGATGATCGCCAAGACTTTTGAGAGAATACTCTGTGGACTGGCAAGACAAAAGTTGAACTTTTTGGAAAGTGTATGTCGCATTACATCTGGCGTAGAAGTAACACCGCATTTCAGAAACTGAACATCATACCAACAGTAAAATATGGTGGTGGTAGTGTGATGGTCTGGGTCTGTTTTGCTGCTTCAGGACCTGGAAGACTTGCTGTGGTAAATGGAACCATGAATTCTGCTGTCTAGCAAAAAAATCCTGAAGGAGAATGTCCGGCCATCTGTTCGTGACCTCAAGCTGAAGCGCACTTGGGTTATGCAGCAAGACAATGATCCAAAACACACCAGCAATTCCACCTCTGAATGTCTTAAGAAAAACAAGATTAAGACTTTGGAGTGGCCTAGTCAAAGTCCTGACCTTAATCCGACTGAGATGCTGTGCCATGACCTTAAAAAGGTGGTTCATGCTTAGAAACTCTCCATTGTGGCTGAATTACAACAATTTTGCAAAGATGAGTGGACCAAAATTCCTCCATAGCGTTGTAAAAGACATTTGCAATTACTGTAAATGCTGCTAAGGGTGGCCCAAACAGTTATTAGGTTTAGGGGAAATCACTTTTTCACACAGGGCCCTGTAGGTTTGGATTTATTTTTCTCTTAATAATAAAGACCTTCATTTAAAAACTACATTTGGTGATTACTTGTGTTATCTTTGTCTAATATTTAAATTTCTTTTGTAATCTGAAACATTTAAGTGTGACAAACATGCAAAAGAATAAGAAATCGGGAAGGGGCAAACACTTTTTCACACATGTACATCACAGAAGGAGCTGGGGCACATACATCACAGGAGGGGCTGGGGGCATACATACATTACAGGAGAGGCTGGGGCAAACATCACAGGAGAGGCGAGGCCAGGGCAAATACAGTGGGTATGGAAAGTATTCAGACCCCTTTAAATTTTTCATTCATTGTTTCATTGCAGCCATTTGGTAAATTCTAAAATGTTCATTTTTTTCTCATTAAAGTACACTCTGCACCCCATCTTGACTGAAAAAAAAGCAGAAATGTAAACATTTTAGCAAATTTATTAAAAAAGCAAAACTGAAATATCACATGGTCATAAGTATTCAGAGTCCCTTTGCTCAGTATTGAGTAGAAGCACCCTTTTGAGCTAGTACAGCCATCAGTCTTCTTGGGAATGATGCATCAAGTTTTCACACCTGGATTTGGGGATCCTCTGCAATTCTTCCTTGCAGATCCTCTCCAGTTCCGTCAGGTTGGATGGTGAACGTTGGTGGACAGCCATTTTCAGGTCTCTCCAAGGATGCTCAATTGGGTTTAGGTCAGGGCTCTGGCTGGGCCAGTCAAGAATGGTCACAGAGTTGTTCTGAAGCCACTCCTTTGTGATTTTAGCTGTGTGCTTAGGGTCATTGTCTTGTTGGAAGGTGAACCTTCGGCCAAGTCTGAGGTCCAGAGCATTCTGGAAGAGGTTTTCATCCAGGATATCTCTGTACTTGACTGCATTCATGTTTCTTTCAATTGCAACCAGTCATCCTGTCCCTGCAGCTGAAAAACACCCCCATAGGATGATACTGCCACCACCATGTTTCATTGTTGGGATTGTATTGGGCAGGTGATGAGCAGTGCTTGGTTTTCTCCACACATACAGCTTAAAATTATCACCAAAAAGTTCTATCTTCGTGTCATCAGACCAGAGAATCTTATTTCTCATAGTCTGTGAGTCCTTCATGTGTTTTTCAGCAAACTCTATGCGAGTTTTCATATGTCTAGCACTGAGGAGAGGTTTCCGTCGGGCCACTCTACCATAAAGGCCCAACTGGTGGAGGGCTGCAGTGATAGTTGACTTTGTGGAACTTTCTCCCATCTCCCTACTGCATCTCTGGAGCTCAGCCACAGTGATATTGGGGTTCTTCTTTACCTCTCTCACCAAGGCTCTTCTCCCACGATTGCTCAGTTTGGCTAGATGGCCAGGTCTAGGAAGACTTCTGGGGGTCTCAAACTTCTTCCATTTAAGGATTATGGAGACCACTGTGCTCTTAGGAACCTTGAGTAATGCAGAAATTCTTTTGTAACCTTGGCCAGATCTGTGCCTTGCCACAATTCTGTCTCTGAGCTCCTTGTGCAGTTCCTTTGAGCTTATGATGCTCATTTGGTCTGACATGCACTGTGAGCTGTGAGATCTTATATAGACAGGTGTGTGCCATTCCAAATCAAGTCCTATCAGTTTAATTAAACACAGCTGGACTCCAATGAAGGACTAGAAGTATCTCAAGGAAGATCACAAGGAAATGGACAGCATGTGACTTAAATATGAGTGTCTGAGCAAAGGGTCTGAATACTTATGACCATGTGATATTTCAGTTTTTCTTTTTTAATAAATTTGCAAAAATTTCTACATTTCTCTTTTTTCAGTCAAGATGGGGTGCAGAGTGTACATTAATGAAAAAAAATTATCTTTTTAGAATTTACCAAATGGCTGCAATGAAACAAAGAGTGAAAAATTTAAAGGGGTCTGAATACTTTCCGTACCCACTGTACATCACAGGAAACGCAGGGGGCATATATAAATTACAGGAGTGGCTCGGGCATATATACCACAGGAGAGACCGGGGGCACATACAGTACAGACCAAAAGTTTGGAAAAACCTTCTCATTTAAAGATTTTTCTGTATTTTCTTGACTATGAAAATTGTACATTCACACTGAAGGCATCAAAACTATGAATTAACACATGTGGAATTATATACTTAACAAAAAAGTGTAAAACTACTGAAAATATGTCTTATATTCTAGGTTCTTCAAAGTAGCCAACTTTTGCTTTGATGACTGCTTTGCACACTCTTGGCATTCTCTTGATGAGCTTCAGGAGGTAGTCACCGGAAATGGTCTTCTAACAATCTTGAAGGAGTTCCCAGAGATGCTTAGCACTTGTTGGCCCTTTTGCCTTCACTCTGCGGTCCAGCTCACCCCAAACCATCTCGATTGGGTTCAGGTCTGGTGACTGTGGAGGCCAGATCATCTGGCGTAGCACCCCATCACTCTCCTTCTTGGTAAAATAGCCCTTACACAGCCTGGAGGTGTGTTTGGGGTCATTGTCCTGTTGAAAAATAAATGATGGTCCAACTAAACACAAACCGGATGGAATAGCATGCCGCTGCAAGACGCTGTGGTAGCCATGCTGGTTCAGTATGCCTTCAATTTTGAATAAATCCCCAACAGTGTCACCAGCAAAGCATCCCCACACCATCACACCTCCTCCTCCATGCTTCACAGTGGGAACCAGGCATGCAGAGTCCATCCGTTCACCTTTTCTGCGTCGCTCAAAGACACGGTGGTTGGAACCAAAGATCTCATATTTGGACTCATCAGACCAAAGTACAGATTTCCATTGGTCTAATGTCCATTCCTTGTGTTCTTTAGCCCAAACAAGTCTCTTCTGCTTGTTGCCTGTCCTTAGCAGTGGTTTCCTAGCAGCTATTTTACCATGAAGGCCTGCTGCACAAAATCTCCTCTTAACAGTTGTTGAAGAGATGTGTCTGCTGCTAGAACTCTGTGTGGCATTGACCTGGTCTCTAATCTGAGCTGCTGTTAACCTGCGATTTCTGAGGCTGGTGACTCGGATAAACTTATCCTCAGAAGCAGAGGTGACTCTTGATCTTCCTTTCCTGGGGCGGTCCTCATGTGAGCCAGTTTCTTTGTAGCGCTTGATAGTTTTTGCAAGTGCACTTGGGGACACTTTCAAAGTTTTCCCAATTTTTCACACTGACTGACCTTCATTTCTTAAAGTAATGATGGCCACTCGTTTTTCTTTACTCAGCTGCTTTTTTCTTGCCATAATACAAATTCTAACAGTCTATTCAGTAGGACTATTAGCTGTGTATCCACCAGACTTCTGCACAACACAACTGATTGTCCCAACCCCATTTATAAGGCAAGAAATCCCACTTATTAAACCTGACAGGGCACACCTGTGAAGTGAAAACCATTTCCGGGGACTACCTCTTGAAGCTCATCAAGAGAATGCCAAGAGTGTGCAAAGCAGTCATCAAAGCAAAAGGTGGCTACTTTGAAGAACCTAGAATATAAGACATATTTTCAGTTGTTTCACACTTTTTTTGTTAACTATATAATTCCACATGTGTTAATTCATAGTTTTGATGCCTTCAGTGTGAATGTACAATTTTCATAGTCATGAAAATACAGAAAAATCTTTAAATGAGAAGGTGTGTCCAAACTTTTGGTCTGTACTGTACATCACATGAAATGCTGGGGCATATACATCACATGAAATGCTGGGGCATATACATCACAGGAGACACTGGGGGAACATACATCACAGGAGACGCTAAAGCCATATACATCATAGGAGACAATGAGATATATACATCACAGGAGGGGCTGGGGATGTATACATCACAGGAGGGGCTGTGGGCATATATACATCACAGGAAGGGCTGGGGGCATATATACATTACAAGAGGGTCTGGGGCATGTATACATTACAGGAGGTGCTGGGGAACTATATACATCACAAGAGAGGCCAGGGGCATATACATCACACAGCAAAGCTGGGGCATATACATTACAGGAGGAGCTGGGGGCATATATATCACAGGAGAGGCCGGGTGCATATATATATTACAGAAGGGGCCGGGCCATACACTACACAGGAGGGTCTAGGGGCATATACCTCACAGGAGATGCCAGGGCATATGCATCACAGGAGGAGCTGGGGTACATGTATCACAGGAGGGGCTGGAGGCATATATACATTACAGGAGACGCTAGGTCATATACATCACAGGAGGAACTGGGGGCTTATATATACATTACAGAAGAGACTGGGGCATATACATCAAAGGCAAGGCTGGGGCATATACATCACAGGAAGGGCTAGTGGAATATATACATTACAGGAGCAGCTGTGGTATATACATTATGGGAGAGGCCGGGGGCATATACATCACATGACACGCTAGGGTCATATACATCACAGGAGACACTGGGGGCACATACAACGCAGGAGACGCTGGGGGCACATACATCACAGGAGACACTGGGGGCATATACATCACAGGAGGGGCTCTGGGCATATACATCAAAGGAGGAGCTGGAGGCACATATACATTACAGGAAGGGCTGGGGCATACAGTCCTGCTCATCGTTATTGACACCCATGAAGGAAGTTTAAGTACATAATGTGAAATATCTCCTGTGAAATTTTTTTGTATAAAGCACTTGTGTTAAATACAAAAAAGTAAATGATAAACAATAATTTAAAACAAAAAACAATGAGAGGGAAAAATAGAAAAACCTAAAGCTTGCTATGTCACTGGTATTGGCACCCTTTAGTCTATGTTCACACATGTTGGGTTTTCTTTACGCAACAAATCTGCAGCAAAACTGATCTCTGGCAGGAAATCAGCTGTGTCAAAAACACAGCTTTTGCTGCGTTTTTTGAGCGTTTTTTCAGTGCTTTTTCAGCGTTTTTTTCACTATCCTTCTGTCTCTATTTATGAATTTACATAACGTTCCATTCTATTTTGCCATCAAAAACGCTGAAAAAATGCTGAAAAAACGCTGATGCAAATTTTGGTGCATTTTTGATGCATTTTTTCCACCATCCATTACTTCCTATGGGTGAAAAAACGCTGAAAGAAGTGACATGCTCTATTTTTCAAAAACCCAACCAAGGCACAAAATACGCAACAACAAAAAATACATGATGTGTGACCAGAGAATTCTGGTACTGCAAAACGCAGCTGAAAATTTGCATAAAAATCTACAGCAAAAAACGCTGAAAAACACATGTGTGAACATAGCCTTAGATTAATTTAGTATGGAAACACATTTTGACTCACCAGTGGTAAATCACAAAAGAGATTCACCTGTGATTAATTGTCGGTGCCCATGTGACATGAATTAGCCAATGAATAATGACTTCAGTGTTTTAAAAAGCCACATGGTAGGCCCTGTTCCATTGTCACAATGGTAAAGACAAAGGAGCTGTCTGAGGACTTCAGAACTGCTATTATTAGCAAACACAAGACTTCCAAAGGGTATAAGGCCATCTCCAAAGACCTTGGCATCCCAGTTTCATAAGTGAGCAATGTTATTAAGAAGTTTGCCAAACATGGAACAAGGGTGTGCAACCAAGTATTAATTAAGGGTGCCTTTATTGCTACACGTGCTGTTTAATCTGTTTTTTTCTTTGAAATTGCAACATGGAAGTTAAAAAACAATATTTTATTGTTGTATTACTTTGGACCACTAAAGGAGGTGTGGATGTTTTGGTTGTCATTAAGATTTAAAAAGAGAAAACACAGTAGTTTAACAATAAATGGTTTCACCCAACCAATAACCATGAGTGGAGAAAAAGTTTTTTTGTTATCATTCATATTCTGTGAAACAAGGCCAAGAAAGCAAAAATTCTGCCGGGTATGTAAACTTTTGAGCACAACTGTTTATCACAGGAGACGCCAGGACACATACATCACATGAGATGCTGGAGGCACATACATCACATAAGATGCTGGAGCATATACATCCCATGAGATGCTGGGGCATATACATCACATGAGGGGCTAAGGTCATATATATCACAGGAAACGCTGGGGCACATACATCACAGGAGGGGCTGTAGGCATATACATCATAGGAGATGCCAGGGAATATACATACAGTCATGGCCGAAATTGTTGGCACCCTTGTAATTGACGCGCCCCCTGGGCCAGTGCTGTTAGGGATACCCGGAGCCGGATCAGATGGGGGTTGTAGTCTCCGAGTGGCTGTGACCCGGTCCGTGCCCAGGGTGTCAAACTCAGTGTGTGGCAGTCCTTATGATGTTACTAGATGTTCTTTTGTGTCGACTACGCCACCCGTTGATTTGCGGTCAATACGGCCGCCGCTGCAGCAGGGTCCACTGAGGCTGATGATGTGAGTGCAGCTTAGGTAGTATAACCCCCAACGGGAGGGGTATAGCCTCAGGGGGTCAGCCGTGGAGGATGGTGGTTGTGAAGGTGCAGCAAAGAGACTCAGAGGCATAAAATGCAGTTCCAGGGTTTTACTTACTGGTGTTGCTCGGGTCACTGTGTACAGCAGTGACCACCCGAGCCGTGCTGCGTCCACCAGGTCCTGGACTCGGTCAACTCCCAGGCAACTCCGGAGTGTGGTCCTGAGCTCCTTTCTGTCTCTCCCTTCTTCTGGCCGTTCCCACCAGGGATCCACCTAAGTCCGGCTCCCTCGGGCCTCTTGTTGGTCAAGCCTCCTCTGGGCTCCCTGACCCTATTCTTGGTCTGCCTTCCGGGTGGATTTAGTGGGTGATCGTGGCAGATCCTGCCCACGACCTCCGGTTCCTGGCTAAGGTGTGCTGTAGCCTCTGCCAGCTTGGGATCCGGTACCCTGTTGCCGACCCTTCACCCTATTAGCTCTCTTATGGGCTCTTGGGGTCCCCTCTGCGCCTCTGGGTCTCTCTCTCTTCTCCTCTGCTCTGCTTCTCAGGTTACACTCTGACAGACTGACTGACTGACGTCTCACAGACTGACCCTGATCTAAGATGGTGCCCACCTTAAATACTCCCTCTATGTGTGAGCTCAGGTGACCAGCACCCAATGAGCTCCTAGCTTTACCCAGGCTGCTCCCCCTATCTGCCCCTACACTACTGGGATGTTCCACCCCCCTCCCACTCCAGCCAGGAACAGACACTGTCGTACCTGCACATTTCTCTAGTGGGAGTACCATCGGTCTGTTCCCCGGAAATGGGATGTGTGTAGTGCATGCAGCCTACTAGCTCAGTTCCACACTCCATCCTTACCCGGGAGTGGAATATCACACCTCTGGGTTGAGGTGCAATACCCCTGTAGCAGCCGAATCCTCAGGGTGCTACATTATTGTTCCAGAAAGTTAAGCATTTCTCCCAGAAAATTATTGCAATTACACGTTTGCTATACACATGTTTATTTCCTTTCTGTATTGAAACAACACAAAAAAGCTGAGGAAAAAAGGCAAACTGGATATAATTTCACACAAAACCCCAAAAATGGTCAGGACAAAATTGTTAGCACCCTCAACTTAATATTTCGTTGCACACCCTTCGGAATAAATAACTGAAATCAATCGCTTCCCACACCTCTTAACTGGAATTTGTCTCAAATTTAAAGGGTGCCTTCTCTCAATGGCAATTTTAAGATCTCTCCACAGGTGTCCAATGGGATTTAGAGCCGGTCACTTCAGAACTCTCCAGTGCTTTGTTTCTATTCATTTCTGGGTGTTTGCTCAAGTATGTTTGGTGTAGTCGTGCTGATTTCATGATGCCTTGCACACAGTCAAGACACCCACTGCCAGAGGCAGCAAAACAACCCCAAAACATCTTTGAACCACCATTATATTTGATGTGTTCTTTTCTTTGTAGGCCTCATTCTGTTTTCGGTAGAATGATGTGCTTTACCAAACAGATCTATCTTGGTCTGTCCACAAGACACTTTCCCAGAAGGATTTTGGCTTACATACATTTTGGTAAACTGCAGTCTAGCTTTTTTATGTCTCTGTGTCAGCAGTAGGGTCTTGTGGGGTCTTCTTGGGTCTCTTGCCATAGCGTTTCATTTCATTCATATGTTGACAGATAGTTCGGGCTGACACTGATGCATCTTGAGCCTGCAGAACAGCTTGAATTTCTTTGGAACTTGATTAGGGATGTTTACCATCCGGACTATCCTTTCATCATTTTTTATCTGCTGTCCATATCTAGGGAGATTAGCTACAGTGGAAAAAAGTGTACAAAGGAACATCAAGATCTCTTGAGATGGACTTGTAACCTTGAGATTGTTAATATTTTTCAACAATTGAGGTTCTCAAGTCCTCAGATAGTTCTCTTCTCTCTCTGTTCTCCATGCTTAGTGTGGCACACACAGATACACAATGCAAATATTGAGTCAACTTCCCTCCTTTTTATCTGGTTTCAAGTGTGATTTTCATGTTGCCCAGGTGAGTTTGACTGAGCATCACATGCTTGAAACAAAGTTGTTTACCCCAAATTTTGGAAGGGTATCAACAATTTTGTCCAGCCCATTTTTGGGGTTTTGTGTGAAATTATAGCCAATTTGCCTTTTTTTCTCAGTTTTTTTTTGTGTTGTTCCAATACACACACAGGAAATAAACAATTTCTAGGGTGCCAACACTTTCGGCCATGACTGTAACAGGAGGAGCTGGGGCATATACATCACAGGAGGGACTGGGGCTTATATACTGTATATCACAAGAGGAACTGGGGCATATACATCAGAGAAGGGGCTGGGAGCATATACATCAAAGGAGACACCAGGTCATATACATCACAGGAGGGACTGTAGGCATATACATCACTGGAGGATCTGGGGGCATGTACATCAAGAGATATGCTGGGGATATATATCACACGAGACGCTGGGGCATATATATTATAGGAGGGGCTGGGGAAAATATACATCACAGGAGACGCCAGGGAATATACATCACAGGAGCAGTTGTGGGCATATATACAGTACAGGAGAAGCCAGGGCATATACATCACAGGAGAGGCCAGGGCATACACACCACAAGAAGGGCTGGGGGAATATATACATTATAGGAGCAGCTGGGGCATATATATCACCGGAGAGGCCAAGGGAACATACATCACAGGAGACCCTGTGGGCACATACATCACAGGAGATGCTAGGGTCGCATACATCACTGGAGATGCCAGGGCATGTACGTCACAGGAGGCGCCGGGGCATGAAACTCTGGGGCATATACATCACATGAGATGCTGGGGCACATACATCAAATTATATGCTGGAGGCACATACATCATGAGACACTGGGTCATATACATCACATGTCATGCTGGAGCATACACATCACATGAGATGCTGGGGAATATACATCAAAGGGAGGCCTGGGGGCATATACATCACAGGAGGAGCAGGGGCACATACATCACAGGAGGGGCTGGGGAATATACATCACAGGAGGAGCTGGGGCACATACATCACAGGAGAACCCAAGACATACACACCACAGTAAGGGCTGGGGGCATATATATACATTACAAGAGTGGCTGGGGCATATACAGTATATATCACAGGAGAGGCCAGAGGCATATACATCACATTAGATGCTGGGGGCACATACAGATGCATCTTACTAAATTAGAATATCATCAAAAGTTAATTTACTTCAGTTCTTCAATACAATGAGTGAAACGCATATGTTATATAGTCATTACAAACAGAGTGATCTATTTCAAGTGTTTATTTCTGTTAATGTTGATGATTATGGCTTACAGCCAATGAAAACACAAAAGTCATTATCTCAGTAAATTAGAATACTTTATGATAACGGCTTGAATTTTTTTTTTAAAATCAGAAATGTTGGCCTACTGAAATGTATGTTCAGTAAATGCACTCTATACTTGGTCGGGCCTCCTTTTGCATCAATTGCAGCATCAATGTGGCGTGGCATGGAGACGATCAGCCTGTGGCACTGCTGAGGTCTTATGGAAGCCCAGGTTGCTTTGATAGCAGCCTTCAGCTCATCTGCATTGTTGGGTCTGGTGTCTCTCATCTTCCTCTTGACAATACCCCATAGATTGTCTATGGGGTTAAGGTCAGGCGAATTTGCTGGCTAATCAAGCACAGTGATACTGTTGGTTTTAAACCAGGTATTGGTACTTTTGTCAGTGTGGACAGGTGCCAAGTCCTACTTAAGAATGACATTTCCATCTCCAAAAAACTTGTCAGCAGAGGGAAGCATGAAGTGCTCTAAAATTTCCTGGTAGAAGGTTGCGCTGACTTTGGTCTTGATAAAACACAGTGGACCTACACCAGCAGATGACATGGCTCCACAAACCATCACTGATTGTGGAAACTTCACACTAGACCTCAAGCAGCTTGGATTGTGTGCCTCTCTACTCTTCCTCCAGACTCTGGGACCTTGATTTCCAAATGAAAATTGGAACTCTGGGACCTTGTCGAGTGTGTCAATGACTGCCTTCTGGACATCTGTCAAGTCAGCAGTCTTCCTCATGATTGTGGAGCCTACTGAAACAGACTAAGGGACCTTTTTTAAACGCTTAGGAAGCCTTTGCAGGTGTTTTTTGTTAATTCTCCTAAGTTACTGAGATTATGAGTTTTGTGTTTTCATTGGCTATAAGCCATAATCATCAACATTAACAGAAATAAACACTTGAAATAGATCACTCTGTTAGTAATGACTCTATATAATATATGAGTTTCATTTTCTGTATTGAAGAACTGAGATAAATTAAGTTTTTAATGATATTCTAATTTAGTGAGATGCACCTGTAGATATGGATAAATAGATGGATATATGGATAGATAGATATGGATAGATAGAAATGGATAGATATGGACAGATAGATGGATAGATAGATATGGATAGATAGATGGATAGATAGATGGATGAAAAGATGGATAGATAGATATGGATAGATAGAGATGGATAGATAGATATGGATAGATAGATATGGATAGTCATACAGATAGATAGATAGTTATACTCACCTAAAGCCAATTCCACTGAAGCCCATGTCCCCTGTAAAAAAAATAATAAAGCAACACAATCCTCACCTGTCCCTGACGTAAAGATAATAGTCCATTTGTCATGCGACGGGTCTAGCTCTGCTACATCTAGATGGCAGGGTGCATTGTTGCATGATGCGACTATACAGCCTGCCATCAAGCAAAGACACTGAGCTGCATGAATTTTCTCATGCAGCGCAGTGCCATACGTGCAGGGCCACCATCAGGGCATTACTGCCCTTACTACTGTATGGGGCCCGGTGAACAGAAGGAAAAAGGGAGGGCCTGGCCAGCCCGGGCCTTCCCTCTATCTGCTTCTACTCATTGGGCCCCCGGCCTCAGGTACGCACAGTTCTAATCATCAACATACATGCATCCCCAGCATCCGACGGTGGAAATATGCGCTATACCTTTAAACCGCCGCAATGTTCAGGGTGCATCATGGTCCTGACGCAGTGAGACCACCGGTCACGTGTTATGTATGCACGCTGCGCGCTCACATTCATTTCGGAACAGGGTAGCATGCGTGCAACATGTGCACGTTAGTCGGACTGCGGTGCATCTGGTGGACTGGGGCTTGGGGACCAGGAGGCGGGACAGCCGGTGGCATCAGTGGCGTGTGTATTGAGGGGGCTGCCTGGCCCTGCGAGGGGGTGCGAGGGTCAGTGAGGGGGCTGCCCGGCCCTGCGAGGGGGCTGCCGCGCCCTGTGGGCAAGGATAACCAAGAACAGTTGACGATTGCGTGTCAAGAAGGTGCCAATCAGAAGGTAGGAGCATGAATTGTTGACAAATAGGGTGTCTCCAACCCCCTTTTTTTTACACTTGACTACTATATTTTTTGTTACATTAGCACAGTTTGAGTTATGTTTTGGGGTGTATTTATATTCTAGAATTTATTGATTTTTAACCCCTTCATGACCGGAGCATTTTGCGGGGTTTTTTTTGCTCTCCTTCTTCTCAGAGCCATAACTTTTTTATTTTTCGGTCAATATGGCCATGTGAGGACTTATTTTTTGCAGGAAAAGTTATACTTTTGAATGACACCATTGGTTTTACCATATTGTGTACTGGAAAACTGAAAAAAAAATCCAAGTAGGCTAAAATTTCAAAAAAGTGCAATTTCACAGTTGTATCTTTGTTTTTTTTGTTTTTTACCACGTTCACTAAATGCTAAAGCAGACATGCCATTATTTTTCTCCAGGTCATTATGAGTTTGGAGTTACCAAACATGTATAGGATCTTTTTTTTATTTAAGTGGTGAAAAAAATCCAAAGTTTTGTTAAAAAAAAACAAAACGCCATTTTCCGAGACCTGTAGCGTCTCCATTTTTTGTGATCTGGGGCCGGGTAAGGACTTATTTTGACTGTGGAAGGTTGAAGGGGTGGAGGCGGAGCTCGGGTGGAGACTGGGCAGAGTCTCAAAGGGGCCCCAAAATTTTAGCAGTATGGGGCCCCGAAATTCCTAGTGGCAGCCCTGCATAGTGAGATCACCGTAGATCAGCTGATGAACTCGTGTGACCTCTCTCACGGCAGCTCCGTGCTATGCACTGCAATCATGTTCCTGTCAGTGTATCGCGAGTAGGGGCTCGCAAGAAACTGAGGACCCTTGACACGGGTTGCGAGCTAGCTTATTTTAGCCAAAATATTAACCAATACCTCATATTATAAGTTTTTATGCACTTTTTTCATCTTACAGCATGCAGCCAGGCCCATCAATGGTGACCTTGTAAATAAGGGGCTTTCACCCCTGTTATGCACTGATAGGGTGCCGGGGGTATCCCACCTAATCGAATAGTAGGGGCGTGTAATAGATGGCTGTTTAGGCATGGTGCTACATGAGTGTGAACTGCGCACTATTGTAAGCTTCATCTGTCTGCAGTTTTAGTGCTGGGCAATCACCCCCTCCATGGAGTGAGAGGTTGAGAGTGGTTGTTCATCAGCATTCTGCACCTGTGTTACCTTCTTCTAACAAAAGGGGGCTTTCTGCATCCTGTTTGTGCATTTTCCTTGACATCTTGTCTGGTAACTACCATTGCCTTTTCGCTAATTTTCTAATTGAATTTTGGATTTTTTTTTAAAGATTCCGTTTATTGCTTTGGCTGTGCTGTTTGTTTTTAAATATAGAGTAGGGACTCGCAAGAAACTGAGGATCCTTGACCCGGGTTGCAAGCTTGCTTATTTTAGCCATTTTTAAACCTTCTAAAATGCTAACAAAATAAAACAACACTTTAAAAATAGTGCTGATGTAAAGCAGAGATGAGGGAAATGTTATTTATTAATGTTTTTTTGTGTGGTATGACAATCGGAATTAAAGGGATAGTCAAAGTTTGAAAATTGCAATTTTTAAAACATTTTTGTAAAATTTTGGATATTTTTATAAATAAACGCAAAACAAATCAACCTAAATTTACCATTATTATAAAGTATCATGTGTCACAAAAAAAACAATCTCAAAATCAATGGGATATATTGAAGCATTCCAGAGTTATTACTACATAATGTAACATCCCTGGCAGCGTGCTGGCATGGCTTACCATCTCCCACCATGCAAGACCGCCAACTTACCTACCAGTCCAGGCTGTGCCCTATGCTCCTCTACTTGCATCTCTGTTGACTGCTGGCTTAGGGTGGCGGCGCTGGAACTTCCTGATTCTTAAAGTTACAGTGTGCGCAGTCCTAATATGTCCCCAGCTATTGCTGTGAGTCACTAGATACTTAAACCTCCTCCACCTAGTGGGAGGTGCCTGAGCAACACTTTCTTACAGTGTGTTCTGTGCAACTGTGAGTTGCTAGGTCTTATCCTAAATCTTGCATGTTTCAGCCACCTTGGGGGCTGAGTACCTGGGCCTATTACCTGTATCTGTGACTTCTAGTCTGTTTCCGCCACCCTGGGGGCTGAGTACCCAGACCCATTAACTGTATATGTGACTTCGAGTCTATTTCCGCCACCCTGGGGGTTGAATGCCCAGGCTCGTTCCTGTGTCAGTTCCTGTCTGAACTGTGTCCTAGCCTTTTACCTGTTTGTCTCTTTGTCCAATCCTCCCCTTTTCCTGCCGTGTCTGAACCAGTACCTAACTCCTCCTTGTTGTCTCTGTACTTCTGTTTGTGAGTTTTGTGTCCACTCGCTACTTCATAGCAAGTACCTTGGGTGTATCTGGTTCTGCTTATCCCGTTTCCCTGCCTCCATATCTACGTCCTGTGTTCTAGCTATCTTCTTGTGTTTCCCTGTTCCTGTCTGTTCCATGTGAACAGAGCCCTGTCCAGTCTGTCTGCTCTTGTGGCACTGCTCTGCTCCGCTTCCCGTCCGCACCTGCGGCTCTGCTCTTTTTGGCATATACAACAGATTAGGACTTATTATAAGTGAAAGGAGGACTTTATACTAACCAGACAGCAGATGGCGATAGTGTGTAAAGTTATATGCTTGCTGTAATGAGGGGAGGAAAGCTCTCAATTGTTGGTTGTTTTTACTTCATGTGTTTTTTTTCTTTCTTTCCTGAATGTGTTATGTCAGCAGCACACGGACTGTGTGACACTGAATTGTATCTCATGTTTAACCAGTATGAAGTAAATACTGTTTACTCAAGATATCTTGCTGATTGAAGCTCTCGTAAGTACAGTGGTGACTGTAAGAAGATGCACTCTGCGACAGGCTATGGGCCCAGGCCGGAACCCAGACACTAAAGCCCAGACACTACAGGCCCGCACTACAAGAGGATCCTGGTTTATAACCCCAGATAACGGAGCACACAGATAAGCTCTGTAAACAGAAGGAAATAAATCCAGATAAAGAGTGACAAAGGAATTCATGATCCCAGGAGCTGGATATAATTACAGAGAATTCAACACAGGCAGGACATACAGGAACTATCAGCAAGAAAAAACATGAGAATATCTTCAGTACAACTCTCTAAACAAGTAAGACTATATAAAGATGATGAGTAACACAGAACTGAAATTCACAGTAGCTAAACTGAATAGTGAAAATTATCAGTTATGGAAATTCAAAGTAGAGATGTTGTTATCTAAGGATGATTTATGGGAAGTAATTGTTACAGAAAGACCAGATCAAGATAATCAGACATGGGATAAGAAGAATAGACAAGCGAGAGCCACCATTAGCTTATTAGTGGATGATGCTCAATTAATACATATAAGAAATGAAGAAACAGCTAAATGAATGTGGGAAGAATTAAGAAAACTGTATGAAAGACCTAGCTTGAATCACAAGTTATTTTTATTAAGAAAGCTTTACAGTATGAGATTGAGTGCAAATGACGACATGCAGAAGCACATATTCTCAATGATGGAAGTGATATCACAGCTAAGATCTATTGGTGAAGACATTAAAGATAGTCTTGTAGCAGCTATATTATTGTGCAGTTTACCAGATTCATATACAGCCTTGATAAATGCCCTTGAGATGAGACCAGAAACTGACATTACCTTAGATTTTGTGAAAACAAGACTAATAGATGAATATCAGAGAAGAAAAGAACAAAGAAATGATTCTTCTACTGAAAAGGACAGTGAAAACTCTCTTAAAGCTACAGAATTTAAAAAACCCTATAATAAAGAGACAAGAGAATGCTTCAGATGTAAGAAAAAAGGTCATTTAAAGAAAGACCATATGGAAAGCAGAACATCAAAAATTACAACATAAAAAGCATACACAGAAAGTAAAAAACACAATTGCCGATTCATGTGAGAATAATTGGAATGGCACATTTAAAGTAACAGACAAGAAATCATTACTTGGTTGGTTTATTGATTCAGGAGCAACGAGTCATATGACAAGTGACAAGAATTTCTTTACTGATCTTGATTTAGATAAGAAAGATGCCATTTATCTTGCAGATGGAAACAAAATAACCGCAGAAGGTATCGGACAAGGTATGCTAAATTGTTCAAACAAGATTCAAAGATACTTGTACAGAATGTGTTGTATGTTCCAAAATTGGAAGGCGGATTATTATCTGTGAAATGTTTAACAGCAAAAGGACTTACAGTAAAATTCAAAGACAATGAGTGTGCAATTATTGCAGGAAACAAGGTGATCACCAAAGTCAAGGCAGATGAACAATTATATCATTTTGACACACCAAAGGAACAGATGAAGGTATGTACACATGATCACAAAAACTGTATTCACATGTGGCATAGACGTCTAGGACATAGACACCCTGACAGTATAAGGGAACTACAGAGAAAAGAATTGACAAAAGATTTAAAGATATCAGATTGCTTAATTACCGTAAGATGTGAATGTTGTATAAAATCCAAAGCCACAAGGATATCTATTCCAAAAGAAAGTGAGATGAAAAGCGAAAGACCACTTGAATTGGTGCATACTGACGTATGTGGACCCATGAAAGTGACTACATCAGGAGGCAATAGATACATGTTGACATTTATAGACGACTACTCAAGATACACAGTCACACACTTAATTAAGAACAAAAGTGACGTTTTTGATAAACTTGTAGACTATGTAACAAGATCAAGTAACAAATTTCAAAAGAAGCCAATTGTCATCAGAAGTGATAATGGAGGTGAATTTACAGGTCACAGAATAGAAGAATACTTAAGACAAAATGGAATAGAATACCAGAAAACTGTTCCATACACACCTGAACAAAATGGAGCAGCAGAAAGGTAAAACAGAACTCTAACAGAAATGATAACATGTATGCTGACGGATTCCAAACTACCAGAGTAATATTGGGGTGAGGCAGCAATGACAGCTACATATCTACAGAACTGACTTTTTTCCAGAAAACTGATGAAAACTCCATATGAACTGTGGCAAGGCATGAAACCAAGTGTCAATCATTTAAAAGTTTTTGGATGTAAAGTTTTTATATTCATTCCAACAGAAAAACGTTCCAAACTTCAAAACAGATCCATGGAAGGAATATTTGTTGGATATAGTGAAAATTGCAAAGGATATAGAATCCTAGATCCCAAAACAGACAGAGTTATGGTGAGTAACAGTGTGACATTCATTGAAGATTTAAATGAAGACATTATGATTTCAGTTGAAACAAAAAATGAGAAAAACAATAGTGACATAACTGAAGAAATATCTGATGAGAAAGAAGTACAAATCAATGAAGAACAAAATACTGAAAGTGAAGAATCACAACTACAAACAGACACAGAACCAAGACGTTCAATGAGAGAGAACAAAGGAAAACCACCAAAATGTCTCTCATACAAGACAAGCATAAGAAAAATCTATGAGCCTACCTCTTGGGAAGACATATCTAAACTTCCTGAAGAAGAAGCTAATAAATGGATAGAAGCAACAAAAACAGAAATTAAATCCAAGCTTGATTCAAATACATGGACACTAACAGATTTACCAGAAGGAAGAAAAGCCATAGGATGTAAATGGATTTTTAAAGTAAAATACCAAACAGATGGCACAGCTGAAAGATACCGAGCAAGACTCGTAGCTAAAGGGTATTCTCAAAAATATGGAGAAGACTATGATGAGACATTTGCTCCAGTTGTCAAACACACTACAATAAGAACTTTACTTACAGTTGCAGCAATGAAACAGATGGAACTGAGACATCTGGATGTAAAGACAGCTTTTTTGAATGGAGATTTAACAGAAGACATTTACATGGAACAACCTCCAGGATTCAAAGATGAAAGAAATCCAAACAAAGTTTGCAAACTACAGAAAAGCATATATGGTTTAAAGCAAGCAGCTAAAGTGTGGAATGACAAAATCACGGAAGTACTTACAAATGAAAAATTTCAAAGAAGCAAAGCTGATCCATGCTTGTACACAAAAAGGCTGATTAATAGATGGATTTATGTACTCATATATGTAGACGACATTTTGATTTGTTTTAAACAAGAAAGGGATAAAGAAAACATTCTAAAAATCCTGAAGCAACATTTTGAAATCAAAGACTTGGGAAATGAGAAACAGTACCTAGGAATACAGGTAGAAAGAGAAGAAGACAGAAATTTCCTACTGAATCAAAATCACATGATTCAAGACATAACATAAAAATTTGGATTAAAGGATGCAAAAACAGTAAAGTCTCCAATGGAAACTAATTATCTCAAAGAGATGAACAGTGAAAAAAATATGCTACCAAATAATGAAGAATACAGAACAGCAATAGGAAAACTACTGTATCTAGCGACCGTTACAATAATAAAAATGTTGGGTTTGATTGAATAAGTCCTTACTGTTGAGAAAGGGTGTTGGCATATACAACAGATTAGGACTTATTATAAGTGAAAGGAGGACTTTATACTAACCAGACAGCAGATGGCGATAGTGTGTAAAGTTATATGCTTGCTGTAATGAGGGGAGGAAAGCTCTCAATTGTTGGTTGTTTTTACTTCCTGTGTTTTTTTTCTTTCTTTCCTGAATGTGTTATGTCAGCAGCACACGGACTGTGTGAAACTGAATTGTATCTCATGTTTAACCAGTATGAAGTAAATACTGTTTACTCAAGATATCTTGCTGATTGAAGCTCTCGTAAGTACAGTGGTGACTGTAAGAAGATGCACTCTGCGACAGCTCTTTCCTGCTCCGCTTCCCCTCCGCACCTGCGGCTCTGCTTTGCTCTGCCCTGCTCCGTTTCCCCTCTGCACCTGCGGCTCTGCTCTGCTTCCCCCTTGCACTTGCGGCTCTGCTCCATTTCCCCTCCGCACCTGCGGCTCTGCTCTGCCCTGCTCTGCTTCCCCACCGCACCTGCAGCTCTGCTCTTTCCTGCTCCGCTTCCCCTCCGCACCTGCGTCTCTGCTCCGCTTCCCCTCCGCACCTGCTGCTCTGCTTTACTTCGCTTCCCCTCCGCACCTGTGACTCTGCTCTGCCCTGCTCCGCTTCCCCTCCGCACCTGCGGCTCTGCTCTGCCCTGCTCCACTTCCCCTCCATACCTGCGGCTCTGCTTTTTCCTGCTCTGCTTCCCCTCCGCACCTGCTGCCCTGCTCTTTCCTGCTCCGCTTCCCCTCCGCACCTGCGGCTCTGCTTTGCTCCACTTCCCCTCCGCACCTGCGGCTCTGCTCTGCTTCCCCTCTGCACCTGCGGCTCTGCCCTGCTCCTCTTCCCCTCTGCACCTGTGGCTCTGCCCTGCTCCACTTCCCCTCCGCTCCTGCGGCTCTGCTGTGCCCTGCTCTGCTTCCCCTCCGCACCTGCGGCTCTGTTCCTGTATTCCAGTCTGTACTGGTCCCTATCCAGCCTGTTTACTTACCTGCCAGTACCCCCCTGTCTGTATACCAGCCATGCCTGCCAGTACCCACCTGTCTGCATACCAGCCGTGCCTGCCAGTACTTGCCTGTCTGCACACCAGCCAAACCTGCCCGTTCCTGCATTCCCCTGTGTGGTGAACAGCTGTGTGACCGGGGTCTGACCTGGAGTAGCACCTGGGCCACGTCCCTCCTCGGACCACGGAGTCGATTAAGCCGCCGTGCATCTGTGGTCGGATCTGGCGAGGTCCCTAGTCACGCCCCTCCAGGCACTCCTCGGTTCGTGGCCCAGTGGGACCACTAACCACGCTTACGGCAAACAGTCCGGGCGTGAGCGTAACCCATAAATTGACACTGATCAGATTTTAAAAAATTGGTCCGGTTACTAAGGGGTTAAGCATGTGAAATGCATGCTCAATGGGGTTGAGGTCTGGTGACTGATTCGGCCTTTGCAGAATATTCAAATCTTTGCCTTAAAAAACTTCTGGATTGTTTCTGCATTATGTTATGGGTCTTTGTCTATCCGCACTGTGAAATGCATTTGGTTGAAACTGAGCAGAAACTATAGCCCTGTCCACTTCAGAATTCATCCGACTGCTTCTGTCTTCAGTTGCATCATCAATAAATACTAATGACCCAGTGCCTTTGGAAGCCATTAATGTCTATGCCATCACACTGCAACCTCCATGTGTTACAGAGGATGTGTTTTGTTTTGAAGATAAGCCATTCCAAATTTTCTCCATACTTTCTTTTCCCCATGGATCCAAATCCCACCAAGGACAACATCTGCAGGGAGTTTGTATGTTCTCCCCGTGTTGGCGTGGGTTTCCACCGGGTTCTCCGGTTTCCTCCCACACTCCAAAGACATACTGATAGGGAATTTAGATTGTGAGTCCAAATGGGGACAGTGCCCATAATGTCTGTAAAGCGCTGCGGAATTAATGGTGCTATATAAGTGAGTAAAATAAATAAATAAATAAATAATTCTGGTGAGGCTGATTTTAATTTCATCTGTTTAAAAAATGATTTTCCAGAATGGGCTGGCTTCTTTAGATTATTTTTGGCAAAGTCTAATCTGGCCTTTTTAATTTTAAGCGTGTGTGCATCTCCTGCCTTTCAGCAGCGCTGCTTCCATACATACACAGCACATGCAGTCCGTGTTTGATAAAGGCCTGAGTGTATAAGGCCGAAACGTTACATTTACGTTACATTGCTTCAAGAAATAACGAAATAAAGATGTTTTTTGCATCAATTTTGTGCATATTTTTGAGTGCCGAGTACTCTGCTACAAATATTTATAGGGTAGAACCTTTACTCGTGCACCATTCACACTGAGTGCCGTATACTTATCTGGCTTTTTAATTTTAAGGCTGATTAATTGTTTGCACCTTGTGGTGTACCCTCTGTATTTGCTCACATAAAGTCTTCTTTTTATGGTAGACTTAGATACTGAAACACCTACCAAGTTTTCTTCACTTGGGTGAATGTTGTGAAGGTGGTTTTCTTCACCATGGAAATAATTCTGCAATCATCCACCACATTTGTCTTCCAAGGACATCCAGGCCTTTTTCAGTTCCCAAGCACATCAGTGCGCTCTTTTTTTGCAGAATGTACCAAACTGTTGATTTGGCCACTCCTAACATTTCTGCTATCTCTCTAATGAATTTTTTTTTCAGCCTAATCATTTTCTGTTTCTCTTCAACTGAGAGCTTCTTTGATCGAATGTTGTGGGTTCACAGCAACAGCTTCCAAATGCAAATGCCATACCTGGAATCAGTTTCTGACCTTTTACTTGCTAAATTGATGATGAAATAACGAGAGAATATCTCATGCATCCAATTAAAGAGCTTATGAAATAATTGCCAATTACTTTTGGTCACTTTAAAAAGAGGCAACTATATATTAAAGAGCTGTAATTCCTAAACCCTTACTCCAATTAGGATGTGAATAACCTCAAATTAAAACTGAGAGTCTACACTTTGCCCATATTGATTATATAACTGTATCTGGAATATGTTTTGTTAAACAGCTAAAATGCCAAAACTTGTGTCACTTTCCAAATATTTGTGGACCTAACTGTATGAAATTATTTTTGTGTGAGCACAATAAATGTGATGTTTCTAAAAAATTTGAAGAAGCATACAAGCCTGCTTCTGTGTGTATTCAGTGTGAAGGTAATAAACCTTACTTTTACTTCTAAATAATTTGATTTGTCTTTCAATAACCATAAAGAGATGTCTACCTTTTGAACTAAGATGGACCAAAAGTCATGTTTTTAGACAAATATGTCTCCCAAGACCATGTTAAGGAGAAGAACCTATATGCTTAGATGAAGTCATCATTGCTTATGTAGCCACTTCACATGCCAGCAGTTAAAAGACCCTGTTTAAACTGTTCTGCCCCTACTGTAGATGACATATTTCACTAAAGAGACTTCATCAGGTTAACGACCAGCTAGTTATAAGAGCTATATCCTAAGAAGAATAGAGGTTCATTCACACATCAGTGATTTGTTTTGTACACATGAAAAGGAGGGATTTTTATCAGTGTTTGGTCAGTGTGTCAGTTTTTACCAAGTTTTGTCTGATTTTTTTGTGTACAATGTTTTCTCAAGCTTCTTTAATCAAACAAACATGGAAATTGGACTGCATACAGATGGCAACTGGGTGTTGTTCGATTTTGGTACAGAACCATAGACATGCATTGTCTGCAAAACTACTGCACATGGACATGTGAACGTTCCCATAGACTATAATGGGTATGGGTTTAATCTGTGAAAAACAAGAACAGAATTCCTATATGAAAAACTGACATCTGAATTAGCCCTATGTTAGAATTTTGTAGTAAAGTTCCATGAACAGGAGCCGCCTCTGTAATATCTGTATCAGAGTAAGTGGGTAGAATTTGGGAACCAATTAAGGAAAAAGAAAAAAATATATATATTGATTCACATGAAAATGTAAGAAAAAGTTCAAGGCATAAATCTTTCCTGGACAAACATTCTGCCAATTTTCAGCAGCAGCTGGTAGCTCTGGCATGTTAGCTGTTTACTGTTGAGACTGTACTACCTAACTGATTAATAAATTGCCAGTCGCTTGCATTAAAACACAACTGGGTATTTAATCAGTATGAACAGGGCATCATTTTAGCAGTTAGACCTTTTATCATTTATGAGCTTGTTATGGTTGTAATGAATTTGTCCACCAGACAAATTGAAATTGACTCATATTTCAATACAGAATGTAATGGATAATACTAAAAAGCTGTACATGTGACATTACAAAAACACTAAACTAAATAGCATACACTCATTATTTAATAGATTACAAATTTATTAGTAAACTCTGATACAATAATTCCGAAGTGGAATGCCATAAAGCTGCCTTGTTATTTATTATACAGATCAGAATGGGAATAAGGGAAATTTTTAGCTGTTTTGTTTTAACATGTATGTAATTAGATTTTTTCTTGGTTACTGAAAATGTATCTGGCCCTGGGGGGATTCAAAAGATTTAATTTTAGACCTGACAGTATAGTCCTCCATACAGTATTATGGACACCACATAGTCCTCCATACAGTATTATGGGCCCCATATAGTCCTCCATACAGTATTATGGGCACCACATAGTCTTCCATACAGTATTATAGGCACCACATAGTTCTCCATACAGTATTATAGGCACCACATAGTTCTCCGTACAGTATTATAGGCACCACATAGTTCTCCATACAGTATTATAGGCACCACATAGTCCTCCATACAGTGTAATGGCCCCACATAGTCCTCCATACAGTATCATGGGCACCACATAGTTCTCCATACAGTATTATAGGCACCACATAGTCTGGTGGGCCTCATGTAATGCTTCATACAGAATAAGGGGCCCCATATAATGCTCCATACAGAATAATGGACCCCATATAATGTTCCATACAGAATAATGGACCCCATATAATGCTCCATACAGAATAATAGACCCCATATAATGCTCCATACAGAATATTGGACCCCATATAATGCTCCATACAAAATAATGGACCCCATATAATGCTCCATACAGAATGGGCCCCATATAATGCTCCATACAGAATGGGCCCCATATAATTATAATGCTCCATAGAGAATGGGTCCCATATAATGCCCAATATAGAATGGGCCCTGTGAAGACCCGGGGTCTTCTGTGGGCATAACTCTACTCAGACAACACAACAGCGTGGCAATACTTTATTGAACCACAAAGAGGACAATAAACACACAGAACAGTCCCAGCAAATGCCCAAGATGGTACAACATCACCCTTCTTTTTCCGCCCGCCTGGGAAAGAACAGCTGCGACTTTGGAGATTTCCAGGGCCAACTACCTCAACCAGTGGCCCCTCCACTTCAGGCGGGCCCCCACAGAGAGGAGGTAGTGGCAAGCTTAGAAAGCTAGCAATCCATTGAGGTACAAGACCAGGAGACCCGAGGGTCCAAATCTGGCCTCTCCGAGAGTTTTCATGGGGCCAGGCAACTGGTGGGTCCCTCCTGGCAAGTCCAAATGTCTCCATGGGTTCTAGGCGACCAGTGGGCCCCTCCTAGCAACCCTAAACAACATATCCATGGGGCCAGATGACTTCTTTGTCCTCTCCTGGACTCCCCAAAATGTATCCATGTCTCTCTGATGGTTAATGGAGCAGATCTGAATCTTTCCAGTCAGGGCCGGTACCCTTAGACTAAAATCATGTAGAATACAAATCTGTGTCTCTTTGGATGCCATGCAATCCATTCACTTTCCTGAAGGATGTCATTTTCCTTGTAAAACCTTTCTGAATCTCTATCCCAAGACTGACTCCTACATAAGCATATCTCCTTTTTAAATACACATCCACAGGTCAAGGTGTTTTTAGAGGGCAGCCTCACATGGCTCAGCTATCATTGTTTTAGCCAATCCATTTACGTAGTTGGTATCACAGGTGTTATGATCTGCTACAAGAACTAAGGAAGGAACGGGAATCTGTCCCTACAATAAGACTAAGCTGATTCCCTACGTTACAGCGGGCGACCTGTTCCTTGTGAACAGACCCGCCTTCGTCCTCAGCTAGTCTGAACGCAGACCTATAGAATAAAGGGAGGGGTCCCTAAAAGAACTAAGGACTGGGACAAAATTGGACAACTCCTAGCAGATGTTGTAGCGAAGCAAAAAGACAAACAGACAAAAAGTACTTAGAGGTCCAAAGGACCAAAGAACTAGAGAGATAGGTACAAAAGCACCTGGCTAGATAGAGAGTCAAATAACACTGAAGTCCAGCAAAGCCAGAAGGGCGGAGCTGGAATAAATAGGCAGCAGGTCACATGACCAAAATAGAAAAAAACTAACAGGAGAGTTCTAACAGTACCCCCTCTTCTATGAGAATCCTCCGGATCCTCCAGGCCCAGGCCTATCAGGAAACCTCCTGTGGAACGCTCTGACAAGTCTAGGAGCAGAGACATCATCCGCCCCTACCCAGGAGTTATCCTCGGGACCGAAACCTTTCCAAGCGACGAGATACTGCAATCTCCCTCTATGTCTTCTGGAATTCAGGATACGAGAAATTTCATATTCGCCGTCTTCCACCACTGGAGGAACTGTGACTGTAGCATCCCTATCCGATACATCAGCCTTTTTCAACAAGGAAACATGAAACACAGGATTAATCTTCCAGGAGGTGGGGACCTCCAACCTAACAGCAGACTGATTAACCACCTGAAGCACCTTAAATAGCCCCACAAACTTCGGACCCAATTTTTTAGAGGGAATCCTCAACCGCAGATTCTTTGAAGACAACCAAACCATGTCACCCACCGTAAACAAAACGTCTTTACGTTTCCTGTTAAAATACATCTTGGACTTTTTGTTAGCCTTTTGAAGGTTACAACGTACAGTACAGACCAAAGGTTTGGACACACCTTCTCATTTAAAGATTTTTCTGTCTATTCAGTAGGACTATCAGCTGTGTATCCACCTGACTTCTGCACAACACAACTGATGGTCCCAACCCCATTTATAAGGCAAGAAATCCCACTTATTAAACCTGACAGGGCACAACTGTGAAGTGAAAACCATTTCCGGTGACTACCTCTTGAAGCTCATCAAGAGAATGCCAAGAGTGTGCAAAGCAGTCATCAAAGCAAAAGGTGGCTACTTTGAAGAACCTAGAATATAAGACATATTTTCAGTTGTTTCACACTTTTTTGTTAAGTATATAATTCCACATGTGTTAATTCATAGTTTTGATGCCTTCAGTGTGAATGTACAATTTTCATAGTCATGAAAATACAGAAAAATCTTTAAATGAGAAGGTGTGTCCAAACTTTTGGTCTGTACTGTACGTCAGTTCAAACTCTCTCCAAATCACCGGAAAAATTCTCCTCCTCCGGCACAGCCGACACCAATTTGGAGAACGAACCAAACGACGGATGTCTCCCAGTACAACAAAAAAAAGGAGAACACCCAGCAGAAGAGGATGTATGATTGTTAAGAGCAAATTCAGCGAGTGGCAGAAACTCAGACCACCCCACTTGATTGTCTGCCACAAAACAACGCAAAAACTGTTCAACATCCTGGTTCTTTCTTTCTGTCTGTCCATTAGACTCAGGATGATACCCAGATGAAAATGACAAATGGACTCCCAACCTGTCACAAAAAGCACGCCAAAAGCGAGCCACAAACTGAGGTCCCCTATCAGAAACAATGTCGGTGGGAACGCCATGGAGTCTGACAATTTCCTTAACAAACGCCTTAGCGAGTGTCTTAGCGCAAGGTAGTTTAATGAAAGGAACCAAATGACACATCTTGCTAAAACGGTCCACGACCACCCAGATGACAGTGAAACCCTCGGACACAGGAAGGTCAGTAATAAAATCCATTGCCAGATGCGTCCAAGGCGCACTAGGAACCTTCAGAGGGCAAAGCACCCAAGCAGCAGGGGTATGTGAAGCCTTTGACCTAGCACACACCGTACATTGACGCACCCACTTGATGACTTCCTTCTGCCACCCAGGCCACCAAAAACTGCGACTTATAAGTCTCTTAGTCTCAGAAATTCCTGGATGACCTGCCAACCGAGACTCATGATATTCCACAAACAAATCTTTCCTAAAGGTTCTAGGCACAAACAACCTCCCATGGGGAGTGTTAGATGGGGCATCCTCCTGAGCTTTCAGAATCCCATCTTCCAAAACGGAGTCCAATGCTGCTACCACAACTCCTTCCTGTAAAATGCTCTCCTCCTCCTCGGTACCAACCATGGGAGAAAAACTGCAAGATAAAGCATCGGCTTTAACATTCTTGGTACCAGGGATGTAAGTAACAGAAAAATTAAACCGAGAAAAAAAAAGTGCCCACCTAGCCTGACGGGCATTCAAGCGCTTGGCAGCATCCAGATAAATCAAATTTTTATGATCAGTGAAAACCTGAACCGGAAATTTAGCACCTTCCAAGAAATGCCGCCAATGTTCAAACGTGAGTTTAATAGCCAGCAATTCCGATTACCAACATCGTAATTCAGTTCGGTTTCTGAAAATTTTTTCTAAAAAAAAGCACAGGGATGTACTCCATCCTTGTTCTCCTGAGACAAAACTGCACCGACCCCCACCGAAGAAGCATCAACCTCGACCAAAAAAGGCTTGGTCTCATCAGGCTGCATAAGGATAGGGGCACAACTGAACCTCTCCTTGAGATACACAAAAGCTTCAATGGCCTCAGTAGTCCACTGGACAGTATTCGCACCTTTCCTGGTGAGATCGGTCATCAGCTTAACAATTATAGAAAAATTCTTAATGAATTTTCTGTAATAATTGGCGAAACCCAAAAATCTCTGTATTGATTTCAAACCAATAGGCCTAGGCCATTCCTGCACAGCCTGAACCTTCACCGGGTCCATCTCAAAGCCCTCGCTGGAGATAATGTAGCCCAAAAAACTAATTCTCTGCACAGCGAACTCACATTTCTCCAGCTTAGCAAAAAGTGAATTGTCACTTAATAACTGCAATACCTCACGTACGCTCTGCCAATGAGACTCCAGATCTGGCGAATAAATCAAAATGTCATCCAAATACACAACCACATTCTTACCAATCAAAGGTCTCAGGATGTCATTAATAAGGTTCTGAAAAAACGCGGGTGCATTGGTAACACCAAAAGGCATCACCAGATTCTCAAAATGACCTACCAGAGTGTTAAAAGCAGTTTTCCATTCATCACCCTCCCTCATTCGTAACAAATTGTATGCCCCCCGGAGATCAATTTTAGAGAACCACTTGGCCCCCACTAACTGGTTAAACAAGTCAGGAATTAACGGCAATGGGTAGGAATTGCGTACGGTAATTTTATTAATTTCGCGAAAGTCCAGATATGGACGTAAACCGCCGTCCTTTTTTTTTACAAAAAAAAATCCAACAGCCGCAGGTAACTTAGAAGGTCTAATGTGACCAGCAGCCAAGCTCGTCTGTATGTATTCCTCCAAGGCCTTTCTCTCAGGGATAGTCAGATTAAATAAGCGACTCTTGGGAAGAGTAGCTCCAGGAACAAACTCAATGGTGCAATCATAGTCCCTATGAGGAGGTAAAACTTGTGACTCCTCCTCTGAAAAAACCTTCCAAAAATCCTGAATAGGTACAGGTAATTCCACTTTTTCCACAGCCGCAATGCGACCGTTACAACACTTATCATAGCACTTAGGACTCCATGACTTAATCTCATTAGTAGACCAGTCCAGTAACGGATTGTGCAGTTTTAACCAAGGCAAACCTAAAACTAGTGGAGAAGGTAAATTATTTAATACCACCAAATCCAAATTTTCCTGGTGAATAACATTGATAGTGAGGGGAAATTCAGCAACCTTGTGAGTAATACATTTCAAAGGAGTGTTGTCAATAGCAATCACAGAAATAGGTGATGACAAAGGTTTGGATTCCAATTTAAGTTTTTCCAAAAACCCCTTATCAATCACATTAAGTGTTGAACCACAATCCACAAATACCTGAAATTCAATCAAATCTTCCTGCAATAAGGTACTCCCTGAAAGAAATACTCCCTTAGAATTCAAACAAGCAATACGGGCGTAACTGATCTTTTTTTTTTCTTTGCTTAAACGAAGCTCACAGTTCTTAATTAAATGGTCAGATTTACCACAGTAAAAACACAATCCCTTGGAAAACCTGCGATCTCTTTCCTGAGAGCGGAGTGACATCGCCCCAACCTCCATCGGTTCTCCGCCGTCCGAGCAGACCCTCTGAGGACTAGGAGCTGCTATTGGAGGAATTTTCTCATCATTAACCCTGGCACGCAGTCTCCTGTCCACACGTATAGCTAATTACATGGTCTCTTGCAATGTCACAGGTGCAGGAAATGCAATCAGCAGATCTTTAACCTCTTCACTTAGACCGGCAAGAGACAAACATTTTAACACCGAATCATTCCATTTCACTTCTGAAGACCACCTTCTGAAGTGTGTACAATAATTTTCAAAATCACCTGACCCCTGCTTCAAACATCTCAGTTCTGTCTCAGCAGATGAGACTCCATCAGGATCGTCATACAATAACCCCATAGCAGAAAAAAAATCCTCCACTGATCCAAAACACGGATCATTAGGTTGGAGAGAAAAGGCCCACCCCTGTGGTTCCTTGCACAAAAGTGACATGATAAACCCAATGCGCTGTGATTCATTTCCTGAGGACCTGGGTCTCAAACGAAAATATAATAAACAAGCATTTTTAAAGGAAAAAAAATCTTGTTGTTTACCTTCAAAAATATCAGGCAGTCCTACCTTTGGTTCCACAAAATGCGCTCCAGGACAGCTACTCGCGTGTTGCTGGAGATCGGCCACCTCTAGAGACAATCCCTGCAGGCGTTGAGCCAACTCTTGAACAGACACCATACTGATCCCAGGATTTCTTTCCAAGTTTAGTTTGGGCTGGACTTACTGTTATGATCTGCTACAGGAACTAAGGAAAGAACGGGAATCTGTCCCTACAATAAGACTAAGCTGATTCCCTACGTTACAGCGGGCGACCTGTTCCTTGTGAACAGACCAGCCTTCGTCCTCAGCTAGTCTGAACGCAGTCCTATAGAATAAAGGGAGGGGTCCCTAAAAGAACTAAGGACTGGGACAAAATTGGACACCTCCTAGCACATGTTGTAGCGAAGCAAAAAGACAAACAGACAAAAAGTACTTAGAGGTCCAAAGGACCAAATGAACTAGGGAGATAGGTACAAAAGCACCTGGCTAGATAGAGAGTCAAATAACACTGAAGTCCAGCAAAGCCAGAAGGGCGGAGCTGGAATAAATAGGCAGCAGGTCACGTGACCAAAATAGAAAAAAAACTAACAGGAGAGTTCTAACAACAGGGGCTAATGCAAATAAACCTCTAGCTGACTTTTAGTACATTTTATCATTAGCATAGTAAACATGATTGTTTCCAAATGAATAGAATTCAGCATTCAGGGTTATACAAATATACAAATATGGGTCTGTCCACAGCCACAGAGATACACATATATTTACAAGTCAATTTAAACACAATAGTGTACTTGTCTTGGATTAACAGATCTAATTGTCTGACCCCATAAAATGTTCCATATAGAATGGGCCCCATATAATTCTCCATAGAGAGTGGGCCCCATATAATGCTCCATACAAAATAATGGACCTCATATAATGCTCCATACAGAATAATGGATCCCATATAATGCAACATACAGAATAATGGACCCCATATATTGCTCCATACAGTATAATGGGCCCCATATAATGCAACATACATAATAATGGACCTCATATAATGTTCCATATAGAATAGATCCCATATAATGCTGCATACAGAATATATTGCTCCATAGAGAATGGGTCCCATATAATGCTCCATAGAGAATGGGCCCCATATTATTCTCCATAGAGAATGGGCCCCATATAATGCTCAATACAGAATGGGCCCCGTATAATACTCCATACAGATTAATGGACCCCATATAATGCTCCATACATAAAAAAAGTAATCAAATACTCACCTCTCCTCATTCCACGCTGGCCGCAGGTCCTGTCTCTTCAGCATCTTCTGACTCTCTGCACTGCTCAGAGCAGTGACTTCATCGTGCCCGCTGCCCTGAGACGTCACAGAGCCAGAAGATGCGGAAGAGACAGGACTTGCGGCCAGTGGGGGACCAAGGAGAGGTGAGTATTTCAAACATTTTAAAGCACTGGGGATGGCCCAGGCCCCCCGACTTATGTGCCTCATAGCATGCCGGTGTCCCCAACGGCGAGTGGGCCCCCTCCCCGCTTGCTCAGGCCCCCCGCACTTGCCTGGGTGCAGCTATTACTAACTAGTAAAAGAAAGAAGTAACTATGCTGAATCTTTGCACACTGGCATAGTTTTCAAAAAATGTCTAAATTCTTTTCATGAATCAGGGTGCTCTAAGATCAGTGAAACCTTTTTGAGACAGCCATCAGAAATTGCATGGAAGAATGGTCTTCTCTAGCATTGTTTCTCAGCCTGCAGTAAGTGTACCCAAGAGTGAATTCCCACAGCCCTCAGAGGACCTATATAGATGTTAGAAAAACAAAATTCACCCATGCTCTCCCATTGTTTTATTGCTGGTTGCTAAGGTACCTTATATGTGAGCCAATGTGCTTACAGAGTAGGTCTGTCAGCTCTTAATGCCCGCCCTCCTGCGACATTAATGCCTATAAACCTGTATGCAAAAACTGATAAATATCATTGATAAAAAATATATAATGCATTATTCATACACAAATGGTTACACAGACAAAGAAAATATTCAGATTGATCCCCCCCTAAGGAAGCTATGTACGATACGCACGTTGGGGCACGAATACCTGGTGATGGTATGCTTAACTACTGTTATTCATCTTTAACCCACAGCCCCACTATCAGTGTTTGGTCAGTATTCGGTCAGCATTTTTTCTCAGGAGAGCCAAAACCAGATGAGGAACAATCAGAGAAAAGGTATAATAGAAACAAGTCACCAATTCTGCATTTCTCACCCACTCCTAGTTTTGTCTCCCAATCCTGAGAAAAAATACTGACTGAATACTGACCAAATACTGATAGTGGTGCTGTAGCCTTATACTTACAGTGGCATGTAAAAGTTTGAGCACCCTTAGTCAAAATTACTGTTATTGTTAAGCAAATTGAAGATTAAATGATCTCTAAAAGGCATAAAGTTAAAGATGACACATTTCCTTTGTATCTTAGACAAGAAAAAGTATATATATACATTTTAAAACATACAAAAAGGAAAATGGGCTGATGCAAAAGTTTGGGCACCCTGCATGGTTAGTACCTAGTAGGCAGCTTGTAAACACTTTTTGTAGCCAGTGTGACATGCAGAAGTAGTGCTGTTGCTTCAAAAGCATCCAGCAACTATTAGAAGTAACACAAGCACAGGAGAAAGGAAGTGATGTGCTCCAGAAGCATCCAGCAACTATAGTAGTTAACACAGTCACAGGGAGTGTTTTAACAGAGCCCCAGGGGGATTGTGGGGAAGTTGTTGTTTACTGCCTGGCTAGAGCCGAAGAGAAAGGTGGTGTATGATCTGCATCTCACAGAAGGCAAGGGCACAGAATTCAGGTCAGGAGGGAAGCTAAACACAGGTCAGATAGCCTCCCTGAGCTAACAGTGCAGAGTATTATCGGACAGAAAGATAAGGACTGGAAGGAATCCTGTCATAGGGATCATCTCCCTCATCAGACACCCCCCCATCTCCATGCAGGATAAAGAATGCTGTATACTATTGAGTCCTTGTGAAGGAAAAGCCTGTGGTTGTGTATGCCTTAAAACTGTGCTGTACTGTGCTACTGTATAGACTGTGTACTACTGTGCTGCGAAGGAGATTGAGTAACAGGCTCCAGTAACAACAGTACAAAGAGACACTTAAATTGCACTGGCCGTGCCTCATGAAATGTTACTGTTCTACCGTTTCTGAGGACTCTTGTCAAATGTGCCTGGTCAGCAATTGAATCTATCCTGTGCCTGAGAGAAGCTGAAGCCTATGGTTGCCCCAGGATTCCAATGAATTCATGTAACAGGTCTCGCCCCTATCTGAACTTAGGCGGCATACGTGTAACACCAGCCAAGAGTCTTTTAATTCCTGTTTGAGGAATTTTAATCCATTCTTCCTTGGAAAATTCTTGCAGTTCTGTGAGATTCCTGGGTCGTTTTGCTTGCACTGCTATTTTGAGGGCTAGCCACAGATTTTCAAAGATGTTCCGATCAGTGGACTGTGAGGACAATTGTAAAACCTTCTGCTTGCACCTTTTGAGGTAGTCTATTGTGATTTTGACGTGTGTTTAGGATCATTACTCATTTTGTGGAAGCCATCTTCTTTTCAATTTCAGCTTTTTTACAGATGGTGTAATGTTTTCATCAAGAAATTTTATTGAATCCATTCTTCCCTCTACCGGTGAAATGTTCCCCTTGCCATTGGCTGCAACACAACCCCAAAGTATGATTTATCCACCCCATGCTTAATGGTGTTACGGATCCGGGTGGTGGAACTTCTGTGCTGCGGTGCAAGGAGGGACCAGAGGGGCGTAACTAGGTATCAACTCGAACTGACCAAGGTCGTACGGCGGCTCAATTGACTCCGTGACCAGGGAAGGACCGAGCAGAGGGACCAGGTGCTACTCTGGGACCGACCTTGTATGAGAGCAGGTGACTCCCACGGGTCAGAAGGCAGGGACTGACCGGTACAGCAGATGAGCACGGCAGGCAGGCTAACGGGTGATCCGGGCAGACGGACTGGCAGACACGGCAAGTAACAAGCAGGAGCCTCCAGGTAGGCTGGCAGGTAGGCACGGCAGGTAACAGGCAGGTGCTTCCAGTTAAGCGGGCTGGCACGCACGGCAGGTAACAGGCAGGTGCTTCCAGGTAAGCAGGCGGGCAGTGCCCATAGACAGACTGGCGGACTGGACTGTAGACAGACTGTCGGGCTGGAGAGTAGACAAGCTGGCGGACAGGGCTGGTAGTCAGGCTGGCGGACTGGACTTGTAGTCAGGCTGGCAGGCTGGACTAGTAGTCAGGCTAGCAGAGGGACCTGAGGGCTGAAGCAGAGTTTAACACACAAAGCTACAACCTTGCACGGGCACCTCCATTTTGGAGGAGGTGCCTTATATATGAGAGGTCCTCCGGTCATTGGCCGGGGACTCCTTAGGATGGGGCGCTCGGCCCCTTCAAAAGGCAGCAGCAGAAGCAGGAGCGCCGGAGGACGCCGGGTGGGGAGTGCGGCGGTAAGAGGGACGGCATCTCTGCCTGTTTGGGGGCAGAGACACCGATATTACAAATGGTTGGCGAGATGCTCTTTTCAGGAAATTCTGTGCCCTTTGTTCTCCACACATACCTTTGATCATTGTGGCCAAAAAATTATATTTTAACTTCATCGGTTCACAGGACTTTCCAAAAAGCATCAGGCTTGTTTAGATGTTCTTTTGCATACTTCTGACGCTGAATTTTATGGTTAGGATGCAAGAGAGGTTTTTTTCTGATGACTCTTCCATGAAGGCCATATTTGTGCAGGTGTCTCTGAAGAGTAGAACAATGTACCACAACTCCAGAGTCTGCTAAATCTTTCTGAAGGTCTTTTGCAGTCAAGCGGGGTTCTGATTTGCCTCTCTAGTAATCCTACGAGCAGCTCTCACTGAAATTTTGCTTGGTCATCTAGACCTTATCTTGACCTCCACTGTTTCTGTTAACTGCCATTTCTTAATTACATTTCGAACTGAGGAAAAGGGCAACTTGAAAACGCTTTGCTATCTTCTTATTGCTTTCTCCAGCTTTGTGGCCCTACGCCAATTTCATTTTCAGAGTGCTAGGCAGCTGCTTAGAAGAACCAATGGCTGCTGTTTTTTGGCACAAGGTTAGAGGAGGCTGGGTTTTTATAAAGCTGGGAAATTTGCATCACCTGGCTTTTCCTAATGATGATAGTGTACAAGCCATAACTCTAACAGGCTAATTAAGGTCTGAAACCTTGGTCAAAGTTATCTGCGCACACAAATCTCCAAGGGGGCCAAAAATTTTGCATTTGCCCATTTTAATTTTTGTAATTTGTAAAATGTAAAAAATGATTATATATTTTCTTTGCCTAAAATACAAAGGACATGTGTCATCTTTAACTTTAGGTCTTTAAGAGATCATTTCATCTTCAACTTGCTTAACTGTTCACTATAACAGTAATTTTGACCAGGGGAGCCCAAACTTTTACATGCCACTGTACCTGATTTGATGCTATCTCTATTTCTTTGCAATTTACTTGTTATCTATTTGTTATATCTATCTACCATATTTATATGTTATGAATTTTATGCTTAGATACACTCATGCTTTTGGTCTCACATATTTATAGTTCAATAGATCTACTCACTTGTACTTTATTTATATGGGATTTAATCATCATTGACTATATATACGTGATAACCGTCTGCATGAGTTATTCATTTTTGTTTTGATTATTGTATCATCATTTACAATATACTTCAAATAAGTTGAGACCCATCTTTTGTGCGAACTTTCCTCTGGAAATTTTAAATATAATTTTGATATATTTGATATATCAATATTGTTTTTAAATGATTTAATAAATATTATATTTTATTATTATCCAAGTGTGGCATTTTTCTTGTAGGATTTATGATAGATCTGTTTTTGCACATTAGTATTGTTGTTTTTTTGTGAATCAGTAATCCAAAAAAAATATAATGCATTATTCATACTCAAACGTCTACACAGACAAAAATAACCATTCATACTGCACAAAAAACATATAGAAAATACAGGTTTCAAAAAGACGGTGCAAAATGATAGCTTCAGTATTCATAACCGAGCACGTAACATAAGTTTCTTAACATGAAAAGACAACTATCAAAGTTTTCTCTTTCTATCAAAGTGATCTTTCTATCAAAGTGATTTCCATTGGTAACATGACAGATTTTTAGGTTGTAGTCCAGTTCTGTCCAGACGCATGCCAGCATATCCTTGGACATGGAGTCCATTGTTTCAGTGATGCATTGGTCTCAACAAAATTTTCAAAAATCTTGATTTATTCAGCATGAAACATGAGCAATATGTGCAGAAATACACACCCTTAAACATCTTGGCATGCTATCAAAATGGTTATTTATAGTTGTATGTGAAATATTTTGCAGTGCTGAACGCACTCAGGCGTGCAAATTGTCAACATCCGCTGCTGGCAGCTACCTTTGCAATTGTCAACCAATGACATCCCAGATGTGCTCGATGGGGAATAAAACCTAAGATGAAAACAAAATGAGCAAATACCCTGCAGCAAATAAATACATAAATAGCAATAGTGCATGAAAATAACATAAGGTTATTAACATAACATTAATTATTAACCTAATTTTGATCAAAAAAACATAAGAGCCATCCCACTACGTCAAAGTGACCCTATTGGGGACAGTCATAACTTCTAGTATTAAAACCTTACCATTTGTCAAATGACGTAAATGCGAATAAGGGCCGAGAAGGACCAACACCCCGACTAATGGACATCCAGCAATGGGGACCTATATAAATGTAATGTCCAGCTCAAAGACACAGAAAAGGGAGGCCACACCCTTATTTTGAGCGGAACATTACATTTATATAGTTCCCCATGGCTGGGTGTCCATTAGTCGGGGTCTCGGTCCTGCTCGGCCCTTATTCACATTTACAATATTTTCTACCTTCTCATATACAAACTGAGACTAAAACACACTAGACGTTTATACAGGTGCATCTCACTAAATTAGAATCAAAAAGTTAATTCATTTCAGTTCTTCAATACAAAAAGTGAAACTCATATTATATAGAGTCATTACAAACAGAGTGATCTATTTCAAGTGTTTATTTCTGTTAGTGTTGATGATTATGTGAGATGTCCAGAAGGCAGTCATTGACACACTCCACAAGGTACCAGAGTTCCAATTTTCATTTGGAAATCAAGGTCCCAGAGTCTGGAGGAAGAGTGGAGAGGCCACAATCCAAGCTGCTTGAGGTCTAGTGTGAAGTTTCCCCAATCAGTGATGGTTTGGGGAGCCATGTCATCTGCTGGTGTAGGTCCACTATGTGTTATCAAGACAAAAGTCAGCGCAGCCGTCTACCAGGAAATTTTAGAGCATTTCATGCTTCCCTCTGCCGACAAGCTTTTTGGAGATGGAAATTTCGTTTTCCAGCAGGACTTGGCACCTGTCCACACTGCCAAAAGTACCAATACCTGGTTTAAAAACAACAGTATCACTGTGCTTGATTGGCCAGCAAACTCGCCTGACCTTAACCCCACAGAGAATCTATGGGGTATTGTCAAGAGGAAGATGAGACACCAGACCCAACAATGCAGACGAGCTGAAGGCTTCTATCAAAGCAACCTGGCTTCCATAACACCTCAGCAGTGCCACAGGCTGATCGCCTCCATGACACGCCGCATTGATGCAGTAATTAATGCAAAAGGAGCCCCGACCAAGTATTGAGTGCATTTACTGAACATACATTTCAGTAGGCCAATATTTTGGATTTTAAAAACATTTTTCAAGCTGTTGTTATAAAGTATTCTAATTTACTGAGATAATGACTTTTGTGTTTTCATTGGCTGTAAGCCATAATCATCAACATTAACAGAAATAAACACTTGAAATAGATCACTCTGTAATGACTCTATATAATATATGAGGCTCAGTATTGTGCGTGGCCTCAACGTGCCTGTATGACCTCCCTACAATGCCTGGACATGCTCCTGATGAAGTTGCGGATGGTCTCCTGTGGGATCTCCTCCCAGACCTGGACTAAAGCATCCGCCAACTCCTGGACAGTCTGTGGTGCAACGTGACGTTGGTTGATGGAACAAGACGTGATGTCCCAGATGTGCTCAATCAGATTCAGGTCTGGGCAGGCCAGTCCATAGCTTCAATGCCTTCATCTTGCAGGAATTTCTGACACACTCCAGCCACATGAGGTCTGACATTGTCCTGCATTAGGAGGAACCCAGGGCCAACCGCACCAGCATATGGTCTCACAAGGGGTCTGAGGATCTCATCTCGGTACCTAATGGCAGTCAGGCTACCTCTGGCGAGCACATGGAGGCAGGGCCGGCTCCAGGTTTTTCTGGGCCCCGGGCGAAAGAGTCTCTGTGGGCCCCTTTAACACATACCACGATTCATGATGCAGAGATACGACGGAGAAATATATATATATATAGTACAATGCAAAGATTTCACTTCTTACATTACATGAGTGATATCTATTGTAAATTCTACAATAGCTCAGAAACCAGCGAATCGCTCCACACAGAATACTGGCCCCCATATAACGCCCTATACGGAATACTGGCCCCCATATTGTAGCGTCGGCGTCCCTGCCTCCTGCTAGGCAGGGACGCTGTTCCCCTCACCTCTCCGCTCTGTGCCCGGCGTCTTCCTCCCGCTCTGCTGGCAGCGCGCGCTGCTTCCCGGCCACGGTGCTTAGGGCGCGCGCGCGCTCCCCCTCTCTTAAAGGGGCCGCGCGCGTCGTCCTAAGGAGTCCCCGGCCGGAGGACTTCACCATATATAAGGCACCTCCTCCAAAATGGAGGTGCCCGAGCAATGTTGTTGCAAAGCCTTCACTCTGCTTCAGCCCTCAGGTCCCGTTTCCAGTTACCTGCCAGTCACCTGCCAGATTCCTGCCTGTTACCTGCCAGTCACCTGCCAGATTCCTGCCTGTTACCTGCCAGTCACCTGCCAGATTCCTGCTTGATACCTGCCAGATATCCGTTTACCTGCTTGCAAGCCTGCGGTCCGACGGTCTGCCTTCCGACACCTGTCAGTCTGTCTATGGACCAGCCTGCCCGCTCACCTGGGAGCGCTCATCTGCTACCTGCCTGCTAGCCTACCTGGAGGCTCCGCCGTCACTTGCCGTGACCACCTGCCTCTCCAGAGACTCTTGTCTGCTCACCTGGGAGCGCTCATCTGCTACCTGCCTGCTAGCCTACCTGGAGGCTCCGCCGTCACTTGCCGTGACCACCTGCCTGTCCAGAGACTCTCGCCTGCTCACCTAAGAGCGCTCACCTGCTACCTGCCTGCTAGCCTAAATGGAGGCTCTGCCGTCACTAGCCGTGACCACCTGCCTGTCCAGAGACTCTCGCCCGCTCACCTGGGAGCGCTCACCAGTCACCTGCCTGCTGTCCTTCTACCCAGAGACTGTCCCTGTCACTTGCCGTGAGTACCTGTCCTTCTACCCAGAGACTGTCCCTGTCACTTGCCGTGACTACCGGCCCTTCTACCCAGAGACTGTCCCTGTCACTTGCCGTGACTACCTGCCCTTCTACCCAGAGACTGTCCCTGTCACTTGCCGTGACTACCTGCCCGTCTTCCCTGGGAGCCACCCGCTTCCTTACAAGGACCGCCCCCTTGTATAGTTGCTCAGAGGTTCCGCCTCCCAGACCCGTTACAGTTTGCTCGGGCCATAGAATCCGGTGGCACCCAAGCTCCCTCGCTCTCGGACCTTTGTCTTGAACTGACCCGTCAGAGGTCCCAACAGGAGTCCATCCTGAGTCACCTGCGGAGTGTCAACTCTCGCCTGGACACTGTCTGCTCCACCTACAACCACCGCTAGTGTCATGACTCGCAACCTGGCAGCGCCGCTGTCCACCAATACCATGGTATCCTGCCCCGGACCCCGGTTTTCTGCACCTACTCGTTTCGGAGGTGACTCCGCTCAAGCTCGGGGCTTCATAAACCTGTGCACCCTGCACTTTGAACTCTTGTCCCACCAGTTTATCTCCGACCGGTCCAAAGTAGCCTTTATCATGTCCCACCTCACGGGGGAGGCTCTGGCTTGGCTAAATCCTCTGTGGGAGAGAGTAGATCCCCTGGTGTCCGACCTGCCAGCCTTTCTCACGGCTTTCCGGAAAGTCTTCGACGAACCCGGACGGAAGACCTCATCCGCATCGTCTCTGCTACGCCTCCTTCAAGGAGATCTTACCGTGGGCCAATATGCCATACGGTTCCGTACCCTTGCTTCGGAGCTGGCCTGGGATAACGACGCTCTGGTGTCTGTCTTCTGGGAGGGTCTGTCCGGCCGTATTAAAGATGAACTCGCCAGTCGGGACATTCCTACCACTCTCGACGACTTAATAACACTTGCCACCCGGATTGACATCCGATTCCTGGAGCGCGCCAAAGAGGTCACCCGTGAGAGGAGGTTTCCACGTCTAGCCCCCACCTTCCAGAGACCCGTCACTCCCTCCGTTACTCCCCAGGCACACTCACCTGAGCCTATGCAGGTCGACCAGACCAAGATGGTCAAAACCCGTCAAGACTTACGCCGTGCCGAGGGGAGCTGCTTCTACTGTGGCAGTAAGGAGCACTGGATCCGTTCCTGCCCAGAGAGGTCGGGAAACGCCTGTGTCTAGGATCGCTCAGAGAGGTCGCCCTAGACAAAAGTAAACCCTCTCCATCTCTGATGCTGTCAGTCTCTATCACCTGCGGAGAGAACCACTATTTCGAACTGGCTCAACTTGACTCAGGAGCTGCTGGAAATCTCATTTCTCAGTCTCTGGTAGAGAAATACCGCATTCCCACCAAACCTCTGGCCGTACCTTTATCTGTCGCCGCCGTGGATGGGGGCCTCTTACCACATCCCATCCAACTCATCACCGAATCCATAACTCTGCAGGTGGGAATGCTGCATTCTGAGAGCATCTCCTTTCATGTTCTGCCTGGACTCTCTCACGCACTCTTGTTAGGCCTACCTTGGCTCCAGAAACATGCATCCGTGCTTGACTGTCAGACCGGAGAAGTCCTTCGCTGGGGACAGGACTGCCATAGGACTTGTCTAGTTCCCGTTCATCCTGCTCGTCCTTCTCCTACCCCAGTCAGTCTACCCGGTCTACCGGTTCCCTATTGGTCTTATGCGGATGTCTTCAATAAAAAAGAAGCAGAGACTTTACCCCCTCATAGACCATATGATTGTCCAATCGACCTGATACCCGGCTCTACTCCTCCCCGTGGGCGTATCTACCCTTTGTCCGCAGCGGAGACCCGGTCCATGTCAGAATATATTGAGAATCTGGCCCGGGGATTTATCCAGAAATCTACCTCCCCGGCGGGAGCAGGCTTCTTCTTCGTCAAAAAGAAGGACGGCTCACTCCGTCCATGTATAGATTATAGAGGCCTTAGCCAGATTACAGTGAAGAATAAATACCCCCTCCCTCTCATTCCTGAATTATTTGACCGCCTGAGGGGGGCTAGAATCTTCACCAAACTGGATCTCCGTGGGGCGTATAACCTGGTCCGTATCCGTCAGGGGGATGAGTGGAAGACGGCATTCAACACCCGGGCCGGCCACTATGAGTACCTTGTAATGCCCTTCGGTCTCTGTAACGCTCCTGCCGTCTTTCAAGAGTTGGTCAATGACATTGTCCGTGACCTTCTCTACTCCTGCGTGGTGGTGTACCTGGACGACATCTTGGTCTTCTCTCCGGACCTTCCTACTCACCGGAGGGATGTTCGTCAGGTCCTGCTCAGGCAGAACCACCTCTACGCTAAATATGAGAAGTGCATCTTTGAGCAGACCTCTCTTCCATTTCTGGGCTACATAATCTCTCAGACCGGCCTACAAATGAATCCTGAGAAACTGTCTGCCATCCAGAAGTGGCCCCGACCAGAGGGGTTGAAGGCTATTCAGCGGTTCCTGGGCTTCGCCAACTATTACGGCCTCTTCATACCGCACTTCTCTTCCCGGACTGCCCCTATCTCTGCGCTCACCCGTAAGGGTACTAATCCCAGAAGATGGCCGCCCGAAGCTGAGGAGGCCTTTCTTTCCTTAAAACAGGCCTTCTCCTCCGCCCCGGTGCTGCATCGTCCGGACGGCAACAAACAATTCTTCCTAGAAGTTGACGCTTCCTCCTCCGGAGCCGGGGCGGTACTTACCCAAAAGTCATCTTCCGGAAGAATGGTAACCTGCGGTTTTTTCTCCAAACTCTTCTCCTCTTCTGAGCGCAACTATTCTATTGGAGACCGTGAATTGTTAGCCATTAAGCTGGCACTGGAGAAGTGGCGTTACCTGCTCGAGGGGGCTCTTCATCCGGTAATAATTTACACGGACCACAAGAACTTGGCTTACCTTCAGAGCGCCCAGAGACTTAACCCGCGCCAAGCCCGGTGGTCCTTGTTTTTTGCCCGCTTTGATTTTGTTCTTCATTTTCGCCCGGCAGACAAAAACATCAAAGCTGACGCCTTGTCCCGATCCTTCCTGGTATCTGATCTAGAGGAGGAACCTAAGCACATCATTGATCCCGCCAGAGTAATGCAAGTGGCTCCCGTGAATCTAAATCGTCTCCCTCCCGGTAAGACATTTGTAACTGTACCTGATCGGAAGAAGGTCCTACACTGGGGTCACTCGTCTAAGCTAGCTGGCCACGCCGGTCAGAAAAAGACCCTCCAGCTCATTACCCGGCATTACTGGTGGCCTACCCTGCACAAGGATGTAATAGACTTTGTTTCTGCCTGTGTGTCCTGCGCCCGCAACAAAGTTCCGAGACACCTGCCAGCCGGTCACCTTCTTCCTCTTCCAGTACCTGCTGCCCCGTGGCAGCATATTGCTATGGACTTTATAACGGATCTTCCTGTCTCTGCCGGTTGTACGGTCATTTGGGTGGTCGCTGATCGCTTCTCCAAGATGGCGCACTTCATTCCCCTGCCGGGTCTCCCGTCTGCACCCGAACTGGCTAAAGACTTTATCCGCCACATCTTCCGTCTCCATGGCCTGCCCCTCCACATCGTGTCAGATCGTGGGGTTCAATTCACCTCACGCTTCTGGAGAGCCACATGTAAGTTGCTTGACGTCACTCTGGACTTCTCCTCCGCTTACCATCCACAGTCCAATGGTCAAGTGGAGCGGATCAATCAGAACCTGACCAGTTACCTCCGGCACTTCGTTAATGCCCACCATTCGGACTGGGTGGATCTCCTACCATGGGCCGAGTTCTCTAACAATAATCACGAGAGCGAATCTTCCTCCAAATCCCCGTTTTTTGTAGTCTTTGGTCAGCATCCTCGGATCCCATTTCCCGTCTCCACCTCGGTGGACAATCCGGCTGCGGAATCTCTCGTTCGCGAATTCTCCTCCATTTGGGAGAGTACCCGATCCGCACTCCTTCAGTCGTCCGAACGGATGAAAAAACACGCTGACAAGAAACGCCTGGATCCTCCACAATTCCGTCCTGGAGATAAAGTCTGGCTCTCGTCCAAATATGTCCGGCTCAAGATTCCCTCCTACAAGTTAGGGCCTCGGTTCATCGGCCCACTGGAAGTTATCAAACAGATCAACCCGGTGGCCTTTAAATTAAAACTCCCGGCCAACTTACGGATCCCTAACTCCTTCCATGTATCTCTCCTCAAACCCGTGGTACTTAACTCTTTTTCCAAGTCTACAGGTACGCCTCCTGCTCCGGTTTCCGCTGAAAACGAGTTTGAGGTAGAGAACATTTTGGCCACCAAAAGGGTAAGAGGAAAGACCTTTTTTCTAGTGGATTGGAAGGGGTTTGGTCCTGAGGAGAGAACGTGGGAGCCCCGGGAGAACATCCATGCCCCTCTCATCTTTGATAAATTTCTGTCTGGCCTAAAAAAGGGGGGGCCTAAAGGGGGTGGTACTGTAGCGTCGGCGTCCCTGCCTCCTGCTAGGCAGGGACGCTGTTCCCCTCACCTCTCCGCTCTGTGCCCGGAGTCTTCCTCCCGCTCTGCTGGCAGAGCGCGCTGCTTCCCGGCCATGGTGCTTAGGGCGCGCGCGCGCGTGCTCCCCCTCTCTTAAAGGGGCCACGCGCGTCGTCCTAAGGAGTCCCCGGCCAATGGCCGGAGGACTTCACCATATATAAGGCACCTCCTCCAAAATGGAGGTGCCCGAGCAATGTTGTTGCAAAGCCTTCACTCTGCTTCAGCCCTCAGGTCCCGCTTCCAGTTACCTGCCAGTCACCTGCCAGATTCCTGCCTGTTACCTGCCAGATTCCTGCCTGTTACCTGCCAGTCACCTGCCAGATTCCTGCTTGATACCTGCCAGATATCCGTTTACCTGCTTGCAAGCCTGCGGTCCGACGGTCTGCCTTCCGACACCTGTCAGTCTGTCTATGGACCAGCCTGCCCGCTCACCTGGGAGCGCTCATCTGCTACCTGCCTGCTAGCCTACCTGGAGGCTCCGCCGTCACTTGCCGTGACCACCTGCCTGTCCAGAGACTCTTGTCTGCTCACCTGGGAGCGCTCATCTGCTACCTGCCTGCTAGCCTACCTGGAGGCTCCGCCGTCACTTGCCGTGACCACCTGCCTGTCCAGAGACTCTCACCTGCTCACCTAGGAGCGCTCACCTGCTACCTGCCTGCTAGCCTACCTGGAGGCTCCGCCGTCACTAGCCGTGACCACCTGCCTGTCCAGAGACTCTCGCCCGCTCACCTGGGAGCACTCACCAGTCACCTGCCTGCTGTCCTTCTACCCAGAGACTGTCCCTGTCACTTGCCGTGAGTACCTGTCCTTCTACCCAGAGACTGTCCCTGTCACTTGCCGTGACTACCTGCCCTTCTACCCAGAGACTGTCCCTGTCACTTGCCGTGACTACCTGCCCTTCTACCCAGAGACTGTCCCTGTCACTTGCCGTGACTACCTGCCCGTCTTCCCTGGGAGCCACCCGCTTCCTTACAAGGACCGCCCCCTTGTATAGTTGCTCAGAGGTTCCGCCTCCCAGACCCGTTACACATATAAGGCTCCATGCGGAATATTGACCCCCATATAAGGCTCCATACGGAATACTGGCCCCCATATAAGGCTCCATACAGAATACTCGCCCCCATATAACGCTCCATACAGGATACTGGCCCCCATATAACGCTCCATACAGGATACTGGTCCCCTTATAAAACTCCATACAGGATACTGGCCCCCATATAACGCTCCATACAGGATACTGGCCCCCTTATAACGCTCCATACAGGATACTGGCCCCCATATAACGCTCCATACAGGATACCGGTCCCCTTATAACGCTCCATACAGGATACTGGCCCCCTTATAATGCTGCATGCAGGCTGTTACCCCCCACATAATGCCCCATACAGGCTGTCCCCCCCTTTTAATGCTCCATGCAGGCTGTTACCTCCCACATAATGCCCCATACAGGCTGCCCCCCCTTATAATGGTCCATGCAGGCTGTTCCCCCCCACATAATGCACTATGCAGGCTGCCCCCCCCTTTATAATGCCCCATGCAGGCTGTTCCCCACCATATAATGCCCCATGCAGGATGTCCCCCCCTTTCTTTATAATGCCCCATGCAGGATGCCCCCCCCCTCTTTATAATGCTCCATGGAGGATGCCACCCCCCCCTTCTCTTTATACTGCCCCATGCCTCCATACATTAAAAAAAAAAATCAAATACTCACCTCCCTTCTCCTCACCTGCTACCTGCTGCCCGCTGCTCGGGTCCGAACTCCAGCGTTGTCAGCGTCTTCCCGCTCAGCGCTCCCTGTGACGGCTCAGGGGAGGGCGCGGTGTAAAGACGTCACCGCGCCCTCTGACCTGAGACATCACAGGGAGCGCAGAGCAGGAAGACAGCTGATCTGCGGAGGCACGGGGAGAGGTAAGTATCCAGCTGCCGGGGCCCTGAGCAAGCGGCGGAGAAGGGCGGGCGCTGACACCGCTCTCCTCCGCCCATAGCCCAGCGGGGTGCGCGACCGCCAGTGGGCCCCTCTGCCTGCTCAGGGCCCCGGCATTTGCCCGGGTGCGCCGGGTGCTGACGCCGGCCCTGCATGGAGGGCTGTGCGGCCCTCCAAAGAAATGCCACCTCACACCATTACTGACCCACTGCCAAACCGGTCATGCTGAAGGATGTTGCAGGCAGCAGATCACTCTCCACGGCGTCTCCAGACTCTGTCATGTCTGTCACATGTGCTCAGTGTGAACCTGCTTTCATCTGTGAAGAGCACAGGGTGCCAGTGGCGACTTTGCCAATCCTGGTGTTCTGTGGCAAATGCCTAGCGTCCTGCATGGTGTTGGGGTGTGAGCACAAACCCCATCTGTGGACGTCGGGCCCTCATACCACCCTCATGGAGTCGGTTTCTAACCGTTTGTGCAGACACATGCACATTTGTGGCCTGCTGGAGGTCATTTTGCAGGGCTCTGACAGTGCTCCTCCTGTTCCTCCTTGCACAAATGCGGAAGTAGCGGTCCTGCTGCTGGGTTGTTGCCCTCCTACGGCCCCCTCCACATCTCCTGGTGTACTGGCCTGTCTCCTGGTAGCTCTTCCAGCCTCTGAACACTACGCTGACAGACACTGCAAACCTTCTTGCCACAGCTCGCATTGATGTGCCATCCTGGATGAGCTGCACTGCCTGAGCAACTTCTGTGGGTTGTAAAGTCCGTCTCATGCTACCACGAGTGTGAAAGCACAACCAACATTCAAAAGTGACCAAAACATCAGCCAGAAAGCATTGGTACTGAGATGTGGTCTGTGGTCCTCACCTGCAGAACCACTCCTTTATTGAGGGTGTCTTGATAATTGCCAATAATTTCCATCTATTGTCTATTCCATTTGCATAACAGCATGTGAAATTGATTGTCAATCAGTGTTGCTTCATAAGAGGTCAGTTTGATTTCACAGAAGTTTGATTTACTTGGAGTTATATTCTGTTGTTTAAGTGCTCCCTTTATTTTTTTGAGCAGTGTATATATTTTTTATAGGTAAGAAAAAGTGATAATTTCTGCTCTTCACTAATTGATAATTGACATGTCAACTCCAAAATCATGTTGCACTGAACATCTGTAATTGTACCTACATTCTCCTCCCTTCTACTTGTAGCTCGTATTGGGAACTGTAATGAATAAAATAATGTAAAATAATACATGGAAGATAGCTGTTCTTTTCTATGTACCAGATCCCCCAACTGTATTATTAAACACATTATTATCAATCATTAAATGTGCCAGGCTCATTTGTGAAGTATAAGTATGTCCAAGTAGCAAGTATTCATAATATTGGTTATGTGGTAAGCAAAATTCCACCTGGAACAGTTCAAAACGTTTAGTGATTCTTTCCAACCAACCAACCAACCCTGGAAATCTTATAAATACCTTTTTCCGCTATCTGTAATCAGCTGTGCAATTTGTGGTGGATTACCTTGTAACCTGACAATAGTGGCCAGCAAATGCCCAGCACTCGCTCAGTCTCAAAATATTTTTGTTTTATGAATAATCATTTTCTATTTGCAATAGACAGAAGGTGATCACTAAGTAGTTTTTGGGCATATTCCCAGTCATGTTGGGAGCTCTCCCAGGTCATCCATATTTTGTATTCTGGCATTCAGTTTCTGGAACGCCTCTCAGAAGTTTCTGTGTGAGTTGTTATGATTTTGTTTTGCATCTGGAGATGTCTCTTAGAAGTCTTCTGGAATATGCTTTCACTGCATCTTAAACATAGGGCATGAATTAGAAATTTTACTGAACCTATGGGACAAGAGTAAAGCAACCAAATAATTAAATGTTATGAATTAAAACCCATCCAATGTGGGATTAGATACACATAAAATATACATTATTCAGATGCTGGGGGAGCTGGAGGGAGTACAAGTCAATAGGCCTTTTGTACATCAATATATACTCTAAATGTAAAAGAGATGGTAATTGGGAGACGAAAATCACTGACCCAGATCATGCTGTCAAAAATAGGTGCTCCTTCTGCCCAACACCCCAAAGCGCATGTCACACGTTTTCTCAGGGAGTGATGGAACAGCAGAGGAATACGCCTTACATAGCCAGGAGGAGAGACAATCTAATCAACTAAAACTTAGGTGCATATTATCTGACTCATGATTCAGCTTCTCTCTCCCCACTCCAGTTGATTGACAGGTCTCTTCCATAAGTGCACTCATGGTGTGAAGAGAAGCTGACTGGGGGCCAAGGCTACACTAGTCCTCGGCAGGCTTTTCAAACTATGTAGTAGTGGAGCAACCAGGCTCTGATAAATGCCCTTTACGATGAGGTAGGCAGTTACAAATAAAAAAAAGTAGTGAAAAGTCCTCCTTAAATGAAAAAATGGGCATGAGTTTTCCTGAAATCATATCAGTTTTACTTAAATTGTTAAGCGCAGCAGATATTTTGCAGAAAAATGCAATAGATTTAAATGATGTGTCTACTCTAAATGGTAACTCGGCTGATGAGTCCTAGAAGCCCAGTCATTCAACACACTTCTTATTTCTGTCCCATGTATGGATGTAAGAAAACAAAGATTATTAAAGGGTTTTTTAGGATTTTATAAAATTAGCATAGCAACAGGCAGTATGATAATATAAGAAAAAACCCTCACTTTCAAATCATATGCCATTCCAGCGTCACTGGTGTAGAGGACCCTGTCAGTCCTGCGGCCAAACAAGTGCTATACATATTTCACATGACTGCAGTAGCCAAATCACTGGCCTCGGGTGTCAGAAATGGCATGTGACAAGTCATAGATATTTTATTATGTTATATATTGACTGGTGTTAGAATTAATAAAAATATCACCACCTCAGTCATACACCAGCTGATAAAAGATAAACCACCAGCAAGAAATTAAAAAATGATTTCTGCAAGACTGTTAAAGTAACATGCAAAAAATCAAACATGTGACAGTTCATGTTGGATTTGCATACTTGCGATCATGTGCTGATCACTTTCTCTTGCTTCTTTCTCAAGTGATACCATTGGGAAAAGTGGAGTTCTTGATGCACAAATATAGAACACACAGCAACGTCAACACGAGAAACAAAAGTTGGAGGCTCAGTGTCTTCACAACATTTCCTATGGTTTCTCCCATCATAAATTTTCTGCTCCTTTTCTCCAGCAATGTCTTAGGAGCAATGGGGCATATTTATCAAAACTGTCTAATTCTTAGACAGGGAAGACTGAGACTAGACATTCTTAAAATAAGCCAAATTTTTCAAAATGGTTCATGCTGTCGGAATAATCTGTCTGATTTTAAGATTGTAAGTTTACATAACCTATTAGTTTGACAGAAATGTGCACCACAATTTTGGCGCATTGTGTTGCACATTAAGCCACGTCCCTTTTACAATAAGCCATATGCCTTTTCAGTGAGACCACGCCCTCTAGTCGGACAAGTCTGAAATATAGTTCAAGTCATAAAAGATGTCATGCTCCTGGATTCGATCCCTTGAGTTTGTGATCTGTGGTAGGATTCTTTTTCTGCCGAACCACAGGAGACACACATTTTCTCTGGGTGTTTGGTGTTTAACACAGGTGTTTTAATTTGTGTGCCTATCACCTTTTGGGTGCAGCTTTATATTCTGTCTTCCTGCTGGCATTTCCTGCTGGTGATAAATTCATTTGGATGTTCTGACATTCTATTGATGTTTGGAGCCAGGCTGTAAGATTACAGCTAAGGGTTTTCGCTTTTGCTGTTTCTTTGTTATACTTTGCAACTATCTTCTGTTTACCATTAGGAAGTAGGCAGTATATTTATTAACAGAATCTGATTTATTCTTTGTTTGGTATTTCATTATTTACTTTACTCATTTTGGAATCTTTCCTTTTTTCAGCACACTTCTTTTCTTGTAGGTTATTCACACTCTGCTCTGCCCTCCTGTTCTTTAGGAAGAAAGTGAAGGAACTTGTCAGCCTTTTAGGCAGTTTAGGCCAGAATTGCCATCTCCTAGTCTGTGGTTAGGTCTATATCTGCACCCGCAGGTACCACTAGGGACTGCGGAGTCAGGATATATAGTCTGTACAGGAACCGTCAGTGTCAATTGCAGTTTTTAGTGTATAACCTTTTTGCCCCAGTGAGTTGCTAGCTATATGTACAGGCATAGCTATACTAGGAGTTGTTAAGAGCATTCAGGGTGAGTAGTCATCGAGTGGGGATGCCATTGCGTTATCGTAGGGTGTCAAACTCCGCGATCATGTAGGGAAAGACCAGGGTCAGAGTAGAGCTTTTACCAGTCTGAACAGGGGTCTATCAGGTTTAGGTATTTGTCCCCCTGGTTTGTACTCTACCCATGAGCATGTGCTTGTGCAGTCATAACAGAAGACTTTTTTGGCATAAATTAAACTCGAAATTATGTCGGGTTTGGCTTGATAAATTTCCTTCATTGCACTGATGAATGATTAAATGACTGCAGTTTTAAGCATTTTATTACTTTCCATAAATGTATGTAATCTATTAACTGGAGTATGCAATATGTTTAAATTGGTATATAGAGAAAAAATAATTTCCAGAAGTATTTCATATTGCAAAATCAGAAAGGCATTTCTGAAATTAATCAACATTGAGCAACTGAATCAGCAGCGGGACATCCATTTACTTTAACCACTTCATAGTCACATGATGTTTGGTAAAAACAGTCGATAACCAGAGCATGTTAAAGAGTTTGATGACTTTTGAAAGAATTGTTTAGAAATGGAAAGATCTAATGTAAAAATTTCCAAAGGTGCCTTAACTCTGGCCTTATTTTTCTCGACTGGCAGCTTTGTATTCCTTGTTAGCTTGACACACAGGAAACCGTTCTCCCTCCCTATTGTGTTATCACATTGTCAGGTCAGGTGACCGTCCCTTTGGTCCTTTTCCTCTTCTTCATCATTCTCTTGTGCATTATCAATCCTCTGATATTGATATACAGTACAGACCAAAAGTTTGGACACACCTTCTCATTTAAAGATTTTTCTGTATTTTCATGACTATGAAAATTGTACATTCACACCGAAGGCATCAAAACTATGAATTAACACATGTGGAATTATATACTTAACAAAAAAGTGTGAAACAACTGAAAATATGTCTTATATTCTAGGTTCTTCAAAGTAACCACCTTTTTCTTTGATGACTGATTTGCACACTCTTGGCATTCTCCTGATGTGCTTCAAGAGGTAGTCATCGGAAATGGTTTTCACTTCACAGGTGTGCCCTGTCAGGTTTAATAAGTGGGATTTCTTGCCTTATAAATGGGGTTGGGACCATCAGTTGTGCTGTGCAGAAGTCTGGTGGATACACAGCTGACAGTCCTACTGAATAGACTGTTAGAATTTGTATTATGGCAGGAAAAAAACAGCTAAGTAAAGAAAAACGAGTGGCCATCATTACTTTAAGAAATGAAGGTCAGTCATTCCGAAAAATTGGGGAAACTTTGAATGTGTCCCCAAGTGCAGTTGAAAAAACCATCAAGCGCTGCAAAGAAACTGCCTCACATGAGGACCGCCCCAGGAAAGGAAGACCAAGAGTCACCTCTGCATCTGAGGATAAGTTTATCCGAGTCACCAGCCTCAGAAATCGCAGGTTAACAACAGCTCAGATTAAAGACCAGGTCAATGCCACACAGAGTTCTAGCAGCAGACACATCTCTTCAACAACTGTTAAGAGGAGACTTTGTGCAGCAGGCCTTCATGGTAAAATAGCTGCTAGGAAACCACTGCTAAGGACAGGCAACAAGCAGAAGAGACTTGTTTGGGCTAAAGAACACAAGGAATGGACATTAGACCAGTGGAAATCTGTGCTTTGGTCTGATGAGTCCAAATTTGAGATCTTTGGTTCCAAGCACCGTGTCTTTGTGCGACGCAGAAAAGGTGAATGGATGGACTCTACATGCCTGGTTCCCACCGTGAAGCATGGAGGAGGAGGTGTGATGGTGTGGGGATGCTTTGCTGGTGACACTGTTGGGGATTTATTCAAAAGTGAAGGTATACTGAACCAGCATGGCTACCACAGCATCTTGCAGCGGCATGCTATTCCATCCGGTTTGCGTTTAGTTGGACCATCATTTATTTTTCAACAGGACAATGACCCCAAACACACATCCAGGCTGTGTAAGGGCTATTTGACCAAGAAGGACAGTGATGGAGTGCTACGCCAGATGACCTGGCCTCCACAGTCACCAGACCTGAATCCAATCAAGATGGTTTGGGGTGAGCTGGAGCAGAGTGAAGGCAAATGGGCCAACAAGTGCTAAGCATCTCTGGGAACTCCTTCAAGATTGTTGGAAGACCATTTCCGGTGACTACCTCTTTGAAGCTCATCAAGAGAATTCCAAGAGTGTGCAAAGCAGTCATCAAAGCAAAAGGTGGCTACTTTGAAGAACCTAGAATATAAGATATATTTTCAGTTGTTTCACACTTTTTTGTTAAGTATACAATTCCACATGTGTTAATTCATAGCTTTGATGCCTTCAGCGTGAATGTACAATTTTTATAGTCATGAAAATACAGAAAAATCTTTAAATGAGAAGGTGTGTCCAAACGTTTGGTCTGTACTGTATATATATTGATATACTGTATCTGTCCTCTATGAGGTGGCATCTGGACGATCCTAGATCGGAGGTACAGTACAGACCAAAAGTTTGGACACACCTTCTCATTTAAAGATTTTTCTGTATTTTCATGATTTTGAAAATTGTACATTCACACTGAAGGCATCAAAACTATGAATTAACACATGTGGAATTATATACTTAACAAAAAAGTGTGAAACAACTGAAAATAAGTCTTATATTCTAGGTTCTTCAAAGTAGCCACCTTTTGCTTTGATGACTGCTTTGCACACTCTTGGCATTCTCTTGATGAGCTTCAAGAGGTAGTCACCGGAAATGGTTTTCACTTCACAGGTGTGCCCTGTCAGGTTTAATAAGTGGGATTTCTTGCCTTATAAATGGGGTTGGGACCATCAGTTGTGTTGTGCAGAAGTCAGGTGGATACACAGCTGAAAGTCCAACTGAATAGACTGTTAGAATTTGTATTATGGCAAGAAAAAAGCAACTAAGTAAAGAAAAACGAGTGGCCATCATTACTTTAAGAAATGAAGGTCAGTCAGTCCAAAAAATTGGGCAAACTTTGAATGTGTCCCCAAGTGCAGTTGCAAAAACCATCAAGCGCTACAAAGAAACTGGCTCACATGAGGACCGCCCCAGGAAAGGAAGACCAAGAGTCACCTCTGCTTCTGAGGATAAGTTTATCCGAGTCACCAGCCTCAGAAATCGCAGGTTAACAGCAGCTCAGATTAGAGACTAGGTCAATGCCACACAGAGTTCTAGCAGCAGACACATCTCTTCAACAACTGGTAAGAGGAGACTTCGTGCAGCAGGCCTTCATGGTAAAATAGCTGCTAGGAAACCACTGCTAAGGACAGGCAACAAGCAGAAGAGACTTGTTTGGGCTAAAGAACACAAGGAATGGACATTAGACCAGTGGAAATCTGTGCTTTCGTCTGATGAGTCCAAATTTGAAATCTTTGGAGCCAACCACCGTGTCTTTGTGCGACGCAGAAAAGGTGAACAGATGAACTCTACATGCCTGGTTCCCACCGTGAAGCATGGAGGAGGAGGTGTGATGGTGTGGGGGTGCTTTGCTGGTGACACTGTTGGGGATTTATTCAAAATTGAAGGCATGCTGAACCAGCATGGCTACCACAGCATCTTGCAGCGGCATGCTATTCCATCCGGTTTGCGTTTAGTTGGACCATCATTTATTTTTCAACAGGACAATGACCCCAAACACACCTCCAGGCTGTGTAAGGGCTATTTGACCAAGAAGGAGAGTGATGGGGTGCTACACCAGATGACCTGGCCTCCACAGTCACCAGACCTGAACCCAATCGAGATGGTTTGGGGTGAGCTGGACCGCAGAGTGAAGGCGAAAGGGCCAACAAGTGCTAAGCATCTCTGGGAACTCCTTCAAGATTGTTGGAAGACCATTTCCGATGACTACCTCTTGAAGCTCATCAAGAGAATGCCAAGAGTGTGCAAAGCAGTCATCAAAGCAAAAGGTGGCTACTTTGAAGAACCTAGAATATAAGACATATTTTCAGTTGTGTCACACTTTTTTGTTAAGTATATAATTCCACATGTGTTAATTCATAGTTTTGATGTCTTCAGTGTGAATGTACAATTTTCAAAGTCATGAAAATACAGAAAAATCTTTAAATGAGAAGGTGTTTCCAAACTTTTGGTCTCTACTGTATGTGTTACCGAGATGCCAAGCCTCGATAATGTAGGCCCCCGAAGAAGCAGGCTCCATCACATATAGTGCTGAGAGGTGTTTTTAATGCCCCCGAATTTTGGGTCTGGGTTTTAGGAGCAGCCATTAGAGCTGGGAGGGATTGGCCTTTACCTTATCTCCACCTCCAGGACTTAGAATAGGCTATTTAAGGCAGCTTGTTCTGCCTCACTATGGTCTGTGTGTGCAGGTTGAAAGACCTAGTGTGAGCTGGTCAGTCTTTGCTAGATGCTGGCTGAGTTTGTATCTTCTTTGAATGGGTGAACACGCTCTGTGTTCCTATTCGGCTGTATGGACTATTTTGTTTATTTTGGTTTATCTTTATTCCGGGAGAAAAGGCTGTTTTGATTTTCCCATATGCTTAAGATTTATGAACTTTAATAAATCTGCCTGTTTCGCACCGAGAAACTGCATGCCTGTGTGAATGCTACCAACTACAAAAGAGACTGAATCCCTACAATTGGTCCTTGGAATGCAGGCATAAAATTCACAAGGAGCACAGGTAATTGTGGTGCAAGGATTGTATGTTTTGGGTGAAGGCAGCGATAGCACTGCAAGCAGGTCTGAAGCCATGCATGGAGGACCTGATTAAACACCTGGTACAGGCCAATATGCAGCAACAGAACGCCCAGCAGGAAACCAACAAATTGTTCATGCAACAGTTTCAGCTGCAACAATAACAGAACCAGCAGATGAAGCTCTTGGCAGAGATGATCTGCGCCAGGGAAACCGCACCTCCGTACAAACTGAAGTGACGAGTCCCAGGTGAGGAAGACTGTAAGAGGGGCATTGAAGATGACTTGATGCTTCCGGATGCCAAGGAGTAGAATAAGCTAAAAGCAGAGATTTTGGCTTGTCTTGGCGTAACCCTGGCAGTCCGGGCACAGCAAGTGCATCATTGGGGCTATCACAGGGACAACCCCAGTTGTTTGATCTCTTGCACCTGGTGCAAAAATGGCTGCAGCCAAAAACCTCCTCCACAGTGCAGATGGTAAATACAATGATGGACCAGTAAATACACTCTTTGCCGAGGCCAGTTCAATACTGGGTTGCCCAGGGAGATCCCCAGAACCTGATGACCTAGTGGAGAGATACCGGACTGTTGAGAGTTCCCTGGGAAGTAAAGGGAGTTTAAGGTAACCTTACTGAGTTTACCAAAGGTGGGTTCTATCATCAACCCAAAGAAATGTACCATGGGAATGAAAGAAGCCAAAAATTTGGGCTATGTAGTAGGCAGGGATGGGATCAAACTGCAGACAAATAAGGTAGAGGCAATACAGAGTTGGCTATACCCTCTCACAAAAAGGCAGGTTAGAGCATTCCTGGGCATCAGGGGCTACTATGAAAGGTTCACCTCTAATTTTGCCCTTATAGCAGTCCCTCTGATGGATCTTCTAAAGGGGACAAAGTTGGCTATCAATAAGTGGTCCCCGGAAGCTGAGGCGGCCTTCCAGGAACTGAAACTTGCCCTCTATAAACAGCCAGAGTTGGAGGCACCCAACTTCTCCAAATAGTTTGTGGTCCAGATGGACTCATCGGATGTCGGGCTGGGGGTGGTCTTGTTGAAGGCGATTAATGGAGAGGAACACCCTGTGATTTACTTCAGTTGGAAGCTGTCCATAAGTGAGAAAAACTACTCCATAGTGGATAAATAATGTTTGGCCATCAAGCGATAATTGGACACTCTGAGATACTACTTATTGGGTGGGAAATTCAGGCTGGTATCCTACCCTGCACTGCTAATGTGAATGCAGGAGAAGAAGGGGAACATTGCTCAGGTGACTCGATGGTTCCTAGCCTTGCAGGATTTTAGTTTTGAGTTGGACCATAGGCCCAGGAAACAGCATGGAAATAAAGCTATACATGTTTCTCGTATAACTTCTTCCAGGGGAGAAAGAGTACTTTTCTTGGAAGAAACTATATGCAAAACGCGCATCGAGGTCTCTCTACTGCCACTCAGATTATTTACCATTAAAAACACCACTCGGCACTATACAGTCATGGCCAAAAGTGTTTGGACCCTTGAAATCTTTCCAGAATATGAAGTATTTCTTCCAGGGAATTATTGCAATTGCACATTTGTTCTACATGTTTTTTTTTCCTTTTTGGTATTGGAATAACACAAAACAACAGAGGAAAAAAGGCAAATTGTACATCATTTCACACAAAAGCTGAAAAATGGGCAGGACAAAACTGTTGGCACCCTCAACTTAATATTCGGTTGCACACCTTTTGGAATAAATAACTGCAATCAACTGCTTCTTATAACCATCAACAAGCAACTTACAACTCTCAACTGCACTTTTTGACCACTCTTCTTTTGCAAACTGCTCCAGGTCTCTCATATTTGAAGAATGCATTTTCCCAACAGTAATTTTAAGATGTCTCTACAGGTGTTCAATGGGATTTACTGTAAATCTGGACTCATTGAAGGCCACATCAGAACTCTCCAGCGCTTTGTTTCCATCCATTTCTGGGTGTTTCTTGAAGTATGTTTGGTGTCATTGTCCTGCTGGAAGACCCATGACCTAGGACACAATCCAGATTTCTGAGAATGGGCACTACATTGCGACCCAAAATCCGTTGGTAATCTTCAGATTTCATGATGCCTTGCACACAATCAAGGCACCCAGTGCCAGAGACAGAAAAACAACCGCAAAACATCTTTAAACCTCCACCATATTTGACTGTAGGTACTATGTTATTTTCTTTGTAGGCCTGGTAAACAGTAAAATGATGTGCTTTGCCAAAAAGCACAATCTTGGTCTCATTTGTAGACAAGACACTTTTCCAGAGGGATTTTGGCTTACTCACTTACATTTTAGCAAACTGCAGTCTAGCTTTTTTATGTTTCTGTGTCAGCAGTTGGGTCATCCTGAGTCTCTTGCCACAGCATTTCATTTAATTCAAATGGTGAAGGATAGTTTGCGCAGACACTGATGCACCCAGAGCCTGCAGGACAGTTTGAATTTCTTTGGAACTTGATTGGGGTTGCTTATCCACCATCCGGGATATCCTGCGTTGCAACCTTTTATCAGTTTTTCTCTGCCGTCCATGTCAGGGAGACTAGCTACAGTGCTATGGGTTGTAAACGTCTAGATTATGCTGCGCACTGTGGACAAAGGAACATCAAGATCTCTGGAAATGGACTTGTAACCTTGAGATTGGTGATATTTTTCAACAATTTAGGTTCTCAAGTCCTCAGACAGTTCTCTTCTCTTTCTGTTCTCCATGCTTAGTGTGGCACACACAGACACATAATGCAAAGACTTATTCAGCTTCTCCCTTTTTTATCTGGTTTCGGTGTGATTTTCATATTGCCCACACTTGTTACTTGCCACAGGTGAGTTTGAATGAGCACCCACAATTTTAAAAAGGTGTCAACAATTTTGTCCAGCCCATTTTGGTTTTTTTTTGTACTAAATTATGTCCAATTAGCTTTTTTTTCTCAGTTTCTTTGTGTTGTTCCAATACACAGAAAGGAAATAAACATGTGTTATTGCTATCATTTTCTGATATCATTTCAAGGTTGCCAACACTTTGGCCATGACTGTATGTTCCAGAGCCTGCTTCTCTGGGTCCTACATCACTGAGGCTTGGCACCTTGATGACACATACCTCCCGTCCAAAACCTGTCCAGCTGCCACCTTATTTACCCCCCCCTCTGCTCAAAAGCAGGGGGCTTGGCACCTTCTGCCAACATACTATAGACCCTTGATAGGGTCTGGGTTTTAGGAGCGGCCATTAGAGTTGGGATGGATTGGCCATTCCCTTATCTCCACTTCCATGACTTGGAACGGGCTATTTAAGGCAGCTGATGCTGTCTGTGTGTCTGTGTGCAGGTGGAAAGACCTAGTGTGTGCTGGTTAGTCTTGCTAGAGGCTGGCTAAGTTTGAATCTACTTTGAACGGGTGAACCCGCTCTGTGTTCCTATACTGCTGTATGGACTATTTTGTTTATTTTAGTTTATTTTTATGATAGAGGAAAAGGCTGTTTTGATTTTCTCATATGCTGAAGATTTATGAACTACAATAAATCTGCCTGTTTTGCACCAAGAAACTGTGTGCCTGTGTGAACACTACCGACTACCAATCTCAATATCCCCTAGCTGCGCCACTATATCTTATGGCACAGCACAGCTATAACAGGATCTAACACCAGGGGAAGTACCGTAATTAGCTTACTGTAATTGTACTGTTTCAAATTATAACACTAAACCTTGGTTAACAGTAACCTCTGCACCTTCTATCTAGGTCATGAGGTTGCTCTATTATGCAGTTTCATCATGTTGGAGGAGTGTAACTGTCATTGATCAGTGTTGGGATACCAAATCCTAAAGGGCCTTTTCCATAGCAAACTGTTCTTAGTAGAGATGTGATCACTTAATGCATGAAGCTTAAAAAATAACTAAGAATGTTTATAGATTTATCAATCTCCTGCAACTTTTTTGACATTTTCATGTGTTGTGCTTCTTTGTTCAGATTTGACTCATGGCATCTACCAGCAATAGTGGCAAATCCTTTTTCCAATATATATTTTTCATATAAATCATTCAAAGGATGTGGGTATAGAGTATCAAGCGCTTTTTAAAATGTTTGCAGTTCCTGTATGTTGTGTATGCCAGGAACAACTCCCAATGTATGCCTCTAATGGAGACCTGTGATGTAATTCCCTGTACAGTTATACAATGAAATTCTTTGCACATAGGTTTCCAATGGAAAAACTATAAGCTGCATGGTATGTGTTTTTCTCTGTATATCTTTGTATTGAATAGTCCACTACACCATTCCATATTACAATAAAGGTATACCAATACTGGCTGGACACAAGACAAAATGACACTCTTTAGGCCTGTGGTTGTTTGAATGAAAGTTTTGGCACCCTTGAAATTGTTACAGAAAATGAAGTATTTCCTCCAGAAAATTATTGCAATTACATGTTTTGTTCTACACGTTTATTTCCTTTGTATGTATTGGAATAATAAAAAAAAAACAGAACAACATAGGAATATTGAAAATAATTTTACACAAAACCCCAAAAATGGGCCAGACAAAATTGATGGCACCTTTCCAAAATTGTGGGTAAACTTTGTTTTCAACATGTGGTGCTCATTCAAACTCAATTTTTCCATTGTGTCTGTGTGTGCCACACTAAGAATGGAAAACAGAAAGAGGAGCAGAGAACTGTCTGAGGACTTGAGAACCAAAATTGTTGAAAAATATCACAATCTCAAGGTTACAAGTCCAGTTCCAGAGATCTTTATGTTCCTTTGTCCACAGTGTTTAACATAATCAAGAACTTCACAACCCATGGCACTGTAGCTAATCTTCCTTGACAGCAGAGAAAAATTGATGCAACACAGGATAGTCCAGATGGTGGATAAGCAGAAGAAATTCAAGCTATCCTGCAGGCTTAGGGTGTATCAATGTCAGCGCGAACTATCCGTCGACATTTGAATGAAATGAAAACCTATGGTAGGAGACCCAGATGGACCCTTTTGCTGATACAGAGACATAAAAACACTTACGCACGTACAGCATGTCAGAGTCTTGGTGCGGTGATGTCATTGCGCCGCATCAGGATTCTGACGTCCTGTGCGTGCGCCGGCTTGATGCTGGTGGATGTGTCAGGATACTGGATTAGACAATGTGAACTGAGGTCTAAGATGGCAGACATACAAGAAACAGAGGCATGTTCACACTAGCAAAAAAGAAGCAAGACAAAAATATATCTCATACCCTACCATAATTATATATAAATGTAAAGCAAAATTGCATAATAAATATAGGGTACTTAGTGAACTATTTTTGATCAAAAAAAGTATACAAGCCGTCCCACCAGCGGCAAGGTGACCCTAAATTGGGACGGTACCTATACTGCCTATATTAAAAACCTTACTGTATATCAAAGTTGAAATAATGCATATAAAAGGGTAGACAAATAGGACCGGGTCCCAACTCCAGACCACCTAGGCCCGTGGTAAGCTACATATATACCAATCAGCTCAACAAAGGGCATGCCACACCCTTAAATTGCACAGAATGCAAACAAGTCAAAAAACCAGACAATGTGAACTGAGGTCTAAGATGGCAGACATACAAGAAACAGAGGCATGTTCACACTAGCAAAAAAGAAGCAAGACAAAAATATATCTCATACCCTACCATAATTATATATAAATGTAAAGCAAAATTGCATAATAAATATAGGGTACTTAGTGAACTATTTTTGATCAAAAAAAGTATACAAGCCGTCCCACCAGCGGCAAGGTGACCCTAAATTGGGACGGTACCTATACTGCCTATATTAAAAACCTTACTGTATATCAAAGTTGAAATAATGCATATAAAAGGGTAGACAAATAGGACCGGGTCCCAACTCCAGACCACCTAGGCCCGTGGTAAGCTACATATATACCAATCAGCTCAACAAAGGGCATGCCACACCCTTAAATTGCACAGAATGCAAACAAGTCAAAAAACCAGACAATGTGAACTGAGGTCTAAGATGGCAGACATACAAGAAACAGAGGCATGTTCACACTAGCAAAAAAGAAGCAAGACAAAAATATATCTCATACCCTACCATAATTATATATAAATGTAAAGCAAAATTGCATAATAAATATAGGGTACTTAGTGAACTATTTTTGATCAAAAAAAGTATACAAGCCGTCCCACCAGCGGCAAGGTGACCCTAAATTGGGACGGTACCTATACTGCCTATATTAAAAACCTTACTGTATATCAAAGTTGAAATAATGCATATAAAAGGGTAAACAAATAGGACCGGGTCCCAACTCCAGACCACCTAGGCCCGTGGTAAGCTATATATATACCAATCAGCTCAACAAAGGGCATGCCACACCCTTAAATTGCACAGAATGCAAACAAGTCAAAAAACCAGACAATGTGAACTGAGGTCTAAGATGGCAGACATACAAGAAACAGAGGCATGTTCACACTAGCAAAAAAGAAGCAAGACAAAAATATATCTCATACCCTACCATAATTATATATAAATGTAAAGCAAAATTGCATAATAAATATAGGGTACTTAGTGAACTATTTTTGATCAAAAAAAGTATACAAGCCGTCCCACCAGCGGCAAGGTGACCCTAAATTGGGACGGTACCTATACTGCCTATATTAAAAACCTTACTGTATATCAAAGTTGAAATAATGCATATAAAAGGGTAGACAAATAGGACCGGGTCCCAACTCCAGACCACCTAGGCCCGTGGTAAGCTACATATATACCAATCAGCTCAACAAAGGGCATGCCACACCCTTAAATTGCACAGAATGCAAACAAGTCAAAAAACCAGACAATGTGAACTGAGGTCTAAGATGGCAGACATACAAGAAACAGAGGCATGTTCACACTAGCAAAAAAGAAGCAAGACAAAAATATATCTCATACCCTACCATAATTATATATAAATGTAAAGCAAAATTGCATAATAAATATAGGGTACTTAGTGAACTAGTTTTGATCAAAAAAAGTATACAAGCCGTCCCACCAGCGGCAAGGTGACCCTAAATTGGGACGGTACCTATACTGCCTATATTAAAAACCTTACTGTATATCAAAGTTGAAATAATGCATATAAAAGGGTAGACAAATAGGACCGGGTCCCAACTCCAGACCACCTAGGCCCGTGGTAAGCTACATATATACCAATCAGCTCAACAAAGGGCATGCCACACCCTTAAATTGCACAGAATGCAAACAAGTCAAAAAACCAGACAATGTGAACTGAGGTCTAAGATGGCAGACATACAAGAAACAGAGGCATGTTCACACTAGCAAAAAAGAAGCAAGACAAAAATATATCTCATACCCTACCATAATTATATATAAATGTAAAGCAAAATTGCATAATAAATATAGGGTACTTAGTGAACTATTTTTGATCAAAAAAAGTATACAAGCCGTCCCACCAGCGGCAAGGTGACCCTAAATTGGGACGGTACCTATACTGCCTATATTAAAAACCTTACTGTATATCAAAGTTGAAATAATGCATATAAAAGGGTAGACAAATAGGACCGGGTCCCAACTCCAGACCACCTAGGCCCGTGGTAAGCTACATATATACCAATCAGCTCAACAAAGGGCATGCCACACCCTTAAATTGCACAGAATGCAAACAAGTCAAAAAACCAGACAATGTGAACTGAGGTCTAAGATGGCAGACATACAAGAAACAGAGGCATGTTCACACTAGCAAAAAAGAAGCAAGACAAAAATATATCTCATACCCTACCATAATTATATATAAATGTAAAGCAAAATTGCATAATAAATATAGGGTACTTAGTGAACTATTTTTGATCAAAAAAAGTATACAAGCCGTCCCACCAGCGGCAAGGTGACCCTAAATTGGGACGGTACCTATACTGCCTATATTAAAAACCTTACTGTATATCAAAGTTGAAATAATGCATATAAAAGGGTAGACAAATAGGACCGGGTCCCAACTCCAGACCACCTAGGCCCGTGGTAAGCTACATATATACCAATCAGCTCAACAAAGGGCATGCCACACCCTTAAATTGCACAGAATGCAAACAAGTCAAAAAACCAGACAATGTGAACTGAGGTCTAAGATGGCAGACATACAAGAAACAGAGGCATGTTCACACTAGCAAAAAAGAAGCAAGACAAAAATATATCTCATACCCTACCATAATTATATATAAATGTAAAGCAAAATTGCATAATAAATATAGGGTACTTAGTGAACTATTTTTGATCAAAAAAAGTATACAAGCCGTCCCACCAGCGGCAAGGTGACCCTAAATTGGGACGGTACCTATACTGCCTATATTAAAAACCTTACTGTATATCAAAGTTGAAATAATGCATATAAAAGGGTAGACAAATAGGACCGGGTCCCAACTCCAGACCACCTAGGCCCGTGGTAAGCTACATATATACCAATCAGCTCAACAAAGGGCATGCCACACCCTTAAATTGCACAGAATGCAAACAAGTCAAAAAACCAGACAATGTGAACTGAGGTCTAAGATGGCAGACATACAAGAAACAGAGGCATGTTCACACTAGCAAAAAAGAAGCAAGACAAAAATATATCTCATACCCTACCATAATTATATATAAATGTAAAGCAAAATTGCATAATAAATATAGGGTACTTAGTGAACTATTTTTGATCAAAAAAAGTATACAAGCCGTCCCACCAGCGGCAAGGTGACCCTAAATTGGGACGGTACCTATACTGCCTATATTAAAAACCTTACTGTATATCAAAGTTGAAATAATGCATATAAAAGGGTAGACAAATAGGACCGGGTCCCAACTCCAGACCACCTAGGCCCGTGGTAAGCTACATATATACCAATCAGCTCAACAAAGGGCATGCCACACCCTTAAATTGCACAGAATGCAAACAAGTCAAAAAACCAGACAATGTGAACTGAGGTCTAAGATGGCAGACATACAAGAAACAGAGGCATGTTCACACTAGCAAAAAAGAAGCAAGACAAAAATATATCTCATACCCTACCATAATTATATATAAATGTAAAGCAAAATTGCATAATAAATATAGGGTACTTAGTGAACTATTTTTGATCAAAAAAAGTATACAAGCCGTCCCACCAGCGGCAAGGTGACCCTAAATTGGGACGGTACCTATACTGCCTATATTAAAAACCTTACTGTATATCAAAGTTGAAATAATGCATATAAAAGGGTAGACAAATAGGACCGGGTCCCAACTCCAGACAACCTAGGCCCGTGGTAAGCTACATATATACCAATCAGCTCAACAAAGGGCATGCCACACCCTTAAATTGCACAGAATGCAAACAAGTCAAAAAACCAGACAATGTGAACTGAGGTCTAAGATGGCAGACATACAAGAAACAGAGGCATGTTCACACTAGCAAAAAAGAAGCAAGACAAAAATATATCTCATACCCTACCATAATTATATATAAATGTAAAGCAAAATTGCATAATAAATATAGGGTACTTAGTGAACTATTTTTGATCAAAAAAAGTATACAAGCCGTCCCACCAGCGGCAAGGTGACCCTAAATTGGGACGGTACCTATACTGCCTATATTAAAAACCTTACTGTATATCAAAGTTGAAATAATGCATATAAAAGGGTAGACAAATAGGACCGGGTCCCAACTCCAGACCACCTAGGCCCGTGGTAAGCTACATATATACCAATCAGCTCAACAAAGGGCATGCCACACCCTTAAATTGCACAGAATGATGGCAGACATACAAGAAACAGAGGCATGTTCACACTAGCAAAAAAGAAGCAAGACAAAAATATATCTCATACCCTACCATAATTATATATAAATGTAAAGCAAAATTGCATAATAAATATAGGGTACTTGGTGAACTATTTTTGATCAAAAAAAGTATACAAGCCGTCCCACCAGCGGCAAGGTATTTTTGTCTTGCTTCTTTTTTGCTAGTGTGAACATGCCTCTGTTTCTTGTATGTCTGCCATCTTAGACCTCAGTTCACATTGTCTGGTTTTTTGACTTGTTTGCATTCTGTGCAATTTAAGGGTGTGGCATGCCCTTTGTTGAGCTGATTGGTATATATGTAGCTTACCACGGGCCTAGGTGGTCTGGAGTTGGGACCCGGTCCTATTTGTCTACCCTTTTATATGCATTATTTCAACTTTGATATACAGTAAGGTTTTTAATATAGGCAGTATAGGTACCGTCCCAATTTAGGGTCACCTTGCCGCTGGTGGGACGGCTTGTATACTTTTTTTGATCAAAAATAGTTCACTAAGTACCCTATATTTATTATGCAATTTTGCTTTACATTTATATATAATTATGGTAGGGTATGAGATATATTTTTGTCTTGCTTCTTTTTTGCTAGTGTGAACATGCCTCTGTTTCTTGTATGTCTGCCATCTTAGACCTCAGTTCACATTGTCTGGTTTTTTGACTTGTTTGCATTCTGTGCAATTTAAGGGTGTGGCATGCCCTTTGTTGAGCTGATTGGTATATATGTAGCTTACCACGGGCCTAGGTGGTCTGGAGTTGGGACCCGGTCCTATTTGTCTACCCTTTTATATGCATTATTTCAACTTTGATATACAGTAAGGTTTTTAATATAGGCAGTATAGGTACCGTCCCAATTTAGGGTCACCTTGCCGCTGGTGGGACGGCTTGTATACTTTTTTTGATCAAAAATAGTTCACTAAGTACCCTATATTTATTATGCAATTTTGCTTTACATTTATATATAATTATGGTAGGGTATGAGATATATTTTTGTCTTGCTTCTTTTTTGCTAGTGTGAACATGCCTCTGTTTCTTGTATGTCTGCCATCTTAGACCTCAGTTCACATTGTCTGGTTTTTTGACTTGTTTGCATTCTGTGCAATTTAAGGGTGTGGCATGCCCTTTGTTGAGCTGATTGGTATATATGTAGCTTACCACGGGCCTAGGTGGTCTGGAGTTGGGACCCGGTCCTATTTGTCTACCCTTTTATATGCATTATTTCAACTTTGATATACAGTAAGGTTTTTAATATAGGCAGTATAGGTACCGTCCCAATTTAGGGTCACCTTGCCGCTGGTGGGACGGCTTGTATACTTTTTTTGATCAAAAATAGTTCACTAAGTACCCTATATTTATTATGCAATTTTGCTTTACATTTATATATAATTATGGTAGGGTATGAGATATATTTTTGTCTTGCTTCTTTTTTGCTAGTGTGAACATGCCTCTGTTTCTTGTATGTCTGCCATCTTAGACCTCAGTTCACATTGTCTGGTTTTTTGACTTGTTTGCATTCTGTGCAATTTAAGGGTGTGGCATGCCCTTTGTTGAGCTGATTGGTATATATGTAGCTTACCACGGGCCTAGGTGGTCTGGAGTTGGGACCCGGTCCTATTTGTCTACCCTTTTATATGCATTATTTCAACTTTGATATACAGTAAGGTTTTTAATATAGGCAGTATAGGTACCGTCCCAATTTAGGGTCACCTTGCCGCTGGTGGGACGGCTTGTATACTTTTTTTGATCAAAAATAGTTCACTAAGTACCCTATATTTATTATGCAATTTTGCTTTACATTTATATATAATTATGGTAGGGTATGAGATATATTTTTGTCTTGCTTCTTTTTTGCTAGGATACTGGATTAGGTGAATATATATTTTTTATCTTAATTAAAACTTCTGATGTGACTGTTTGGGCATTATAAAATATAGGGACTCTCATACAGGGGGAAGGGGGTCTACATACATTGTAGGTTCTACTGTGGAGGCATCATGAAGTATGTGGCCTCTCATGCAGTGGGAAGGAGTCCACATACATTGTAAGGCCTACTGTGGGAGCTCTCATAAAGCGTGGGGTCCATTATACAGTTTGGGGACTACTATATGAAGGCCATCATACAGTGTGAGGTCCATTATCTAGTTTGGGAACTAATGTGGAGGCTATTATACAGTTTGCAGACTATAATAGGGGCCATTATACAGCATAGGAGCTAATGTAGAGACCATCATACAGTGTGGAGTGTGTGGACTACTGTGGCGGACTCTCATAATGTGTAGGGGTCATTATACAGTGTGAGGGCTACTGTGCAGAGCCATCATACAGTGTGGGGACTACTGATTGTTCAATCCCCAACCTACTGTCTCCTTCCCCATTCCTGTACAATGTAAGCCTGCAAGGGCAGGGTCCTATTCCCTCTGTACCAGTCTATCATTGTTAGTTTGTTTATTGGAAGTGATATCTGAGTATCACACTGTGTACAGGGGAGCTGTGGGTCCATCATACTGTGCATAGGGGAGCTGTGGGACCATCATATTGTGTATAGAGGAGCTATGGGCTCATCATACTGTGTATAGGGGAGCTCTGGGGGTATCATACTGTGTATATCGGAGCTATGGGTCCATCATAATGTGTATATGGGAGCTGTGGAGGTATTATACTGGGTGATGACTACTGTGTGGGTCATTATACTGTGTTTTGGGGGGAGCAGTGAAGAAATCATACTATGTGTAGGGGAGCTTTGTGAATATCATACTATGTATAAGGGAGCTGTGGCCTTATCATACTCTGTATAAGGGACCACTGGGCACATCATACTGTCTGTAAGGGAGCTGTGAGCCCACCATAATGTGTATAGGGGAGCTGTGGGGGCAAAATACTGTGTATAAGTGAGCTCTTGGACCATTATACTGTGTATAAGAGAGTTATGGGCCCATCATACTGTGTAGAGGGGAGCTGTATATGGGGGACATTATTAAATGTTAAGAATTATTGTTATAGGGGCACTGTGTTGTGTTGTGACCGTCAAAGTTGCATATAGGTACATTATTACTTTCTAGGGGCAAAATGTGGACACTTTTCTAGGGCACTTGCAGAGGAAATAAATATTGCCTAGGGGGCAAAGGAGGCATTCACTTTGTAAGGGGCACAGTGGTGGGCATGATTATGTTATGTGGGCTAGTCTGGACCAGATGGAAAAGTTGGGAAAAGTGAACTATTCTGTCAGAAAGAATGTCAGCTGTAATTGATTACCTATAATAGGAGATCATGATTTTAGCGATTCAAAACAGTGCTGATGCACTGCTATGTACAGCACAAGCGATCTGACAGTCGCAGCTTCAAGTCCTCTAAGGGGACTATTAAAAACAGTAAAAAGTGAAAACTAATTTTTAAAAATATGAAATAAAAAAATCACCCACCTTTTGCCCCATTTGAAATAAAACAATAATAGAAAAAAATACACAAATTTGATATTGATTCGTTTGTAAAACTCCGATCTATCAAAATATAAAGTAAATTAATTTGATTGGTAAATGACGTAACGAAAAAAAGAAAATCAAAACAACAGAATTATAGGTTTTTGGCTACCGTAACATTGCGATAAAATGCATTAAAGGGAACCTGTCATGTCTTATCTACTATCTACACTACCCCATAGCGTTGTTAGTGATGCAATGTGCATCACTAACAAGCTTTTTTTCATTGAAATTGGTGGTATTATAATGAATCTATAACATTTTATGTACTTATATCCTACCTGCTCGTTTTCAGTCATAGGGGTGTGATCCTCGTATTCAGTCATGAGCGGTGCCGCATTCAGTCACTCCTGGCGCTGCCCACGTATTTGAATTTTGCTCCCAACTAGTGCGGATATTAGTTGGTCGCATGCGCAGGTTTAAAAGGCCAGCCTCGGGTCCCTGCGCGTGCTCAGTGAGGCTGTGTAGTTCGCAGCTTCACTGTGCACGCGCTGTGACCCGCTGCTCCCTCTGCGTGCGTAGTGAGGCTGTGTAGTTCCCAGCTTCACTGCGCATGCGTTGTGACGAGTGGCTCTGGCTGCACACAGTGAAGCTGGGAACTTCACTGCGCATGCGCTGGCAGCCGCTCGACACAGAGTATGCACAGTGAAGCTGCAAACTACTACATTTTAATTAAAAGGTCTTAGAATAACAATAAGTTACACAATTGGATGTGTTAAAAAATGTTCCTGTCCCCAGATAATGTTTTAAATGTGCCTCTGTGTAATGGATGTGTCCGACCATGCAGGAACATACCACAGCTCCTGAACAGGGAAGGATACAAAAGAGTATACAGATATTACAGCAGGGGATCACAGCTGATTCTCACTGTGAGGTAAAACAAATTTTTAAACAGGAAAATGTTTTTCCTTACAGAAACCAGCAGCTGTGATTCCCTGCTGTAATGTCTGTATACTCTCTTTTGCATCCTTGCCAGGAGCTGTGGTATGATCAGACTATGTTCCTGCATAGTCAGACAGTAACTAATGTATATACACCCTTAGATCTAGGTACCTTATAGGTCCTGGTGCCATGATAACCTTATAAACTGCAGCTCATCTTTGCAGACTTTCCTCTTCTCTGGTCTACAGCAGAACACCTGAACATGGTGCCCTTAAAAATAATAGTGTCATTATAATGCCATGTAAATAAAAATAATCATCCATGCTGTGTCCTAAATAAGCCCTACCTTGTGTCCCTGAATAAATAATTGCTCTTCACTGTGCTCCTTTGCGGTACAAGGCCTTCACACTATCGTCTCCTATAAAATATTCCCACCACACTACCCACTTTATATACTATGACCGCCACATCATCCCCCTAATATACTATGACTGCCAGTTTGCTTTTGTGTACTATGATCGCCACACCGCTCCTCACTGTAACATGCTCCACACATTGCTCCTCACTGTGCTTCCTTATGGCACACAGCCTCCACCCTATCCTTTCTTATTAAATATTCCCCCCGCACCACCCCTAATATACAATGGGGAAAAAAAGCATTTAGTCAGCCAGCAACTGTGCAAGTTCTCCCACTTAAAAAGATGAGAGAGGCCTGTAATTGACATCATAGGTAGACCTCAACTATGAGAGACACAATGAGAAAACAAATCCTAAAAATCACATTGTCTGATTTGGAAAGAATTTTTTATTCAAATTTTGGTGGAAAATAAGTATTTGGTCAATTACAAAAGTTCATCTGAATACTTTGTTATATATCCTTTGTTGTCAATGACAGAGGTCAAATGTTTTCTGTAAGTCTTCACAAGGTTGGCACACACTGTTGCTGGTATGTTGGCCCATTCCTCAATGCAGATCTCCTCTAGAGCAGTGCAGTGACATTTTGGGGCTGTCGTTGGGCAACACAGACTTTCAACTTCCTCCAAAGGTTTTCTATAGGGTTTAGATCTGGAGAGTGGCTAGGCCACTCCAGGACCTTGAAATGCTTCTTACAAAGCCACTCCTTCGTTGCCCTGGCGGTGTGCTTAGGATCATTGTCATGCTGAAAGACCCAGACACGTTTCAATGCCCTTGCTGATAGGAAGGAGGTTTACATTCAAAATCTCACGATACATGGCCCCATTCATTCTTTCATGTACACGGATCACTCGTTCTGGTCCCTTGACAGAGAAACAGCCCCAAAGCATGATGTTCCCACCCCCATGCATCACAGTAGGTATGGTGTTCTTTGGATGCAACTCAGCATTCTTTCTCCTCCAAACACGACGAGTTGTGTTTCTACCAAACAGTTCTACCAAAACTTCAGATGGGCTCGGACATGTAATGGCTTAAGCAGGGGGACACGTCTGGCACTGCATAATCTAAGTCCCTGGCGGCGTAGTGTGTTACTGATGGTAGCCTGTGTAATGTTGGTCCCAGCTCTCTGCAGGTCATTCACTAGGTCCCCCATGTGGTTCTGGGATTTTTGCTCACCGTTCTTAAGATCATTTTGACCCCATGGGGTGAGATCTTGTGTGGAGCCCCAGATCGAGGAAGATTATCAGTGGTCTTGTATGTCTTCCAATTTCTAATTATTGCTCCCACAGTTGATTTCTTCACACCAAGCTGCTTGCCTATTGCAGATTCAGTCTTCCCAGCCTGGTGGAGGGCTACAACTTTGTTTCTGGTGTCCTTTGACAGCTCTTTGGTCTTCACCATAGTGGAGTTTGGAGTGTGACTGTTTGAGGTTGCGGACAGGTGTCTTTTATACTGATAACAAGTTCAAACAGCTGCCAGTACTACAGGTAATGAGTGGAGGACAGAGGAGCCTCTTAAAGAAGAAGTTACAGGTCTGTGAGAGCCAGAAATCTTGCTTGTTTGTAAATGACCAAATAATTATTTTCCACCAAAATTTAAAAAAAAAATTCTTTCCAAATCAGACAATGTGATTTTCAGGATTTGTTTTCTCATTTTGTCTCTCATAGTTCTACCTATGATGTCAATTACAGGCCACTCATCTTTTTAAGTGGGAGAACTTGCACAATTGGTGGCTGACTAAATACTTTTTTCCCCCACTGTGCTATGACCTCTATACCATCCCTATAATATACTGTGACCGCCTCACTGTTGGTTATGTGAACTATGACCACCATACCACCCCTTTATAAACTATGACCGCCAAACTGTCCTCCCTTATGAATTATACCCATACCTCTGTAACTTACAAAAGTATGATCTCCACACTGTCCTGCTCCATGCTGTCCACTCTTCACAGCCCTCGTATACTGCTGCCCTCCATCCTTACAGGGTACCCCATGCTGCCCCTTCTCCATAATGAGCCCCCAAGCCTTCTTTTCTCTACATTGAACCTCCATACTGCCCTTTATCCATACTGAGCATCACACACTGAACCATGTCAATACTAAGCCCCCAACACTTCTCTTCCTCCATACTAACCCCCTGTGCTGCCCTTTCTCCATACTGAGCACCCCACGCTAACTCTTTTCCATACTGGGCTCACCATGCTGTCTTTTCTCCATACTAAAGCCCCTATGCTGCCCTCTCTCCACACTGTGCCACCATGATGCCCCTTCTTCATATTGACCTTGCCATGCTTTCTTTTCTCCATACTAACACCCATGCTGCCCTTTCTACATTCCAAGCTCCCTGTCTTGCCCTCTCTCCATACCGAGCCCCCATGCTGCCCCTTCTTCATATTGAGCCATCCATGCAGCTCCTCTATATTGAATCAACCATGCTGCCATCTCTACATGCTGAGCCCCCCCATTGCTTCTCTTCTCCAAACTGAACAATCTCCATAATGTGCCTCTCATACTGTCCCCAATCCATACTGTCCCTCACACTATACTACACTCTGTAAGCCACTCTACTCTAAACCCCACTCTACAGTAAAAGTCACCTAACCCTCAGTCTACAATAAAAGCTTCATGTAATCATGAATTTACAGTAAAAGCCCCTCTTTATCTTCGGCTCTATGAGTGCTTGAGTCCAGCTCTTGGATCTGATGTTTTCTCCTCCACTGTGGTGCTCTGATGAGGTGATCTCATAGTGATGTAGTGACATCAGCAGCATAAGCATGCCGCAAAACTTTGGTACAAGAAGCTGATTGGAGTTCCTCTAACCCCAGAATTGCCGATGCGCTTGGAGGTTTATTTGTATTCATGTCATAAAGATGCGAATACAAATGAATGTACCTTTTTTCTCCACAAAGATGGCAGTTTTACTATTAGGTCTAAAGGATTGAAGGAGGAGATTAAAACAATACATTTTTTTTTTAAAACCCTTGATTTTGTTGACATTCTCCCTCGCTGCCCTAGGCACAGGACCTCAGGTGGCTAGTGACAAATATGGACCTCATAAAGCACGCCTGTACAAAGTATGATGCCCCATAGCTTCCCTATACACAATATGATAGCCCCCCACAACCACTATAAACAGCATGAAGACCCCCACAACTCCCTATACATAGGTCGATGTGCCATAGCCCCCTATACACAGTATAATAGCCTATAGCCCCCTATATACATGATGCCCCATGCCCCCCTATACACAGTAGGTTTCCCCACAGCCCCCTGTGTGAAATATGATGACCCCAACAGTATTTCCCCCTATATGATGCCCCACAATATAAAAAAAAAGCTAATACCTTCCACCACAGTCTTTGTCTTCTTTAACAGCTTGTTCTGCAGCAGTTGGCAGGCACGATGCAGTTACGTTGTGCCTTGCATGGTGCCAGTCTTCTACAAGCCGGTAATAGCCTGCAGCATGCCGAAGTAAGTTGGGAAGCAGGTGGTTCTCTGCATCACTACAGCTGAGGATGCCATCACGTTAAACGTTTGCAGGCCGATGAGGCCCATTTGACATTTGCCAGATTTGCACAATGGCCAGGCTGGCCCTTGCAACCTGTGACGAAAATGTACGTCACGGGTTGTCAAGGGGTTAAGAAAGATTAATATCTTTCAGCCAAATCAATGTTCCTGCTGCACAATTGTTTCGCATTTTGTTCCTAAGAGGATCATTCGTTTGTTTCCATAGGAACCTTACACTGACTTCAACCATTTCAGCACCATCATGTTAAGTCTTACAGTGGTACAGGATGTGGAAAACAGTGCCATCTAGTGAACACTGCAACATCAATATTTCAAAGTTGGTTATTTTCCAATGTGGGCCACTGTAAGGTGTTTCTTTACATGTATATTAATTTAGCACCAACATATTCTATATCAATTTATACATATTGGAATCACTTATGTCAGCCAGAGTCCACAGTTGGTTATTGAAAACAGTGAAATAGAAGTTTCTTAATCCTTTCACTGCCAGTGGTAGCCAGGATTGTTTTCGCACAATTAAATATACAAATAAAACCATAACTATTAAATAATAAATTGACATTAACCCTCAATAGCTGAATATTTTCTGCAAGTAGACATCTGATACATTGTCAAAATGCCGCTCAGCAATTTTCATACTCTGACACCTTTATGCAATTTTGTGTCAAAATAAAATTATTTGTTAAAAAAAAACACCTCAAAATTGATATTTGGAGCTAAAAGTGTGACTCAAAGAGAAAATTAGATATTCCACATCTCCTTAAAATAAAAAGTTTAACATGTACAAAATTTATACATACCACTTAGGGGGCTTTCACACTGCAATCTTCGCCACGTTCTGTGGTCCCGTTGGGACTTATGTCCGAATCCCCTGCAAAACTTGGGCGTAGTAGGCATAGTCTAAGTGTCCACCTCTAGTAGGCGTATACGCCCAAGAATGAGCACATGGTGACTTTATCTGCACCATTATAGTCAATGGACCCATCGGAGCATACACTCGAATCCTGTTTTGGGGGTGGTTCAGATTTAAGCCCCAACAGGACCACTGAATGTGGGGAAGAATGCAGTGTGAAAGGGCCCTTAGACCTATGTTGAGCTGAATTGCCACCCTGTAGGGATGTCTGAGATACATCCTTTGATGAAAACGGATTAAATTAGTGTAAAATGCTACTGTTTCCTTGTACTTTCAACTAAAAGAGTGGGCAGCTTCCAAAGCTTCCGGAATAAATATGTTACTTGTTTCACAAGCTTCACAATTCCCAAATCCTAAAAGAGATAACAAAACTAAACATGAGCACATTCAATTTTACTTTACTGTGCATTTTGTTCATATTTTGCAGCATTCTCTGGCGCTTTTTCAGGTGTGTTCATACCCAGCGCACATACCCCTGGGGTGAACTTGTTTCTTTCTAGAAATTTGTATGGCTTGGCTTCATTACTCTCCGTGAAAGTCAGCCCATTGCAAATGCACTTAGGCTAGAGCAAGGCCCTGTTGCTAAGTTCAATTTTATAGATGTAAGGTTTTTCCCAGCTTTCAGGGGCCCACTCCTTTATCTAGACCAGTTTTACTGTGAGAGATTTTCAGTTTCACAATATATTATGTATACTGGTCACAATTTTTGAAAAGACCACCTAGGATTGCAATCTCTTCTAACGCCAGGGGCCCATGGATTTGGGAGAACCCATTATAATCTGTAGCGCCAGAAGCGTGAGGCAGGCAGCCAGCCATATTTAACCCCTTTACCCCCGAGGGTGGTTTGCACGTTAATGACCAGGCCAATTTTTACAATTCTGACCACTGTCACTTTATGAGGTAATTACTCTGGAACGCCTCAACGGATCCCCCTGATTCTGACAATGTTTTTTCGTGACATATTGTACTTCATGATAGTGGTAACATTTCTTCAATATCACTTGCGTTTATTTGTGAAAAAATCGGAAATTTGGCGAAAATTTAGCAATTTTCAAAATGTAAATTTTTATGCCCTTAAATCAAAGAGATATGTCACACAAAATAGTTAATAATAACATTTCCCACATGTCTACTTTAAATCAGCACAATTTTGGAACAAAAATTTTGGAACAAAAATTTTTTTTTAGTAGGGAGCTATAAGGGTTAAAAGTTGATCAGCGGTTTCTCATTTTAACAACAAAATTTACAAAACCATTTTGACGTGACTTTGAGGGGCCTTTATGACAGAAATACCCAAAAGTGACACCATTCTAAAAACTGCACCCCTCAAGGTGCTCAAAACCACATTCAAGAAGTTTATTTACCCTTCAGGTGCTTCACAGGAATTTTTGGAATGTGGAAGAAAAAAATGAACATTTAACTTTTTTCACAAAAATGTTACTTTAGACACAATTTTTTTTTATTTTCGCAGGGGTAACAGGAAAAAATGGACCGCAAAATTTGTTGTGCAATTTCCCCTGAGCATGCAGATACTCCATATGTGAGGAAAAACCACTGTTTGGGCGCACGGCAGGGTTTGGAAGGGAAAGAGCGCCATTTGACTTTTTGAATGTAAAATTTGCTTGAATAATTAGCGGACACCATGTAACGTTTGGGGAGGCCCTGATGTGCCTAAACAGTGGAAACCCCCCACAAGTGAACCCATTTAGGAAACTAGACCCCTTAGGGAACTTATCTAGATGTGTGGTGAGCACCTTGAACCCCCAGGTGCTTCACAGAAGTTTATAACATTGAGCCGTAAAAATAAAATTTTCACATTTTTCCAACAAAAATGTTTTTCAGCCCCCAATTTTGCATTTTCATAAGGGTAACAGGAGAAATTGCACCATGCAATTTGTTGTGCAATTTCTCCTGAGTAAACCGATACCCCATATGCGGGGGAAAACCACTGTTTGGGCGCACGGCAGGGTTCGGAAGGGAAGGAGCGCCATTTGACTTTTTGAATGTAAAATTTGCTTGAATAATTAGTGGACGCCATGTTGCGTTTGGGGAGCCCCTGATGTGCCTAAACAGTGGAAACCCCCGACAAGTGACACCATTTTGGAAACTAGACCCCTGAGGGAACTTATCTAGATGCCAAGTGTGCACCTTGAACCCCCAGGTGCTTCACAGATGTTTATAACATTGAGCCATAAAAATAAAATTTTCCCATTTTTCCAACAAAAATGTTTTTCAGCCCCCAATTTTGCATTTTCATAAGGGTAACAGGAGAAATTGCACCATGCAGTTTGTTGTGCAATTTCTCCTGAGTAAGCCGATACCTCATATGTGGGGGAAAACCACTGTTTGGACGCACGACAGAGTTCGGAAGGGTAGGAGCACCATTTGACTTTTTGAAAATTTTGCTTGAATAATTAGCGGATGTGCCCCTGATGTGCCTAAACAGTGGAAACCCCCCACAAGTGACACCATTTTAGAAACTAGACCCCTGGAGGGGTTTAGCTTCCAAAATGGAGTCACTGGGGGGAGGGTGGGGTGGTTTCCACTATTTAGGCACATCAGGGACCCCCCAAACGCAACCTGTTACCCTTGTGAAAATGCAAAATTGGGGGCTGAAAAACATTTTTGTTGAAAAAATGTGAAAATGTTATTTTTACCGTTCAATGTTATAAACTTCTGTGAAGCACCTGGGGGTTCAGGGTGCTCACCACACATCTAGATAAGTTCCCTAAGGATTTTATCAAGGGGTATAGTGAACATTTTGAACCCAGAGGTAAGACACAGAATTTGATAACATCAGGTCATCATATTGAATAAGCTGTCATTAGTCTTGAGTGCAAGTGCTCGCTATTTGAGTTTGCATCAGGTACTAGGGTATGCACCAAGTATCGTGGGTGCTCAAGTGACATGCTCGAGTCCCTGCCCCGCATGTTTTTTTTATTAGACACCCAAAAAAAAAAACATGTGGGGATCGCTCGTGCATGGCAGGCAATCCCCGCAAGGTTTTTTTGGCTGTATAACAGCTGCAAAACATTTGGGGAGGAGTCTCGAGCATGTCACTCGAGCACCTGCCATACTCGGTGCATACCCAAGCACCCGATGCACACTCAAGTAGCGAGTACTTGCGCTCACTAGTCGCCATATCGTCGGCATTTTTTTTTCTTTACTTCTGAAAAAATCCCAACCCCAACCCGAACCTTAGCCCAACCCTAACCCTAACCTTAGCCTAACCCTAGCCCAACCCTAACCCTAGCCCAACCCTAACCCCAACCCTAGCCCAACCCTAACCCTAGCCCAACGTTAACCCAGACCCTAGCACAACCCTAGCACATCCCTAACCCTAAAGTTTATTTTTTACGCCGTTCCTCGTGTGGTATAAGTGATTAGACGACGTTATTCTTCGGGTCGGTGCAATTACAGCGATGCCAGATCAATGTTGGGTTTTTATGATTGACAGCTGTCACACACTAAAAGACGCATTTTTTTGCAAAGACTAGTTTTTGCATCGCCATATTTTGAGAGCTATAATTTTTCCATATTTCGGCCGACAGAGTCAAGTGATGGCTTGTTTTTTGCGGCACAAGTTGACGTTTTTATCGGTATCATTTTCGGGCAAATGACATTTTTTGATCGCTTTCTATTCCGATTTTTGGGAGGCAGAATAAACAAAAACCAACAATTCAGGAATTGTTTTTTTTTTTTTTTTAATGCCGTTTTGCGAGTGGTAAAATTGATAAGGTAGCTTTATTCTTCGGGTCAGTACGTTTACAGCGGTACCGCATTTTTTTTTTTAGATTTTGGCGCTTTTACACAATGAAAGCTATTTTATAGAAAAAAGAATTGTTTTTGCATCGCTTTATTCTCAGAGCTATAACTTTTTTATTTTTCTGTTGTTGGAGCTGTATTGTGGCTTGTTTTTTGCGGGACAAGATGACGTTTTCAGCGGCACCATTTTTATTTACATTAGTCTTTTTGATCTCGTTTTATTCCATTTTTTGTTTGGCGGTATGATGAAAAAACATCGTTTTATGTTTCTTTTTTTTTTTTTTTTACCGTGTTCACTAAAGGGGTTAACTAGTGGGACAGTTTATAGGTCAGGTCGTTCTGGACGCAGCGATACCAAATATGTGTACTTTTATTGTTTTTTTGTTTTTTTTCATAAGATTATTTATTTATGGGTACAATATATATATATTTTATTATTATTATTTTCATTTTTTTTTTTTATATTTTTACAATTTTTTTTTTCACTTTCTTACATTTTTATTACTTGTTCACATTGTCCCACTATGGGACTTTCACTTTTTGCAGCCTGATCGCCTGCATGGCATAGAGAGCAGCAGCTCCCTATGCTATGCAGCCTGTCAGCACTGCACATGGAGAAGTTACTTTGGCCGTGCACTGCGTATGACCAAAGCAACTTCCTGCCTCCTGGTGACCCGGATGTTGTCATGATGACGTCGGGTCACCATGGCAACATCCGGGACCGGATTCAGACGCTGCTGGACGTATCGCGCTTACCTCCTCTTGTCACCGGAATGCTGCGATCGATTTTGATCGCAGAATTTCGGGGGTTAATGTGCCGGGAGCTGTGCGGGACCGCTCCCTGCACATAGCACAGGGCGTCAGCTGTGACAATCAGCTGACACCCGGCGGCGATCTCGCCCGCACCGCTTGTGTGTGGGCGAAATCGCCAGGGCGTATTAATACGTATCAGGCCCATAAGGCCCAGGGCACAGATACGTACTATTACGCCCTGGTTCAGAAAGGGGTTAAAGGGGTATTCTCAAGTTATCTCTTGAACAGTTCATAGCTGAAATATTAGTACAACTATTTAACTTAGCATAAGTTCTGTAACACATTCGGCTATCAGTGGTTTGTTCTGAAGTGGGCAGCACGGTGGCTTAGTGGTTAGCACTACAGCCTTGCAGCAGTGGGATCCTGGGTTCAAATCCCACCAAGGACAACATCTGCAAGGAGCTTGCATGTTCTCCCCATGTTTGCATGGGTTTCCTCCAGGTTCTCCGGTTTCCTCACACATTTCAAAGATATACTGATTTAGATAGTGAGCCCCAATGGGACAGTGCTGATAAGGTATGTAAAGCGCTGGGGAATTAATGGTGCTATATAAGTGAGTAAAATAAATGAATAAATAAAGTGTACACAGCTATTACAATATTTACATATAGAGATAATAGAATTTGAAAAAGCACACGGCTCAGGACCGTGAGAGTGGTGATAAGGAAAACTGCTCTAGAAACAGCCAATGGTAGAGATTGGTGATTTTAAAAGATTTATAATAGCAGCTTATCAGAAGCTTATCAGAGGTGAGCAACTAACTGCCATATAGAAATCAAAGGACTTGAGAAGTCTTACTGGAATTGTAGGAGTTAAGTCTTCTTTTTGAAGATATCTCCAAGCACATTTGGCTAGGCTCTAGTAGCCAAGCTCCTTGGAAACCAGCTGTACACTATGTAAGATATAAACTCTCATATCAAGATAATGACAGTAGATAGAAAAAGCAACTTAATTGCAAACTTGATTATTTTCACGCTAAAGCAATTTTGTGTCACGGTTTCATAACTGACAGTGGTCTAGGGACGTTGTGAGTGACAGCTCAGCTGCCCTATGGCATCTGGAGTGTGCTGGACTGTCGGTTTTGTGAGTGACAGTTCTGTCATCCAATCTGATTCTGGGGCATGCTGGGCTGTCAGCATTTTGATTGACAGCCCTGCTGCTCAGTCTGGTCTAGGCTGCGGGCATTTAACCAGGTGCCTCTGATCCTCAAATGATTTGCAAGGTATTTAGCTAGCTAGTAGGGATGAGCGAGCCTGTACTGTTAACCCTTTCTGCGGGCACGCTCGGGTGCTCGTCGAGTATTTGCGGTGTGCTCGGCATCTATGTTAGTGTCTACACTGCTGCATGTGTCACGACTGATAGGCAATCCCTGCATGTGTCACAGCTAACAAACAAGCAATCCCTGCATGTGTCACAGTTGTCTATCAGCCGGGACACATGCAGTCACGGCGACACTAACATAGATGCCGAGCACGCCGCCATTACTCGGCGACCACCCGAGCGTGCTCGCCGAAAGGGGTTAACATTACAGGCTCGCTCATCACTAATAAATAGCTGTTAGTTGTCAGTTTCAGTTGCAGCTTTGTTTTAGGTGTGGGTGCTTGTTGTGTCTCACTTCTGATCTTGTTTATGACTTAAGACCTGTTGTGACTATTGTTGTAGATTATCCCTTCTCCTTTTGACTCGCTCTGATTTCAGGTATTTGAAGCCGAACTTGGCATCTGACTATCAGTTTGTTGTACTCCCTGCTTTTGACGTATCCTTGATCCCGCGCTGTTTCCTGACCACACCTTTGACTTACCCCTCTGTATTATAAGCCCTCCTGGTATCTGACCTCGGACCACCTGAGAACTATTTCTCACAGCTTGCCCGTGAGTAGTGACTCAGCGTCACATCTAGTAAATTGAGACTACCTATTAATTAGATCTAAGTCTTGAGAAATATCAGCGGTGCTTCTGAAAAGCATCCCAGCTCCCTGCCTGGCAGTTTCTTAAGATACAGATGGCGTTATATTATTGCAATACCCACCTGATGAAGGCTTCGGTTCGAAGCCAAAAACTGGTTTGTGCGTATACATTTTGACTTCAATAAAGTATGTTACACCTGAATCATCACCTACGTGGAAATATTTTTACTCTGACGATAACAGAGCAATCCTAGAATCCTACAGCCAGTTTCTTCAATGGCAGTTTTGTCAGCTATAGGTGACACAATGATGTTTTTGAGTCAGCTGCATCATTTAGCAGAATTCTGGGCATAAGAGGCCTATTGCGCTCATGGAAGCAGTGCTGCACATGATTGTCAGGAGGCATGTTAGTTTTTTTTTTTTTTTAAATTCTGTATTGCAGCTTATTTAATTAAATGCGGGTGAGGGTGAGCACAGTGAGTAATTGAGAGGGTGAGGTACAGTAGGTAATGAATGGAGTAAAGGGAGGAACAATGGCTAGCAAACTGGAGGGATAGGGACAGCGGCTAATAAACTAGGGTAAGAGGCACAGTTGATTTTGAATTATGGAGATAGCAGAGTAGGTAATGAAATCGGGGGAGGACAGTGGTAATCAATTGGGGGTACAAGCATATTAAGCACTGAATTGGGTGGACATAGTGTACTTAATTTATACTTTTAAAGGGAGGGGTGGCATTGTGGATTATTTTGATTTTTATTGGATGGGGAAAATCATCTAATTAATTTTAGGGGGTGCACAGTGTTGGCTTAGTAATTTATATTTTCAGTCTAGGAGGAGCACAGTGGCTAATTGTATACTTATGATGTGGACCATATTTGTACTCAAGGGCTCATTATGGGATATTTTTATTTAGTGGTTCATATATAAATAACCTTGTTATTTTCAGGGCGCTGTGAGGGAGTAAATGTATGAGGAGACAATGGAGGGACAGAGGGTATATGTGTAAGGAGACAAAAGTATGGTGTGGAAATGGTTATATATGTGCAGAAATTATAGTAATGGGGGAGTGGGTAAATGTGTGAGGAGACGACAGTATGTGGGAGGGAGTGGATAAATGTATGAGGTGACGACAGTATGGGGGAATGGGTAAATGTGTCCATAATGATAGTTCCCTTTGCATCACTCCGCAGGCTCCGTGCTTCCTTGGAGCAACTTCCCACCAAGTCACCAGCAAATTCAGAGACAAATCGTTTCCAATGCACCAGAGAGATGATTATATTCCTTTATTCATTCAAATGCATCATAAAATCAACGTTTCTGCCAGCAAGTGGCCTTTTTCAAGTTTAAACAAAATGGCAGATAAAGCTAACATACATGCAGTACACAGAGCCATTTTATATCTGGGAACCATTGTGCCACTCCTTCCGACTCCTCCCGCATGTCACTCCCATGTTACCATGGAGACTGTATACAACTGAAAGACATAGCTTTAAAACATATTACAATTTAAAAACAACACTTATATAAAATTACATAGGAAAGTAAGAAGAGTATCAGTGATGTGCAGTGCCATGTCATCTTGATACTAGGTTTATGATCTTGTTGCTGTAGTATATTGGTCCTAGAATTCAAGAGAGGAACAGGGAACTCCCCTATTATGAAAACATCAATCAGGGAATATCTCTCAAACTGAGTTGTAACTGCCCATGTAAGTGCATCAGGCATTGGTGAATAGTTAGTGGGTGTATCCAATTAGGGGTTAATAGCTCCTCCTACACCAGCTGTATGTATGCCTGGTGCTCTGATGCGACTATCATGTGATCACAGGTCACTACCCAAGGAATGGGTAAATGTGTGAGGAGACGACAGTATTTGGGTGAGTGGGTAGAGAGCAGAAAACAGTATCGGGTGAATGGGTTAATGTCTAAAGAGATAACAATGTGGTGGTTAAGGGGTAAATGTGTGAGGAGACAACAGTATGGGGTTGTGGGGTACATGTGTAAGGAGATTGTATAGAGAGGATGGGTGTAAATATGTGAGTAGACAGTATGGGGAAGTTGGGGTAAATGTGTGAGGAGACAGTATGGGGGGATAAATGTGTGAGGAGACAATACAGGTAGGGGTAAATTAGGCAAGTGTGTGAGGAGACAGAATGGGGAGAGAAATGTGTGAGGAGGCAGTATGGGGGTAAAATTGTGTTAGGGGACAATATGGGGGTAGGAAGTGTGAGAGGTCACAGTATAAACAGGTAGTGTGGGGGGCCAATATGCCGAGGGGATAGTGTGGGGGAAGAAATGTGTGAGGGACAGTATGTAAGGAGAACAGTTTGAGGGCATAGTATGGGGGAGAAAAGTGTGAGGGGGCTCGGTATAGAGACTGGGTAGTGTGCGGAGGCAGTATAGAGAGGAGTCAGTGTAGCACCCTGAGGATTCGGCTGCTACAGGGGTATCACACCTCAAGCCAGAGGTGTGGTATTCCACTCCCGGGTAAGGATGGAGTGTGGAACTGAGCTCAGTAGGCTGCATGCACTACATACATCCCATTTCCGGGGGACAGAACTACGGTACTCCCACCAGTATATGTGCAGGTACGACAGCGTCTGTCCCTGGCTGGAGTGGGAGGGGGGTGGAACATCCCAGTAGTGTAGGGGCAGATAGGGGGAGTAGTCTGGGTAAATGTAGGAGCTCATTGGGTGCTGGTCACCTGAGCTCACACATAGAGGGAGTATATAAGGTGGGCACCATCTTAGGACAGGGTCAGTCAGTCAGTCAGTCAGGGAGTCAGCAGTAACTCCAGGAGAGAAGAAGGAAGAGGGACCCAGAGGCGCAGGACGAGAGGGGACCCCAAGATCCCAGAATAAGGACAAAAGGGTGAAGGGTCGGCAAAAGGGTACCGGATCCCAAGCTGGCAGAGGCCAAAAAGAACCTTAACCAGGAACCGGAGGTTGTGGGCAGGATCTGCCACGACCCTCACCAAATCCACTAGAAAGGCACACCGAGCATAGGGTCAGGGAGCCCAGAGGAGGCTTGACCAACAAGAGACCCGAGGGAGCCGGACATAAGTGGATCCCTGGTGGGAACGGCCAGAGGAAGGGAGAGTCAGAAGGGAGCTCAGGACCACGCTCCAGAATTGCCCGGGAGTTGACCGAGTCCCGCACCTGGTGGACGCAGCACGGCTTGGGTGGTCACTGCTGTACAGAGTGACCCGAGCAACACCAGTGAGTAAAAACCCTGAAACTGCATTTCATGCCTCTGAGTCTCCTTGCTGCACCTTCACAACCACCATCCTCCACGTCTGACCCCCTGAGGCTATACCCCTCCCGTTGGGGGTTATACTACCACAGCTGCACACACACCACCAGCCTCAGCGGACCATCCTGCAGCGGCGGCCTTTTGACCGCAAATCAACGGGTGGCGTAGTCGACACTAAGAACATCTGCAAGGACTGCCGCACACTGAGTTTGACACCCTGGGCACGGACCGGGTCACAGCCACTCGGAGACTACAACCCCCATCTGATCCGGCTCCGGGTATCCCCTACAGCACTGGCCCAGGGGGCGCGTCAACTTTGGCGTAGTCGGCAGGATCACGTGCCCGCAACAACCGGGTACTGCGTGCCTGAAGAAAAATTCGCATTTACCTCAAAACGAAGTCTCCCGCCAATTCCAGAGGGTCCCCACCATCGGACACCATCTCGGATCAGTTCCCGCCATTTGCCCGTCATCTGCAGTCTTTTCCCGCCATCTGCAGTGTTTCCCGCCACTGGGAAGCGGTTCCCGCCATCTGAGAAGATTTCCCGCCTTGGCAGAGTGGACGCCATTATGGGCGTGCCAGAGGATGGCAAGAGGCCACCTCCCATCGTGGGCCAGGATCGGAAATGGCGCCAAAAGTGGAAAACCGCCCCCACCAGCAGAGACTGTGATGATTGATATGTCCATCAGCGTGAGGGAACTGCCCCTGGAACTGGCAATCACAAAGTTGCCCCAGGACCACCCTCAATGTGGGCGGATACAGAACAAAAGAGCGAAGATGGGTGCAGCTTGGAGGAGTCTGGAGAGAGCGCACCCGGAGATGAGGAGTCTGGAGAGGAGTCCAGAGAAAACACACCCGGAGATGGAGGGAGAGTCAGGCAGCACCGACCCTGTGGTCAGGAGCCTGTTGCAGGCCGCCACTCCAGCAGGCCTGCTGGAGATCCTGGCGCAGCTCCCCGGAGATCGGGAGCGTGCACAGACCGCGCTGGAGGGCCTCGCACGAAGGATGGCCCGGGTGCAGCGAGAAACACTGGCGGAGTGGACCCGAGAGATGGCCCTGCAGGCTGGAGCCTGCCAGCGAAGCATGCCACCCGCAGCGAGGAGCAAGTCCACCTCTGAGGACGGCGAAGGAGGGACGACGGCCGGAGATGACGCCGCGGAGGGAGCCGGAGAGATGAAGGCAGGTAATGGGGACGACAATATCCCGTGCCCAGAAGCCGTAAACCTGCCCCAGCTCCCCGTCGCAGAGCCCGAAGCCCCACTCACCGTTCCCGTAGCCGCTGCGTCATCGCTCCAAGCTAGGCCTCAAGCGGCCGGAGCCGCGGCCACGCCCCCTGTGACGTCACGCGCCTCGATCCAGAGCACGGCCAAGCAGGAGACGCCACCGGCCTGGTCGCAAGACCGAGTGCCCCCGGGCGCCGCAGTGCCAACAGCGCCCTCTACCTCCACTGAGCCACCGGCCTGGGCACTGGGCCAGGTAACCCCGGGCGCCGCCGTCTTCACGGTGCCCTTTACATTCAGGGTGCCCCAGGCCTGGTCGCAAGGCCTGGTGAACCCAGGCGCCGCCACCACAACAGCGCCCTCAACGTCCACAGTGCCACACCTGGGTGAAGACCTATTTGCCCAGCACACATGCCCAGATGGGCAGCCCTTTGTGTGGCCACCGGAGTACCACCATCCCCGACTCCGGAAGGAAAGACCCCTGGATGAGCCCCTGATCCCGGCTCCGGCGCCCGCCAAGACCACCCCACTCTTGTTGGAGGAAGCGCAGTTTGCGTGGGACCCCACCGGAGAAGACCTCATCGGGTTCACCGAGGAGACCCGGGCAGCCGCAGCCCAGCATGCGGAGTGCTGCCAGCAACAATTGGAGGTTTTTGCTAGAGAGCGACGAGAGAGGCGGGTCCGCGAGGAGCGGCTCCAAGTGAAGAGCGCCGAGCAGAAGAGCCGAGCCCGCAGAAACCCCCGTGCTGCCCACGGTCCCCGTGCCAGCGGGACTGTAATAAAATTCCAGTTGGAGCACGGGTGGGGTTTCATCCGGGACCACAAGACCCCCGGCGACGTCTTTGTCACCCGCAGAGACGTTGAAAGTCATCTGCCGGAGGGACACAGAGGTCGTGACCTATACCTGGGTGATGAGGTCACCTTCACCCGGCATCAGTGCGCCAAGGGCCCGTATGCCCTGCACGTGCATAGACTTACTGAGAAGGAGCTACGGGGTGAGGAGGATCAAGAGGACCCGGACGGGTCTAAAGATTACCCTCAGCCAAGAGCACACCGCCACTGATGAACTGTAAATAGAACATGTAAATAATTACCCGTGTGGGTACAGAGACTGTTGCTACAAAAGTGTAGTCCCCGTTGGGACCAGTGAACTGTTACAGTGTGTCCCATCTCCCCACAGGCTGAGGACTGTGAACAGCCATTCCTTTTCCCCACTGGCCGAGGACTGAGAGCGGCCATATTCCCCTTGTATATAGTTGCGCTTCTTAAAGTGCCCCCTACCGGTTTTATAGGAAACTGTTTTTCTTGAAGAGACTGTTACACTTTACCCGGTCACAAGTTGCTCCGTGGCCGGAGGAACAAGAATGTTTTATATGAAAAAGTTTTATGCTGATAGTATATATAGTGTTTTATATGTTTATGATGTTTTGAAAAAAAATTTTTGTATGATTTTGGATATTTTATTCTTTTACAGCCCGAGGACGTGCTGTGATTTACCAGGGGGGAATGTAGCACCCTGAGGATTCGGCTGCTACAGGGGTATCACACCTCAAGCCAGAGGTGTGGTATTCCACTCCCGGGTAAGGATGGAGTGTGGAACTGAGCTCAGTAGGCTGCATGCACTACATACATCCCATTTCCGGGGGACAGAACTACGGTACTCCCACCAGTATATGTGCAGGTACGACAGCGTCTGTCCCTGGCTGGAGTGGGAGGGGGGTGGAACATCCCAGTAGTGTAGGGGCAGATAGGGGGAGTAGTCTGGGTAAATGTAGGAGCTCATTGGGTGCTGGTCACCTGAGCTCACACAGAGGGAGTATATAAGGTGGGCACCATCTTAGGACAGGGTCAGTCAGTCAGTCAGGGAGTCAGCAGTAACTCCAGGAGAGAAGAAGGAAGAGGGACCCAGAGGCGCAGGACGAGAGGGGACCCCAAGATCCCAGAATAAGGACAAAAGGGTGAAGGGTCGGCAAAAGGGTACCGGATCCCAAGCTGGCAGAGGCCAAAAAGAACCTTAACCAGGAACCGGAGGTTGTGGGCAGGATCTGCCACGACCCTCACCAAATCCACTAGAAAGGCACACCGAGCATAGGGTCAGGGAGCCCAGAGGAGGCTTGACCAACAAGAGACCCGAGGGAGCCGGACATAAGTGGATCCCTGGTGGGAACGGCCAGAGGAAGGGAGAGTCAGAAGGGAGCTCAGGACCACGCTCCAGAATTGCCCGGGAGTTGACCGAGTCCCGCACCTGGTGGACGCAGCACGGCTTGGGTGGTCACTGCTGTACAGAGTGACCCGAGCAACACCAGTGAGTAAAAACCCTGAAACTGCATTTCATGCCTCTGAGTCTCCTTGCTGCACCTTCACAACCACCATCCTCCACGTCTGACCCCCTGAGGCTATACCCCTCCCGTTGGGGGTTATACTACCACAGCTGCACACACACCACCAGCCTCAGCGGACCATCCTGCAGCGGCGGCCTTTTGACCGCAAATCAACGGGTGGCGTAGTCGACACTAAGAACATCTGCAAGGACTGCCGCACACTGAGTTTGACACCCTGGGCACGGACCGGGTCACAGCCACTCGGAGACTACAACCCCCATCTGATCCGGCTCCGGGTATCCCTAACAACATGGCCCAGGGGGCGCGTCATCAGTATGCGGGGACATTGTGAGGGCACAATATAGAGGGGACAGTATGCAAATGGGAGGGGTGTGTGAAGAGGGTGAACAGTATAGAAACTAAGCAGTATTAGGGGAACACAGTGTGAGGGGACACAGTGTGAAGAGGGGCCCAGTATGGAAAGGATATGGCAGTGTGGAGGGCATGTACCATAAGGACATTGTAGGTGTCAAATTTTGTGCAGAGAGCACATTAAGGGCCTTTAATCAGTGGCACAGCGTAGGGCAAATATTTTTATTCACGAGCATTGTAATCGATCACTCTATTAAGCATTGTGCTGAATTAATGTACTAATGGTTGTTCTAGTGATGTATTCATGTACTGATGGAGGTTTTGGTGATGCATTTCTGTTCTGCTGGTGGTTCTGGTGATGTATTCCAGTATTGATGGTGCTTGTGATGCAGTATTCATGTATTGATGCTGGTTCTGGGCATGTATTCCTGTAGTGGTGGTGGTTGTGATGCTATTCCTGTGTTTGGTTCTGAGGCAGTACACATGTAACAATCCAAAACTTGTCAGATAACATGATACATAGCCATGTTAATAAAGTATTGTGCCGTGAGACAAGTTAAGGATTACTACATCTGTATTCATGTTAGGAGAATCAGTTAAAAAAATTAAACAGAGTAGCATGCAAGATCCTAACAGTGTGTAATACATTTACTGTCAGGATTCAGTTCTGCTTGCCTGTTACAACAGTTCTCACATGACCACTAGTGATGAGTGAGCATGTTCTGTTAACCCTTTTGGCGAGCATGCTCGGGTGCTCGCCGAGTATCTTCAGCGTGCTTGGTTGTTATGTTTGAGTCACTCCTGTGCATGATTTGCGACTGACAGCTTTAATACATGTGAGGAATGCCTAATAAACAGGCATTCCTCACATGAAATAAAGCTGTCAAACAGTCGCAAATCATGCGCACAGAGTGACTCAAATATAACACCCGAGCACACCGAAGATACTCAGAAAACACCCGAGCATGCTCGTAAATCTCGAGTAACGAGCATGCTCACTCATCACTAATGACCACTCATGACTGATCATATGACGACTACTCTAATTACTTAAGCTATGTAAAGGAAGGGAAGGAGGAGTGCCAAACTTAATGTTTTCCCCAGGTGCAGGAAAACCTAGACTCGCCTCTGCTACTTGTGTCTCACCTTTCTGTATGTGAAGCCACTTTATCTGAAGTGAAGAAGTAAAAGGAAAGCAGGCATAGCCGGTAATTAAAATCTTATTTGAGAAAGATAAGTGGATAAGGGTGTGTAGCTCTGGGTAGGGTGGTGGTGGTGGGCACAGGAAACATCAACCCCCAATTTATAATACAAAAAAGCAAACAAAGACCTGCACCCCATTAGTATTAAATTAATGTACTGGTGTACAAATACTCAGATCGAATAACATACAAACATATACAGTACAGACCAAAAGTTTGGACACACCTTCTCATTTAAAGAAATTTCTGTATTTTCATGACTATGAAAATCGTACATTCACACTGAAGGCATCAAAACTATGAATTAACACATGTGGAATTATATACTTAACAAAAAAGTGTGAAACAACTGAAAATATGTCTTATATTCTAGGTCCTTCAAAGTAGCCACCTTTGGCTTTGATGACTGCTTTGCACACTCTTGATGAGCTTCAAGAGGTAGTCACCGGAAATGGTTTTCCAACAATCTTGAAGGAGTTCACAGAGATGCTTAACACTTGTTGGCCCTTTTGCCTTCACTCTGCGGTCCAGCTCACCCCAAACCATCTCGATTGGGTTCAAGTCTGGTGACTGTGTAGGCTAGGTCATCTGGCTTAGCACCCCATCACTCTCCTTCTTGGTCAAATAGCCCTTACACAGCCTGGAGGTGTGTTTGGGGTCATTGTCCTGTTGAAAAATAAATGATGGTCCAACTAAATGCAAACCGGATGGAATAGCTTGCCGCTGCAAGATGCTGTGGTAGCCATGCTGGTTCAGTATGCCTTCAATTTTGAATAAATCCCCAACAGTGTCACCAGCAAAGCACCCCCACACCATTACACCTCCTCCTCCATGCTTCACGGTGGGAACCAGGCATGTAGAGTCCATCCGTTCACCTTTTCTGCGTCGCACAAAGACACGGTGCTTGGAACCAAAGATCTCAAATTTGGACTCATCAGACCAAAGCACAGATTTCCACTGGTCTAATGTCCATTCCTTGTGTTCTTTAGCCCAAACAAGTCTCTTCTGCTTGTTGCCTGTCCTTAGCAGTGGTTTCCCAGCAGCTATTTTACCATGAAGGCCTGCTGCACAAAGTCTCCTCTTAACAGTTGTTGAAGAGATGTGTCTGCTGCTAGAACGCTGTGTGGCATTGACCTGGTCTCTAATCTGAGCTGCTGTTAACCTGCGATTTCTGAGGCTGGTGACTCAGATAAACTTATCCTCAGCAGCAGAGGTGACTCTTGGTCTTCCTTTCCTGGGGCGGTCCTCATGTGAACCAATTTCTTTGTAGCGCTTGATGGTTTTTGCAACTGCTCTTGGGGACACTTTCAAAGTTTGCCCAATTTTTCGGACTGACTGACCTTCATTTCTTAAAGTAATGATGGCCACTCGATTTTCTTTACTTAGCTGATTTCTTCTTGCCATAATACAAATTCTAACAGTCTATTCAGTAGGACTATCAGCTGTGTATCCACCAGACTTCTGCACAACACAACTGATGGTCCCAACCCCATTTATAAGGCAAAAAATCCCACTTATTAAACCTGACAGGGCACACCTGTGAAGTGAAAACCATTTCCGATGACTACCTCTTGAAGCTCATCAAGAGAATACCAAGAGTGTGCAAAGCAGTCATCAAAGCAAAAGGTGGCTACTTTGAAGAACCTAGGATATAAGACATATTTTCAGTTGTTTCACACTTTTTTGTTAAGTATATAATTCCACATGTGTTAATTCATAGTTTTGATGCCTTCAGTGTGAATGTACAATTTTCAAAGTCATGAAAATACAGAAAAATCTTTAAATGAGAAGGTGTGTCCAAACTTTTGGTCTGTACTGTAGATACGCTAAGCTCCAACACTGCCATAGACGTAAGCTACTTAGTTAACATTTTTTTTTTATCAAAAACTGCAAAAGTCATCCAACCATATCAAGGTGTCCCTTTCATATGGATTGTCCCTACCACTTATGTCTCACCTCGCTATGTGCCAAGACAAGTCTCATCAACCCACCTTTCACAAGTTATACCTGCTTTCCTTTCACTTCCCCAGGTTAGATGAAGCCTGGCTCGGCACATAAAGAGGTGAGATCTCCATAGCTTAAAAGTCTGGCGGCGGACCATTACAATGTAAGTGACTAGTCCAGCAAAGTCCCTGGCCTGCTTCTCTATACATATGAGAAAGACCTGATAATCACCTGGAGTGGTGTAGTGGGGCGGTTATGGACCAATGAAGTTTATTCCTATGTGCCCTGGCCAGATTTTTTTATGAGTGTGACTTTTTTTTACCATTGGGGTTCCTACAGTGGCTCTTCCACCAATTTGTCCTTGTGTCAATACTTTGGGATTTTTTGGTATGTTGTTTTTTTAAAATATTTGGGACTTAATAAAGCTTAAATATTTTAAATCAATCAGTGTTATAATTTCAGTCCTGGTACACATTTTGTTTTGGGGTTTTCAATACAAAGAAGACAAAGATATTGACTATTGCCAGGTACGACAGGGACACATTTGAGATGGACGGCAATGAACTGGAAATGGTAAAGGACTTCAACCTACTCGGATAAATGATCACTCGAGATGCAAAGACGACATCGGAAGTCAATAGGAGAATAGCTATGGGCAAATCAACAATGAAGTCATTAGACAAGGACTAATCGAGGAGCATTTCACTGGCGACAAAGACACGGCTCATACATAGTCTGGGTTTTTATGTACTAAGATATGGATGCAAAAGCTGGACGATAAACAAACAAGACAGAAGAAGAATCAATGCTTTTGAAATGTGGTGCAGAAGAAGGATGTTATCAATACCATGGATGGCATGAAAAACAAACAAATTAATTTTGGAACAAATCGAGCCAGACATGTCACTCGAAGCAAGGATCACCAAGCTACGACTTGCCTACTTTGGACACATCATACAAAGAGAGCAATCACTGGAGAAGGATATCATGGTCGGAAGAATAAAAGGAACAAGGTGAAGAGGAAGACCAGCAACTCGATGACTTGATACAATTAAGATAACAGAGGAGCAGACCCCAGTGGACCTATTTAGGCTTGCACAAGAGAGATCTTACTACAGATCGTTCATCCATCAAGTCGCCATGGCTCGAGATCGAACCAAATGCTATTAAATAATAATATATGTAGTATGTACTGTGGAGCTGTGATATAGTATTTAGTGTGGAGCTGTGCTTGTGTTTATAATATGTACTGGGGAGTACACACTATATAATATTTAGCATTTACAAAATACAGATACTGAGAATTACACCCAGCATACAGGACAGGAAAAGTGGTGCAGTGAAGTGTATTTATACAAAATAATACAGAAACTGAGAATTACACCCAGTATACAGGACAGGAGAAGTGCTACTGTACAGTGTATATACAGAATAATACAGATACTGAGAATTACACCCAGTATACAGGACAAGAGAAGTGGTACTGTGCAGTGCATATATACAGAATAATACAGAGACTGAGAATTACACCCAGTATACAGGACAGGAGAAGTGCTACTGTACAGTGTATATACAGAATAATACAGATACTGAGAATACACTCAGTATACAGGACAGGAAAAATGGTGCAGTGCAGTGTATTTATACAAAATAATACAGAAACTGAGAACTACACTCAGTATACAGGACAGGAGTAGTGGTACTGTGCAGTGTCTATATACAGAATAATACAGATACTGAGAATTACACCTAGTATACAGGGCAGGAGAAGTGGTACTGGGAAGTGTATTTATGCAGAATAATACAGATACTGAGAATTACACCCAGTACAAAGGACAGGAGAAGTGGTACTGTACAGTGTATATACAGAATAATACAGAAACTGAGAATTACACTCAGTATGCAGGACAGCAGAAATATATACAGTACAGACCAAAAGTTTGGACACACCTTCTCATTTAAAGATTTTTCTGTATTTTCATGACTTTGAAAATTGTACATTCACACTGAAGGCATCAAAACTATGAATTAACACATGTGGAATTATATACTTAACAAAAACGTGTGAACCAACTGAAAATATGTCTTATATTCTAGGTTCTTCAAAGTAGCCACCTTTTGCTTTGATGACTGCTTTGCACACTCTTGGCATTCTCTTGATGAGCTTCAAGAGGTAGTCACCGGAAATGGTTTTCACTTCACAGGTGTGCCCTGTCAGGTTTCATAAGTGGGATTTCTTGCCTTATAAATGGGGTTTGGAACATCAGTTGTGTTGTGCAGAAGTCTGGTGGATACACAGCTGATAGTCCTACTGAATAGACTGTTAGAATTTGTATTATGGCAAGAAAAAAGCAGCTAAGTAAAGAAAAATGAGTGACCATCATTACTTTGAGAAATGAAGGTCAGTCGGTGCGAAAAATTGGGAAAACTTTGAAAGTGTCTCCAAGTGCAGTTGCAAAAAACATCAAGCGCTACAAAGAAACTGGCTCACATGAGGACCGCCCCAGGAAAGGAAGACCAAGAGTCACCTCTGCTTCTGAGGATAAGTTTATCCGAGTCACCAGCTTCAGAAATCGCAGGTTAACAGCAGCTCAGATTAGAGACCAGGTCAATGCCATACAGAGTTCTAGCAGCAGACACATCTCTTCAACAATTGTTAAGAGGAGACTTTGTGCAGCAGGCCTTCATGGTAAAATAGCTGCTAGGAAACCACTGCTAAGGACAGGCAACAAGCAGAAGAGACTTGTTTGGGCTAAAGAATAGTGTTGAGCGAACATGCTCGACACTGCTCGGTACTCGCCCGAGCATGTTTGGCGCTCTTTACAGAGCCAATGAACATGCAGGGATTGCCAGCCAGTCACTGTAATGCCGCAGCCATGTTGTTTGTGGGTATTACAGTGATTGGCTGGCCGCACAGCGTCACCTCGAGTATTTAAAACCGGGCGCCACCATCTTGGACACAGTCGCTCCGGATCAGACAGTGTAGGGACAGCGCTGCTGATTTAGGGAGAGATATATCCTGCAAAATAGTTAGTGTAGGGTCTGTAAAGGCTGCCAGATCAAACAAACAGTCCTTCTCAGGACTAATATCCATCCCAGGTATATCAGGCAGGCAGGCAGGCTGTATAGGAGACGCAGTGGTTATACCAGCAAACGCTGCATTACAGTCCTGTGTGCTGCTCCTGTTGCTGAAATTGCTGGACTTAGCTCCAGGTCCCGGGGGCCAGGAAAAATCCTTTTTTTTAATCTAAATCCTCTTTTTTTTTTCCTCCTTCACAATGTACAAATACCCATCTTATTAACCTTTTGGTGTCCCCCCACCCCCCCCCCCAAAAAAAAGTGTGCCTCTGATTTTTCAGACACAAATATATCTGTTGAAAATAGTCTGGTGTAGGCCAGAGAAATAGAAGTGTGGTTTTGCAGTTCTATGGGCCATTTGTATCTAAAAAAAACAGTTTGAGTGTGTCGCTCACTGTTCAGCTGCAAATATATATATTTAAAAAAGTCTGGTATACACCAGTAAATTATTACTGTGGTTTTGCTGTTCCACGGTAAAACATCTCTATTATCCTGTTTTTGGCATTTTTTGCTGTATAAAAATAATAATAGTGTCTCCCTGATTTTTCAGACACAAATATATCTGTTGAAAATAGTCTGGTGTAGGCCCGAGAAATACAAGTGTGGTTTTGCAGTTCCACGGTTCAAACCTCTGTATTATCCACTTTTGGGCCATTTGTATCTAAAAAAAACAGTTTGAGTGTGTCGCTCACTGTTCAGCTGCAAATATCTCTATTTAAAAAAGTGTGGTATACCCCAGTAAACAATAACTGTGGTTTTGCCATCCCACGGTAAAAAATCTCTATTATTCAGGTTTTCGTAGTTTTTTCCGTAAAGAAAAACAGTAGTGTCTCCTGACTGTTGTGACACAAAAATATATCTGTTGAAAATAGTCTTGTGTAGGCCTGACATCCCAGTGTGGTTTCGCAGTTCCACAGGTCAAATCGCTGTACTATCCAGTTTTGGGCCTTTGGTATCTAAAAAAAAAGCAGTTTGAGTGTGTCGCTCACTGTTCAGCCGCAAATATCTCTATTTAAAAAAGTGTGGTATACCCCAGTAAACAATAACTGTGGTTTTCCTCTTCCACGGTTCTAATCTACTCTTTATTACCCTTTTTCCATTGATAGTGCAAGTGTAAGCTATTTTACTTAATTTACAATGGGCAAGGCGCGTGGCAAGGGACGTGGAAGTGGACGTTCTGGTGATGGTTCGTGCAGAGGACGGGGCCGTGGCCAAGGTGAAAATGTGCCACAACCAACAGCCACATCTTCTCGCTCCCACTTCTTGACCGAATTACTAGGGAAGCACAGAACAACACCAGTATTGAGAACTGATCAGTGTGAACAGGTTATTAATTGGATAGCAGACAATACTTCCAGTTACCTGGGCACCACCACCTCCGGTCTGTCTTCCACACGGTCAACTCTTAGTAGCCGTGAGTCTCGACCGCATACTCCTCCTCACCCTGATGCTCCTTCCTCCCACCATGCCAAGTGTCGTCAGACAGCAAGTGATCCCACACTTGGACACTCTGAAGAGCAGTTCACTGGTCCATTTCCATATTTGGGCCCCTCGCCTGATACGCTTGAAGTGGTGGAAGAGGAGATCCCATGTTGCGATGCCCAAATATTTGAACCGCCACGGCCACAGGAAGTCGACGTTGGCAATCTGTCACAAGAGGTGGACGATGATGAGACACAATTGCCAGGAAGTGAGGAGGAGGATCGTGGTGCGCAAGTAGAAGAGGAGGAGGTGGTGGATGATCTAGTAACTGACCCAACGTGGAAGGAGGACATGCAGAGTGAGGCCAGCAGCACACAGGGGGAGGGAGGCAGAGTACCCCAACAGGCAGGAAGAAGCAGTGTGGTGGCCGCAGACAGAAGGCAGGCAACCGTTCCCCGTAACACCAACACGAGGGACGTTGCCAGTACAAGCGGTAGGTCTTCCAGAGTCTGGAATTTTTTTAAAGACTCTGCTGATAACCACAAAAAGGCCATATGTTCCACCTGCCATGCCAGCATCAGCAAGGGTGACAAAACTACCAGCCTGACCACCACCAGCATGATCAGGCACATGGCAGCAAAGCACCCGACTTTGTGGGGCGAAACCCAGGGTCCACGACCAGTGTCAGCGGGTGTCACCACTGCTTCTTCCACTATTGTGCGTGCAATAGAACCCCCTGTTGAGTGTGCAAGGCAATCCCCTGTCCATACTGCATGTAAAGATGCCCCCTCCTCTCAGTCTTCACTTGTTATGGCAGTTTCTCAAGAAACAGCATCAACGTCCACGTCCACGTCCCACCGCAGCATTCAATTGTCCATATCCCAGACGTTTGAACGAAAGCGTAAATTCGCAGCTAACGCCCCACAGGCCACAGTCCTAAATTCGCACATTTCACGACTGCTTGCATTGGAAATGCTGCATTTTAGGCTGGAGGAGACGGAATCCTTCCGCAATCTTATGGCGGTGGCCGTCCCTCGGTACTCGGTCCCCAGCCGACACTATTTTGCCCGGTGTGCCATCCCCGCACTACACAAGCACGTGTCCCAAAGCATCTGCCGTGCCCTCAACAACGCAGTTACTGGGAGAGTCCACCTGACAACGGACACGTGGACAAGTGCTTGTGGCCAGGGACGGTACATCTCTCTGACGGCACACTGGGTAAACATAGTGGAAGCCGGGACCCAGTCGGACCTTGGGACGGAACACATCCTCCCCACACCGAGGATTGCGGGCCCTATGTCAGTCAGACTTGCCCCCACAGTGTACAGCTCCTGCGCATCCTCCTCCTCCTCATGTTCAGCCTCCATCTCAGATATCACCACATCAGTTACAAGCTGGAAGCATTGCAGTACTGCCTCCGCCAAGCGGCAACAGGCTGTGCTGAAACTCATAAGCTTAGGTGATAAACCTCACACTGCTTGTGAGTTGTGGACAGCTGTGAAAGAGCAGGCAGATCTGTGGCTGAGACCGCTGAACCTACATCCCGGCATGGTCGTGTGTGACAATGGCCGTAACCTGGTGGCGGCTCTGAGGCGAGGTGAGATCACACACGTACCATGCCTGGCTCATGTGCTTAACCTCATGGTTCAGCGGTTTCTTAAATCGTACCCCGAGTTGCCAGATCTGCTCGTGAAAGTACGCCGCCTGTCAGCTCATTTTCGCAAGTCGGCTACAGCTTCCGCCGCCCTTGCTGTGTTGAAGCAGCGTTTGCAGCTTCTGGCACACCGACTGGTGTGTGATGTCCCCACACGTTGGAACTCTACCCTCCACATGTTGCAAAGGATTTGTGAGCAGAAGAGAGCAGTTGTGGAGTACCCGCTGCAACAAGGCGGTCGATATTCAGGTCAGACTCCACACATAAGACCTCAGGAGTGGACCTGGATGTCTGACATATGTAAAATCCTGACAAACTTTGAGGAGGCCACCAAGATGGTGAGTGGCGATGACGCCATCATTAGTGTCAGCATCCCACTTGTCTGTCTTTTGCAACGCTCTCTGCAGAGAATTAAAGAGGAGGCATTGCAGCCAGAGTATGAGGAGATGGATCAAGAAGCCGTAGCGGGCGATTACACACAGCCCAGCCTCATCTCATCCCAACATTCATTGGGGGACAATGAGGGAGAGGAGGAGGAGGAAGAACAGGAGCTGCTATCATGCATTGTAGTACCTGTACAAGTGTCATACCGTCGGTTCAGCGTGGGTGGCCTGAGGACAGGGGGGAGGAGGAAGAGGAGGAGGAGGAGAGCATGGTCAGTCGTCATCTTGGTGAGGACACGGAAATCTTGCCCGTTACCAGTCTGGCACGCATGGCTGACTTTATGTTACGCTGCCTTAACCGTGACCCTCGCGTTGTCAAAATGTTGGGTGACAGTCATTACTGGTTGGTGACACTTGTAGACCCCCGCTACAAGGAGAACTTTCACTCGCTTATTCCTGAGGTGGAGAGGTCTACAAAAATGGGGCAATACCAGAAGGCCCTTGCAGCAGAACTCTTAAAAAAATCCCATCTGAACACGCTAGCGGCAGAGGTCACAGTTCGTTGCCCAACCAAGGCGTACAGGCGAGAGAGATGCAACTCCAATCCAGCAGAGGCAGGGGAACACGGGCAATGTTCTGGGACAGTTTTCTGACACCCGCCCAGCTTACAGGCCCTGAGGCGTGGGGTACTCTCATAAGGAGTGGAAAGTTTCAAAAGATGGTGAGGGAGTACCTTGCCGATCGTACCAGCGTCCTCCGTGATTCCTCTGTGCCTTTCAATTATTGGGTATTCAAGCTGGACACTTGGAATGAACTCGCTCTGTACGCCTTGGAGGTCCTGGCCTGCCCTGCCGCTAGCGTGTTATCGGAGCGTGTTTTTAGTGCCGCTGGGGGAATTATAACTGATAAGCGCACTCGCCTGTCAACTGACAATGCTGACAAGCTGACCCTTATCAAAATGAACAAGGGCTGGATTGGGCCAGACTTCTCATCACCACCAAATGACAGCAGAGTAACATAAAGTCAAATCCACTGTGTTATTTCGGGAGGTGTATTCACATGCACCGCTTCACACCCACACATGGGTATACGCTTCCTCGTTTCGGCTGTTTAATCTTCTTCTCCTTATCCTCAGCCTCCACCACCACTATACAACCAGGGTGCCAGCATTGCAAGTTCATCCGTCCTAATTTTTGGCAGCTTTTGCTGGGAAAGCATAAACAAATACTATGGGACACCCACTCCCCAATAATGGGACTTATGTTTGTAATATGCTGTACTGCATGGCTCTTGTAAGGGGCATTGCAAGTTGCTCCGTCCTAATTTTTGGCAGCTTTTGCTGGGAAAGCATAAGCAAATACTATGGGAGACCCACTCCCCAATAATGGGACTTATGTTTGTAATATGCTGTACTGCATGGCTCTTGTAAGGGGCATTGCAAGTTGCTCCGTCCTAATTTTTGGCAGCTTTTGCTTGCAAGGCATAAGCAAATACTATGGGACACCCACTCCCCAATAATGGGACTTATGTTTGTAATATGCTGTACTGCATGGCTCTTGTAAGGGGCATTGCAAGTTGCTCCGTCCTAATTTTTGGCAGCTTTTGCTTGCAAAGCATAAGCAAATACTATGGGACACCCACTCCCCAATAATGGGACTTATGTTTGTAATATGCTGTACTGCATGGCTCTTGTAAGGGGCATTGAAAGTTGCTCCGTCCTAATTTTTGGCAGCTTTTGCTTGCAAGGCATAAGCAAATACTATGGGACACCCACTCCCCAATAATGGGACTTATGTTTGTAATATGCTGTACTGCATGTGACGCGCCCCCTGGGTCATGTGTACACGTGTGTGGGATACCCGGTGCCGGGTCTCTGGGGTCTGTAGTCTCCGTGGCGGTGACCCGGTCCCGTGGCTCAGGCTGGTCAAACCAGTGGCAGTCTTTCTTAGGTTTTGAGGTTAATTGTCCGACTACGCCACCCGTGGATTGCGGTCAGGGAGTACCACCGCTGCGAGGCAGACCGCTGAGGCTGGTGTGTGCGCAGCATAGAATGGGATAACTCCCCTCGGGAGGAGTATAGCCTCAGGGCAGTGAGTGTGTATGATGGGGGTGATGGTGCACGAGCGCAGCAGGAACGATTCAGAGTCTTTGCAGTGCAGTTCAGGGTCTTTACTGTTGATTATAAGGTAGACCCTCCCGGGAGTACTGGCTAGCATAAGAGGCCTGGTCAGTCTGTGAGCAAGCAGGAGTTCCCCTGGCCAGGTGGAGTTGTAGGCCTCCCCATCTGTCTGCACTCTTCCTGGCTACCTTGCTGTAAGCGGGTAGAAGTAGCCCACGTCCCTGAGTGTACCGTGTAGTGCTCACCCGTATGGCTGGTGACTTGGGGCCTTCTGTTAGCCTCCGCTCCACGACGGCGGTGCTGGTCCCTTGCTTGTGACTGAGCCTCTGGGCTTCTATGGCCGGCTGGTTTCTGCTGCTGGATATATAAGTCCTCACAGCTTCGGACTCCTGTGTCCGGTTCCTATTGTCTTCTGCCAGGGCGAGCTCTGCTCAGCTTCCAGCCCCTGGTCTTTAGCTCCTAGCTCCTACAGAGCTCCTTGCTGTTACTTTCCCTTGCTCTCACTCTGACTCTGACTGTTCTCTGACTCACTCAACCCCGCCCCAGATCCAGTTTATAAGGGCAGAATCCTCCCCTCCCAGGACTGGGGCAGGAGGATGTTGCATGTTTAAGGGATCCTGACCAGGAAACCTCCCACTTGCTCTCCGACGTAATATCTCTATTACTGTGGTGACCAGACCCCTGGGGTGCCACACATGGCTCTTGTAAGGGGCATTGCAGTTCCTCATAATTTTTGGAAAGCCTTCCATTCACTGCTTAGGCCAACAGTGCACGGGAGACCCAGTTGCTATAAATCGAAAAAAAGGGTTTATTTAACGCCCTCTGACCTCCATGTCATTTCCAAGGGGCATTGGAGTGGCTCGAAATTTTTGGTAGGCATTGCACTCACTGTATGCCCTATAACTGTGTAGCCGAACCGCTCCTTTTGTTACAGAAACATATCCTACAAGACATATCTGGTTGACTGGCCTGATATTGATGTGAATGATCCCTGTTCCTCCTGCTCTTTCTCCTTTGCCACCACCTCATCCATCATTTATCACCTGAAGCTTTGTTTTAACGGGAGTCATAGAACTGGGATAGTAGCAGGAAAACATCCAGCAATCCTCGGAGGAGGTAGGATATGCGCCAAAACTCGGACCACCTCAGGCCTAGCCGCTACTACATACATGCGCTTGCATTCCAAGAAAACAAAGCAGATGCTAACTTCTATCATCATCATCATGCTCCTCACCTAGGCACTCTCAACTCCCCTGATGGAGAAGCCAGGGCCCACCGGAGGAGTCTGGTTCTCTGGTGGGCTCGTCCAATGCTGCCCTAAAGCAGGCCAGGCTAAGAAAAGTGTAGGGGAAGGTGACAGGAGAAATCAGGGCGGCTGCGGACCGAGTATGGACACCTGGCCACCACCTGGCGGCTGGGGACCGAGCATGGACACCCGGCCGCCGGGCGGCTGGGGACAGAGTATGGATACCTCGCTGCCGAAGCGGCCATGAGGTAGTGGCCAGCTTCGGCCTCCTCCAAACTAAAAGGCCCCATTTCAAGTGAAAGCTAGCAGTATGGTATTGCAGCCTGCGGGTGGGTGGGTGGTTGGCTGCATATTTTCGCTTGCATTGCAAGGAATGGGGGAGGTACAATTGAACACTGCCCTGGGACAAGGACTTGCACGGGGATAGTTGCAAGTCTGCATCTTCTGATGCGGCAAGGATCTCTTCTGATGGGCACACTTTTAGACAGTGACCTGGGGGTCAGAGATGCTTCCAGGGGTCTTCCCCATGCTGATCCCTTGTCTTTTCAGCACTGTATGCATGTGTCACACAGCACATGGCCAGATAAGGTTGTAAAATGTTAAAATGACATTTCCCAGTGAACGCATTTGTCACGGTTGAAAGCAATGCAAAAGTGCAAAAACGCATGAAAAATGCTACTTGTGAACATAGCCCAAGGTGTGGAGGCGTATTTTTGTTTTTGGTTATTTATTTTACCTTATACACAAGTTTTTACCCTGGAAAGGAAATTCCTTAACATATTTCACAGGAAAACCGTTTCAGTTTCGTTTTTGAACGTTTTATTGTGAGCCCGCAAAAGTGGCTTAATACCTCTGACCACGTTGTTGACAGCAGTGACCTGGGGGTCAGAAATGCTTCCAGGGGCGATCCCCATGCTGCCCCCATGTCTTTTGAGCACTGTCACAATCGTTTTGGGCACTTTTTAGGCTTTCTACAGACTGCCGGGGGTGTTGCCGCAAAAATGCTCGGGTCTCTCATAGACTAACATTGGGCTCGTTGCTCGGGTCGTGCACCCGAGTATCACGGTAAGCTCGGCCCGAGCTTCGAGCACCCGAGCATTTTAGTGATCGCTCAACACTATCAGTCGTCATCTTGGTGAGGACACGGAAGTCTTGCCCGTTACCAGTCTGGCACCCATGGCTGACTTTATGTTACGCTGCCTTAACCGTGACCCTCGCATTGTCAAAATGTTGGGTGACAGTCATTACTGGTTGATGACACTTTTAGACCCCCTCTACAAGGAGAACTTTCACTCTCTTATTCCTGAGTTGGAGAGGTCTACAAAAATGGGGCAGTACTAGAAGGCCCTTGCTGCAGAACTATTAAAAAAATTCCCATCTGAACACGGTAGCGGCAGAGGTCACAGTTCGCTGCCCAACTAAGGCATACAGGTGAGAGAGACGCAACTCCAATCCAGCAGAGGCAGGGGAACACTGTCAATGTTCTAGGAAAGTTTTCTGAGACCTGCCCAGCTTACAGGCCCTGAGGCGCAGGGTACTCTCACAAGGAGTGGAAAGTTTCAAAAGATGGTGAGGGAGTACCAGCGTCCTCCGTGATTCCTCTGTGCCTTTTAATTATTGGGTATCCAAGCTGGACACTTGGAATGAACTCGCTCTGTACGCCTTGGAGGTCCTGGCCTGCCCTGCCGCTAGCGTGTTATCGGAGCGTGTTTTTAGTGCCGCTGGGGGAATTATAACTGATAAGCGCACTCGCCTGTCAACTGACAATGCTGACAAGCTGACCCTTATCAAAATGAACAAGGGCTGGATTGGGCCAGACTTCTCATCACCACCAAATGACAGCAGAGTAACATAAAGTCAAATCCACTGTGTTATTTCGGGAGGTGTATTCCCATGCATCGCTTCACACCCACACATGGGTAAACGCTTCCTCATTTCGGCTGTTTTTTGCTCTTCTCCTTATCCTTAGCCTCCACGACCACTATACCACCAGAGTGACTGTGGTCCATGTTGCCAGCATTGCAAGTTCCTCTGTCCTAATTTTTGGCAGCTTTTGCTTGGAAGGCATAGGCAAAGACTATGGGAGACCCACTCCCCAATAATGGGAATAATGTTTTTAATATGCTGTACTGCATGGCTCTTGTAAGGGGCATTAAAATCGTCTTGTTAAGCTACTGTCACCTCCACATCTCTTCCAAGGGTCGTTAACATTGTCTTTTTATTCCACTGCGACCTCCACCACTCTTCCAAGGGGCATTAAAAGCGTCTTGTTAAGCTACTGTGACCTCCACGTCTCTTCCACAGGGCGTTAATATTGTCTTTTTATTCCACTGTAACCTCCACCACTCTTCCAAGGGGCATTGATATTGTCTTTTTATTCCACTGCGACCTCCACCACTCTTGCAAGGGGCATTAAAACCGTCTTTGTTAAGCTACTGTGACCTCCACGTCTCTTCCACGGGGCGTTGATATTGTCTTTTTATTCCACTGTAACCTCCACTACTCTTCCAAGGGGCATTAAAACTGTCTTGTTAAACCACTCTGAACTCCACGTCTCTTCCAAGGGGCATTAAAACCATCTTGTTAAGCTACTGTGACCTCCACATCTCTTTCAAGGGGCATTAAAACTGTCTTGTTAAACCACTCTGAACTCCACGTCTCTTCTAAGGGGCATTAAAACCGTCTTGTTAAGCTACTGTGACCTCCACATCTCTTTCAAGGGGCATTAAAACTGTCTTGTTAAACCACTCTGAACTCCACAGCTCTTCCAAGGGGCATTGACATGTTGTTTTAAATTACCTCTAACCTCCACGACTCTTGCAACGGGCATTGCATTTCCTCCTAATTTTTGTCAGCTTTTGCTTTTCAATGCATAGGCGAACACTAAGGGAGACCCACTCCCCAATAATGGGTAGAAGGTTTTTAATATGCTGTAATCCACGTCTGTTTCAAGGGGCATTGCAGTGCCTAATAATTTTTGGAAAGCCTTCCATTCCCTGCTTAGGCCAACAGTGTACAGGAGACCCAGTTGCTATAAATGGAAAAAACAGTTTAGTTAAGGCCCTCTGACCTCCATGTCACTTCCAAGGGGCATTGGAGTGCCTCGAAATTTTTGGTAGGCATTGCATTCACTGTATGCCTTATAACTGTGTAGCTGAACCGCTCCTTTTGGTACAGAAACATATCCTACAAGACATGTGTGGTTGGCTGGCCTGATATTGATGTGAATGGTCCCTGTTCCTCCTGCTCTTTCTCCTTTGCCACCACCTCATCCATCATTCATCACCTGAAGCTTTGTTTTAACGGGAGTCATAGAACTGGGATAGTAGCAGGAAAACATCCAGCAATCCTCGAAGGAGGTAGAATATGCGCCAAAACGCTGACCACCTCAGGCCTAGCTGCTACTACATACATGCGCTTGCATTCCAAGGAACAGAAAGCTTAGGAGGTGGATGGCCTCATGATCATGAATAATTTACTCGTTGTGTAGGAGGCCGACCACTGCTGCTGTCTACCTTCTGAACTTTGTGTTGAAGCCTGATTGACCCAGGACCCGCAATCCTCTATGTCTGGAGGACGTGTTGCATCCCAGTGTCCAACTGTGTCCCGGCTTCCACAATATTAACCCAGTGTGAAGGCGTCAGTGAGATGGACCATTCCTGGCCACATTCACTTGTCCACGTGTTTGTGGTAAGGCTGTCCTTCCCACTAAATGCACTGGGGAGGGCACAGGTAATGTTTTGGTATGCGCGCTTGTGTATAAGGCGCACCGGGACAAATAGGGGCGGCTGGGGACCGTTTATGGACACCCGGCCACCCCCACGCGGCTGGGGACTGTGTGTGGGCACCCGGCCGCGGGGTGGCTGGGGACTGAGTATGGACACCCGGCCGCCCCCTGGCGGCTGGGGACCAAGCGTGGACACCCGGCCGCCGGGCGGCTGGGGGCTGAGTATGAATACCAGGCTACCGACGCAGCCATGACGTGGTGGCCAGATTCCACCTCCACATGCCTAAAAGGCCCAATTTCAAGTGCAAGCAAGCTAGCAGTATGGTATTGCAGCCTGGGGGTGGGTGGGTGGCAGGCTGCATATTTTCGCTTGTATTGCAAGTTATGGGGGAGGTACAATTGAACACTGCCCTGGGACAAGGACTTGCATGGGGATAGTTGCAAGTCTGCATCTTCTGATGTGGCAAGGATCACTTCTGATGGGCACACTTTTAGGCAGTGACCTGGGTGTCAGAGATGCTTCCAGGGGTCTTCCCCATGCTGTTTCCATGTCTTTTTAGCACTGTATGCATGTGTCACACAGCACATGGCCAGATAAGGTTGTAAAATGTTAAAATGACATTTCCCGGTGAATGTATTTGTCACGGTTGAAAGCAATACAAACGTGCAAAAACACATAAAAAATGCTACTTGTGAACATAGCCCAAGGTGTGGAGGAGTATTTTTGTTTTTGGTTATTTATTTTACCTTATACACAAGTCTTTACCCTGAAAAGGATGTTCCTTAACCCCTTTCCGACCTGGTCAGTAATAGTACGCACCAGGTCGGGAAGGCCGGTTCAGCGGGGGCTCCGGCGGTGAGCCCGCACTGAAGCGAGCACATGTCAGCTGATTATTGGAATCGCAATCCACCCGCGGCTGTTAACATGTTAAATCTCTGACGGTGGCATTTAACTCGCGCTTCCGGGAGTCCTAAGCCCCGCCCATCAGTGACCCCGTCACGTGATCGCGGGTCACCAATGGGTGGGCATGACAACTCAGGGTCTGCAGCAGATGCCTGTGGTTGTCATGTCTCAATTGCTATGAGCGCCACCTAGTGGTCAGCGCTCATAGCAAGTGAGCATTTCTCCTGCATACAAGCGATCTGCTCATCGCTTGTATGCAGTAGAAGCAATCAGACAACTGCTGCTTCTAGTCTCCTCTGGAGACTATAGAAGCAAGCAGAAAGTGTAAAAAAAAAGTTTTTAAAAAAATAAAAAATATATAAAAGTTTAAGTCACTCCCCTTTCGCCCCATTCAAAATAAAATATATATATAAAAAAAAAAAACACATACACATATTTGGTATCGCCGCATTCAGAATCGCCCGATCTATCAATATAAAAGAAGAATTAATACAATCAGTAAACGGCGTAACGAGAAAAAAAATTTAAACGCCAGAATTAAGTTTTTTTGGTCGCTACAACTTTGCAATAAAATGCAATAACGGGCGATCAAAACATCGGATCTACCCCAAAATGGTATCAATAAAAACGTCAGCCCGGCACGCAAAAAATAAGCCCTCACCTGGCCCCAGATCCCGAAAAATGGAGAAGCTAAGGGTCTCGGAAAATGGCGTAATTTTTTTTGTTTTTTTTAGCAAGCTTTGGATTTTTTTTCACCACTTAAATAAAAAAGAACCTATACATGTTTGGTGTCTATGAACTCGTAACGACCTGGAAAATAATGATGGCAGGTCAGTTTTAGCAATCTGTGAACGTGGTAAAAAAAAGACCCAAAAAACAACTGTGGAATTGCATTTTTTTGCAGTTTCACTGCACTTGGAATTTTTTTCCCATTTTCCAGCACACGATATGGTAAAACCAGTGATGGTGTTTAAAAGTACAACTCGAACAAATAAAGTAGCACACTGTAACGCTGAGTATATAGATATGAAATATGAAATATGAATAGCATAACTGCTGTAGAAAAATAGAAATAAATGAAAAAAATTTTTTACATTTTTTTTAGCGCATGTAAATATGAAATATGGAAAATGAATAGCATTACTGCTGTAAATAAATGAGAAATCTTAGCGCATAAATTGGCCAATTCATGTGTACCTGACAGCCGCGGTAAGGCGTTTCTCGATGTCAGGACCTATCAATGTGAATACCTCTCTAAGAGACCTCCGTCTGCTTATGTGTGGGAAAGACAGATCCTGATGCATTTAAAACCACCTGCGGCATGGGGGTGTGGGTGGAGTGCTCAGTCAACGCTGAATCTAGTAACAAAGAAAATGACGGCACTTCCACTACAAAAACTAGGTGTGAACAGGTGCTTACTAAGAGCAGCTACCTCCATATATAATGAACAAATAAAGTAGCACACTGTAACACTGAGTATATAGATATGAAATATGAATAGCATAACTGCTGTAGAAAAATAGAAATAAATGAAAAAAGACGGAGATGGAGGTCTCTTAGAGAGGTATTCACATTGATAGGTCCTGACATCGAGAAACGCCTTACCGCGGCTGTCAGGTACACATGAATTGGCCAATTTATGCGCTAAGATTTCTCATTTATTTACAGCAGTAAAGCTATTCATTTTCCATATTTCATATTTACATGCGCTAAAAATTTTTTAAAAAAATTTGTAAAAATTTTTTTTCATTTATTTCTATTTTTCTACAGCAGTTATGCTATTCATATTTCATATCTATATACTCAGTGTTACAGTGTGCTACTTTATTTGTTCATTATATATGGAGGTAGCTGCTCTTAGTAAGCACCTGTTCACACCTAGTTTTGTAGTGGAAGTGCCGTCATTTTCTTTGTTACTAGATTCAGCGTTGACTGAGCACTCCACCCCCACCCCCATGCCGCAGGTGGTTTTAAATGCATCAGGATCTGTCTTTCCCATACATAAGCAGACGGAGGTCTCTTAGAGAGGTATTCACATTGATAGGTCCTGACATCGAGAAACGCCTTACCGTGGCTGTCAGGTACACATGAATTGGCCAATTTATGCGCTAAGATTTCTCATTTATTTACAGCAGTAATGCTATTCATTTTCCATATTTCATATTTACATGCGCTAAAAAAAAATTTAAATTTTTTTTTCATTTATTTCTATTTTTCTACAGCAGTTATGCTATTCATATTTCATATCTATATACTCAGTGTTACAGTGTGCTACTTTATTTGTTCATTATATATGGAGGTAGCTGCTCTTAGTAAGCACCTGTTCACACCTAGTTTTTGTAGTGGAAGTGCCGTCATTTTCTTTGTTAAAAGTACAACTCGTCCCGCAAAAAATAAGCACTCACATGGCCATATTGAACGAAAATTTAAAAAGTTCTGGCTCTGGGAAGAAGGGGAGCAAAAAAGGAAAACACAAAAACAGAAAGACCCATGGTCGTTAAGGGGTTAACATATTTCACAGGAAAGCACTTTCACTTTCGTTTTTGAACGTTTTATTGTGAGCCTGTAAAAGTGGCTTAATACCTCTGACCACGTTGTTGATAGCAGTGACCTGGGGGTCAGAAATGCTTCCAGGGGCGATCCCCATGCTGTTCCCATGTCATTTGAGCACTGTCACTATCGTTTTGGGCACTTTTTAGGCTTTCTACAGACGGCCGGGGGAGCCGCCGCAAAAATGTTCGGGTCTCCCATAGACTAACATTGGGCTCGTTGCTCGGGTCGAGCACCCGAGTATCACAGTGAGCTCGGCCCGAGCTTCGAGCACCCGAGCATTTTAGTGCTCGCTCAACACTACTAAAGAACACAAGGAATGGACATTAGACCAGTGGAAATCTGTGCTTTGGTCTGATGAGTACAAATTTGAGATCTTTGGTTCCAACCACCGTGTCTTTGTGCGACGCAGCAAAGGAGAACAGATGGACTCTACATGCCTGGTTCCCACCGTGAAGCATGGAGGAGGAGGTGTGATGGTGTGGGGGTGCTTAGCTGGTGACACTGATGGGGATTTATTCAAAATTGAAGGCATACTGAACCAGCATGGCTACCACAGCATCTTGCAGCGGCATGCTATTCCATCCGGTTTGCATTTAGTTGGACCATCATTTATTTTTCAGCAGGACAATGACCCCAAACACACCTCCAGGCTGTGTAAGGGCTATTTCACCAAGAAGGAGAGTGATGGGGTGCTACGCCAGATGACCTGGCCTCCACAGTCACCAGACCTGAACCCAATCGAGATGGTTTGGGGTGAGCTGGACCGCAGAGTGAAGGCAAAAGGGCCAACAAGTGCTAAGCATCTCTGGGAACTCCTTCAAGATTGTTGGAAGGCCATTTCCAGTGACTACCTCTTGAAGCTCATCAAGAGAATGCCAAGAGTGTGCAAATCAGTCATCAAATCAAAAGGTGGCTACTTTGAAGAGCCTAGAATATAAGACATATTTTCAGTTGTTTCACACTTTTTTGTTAAGTATATAATTCCACATGTGTTAATTCATAGTTTTGATGCCTTCAGTGTGAATGTACAATTTTCAAAGTCATGAAAATACAGAAAAATCTTTAAATGAGAAGGTGTGTCCAAACTTTTGGTCTGTACTGTATTTATATACAGAATAGGGCCTGGGTCACATTAGCATACAGCATTGGATGCAAGAGCATTGGATGCAATATGCTAATGACACTTGGCTCAAATTCTGCTGCAAGCTTGAGCCGCGTGTCAGTGCACTGTGCTCCGATCCTCTCGCAGCACACAGGTGTGGAGGAGTCGGAGAAAGTAATTTCTCCATCTCCTCCATCCGCGGTAATTGCACTGCACTCGGATGACATCCGACTGCAGTCCGATGTTTCACACGCACCAACAGACTTGTATGGGTACATGCCATTCGATTGCCAGATGCAATTGCAGCATGCTGGGATTGTTTTCTCATACTGAATCGGCATGAGAAAATAATCGCAGATAAGAGCTGCCCCATAGAATAACACTGGTCCAAGTGCTATGTGATGTTTTATCGCATAGCACTTCGCCATCTTACACGTTCGTGTGAGCGAGCCCTAAAACAAATACTAAAAGTTACTCCCCATACACAGGACAGGAGAAGTGGTACTGTGCAGTATACAGTGGGAACGGAAAGTATTCAGACCCTTTAAAATTTTCACTCTTTGTTTCATTGCACCCATTTGGTAAATTCTAAAAAGTTCATTTTTTCTCTCATTAAAGTACACTCTGCACCCCATCTTGACTGAAAAAAACAGAAATGTAGAAATTTTTGCAAATTTATTAAGAAAGAAAAACTGAAATATCACATGTCCATAAGTATTCAGACCCTTTGCTCAGACACTCATATTTAAGTCACATGCTGTCCATTTACTTGTGATCCTCCTTGAGATGGTTCTACTCCTTCATTGGAGTCCAGTTGTGTTTAATTAAACTGATAGGACTTGATTTGGAAAGGCACACACCTGTCTATATAAGACCTCACAGCTCACAGTGCATGTCAGACCAAATGAGAATCATGAGCTCAAAGGAACTGCCAAAGGAACTCAGAAACAGAATTGTGGCAAGGCACAGATCTGGCTAAGGTTACAAAAGAATTTCTGCATTACTCAAGGTTCCTAAGAGCACAGTGGCCTCCATAATCCTTAAATGGAAGAAGTATGGGACCACCAGAAGTCTTCCTAGACTTGGCCATCCAGCCAAACTGAGCAATCGTGGGAGAAGAGCCTTGGTGAGAGAAGTAAAGAAGAACCCCAAGATCACTGTGGCTGAGCTCCAGAGATGCAGTAGGGAGATGGGAGAAAGTTCCACAAAGTCAACTATCACTGCAGCCCTCCACCAGTTGGGCCTTTATGGTAGAGTTGCCCAACGGAAGCCTCTCCTCAATGCAAGACATATGAAAGCCCGCATAGAGTTTGCTCAAAAACACATGAAGGACTCCCAGACTATGAGAAATAAGATTCTCTGGTCTGATGAGACGAAGATAGAACTTTTTGGTGAAAATTCTAAGCGGTATGTGTGGAGAAAACAAGGCACTGCTCATCACCTGCCCAATACAATTCCAACAGTGAAACATGGTGGTGGCAGCATCATGCTATTTTTTTTTCAGCTGCAGGAACAGGACAACTGGTTGCAATTGAAGGAAACATGAATGCTTCCAGGTACAGAGATATCCTGGATGAAAACCGCTTCCAGAGTGCTCTGGACATCAGACTTGGCCGAAGGTTCACCTTCCAACAAGACAATGACCCTTAGCACACAGCTAAAATAACAAAGGAGTGGCTTCAGACCAACTCTGTGACCATTCTTGAGTGGCCCAGCCAGAGTCCTGACCTAAACCCAATTGAGCATCTCTGGAGAGACCTGAAAATGGCGGTCCACCAACGTTCACCATCCAACCTGACCGAACTGGAGAGGATCTGCAAGGAAGAATGGCAGAGGATCCCCAAATCCAGGGGTGAAAAACTTGTTGCATCATTCCCAAGATGACTCATGGCTGTACTAGCTCAAAAGGGTGCTTCTACTCAATACTGAGGAAAGCATCTGAATACTTATGACCATGTGATATTTCAGTTTTTCTTTTCTAATAAATTTGCAAAAATGTCTACATTTCTGTTTTTTTTCAGTCAAGATGGGGTGCAGAGTGTACATTAATGAGAAAAAAAATTGAACTTTTTAAAATTTACCAAATGGCTGCAAAGAAACAAAGGGTTAAAAATTTAAAGGGGTCTGAATACTTTCTGCACCCACTGTATATGTGTGTGTGTTGTAAGGTATTCATCACGCCGGGGGCACCCGCTTCACTGGGTCAATTAAAGCACACATGAAACGTTTTTTTCGGTAATTCACAGTCCAGCAGTTTATTACATCTCATAAACCGCTCATAACATAGTCCATCTCAGTGGCTCGCCGACATGTTACACATAATATCCCAGAGCCTTTCTAGTGACAGACATGCCCACTTGGCTCCAGACACAGCCTTCAGTGAGGTAACAATATCAATATCCACATCAAGCAGTGTTTTTACCTTTGCTGGGTCGTAGCTGCTTCAGTCAGCTTGATTCTGCCACACCTGTGGCTTTAAGGCTTCCCAGATGGGGCCTCCAGGCCACGTACCTTCAAAGGCTACTGGTATCTCAAACACAGGGGTATCCAGCCTCTGCCTTCCAGGCTAGTGGAGTCCCACACAGGGACCAGGCCTCTCACCCTCCAAGGCTACTGGTATCCTAAACACAGGGGGATACAGCCTCTGCCTTCCAGGATTCACCAGGCCTCTCTTTCTAAGCCTCACCAGGCCACTCTTTCTCTTCCAGCCTCTCCAGGCTAATGGTGTCCCACACACAGGGATCAGGCCTCACGCCTCTCACTCTGTTTCAAAACCACCAGGATTTATATATCCTTGAGTGCACACAGGACCTGTGATGATGTCATAGTCATGTGATCAGTCCTTCTGTGCGCATAGGACCTGTGATGATGTCACAGTCATGTGATCAGTCACCTGAGGGAGAGGTACATGGTCAGCCAGAGCACACCCCCTGGACCATTACAGTAATGCCGCAAGCCGCTGCATTACATATCACCCCCCCTCTGTTCAAACTATTGGGGTTGAACACATAATATACACAATCACATTATAACCCACAGTTCACACAGAGACCATGTACTTGACAATTGCGCTGCTAAGCCCCAGGAACATTAGTCATCGACATTAGCCCATTACTTAGGGACTTACCATCTGTCATTGTCACTGACTTCGTCAAGTCACATTTCTGGGTCGTAACCTTGTCAGACCTCCCCCGCTCCCAGCGGTCAGTCATAACCTTGTCAGACCACCCCCGCTCCCAGCTGTCAATACAGCAGTGTAACTCACATGCCCTTGTATCTAAGGTCAGGTTCAACTCCGTACTGTACCGTACTCTATTGGGTCGTTTGTATGGGCCTCTCAGACCTGAGTTACTGGAGGTCTCACTACCTCTAAACTCATGCCCACTATCCTCAGGACATCTTGAAAGGTCTCTAACTTCTACTGTAGCCGTTGTATTATTTGAAGGGCTCTTTCTCTGTCTGGTCTCACAATTTATAGACGACTGCCATCTTCTGCTGCTCAGGCGATTCTGTCTTTCCACTCGCAGTCTAGCGAGATTCAACTGTTCTACCTCTCGCAGGTAGGTCACTCGGTACTCCATCAGCATGCGTGTATATGCAAGATTTTCTTCCGTTCCTACAGCGGAGAATGACACCATGCCGTCTTCATCTGGTATCCAGTCCTGACGATCACGTGGACTGCTTACCTTCATCACACCAGACTTCTTTACCATCATTTGCATGGTTCGGCCATTTCTCCCAATGAGCATCCTTACCAGAGCCTGAGGCACCCAGATGACCTCTTCCCACAGACTATGAGCTCTTCTCATAAGTTCCAGTTGTCTAATGGCTTGTTCTGTCTTCAACCGGACAAACCGCTTCGTGCGAACACATCGCCAGTGCATGTCACTTAGGATAGCGACCCTCTTCACTGTGATTTCGGTTGTGGACAGGACCACCAGCTGTTTAGTTTCTGAGGTCGAGTACACCTTACAGGCTCCCACGGCCTTCTTAAACTCTTCATGCACTGACTCTCTGGTGCATTCTTCTCTCAAATCTTCGGGTACATCTATGAGGCACTTGTACCGAGACGTTTCTGTCTCACCAGTGGTTTCCAGACGATCAACCGGCTCAGGTTTCAGGGACAACTGACTTTCAGCTTCTTCACCCTGTATGCTTCCCCTGACCTGCCTCACCGCTATGAACTCCAGAATTCTCCTCAGGTCCACCTTCACATGGTATAAAGGATTAAGCGCAACTTGTTTGCCCCTTTCCTTCTCCAAGGAGGCCTCATTCACTGATTGGTACTTTGCCAGGCGACCTTCTAGCTCAGCTACTCGCCTCTCAGCAGCCCATCTCTGAAGCTCTTCCTGCTTCAACTGCTCCTTGATCTCGGCTCTTACATCCACCGAATCATCCGAGCTCGCATTATTCGAGGAGGTATTTGCTTCATACCTCCCATCTCCAGTGGCCCACTCCTGACCCTGGTCTGTGGCTTCTCCGATAGACTCCTCCATCTTTTTCCGCTCCACTTCCATCCTGGAGATTCTATCCTTAAGGCACATCTCTGCCCTCTGGAGATCATCACAGAACGTCTGCAGCTCCTTCACCTGAGCTTCCAGTCCCGGGATTTTTCTGCGGAGATTATCATTCTCATCACGGGTGTCCTGTAACGTGGTCTCAATCACTTGGCGCATGTGTTCTGCATCCGCCTTATCATCCTCTAGTTTTACCTTAACCTTGAGGAGATCCTCATAGTCTCTCTTAATTTGTTGCAGTTCCTTACTGAGTTCACCATACTCCTTCTTGGATTCACACAGCTCCTGGTTGAACTGTTCGCGCAGTCGTTCTAGGTTTTGATCACGTCCAGAAACTTCATCCTGCACCGCCTCTTTTAGGGCAGACAGCTCCCTATCCCTCTGGTGTAGACCCTCATCCAGCTTTTGCTTCTCCTGCATCAGCTCTAACTGCACCAGGGAGAAACGATTTTTCATCTCGTACAGCTCATCTTCAGACTCCGCTTTGTCAAGATTCAACTGAAAAACCTCCTCTTTGGTTCTGCGGAGGTCCTCTTTATTTTTCTGGAACCTTTCCTTCCATTTGTTGATTTCCTCACTGCTTTCCTCCAGTTCTCGCTGCAAGCGCCTCACATCCTGGTTTATTCTCTGCCGTTCAGACTCCAGGCTCAGCCAAGATGGCAAGAGTGTGCAAAGCAGTCATCAAAGCAAAGGGTGGCTACTTTGAAGAACCTAGAATATAAGACATACTTTCAGTTGTTTCACACTTTTTTGTTACGTATATAATTCCACATGTGTTAATGCATAGTTTTGATGCCTTCAGTGTGAATGTACAATTTTCATAGTCATGAAAATACAGAAAAATCTTTAACCCTCCGTCACATACAATATCGGTTCTAACGAGTTCACATACAATGTGACTGTCAGGCGCAGGCTAGAAAAATACCTATAATATCTAATGTTTGCAATTTCAGTGCTCTAAAAGTGATCAGTGACCTTCATAGGGATGTAATAAAAGAGACTACACATAATCAGGTGCAAAAAAAACCCATTTACTTAACATAAAACTAATAACTCTGAAATACAAACATTTCAAAACTCCCGCCAAATAGTCCCCAGTTCGACTCTGTCAAAAAACTCTACAAAGAAAATTTATGGAAACAAACTTAATTTTAAGGTACCTTAAGTACTATTAAACACATATTCAATCAGAATTAGATCCTGAAGTTTCCCCAGAAAAATTACACTTGCAGAGCAAAGAGCAAGAATTACACATCATTTTTGCATGTGTCAGGCAGATTGCATTATGACATTTGTGACATTCATAATTAGAAAGCCTTCTGATTCCGCTTTCCGTGGTGCAGGTGGTGCATCTCCTTCTTTTGGGAGGTGGTGCAGGTGGTGAATTTTCACTATCATCTTCTGGGCGGAATCTTTTGAGCTGAACTTGAAGGCGAGAGGGGATACCGATTGTTTTCATACTTCTCCTGCATAGCTCTCCAAGCACTAGTTCATGGGCCAATTTTTTCAGATAGAATCGTCTACGGAGTGGTTCAAGCTTGTTTTCAAGGTAAATGACTTGTGAATTTATACCACCCAAATTCAACATAGCAAAAAATATGACCATTGGCCAGCGTTTGGTGTTTCTGCTGACGTTGAAAGTTGAGCACATCTGATCAGCTGTATCAACACCCCCTTTGGTTGCATTATAAAATGTAATTATCTCCGTTTTTTTTTGTGCCTCAGTCCCAGGATCGATGGCATCATCATCATGAAGTGTTGATAGAAGAAGTACAATTTTTTTTGCTTGTGGTACATAGGAAACCAAAACCTTTCCATTATGGAATGCAAACATACTGCTGTACTGTTGTCTCCCTTTCACACTTACAAACTGTGTAGGCAATTTTTTTTTATTTTTTCTTACAGTTCCGACATATGAAAGCTTCTGCATTTTCAGATAATCAATCAGATCACAATTTGAAAACCAATTGTCAGCTGTTATATTGCGACCCCATCCAAATAAGGGCTCAGCCAGTCTTTTCACAACATCACTGGGTTTGTTGCTGACACAGTAAGGACCTTCTGGTTGTTTTCCTGCATAAACTTCCAGGTTGTAAGTGTAGGTCTTACTGGCATCAACAAGGGCATACATTTTTATTCCATATTTGTTAGGCTTTGATGGAATATATTGACGAAAGGCGCATTTACCACGACAACCAGGGAGCATTTCGTCAATAGTGAGATTCTCCCCAGGGCAATAGCTTTTTTAACAGTTTTCAACAAATTTTTGGAATATATCACGAATTGGAGCAAGTCGGTCATGTGTTTTACGTTCGGTTCGGGTAGTTCTGTCGTCAAACCGAAGGCAACGAATTAGAAGCTTGAATCTGTTTATGGACATAACAAGGCCAAATTTTTCAACTCCATCCCCATCTTTACTCCAAAGTTCCTCCAAACTTTGTCTATTGGCCCTATAAGCTCCTGCAAGGTATAATAATCCAAAAAAGCACGCAGTTCTATTTCATCTGTGGCCTTGATGGTTCTGTTGCAGATGAACTTGTCCTTTATAATGTCTATATATTGGTTGGTATATGTGACAATAGAGTCCAGAATGTCATCTGTGAATAAACTATTCCAGAATTCAACTGCAGTTTTTGCATTACTTGCAGTTCTTATAACTGCAGGAAGGTGAGTAATAATGTTTTGAGGTTCCCTACGTTTTTTCTGGAGTGGCTTCTTGTTCCATTGTTTTTTTTTATCTTTTCCCATATAATAAGATTCTACATCTTCATCCTCATCACTGTCACCATCTTGCTCTGTTTCAGAATCCACTTCACATACTTCCACCTCATCATGAGAATCAATCTCACTTTCCTCTCCTAAATCCTCATTCAGTGTGGGGTCTGCATCATCTAACAGCATGTTTGTTACTTCCTCAACATCAAGGTTTTTTGATAAATTGTACATTTTCCTCTCCATTTCAGCAGATAATCTGAAGCAAGAGAAGGAATATGTGTTAGGGAACTACTGTATATGCCTGAGCAGCACACTTTCTTTTTTAATCTGCCTTATTTCTATGAAATATCCTCACACTTTGTGCTATACATTCATAAAACAAGCTAAATAAACAATTGTGATGAATAAAAACATAAAATACCAACCTTATTGAGTGTGACGTGTTCACATATAACTGCGCTAATCTCTCCGGCTCACTGTATCTGTCCTCCTGAAGCTCTGCAATCCAACTGTGGTATGAGGTTTCACAGAGCTGCTATAGACAGGAGACTACCTGGAGGGAGGGGATTTCCTCACAATCTGGTGAGGAAGGAGAAATGAAAGTAAAAGAGATGTGCCTGTCAGGCCTATTGTATGTGATGGAGGGTTAAATGAGGTGTGTCCAAACTTTTGGTCTGTACTGTGCATGTCTGTGTATATGTATCTATATACATGTCTGTGTGTATATGTGTATCTATATAGATATCTATATGTCTGTGTGTGTATATGTACAGTCATGGCCAAAAGTATTGAGAATGAGACAAATAGTAATTTTTCCAAAGTTTACTGCTTCATTTTTTGTAATGGCAATTTGCATATACTCCAGAATGTCAAAGAGTGATCAGCTTAACAGCAATTACTGTACTTGCTAAGTCAATATTTGCCCAGAAAATGAACTTTAACCCCCAAAACACATTTCAACATCATTGCAGTCCTGCCTTAAAAGGAGCAGCTAACATCGTTTTAGTGATTGATCGCCAGCCCTGTCCTCATCAACACCCACACCTGTGTTAATGGATCAATCAGTCATGATTAAGTAAGAATGACATCACTGGACACTTTAAAAGGAGGCTGGTTCTTGGTATCATTGTTTCTCTTCAGTTAACCATGGCTATCTCTAAAGAAACACGTGCAGCCATCATTGCACTGCACAAAAATGACCTAACAGGGAAGAGTATCGCAGCTACAAAGATTGCACCTCAGTCAACAATCTATCGCATCATCAAGAACTTCAAGGAGAGAGCTTCCATTGTTGTCAAAAAGGCTCCAGGGCGCCCAAGAAAGACCAGCAAGCGCCAGGACCGTATCTTAAAACTGTTTCAGCTGCGGAATCAGACTACCAGCAGTGCCGAGCTTGCTCAGGAATGGCAGCAGGCTGGTGTGAGTGCTTCTGCACGCACTGTGAGGCGGAGACTCTTTGAGCAAGGGCTGGTTTCAAGGAGGGCAGCAAAGAAGCCACTTCTCTCCAGAAAAAACATCAGGGACCGACTGATATTCTGCAAATGGTACAGGGAGTGGACTGCTGAGGACTGGGGCAAAGTCATTTTCTCAGATTAATCCCCTTTTCGATTGTTTGGGGCATCTGGAAAACAGCTTATTCGGAGAAGAAGAGGTGAGCGTTACCACCAGTCTTGTCTCATGCCAACTGTAAAGCATCCTGAAACCATTCATGTGTGGGGTTGCTTCTCAGCCAAGGGAATCGGCTCACTCACAGTCTTGCCTAAAAACACAGCCATGAATAAAGAATGGTACCAGAATGTCCTCCAAGAGCAACTTCTCCCAACCGTCCAAGAGCAGTTTGGCGCCCAACAATGCCTTTTCCAGCATGATGGAGCACCTTGCCATAAAGCAAAGGTGATAACTAAATGGCTCATGGAACAAAACATAGAGATTTTGGGTCCATGGCCTAGAAACTCCCCAGATCTTAATCCCATTGAGAACTTGTGGTCAATCATCAAGAGACGGGTGGACAAACAAAAACCAACAAATTCTGGCAAAATGCAAGCATTGATTATGCAAGAATGGACTGCTATCAGTCAGGATTTGGTACAAAAGTTGATTGAGAGCATGCCAGGGAGAATTACAGAGGTCTTGAAGAAGAAGGGGCAACACTGCAAATATTGACTTGCTGCATTAACTCATTCTAACTGTCAATATAACCTATTGGTACTCATAATATGATTGCAATTATATTTCTGTATGTGATATAAACATCAGACAAACACTAATAAAAACCAGAGGCCAGCAGATCATGTGAAAATATAATTTTGGTGTCATTCTCAAAACTTTTGGCCATGACTGTATATATGTCTGTGTATATGTAGCTATATACATGTCTGTGTGTATATGTGTATCTATGTGTGTATATATCTATATGTCTGTGTATGTATATGTCTGTATATATGTACAGTGGTGGCCAAAAGTATTGGCACCCCTGCAATTCTGTCAGATAATACTCAGTTTCTTCCTGAAAATGATTGCAATCACAAATTCTTTGGTATTATTATCTTCATTTAATTTGCTTGCAAGGAAAAAACACAAAAGAGAATGAAGCAAAAATGAAATCATTGATCATTTCACACAAAACTCCAAAAATGGGCCAGACAAAAGTATTGGCACCCTCAGCCTAATACTTGGTTGCACAACCTTTAGCCAAAATAACTGGGAACAAACGCTTCCGGTAACCATCAATGAGTTTCTTACAATGATCTGCTGGAATTGTAGACCATTCTTCTTTGGCAAACTACTCCAGTTCCCTGATATTTGAAGGGTGCCTTCTCCAAACTGCCATTTTGAGATCTCTCCACAGGTGTTCTATGGGATTCAGGTCTGGACTCATTTCTGGCCACCTTAGAAGTCTCCAGTGCTTTCTCTCAAACCATTTTATAGTGCTTTTGGAAGTGTGTTTTGGGTCATTGTCCTGCTGGAAGACCCATGACCTCTGAGGGAGACCTAGCTTTCTCACACTGGGCCCTACATTATGCTGCAAAATTTGTTGGTAGTCTTCAGACTTCATAATGCCATGCACACGGTCAAGCAGTCCAGTGCCAGAGGCAGCAAAGCAACCCCAAAACATCAGGGAACCTCCGCCATGTTTGACTGTAGGGACCGTGTTCTTTTCTTTGAATGTCTCTTTATTTTACCTGTACACTCTATGTTGATGCTTTTTCCCAAAAAGCTCTACTTTTGTCTCATCTGACCAGATGACTACATTCTTCCAAAACGTTGCAGGCTTTCTCAGGTAAGTTTTGGCAAACTCCAGCCTGGCTTTTTTCTGTCTCGGGTTAAGAAGTGGGGTCTTCCTGGGTATCCTACCATACAGTCCCTTTTCATTCAGACGCCGACGGATAGTACGGGTTGACACTGTTGTACCCTCGGACTGCAGGGCAGCTTGAACTTGTTTGGATGTTAGTCGAGGTTCTTTATCCACCATCCGCACAATCTTTCGTTGAAATCTCTCGTCAATTTATCTTTTCTATCCACATCTAGGGAGGCTAGCCACAGTGCCATGGGCTTTAAACTTCTTGATGACACTGCGCACGGAAGACACAGGAACATTCAGGTCTTTGGAGATGGACTTGTAGCCTTGAGATTGCTCATGCTTCCTCACAATTTGCTTTCTAAAGTCCTCAGACAGTTCTTTAGACTTCTTTCTTTTCTCCATGCTCATTGTGGTACACACAAGGACACAGGACAGAGGTTGAGTCAACTTTAATCCATGTTAACTGACTGCAAGTGTGATTTAGTTATTGCCAACAACTGTTAGGTGCCACAGGTAAGTTACAGGTGCTGTTAATTACATGAATTAGAGAAGCATCACATGATTTTTCAAACAGTGCCAATACTTTTGTCCACCCCCTTTTTTAGGTTTGGTGTGGAATTGTATCCAATTTGGCTTTAGGACAATTCTTTTTTGTTTTTTCATTGAAGACAAATTAAATGAAGATAATAATATCAAAGAATTTGTGATTGCAATCATTTTCAGGAAGAAACTGAGTATTATCTGACAGAATTGCAGGGGTGCCAATACTTTTGGCCACCACTGTATCTATATACATGTCTGTGTGTAAATGTGTATCTATGTGTGTATATATCTATATGTCTGTGTGTATATGCATATGTCTGTGCATATGTAGCTATATACATGTCTGTGTGTATATGTGTATCTATATATCTATATGTTTGTGTATCTATGTGTGTATATATCTATATGTCTGTGTGTGTAAATGTATATATGTCAGTATATATGTATCTATAGACATGTCTGTGTGTATATGTGTATCTATGTGTGTCTATATATCTATCTATCTATATGTCTGTGTGTATATGTATATATGTCTGTGTATATGTAGCTATATACATGTCTGTGTGTATATATCTATATGTCTGTGTGTGTGTGTATATGTATATATGTCTGTGTATATCTATATATATAATTGTCTTATCCCATCTGTCTGTCCAGGAAATCCCGCGTCACTCATTGGTCCGGCAGCGGCCAATCAGCGCCGCGGGATTTCTGAAAAAAGATGGCGGGCGTTAGCGGCTCATCTGCGGGACGAAGCTGAGCGGCGATGCAGCCGGGAGATGAGCGCCGCGAGGCGCTCATCTCCCGGCCGGCAACAGCAGAAGGAACCCGACCGCCGGACCCATCTGCGGGACGGAGTTGCAGCCGGGAGATGAGCGGCGCGAGGCGCTCATCTCCCGGCCGGTATCAGCGGAAGGACCGCTGGTGCCGCTGACCTCCATGCGGAAGGGAGGACCGGGGAGCGGCGCTGTGGGTCGGGATACTTCTGCTGCGAGCGCCCGCTATGTCCCGGGTTCTCGCAGCGTAAGTACCCGCACAGGCAACGCCGCTCCCCGGTCCTCACCAAGATGATTCGATGATTGGTCGCGGTCTTCGGACCCGACCAATCACTGATCTTAGCGCAAAACTTAAACACCGCTGTGCTGATTGGTCGCCGACGCTGCCCGCGACCAATCACGGATTTGGGCGCCACATTTAAATATCGGCCGCAAACAATCAGCACAGCGGTGTTTAAATGTGGAGCCAATCAGCACAGTAGTGTTTAACTTTGGCCGCAAGATCAGTGATTGGTCGCGGGCCAAGTCCGCGACCAATCAACTATTTGTGCGGCACATTTAAATAGCGGCCGCGACCAATTGGACCCGCAGCGCCGCTCCCCGGTCCTCCCTTCACGCCCTAGCCACATGGATGTCAGCGGCGCTGCCTGTGCGGATACTTCCGCTGTGAGAACCCGGGACATGAGCGGCCGCTCGCAGCAGAAGTATCCCGACCCGCAGCGCCGCTCCCCGGTCCTCCCTTCACACCCTAGCCGCTGATGTCCCCACAGTATCTGCATGGTGTTACAAAGGTCCGGACATTTGTGCTAAAAATCGCTGATTGGTCGCGGGCGCTGCCCGCGACCAATCACCGATTTGGGCGCCAAATTTAAATGTCGGCCGCGACCAATCACCGATCTTGGCTCCACATTTAAACACCGCTGTACTGATTGGTCGCGGACGCTATTTAAATGTGCCGCCCAAATCGGTGATTGGTCGGGCACAGCATCGGCGACCAATCAGCACAGCGGTGTTTAACTTTAGCGCCAAGATCACTGATTGGTCACGTGCGGAGAGCGCGACCAATCAGCGAATCGTATTGGTGGGGAGCGGAATCGTATTAGTGAGGACCGGGGAACACCGCTGCCTGTGCGGATACTTCCACTCAGAGATGAGCGACTGCTCGCAGCAGAAGTATCCCGACCCGCAGCGCCGCTCCCCGGTCCTCCCTTCACACCCTGGTCGCTGATGTCCCCACAGTATCCGCATGGTGTTACAAAGATCCAAAGATCCGGACATTTGTGTTAAAAATCGCTGATTGGTCGCCGGCGCTGCCCGCGACCAATCACAGATTTGGGCGCCAAATTTAAATATCAGCCGCGACCAATCAGCACAGCGGTGTTTAAATCTGAAGCCAAGATCGGTGATTGGTCGCGGACGATATCTAAATTTGGCGCCCAAATCGGTGATTGGTCGCGGGCAGTGCCAGCGACCAATCAGCGATTTTTAACACAAATGTCCGGACCTTTGTAACACCATGCGGATACTGTGGGGACATCAGCGGCTAGGGTGTGAAGGGAGGACCGGGGAGCGGCGCTGCATGTGCGGATACTTCTGCTGCGAGAACCAGGGACATGAGCGGCCGCTCGCAGCAGAAGTATCCCGACACGCAACGCCGCTCCCCGGTCCTCCCTTCACACCCTAGCCGCTGATGTCCCGATAGTATCCGCATGGTGTTACAAGGTCCGGAGATTTGTGTTAAAAATCGCTAATTGGTCGCAGGCGCTGCCCGCGACCAATCACCAATTTGGGCACCAAATTTAAATATTGGCCGCGACCAATCACCGATCTTGGCTCCACATTTCAACACCGCTGTACTGATTGGTCGCGGACGCTATTTAAATGTGGCGCCAAAATCGGTGATTGATCGCGGGCAGCGGCCGCGACCAATCAGCAGAGCGGTGTTTAACTTTAGCGCCAAGATCACTGATTGGTCGCGCTCTCCGCATGCGACCAATCAGCGAATCGTATTGGTGAGGAGCGGGGAGCGGAATCGTATTAGTAAGGACCGAGGAGCAACACACTGCCGCCAGACAAGCCCAGGATGCGGAAACTCACCAAAAACGCCGGGAACAGGAGACACCGCAACACACTGCCGCCAGACAAGCCCAGGATGCGGAAGCTCAACAAAAACGCCGGGAACAGGAGACACCGCAACAAACTGCCGCAAGACAAGCCCAGGATGCGGAAGCTCAACAAAAACGCCGGGCACAGTAGACACCGCAACACACTGCTGCCAGACAAGCTCAGGATGCCGAATCTCACAAAAAATGCCGGGAACAGGAGACACCGCAACACACTGCCGCCAGACAAGCCCAGGATGCCGAATCTCACCAAAAACGCCGGGAACAGGAGACACCGCAACACACTGCCAGCAGACAAGCCCAGGATGAGGAAGCTCACAGAAAATTTCGGAAGCAGGAGACAACATCACACACTGCCGCCAGACAAGCACAGGATGCGGAATCTCAACAAAAACGCCGGGAACAAGAGACACCACAACACACTGTCGCCAGACAAGCCCAGGATGCGGAATCTCACAGACAACGTCGGAAACAGGAGACAACACAACACACTGTTGCCAGACAAGCCCAGGATGCGGAATCTCACAGACAACGTCGGAAACAGGAGACACCACAAGACACTGCCGCCAGACAAGCACAGGATGCGGAATCTCACAGACAACGTCAGGAACGGGAAACACCACAACACACTGCGGCTAGACACGAACACGATGCAGAATCCCATAGACAATGTCGTCTGAATGAATCTCCAGAATCCAGGACAAACCGAGAACAACACGATCGACAAATTTATCAAAAAAGAATGCTCTACCAACTAAGGCAAACTCAGCAGAACATTCAACAACTTGCACGTTACGTAACAGACAATGAAACTATCATTATTCAACACTACTGTGGGAAGATGAATGTAGTTTGTTCAAAATGCGAATCTATGAATTTTATCGAGGAAAAACCATCTGACAATCAGTTTACTCTATGCTGTCAAAAAGGAAAAGTGATGCTACCAAGATGTCACTACTCAGATCTGTTTGAGCAGTTGATGAAAGGAACGCATGAACACAGTAGAAATTTTATGGAAAATATCAGAAGTATCAACAGTTCTCATGCGTTTGCTTCATTTGGTGCCAACATTGCACCGCCCCCTGGATTCGGACCGTATTGTTTTAAAATTCATGGCCAGATCTACCACCGTACTGGAACACTTCACCCAGAACTAGGACAACCACCAACATTTGCACAATTATACATCTTTGATCCAAATGAGGCTATAGAACAAAGGATGAACCGAAAAGAAAATGAAAAGTGTAATGCAGAACTGATGAACCTAATTGCCGTACATTTACAAACAATCAGCCCATTTGCTGCCGCATATCGCATGCTAAAAGATGTTGAAGCTGAGGAGGAACAGAGAGCTATACAAAATGGGACGGAAATGCCTTCTATTATCATGGCCATTAAACAAGAACGTCAACAAGATCCCCGATGTTACAACAAACCACGTGTAAGTGAGGTCGCAGTTGTTTTTCAAAACGATGATGGAGAGCCTCCTTTTCAAAGAGATATATTAGTCCATCTTAAGCCAGACAAAAACAACCCTTTCGTTCCTAAAACACAACGGATTAGCATTTTGCACAGCAACCTTGATGCTCTTCTGTATCCGCTATTCTTTCCAAGCGGTGATCAAGGGTGGCATGAAAACCTACACCAGCAAGGAACTTCAAGAAGAATTACACAACTACAGTACTACAGTTTTCTTCTGTCAGTGCGAAAATACTTCAATCCTATTTTAAACGGTGGGAAACTGACACAACAGTACTTAGTAGACGCATACGTTAAAATTGAAGCAAATCGGCTCAATTTCATACGAAGAAATCAAAAACAACTTAAAGTTGAAGACTACTGCGTTCTTCAAGAACATTTGCAAAAACAATCCATTCAAAAAAGGAATTCCAATTGGAAAAACAGTAATTCTCCCGTCGTCCTTTGAAGGTAGCCCCAGCAACATGCAACAGCGTTATCAAGATGCAATGGCAATAGTAACAAAGTATGGAAGACCTGACATTTTTTTAACAATGACCTGTAATCCTAAATCGCCGGAAATTACAGAAAATCTACAACCCCTGGCAGCAAGTTGAACACAGGCCGGACTTAGTTGCACGCGTATTTCGACTAAAACTCAGCAGCCTTTTTGAAGACATCAAAAAAGTCCTTTTTGGAACAGTCGTAGCAATGGTACACGTCATAGAGTTTCAGAAACGAGGTCTCCCACATGCACATGCGTATGTACTAATTATTTTAGACACGGATTCCAAGTTTCGCACGGAGGATGAAATTGACAACATAGTGTGGGCTGAAATTCCTAACCAAGAAAAGTATCCTGAACTGTATAATATTGTAATCTGTAATATGGTTCATGACCCATGCGGTGTAGCAAATCCAAAAAGTCCATGCATGGAAAACGGAAAGTGTACAAAAGGGTTTCCAAAGCACTTGAAACAGCACACTGTTAAAGATTTGGACGGCTACCCATCCTACCGGAGACAACTGATTGATAACATTGTACACAACAAAAAGATTATAAATAACTCATGGATAGTTCCATACAACCCGTACTTATTAAAACGCTACAACTGTCACATCAACTAAATATCTTTTCAAGTACATCTACAAGGGGCATGACAAAGCCAACGTCGAAATCCAACAAAAAACAGTCAATCACGATGAATCATCACGGTTTGTTGACTCAAGATATGTCAGTGCTCCAGAAGCTGCTTGGAGAAATTTTGCATTTCCAATGCATTCACAGTCCCATGCCATTATACGTTTAGCTATTCATTTACCAAATCAACAGCAGCTTTATTTCTTTGAAAATGCTCAAGTCGAAGATGTCTCCAAAAATTTAAGCACAACGTCAACATTAATGGAATGGTTTTTGCTGAACCAACGTGACGAAAACGCAAGGCAGTATTTGTATCGAGAGATTCCAGAGCATTACGTTTGGAATAAAACTTGGAAGCCAAGACAACGAGGACTTAGCAGAATAATTGGACGCATGTATACTGTTAGTGTCAAAGATCAAGAAAGATATTGCCTTCGGCTGTTACTACTGCATGTCAAAGGAGCTAGAAGTTACGAAGATTTGAAAACAGTTAATATAGTATTGCACGATACATTTAAAGCTGCAGCTTTGGCTTTAGGACTTCTATTGGATGATACTATGTGGACACTTACTTTAGAAGACGCAGTTACTCTACATATGCCTAAGAAACTTCGTGAATTGTTTGCCTACATTTGTGTCTTTGGACCGCCTACAAATCCGGCTCAACTTTGGACAAATTTCAAAGAACATATAATTGAAGATTACTGCTTACGTCTTCACAACAAAAGTGGAATTTGTCACAATTGCGAATCTTATGCCATGCAAGATGTCCAAAATATCCTACTACTGCATGGAAAAACGTTTTCAGACTTTAATTTGCCACAGCCTGCAAGTCAAGTTGCACAAATTCAAGAGTATGACGAAGCTTATGAATTATTGTTGGCAACAGAGAAGAAAAACTTCTTAAATCAAGAACAACGGATTGCATATGACACTATTGTGAGCGCTGTAGAAAACCAAGCCGATCCAACGCCAAAATGTTTCTTTATTGACGGTCCTGGAGGCAGCGGTAAAACATACCTATATGAAGTTTTAATGCATCACGTTAGAGGGTTAGGAAAAGTCGTATTGCCATCGGCTACAACAGGTATTGCAGCAAACCTTTTACGAGGAGGTCGCACTATGCATTCACTCTTTGGGATACCAGTTCCGGTCAATGAAATCTCCGTTTCCAGAATCAAACAAGACACATTTGCAGGAAAACAGTTGAACAGTGCAAATCTTTTGATACTTGATGAGTGCACCATGGCGCCCAAATATGCTTTGAGCTTAATTGACAGACTTCTGCGTGAAGTTATGACTACAAATATTGCTGAAAAAAATGAAATTCCTTTTGGAGGTAAAGTTTTTGTCCTTGGCGGAGATTTTAGGCAATGCCTTCCAGTTGTACCGAATGGAACGAGAACAAATATCGAGTCAACCTTAAAAATGTCAGACCTTTGGAAAGAGTTTAATAAACTACAACTAATTAACAACATGCGATCTTCTGACCCAGAGTACAGCAACTGGCTTCTTAAACTTGGTAATGGTGAACTGAGCAATGAATATAACCTTGGAGAAGACATTATTGAAATACCAGAAGACATGGTGTGCACTGACTGCATCGTAAGTGATGTTTTTGGACAACGCGTTGAAATAGATGTAAACGACCAAAGCAGTGTTGAGAGGGCCTCTTCCTATGCAATTCTCTGTCCCAAGAACGATGACGTAGCTCTGCTAAATTCCCGTGTGATGGATAGAATGCCTGGAGAGTATAAATTATACAAAAGTGATGATTCGGTGGATGTCGACAATGAAGATGAACGAGAGCATTATCCAGTTGAATTTTTAAATAGTGTTACGCCATCAGGAATGCCATTCCACAGACTACAACTTAAAGTTGGAGCAATCGTAATGTTGCTTCGGAATCTAAATACAAGAAATGGTCTATGTAATGGAACTCGCCTTATTGTTACTGGACTCCATTCCCACATAATTCAAGCAACAGTGATCACTGGATCTGCAAAAGGAGAGGAAGTGTTCATTCCACGCATTGATTTATGTCCTTCAGACACCGGTCTTCCATTTAGGCTTTGACGTCGACAGTTTCCAGTAAAACCAGCATTTGCCATGACAATAAACAAGTCACAAGGTCAAACTCTACAACGTGTTGGCATATATTTACCGGAGCCCGTTTTTGGACATGGACAACTCTATGTTGCATTTTCAAGAGTTAAAATGAGATCCAATGTCAAGGTGCAAGTTTTGGATACCCATTTACAAGGAAAGTTGCTTCCAGATAGTCCAAAAGTATTCACCAAAAATGTCGTGTACAAAAATATTTTAGGTTGATATTGTTAATAAATAAATTCTAGGGTCGTACTTCTTTTGTCCGATGATTTATTGTAAAATATTGTTACATATTCATGGAATGGTTTATATATTTTGATCATCTGTTTAATAATTTTGTTCCGTTGTATTAAGTTCTATAACCAATAATAGTTAATAAAGTATTATTCTGTGTATTCATTGTATTATTGTTAAATCTTCATAGCGGCATCTGCAGCATGTGCTACTAAAGTGAATGCAGATTTGCGCCTCTCCACGCACATAGTCCCGGCGTGGAAAGCAGCGAATCTACAGACAGCAGCTAATCACAGCAGTATCTGAGAGCGTGTGCTGTGCCTCACATCCTGCGAGGAGCTGCTGAAAACAGGACAGACAGCGCTAGAGCAGAGAAAGGAAACAAGGGGAGGATTAGGGTTTAGTTTTTGAACTGTGCTGTAAAGATGGGGGAATGAGTAGGTCATACAAAACCAGGATAAGGGGGCCATACAAGCTAAGATGAGGAAGGCGTACAATCCAAAATAAGTCAGCCATACAAACCAGGATTAGAGGAATGAGGCAGCCATACAAACCACATTGACAGACCGCGCTGTGGATGCTGGATGTGACACGATGACGGATAACCCCGGCCACAGCCCGTCATTCACTGTGGTGCGCGGAACATCAGACCCCTAGCTTTAGCCGCAAATAGTTGTGATGTAAACTGAAGCAACATACGGCTGCAGGCGGGAGAATTATGTGCTGGCTGTGCGTCGTCAGCGATGTTGTCACAAGCAGGATTGACAACATGACGTAATGACAAAATTCATTAGGGGCACCGAGGGGATACATTGTGAAGTTAATTAAAAGTAGTGCACAACCCATTTAAACACTGCTTCGCTGCTTAGTGGCGCCCGGTCAGCCGCATGCATATTCTAGATTACCCGATGCATTAGAATCGGGCCACCATCTAGTGTAGTTATATACATGTCTGTGTGTATCTATGTCTGTGTACTAGATGGTGGCCCGATTCTAATGCATCGGGTATTCTAGAATATGTATGCGGCCGACTGGGCGCAACTAATCAACGAAGCAGTGTTTAAATGGGTTGTGCACTACTTTAAATTAACCTCCCAATGTATCCCCCCGGGGCCCCTAATGAATTTTGTAATTATGTCATGTTGTCAATACTGTTTGTGACAACATCGCTGACCACGCGGCAAGTGTGAAGGGAGGACCGGGGAGCGAGGCCGCCGGTCGGGGTACTTCTGCTGCGAGCAGCCGGGAGATGACCGGCTAGCACCGGTCATCTCCCGGCTGCGTCGCCGCTGATCTCTCGACGGTGGCCTGCGTGTTTCAAATCCGGCGCCAATTCACGGCCGGGTTGCGACAGTCGGCGATCGGTCGCGGTGTTTTAAATTTCGCGCCAATATCGCTGATTGGTCGCGGCCGGGCGGGTGCGACCAATCAGCGAAGGGTGTTTCAAATCCGGCGCCAATTTGCAGCCGGACTGCGCTCGTTGCTAACTGGCGGCGGCCGCCGGCCGCGACCAATCAGGACAGCGGTGTTTTCAATTTCGCGTCAATATCGCTGATTGGTCGCGGCCAGCGGCCGCAACCAATCAGCGAACCGTGTTAGTGAGGACCGGGGAGCGGCGCTGCCTATGCGGGTACTTCCGCTGCGAGCAGCCGGGAGATGACTGGATAGCGCCGGTCATCTCTCAGCTGCATCGCCGCTGACCTCCGTGCGGCAGATGAGCCGCTAACGGCCGCCATCTTGTTCTGAAATCCCGCGTCACTGATTGGTCGCGGCTGGACCAATCAGCGACGCGGGATTTCCTGGACGGACAGACAGACGGGATAAGCCGATTACATAGTAGATATGTAGTTATATACATGTCTGTGTGTAAATGTGTATCTATGTATGTGTATATATCTATATGTCTGTGTATATGTAGCTATATACATGTCTGTATGTACAGTACAGACCAAAAGTTTGGACACACCTTCTCATTTAAAGATTTTTTCTGTATTTTCTTGACTATGAAAATTGTACATTCACACTGAAGGCATCAAATCTATGAATTAACACATGTGGAATTATATACTTAACAAAAAAGTGTGAAACAACTGAAAATATGTCTTATATTCTAGGTTCTTCAAAGTAGCCACCTTTTGCTTTGATGACTGCTTTGCACACTCTTGGCATTCTCTTGATGAGCTTTAAGAGGTAGTCACCGGAAATGGTCTTCCAGCAATCTTGAAGGAGTTCCCAGAGATGCTTAGCACTTATTGGCCCTTTTGCCTTTACTCTGCGGTCCAGCTCACCCCAAACCATCTCGATTGGGTTCAGGTCTGTGGAGGCCAGGTCATCTAGCGTAGCATCCCATCACTCACCTTCTTGGTCAAATAGCCCTTACACAGCCTGGAGTTGTGTTTGGGGTCATTGTCCTGTTGAAAAATAAATGATAGTCCAACTAAACGCAAACCGGATGGAATAGCATGCCGCTGCAAGATGCTGTGGTAGCCATGTTGTTTCAGTATGCCTTCAATTTTGAATAAATCCTCAACAGTGTCACCAGCAAAGCACCCCCACACCATCACACCTCCTCCTCCATGTTTCACGTTGAAACCAGGCATGTAGAGTCCATCCGTTCACTTTTTCTGCGTCGCACAAAGACACAGAGGTTGGAACCAAAGATCTCAAATTTGGACTCATCAGACCAAAGCACATATTTCCACTGGTCTAATGTCCATTCCTTGTGTTCTTTAGCCCAAACAAGTCTCTTCTGCTTGTTGCCTGTCCTTAGCAGTGGTTTCCTAGCAGCTATTTTACCATGAAAGCCTGCTGCACAAAGTCTCCTCTTAACAGTTGTTGTAGAGATGTGTCTGCTGCTAGAACTCTGTATGGCATTGACCTGGTCTGTAATCTGAGCTGCAGTTAACCTGCGATTTCTGAGGCTGGTGACTCGGATAAACTTATCCTCAGAAGCAGAGGTGACTCTTGGTCTTCCTTTCCTGGGGCGGTCCTCATGTGAGCCAGTTTCTTTGTAGCGCTTGATGGTTTTTGCAACTGTACTTGGGGACACTTTCAAAGTTTTCCCAATTTTTCAGACTGACTGACCTTCATTTTTTAAAGTAATGATGACCACTCGTTTTTCTTTACTTAGCTGCTTTTTTCTTGCCATAATACAAATTCTAGCAGTCTATTCAGTAGGACTATCGGCTGTGTATCCACCTGACTTCTGCACAACACAACTGATGGTCCCAACCCCATTTATAAGGCAAGAAATCCCACTTATTAAACCTGACAGGGCACACCTGTGAAGTGAAAACCATTTCCGGTGACTACCTCTTGAAGCTCATCAAGAGAATGCCAAGAGTGTGCAAAGCAGTCATCAAAGCAAAAGGTGGCTACTTTGAAGAACCTAGAATATAAGACATATTTTCAGTTGTTTCACACTTTTTTGTTAAGTATATAATTCCACATGTGTTAATTCATAGTTTTGATGCCTTCAGTGTGAATGTACAATTTTCATAGTCATGAAAATACAGAAAAATCTTTAAATGAGGTGTGTCCAAACTTTTGGTCTGTACTGTATGTGTGTATATATCTATATGTCTCTGTGTGTATATGTCTGTATATATGTAGCTATATACATGTCTGTGTGTATACGTGTATCTATGTGTGTGTATATACATGTCTGTGTGTATCTATGTGTGTATATATCTATATGTGAAAATAACCTTGGCACTCGAAAAAATTCTGCTTAAGAAAATTTATTATAGTCCATATTAATATACAGTAAACATACGTTAATGTTTCGGTCTACACGACCTTCTTCAGTTGACTGAAAATGGACAAATAAAGAAAACATAAACAAAAGAATACAGAAAATCTCTGTTCAAAAAACCGTATATAAACATATGCAAAAGACATACAATGTTACAAATCAACGGAGGACAGGGCAATGGGGTATAGGAGAATAGGGAGACAAATAGAGGGCAACACAAAAGGAGGAAGAGGGAAAGGCCATGTTAAGTGTAGGACCTACCCGTATATTCGTATCAATGGTATAAGGGAAGATAAGCTGGAGGAGTCAACTAGGACAGCCTGGAGGGAGAATAGTAAATATGTGTGATACTAGGGTAAAAGCCGTGTTGGAGGCAGCGCAACAAAACATGTATGTGGACAAAGCAAATAAATCAAATGGCCAGTTTAGGGAGAAAAGACCCGGGCATGTACCTGCTAGGGAGCTCGTAGGGGACTCAGGACCGGCAGCGCGGCATCCACCGCTAGATGCTGTGGCTTAGAGAGGGAAGGAGGGCATTTAAATATGGAGGAGGATGATTGGAAAGCCAATCATCTGCGAGAGCGTTACATTCCGCGGTTGCGCATGTCCGGAAGTAAATAGAGTCACGTGACCGGAAGGAACGCGGTCTTTTCTCCCTAAACTGGCCATTTGATTTATTTGCATATGTTTATATATGGTTTTTTGAACAGAGATTTTCTGTATTCTTTTGTTTATGTTTTCTTTATTTGTCCATTTTCAGTCAACTGAAGAAGGTCGTGTAGACCGAAACGTTAACGTATGTTTACTGTATATTAATGTGGACTGTAATAAATTTTCTTAAGCAGAATTTTTTCGAGTGCCAAGGTTATTTTCACATGTGACAGGGCACGGTCCCTTCTTGAGCACCACTTTAGGGTGTGCAGTGATTTTTTTGATTTATATATCTATATGTCTGTGTATATGTAGTTATATACATGTCTGTGTGAATCTATGTGTGTGTATATACATGTCTGTGTGTATACGTGTATCTATGTGTGTGTATATATGTCTGTGTATCTATATACATGTCTGTGTGTATCTGTGTGTGTATATACAGTGCTGGCCAAAAGTATTGGCACCCCTGCAATTCTGTCAGATAATACTCAGTTTCTTCCTGAAAATGATTTCAATCACAAATTCTTTGGTATTATTCCCTTCATTTAATTAGTCTTCAATGAAAAAAACACAAAAAGAATTGTCCTAAAGCCAAATTGGATATAATTCCACACCAAACCTAAAAAAGGGGGTGGACAAAAGTATTGGCACCCTTTGAAAAATCATGTGATGCTTCTCTAATTCGTGTAATTAACAGCACTTGTAACTTACCTGTGGCACCTAACAGGTGTTGGCAATTACTAAATCACACTTGCAGCCAGTTAACATGGATTAAAGTTGACTCAACCTCTGTCCTGTGTCCTTGTGTGTACCACATTGAGCATGGAGAAAAGAAAGAAGACAAAAGAACTGTCTGAGGACTTGAGAAACCAAATTGTGAGGAAGCATAAGCAATCTCAAGGCTACAAGTCCATCTCCAAAGACCTAAATGTTCCTGTGTCTTCCGTGCGCAGTGTCATCAAGAAGTTTAATGTCCATGGCACTGTGGCTAACCTCCCTAGATGTGGACGGAAAAGAAAAATTGACGAGAGAGTTAAATGCAAGATTGTGCGGATGGTGGATAAAGAACCTCGACTAACATCCAAACAAATTCCAGCTGCCCTGCAGACCGAGGATACAACAGTATCAACCCGTACTATCCGTCGGCGTCTGAATGAAAAGGGACTGTATGGTAGGATACCCAGGAAGACCCCACTTCTTACCCCGAGACATAAAAAAGCCAGGCTGGAGTTTGCCAAAACTTACCTGAGAAAGCCTAAAACGTTTTGGAAGAATGTTCTCTGGTCAGATGAGACAAAAGTAGAGCTTTTTGGGAAAAAGCATCAACATAGAGTGTACAGGAAAAAAAAAGAGACATTCAAAGAAAAGAACACGGTCCCTACAGTCAAACATGGCGGAGGTTCCCTGATGTTTTGGGGTTGCTTTGCTGCCTCTGGCACTGGACTGCTTGACCGTGTGCATGGCATTATGAAGTCTGAAGACTACCAACAAATTTTGCAGCATAATGTAGGGCCCAGTGTGAGAAAGCTGGGTCTCCCTCAGAGGTCATGGGTCTTCCAGCAGGACAGTTGGAGCAGTTTGCCAAAGAAGAATGGTCTACTATTCCAGCAGAGCATTGTAAGAATCTCATTGATGGTTACCAGAAGCGGTTGTTCGCAGTTATTTTGGCTAAAGGTTGTGCAACCAAGTATTAGGCTGAGGGTGCCAATACTTTTGTCCGGCCCTTTTTTGGAGTTTTGTGTGAAATGATCAATGATTTGATTTTTGCTTCATTCTCTTTTGTGCTTTTTCCTTGCAAGCAAATTAAATGAAGAGAATAATACCAAAGAATTTGTGATTGCAATCATTTTCAGGAAGAAACGGAGTATTATCTGACAGAATTGCAGGGGTGCCAATACTTTTGGCCACCACTGTACATGTCTGTGTGTATACGTGTATCTATGTGTGTGTATATATATCTATATACATGTCTGTGTGTATCTGTGTGTGTATATACATGTCTGTGTGTATACGTGTATCTGTGTGTGTGTATTTGTATCTATATACATGTCTATGTGTATACGTGTATCTATGTGTGTGTATATACATGTCTGTGTGTATACGTGTATCTATGTGTGTGTATATATGTCTGTGTGTATACGTGTATCTATATACATGTCTGTGTGTATCTGTGTGTGTATATACATGTCTGTGTGTATACGTGTATCTATGTGTGTGTATTTGTATCTATATACATGTCTATGTGTATACGTGTATCTATGTGTGTGTATATACATGTCTATGTGTATACGTGTATCTATGTGTGTGTATATACATGTCTGTGTGTATATGTGTATCTATATACATGTCTGTGTGTATCTGTGTGTGTATATACATGTCTGTGTGTATACGTGTATCTATGTGTGTGTGTATTTGTATCTATATACACGTCTATGTGTATACGTGTATCTATGTGTGTGTATATACATGTCTGTGTGTATACGTGTATCTATGTGTGTATTTGTATCTATATACATGTCTGTGTGTATACGTGTATCTATGTGTGTGTATATACATGTCTGTGTGTATACGTGTATCTATGTGTGTGTATATATGTCTGTGTGTATATGTGTATCTATATACATGTCTGTGTGTATACGTGTATCTATGTGTGTGTATATATGTCTGTGTGTATATGTGTATCTATATACATGTCTATGTGTATACGTGTATCTATGTGTGTGTATATATGTCTGTGTGTATATGTGTATCTATATACATGTCTGTGTGTATCTGTGTGTGTATATACATGTCTATGTGTATACGTGTATCTATGTGTGTGTATATATGTCTGTGTGTATATGTGTATCTATATACATGTCTGTGTGTATCTGTGTGTGTATATACATGTCTATGTGTATACGTGTATCTATGTGTGTGTATATACATGTCTGTGTGTATACGTGTATCTATGTGTGTGTATATATGTCTGTGTGTATACGTGTATCTATATACATGTCTGTGTGTATCTGTGTGTGTATATACATGTCTGTGTGTATACGTGTATCTATGTGTGTGTGTATTTGTATCTATATACATGTCTATGTGTATACGTGTATCTATGTGTGTGTATATATATGTCTGTGTGTATACGTGTATCTATGTGTGTGTGTATTTGTATCTATATACATGTCTATGTGTATATGTGTATTTGTGTGTGTATATACATGTCTGTGTGTATACGTGTATCTATGTGTGTGTGTATTTGTATCTATATACATGTCTATGTGTATACGTGTATCTATGTGTGTGTATATATATGTCTGTGTGTATACGTGTATCTATATACATGTCTGTGTGTATCTGTGTGTGTATATACATGTCTGTGTGTATACGTGTATCTATGTGTGTGTGTATTTGTATCTATATACATGTCTATGTGTATACGTGTATCTATGTGTGTGTATATATATGTCTGTGTGTATACGTGTATCTATATACATGTCTGTGTGTATCTGTGTGTGTATATACATGTCTGTGTGTATACGTGTATCTATGTGTGTGTGTATTTGTATCTATATACATGTCTATGTGTATACGTGTATCTATGTGTGTGTATATATATGTCTGTGTGTATACGTGTATCTATATACATGTCTGTGTGTATCTGTGTGTGTATATACATGTCTGTGTGTATACGTGTATCTATGTGTGTGTGTATTTGTATCTATATACATGTCTATGTGTATACGTGTATCTATGTGTGTGTATATATATGTCTGTGTGTATACGTGTATCTATATACATGTCTGTGTGTATCTGTGTGTGTATATACATGTCTATGTGTATACGTGTATCTATGTGTGTGTATATATGTCTGTGTGTATATGTGTATCTATATACATGTCTGTGTGTATCTGTGTGTGTATATACATGTCTATGTGTATACGTGTATCTATGTGTGTGTATATACATGTCTGTGTGTATACGTGTATCTATGTGTGTGTATATATGTCTGTGTGTATACGTGTATCTATATACATGTCTGTGTGTATCTGTGTGTGTATATACATGTCTGTGTGTATACGTGTATCTATGTGTGTGTGTATTTGTATCTATATACATGTCTATGTGTATACGTGTATCTATGTGTGTGTATATATATGTCTGTGTGTATACGTGTATCTATGTGTGTGTGTATTTGTATCTATATACATGTCTATGTGTATATGTGTATTTGTGTGTGTATATACATGTCTGTGTGTATACGTGTATCTATGTGTGTGTGTATTTGTATCTATATACATGTCTATGTGTATACGTGTATCTATGTGTGTGTATATATATGTCTGTGTGTATACGTGTATCTATATACATGTCTGTGTGTATCTGTGTGTGTATATACATGTCTGTGTGTATACGTGTATCTATGTGTGTGTGTATTTGTATCTATATACATGTCTATGTGTATACGTGTATCTATGTGTGTGTATATATATGTCTGTGTGTATACGTGTATCTATGTGTGTGTGTATTTGTATCTATATACATGTCTATGTGTATACGTGTATCTATGTGTGTGTATATATATGTCTGTGTGTATACGTGTATCTATATACATGTCTGTGTCTATATGTCAATAATCGGCAGGCTATTTGTATGGCCATACATGTGCACATGTCTCTTGTAACCTGTAGCACGTCGCTCATTCCCTCTCATCACTGACTTGCCGCCCTCACCCCAGTCACACAGGACACCTGGCGCTGGGCGGGAATCTCGCCTCCTCCTCACAGTGCGGGTGACTACGAGTCTCCATGGCTAGAACAGCCAGTTACCACGGCAGCAGCGGAGAGCGGGGGGCCGGGATATCTCTGCAGCGTGTCACCCTCTCCGAGTGGGAGGAGAGGAACGGGAGGAGGCGGCACAGAGGAGCAGGCTGCGAGGACAGCGCTAACATGGCGCCCACGGGTGTGAGGATGAGGAGAAGCCGCTCCCCGGAGATCCCATGTTTGAATGCGTCCATCTCTCCACATACAGAGAAGGCACCACTGCATGAAGGGGAGCAGCTGGCGGGTGTGTGACGCATATACATCATGGCAGCCGTGTCTTCTGCCATATGCATCCAGCAGTACATTACTGTACAGGAGAGCAAGTCATGGCCAACTGCTTACCTTATTACTGAGGCCTCAGAAATGGTGGTCACCTTGCTGTTCTAAGGAGCACTGAGAGATTTTACAATAGGATGTCTATTAATCCCATCCACTGTGCTTCTAATGTAGAATGCAGCGTTTTGGACGCAGTGCAGGTGAGCTGCTTCCAAAACGCTGCAAATACTGATCGTGGGCATGCCGCCTTACTCAGAAACACTGCAGAGATAACGCACTTTGAGAAGCCAGCCGGGGACTGTGTGGCTTGGATTACTAGTCCAACGCCGGTCCTGGTGGCTTCTCCCTGACTGACAGGTCTCTCCTTACAACCCATAGGTATCTCAGTATGAAAATAATGGAGAGACCTGTTTGTCTTGAGGAGGGGGTGGGGAGAAGTCACCAGGAACCAGCCTTGGCTACTTGTGGTTCGGGCAGCATGAACCCGCTCACAGGTTCACTTAAAAAGAACCTAAATAACTTTGTAAAAACTAATTTAATTTGTGTAATCATGTTCTGAGACCCGCAACTTTTTTGTTTTTCTATTGATGGGCCTGTATGAGGGCTTGTTTTTGGTGTACTGACATTTTTATTGATATCATTTTGGGGTACATATGACATTTGATCACTTCTTATTGCTTTTTTGTTTTAGGAAATTCATGGACTGAGAAATAATAATTCTGTCATTTATTTATTTTTGTCTTTTTGGCATTTAATTTACTAATGTATAGGTTAATGATCAGACCGTGTTCTGTACGGTCAGACACAGCCATTACACAGTACACAGCAGGGGCACATGTATAAGATTATCTCAGCACAGGAACATTTTATTTAACACATCCAATTGTGGAACTTTTTTTATTCCAAGATCCTTGATTAAAATGGGCTTTGTTAGTGGGAAAAATTTTTTTTAACCCCCTCACGACATATGTATATTTACGTCATATTTTGTGTCCCTGACATTGATGTTGGCTCACACGCTGAGCTTGCATCTTTTCCGGCTGATGATGGCTGATTTAATCAGTCATCATATACCCCTGACAGCAGCATTTAACACGTGCCTGCAGGGGGGTTTGTCACGTTCCTGTGATGTGATCGCCGGGCGCCAATGGGTTGACAGTCAGGGGTCTGCTGAAGACATCTGTGCTTGTTTTGACTATTCTGGGAATACCAGTGTTTAGCTGGCGTTCATGTGAGATTGTGATTTTCGCCATACATAGCAGTGCCCAAGCACTGGTATGTATAGCAGAAGCAATAAGACGATAGCAGCTTCAAGTCCTCTAAGAGGACTAACAAATACACTTACAAAAACTATGAAAAAAATACAAAAGTTCTAATCACCCTCCTTTTGCACCATTTAAAATAAGACAATTAAATGAAAAAATCCACATATTTGGTATCGCTGCGTTCGTAAAAGTCCGATCTATCAAAATCTAAATAAATTAATCCGATCAGTAAACGGCGTAAATGAGAAAAACAATAAAAATACCAGAATTACGTTTTTTTGTCCACCGCAATATTGTAAAAGAAATGCAAAAAGAAGCGATCAATACATTGTAAATACCACAAAATAATACCAGTAAAAAAGTCAGCAAAAAATAAGCCCTCACAGCCCCATAGCCCAAAAACTGAAAACGTTACAGGTTTCGGAAAAGGGATGTAAGCTAATTTTTTAAAAAAAATTCTGAATAGCTTTTCACCACTTAAATAAAAAAAACCTATACATATTAGGTATCTGCGTAATCATACTGACCTGGGGAATCTTATTCCCAGGTCAGTTTTACCGTATAATGTAAATAAAAAACCCCAAAAACAATTGTGGAATTGCACTTTTTTTTGCAATTTCAATGCACATAAATTTAATGGTGTAATTCAAAAGTACAACTCGTCCCGCAAAAAACAAGTCCTCATATGGCTATGTGGACGAAAGAATGCAAAAGTTATGGCTCTTGGAAGAAGGCGAGGAAAAAACAGAAATTGGCCATGGCGTAATATCCTGTATATCTCTGTAATAAAGTATATGATGGTTGTATGATATTGGAGGCGTGTGAAGGTACATTATGGCATCATAAACTCAGAGTTTATACAAGCCATAATATAGCTGTGTACAAGAGGTCTAAATTTTTACTGATTAACTTTTTTTTTCCTTTGCAGGTAATCATAATAATGACAACGGTGATCCTTTGTCTTCTAAATTAGGTAGAAAGAAAAGGAAATTAAGAAAGGTACTGGACGTTTGCACAGCATTTTACTTCATTCTAATTTAAGGCATTTATTGCGGACTGGAAGTGTCACTTTTTGAGTAAACAAGCCCCGAGCTGACCTTCAACCCCTTCATAACGGCTTATTTTCATTTTTGCGCGTTTAGTTTTTTTCTCCCCTTTTTCCAATAACTTTTTATTTTTCTGTTAACGTAGTCTTACAAGAGCTTTTTTTTTTTTTTTTTTGAAACAAGTTGTAGTTTTCAATAACACCATTCATTTTACAATATACCATGCTGAAAAACATAAAAAAATTCCGGATGGGGAGAAATGATGTCCTATGTCCAATTGCAACTGATAGGTTCAGGCTGCCCTTTATGGAATGGGCTGAGCTACTGAACTCGTTCCATACATCCGCTCCTGACATAGCACATACTTGAGCTTCCTGTGTTGAGAAGGGATAAAGAGTTAAGAGTGAAAAGTTGAATTCAATGAAAATTTTACATACATTATTCATAGTAGCTATAGTGATTTTTGGGTTTTAAAAATGTAGCGAAATCAACTGTACATAGTAAGGCTATGTTCACACATCATGTTTTTTTCAGAGTTTTTTGATGAGTTTTTTTTAGGCAAATTTTCAACTGCGTTTTGCAGTGCCAGCAAAGTCTATGAGATTCCAGAATTCTTAGTTCACACATCATGGTTTTTTTTTTGTTCAGGATTTTGTGCCTTGCATGTTTTTTTTTGCAAAATAGAGCATGTCACTTCTTTCAGTGTTTTTTCAGCAGCTTTCACCCATTGGAAGTAATGGGTAGTGAAAAAACGCTGAAAAAACGCCTTGTGTGAACATAGCTATCTGGTTTTGCTGCATTTTTAGTGAAAATAAGCAAGTACATCAGTATGTGAAACTGATTTTACCATCTTGTCTTGGTCACTGAGATGGTAGTTTGTATTAGTGCAGTGTAATTAAATTAGTAATGTGAACAGTGTAAACATTGGCTGAGCTACATGTGAGATTGAACAATACCTGTGGCCCAGGGAGGTGTGAAATTGAACAATGCCCTGAGCAACTAAATGGCAGACCCAATAGTGTAAAAGTAAATAGTGTCATATAAACTCAATGCACTGCCAGTGTCTTAGGTTAACTATTCCTGAACAATTCACCTCCCCCACTGTTACATTTGAAATTCTGGTTAATATGGTTTCACATATGTCTCGCATTGATGACCTGTGTTCATGCTTCTGTGGTGGAAGCAAAGCTGAACTTTGGTTATGTTCACACATCAGAGGCCGCTATCTGCAGACCAGACATAACCTCAAGAGAAATGTGCTGTCTTCCAGGAGCAAAAATTAAAGATGTGTCTGACAGGATATCAAGACTCTTCAGACCTACAGAGCAATACCCATTCCTTCTAATACATGTGGGGACAAATGACACCGCAAGAAAGGACCTGGAAACCATCTGCAGTGACTTTGAAGACTTAGGCAAGAAAGTGAAAGAATTGGGAGCGCAGGTGGTCTTCTCATCCATCCTCCCAGTGGATGGCCATGGAACAATGAGGTGGAATAAGATTCTACAGGTGAACAACTGGCTACGTCGATGGTGCCGTCAACAAGGATTTGGATTTCTGGATCACGGAATTAATTACCTATACGATGGACTACTTGCTAGAGATGGGGTGCACCTTACGAAGACTGGAAAACATGTATTTGGAAGTCGCCTTGCTACACTCATCAGAAGAGCTTTAAACTAGAACAATGTGGGAAGGGAAGCAAAAGGCCAGAAAAAGCCATACAGCTGACAAATACTATTGAGATCTCTGCTACTGGAAGTGGAAAGGAAGAACAAAGACAAAACAATTTAAATAATAAAAATATGGGAGGAAGAGAAACCAATCACAAACTAAAATGTTTTTATACAAATGCACAAAGCATGGGCAACAAACAAGGAGAATTGGAACTACTAATGCAGGAAAAGGAATATGATGTCATTGGAATCACTGAAACTTGGTGGGACGATACACATGATTGGAATAAAAGGCTAAAAGGATACAACTTATTTGCAAGAAACAGACTTGATAAACGAGGAGGAGGTGTTGCATTGTATGTTAGAAAAGCGTATATCTGCACAGAGATTGAAGCTTCAGAGACTGGGAGTTCTGTGGAAACTGTTTGGGTAAGAATACAAGGAGAGAACAACGGAATGGACACCATTGTAGGCATTTACTACAGGCCACCTGGGCAAGCTGAAGATATGGATGAACTCTTTATGTATCAAATGACCAAGTTCTCCAAAAAATATGACGTAGTGGTCATGGGAGATTTCAACTATCCAGACATTTGTTGGGAATCTCTCTCAAGTAAAACTAACAGGTCAAGCAAATTCTTATCCTCTCTTGCTGACAACTTTATCTTCCAAAAGGTAGGGGAGAAAACAAGGGGATCTGCTACTTTGGATCTAATCCTTATAAACAGGGAGGAAATGGTTGAGGAGGTAAAGGTGGCTGGGACCCTAGGAGGCAGCGATCATGCTATTATAGAATTTTGGATAACTAGAGGACTCAGACTTCAAGGTTAGATTTTAGAAAGGCAGATTTTAAGAGACTCAGAAAGAGAATAGGAGGGATCCAATGGCTGGATGTCCTTAAGGACAAAAATGTCCAGGAAGGATGGGAAATTTTTAAAAATGAGATTCTCAAAGCACAATCGTTAACAATCCCGAAAAGTAGGAAGAATGGGAAGCATTTAAGGAAACCAGGATGGATGAACACAGAACTTAAACACATGCTAAAAAGAAAGAAATGTTTATTAAATGGAAAGAGGGAGGCATATCTAAAGAAGATTATAATGCAGTCTGCAGATCCTGCAGGGCATGTATCAGGTTAGCTAAAGCTGACAATGAATTAAGGCTTGCAAGAGATGTCAAAAGCAATAAAAAAGGATTTTGGGGGTATGTCAAAAGTAAAAGAAAAGTCAAAGATGCTATAGGATTTTTACAGGATGAAAATGGAGAAATGGTAAGAGAGGATGTTGAGAAGGCCGAACTTTTTAATTCCTATTTTGCATCTGTTTTCTCTCAGAAAGAAAATGTAACATCAACTGATCTTCACTGTCCTTTTAAAGGAATAGAGGAATCCAAGTTATCTGTAAACAGAAAGATTGTGAGGGAATATTTAGCTAACATAAATGAGTTCAAGTCTCCAGGTCCAGATGAATTACACCCCAGAGTACTGAAGGAGATCGTAGAAGAAATTTTAGAACCACTCTCCATAATCTTTGAAAATTCTTGGAGAACAGGAGAAGTCCCAGAAGACTGGAGAAGAGCAAATGTTGTTCCTATCTTCAAAAAGGGGAAGAAGGTGGACCCAGGGAACTATAGGCCGGTGAGTCTGACTTCTATACCAGGAAAGATCTTTGAACAAATTATTAAACAACATGTATGTAAGTACATGGATAAGAATGAAGTGATTAACCAGAGTCATCATGGGTTTGTAACTAACAAGTCATGTCAGACTAACTTAATTTCCTTCTATGACAGAATCACTGACTGGGTGGATCAGGGAAATGCTGTAGATATAGTATATCTTGACTTCAGCAAAGCATTTGACAAAGTATCTCACACCATCCTTATTGAAAAAATGACCAAGTATGCAATGGACCAGGCAACTGTTAGGTGGATTCATAAGTGGCTTAGTGATCGGACTCAAAGGGTGGTTGTAAATGGCTTCACATCCAGCTGGATGAATGTCTCAAGTGGGGTACCACAGGGCTCCGTCCTGGGACCTGTATTGTTCAACATCTTTATCAATGATTTAGATGAAGGAATTGAGGGTAAACTGATTAAATTTGCTGATGACACAAAGCTAGGAGGGATAGCTAATACTAGAGAAGAGAGAGAGAGGATTCAAAAAGACCTAAATAAACTGGAGCAGTGGGCAGCAACCAACAGAATGGTTTTTAACAGGAAAAATGCAAAGTACTACATCTGGGCAATAAAAATGAAAAAAGCATATACAGAATGGGAGGAATAGAGCTAAGCAACAGTACATGTGAAAAAGACTTAGGTATACTAATAGATCATAGACTGAACATGAGTCAACAGTGTGATGCAGCAGCAAAAAAGGAAAATACAATTCTGGGATGTATTAACAGAAGCATACAGTCTAGATCACGTGAAGTCATTATCGGTCTTTACTCCTCTTTGGTCAGACCTCATCTGGAATACTGTGTACAGTTTTGGGCACCACATTTTAAAAAAGACATAGACAAACTGGAGCAAGTTCAGAGAAGAGCGACCAGAATGGTGACTGGTCTGCAAACCATGTCCTATGAGGAACGGTTGCAGGATTTGGGAATGTTTAGCTTGCAAAAAAGAAGACTGAGAGGAGACTTAATAGCTGTCTACAAATATGTCAAGGGCTGTCACATTGTAGAAGGATCATCTTTATTCTCATTTGCACAAGGAAAGACTAGAAGCAATGGGATGAAACTAAATGGGAGGAGACACAGATTAGATATTAGAAAAAACTTTTTGACAGTTAGGGTGATTAATGAGTGGAACAGGCTGCCACGAGAGGTGGTGAGTTCCCCTTCAATGGACGTCTTCAAACAGAGGCTGGACAGACATCTGTCTGAGATGATCTAGTGAATCCTGCTTTGAGCAGGGGGTTGGACCAGATGACCCAGGAGGTCCCTTCCAACTCTACCATTCTATGATCATGATTTTTTCAGTGTTTTTTGTGCCTAAACCAGAATGAGATTTTTTTTTCACTGAACTTTATGTACATGCATAACAGAGACAAAAGGACAGTGAAAAAAATGCTGAAAAAATGCACCAAAAAAAGCAAGAAAACAGCAATAAAAATCCTGAACAACCCCCTGGCAAGAGATCAGGTTTTGCTGCAGAAAATGAATGCTGAAAAAACACGATGTGTGAACATAGTGTAAGTTAGATAATCTGCTATCCCAGATGCCCCCATAGTTCACTTGCCCATGCATTCTGGGTCCCAGACACCTTACTTCTGGTCTTGTGCTCAACTAATGCTGCGTCCTGTGTCAGCATGTGACCGGGTCAGTGAGTGAAATAAGACGGCTGACTTCTATTTTCAATATTTACAACTCCCTTCTCTGATGCGTAGACTGAAAAGGGGGCTGCCTTAACTGTTGACATGGCTTCTATTCATATTAGAGACCTGGCCACGCAAATACTACTTGCTCAGTTATTTTTGTTATTTCTATAAAGCACGAAAATTAGTTCAACTCAATACATGCACACCAGACTCTCCATATTCTACAGGAGGTAAGGACTAGTGTTGAGCGAATTTGTTCGGCATTTCAAATTCGGGTTCGTGTTCGGGGTTCCGGCTTGTTCGCGTCAAAAAATCGGCTCCACCCATGAACATCCCTGATTTGCCACGTTGCGTGACAGTGTGGGCAGAGCCGATTTTTTTTGGTGCGAACAAGCCGGAACCCCGAACACAAACCCAAATTTGAAATGCCGAACAAATTCGCTCAACACTAGGAAGGACCTCCACCTCTCACACATTTATGCTGTATCCTGTGGATATGCTATAAACTTTATATATAAATTTTATAATCATAATAACTTTTAAAATGAATCTGTCACCAGTTTTTTTCTCCCCTATCTGATAGCAGCATGATGTAGGGTAAGAGACCCTGATTCCAGCAATGTGTCCCTTAATTTGCTGTTTGCTGAAGTTTTGATTAAAAACTGTTTTATCCGCTGCAGTTCTCTGAATGCTGAGCTCTGTATAACCCACTCACCACACTGATTTGCAGCTTCCTGTGTATACTGTGCATAGGCAGAAAGCTGCCAAGCAGTGGTGGGGGTGGAGTTGTACAGAATTCATGCATATGGAGTACTATTTGATAGCAGTGATAATCTACTAATAAAACAGTGATTTTATCAAAACTACACCAAGCAAATCAGTAGGTGATACATTGCTGTAATCAGTGTCTCTGTCTCTACATTATGCTACTCTCACATTAGGTAGCAATAAACTGGTGACAGATTCCCATTAGCATTATGCTTCTTTATTATTTTTGTCTTCAGGAGGTAATTCATCATGTGGTGATGGAACAAATTAAGAACATAGTTAAAGAAAATGGAGAACTAAGGCTGAGATTGCAGCAATTGAGTCAGAAAAGTAAGGAAGGTAAGTGACTCTCAAGATCAATTATGCCACATTAAATGATTGTATGCTTTACTAAAGCAGCTATTATGTACGCTGCAGACTAGTGGATAAACGCAAATCAAAAATATTTGAAAAATCATACACTGGTTAATATTCAATTGATTTCCATTAGTAAATTAATTATACAGTGATGTTAAAAACTGTTTGCCCCCTTCCTGATTTCTTATTATTTTGCATGTTTGTCACAATTAAATGTTTCAGATCACAAAACAAATTTAAATATTAGACAAAGATAACACAAGTAAGCACAAAAGGCAGTCTTTAAATGAAGGTCTTTATTATTAAGTGAAAAAAGAAATCCAAACCTACAGGGCCCTGTGTGAAAAAGTGATTGCCCCATGTGATGGATCCGCACCTCACTACCCCGCCTGACGTCACTATTATGTCAGAAGGATCACGTGATACGGATCCGCACTTTCACCAATGTGACGTTTTGCACCCCGTGGGGACACGTAGGGTCAGATTGGTACAGTTTTACACAGACACCCCTTGTCCACACAGGCCCAGGAAGGCACAGGGAGAGGAGGTAGCCCACCCAGTCACTGATGTGGCACCACACTTGCTGACACCCCTTATCAGCCCGGTAGAGCCGCAACCAGTTCCTTGTTCGATATAAGCCCGGTCCGTTAACAGGAATTATATCGGGCCAGAAACCAGCCCCAGTAGCATGGAAAGTTAAAAGAAACTGACATGTGAATTCATGGATCGAGATAAAAGAGCAGCCCAAGGTTAAATTATATATTTAATCGGCTTAATGGCACACTGGTACAATATATACACAATGGTTATACATATATAATGGTCAGATATGCAAATAGAAATAGTGGTAGTACAAAAGATATAAACAGAATATAAGACAGTTACCAGTCAGATGGAAGACCTGCTTGCGGAGGATGGGCTGCCACATAGGAGGCTTGTGGACCCCTCTGTTTCTGGTCTTCTTCCCACAGGATATGTCGTCTGGACGTCCCCGGAAAAAAGCAAAAGGCCCTGCTTTACATGAACATTTAACCCCTTTGGTGTCACTCCCCTCCTGCCCCCTTGGCTGGACCTAAGTTCCCTCCCCAGGAGGTTTGTAGCTAAATCTCCCAAAACCTATCTTGCTCCATCGGATCCGGTCGGGTCCCTGCTACGCGTGGAGACTAAACACAGCTTGGCTACCTGGTTGCTACTAGCTGTTCTACGTATCTTTATGCCCCTATGTGCTAGAACAGGTCGAGATCCAGGTGGGCGCTCACCTTGTCCTGGGGATTTTGGAAATATACACGATGTATGGCTAGGAAATATAGTATTTCCATAACTCCTTATGAAATCATAGCAACAACTGCAATCAAACGTTTGCGATAACTAGCAATGTGTCTTTTACAATACTCTAGAGGAATTTTGGCCCACTCATCTTGGCAATATTGTTGTAATTCAGCCACATTGGAGGGTTTTCGAGAATGAACAGCCTTTTTAAGGTCATACCACAGCATCTCAATCGGATTAACCCCTTAACGACCACCTATACACCTTTTAACGGCGGTCATTACGAGTACTTATTCCTCAGCGTCGCTGTTTAACGTAGCTGAGGAATTATAGTATAGTGCCACCCCATGGCCGAATTTCTGGCGGGTGTCAGCTGTATTTGACAGCTGACACCCCGCAGTATCGGCCCTGGCCGGTTTTGAAGCCGATCGGGGCCGATTAACCCATTAAATATCGCTGTCAATCGTGACAGCGGTATTTAAGTGGTTACTAGGGGGTCGCAAACCCCCTTAGTAACCATCGGACCCCCGTGATTCTCATCTCGATGGTTACCATGGTACCTTGAGATCATGTAATGACCCCAGGGTACAGTGGCCTGTGAAGCACTGACAGTCTCATGCACTGCAGTACACAAATACTTCAGTGTATGAGACCAGTGATCAAAGTGAAAATTATACATGTCCCACAGTGGGAATAAGTGTAAAAAAGTAAAAAAAACACAAAAAAGTGCACACCGCTAAAATCCGTTTCACCACTCAAAACACAGCCTTGGTGATAAAACAAAAACAAAAAAGCGTACACGTATAATTGGTATCACCGCGTCCGTATAAAAAATAAAGAAAAACCACGCCAAAAATGTTGCTTTTTCATCATACTGACTCACAAAAAAGTAAATAAAAAGCGATCAAAAAGTTTTCTGTAAAAATAAATTGTGTAAATGAAAACACCAAACTGTCCTGCAAAAAGCAAGCCCTAATATGGCTCATTCGGCAAAAAAATAAAAAAGATCTCAGAATATGACGATGCAAAAACAAATTCATTTTTGTAAAATGTTGTTTTTAGTGTGTAAAAATAGCAAAGCATAAAAAACCCAATATAAATCTGGTATCACTTTAATCGTACCGACCCAACAAACAAATCGGTCTTATCACTTTTACCGCATGGTGAACATCACAAAAAATAAAAACTATAACTGAATTGCTGATTTTTGTTTATTGTCTGTCTGAAAAATCTGAATAAAAAGCGATCAAAAATGACCTTGTGCCCCAAAATGGTACCAAAAAATCTGCAACTCGTCCCACAAAAAATAAGCCTAGAGCGCAGGATAAATGTGATCCCAAATGTTATGTAAATGTTCCCAATGAAAGCCTCAACTCCGTTCACAAAAAAAGCTAGTCCCCGCTCAGGTCCGTCATCTGTTAATGGAAATATAGGGGGCTTCCACATTACTGGTAGCACAAAGGCTCTGGAAAAACGAAATGGCTCCTTGCCGTCCAAAAGAAATCCAGCGAATTCTGCCCTCCCAAATCCAAATGTCCCCCTTCCTTCTGGGCTCCACAGCGTGCCTAATCCGCATTTAGCGTCCACATGTTTGGCATTCCTGTAGCGATGAGATTCCTGCCTAACTTACTGGTGCATGACTCCAGAAGCACAAGCTGCGCATACCGTACTGGTCACTACAATGTTTTTGGCACTACAACAGCAGTTTGCAATCTTCACTTGGCAACATCCACTGCTGCTTGTTTCTGGAAAACACCCATGGAGTCAAAATCGCCACTACAACTGTAGATAAATTCATAAGGGGATATAATTTCCAAAATGGGGTCACTTGAGGTGGATTCTGTTTTTCTGCTCTTCTAACGTAGGGGTTCTGTATATAGTGTCCGCAAACTATTTTAGAAAAATCTGCGCTCCAGGAGGTAAAAAGCGCTCTGTCCCTCTCGAGTCTCGCCGTATGGCTAAGCAGTACTGCATAGCACATTTTTCTAAATTCAGCAGAAATTATGGGACAAATTTTGGTGCCATTTGTATCCATTTCCCAGTGTGAAAATGTAAAATCTAGGGCTAAAACAACATTTTGCTAGTAAAAATAAAATTATTTTTTCTTCACTGTCCAATGGTATAAAATGCTGTGACACACCTGTGGTGTCAATATGATCCCCTAGATAAATTCATTGAGAGATGTAGTTTGTAAAATGGGGTGAGTTATGGGGGTTTGGCTGATCTGGCACCACAGGGGCTCAAGGAATGTGACATGGCACCCTCAAACCAGTCCAGCAAAATCTGAACTCCAATATGGCGCTTCTTCCCTTCTGAGCTTTGCACTATGGCTCAAAAATAGTTTTCGACCACATATGGGGTATCTGCGTACTCAGGAGAAATTGCACAACAAATTTTGGGGTCCATTTTTTCCTGTTACCCTTGTGAAAGTGCAAAATTTGGGTCTAAAAAATATTCTTGCGTGAAAATGTGATTTTTTTTATTTTCACGGCTCAACGTTATAAACTTCTGTGAAGAACCTGGGGGTTCAAGGTGCTCACCACACATCTAGATAAGTTCCCTGAGGGGTCTAGTTTCCAAAATAGTGTCACTTATGGGTGGTTTCCACTGTTTAGGTACATCAGGGGCTCTCCAAATGCGACATGGTGTCTGCTAATTATTCCAGCAAATTTTGCATTCAAAAAGTCAAATGGCTCTCTGTGAAGACACGGGGTCTTCCGTGAGCGTAACATTACTCAGACAACACAGGGTGAGGGTAAAACAGTTTGGCAATACTTTATTGAACCACTAAACGGACAATAAACACATAGAACAGTCCCAGCAAATACCCAAGATGGTACAACATTACACAGTCTCACCCTTCCGCTGACCCGCCTGGGATAGAACAGCTGCGACTTTGGGACTTCCAGGGCCAACTACCTCAACCAGTGGCCCCTCGCTTCTTGCAAGCCCCCACAGAGAGAAGGTAGCGGCAAGCTTAGGAACTCACAGTTCATCGAGGTACAAGGTCAGGAGACCCGAGGGTCCCACCCTGGCCTGTCCGAGAGTTTCCATGGGGCCAGATGTCCGGCTGGTCCCAATCTGGCTTCTCTGAATGCCTCCATGGGTTCCAGGCGACCGGAGGGTCCCACCTGGCAACCCCAAACAACATATCCATGGGGCCAGGTGACTTCATCGTCCCAACCTGATCTCCCTAAATGTATCCATGGGCTCTCTGATGGTCAATGGAGCAGATCCGTATCTTTCCAGTCAAGGCCATATACCCTTAGGCCGGAATCCTGTAGAATCCAAATCTGTGTCTCTTTGGTTAAAACCATGCTTCCAAGCTGGTGGTCTGAGAGAGTCTGTGTGATCTTTTGCTTCTCCTTGATTCTCTTTACAGCAGGATAGAAAAACCCTTTTTATATTTACATATGTGGCTAAGGTCATCAGTCACAGGTTGGGGGGAACGGGCAGCGCTCAGGTCTCATTGTTTGAGCATTTAATACATTTGCGTAGTTTGTCCTCTCTTGTGAGTCATTAAGCCACAGGTTCCACACAAAGGTTAATCAACATTTTTAGCAAACATTCATTGTTCCACGCTGAGTCACTGTCCTTCCTGACCAGCCACAAAAATACACATATATTCACAAGTCAACATAAACACAATAGTGTATTTCTCTTGGCTTAACAAATCTAATCGTCTGGCTGATTAAGATTATAGGCTGTATTGTCACACGCTCGTTCACTTCCAAGCCCTGCCATGCGCCCAAACAGCAGTTTTCCTCCACATATTGGGTATCTGCATACTCAGGAGAAATTGCACAACAAATTGTATGGTGCAATTTTTCTTGTTACCCTAGTGAAAATGCAAAATTTGGGGCTAAATAAAATCATTTTTGTGGAAAAATGTGATTTTTTTTTTTCATGGCTCAAGATGGCTTCTGTGAAGCACCTGGGGGTTAGAGGTGCTCACCACACATCTAGATAAGTTCCCTGAGAGGTCTAGTTTCCAGAAAGGTTTCAGTTTGGGTTTCCACTGTTTAGGCACATCAACGGCTCTCCAAGCACGACATGGTGTCCGCTAATTATGCCAGCAAATTTTGCATTCAAAAAGTCAAATGGCGCTCATTCTCTTCCGAGCCCTGTCATACGCCCAAACAGTATTCCCCCTCATATTGGGTATCGGTGTGCTCAGGAGAAATTGTGCAACAAATTTTGGGGTCCATTTTCTCCTGTTACCCTAGTGAAAGTAAAAAAAAAAGGGTCATATTTTTAAAAACATTTTATTTTACTGTACTGTATAGTCCTCTATGGAACTTCAGAGGAGCAGCATAATGGCAGGCATGGGGCTCTTCAGCAGACTTTGCGGCTTGTGCGGCGTGCAGAAAAACGACCAAAGGACTTCAGGGACAGGACTGGCTGCACCAGGATCAGGGGACAATGTTCAGGTGCTGGCCCACACAGACCAGGATTTTGGTTGAGGACCTGGCCACACTGGGACCAGGGATTCACTCTCTGGACACTGGCCACCCCGGGACCAGGAATTCGGGTTCAGGACACTTGCCACCCTGGGACCAGGGGACCTAACAACTCAATAGTAGGGGAGACTACATACTAAAGAAAGCTGTTGCTTGGCGACACCCTAATGGAGAGGGAGTCTTTTACCAAAGATGCCTCCTAGCCATTGGCTAGGAGCCATCTTTCAGGTGTAGTAATTATACTAAATGCCTCTCAGCTACAAGCTAAGGGCATTTACTATAAGCGTGCGCTGCCCCTTTAAGAACAGGGGATCGTGCGTGCAATAGGCACCACCAGGAACTGTGGCGTGCACAGCAGCAGAGGACACGGAGCACGCCGGAAACTACGCCGAGTGCCGGGGCGGTGAGTAAGCCTGTGCTCCTGCGTGGAGGGAGAAGGGGACACCAAGCCTGCCATTCCTCTACAGCACCACTCTCTTCTTCAAGCCCGCGATGACTCTCTGCAGAGAAGCTGGAGGCTGACACCTCTGCACTGACTCCCAGGACTTCTCTTCAGGACCACTACTTCTTTTGTCCAGTAGAAGAAAAGTGAATCGTCTCACCATCTTCACGACTGGGATCTCTCCATCAAGCTATCCACAACATAGGACGAAGCAGGCGTAGGACTAAGAACTGGGCATTGGGAAGTCTCTCTCCATTTGTTGAGATTAGCTACCTCCCCGGAGGATTCAAGGACCAATTGGACTTCCTCCGCCTGTTTGGTGGATTGCAGAGACTTGGAAGATGCCACTGCCTTGACGTTTTCTTCACTAGACCTACTAGAGACTGAATATACTTGCTTTGGGCTGTCTTCAGCCTGGTTTCCAAGACTATACGTCCACAAGTCTGGGAGGTTCCTAGGCACAGATCATTGGTACAATCGTCAGGACTGTGTGGGGACATCGCCTCCGCTTCCCTTTCTTTGGAGACACCAGCACACAACGACTCGGCGACTAGCAGACCTGGCAGAGAAGATGGCGACACTGCTGACTGACCAGGACGTATGGGAACCAGACACCTCTTGTGACTCGGCTGTCCGACCAGAACGGGCACTAGAGTTCTCTGCTCTGGACGACCTATGGGCATACCAGACAGCACATGGAAAGCGTTCTTCTCCGTGTATAACTCTCCAATCTGGAGCTCAAGCTGTTCAGATATGACTTGACTGTTTCTGAATAGGGCTCGTCCTTCACTTGACAACACCCTCCCTGGATTCTGGTGCTGTCGGTCGGGAATCAGACACCAACTCTTAATGGGTTACAGCACGAACTTTCCCGCCGAACCAAAGCCTCCACTTGCCACAGTATAGTCACAGTCATCTGTGGAGACGGAATACTGCCGCCAAGGGCAGCCTCTCCTACTGGCCCAAGGTATTGGAGGTTTTTAGACTTCACTGAATAAAGACCTTCAGGATCTTCCACACAACCGCAGTGATACCGTAATTCCATCTCACGATTGAGATCCGGCTTCTGCTCAGCCTGCCAAACACGGTCACCTTCACGGGTAGCTGCCTCAACAGGCTGGGGAACAGATGGTCTTTGAAAGGACAGGGCAAGATGTGATGGTTTCCTCACATACATCACCTGTCTGGTCTTCTGGAAGTTGGGAATGGAAGTTTTTTCAGAAGATTCTGGGTTCGGCTCATAGAAGACCTTTCGGAAGGCCATCAGGAAGGCCATCAGGAAGGCCTGCAGGTCCGAGGTGATAGGAGCCCCTTTTTCCCATAAGGGCATCTCCTGCTAGGTAGGCCATTAGGAATCCCACCTTGGCCCGATCGGAGGAAAACTACTGACCTAAAATTTAATAGTGTCACATGCACTGCTCCAAGAACCCATGGCACTGCTTCAGATCCCCATTGTACCAAGGCGGATCAGACAGGACAGGTTCCACTTCAGAGACATAAGTTTTGGGTTGCATAAGCACAGATGTAAGTACTGCAACTTACCCTGGTGCAACTGACATCAGGGCTTCCAATTGGGCATCTAGTGTCTGCAGATGGTACAAGTTTTTTTCCTGGCTCTCTCGCTGGTAGATCAGCCGCCAACACAGCTTTAAGTGTAGAGAGGATAGCATCAGCGGTGCCCATGGCCGAAGCAAACTGTTATGCCCAACGGTGGCACACGTGGATATGTGGACCCATTACGCCATAGGGCTGGGCCTGCCTAGGTAGGGGCGTAGCTAAGCAGCTACCTTGTGTTCACTGGAGCTCCTGATGGTGGAGACAGACTGGGCTGCAGGTAGCATAGGCAGGTACTGCTGCAGCTGACCCCACGGGTCAGGATACCTGACACAGATTCGGACACTGCTCTGCTCAGACTAGTAGGTTCAGGATCACAGGAGAACGGTTACTGACACAGAGACTCAAACGGGTACTTCAGAGATAGTTTGTAGCAGTCCAGATACATGGGATACTCGAATAATGAAACGTTCAGATACTGGTAGCACTAGGACCTGGGGACTTTGGGAACCTGTCTGGCCGCACCAGGACCAGGGGACAATGTTCAGGCACTGGTCGCAGCAAGACCTAGGGGACTTCGGGGACAGGACTGGCTGCACCAGGACAAGGAGACAATGTTCAGGCACTGGCCACACCAGGACTAGGAGACTTCGGGAACAGGACAGGCCGCACTAGGACCAGGGGACAATGTTCTGGCACTGGCCGCACCGGGACCAGGGGACTTCGGGGACAGGACTGGCCACACCAGGACCAGGGGACAACGTTCAGGAATTGGCCACACACGGACCAGGGATTCGGGTTAAGGACCTGGCCACACCCGGATAAGAGATTCTGGATCAGGACAATGGCCACTTCGGGACCAGGGGATCTAGCAACTCACTAGTAGGGGAGACTACATACTAATGGAAGCTGTTGCTTCGGAAACTCCCTAAGGGAGAGGGAATCTTTTATACAAGATGCCTCCCTGCCATTGGCTGGGAGCCATCTTGCAGGTGTACTAATTATACTAAATGCCTCTCAGCTACAAGCTGAGGGCATTTACTATAAGCGCGCGCTGCCCCTTTAAGAGTGTTGGATCGCGCGTGCAATAGCCACCACCGGGAACTGTGGCGCTCATAGCAGCAGAGGACAAGGAGAACTCTGGAAACCACGCCGAAGGCCCGGGCGGTGAGCAAGCCTGTGTCCCTGCATGGAGGGAGAAGGGGACACCATGCATGGGCGCCGGCCATTGCGCTACAGCGTGTACATGTAAAGAATATACATAATTACACAGACTACATAACAGTGCATACGTCTGGTATAGAAACACTTTTAAGGCTGTATTAAAAATTATAAAGATATCACCATCTGAAACATTTATGGTATGGTATGTGCCATATGTATCTGATGGGTGTCTGTTCCACTTCCAAGACTCACTTTTTGGAATAGTGGAGGTCTCCTTTTTCCCCAATCAAAACCAAAAAGATTGTAGTAATAGCTTACATTTCACCACTCCCAAACTGCAATGGTGAGAGCCACATACATAAACGGCCTCTTCTAACTCCTTCCTCCTGTGCTGCTCCTCTTTTCTCTGACATGTGAGCAGCCATAAACAGACAAATATTTCTGTGTTTAGATGATTGGGGACACATAGAATAGCATTGCGGGCCACTTCTGATAAACTATATTTCAACAGTCCCAATACTGCTGGATGATTAGATAATTACTGTATATTAGTCTAGCTTTATTTGTTAATGTGAAACTTCTACAACATATTGAACATTTAAAGAATGCCATCAGATTTGTGTTATCATCAGCTTGTGTACAATGTTTCCTTTACTTAATTTGTGTATGTTTTCTTTTTGTTTTCCTGTCTAAGGCTATGTGCGCACGTTCAGGATTTGATCGCAGAAATTTTTGCAGCGTTTCTGCATATCTTGGCAGGAAAAACACTGCTGGAAAAAACGCATGTTTTGCTGCCATTGTGACGCGTTTTTTGATGCCATTTTATACATCAATGAATGCATTTTGGAGCTAAACTAAGATATTTGACAAAAGAAACGTTGGACATTGCTTTAACCCTTGGATTACCCTCAGACCTGGTATTGGTTAATTTAAATGATTAAAGAATGTGTATGTTGTATTTCAAATAAAGTGTTTACCCTTTGTGTGTGTGTGTTTATTTAACTCTTTACTTTACTTTAATTAGCTTTTAGTAATGAAAGGGTCTGATTGACACCTTGTCATCACCAAACAAAAGGGCTTGTTGTCAGCTAATCCCATATACCCAATCTCATTAGCATTTCCATTCAAGTCATTTCTGGGGCAGCTGAGAGCTGCTAATTTTAGCCTAGGAAAAACATGTTCCCTGGCTATTAATAACAGCTCACAGCTGTTTTGTTAGCCGCTACATCCCCACGATCAGCAACAAGCAGCGCTTTGGACGCAGCGTATTTTCGCTGTGTCCAAAACGCTGTGTTCTAATGCTGCACTTTTGTTATCAGTACATGCGGATCCACCTCATATAATGACACTTCAATCGGTCAAAATCTGCGCTACAGAAATTGACATGCTGCGGGTGAGTTTGGGTACGTGCCCACGATCAGGAGCTTCAGGTTTGAAACTGCGTGTTTATGCAGCATCAAACCTTCAGCGTCCAGATGTTACAGCATAATGGATGCATGCACCACCATGCATGCATCTGAGGTTGCAGATCACCTGCGGACACTGACATGCAGCGCATCTTTCAGGACTGCAGCATATCTTTCAGGACTGCAGCATGTCAATTTCTCTTGCGGAGTCGCTAGTCTCCGCAAAGGAAATTTGACCACTAGAATGTATTGAATACGGTAAATCCGCATGGTTCCACATGTGGATTTACCTGTGTTCAATAGAATGCAACGTTTTTGGACGCCGCAAAAATATGCTGTGTTCAAAGCGCTGATACGGCTACGCAGCCCCGGCTCTGCTGAGGGGACTACTTCTCCCCTCAGCCGCGCTGCTCTCGCTGTTATCAGCAGAAGCGGCAGTCAGATGATGGGAGAAGTAGTCTTCCCCAGCCGGCCCAGGTACCACTCTATGTGCATTTTTGCAGCATATTTTACCCATTGACTAGTCAAATATGCAGCAAACAACCGCAGGAAATCTGCAAATATATTTATACCTGCGGGTTTGCTGCGGTTCAATTGAATTCAATGGTCGGGAAACGCTGCAGAAACGCTACAAAGAATGGACATGTTGCATATTTAAACGCTATGACAATCCTGAGCGTATTCCGCATCATGTACACAGCACATCAGGATTGTCATTGCATTAGCTGGCAGACGGATTACATAGCGTTTTTGGTGAATTTCCGCACTAAAAAAACGCTGCAAAAACGCACAATGTGCATATAGCCTAAGATGAGTCTACAATAAAAAGAATCACAATTCAATCTATAGCAATTCATAAACATGTAGCACCTGTTGTGACAAGATATGTCGCACCTGTATTGCTTTAGTTTTCATGTAGCTTTATGTACATTTATGTAGCTTTATGGTGGTTTGTAGGATGTAAGTATACATATGCAACATAAATATTTTCATTTCTATTGCAGCAAGAAGCCTCTGATGGTTAGCAGTGGAAGATAAAGCAGTTTGAGATGTGCTTCTTATGAATAAGGGAAATTTGAACTCTAGGTCAACTGTGAATATAAAAGATCAACCCTCAGTGACACATTAAATATCATTTACATAATCTTTGTGTTTAACATACATTATTGAACATCTTTACTATAGTTATGATCACCATATTATTCTAATTTATGCAAAGCAGTAAAACAAAAAAATATTTTTTTAATGGATTTTCATTAAACTTTAATTCAATTTAGTTATTCTATGTTTTCAATGTTTCTACTATCCTGGGATTGTCCATATGCAAGTTAAACTCTTTGACTATAGATGCATTTCTTTGTAATTTCTTTTGTAATATGTCATAACTGATAGCAGGTGCAGATATTCAGAGGTTTGCTTTTTACTCTTGTATTGGTATTGCAGATCAGCCATACATAACACTAGTCACCGTTCACGGACAAGCGGTGAGGCAGGATAGTCAAACATTCCGGGGTCAGATACCAAGAGAGCACATACTAAGCAAAATGGAAAATACATAGGCAAAGTTGTCACGGTCCAAAGTCAGAATACCAGGAGAATAGTGGATCAGCAAAGGGGATGAGCAAGCAGATAGTCAGAACTAGTTCCAAAGTCAGGCAGCAATAGACAAATGAACAGATCACAGAATACTAGGCAAACAGCACCACCGAGCGAATGCTACGATTGGCAGAGATCAGCTAAGTAGCAAGGAATTCATTGGAAACAGGAAGCATTTGCAAGAAGCCCATCAACTCCCAGTCTCTGATTGGACAGTTGAGCTGTCAATCAAAGTACCGACAGCTCAGCACGCCCCTGCACCCGATTGGATGACTGAGCTATCACTCACTTTGCATATGACACGCTGAGGGGAGGAAGCGTGACAGTACCCCCTCTTCAAGGAGGGGTAACCTGACCCCTGTGCTTCTCAGGAAACCTAATGGTATGTGCCTATGATCCATAATAGCAGTGTTTTGGCCATAGTTCACTTGTGCTACGTCCAAAATGCTGCGTTGTACAGTAGAATCACAGTGGATGGGATTTATAGAAATCCCATGCCCACTGTTCTTCTATTTCACGCCGTGTAAATTCACCGGTAGCATGGCTTTACGAGCCGCAGCATTTCAATTTCTGTTGTGGAGACGCTAGTCTCCGCAACAGAAATTTCCACAATAGATTGTATAGGTTGCTGTAACTCATTGAACACATGCGGATTTACCTGCGTGTTCGGACGCAGCAAAAATACGCTGCTTCCAAAGCGCTGCTGTAGCCTGATTGTGGGCACATAGACTAATATGGAAGGACCTTACCAAACGATCGGCCTTCACAGAAGGAGTTGGAATTCAGGATCTCACCTTGGGTTTGTATCCCCTCCAATAGCCTGATCGTGGGCACTTAGCCTAATATGGAAGGACCTTACCAAACGATCGGCCTTCACAGAAGGAGTTGGAACTCAGGATCTCACCTTGGGTTTGTATCCCCTCCAATGAACAAATTACTGGAGAGAATTTTGGACCCTCCGAGAATCCACGATCCTCTGCACCTTGTCCTCGAAATCTCCATCGACCGGAACTGGATGAGGCGGGAGTGAGACAAACAACACAGAAGGGACAAATTCTTTTAACAGGGATCTGTGGAACACATTAGGGACACGGAAATACTGGGGAAGATTTAATCTGAAGGCAACTGGATTGACTATCTCCAGAAATTTCATGCGGGCCAGTAAATTTAGGACCCACCTTCATTGATGGAACTTTCAACTTAACATTTTTGGAAGATACCCAAACCTTATCCCTTACATTGATGACAGGACCAGACAAACATTTCCTATCCGCCTTTTGTTTTTGACGAAGTTGAGCCACCCCAATATTCCTTTGAACCTCCCTCCAAACATCTTAAAATCTGTACCAGCGATTGATTTGTCCTCTCTGTCTGACTGTTGGTTTCAGAGTTGTAGGCAGAGAATAACAAATCAGCCCCCCATTTCTTATAAAATGCTCTCAAGAACCTGGAGACAAACTGAACTCACGTATCAGATACAATGTTCAGAGGGATACTATGCAGTTTCACAGTATCACTAATAAACAATCTAGAAAGCATTTCAGCATTATGTAACCCTGATAATAAAACAAAGTGAACTTGTTTTCTGAAATGGTCAACATAGGCAAATCAGTAATGAAATCCTTGGATAAATGAGTCCTGGCCGCCCGGTTAGAACAGACTAACAAGCAGATGCAAAATTTTCAATATCATTATACATGGACGGTCACTATTTATGACCAAGTGTGCTCGTTTAACCCTTTCACCGAGCATGTTCGAGTGCTTTCCGAGTATCTTTGGCGTACTCGTACATTATGTTCGAGTCACTGCTTCTGCATGATTTATGGCTGTTAAACAGCTTCAACACATGCAGGAATTGCCTGTTTGTTAATGAATCCTCACATGTGTTGAGTTTGACTTACAGCTGTATATCATGCAGACGCAGTGACTCAAACATAATATATGAGCACACTGAAGATACTCGGAAAGCATCCGAGCTACAGGGGAGGAGGAACGACGAACATTACCCTTGCATAAACTTTTGTTTACATATTTTTTGATGGCAACACTTTCAGGTCCCGACAAATTATACATGCGAGCTTTAGGTAATTTGGCATTAGGGACAAGATCAATAGAACAATCATAAGGACGATTTGGGGGTAGTATAGCCACCTCTTTTTTCAAGAACACATCTCCGAAGTCTTCAGGTGCCTCGGCAAACCTTCGAGACTAGTGGAGCAAATTTGTGCAGAACCAAGACATTTCTTATAACAATTGGGGCTCCATTTAACAATATCCTTCTGACACCAATCATTGACAGGATTGTGAATACATAACCATGGAAACACAATACCAACCCAGCAGGTAAATTGTCCAACACATAGCAGGAGGTGGACTCAGAGTGAAGTGCTACCACTCTAAGTGTGAACTCCACTGTTACCAGCTGGTCAAGACTCTGGAGTAACAGTGTCTTGTCAATAGCAAAAATTTGAATGGGTCTCTCTAATCTAACTGTTCCTAACCCTTATTTCTGAACCAGTCCAGAATCAATGAAGTTGGCAGCAGACCCACAGTCGATGAAAGCTAATGTAGATAACCATTGGTTCTTAAAAAGTAGTTCCACATTTAACAATATTTTGTCTGAAGTGTAAAAGCGTACCTGTGAGTCTGCGTGACCTCCTTGATAATCACCCAAACTTAGGCGTTTGCCAACGGCTTGCTTGCTTGCGGGCGTGCTGCGCAGTCCTTAAAGAAATATCCAGCGTGACCACAATATAGACCGAGTCCGACGTCTCTTCTCAACAGCCAGAGGACTGGCAGCTTCAACCTCGCAATAGTCCGCCTCAGGCAAGTGGATGGACTCGGGAGGAATGACCGAAACCCCCTGTTGCTCATCATGCCTCTCCTGAATTCTTTGATCCATACGAATGGCCTCCCTCAAGGAAAAAGGTGGAGTATGCAGAGCCAGAGCATCCTTAAGAGTATCAGACCTCTGTGGAACTGGCACCTGAGAGCTGCATCATTCCACAACACTTCAGAGGAACATTCCTGGAACTCGGTTCTATAGTCCTCAGTGGTGCTGCCCCATGTGTCAGGTTCATGATCCTTGCCTCCGTGACCTGGACCCTGTCAGGTTCGTCATTAATCATTCCTAAGTTGTCAAAAAAGTCATTAACAGAAGATTGTTCTGGGGCTTGTGGGGACAAAGAAAATGTGCAAGTCTGGGAGCCCCCTTGCAGCTGGGCCATAATTATTTCCACCTGCTGAGATTCATCCCCTGAAGACCGAGGTCGTAAGGTAAAAAATAATCTGCAACTGTCTCTGAAAACCCTAAACTGGTCTTTCTCCCCTGAAAATTTACCCGGAAGTGCCACTATTGGTTCTGGAGAGACCAACTGTGTGAGGAGCTGCCCATTTTCTAAAGACTATGATACTTTTCCAGCAACGGACCACCATTTTGTTAATATTATTATTGTGTTTTATTAGTGATTTACTTGTCATGTTTTATATAGTTCTGATAACTTGTCAGTATGTACACTAGATTCACTTGTAAAATGTCCAGCATTCCACTAATCTATATCTCAGGAGTCCATTGTTTCAACAGCCAATGATCTCATTAGGTGAGTTTGGATTGAGACACAGTGGAGCCGTCATCACAGGGGGTCTTACATGCAGTCTCAGATGACGGCTTCTAGAATATTGTTCATTGTTTAGCGAGCAGTGAATGCTTGAGGGGGAGGGTGATCACTACTGTGGAGCCACCCCCGTAGTGTTCGGTTCGGTTTATCGAACACTGGGATGTTCATGGAACTGTTCGTCGAACACCTTAGAACACTGTCGAACACTGTTAAAACCAATGGCAGGCAAATAAAAATACATAGCTTTGGACACCTTTGAAGGTGTTTTCTAACAAACTGCTCAGAAGACACTCTCTTTAAAAAAGCCGGCCGGCAATTCAGCATCGGTACCCGACAATTTAGAACAGAAAGAATAGAGCATCACACATAGATTAGATAGATAGAAACATGTCAGTCACATATATAATAAGTACAGTGATAGTGTTGATTACTGTACTTGTCATTTAGTGTTAAAATAAAGGATTTATTAAAAAAAAATTGGCGTGGGTTCCCCGTAATTTTAGTCTCTAACGGAGGTTAAGCAGATGGCTGGGGCAGATGTTTGAAGCCTGGGAAGGGGGTAATACCCATGGAGCTTCCCAGGCTACTAATATCAGCCCCCAGCTGAATACCTAGCCTTTACTAGCTATTAAAATGGGGGACCCCCCAAAAAACGATGTGGGGTCCCCCCTATTTTAATAACTAGCAAAGGCTAGGCAGACAGCTGGGGGCTGATATTAATAGCCCAGGAAGGGTGCCATGAATATTGACCTCCTCCCAGGCTAGAAACACCAGCTGTCAGCCGCCCCAGAAATGGTGCATCCATAGGATGCGCCAATTCTGGCACTTAGCCTCGCTCTTCCCACTGCCCTGTAGCGGTGGCAGTGGGGTAATAGGGCTGGGGTTGATGTCAGCTTATAATGCCAGCTGACAGCAAGCCCAGGTTAGTAATGGAGAGGCATCTATAAGACACCCCCATTACTAACCCCATAGTCAAAGTAAAAAAAAACACCAACACCCTGAATAAAGTCCTTTAATTGAAATAAACACACAATTCTTTATTGTTCTAAATTAAACCATACTTACCATCACGCCCATTCCAGCTGAAGCCAACGATCTCCTGCAATAAAAGTAAAATAATAAACCAACATCATCCTTACCTTTCCATGGTTCCCAGGACGGCTCCAGCTCTGCTACATCGAGATGACAGGCTGGATCGCAGCAGAAAGCTGCCATACAGCTTGCCATGCCGCAGACCCTGAGAAGCGCAGGCATGCTTGTGCTCCTCAGTGTCTGGCTATGACAGCATCCAGATGAGCCGAGTTCATGTCCAATGAACTCAGCTCACCTCATGCTCGTCACTGACAGCGTGGGAGAATTCTCCTGCGCATGCGGTGAGTGTGAGAGAATTCTCCTGTGCTCACGGCAAGCGCAGAAGAATTTTCCCACGCTGTCAGTGACGTGCATGAGGTGAGCTGAGTTAATTGGACATGAACTCGGCTCATCTGGATGCCGTCACAGCCAGACACTGAGAAACGCAAGCATGCCTGCGCTTCTCAGTGTCTGCGGCATGGCAAGCTGGATGGCAGCTTTCGGCTGCGATCCAGCCTGTCATGTGAATGTAGCAGAGCTGGAGCTGTCCTGGGAACCATGGAAAGGTAAGGATGATGTTGGTTTATTATTTTAATTTTATTGCAGGAGATCATTGGCTTCAGCTGGAATGGGCGTGATGGTAAGTATGGTTTAATTTAGAACATTAAAAAATTGTGTGTTTATTTCAATTAAAGGACTTTATTCTGGGTGTTGTGTTTTTTTTAAATACTTTACTAGAAATTCATGGCGGTCATGTCTAATATTGGCGTGACCCCATGAATTTTCAGGCTTAGGGCCAGCTGATAATACCACGCTGGCCCTAACCCCTTTATTATCCAGTGAGCCACCGCACCAGGGCCCTGGATGAGTTGGGTACAGCGCCAGAAGATGGCGCTTCTATGAACGCGCTATTTTCTGGGGTGGCTGCAGACTGCAATTTGCAGCGGGGGGTAGAAAGCTTGGGCCTCCCTGCGCTGCGGATTCCAGCCCCCAGCTGCCTAGTCGTACCTGGCTGGATACAAAAATAGGGCGAAGCCCCACGTATTTTTTTTTAAAATTATTTCATGAAATTCATGAAATAATTAAAAAAAAAGGGCTTCCCTATATTGTTGTGTCCGGCCAGGAACAAATAGGCAGCTGGTGGTTGGGGGCAGCCCGTTCCTGCCTGCTGTACCTGGCTGGACACAAAAATAGGGCGAAGCCCCACGTCAATTTTTTTTAAATTATTTCATGAATTTCAACCTGTCATCTCGATGTAGCAGAGCTGGAGCCGTCCTGGGAACCATGGAAAGGTAAGGATGATGTTGGTTTATTATTTTACTTTTATTGCAGAAGACATTGGCTTCAGCTGGAATGGGCTTGATGGTAAGTATGGTTTAATTTAGAACACTAAAGAATTGTGTGTTTATTTCAATTAAAGGACTTTATTCTGGGTGTTTGTGTTTTTTTTTTAACTTTGACTATGGGGTTAGTAATGGGGTTGTCTTATACACGCCTCTCCATTACTAAACTGGGCTTGATGTCAGCTGGCATTATAAGCTGACATCAACCCCAGCCCTATTACCCCACTGCCACCGCTACAGGGCAGTGGGAAGAGCGAGGCTAAGTGCCAGAATTGGCGCATCCTATGGATGCGCCATTTCTGGGGCGGCTGCCGGCTGGTGTTTCTAGCCTGGGAGGGGTCAATATTCATGGCACCCTTCCTGGGCTATTAATATCAGCCCCCAGCTGTCTGCCTAGCCTTTGCTAGCTATTAAAATAGAGGGGACCACACGTCATTTTTTTGGGGGTCCCCCATTTTAATAGCTAGTAAAGGCTAGGTATTCAGCTGGGGGCTGATGTTAGTAGCCTGTGAAGCTCCGTGGGTATTACCCCCTTCCCAGGCTTCAAACATCTGCCCCAGCCATCTGCTTAACCTCCGCTAGAGACTAAAATTACGGGGAACCCACGCCAATTTTTTTTTTAATAAATCCTTTATTTTAACACTAAATGACAAGTACAGTAATCAACACTATCACTGTACTTATTATATATGTGACTGACATGTTTGTATCTATCTAATCTATGTATGATGCTCTATTCTTTCTGTTCTAAATTGTCGGGTACAGATGCTGAATTGCCGGCCGGCTTTTTTAAAGAGACTGTGCATGAAAACACTATTATTTTTTTAAATAAATCCTTTAACACTAAATGACAAGTACAGTAACCAACACTGTCACTGTACTTCTTATATATGTGACTGACATGTTTCTATCTAATCTATGTGTGATGCTCTATTCTTTCTGTTCTAAATTGTCGGGTACCGGTGTATGCCGCTACTGAATTGCCGGCTTTTCATGTTTTACTCTGAGCACTGTTCCCATCGATTTGGGCAACCACTGTAATGCCACAACCACCATGGCTGTGACATTACAGTGAGTGGCAGACAATCCCTGCATGATGTTAAAAAATCCAGTTACGCTTTTGGTGCACGAACAGTTATTGAACATAACCTCGAGCAGCCGAATTTTTTGCAAATCGTTCGCGTTCGTCGAACGACTCGAACACCGCCTAAAACAGCTCAAATCTGAGATTGGCGAACAGTTCTAGTCGAACACCGCTCATCTCTAGTGATCACTTCTGTGCTGGGAGGGGGCTGACCCCAGGGATGTGGAGGAGTGGATGGAAGGACACTGGAGGGATAGAACTGATGGCTGTGGACGTGGAGCTGATGGGTGGATGGCTTATGGAGTGTTGGAGATCAGTTATCAACTGGGCTGGATAAACGTACTACAGTTGTGGATATGTCATTGGATATCAACTTTATTCTAGGACTGTTGCTACTGGATATCTGTGCTTCCATTGTTTTATCTGTCATCTAGAGGATCGTGGACTGTGGCAACAGACTATACTGACAGGAGATACAAAATCTGTGGGCCAACCAAAAGTTGGGAGACAGTGAGTATGGCCTGATACAAAGCAAGTGGAACTACTGATCCCAGGTTGAGATTAAGGACTGAGAGAACTGTATTTTGGCCATTTACTTGGAATTGCTGCATTACCATGGATGTGATTAATAAAATATTGTTGCATCGTTAACCTGCCTAGGTGATTATTTACAACCCACAACCGCACATCTTTACAAACTGCATGTCAGAGGATACAGACAGTCGGTAGCGGAGAGCTTTGAGAAGCACCCATGGTACTAGAAAACTGACCCTGCAGCTGGGACTGTGAGGATTCTAGCTTCTCTGGCCAGATCCTGGAGCATATGGGTGAGATTCATCACCTAATCACAGAGTGTACAAACTGGCTGAAAAAAAAGTATACGGCCAATCGTATTGCAACGCTAGTCTCTTCTCACGTAAAAGTCATGAGGGAGGTCACAGTCTGAAGTCAGAATACCATTAGAAAAGCGGTTCAGAGCAAAGAGGTAGAGAAAACGGATGGTCAGAACGAGGTCCAAAGTCAGGGAGCAAAAGATTAATGAACAGAGCACAAAATACCAGGCAAACAGCACCACAGAGCAAATGCTACGACTGACAGAGACCTGGGACTGAGAGCTCAGCTAATGTAGCAAGGTAATTATTAAAAACAGGGAGCACCTGCCAGAAGCTCAGCACCTCCCAGTCTCAAATTGGACGGCCGAGCTGTCAATCAAAGTACCGACAGCTCAGTACACCCCTACACTAGATTGAACGACTGAGCTGTCTATCAACACACTGACATCTCAGCATGCCCCTGCACCCGATTGGATGACTGAGCTGTCACTCACTGCGACCATGACACACTGAGGGGAGGAATCGTGACAAGCAGAGCTCAGAGAGAAGCAAAAAAAAATGTTTTCAAGAATGCAAATTTATTTTTTCCTGTTCGGTGTTAGTTACATGTCTCACACTGGTAACTCCCCTTCATTTAAAATAAGCTCTGGAGGTAGAGTTATCTTCCAAGCAGTGTTATTTACATAAAGAGGTCATTTACATAAAGTGATAAAAGATGATTTCTTAACAACAGGGCATCTGATATGAGACATACAGGGATGATTCTTTTCAGCATTCTATAACCTGTAAGCCCATAATAACAGTTTAGATAGGTCAAATGTGGTGATAGCTTCCCTAAGGCTGTGTGCCCACGATGCGTTTTTTAAGCATTTCCGCAGCGGCAAAAGCGCTGCAGAAACGCTTAAAAAACGCTTGGTAGAAGGTCTGCCATGCTCCCCAATGATAATCCGCATGTGCTGTGCCAATGCTGTGGAAATTTCCGCTGCGGATTATCATTGCGGAAAAAAATGCAGCACTAACAATTATTTTGCCGAAGTGCTGTGTTTTCGCCGCCATTGACTTGCATTAGATTGCATGGATTACGCATCACTGCATAAGTAGATGCGCATTCCATGCGTTCTAATGTGCGGATGGTACCCAGGTCTAGAGAAGAGGAGACTCTCCTCCGGACCCGGGTACCATAGAAAACTGTAAAAAAAAAGAATAAAATAAAAAATAAATATATACTTACCTTCTGGCGGCCCGCGCTGCGCTCCTCCTTGCAATGGAATGAAGGACCTGCGCTGACGTCAGAGTCATGTGACGGGTCACGCGACGCTGACTTCGGCAGGTCCTTCACTCTACCGCTGCTGGCAGCCTGGATGGAGGGAATCAAGACTGCGGGGGCCATCGGAAGGTAAGTATACATTTATTTTTTTATTTTTTGACATTCTCTCGGTCACACTATATAAATCCATGCGTTTGCATGGATTTATATAGTGTGACCGAGTCTTCAAGCACTTTCCAAGTGATGCTAAAATCGCTTGGAAAGCGCTTGACAACCCGCATGCGGAAATGCAAGTGAAGAACGCTTCACATCCGCATGTCCTTGGCAGGAAAACGCATGTACAATCCGCATGTACAATCCGCATGTACAATCCGCATGTACAATCCACATGTACAATCCGCATGCGTTTTTTCTGCCAGGGAGATGCAGAAACGCTCAGGAAAAATCCGGAGCATTTCTGCATCGTGGGCACATAGCCTTTAAGTGAAAACCCCTATGTAACCCAGGAAGAAAACACACATCCCATTGCCAGTAAGAAATGCTACAGTTTCTAGGACAAGGCATGAAGTGCAAATATATGTAATAAGTATAATTAAATAATGGGGCAAAATAGTTCTAAAAGGTATAAAAAGTGTATACAAGATTGTGACTGCAGCTATGATAGGTGATAACTTGTTGATTTGTGACACCTTTGGGTTACATTGGGAGAATGGAGCGGTAGTACACATACTCTACTTGTACTCTATTCATTACCTATGAGGCTGCCGAGCGCTCCTCTCGGCTTTTTCCTGCAGGCTCAGAGAATTTATGGAGCAGCGGTCGGGCATCTGACCTGTCGCTCCATGCTGTAACAGGGATAAATGTTCCCCATCAGTGATAAAAATTCTGTGATCTCCCAAGCGGTAACGGTCTCAGCAGTTGGATACCCACTGATCAGCAAGTTATCATCTATCCTGCAGACTGGTAAGAATTTGTTTTTAATAGACAACCCCTTTAATTTCTCAATAAGTCTTCATATCTATGTAGATGGAGCTGGATTTCTCTAAAACTGAGCTCTGAATTCTATGCAGCTAGGTAGTGCAAAAAGCTACAAATTACATTGCATATATCTGTGTATCCATCCATTCCTATTGATTTTTTAGGTAGATCTGTTTTCGGAAATTTTTAATCCTTCTGGACGAATATTTTTTGAATATTCTTCCTCTCCCATTCCTCTAGTAATCCTCTCTCATTGCCAGTCTGAACTCTGGCAAATTACCCTACCTCCTCGAGTCTGTAGCTGTCTATGTTGCCTTTCATCTGTGAAATCCTCAATGCCTCTGTATAGGTATTAATTACATCTCCAAGGAAACATTTCACATATTTCTTATCGTGCCCTCAATCTACATGACCAAAAACTTTATTCTATGTTCCATAGTCATCATTTATACTTGTTATCCCACAATAACACTTTCTAGAAAAGATGAAGGAAATACAAATAAATAATGCTCCTGTTTTCCCTGTAGGGGGCGTTGCTGGTTCAAAGGTTTTGTGTATGTAGTGGTTTAAATAAACTCTTGCAGTTCTTCTTTTTGAACACCAGATGGCGCCAGTGTACAGGTGACTAGTACAACAGCTCCAGTCTGAGTGCCGCAGGAAGCATGTACTGCAATAGGCACCTTATTCCCCTCTAGTAGCTTATAGAAGCCGCCGTTCTAGGAGCATTGTCTGCATCAGCACCACAGACAGGGCTCACTGCACCTTCCTCCTCAAGCCTGGTCTTAGATATAGAAGAAAGGCGTTTTACTGTGAGTATTGGTACCTACTATTAACCAGCATGTCATTGTTAGCTAGCTTTGTATCGAGACACTCCCTGGCTGCACAGTGATAGAATGCCTGCACATACACATAGGCAGATACACATAGATGTACATCTGCTGATTGCTAATACAACATATAGGCTCTGAATGTTCCCATAAGGCACAATGCATAAAATGCTCTTGGCATCCTTTTAGCTTTGTGATTTGTTCTGCCCGTCTCCATTCATTTCACAGGTATGTTGTTATATATTAATCTCTTCATTCTCCAGGTCTGAAAGCAGAGGAATAAAGAATGGTGAAGCTGGGGAGTAATCTGAGTGACAAAACCAGTAAGGATCCCTCTGGTGAAGATGGATTTCAGACGGTGCCGCTGATCACACCCTTGGATGTAAATCATCTGCAGTTCTCTGCCCCTGAGAAGGTAATATTGTGAATGGATGTTCTGGTATCTAAGGTCTAGACCTTCCTTTATATCTGGAATAGCTGTAAATCCCATCAATCTGTCAACTGCATTGCCTCCTGTATGTATGTGCCATTAAATTAGCAGTGCATACATGTCAGTGCTGCTCAGGCATATATAGTACACAAGGGACACAGGTTCCAACTACCTGCATAATCATTGCTGCTTGTATACCGGAGATTCTAATGCTATCTGGTTATATGAAGTCTGTTGGGTGAAGTATAATTGCTATATATTTCATATTATATATTAATGGCTAGCTCATAATTAATTTACACTGCAAAGGATTTATGATGGATTAACAAACGTATCACATAGGACCGCAATTACTAGGTATACAGTTAATTATCGTTGTTCTTTATTCTGTTGCATTGCTAATCTGATGAACCACAGAAACATGCTGATGTATTTACAGCCCATATCATCCACACAAAAGAATAAAAAAAAAGAAAATATTGTATCATTGTCCCTTCTGCATATAAAAATATTCTGTATTTAAAAATTGATACCATGCAGTTACAATCGAATCCAGTGACATGAATTGGTAATTTGTAAATCCCCAGTATTTGGTTGTTATCATCGTCTTAAAGCCTTAAAGTATATTCCTACCTTTGGACACCACTTTTTTTTTTTTCAATCTAACTATTTCCAAAATTGTTTACTGAAAAAAAATCTTGATATACCTTTATAGCATGTGAAGAAGCTTTTTTGGTTCAGAACCCAAAGTACCCACAGATAAATGAGATAATAGTGGCTGCCTATGGTTACCACTAGAGGGAGCTACGAGCATACTACATACACGTAAAAAAGTGAACTCTTAAGTTCCACCTAGTGGTGACTGCAGGAATTTTTCTGTACCTTCTAAGCAATTTTAACTGAAAAAAAATATAACAAACTATGACCAGGATGACAGGACTGAAAAAGCAAAAGCTAAAGAAACAACAAATAATTGCTAGAAGAAAAACAAAAACTAAAAAAAACAAACACTATGGGAAAGGCAAGTTGGTAAGCTTACAGTCAAAGTTGAGAGTTACTGTAGTTATAGGGTGATTTGAGATTACAAAAAAACATTTATTTTATGACAAAGTGGACTAAAGCTTTAATGTATCCTTTATAAAGAGAAAGTTGTGGAAAGTAGAATGTGAGTAGCATAGAAGATAGTTTTGTTGCACTACTCACTGGCCTCCTGCAATATAGTCATGTTTCAATGCAATGTAGTCCAACATCACGCATTGGAGCCGAAATGATTCATATATGGAATGCAGAGAGAATGGAATTTTGAGCAATAGGTTAGATTCTGCTCTTAGCAACAGAGCCCTTGGTCCTAGCAACAGAGCCCTTGGTCCTAGCAACAGAACCCTTGGTCCTAGCAACAGAGCCCTTTCTCCTATTGTAGTTGTTCCTTTTTACTGGCGGGTGTGGGTGAGATAGTGGGGTGGTACAAATTGCTGTTGCAAAGACCTACTTTCTCTGCATCAATATAGTATACCATATTATACAATCAAGGTCAATATAGGGATAAGTCCAAATATTCTAAGACTGTGAATTTAATTGAGGCATCCACTGTCTAGAACAGTGTCTGTTCAACTTTTGACCCAAAATATGACCCTTGACTTATTCCTTGGGCCGCACATTACATTGAAGCATGGATGGCATGTCAAATAGCCATTATAGCCATTAACACACATACACAACATGTGTCTTTGCTATATTCTGCTAGGAACTATGTATAGAGGGGTTACATAGATGAAAAATGGCCATACAGTGGGTACAGAAAGTATTCAGACCCCTTTAAATTTTTCACTCTTTGTTTCATTGCAGCCATTTGGTAAATTCTAAAAAGTTCATTTTTTTTCTCATTAAAGTACACTCTGCACCCCATCTTGACTGAAAAAAAACAGAAATGTAGACATTTTTGCAAATTTAATAAAAAAGAAAAACTGAAATATCACATGGTCATAAGTATTCAGACCCTTTGCTCAGTATTGAGTAGAAGCACCCTTTTGTGCTAGTACAGCCATGAGTCTTCTTGGGAATGATGCAACAAGTTTTTCACACCTGGATTTGGGGATCCTCTGCCATTCTTCCTTGCAGATCCTCTCCAGTTCCGTCAGGTTGGATGGTGAACGTTGATGGACAGCCATTTTCAGGTCTCTCCAGAGATGCTCAATTGGGTTTAGGTCAGGGCTCTGGCTGAGCCAGTCAAGAATGGTCACAGAGTTGTTCTGAAGCCACTCCTTTGTTATTTTAGCTGTGTGCTTAGGGTCATTGTCTTGTTGGAAGTTGAACCTTCGGCCAAGTCTGAGGTCCAGAGCGCTCTGGAAGAGGTTTTCATCCAGGATATCTCTGTACTTGGCGGCATTCATGTTTCCTTCAATTGCAACCACTCGTCCTGTCCCTGCAGCTGAAAAACACCCCCATAGCATGATGCTGCCACCACCTTGTTTCACTGTTGGGATTGTATTGGGCAGGTGATGAGCAGTGCCTGGTTTTCTCCACACATACCGCTTAGAATTATCACCAAAAAGTTCTATCTTCGTCTCATCAGACCAGAGAATCTTATTTTTCATAGTTTGGGAGTCCATGTGTTTTTGAGCAAACTATATGTGGGCTTTCATGTGTCTTGCACTGAGGAGAGGCTTCCGTCGGGCCACTGTGCCATAAAGGTCTGACTGGTGGAGGGCTGCAGTGATAGTTGACTTTGTGGAACTTTCTCCCATCTCCCTACTGCATCTCTGGAGCTCAGCCACAGTGATCTTTGGGTTCTTCTTTACCTCGCTCACCAAGGCTCTTCTCCCACGATTTCTCAGTTTTGCTGGACGGCCTGGTCTAGGAAGACTTCTGGTGGTCCCAAACTTCTTCCATTTAAGGATTATGAACCTGGAGTACTGCAAAAATTATTTTGTAACCTTGGCCGGATCTGTGCCTTGCCACAATTCTGTCTCTGAGCTCCTTGGGCAGTTCCTTTGATCTCATGATTCTCATTTGATCTGACATGCACTGTGAGCTGAGAGGTCTTATATAGACAGGTGTGTGTGCCTTTCCAAATCAAGTTCTATCAGTTGAATTAAACACAGCTGGACTCCAATGAATGAGTAGAACCATCTCAAGCAGGATCACAAGGAAATGGACAGCATGTGACTTAAATATGACTGTTTAAGCAAAGTGTCTGAATACTTATGACCAAGTGATATTTCAGTTTTTCTTGTTTTAATAAATTTGCAAAAAATTCTTCATTTCTGTTTTTTTTTCAGTCAAGATGGGATGCAGAGTGTACTTTAATGAGAAAAAAAATGAACTTTTTAGAATTTACCAAATGGCTGCAATGAAACAAAGAGTGAAAAATTTAAAGGGGTCTGAATACTTTCCATACCCACTGTATACAGTGGCATGTAAAAGTTTGGGCACCCCTGGTCAAAATTACTGTTATTGTGAACAGTTAAGCAAGTTGAAGATGAAATGATCTCTAAAAGAGCTAAAGTTAAAGATGACACATTTCCTTTGTATTTTAGACATTAAAAAATATTGTCATTTTTTACATTTTAAAAATTACAAACAGGAAAATGGACCAATACAAAAGTTTGGCCACCCTTGGAGATTTGTGTGCTCAGATAACTTTGACCAAGGTTTCAGACCTTAATTAGCCCGTTAGGGTTATGGCTTGTTCACTATCATCCTTAGGAAAGGCCAGGTGATGCAAATTTCCCAGCTTTAAAAAATCCCAAACTCCTCCAAGCCTTGTGCCTAAAACCAGCAGCCATGGATTATTCTAAGCAGCTGCCTAACACTCTGAAAATGAAAATGGTGAATGCCCGCAAAGTAGAAGAAGGCTATAAGAAGATAGCAAAGCGTTTTTAAGTTGCCGATTCCTCAGTTCAAAATGTAATTAAGAAATGACAGTTAACTGGAACAGTGGAGGTCAAGATAAGGTCTGGAAGACCAAGCAATATTTCAGTGAGAGCTTCTCGTAGGATTGCTAGAGAGGCAAATCTGAATCCTTGCTTGACTGCCAAAGACCTTCACAAAGATTTAGCAGACTCTGGAGTTGTGGTACATTGTTCTACTGTTTAAAGACACCTGCACAAATATGGCCTTCATGGAAGAGTCATCAGAAGAAAACCTTTCCTGCATCCTCACCATAAAATTCAGCATCAGAAGTATGCAAAACAACATCTAAACAAGCCTTGTGCATTTTGGAAACAAATCCTGTGGACTGATGAGGTTGAAATAGAACTCTTTGGCAACAAAGATCAAATGTATATGTGGAGAAAAAAGGGCACATGATTTCAGGAAAAGAACATCTCCTCAACCATTAAGCTTGGGGGGATCAATCATGCTTTGGGGTTGTGTTGCAGCCAAACCAAGCCATAACCCTAACAGTCTTATTAATGTCTGAAACCTTAGTCAAAGTTGTCTGAGCACACAAATCTCCAAGGATGCCCAAACTTTTCAATTGTCCCATTTTCCTTTTTTGTAATTTTTAAAATGTAAAAAATGACAATATTTATTTTTTTGCCTAAAATACAAAGGAAATGTATCTTATTTAACTTTAGCCCTTTTAGAGATCATTTTCAACTTGCCTAACTGTTCACAATAACAGTAATTTTGACCAGGGGTGCCCAAACTTTTACATGCCACTTTAAGCACAGGGTATATGTGTGTGTTCTGACACTACAGTAATGTGAGGATACCAAATCTATAAAAGCTCCCACTACAGTGCCCCAATAAGTTTCATACACAGGCAAATACCTAACACTTTGTATTCCTTCTCACGGAGGCATAGATATAAGTTTCTGGGCTATGCTGCAAAACTTACATAGTTATATAGGATGAAAATAGACACAATTCCATGAAAATTCACTATTTCTCCACCAATTATACATTCTCCATCGCTAGATTGTTTATAACCCACAATGCCATTTGTTGTGAGAAAAGCATCCAGCCCATTTTTTAAATACTAATATAGTAACTCTTATTACTACCTCTTGTGCTAGGGCATTCCACAGCCTGACTGCTCTAACTGTAAAGAAACCTTTCCTATTTGGATGCCAAAATTGGTATTTCTCCACAAGAATTTCTTCTGGTCCTTTGTAAAGTCTTTGGAAGGAATAAGTCATGTGCCAGTCCTTTGTATTGTCCACATATATATTTATGCATGCTGTATGAGATCTCCTCTGAGATATCTTTTTTTCTAAGCTAAACAAACCCAATTTTTCAACTTCTCATCATATGAGAGGCCTTCCATCCCTTGTAATAATCTAGTTGCCCGTTTTTGAATTGACTTTAACTTTCGAATATCCTTTTTAAAATGTGGAGCCCAAAAATGGATCCCAATATTCTAGATGTGGCCTTACAAGAGATTTATGGAGGGGTAACAGTACATTGGGATCACGGGATTTTATCTCTTTTTTTATACACCGTAAAATCTTTTTTGCTTTTTCAGCTGCTACCTGACATTGAGTGCTGCTGTTGAGTACTTTAGTTGTTCCACCCACCTCCCAACCCCATACTGACCATCACCAATTATAACAAAATACTGCACCGTTGACATTTAATTCATACAAGCACATATTTAGTAATAATAATAAAGCTAACATTTAAAATCAACAAGTTTTATTTTATTTATTTTTTTAAATCAGAATGAGATAAACTGAAGAGGCCAGGTGTCTGAAAGGATACAGTGGTAGAATAGGAACAGGACAGGAGCACTGCTTGCGGTTTGTGGTATGGCCCCCATGTAGACTGCTTCAGTCAGTGTGTAGAAGAGCACGCTGCAGTATATCTTTTCCTCATGGACTGTGATACATTAATAGTCATATAATGATTGAAATGGTTAAGAGAGTTGTACAGGTATTATATAATGGCTGCTGCTTATGTGTTAAAATAACGAAACAGACAATACTTACCTATTAAGCCTTCTGATCAATACTCTTCTGGTCCCTCTGTCAAACTAGGTTTACAGTATATCTCAGCCATAATTTTCTTTGATGCCAGCAAAAGCCCCCATACGCATTATTAGTTTATGGCCGACAGCTATCTCTCCTGCCTACCCCATAAACAGGAACGCTTGGCTGAGCTCACTTGTGTTTACTATGAGAGATTCACTGCCATACTTTTCTGTCAAGGCTTATCTCGAGTGTGAACAAAAGAATCAGCAATTGATATTCACTTGGCCAAATCTTTATCTTCCCTGACATTATCTGTCAAGGGAGAGTCGGGAGACCCTATGCACCTTAAACGGTTGGCCAATCCTACTGATATTAGCAAGTTTGGCCGAAATGAGTCTAGTGTGTATCTTAAGTATGAAATAGCTGGTGTGATATATTTAATGATGCTAACTGTTCAGTTCTCAAAAGTAACTGCTCTGAAAAACGGGTATATAGTAGTTAGAAATTTCCCATATTAGTATCTACAGGGGTTTGCAAACATATTCACCCCCTTTGGCTTTTTATTTTGTTACATTACTACCTGTGTTTAAATATTTTTGTAATCCGATTTGTGTGTGATGCATCATCACTAAATAGTCTAAGTTGGTGAAGTGAAGTGAGAAAAATAGAGGCATAAATTAAATTTATGGGATCAAATAACTGAAAAATTGTTATGTGCATATTTATTCACCCCTTTTGCGATAAAGCCCCTAAACATTTCTGGTGCAAGCAATTACCTTCATAAGTCATATGCTTAGTCAAAGGAAGTCCACCTGTGTGCAATCTAAGTGGCCGTATAATCACACCTTTTCTGAAAGGCCACAGAGGCTACAACACCATTAAGCCAGAGGCACCACTAACCAAACAACACCATGAAGACCAAGGAGATCTCCAAACAAATCAGGGACAAAGTTGTTTGGAAGTACAACTCAGTGTTGGGTTATAAAAAAATATCCCAATCTCTGATGATCCCGCAGAGCACCATCAAATCCATTATCATCAAATGAAAAGAACATGGTATCACAACAAACCTGCCAAGAGAGGGCCGCCCACCAAAACTCTCAGCCAGGGCAAGGAGGGCATTAATCAGAGAGGCAGCACAGAGACCAAAAGGTAACCCTGTAGGTGGTGCAGTGTTCCCAAGCAGAAACTGGAGTATCTGTCCATACGACCACAATAAGCCGTACACTCCATAGAGGTAGCCTTTATGGAAAAGTGGGCAGAAAAAATTGTTTACTTACACACAAAAATTGTAAGGCTGGTTTTGAGTTTCCCAAAAGACATGTGGGAGACTCCCCAAATGTATAGAGGCAGGTGCTGTGGTCAGATGAGACCAAAATCGAAGTTTTTGGCCATCAAGGTAAACACTATGTTTGGCGCAAAACCAACACAGCTTGTCATCACCCCAAGAACACCATCCATAGTGAAACTTGGTGGTGGCAGCATAATGCTGTGGGATGTTTTTCAGCAGCAGGGAAAGGGAATGGTCCGAGTTGAGGGGAAGATGCATGATGCGAAATACAGGGATATTCTTGAGCAAAACCTGTTTCAGTCTGTCAGTGATTTGAGACTGGGACGGAGGTTCACTTTCCAACAAGACAATAACCCAAAGCATACTGCTATAGTAACACTCGAGTGGTTTAAGGGGAAATGTGTAAATGTTTTGGAGTGGCCTAGTCAAAGCCCAGACCTTAATCCAATTGAAAATCTGTGGTTAGACTTGAAGATTGCTGTTCACCATAGGAAACCATCAAACTTGGAAGAGCTGGAGCAGTTTTGCCTTGAGGAATGGGCAAAAATCCCAGTGGCAACATGTAGAAAGCTCATAGAGACTTATTCAAAGCGACTTGCAGCTGTAATAGCCAGAAAAGGAGGCTCTATGAAGTGCTGACTTTAGGGGGGTGAATAGTTATGCACACTGAAGTTTTCAGTTATTTTACCTATTTGTTGTTTGCTTCACAATAAAAAGAGGAGGCTCTACAAAGTACTGACTGTAGGGGGGTGAATAGTTATACACACTGAAGTTATATTTCAGTTATTTTGTCCTATTTGTTGCTTGCTTCACAGTAAAAAGAAAATCAAATGTTCCCAGTTGTAGGCATGATCTTTACATGAACTGATGCAAATCCTAAAAAAACAGTGAAATTCCAGGTTGTGAGGTAGCAAAACACAAAAAATGTCAAGGGGTTGAATAATTTTGCATGCCAAATTTAATTTTAGTCAAAATTTTAATCAGTAGATCTTTGAATAAATAATAACTTTCACAATTAAATGTGTTTGAAAAAAATGTTCCTGTGCTGAGATAATCTTATAAATGTGCCCCTGCTATGTGCTGTGTAATGGCTGTGTCTGACCGTGCAGAAATATGGTCTAATCATACCACAGCTCCTGGGCAGGGGAGGAAGGAAAAGAGTATATAGACACTACAGCAGGGGATCACAGCTGATTCTTTCTTTGAAGTCAAAGATTGCTTAAAAACAGGCAGGGAAATGCTTTACCTCACAGAAAGAATCAGCTGTGATCCCCTGCTGTAATGTCTGTATATTCTTTTTCTTCCTCCCTGCCCAGGAGATGTGGTGTGGTATGATCAGACCATGTTCCTGTACGGTCAGACACAGCCATTACACAATACACAGCAGGGGAACATTTATAAGATTATCTCAGCACAGGAACATTTCTTTTTAACTTATCCAATTGTGTAACTTATTTTTATTCCAAGATCTATTAATTAAAATGTACTTTGTTCATTGGACCACCAATTTAAAGGAGGATAGGGTCACAGATCAGGAGCACAGTTTGTCTAGTTTCTGATCTTCAGGATTTACCTTGCCATGCATGGTGATAGCAAGTTTCAGGTCAGGATACATAGAAAGTAGTACTGACTCAGAGCTCCTTTTCCTACAACCCTTCACTTCTTCTTCCAAAGTGCTGAATGCAAGTCAGTGGAACAGTGGGTAGGGCAAAGTAAATCAGAGTAGCTTATCCCATCTCTTCATTTTATTCTAGTATCTCATGACCCTTTACTCTTCTGTATCTTCTCTCCAGGAGAAGTTTTCTACTGCTAAAAAGCTAGATTGTGCATAGTAACTTCCTCTTTCACCCTGTGGTGCCAGTTTCCACTGACTAGATTCAAGAAGAAATATGTTTTTATTTTACTCTTATGGCCCTCCCTTAGATTATTGTAGCTAATTTCTTATATGAATTTAAGTATTGTTTGGAAAGTCTTTATAGAATATTACAAATGATCTGAATTGAATGATTTAAGTTGGATTTTTTACTATTGATTTAGTCTGATATCGTGAGTTAGAATAGATTAGTATATTTATTGGGAATTCCTTGTGCGGACCTAGGTATGATAGTATTGTTCACCTCCCTGACCCTGTTTTACTGTTTTGTTTCCCCTTTCCATTTATTTAGTGTAACATTTAGCAATGTATCGCTATTTAACAAAATTAATGTGCGTGGAAGGATATGCGAAATCCTGACAAAAATCAGATACATATTTGTAAGTTATATGGTCATAGTTTACAGAAGAAGAATTTTGACTGGATTTCCCCTTTAAAGTTTTATTTGTTGAATTATAATGTATATTATATATTGGATGTAATTCACTATTAATTTTTCATCATTTTAATTTTTCCACTGTTCACTAATCTGCATTAATACTGTAGTAAATTATTGTATGGGTTGTTACAATTAGCGATCAAAAGAGCTTGGCTGCTTTTGGGACTCCAAAAGACTTTAATGAGGAAAGCAGCAGATATGCATTGCACTCTCTTCAATCGATTTCCTTCTCTGTACTCAACTATATAGGGACCCCTAAATTCTGCCAATGGATTTGGATTTTAGAAGTGTGATTTTCACCGATCACTAGAGATGAGCGTTGTTCTACTCGAACTGTTCGCCAATCTCAAATTCGAGCTGTTTTGGGCGGTGTTCGAGCCGTTCGGCGAACACAAACAATTTGAGAAAAATTCGGCTGTTCGAGGTTATGTTCGATAACTGTTCGTGCACCAAAATCATAACTGGATTTTTTCTCAGTAATGATGAAAATTAATGTTAATACGCAGTTTGAGTGTACAGCGGGGTGGGGGGAGGAGCAGGGGATGGATCTCTGCAGGAACAATGAAGATCTCCATTTTTTTTTCTCTTTCCCGCATTTACAGTGGGGAGGTGCAATCTGTCAGCCTATCAGCAGCGCACACACGGAGCGAAGTGCTTTTTTTCACACAAGCAAGGGCATGTGTCATTGGCAGTGTATGTCACATGTCCTTGCCCTATAAGACCAAGCCATTTTCCCCGTCGCCACCATTTTCTCACTGCTGCAGCTGCGTGTTAGACGGCACCGCTGTTGCTGTGTGCGCTATACCTTGTTAATTTCAAGCCAATTTTCGCACAAATATACAGATAGCTTGGGAGTAGGGAATAGTTGTGATTGCAGTCCTTTTAAGGACTAGGTTACAGCATTTCCTACGACTTTTATCAGGGAGGTCTGTGCTCTTAAATAGATAGGTTGTGGGAGTAAAGACTAATTGTAATTGGAGTCCTTTTCAGGACTAGGTTACATGAGTTCCTATCAGTTTTTGCCAGGCAGGTCTGTGCCAGTGCTGTGCAAGTTTTTTTCACAGCATTTGGCTGAATCTAGCAAAGCTAATCCTTTTTGGCCTATTGCAGAGTGTGTTAGTCAGTGGAGTAGCCTATCTGTGTTGCAAGATATAACACCTGTGTATAGAATACCAATTTTTTTACTGCACCTAGTGAAGTAAAATCTTTTGGGCATAGCATCATTCTATTAGTCCATCTATACTGACCTCCATCAGGTTGCAAACTGAATATAATTTTTTTCTGCATCTAGCTCTGAAAAAATATTTGGGCTTCTAGCAGTGTGTGGGACTTGGTCTATTAGTCCATCTATACTGACCTCCATCAGGTTGCAAATTAAAAATAATTTTTTTCTTCATTTAGCTCTGAAAAAATATTTGGGCTTCTAGCAGTGTGTGGGACTTGTTCTATTAGTCCTTCTATACTGACCTCCAGCAGGTTGCAAATTGAATATAATTTTTTTCTGCATCTAGCTCTGAAAAAATAGTTGGGCTTCTAGCGGTGTGTGGGACTTGGTCTATTAGTCCATCTATACTGACCTCCATCAGGTTGCAAATTAAAAATAATTTTTTTCTGCATCTAGCTCTGAAAAAATATTTGGGCTTCTAGCAGTGTGTGGGACTTGGTCTATTAGTCCATCTATACTGACCTCCATCAGATTGCAAATTAAAAATAATTTTTTTCTGCATCTAGCTCTGAAAAAATATTTGGGCTTCTAGCAGTGTGTGGGACTTGGTCTATTAGTCCATCTATACTGACCTCCATCAGGTTGCAAATTAAAAATAATTTTTTTCTGCATCTAGCTCTGAAAAAATATTTGGGCTTCTAGCAGTGTGTGGGACTTGGTCTATTAGTCCATCTATACTGACCTCCATCAGGTTGCAAATTAAAAATAATTTTTTTCTTCATTTAGCTCTGAAAAAATATTTGGGCTTCTAGCAGTGTGTGGGACTTGTTCTATTAGTCCTTCTATACTGACCTCCAGCAGGTTGCAAATTGAATATAATTTTTTTCTGCATCTAGCTCTGAAAAAATAGTTGGGCTTCTAGCGGTGTGTGGGACTTGGTCTATTAGTCCATCTATACTGACCTCCATCAGGTTGCAAATTAAAAATATTTTTTTTCTGCATCTAGCTCTGAAAAAATATTTGGGCTTCTAGCAGTGTGTGGGACTTGGTCTATTAGTCCATCTATACTGACCTCCATCAGGTTGCAAATTAAAAATAATTTTTTTCTGCATCTAGCTCTGAAAAAATATTTGGGCTTCTAGCGGTGTGTGGGACTTGGTCTATTAGTCCATCTATACTGACCTCCATCAGGTTGCAAATTAAAAATAATTTTTTTCTGCATCTAGCTCTGAAAAAATATTTGGGCTTCTAGCAGTGTGTGGGACTTGGTCTATTAGTCCATCTATACTGACCTCCATCAGGTTGCAAATTAAAAATATTTTTTTTCTGCATCTAGCTCTGAAAAAATATTTGGGCTTCTAGCGGTGTGTGGGACTTGATCTATTAGTCCATCTATACTGACCTCCATCAGGTTGCAAATTAAAAATAATTTTTTTCTGCATCTAGCTCTGAAAAAATATTTGGGCTTCTAGCAGTGTGTGGGACTTGTTCTATTAGTCCTTCTATACTGACCTCCAGCAGGTTGCAAATTGAATATAATTTTTTTCTGCATCTAGCTCTGAAAAAATAGTTGGGCTTCTAGCGGTGTGTGGGACTTGGTCTATTAGTCCATCTATACTGACCTCCATCAGGTTGCAAATTAAAAATAATTTTTTTCTGCATCTAGCTCTGAAAAAATATTTGGGCTTCTAGCAGTGTGTGGGACTTGGTCTATTAGTCCATCTATACTGACCTCCATCAGGTTGCAAATTAAAAATAATTTTTATCTGCATCTACAGTACCTCTGAAAAAATATTTGGGCTTCTAGCAGTGTGTGGGACTATTTGTATTAGTCCATCTATACTGACCTCCATCAGGTTGCAAATTCAAAATAATTTTTTTCTGCATCTAACCCAGCCAATAGTTTTGGCCTAATACCACAGTTTGGCCACTCAGCTCTGCTCGGTTACCATCCATTGTTTTTTTGTGCAAACAACTCCAGAGTTGTGAATTAGTTAACCACCAAAATGAGTGGAAAAAGGCCTGCTGCTGGTGGAAAGGGGAATAGGCGTGTTGGGAAGGGGAAAAAAGGTTGTGTCCGTGGGGTAGGTGTTAAAGCAACAGTAACATCTGCAGAAGAAAGACCATCTTCCAGCCAAACTAAAATGTCTACTTCTTTTAGCGGACAATGTGATAAGATCCCTTTCTTACGGCCACGCCAATCGCTACAAATTCCAGATGAGGCACAAAAACAGCAGGTGCTTCAACGGATATCAAGTGCTCCTTTAAGTGGGCTCTCCTCCACATCAACTTCAACATCACAAATACTCCAGTCCTCAAAGGTGTCACCCAAATCGCACTTGCTTCCTCACACCTCCCAAATCTCCAGCTGCCCGTCTGAGTATGAGGTAGAACAGATGGTTGAGTCTGCAGAGCTGTTTACTCATACTATAGCCTGGGAATCAGAGGTCGACTCCAGCGCTTCTGTGAATCCAGACGAGGAAATGATCTGCACTGATGCCCAGAATCTTTATGAGTCGGATCCAGGACCAGACGCAGAAGGTTCTGACCATAATGTAGACCCTCATTCCCAAACTGTAACTCCTGTTGGTGGAGACAATGAGGAAGACGATGATAAGACTCAAATACCTGATTGGAGCGACAACTTTAGTTTTTTGTCAGGGCAGGAACAGGTTGGCTCTGAGGACGACGGGTGTGATAACGCACAGGGTGATGATGATGAGGTCGGAGATCCCACTTACTGTCAACCCACAGTCAGCCAAGAGATGAGGTCAGCAGAGGAGGTGGAGGAAGATGCTAGTGACGACGAGGTCAGGTTGCGCCTTCCTGGACAGAGACGTAGTACTGGAAGCACGTCAACAACTGCATCCTCAAACACAACTCTGCCTCTCACCACAAGTCGTGGTGGCTCTTCAGGTCGCATGGGTGCTAAGCCTTGCATAGCCTGGGCATTTTTTCAGATCGATAAAGATGACCCAACTCGTGTTATCTGTAACATTTGTCAGCAAAAGCTAAGTAGAGGCCAAAAAATACATAGTTTGAGTACTTCATGCATGAACCGGCACATGGACATGAAGCATAAGTTGCAGTGGGAAGCTCAGTGTGCTACAATGCGGCCTAGCCGGCCGGGCCAATCACCGTCTGCCATATCTTGTGCATCCGCGGCCTCTTCATCCTCTGTGACTGGGGGGACAGCAGTCACACCTGTTTTGGGGCGCAGACCTGCCACCTCTTTACCCGCAACAGCCAGCGTGATTGGCAGGTCATCATTTTCTTTGGAGGTGGTAACACCAGCTGGTGTTGAGCGCTGTTCGACATCGATAGCACCACCTTTGGATCAAGGCAACCTAACATGTCCGCCTGCATCTTCCTCACAGACCGGCAGTTTGCCGGGGACACCCTTATCAACCCCGTCTAAGCACAATAGCCAGCCCTCGGTCCCTCAGATGTGGACAAGTAAAAGACCATTTCCTCCTAGCCATGAGAAAGCTAAGAGGTTGAATTTCACCATCTGCAAGCTCTTGGCTACAGAAATGCTGCCTTTCCACCTGGTGGACACAGAGGATTTTCGAGACCTTATGTCCGTCGCAGTGCCCCAGTACCAGATGCCCAGTCGGCACTACTTCTCAAAGAAAGGTGTGCCTGCGCTCCACCAGCATGTCGCACACAACATCACCGCTTCTTTGAGAAACTCTGTGTGTGACAGGGTGCATTTCACCACAGACACTTGGACGAGTAGGCATGGACAGGGGCGTTACATGTCGCTGACTGGGCACTGGGTAACTATGGTGACAGCAGGACAAGGGGCTGCTGTCCAAGTCTTGCCGTCCCCACGAGTTGTGCGTCAATCCTCTTTATGTCAAAGTTCCTCCACTGCTTCTGCCTCCTCAACCTCCTCTCGGTCTTCCACCTGCACCCAAAGCCTGTCTGGTCATGCCACAAGCTTTCTAACTGCGCAGAAGGGATCCTGCACACCTCCTTACTATGCTGGCAGTAGGGCTCAACGTCATCAGGCGGTTTTTACATTGAAATGTCTGGGAAATGTGAGTCACACAGCTGAGGAGTTGTGGTCAGCTCTGGAGAACCAATTTCATGAATGGTTGTCTCCACTGGACCTGAAACCAGGGAAGGCCGTGTGCGACAATGCTGCAAACCTGGGTGCGGCCCTTCGCCGGGGCAATGTCACACACGTGCCTTGTATGGCTCACGTGTTGAACCTGGTTGTCCAGCAATTTTTAGCCCACTATCCCAGACTAGATGGCCTTCTGCAGAGGGCACGGTCGCTGTGTGCTCACTTCCGCCGTTCGCATCCCGCAGCTCAGCGACTTACATCTCTACAGAAGTCGTTGGGCCTGCCACTTCACCGGCTAAAATGCGATGTGCCTACCCGGTGGAATTCAACTCTGCACATGTTGCAGCGACTGTGGCAGCACCGACAAGCCCTGGTGCAATACGTTCTGACGTATAGCCTGGGCCAACGAGATTCAGAGGTGGGGCAAATCACGCTGGAGGAGTGGTCTCAGATCAGGGACCTATGCACCCTTCTGCACAGTTTTGAAATGGCGACGAAGATGTTTAGTGCTGACGATGCCATTATCAGCATGACTATTCCGGTGATTTACATGCTGGAGCACATGTTAAACAGAATTCGAAGTCAGGTGGTGGCACAAGAGGAGGTGGAGGAAGTAGAGGAGGAGGAGTTGTATGCGGAAGGGCTAACATCTGCAAGGTCCAGACGGTCGGCAGCACCAAGGCGGCAGGCATGTGAGGGTGGGGGAGATGGTTTTACCAGGGCGCATGGTAGCAGCCAAACTAGTGAGGAAGGTGCAGGAGCCCAGGAAGAAGTGGAGGACGAACTGATGGAAGACTCATCAGATGAGGGAGACCTTGATCACATTTCTGTTGTGCGAGGTTGGGGGGAGAGGACAGAGGAAGGAAGCATGATTGTTACCTCGCCACCAACACAACAGGGACTTGGTGCTCCTGGATGCGCAACACACATGAGTGCCTTCTTGCTGCACTACCTGCAACATGACCCTCGAATTGTGAGAATTAGAAATAATCCTGACTACTGGGTTGCCACACTGTTAGATCCCCGGTACAAAAGTAAATTTGCAGAAATTATTCCTGCCATAGAAAGGGATGCACGCATGCAGGAGTATCAGCAGAGACTGTTGCAGAATCTTACATGTGCTTTTCCACAAAATACCAGTGGTGCACGTAGTGAATCTCACAGTTCCAACTTGCCAACCGTGGGACCGTCAAGTGTTCAGCACTCAAACCGTAACAGAAGCACAGTATCTGCTGGTAACATCAATTTTGCGGAATCATTTCACCACTTTTTTAGCCCATCCTTTGCAAGGCCACAGGAGACAAGAAGTCTGACACATAGTCAACGCCTAGAGACGATGGTACAGGAGTATCTCCAAGTAAACATTGAAGCCACGACTGTGTCACTGGACCCTTGCTCTTTTTGGGCTTCCAATCTGGATAAATGGCCGGAGCTAGCCACTTACGCCTTGGAGATCTTGTCATGCCCCGCAGCCAGCGTTCTGTCTGAACGTGTGTTCAGCGCTGCTGGTGGTGTGCTGACAGATAAGCGCACGCGGCTCTCCACTGATAATGTAGACAGACTCACGTTCATAAAGATGAACAAATCATGGATCTGAAACGACTTTTCTACCCCTGTGTCATCCTGGGGAGAGTAAAAGCTTGATGATTGGTTAAAATCACCCTACCAACCGTTTTAAGCATTCAAATTACTAATCATGTTTATCTGTATCTTGACTGGAAAATAATTTGGGCTTTGTAGCAGTGTGCAGCACTGATCCTATTAGGCCATCTATACTAAAGCTTCACCAGATTTAAAATTAAAAATAATTTTTAGCTGCATCTAGTCCGGAAAATAATTTTGGGGCTCCGAGATGCGCAAGGCACATAAGTGCCTTCTTGCTGCACTACCTGCAGCATGACCCTCATATTGTCAGAATTCGAAGTAATCATGACTACTGGGTTGCCACACTCTTAGATCCCCCAAACTTTTCGATCAACCTTTTCATTTTAATAAAGACCAAAAAAATGGTCATTTTTGAAATTATAAGCATTAGCAGGTTGTTAGAAACTGAAATCAAACAGTTTTCAACTCAAAACTTTATTCTAGGTGATGTTACATTTTCACATAGGACCCCTTGTTCGAAAGGAGCTTCTGAACTCTCTCGTCCATTGAATTTGTCAGGTTTTGGATGGTTTCTGCTTCAATTGTTTTGCATGAGGACAGAATACCCTCCCAGAGCTGTTGCTTAGATGTGAACTGCCTCCCGCCATCATAGACACTCCTTTTAATGATGCTCCAAAGGTTCTGAATGGGGTAGAGGTCAGGGGAGCATGGGGGTCACACCATAAGTTTGTCCCCTTTTATGCCCATATCAGCCAGAGATGCAGATGTTTTATGTGCAGCATGAGATGGTGCATTATCATGCAGAAAAATGATCTTGCTGTGAAATACACGGTTCTTCTTCTTGAACCATGGCAGGAAGTGCTGTTTGAGAAAATCCACATACATTATGGAGTTCATCTTTAGCGCCTTCAGGGATCCTAAAGGGGCCGACAATCTCTCTCCCCATGATTCCAGCCCAAAACATTACTCCACCTCCTCCTTGTTGGCGCTGTAGCCGTGTTTGCGTGGGGTGTCCATCAACCAGCCATCCTCCACTCCATCCATCTGGACCATCGAGCGCTGCACGGCACTCATCCGTGAACAAAACAGTTTTGAAATCAGTCTTCATGTAATGTTTGGCCCACTGGAGCCGTTTCTGCTTGTGTGAAGTGGATAGAGGAGGTCGACAGGATGGCGCATGCACAGCTGCAAACCTCTGAAGGACCCTGCATCTTGTTGTTCGGGGGACGTTGGAGGCACAAGCAGCTTCAAAAACTTGTCTGCTGCTATGACAAGGCTTTTTTGCCGCTGCTCTTTCAACCTGACGTAATTGCCTGTAGGAAAGAGTCCTCAATTTGCCCTTATCAGCACGCACACGTGTGTACTGTGAATCAGCTACATACTTCTTGATTGCCAAGACACTTCATCCTGATCATCGCACAATGTTGATTGTAGTCATGCCTTGACCTAAACACTCCACAATTTGTTGCTTCTCAGCAGCTGACACATCCTTTTTCTTTCCCATTTTGGCAGAAAATGTAGGCTGCTTAATAATGTGAGAGAGCCTTCTTAAGTAGTCTTGCCTTTCATTGGACACACCTGCCAAACTAATTAGCACAGGTGTCTGCAATTGCTTACAGTGATATAAAGAGCCCTGACACACATCACCATCAATGAGTTTAACTGACAAACAAACAAATTCTTCCCTTATCACTCCTAAACACTTTTTGTATAATAATTTGGAACGCAGTGTACATGTGCTTTTCCACAAAACACCAGTGGTTCACGTAGTGAATCTTACAGTTCTAACTTGCCAACCGTGGTCTGTATGGAGTTGTTCAATAAAGGGCCCAAAATTAAGATAACATAGATGGGAGAGGTCTCTATGAATAGGAATTCCTAAGTATTTGATACCCTGTGAGGGCCAGGCAAAGGGAAAGTTGGACTGGATGGAATCCTATATGGATTTGGGGAGGGAGACATCGAGGGCCTCAGACTTCGCTGCATTGATTTTAAAATTTTACCATGTAACAAAGTGATCTATTTCAGCCATAACAGCATGGATGGATATATGTGATTGAGTGATATATACTAGGACATCATCAGCAAATAGAGAGCACTTGTACTCGGTGCCTCCCACCTCAATCCACCTAATATTGGGGTTATGGCGAATTGATGAGAGCAGGTGCTCCGTCACTAGGATGTATAAGAGAGGGGACAGAGGACATCACTGCCTTGTCCCATTGGTGATTGTGAAAGGTGATGAAAATGTTCTGACGCACCCCCTGGGCCTTGGGACACCCGGAGCTGGACCCTTTTTGGTGGATGCTGGTGGTTGTAGTCTTCGTGGCGGCGACCCAGTTCCGTGGCTCAGGGCGGTCAAACCAGTGGCGGAACTATTTATGTGGTTTTCATGTTTAAATGTCCGACTACGCCACCCGTGGATTGCGGTCAGAGTGAACCGCCGCTACAGGGCAGACCACTGAGGCTGGTGTTGTGGGTGCAGCAGAGCGTAGCATAACTCCCCACGGGAGGAGTATAGCCTCAGGGCAGTGTATGCGGAGGATGGGGGTGATGGTGCAGGGCAGCAGCAGTAACGACACGGAGTCAGTGATGCAGTTCAGGGCCTTTACTCACAGTTCTTATTATCCAGACCACGTCTGCAGGTAACGGCTGCCCACGTCGTACTGTGCTCACCAGGTGAGGGGCTCAGACAACTCCCAGATAACTTTGGAGCACTTCACAGGACCCCCTTTGTGTGTCCTTTGTCTGGCCTTTCTTACCAACACTTCTGTCCGGCTGCCTCGGGCCTCCTCTTGGTAAACTTGGCGCCAGTTTCCCTGACCCTATGTGGTGCCTTCCTAGCGGGTGTAGCGAGGGGCTGCGCCACATAAAATGTCAGAGCCTCCGGTTTCTAGCTGAGGGTCGTTTCCTGCCTCCACTAGTTCGGGGACCGGTCTCCCCCTTTGGCCTGACCCCTCCACGCAGGTGGATTCGGGCGTGCGGTGGCGACTCGCCCGTCCGCACCCCTGGGATCCCTTCATTCCTCGTTCCTGGAGCCTTCTCCGCTCCTCTTCCTTCCTTCTCCCTCTTCCAGGCCTGGGCCTCTGTTACTAGGCCCTCCTCCGGAGCAGAGCTCATGCAGAGCCCCTGCTCCCTGCCACTTCTGCTCAGACTTCTCTGCACTGAACTAAGATGGTGCCCACCTTTTATACTCCCTTCTCAATGCACCCAGGAACTGCTTCCTCCCTGCTCCTGCACTACAGGGTTCCCCTTCCTCAGTGTTCCCTCCCCCCACTCCAGCCAGGGACAGGGACTGTCGTGCCCATCTCAGGGGCATATTGGTCGCCCTGCCCCACGGCAATGTGGTGTAATGCATGCAGGTGTCGGGTCCTGATCCACACTCCATCCTTACCTGAGAGTGAGATATCACACCTCTGGGTGAGGTGCAATACGTCTGTAGCAACCGAGCCCTCAGGGTGCTACAGTTCCATTTATCTTCAGCCTAGGTGACGTATTGCGATACAGGGCCGTGATTTTGGCTATAAAAGGGTCCCCTAGACCCCTACCCCAAGCTTTTTAAGAGAATCATATATGGCGTGCCAGGAGACTCTATGGAATGCTTTCTCAGCATCCAACGAGAGTATCTAATTACAAATTTTTAACTGCATCTAGCCCAGGAAATACTTTGTGCCTAGTAGCAGTGTCTGCTAGTGAGCGGATTATCCCGGCTGTTAAGCAAGCTGCACCACCTGTAGTTTAGACACTTAATTTTTTCAAAGGAAATGCTTCGGGACCATGGGATACTTAGTGAAGAGCATCAGGAGGCACCCCAAGGCATAGGGGCTGGGACTGGCAGTAGGATGCCTTGCGGTGGACAGCCGAGCTCGATCCTTATAAAAGCTTTTTAACTGCAGCAGCTTTAGTGGACGCTACTGGAGCTGGAATTACCGCGGCTGCTGGCATGAGACTTGCCCTCCAATAGATCCTTGTAAATGGATTTAAAGTGTATTCATTCAAATTAGAGAGACAATTTAAATTAAAAAGCTTAGAGCTGCCTCCACCACAGGGGGGCTCGCTCGACCCACCAGCGGACAGGCACCAGTATTGGGAGAGGGGGGCTGGCCGTCAGGGTTCACCGCGGCTCTGGCACAAACCCGGCGACACGGAGGTGGCACGGGCAGGAGCGGACTGGCCGTGTCGGCTTTTCACTTTTTGGATTTTAGAAGGGCATGACATGCCTATATCTGTGTCTCCCCCTCCTTTTACTCCTCCACCTCTTTTATTTTCGCATGACTATATGTACTTGTCACTTTTCCATGTGTTAGTTATGTCTTCTGAGCAGTTTGTCAGCTTTTGGACACCTTTGAAGGTGTTTTCTATGTGTTTCTATGTGTTTTTGTTTGCCTGCCATTGGTTTTAACGGTGTTCGAAGGTGTTCGACGAACAGTTCGACGAACAGTTCGGCGAACACACGGGTGTTCGACGAACCGAACCGAACTCGAACACTACGGGGGTGGCTCAACACTACCGATCACATTATCATTCATCTATAACATGATGGAAATGCCATAAAAATCAATTTTAATAGATTGGACAATGAGCCAGAGATTCTTTTCAGAGGCATCCTTGTATAAAAAGCTGTTGTTCTAACTAAACTCAACCTTTTAGGCTGCGTGCCCACTATGCGTTTTTCAAGCGTTTTTGCCGCGGAGTTTCAGCAGCGAAAACGCTTAAAAAACACTTGGTAATATGTGCCCCATGGTCCCCAATGATAATCCGCATGTGCTGTGCACATGCTGCAGAAATTTCCGCTGCGGATTATCATTGCGGAAAAATACGCAGCATGTCCATTAATTTTGCGGGCACGCAGCGTAATTGCCGCCATTGACTTGCATTGAATCGCTTAATATCCGCATCACTACATGTGCACATGCGGATATGAAGCGATTCAATGTGCGGATGGTACCCGGGTCTGGAGAAAAGCGCTTGATAACCCGCATGCAGAAATGCATGCAAAAACGCTTGATAAACGCTTCTACCTGGCAGGAAAAACGCATGTAAAATCCGCATGCATTTTTCCTGCCAGAGAGAAGCGGAAAAAATATGCAGCATTTCTGCATCATGGGCACTTAGCCTAATACAATACAAATATGGAAACATTTCTAGTGGTCTACACTATGATCTTGAAATTTTTAATATTCGGATGTATTTTAGGTGGTTGTCAAGACAAGGACAGAGTATCAATCGGAACAAAAGAACAAGAAAATTAGAGTGCCAAAAATTGCAGAGTTCACTGTGAGCTTCACGGATGGGGTGACTGAGAGGTTAAAGGTACTGTATCTGTATTCTTGTCTGTGATTACCTTAGTTCCAGTTGCTTGCTTGGTACAGATGATTCTGAAAATGTATTTATTTTTTTAAGTCCAAAGTTTAAAAATTCTGTTTGGTGAAAATTGCCCTCTTTCAATTTTTGTTTTTCACAAATTGCACAAACTTTTATTAAATAAAGAAATAAACTACTTGCAAACTGGTTCAACTTGGTAGACATATGTCATAATTCATCCATAATAACTACGTAACTTACATCTATTATTCTTGATATGTCTTTTTAGAGAATGGCATCCTGTTTTTTTATATGGAGCACCAAATCCTCATGTATAGAGAGTTTAAAAATAACATTTTGTCTTTCTGCAGTTGCCATTAAAGAAAGCTTAGGAACGTATTGCATATCTTTTATATTAAATAAGCCCTCCCCCCAAAAAATGTATTGCTTAATCCTTTGTTAATTTATATGTAGTGTAGTGTAAGTGTAGTAATATAGTTGCCGATCGCCGTCTTCCCCGGTTTCTAGTGCCGCTCTGATCCTCTTCTGAGTCACGTGACTGTTATTCTGAATTGCCGGATCACTTGCCGGATTGATCTAGAGCTTGAAGTGGCTTTTACAATGTAAATTTATGTAGCGTCAGAACGAGACTACATAGACTTACATTGTAAAAGCTACTTCCGACTCACTCATAGTGCATAGAGTTAGCTGGATGTCACCCAGAAGAGAAGCAGAGCATCACTGGATACTGAGGAAGATGACAATCGGTGAGTATAATACGGCATTTACACACTTTGCCTATACATTTACACATGTTTAGGCAATAAAAAATTTGATGGGAGTGCTTTTTTAAACTCATTGGTAAGACAGCATGCAGAAAACTCCTTTGCTCCTTATGGATAGGATGATTTTGATGGCTTTTACCTTTGAGATACAGATCTACAAGCAGTTCTACACACAAAATGTTAAAAAAAATAATTAGGACTATTTGAAAATTTTCTTTTCCATTTAAGATGAATTATACACAAAATAAAATCATATGCCATTATGGAAATAGCTTTTATTTATTTTTTCATTTGGATAAATTCATGAAAAATTATAACATTTTATGCATACCGATCCTAAACAAACTTATGATAACATGACCACAGACAAACCTCTCTGTAGTCTGAACAGACTGCAACATTTTCTAATAATTCCTTAATTTTTTCCATTGCACTTTTAAAAGGAATCTGTCAGCAGGTTTTTAATATCTAACCAGAGAACAGCATGATGTCGAAGCTGAGACCCTGATTCCAGTGATGTGTCACTTGCTGCAGATCTAGCAGTGCTTAGAATACTTAGCCTTACATAACCCCTCCCACACCACTGATTGGTAGCTTTCTGTGTACAGTGTACATTGACAGTACGCTGCTTATCAGTGGTGGGGGCAGGGTTACACAGAGCAGTTGACCAGGAGGCACGAGACACCTAGTCCTGTAGTGATAATCTCCTGCTGATAAAACACTGATTTTACTGACACAGCCTAGTAAGTGATATATCACTGGAATGAGGCTCTCAGTGCTTACATGATGCTGCTCTTAGACCACATTGCTAAAACCTGCTGAAAGATTCCCTTTAAAAATACTCTGTAAAAACTAAAAAGAGTGGATTGTAAGAACCTGCACAAATATTTTCTTAAATATTTAAATATTTCCGTACACCGCTGCTGAGCTTCCTCAACCAGTCACAGATACATGTACTTTTAGCCTGAGGTTAAAAAAATATCTGTGAATTATCTTCCATCACACTTTATATGAATGTGATAAATAAATATAGTCTGGCTATGCCTGGCCTATAGTTTGCTCTTCTATTGCAAATCCAGTCTTGGTAAAAGTAGATGAAGAATGACTCATTATTACCCATGATCAGTGCTTGCTTTGTCATGTTCTCTATGCTTTTTATGATTTATTATTATACCTTTGTTTATCTCTCTTTGTACCGACTATCACAACATTGTGCGTTTCATTCCTCTGAAGAGCGCTGCCAATCTTCTTCTATTAACTGCCATTATCTACAATTTTAAGGTCTTCAGCAAGCCCAACATTAGTAAATGGTGTCATGCTTTCCAAAGATTTGAAGTGCAAAGATGCTCAATGCATTATTTTATTTATCACCAAGTATTATAGAACTTTGTACTGTGCAGTAATATTTAGGCCACAATCTTATTTTTACCCTCTGCCACAAACAGGCTGGCAAAGGGATGGGATACAGTCAAATGCTTAATGTAATTGAGTCATTACTGTGAATCTGTGTTTAGTACAACGCTGCACTTTTCAGGTCATTTCTTTTTAAAGTTTAGCATTTCTGGATGACTCAGCTTTAAAGTTAGAATTCCTTATTGCTGCTCAAGACGATAGTTGCACAATAATTTAGTGAATTCAATTATGTCATTTTCTGTCTGTAACAAAGATTCTGCTGGGTCAGATATTTGTGGGAAGTGACCATAAATAATAAAAAAAAAAATAACCAATAAAATATACAGTACGCCATGTCAAGATGTAAAAAAAAGTATTAGTTCTATGTTTGTTATTTATTTTTTTAAAGAAAGTTCCTCAACGGAATTCTTGAGATGTTTTTCGGAAAGGGATGAGAAATATAGCAGTAATCACGTGGCAGACATTTTTATGGACTACTTGTCTAACACTCAGCTAAAGATATTCTCACTTGAACCTAAATTACTATATATTTTACTTCTCTTTTAATTATGTGTATATGAATCTCGAAAACCTCCACATTTTTGTATGACTGTCCAGAAAAATGGATCTAAAGTGACTGGGGCTTATGGATAAGTGCTCCAATGGGGCATTTTCAGGATATCTCCGTGTTTTTCCCTAGTGAGTTCCCTAGTGATGAGTGATGCTAAGGGATGGGATTCAATGCGCTCTGCATACAGGAGAGGTGACCAGCTCTGAGGCTCGGTCTAACAAACTACACACAAGTCAATACTGTTCCCTGGAATTTTGGCACTGATTCATCAAAGCTTTTATGCCAGAAATCTTGTGTAAAACTTTTTGAAAAGTTGCAAAATTGTTGTGCATCAAAGTTGTGCAAACATTTTGCAACTTCTGGCGTTTTCATACTAGTTTGGGGCGGGACAGGGTGTGGTTAGTCTAATTAATGATGAGCTGTGGCGTTCCTTACACCACTCATCTTACTACAGTCTCTAACTTGCCTGATTGATTTGGAGATGTTCATCTCTTAATGAATCAGGCACCTCTGGCGCCATTGCGCCTTCTCATCAAGGTTAGTGTGAACAATTTTGGGCCTATGTGTTCCCTGCTGGCCGGTTAGGATATTACCCTATAAAACAGCTAGAGCTACCCACTCTTTCCTTCTTTCTAAATGATTTGTGATATCAGACATCTAGATATATAGCTCATTTACCTCTCTAGCACACAATGGCCCTTTTACATCATTGCCTTTGCACCTCTTTTTTTGTCTAGTTTTGTGTTTTTGGACCTTTTGTTTGTTTGCACCTAATGTATTATTCTATTTGCTTCTTTCTTTAAGTCTATTTTATATGTGCTCTTTTGTTTGTTGTCCTATTTGTGGGAGGAGTTTAGCGATTCCTGATGTTTTCACCTGATTCATCAATTGCATCATTGTAAAAGTTGCTAAATTTTGAGCAACTTCATTCCAGTATATTTTTGAGTATATCATTATTTCGGCGCAATGTTTGGGCCATTTTGAGAAACCTTTGGGGCAAACAAGTCTCAGAAACAGTTCAAGACTGAAAAAAATACCATTTTTGACTTTGTGCCAAATTCATGAAGGACCTGCACCATTTTGAAGAATATGGCAGAGAAATGGCAACTAATTCCATAAGACAATATAGGAAAGTGACTTAAAAAGATACGCAAATAATGAATCGGGACAAATCTGTTTTCAGAACGTTTTTATAACCCATCCCTTCATTAAATGTTCTCTTATACATATACATTCTTCATCATGTATTGAGACCATGTCAATTACTATACTCAAAATACATGGTGGTTTGTGGGCCAGGTAGATGTGGGTCTGAAGTGCTTTACAGCCTTACATTAAATGGTCTGTACCAGGGACCTCTTTATTATTAGATAAAACTTAATTTATTTTGTGCTGGCTTAATATAATTAAACTAAGCAAATGACAATTTCAATGAATTACCAAATTTGAGGAGTGAAATGATAGCTTAAAATTAAAACTGAAAATTTATTGATGGACATTTTCCATCATATTTCCAATGTTTTGCCTTTAAACTTGTGTCTGACACTAGAGTAATAGTCCAGGACATTATAGGAAGCACAATACTTTTCATCTGAGTTAGGTACAGACAGTGTATCCATTGGCTATGGTTGTGGCCAAATATACAGTATCTGGTCTTTCTTATGGTAGTCAGTAACTTGAGATGAGCTATTTATTTCCTGCTGGCTGCTTTACAGGTGCCCCAATATCTTAGATAGCGACTTATAGATATCTATACCAATTCCCCCATAACCATGAACATCTTCTTGGATGTCTGTTTATGTGTTCTTTATAAAAACCCAGACCCCACCTCTAGCTGTTACTTATCTAGTGTGAAAACTGAAGGATTGGCCCTTTGAATTCAGACTTTCCAATCCTTCTCTCGTCATCTGTTGGAGAAGAGTAAGGAGGCCCCCATACATTAGATGGTTGGCCAATCCCACCAAAACGGCAGGTTCAGAACACTTTAATGTACAGTACAGACCAAAAGTTTGGACACACCTTTTCATTTAAAGATTTTTCTGTATTTTCATGACTATAAAAATTGTACATTCACACTGAAGGCATCAAAACTATGAATTAACACATGTGGTATTATATACTTAACAAAAAAGTGTGAAAAAACTGAAAATATGTCTTATACTCTAGGTTCTTCAAAGTAACCACCTTTCGCTTTGATGACAGCTTAGCACACTCTTGGCATTCTCTTGATGAGCTTCAAGAGGTAGTCACCGGAAATGGTATTCACTTCACAGGTGTGCCCTGTCAGGTATAATAAGTGGGATTTCTTGCCTTATAAATGGGGTTGGGACCATCAGTTGTGTTGTGCAGAAGTCTGGTGGATACACAGCTGATAGTCCTACTGAATAGACTGTTAGAATTTGTATTATGGCAAGAAAAGCTAAGTAAAGAAAAATGAGTGGCCATCATTACTTTAAGAAATTAAGGTCAGTCAGTGCGAAAAATTGGGAAAACTTTGAAAGTGTCTCCAAGTGCAGTTGCAAAAACCATCAAGTGCTACAAAGAAACTTGCTCACATGAGGACCGCCCCAGAAAAGGAAGACCAAGAGTCACCTCTGCATCTGAGGATAAGTTTATCGGAGTCCCCAGCCTCAGAAATCGCAGGTTAACAGCAGCTCAGATTAGAGACCAGGTCAATGCCACACAGAGTTCTAGCAGCAGGCACATCAGCAGGCACATCTCTTCAATAACTGTTAAGAGGAGACTTTGTGCAGCAGGCCTTCATGATCAAATAGTTGCTAGGAAACCACTGCTAAAGACAGGCAACAAGCAGAAGAGACTTGTTTTGGCTAAAGAACACAAGGAATGGACATTAGACCAGTGGAAATCTGTGCTTTGGTCTGATGAGTCCAAATTTGAGATCTTTGGTTCCAACCACCGTGTCTTTGTGCGACGCATAAAAGGTGAACGGATGGACTCTACATGCCTGGTTCCCACCGTGAAGCATGGAGGAGGAGGTGTGATGGTGTGGGGGTGCTTTGCTGGTGACACTGTTGGGGATTTATTCAAAATTGAAGGCATACTGAACCAGCATGGCTACCACAGCATCTTGCAGCAGCATGCTATTCCATCCGGTTTGCGTTTAGTTGGACCATCATTTATTTTTCAACAGGACAATGACCCTAAACACACCTTCAAGCTGTGTAAGGGCTATTTGACCAAAAAGGTGAGTGATGGGGTGCTACGCCAGATGACCTGGCCTCCACAGTCACCAGACCTGAACCCAATCGAGATGGTTTGGGGTGAGCTGGACCGCAGAGTGAAGGCAAAAGGGCCATCAAGTGCTAAGCATCTCTGAGAACTCCTTCAAGATTGTTGGAAGACCATTTCCGGTGACTACATCTTGAAGCTCATCAAGAGAATGCCAAGAGTGTGCAAAGCAGTCATCAAAGCAAAAGGTGGCTACTTTGAAGAACCTAGAATATAAGACATATTTTCAGTTGTTTCACACTTTTTTGTTAAGTATATAATTCCACATGTGTTAATTCATAGTTTTGATGCCTTCAGTGTAAATGTACAATTTTCATAGTCATGAAAATACAGAAAAATCTTTCAATGAGAACGTGTGTCCAAACTTTTGGTCTGTACTGTATATGAGGGCATGGAGTTGTGATAGGTGACTGCAGGGTATCTGCATTGTTTCATAAGAGTTACAGGTAAGACTTTGTCCATGCTAGCATTTTGATATTCTATTTGTCTGTTCCGTTTTTAGGAATTAAACATATTATTTTTTAATACTTTTAATATTTGGCCATTCTATTTTTATGTTGAAAATAAGTTTCTTTGTAAATACCTTGCTTTGCAGTGACTGCCTGTGAGCGGCGCTATCCTTAGCCGCAGACAGGCATCACGTGCCCCCTCGCAGATGTCACATCAAGTGAGGCACGGCAACAGTGACTCTGTCCCCGCAGTGGATGCTGGGTTGTGGGCGTGGTTGCCCATCATGTCACACCTAGTATACACCGCGCGCTTTCCCAGTGAATGAGGAGAGGGAGCGCGCGGTGGATGCTGAGTGTGACGCGCGGGGTAACCCCGCCCACAGCCCATCACTCACCGTGGAACGCAGAAGACAAAGACCCCCGGCTGCTGCCAGCACTTGTCGTGACGTCAGTGGATGTCAGAGCCGGCTGCAGCCAGGGGTCACATGATGCCTGTGAGCGGCCAGTGATAGCTCCACAAAAAAATAGAATGGCCAATTATTAATAGAAGTGGACAACCCCTTTAACGTCAAAATAGTTTTTTTTTGCATAGCTTATTGAAACCAAAGTAGAAAGTATTGATTATTTTGGAGACTGTCTGGGTTCTTAGGTGTCATTTGTTTTTCGAAGAGAAGAAAAAGTTCTGCGTGATGCAATTTTTTTTTGCCTTTCTAAAAACAGACACATAATGAAAATCAGACAAACTCCATAATATTCAATGGGGTCCCTCTTCTTTTATTTGCATCAACGTGTAAGGGGAGGTTATGGCGCAATTAAATTGTTAATATATGCTTTGAATGCGAGAGTAGTAATCCTACCAACACAGACCCCACCTGTGGTGTTTGATGTTTTTCTTTACATAGAGGATTTAATAATAAGGCTCACCGCATCCATAGTTCTTATCGTGTTTCTTGCCTTAGTCTGTATGGGTGCCGATGCTCCAGTAGACCATCCACTTCACAAATATAGAGAAAAAGAGTGACACATTCAAGGAATAATAATGGAATCTTCTTTATTGCTGAACAAAGATGGATAAAAAACCCTGTGCAATGAAAAAGGTTGACATGATAGCCATGAAAGGCTACGGACCTTTATTCCTTGGATGTGCCGCTCTTTTTCTCTAGCGTTTATCTCTATGTACTTTTCCCTTTTTGTGTCTGTCTTGTATCTGATTTGTATACAAGTTAGAAGAGAGCCATGCTCCAATTAGAGTTGTATTGCGGGCTGGGTTGATGATGGCCAACACTGAGGGAAGCAGGAGGAGGCAGTTGTGTGCGAGGATGCCAGTTAGCTGTAGGGAGAATCAAGCTGTGGACACTACATAGTGAGGACCTGATTACAGGGTTTGGAACACAAGTTCGGAGTACTGAAGTATGCTATTCTCAAGAAAAGAAGAACGTGGACGTGCTCATCATTGGACACACTGCTTAGTCTTCTAAATAAAGTTCTTCTGGTTGCCATGCCTGCTGAAGTAAAATGTGATATTTCAGGTCCCTATCTTCAGGAGCTCCCAGTTTCCTTTGCTCATGAAGATGACAGTTCAGGCCAGCAGCATGGCTGAGCCACTGGCCCAAACTGCGTGATCTCTCGAATTCTGTTAGCAGAGGCATCTGAGCAGAGCGGCACTGAGGCAGGTCAGATCCAGTGTTTGCAATTTTACGAGATGCGCCAACAAGCAGTATGGCAAACAGCTTGCAAGCGTGCGCTCAATGGGTAATCCTGGCAATGGGCAGTGCATTAAAAATCCCTCTGTTCTTAAGAATAAAGGTTTTTTTTTTAATAAGAGTTAAGTTGCAAATTTGCTTGCGTCTTACCCATTTAATAGGATGAGACAATCCCTTTAAGTAGAAGCTGGTGATCAAAGAAATAAGCTGCCTTCTGTCAGTGTGACACCTCTCTTACAAACCGATCTGTTTTCACATAAATTTCGTCTGTCTGTTCATTAAAAGAAAACACACAATTAGAATGTGAAAAAGCAAGTGTAAACGTAGCTCAGCTTGTCTGGTCAGACAAATAGGCTAGTGATCTATTTCTCCCCCATTCTTTACCATGCAGTTATGTCTGTTCAGATTAGTTGCTGCTTATAAGAATAAGCCCAACCATAAGTAAGGATAAAATAATAACAAAGTACAAGGAACTAAACCACTGGCGGACACAGACAATGAGGCCACTTTGTAAGAACAGTACATGGGCTCTTTGCAGTCCAATAACTCATCATAATGCACTTTTCCACCTGCTTTGCGTGTAAACCTGGCCCCCTTACCTCTTGCACAGGTTGCACCAATGATATGTCCGCCCCTGAACTACACCACTAGTGAGAAAATAAAGATCAGGTAACTTCCTCACATACTCACATATACTGAGCTAATTATGCTGCAGTAATTAATTATATTGGTGGATTCTGCTTTAACTGAAAACAAGTAGTCTTTTAATTAGTTCGACAAAAATGCTGATTGGAAGCGAGATCTGTCTAAGGAGCTGGCACAGCGAAAACAAATCATTTGCTTTTTGTTTGTGCCAATTATTAGGGGCATCTGTGGTAACGGAATAATAGTTTATCAACAACGTGTTACCATTTCTAACAATAGATTTTTGTGTCATGGCACAATCACAAAGATTATGGCAAATTGTATTTGTGTGAGAGCTGTTACAAATCTAATCAGAAGAATTTATTATTGAATTTATAGTGTATATATATATATATATATATATATATATATATATACACTTGGTTTGTCTGTTATAATTTCCTTTAATGTATAGCAATTCTGTAATGCATACAATGCATAACTGTGTGGCATTTCTAAATGTAGTATATTACTGTCATGGGTGTGTCAGAAGTGACAGACAGTCGCCCTGCAGTTGGTTGCAGGAGATCTCTACGTTTAGCATTGCAAAAATCTTCTTAGAGGCTGTCTCTCTAGGACCCAGTGGCTACCTTCCTCTGGCTAATTAACACCCTGACCTGGATGAATGAATACCGGCTGTCTGCTAGAGGGAGGTGCCGGCGATACTAACATTACCCTTTGTGAAGTCTTGGAGCAAATGCATTACTTCATCCTCTCTGGAACTATGAGGACGGGTGTTCATCTCTCTGAAGTCGACTAAAATCTAAGCTATCTTCCCTTGTTTGTTCCCCCCTGTTGTCTTTAGTAGTCAGTGGGGATCGACTAGCGCTCATCACCCTCCCTCCCTTCCCTAGCCAGAGCCAAACGCCAGGGAAAGACAGGGCGAGGTTCGTGTTCGGCGATTGGTGAAGAGCCAATACAGGGACGTTAGTGGAGACAAGGTGCTATTAGATCAGCCTAGGAGGTCTCCACTCCCCCCATTTCCCTAGAGTCTGGGCTCCCTTTTCCTCTTTCCTTTGTGTTGTACTAAGTATTTCCCACACCTTGTGTGACAATTACATTGACAATCTGTTTTTAGTAGTGCAGCATTTAACAATATAACCATAAGATGTATTACTAACAATAGATTGGCGCATACCATGTACTTGTAGTAGTTTCTCTCCATACCCAAATTTAGCTCAATGATAAACTATCATTTTGGAATCTAATCTTAATCTGAATTCTCCCTCATTTGTGTCTCAGGAAACATTTACCATTGATACATTTTTATAATAGAGTGTTCTTACTTGTTTACTGAATCTTTCCTTCTTTCTTTCCTTCTTTCTTTCTTTCTCATTTAAACGGGCTCTCCTGTACTGGACAACCACTGCTTAATCACTTCAGAGCCCCATTTAAAATAAAAACACATTCCTGCAATGTCAGCACTGCTATTCTTGGCATTTCACGTGACATTATTGTTTCAAATAACCACTGCAGCCACTCCACTCTGACAAAATAGTAAAGGCTGCAACCAATCAGTGAAGCTGATTGGCTCTAGTGAACACGTGACACTGTTATGTCACGTGCTCCACTGGGAATAGTGGCATTGCATAAACTGTACCACTGTAGGAGGTGAGTATCTGTGGTTTTTATTTTAAATCAGTCCCTGAAGTGATTACGCCTTGTTATTCAGTATTGCACAACCCCTTTAACCTGCATTAGGCCCTACACTTAAGGGCTTTATACATGGGGGAAAAATCATCAGAAAGATCATTCACAATTATTGGCAAGTGTAAACATACACAGTGATCAAATGATGAAGGATTTAATTCATCACAGTGAAAGATATAGTACAAATCAATGATAAATAATTTACAGTACAGTAGAAAGAATGACACTCAGATTTATCTCTCTGGCCTAGGTGTTACCTCTCAGCTTTCCAAATATCCTCTTTTTTTCTCCTGCTTTCTAAAACAAGGAAACCTGTATTATTCTTCATCTCCCCACCTCACTCATCTCCAGAACTGTCATTCACAGTCAGTGGTGCCACACTTTCACTTTTTCACAATTCACCCCTTAGTCCAACCTTTGATTCTGCTAAAGCCTTTTAAAGCCTTTTAAACAGCACTTCCAAGCTCTTCAAGCTCCTTCTTCCTTAGCCTCAAAAGTATTACTTAGACTCGTTCTTCCCTCAACTTCAAATCAACCAAATGCTAGTTCATGATTTTGTGGAGTGCACTTACATAGTGAGGGCATCCTCCCTAATCTAATAATATGGCTCTCACCAATAGGCTATAAGCTTGGTGCACTACATGTAACTATGTGACTGGCACCTTATACAAGTCTTAGTCGTGTGCATCTGTAACTAACTAGCACCACCCCATGGATGATAGGTGCGTGAGTGGCTGTTCATTATTATTGTGCCTTTTATCATGGATGCCTCTCTGTATCCTGCAGTATATTAGCACTTTGATCAGGTATTGGTAAGTATGGCCTTTTCTCTGTGATGTTTTTTCAGACATTCTCACTTGGGTGAGATGAAGCTATAGTGATACGGCCACCACTAACAGTAGATAGGTATATGACCGGACTGCAGTGCTTGTAGGGTCACCGCAACCCTTACAAACAGCTGAGCAGCTTTCGTTTCTAGGGTGCTCATAACTTATGCAAGAGCTGTTTGTGTGCTCTTTCATCAATCATTCCCCTTGCTTTTTCAGTTGGATAAAACGTTGCTATAGCAACTTTAGTGTCACATTATGTAGGAGACAATTGCAAATGTCAGACATTTATAGTCACATTGTCAGAGAAGGTCTCATTGGAAAAATTGATAACAAAACCTCATACGAATACATTAGGTAAAAAGTTTTGGGATTTTATCAAGAAGTAGAGTAAAGAAAAATACACATTCTCTTTAATTAAAATCATGTTTAATTAATACGGTATTCCCATTTGAGACATTCATGACATGTCCGGAGAATATACCATGGATAACAATACCTTTCACCCACCTATGGTGTAATATTTTTTAGAATCTATACATGTATTATTTTTAATTCATTTTCCATTTTATTTTCTTATATAGAACCATTAATTCTTTATAAGCGAAAAAATAGTCAAGCCTCACAAATCGCGTTCATGATTAAGTATGTGTTCACCTGAAACGCGTTGATGCGAACGTTACACTAACGCAAATGCACCTGTCATCATGAATTTTCATGTCCTGTGTATGGATTTAATTTCAATTAAGAAGAATCTGTTTGTGAAGCTGGACTATTTCTTCACTTATCACTTATTTGGGCTGCTACAGAGCTGTTGTCCGATCTCCGAGTGGATGGGGTTAACATCAAGGGTGAGCTGGAATTCACATTACTGTATCACCATTAATTATACCACACTTTACAGACATCATCGTCCCCACTGAGGCTCACAATCTAATTCCCCTATCACTATGTCTTTGGAGTGTGGGAGGAAACCAGATAACCCAGAGGAAACCCACGCAAACACGGAGAGAACATCTATCTCCTTAGAGTTGTCCTTGGTGGGATTTTAACCCAAGACTCCAGCGCTGCAAAGCAACAGTGCTAACCACTGAGCCACCGTACTGTCCCATATGTAGTACAGTGCTAACCACTGAGCCACTGTGCTCTATCAAGATACAGTGTACGTAATCAATGTGACATTAAAGGATTTTTCCCAGTATAGTAAATTATCCCCTATCCCCAACTGGGGATTTTGATATCAGGGCTCTAAAACCCAGGAATCGGTTCTGAAGAGCCCAGATGTAAATGGAGGTGAGGTGCACATGCTCAACCTCCACTCAATTCATTGTTTATTGCAGGGTTCCCCAACTCCAGTCCTCAAGGCCCACCAACAGGTCATGTTTTCAGGATTTCCTTAGTATTACACAGGTGATAATTCCATCACCTGCACAGGCAATAATTCCATCACCTGTGCAATACTAAGGAAATCCTGAAAACATGACCTGTTGGTGGGCCTTGAGGACTGGAGTTGGGGAACCCTGGTTTATTGGACTCCTGGACCTGGCCAAGTGTTGTATTTAATTTTCTCCAGAAGTTCCATAGACAATGTAGTGCAAGTTGACCCTGCTTCTTGCCAGCTGAAAATAGAGCAAATCAACATGAGATTAACCTGTGTTCTCTGCTTGATTTCTGTAAGACTGTGATCCCTATTCATTAAGACTGGAGTTTCGTATGCCATTCTTAATGAAGAGCTGGCAGGAAAAAGATGCGCCAAGGTGTACGCCACTTAATGAGATCAGTGTTGTGCGCCTCGTTAGAACTGTTACTCTGGTTAGGGACTCGAGTTACATTTCTGAAACGCTGCCACTTTTGAAGAATTTGACAGGTGGGCATAGCCATGCTCCATCCCGCACAACCTCCTCCTGGTTCCATCCATTTTGTCGGAGCTTAGCGAAACTGTCATGAAAATATGTTCAGTGTTTTTTGACAGATTTCTTTCAGGACCTGTTTGTTTCACCAACACACAGAACACATAGAACAATCAGAAAAGAAGAGGCAGTGCTGTGATAGTTAAATATATTAATACATGCTAATAGCAGTTAAAACAGTTAGGCACAAAGGATAATAAAATGTGCGCTGACAGTCCTTAGACCAAAAAGGTTGATTGGTCCTTGATACAGGAAAATAACTGTCTTCGATGTCCAAATAAATGTCCGGTAGCGTCCCTGGAAACTACGCTGCTGTGAGGATAAACGGCGTGTGACATCACCGCTGTGGAGTATGGAGTCCTGCGTTGTCCAAATAGGTTTTGGCTATTGCTTCCTAGGACACCTTCCAGCATTACGCTGCACCGCCTGGACTTCAACACGCGCAGGAGAGCTGAAGACGCCGATTCACTCCCATCCTTCTCAGGATGATGAGGATCCAACCCCTCCAAACTGTATGACTTTACTCTATTTTTCCATTTTTTAAGCAGAGTTTTTATATATTTATTTGGACATCTAAGACTGTTAATCTTGGAAAAAAGTCTAGATGCGAATGTAAGAAATTAATCTTTAAGGTCATGTTACAGCCAAGATCATTATATATTTAGAGGAGATTTTACACCAACTCTTCATAATTATCTGCTCTTGAGTTCCCCAAAAACTTAGTTACCACTAATGCAAATGCTACCTATGCAGCCTTTTCCTTGCCTTGCAAAAAACGGAGAAACTCCTCATCTTGAAGAAGCTTACGAATCTGAGGTCCAATGAAGACTTTTTCCTTCATCTTTGCTTCAGTCAACATTGGAAATTTATCAATGAGATACTTGAATGCTTTTGCATTTTTATCCATTGCATTTACAAAGTTCTTCTTTATGCCCAACTTAATATGCAATGGTGGTATCAAGATCTTGTGTGGGTCAACAAGTGCTGCATGCAGGACATTTTTACTCCATGGCTGAAGTGAATGTTAGAGAGGCCAGTCTCTTTTATTGTAGTGATATTCTCTTGCACGACTATCCCACTCACACAGAGATCAGCAATACTATGTGTATCCACCCTGGAGACCAAGTAAGAGGGCAACCGCCTTTAAGTCACCACAGAGGGCCACAAATATTTGCCATAGTTCAGGCACCTCAACAGCTGTTTCATGTTGTCATTGGTTTCTTTCCTGTGGACTGCATAACCAACTGGAATTGAAGATGCAGCAAGATGGCTTTTAGACAAATCGATGAAGAGACTCCATTTCTCTGGATTATGACTTATCTTCAGAGCTTCTATTAAACTGTTGATGTTGTCGCTGCCACAAGTTCACCCTCCAAAAAGAAGTATTGGACAAGATCTTTATCACAGTTGCAGAATAAAGAAATGATTCATGCCATTGTCCCATCCCCTGATGACACCGCACATGCAGTGAAACCTGTTGGGGGAGAAGTGTGCTTTAATTGTATGTCCTGTTCTGCTAGTTAGTGATGACACCCCGGGGTGCCATCAATTGAATAAATACAGGTAGTTAGCAATAAAGTGTAGGCAGATTAGGGACATCATTTTATCAATACTTCGTATGCATTTTAGATTTAGTACTAAAAGTTAAGTTTTATGGCTTGCTAGAGGGGCATTCAAACATGAGGTTCTCCCTTTCGTACTAATTGAACAAAGAAATTCGAACATCGCCTGCTAGGAGATTCCACTACTGTAGCCTGGAACCTAAGAGCTCAGCCATACTCCAAATCTCCAACAAGATTATTCAGTTCACTCTATGTTATAATGTGTGGTTTAGTTGAGGTTGCTGACAGAAAGTCTGGGTCGTGAAAGGAAATTGCTTTATGACACCAACGCCCTCTTCTTCATCACTTGACTAGACTGAAAATGTTTCTGGTGCTTTGGAACCAGCAGTTTTTCTGTATGTGGTACTGAGCATATTGCAGATGAAATGTTTGGATATTGTAAAGTCCACTTCTTCTTCCTTGAAACTCCTTTCCTATTGGGGGGCACCATTCAGAAATAGCAATTGGTAGTGTGATCGGTTGGCTCTCTCCAGATCATTGGGACTGCAAAAGGCATAGATTTCTTCTTCCCATGCTGCCACTGGGTAATTGCAGCATATATGTGGAGCCCGACTCTTGTCCTGATTCTGCATCCAAAATACACGTTATAGGCTTTCCTTATCATGGTAGTCAAGTTTTGCCTTTGTGACGCAAAAGTGACTTCTCCACATATGTAGCAAAAAATATCCGCTTTGTTAATGCAACAACAAGGCATATGTGAAAAAAAACTAAGCTAAGAAATCCTAAAACTGTATACCTTACAGGGAGAGCGTTTATAAAAATAGGTGATGCAACTGCAATCAGGATAATGTCATCAGAGCTGAGTTGGCATTTTTTGATTGGTCACCCTAAGATGATAAAATACTAAATTCTCAATAGACTAAATACATGATGTAATAGACAAGGTACTAACAATTAAATAATGATAATGAAATAATAAAGCTTTTATAAACCTGCATGAAAGGTGTCATAAATAATTACAACCTCCTCTGGCCAATCAGCAAATTTAAGAATCATATTCATTTTCTGCGCTACAAAATTAGTTAAGTTCACCTGATTTAGTCTCTGAACCAATTTGGCAGTAGAACAGTGAATTATTTGTACCCAATGGTGTTGAAAAGTGGTAGTCAATTTGTATACATCAAGCTATTGTCCACTCTCGTTGTCATCTTCATTATTATTATTACAAATACTATATGAAGGCCAGAAAATTGGCATGGAATTGATTTCCTACACATGAAATACAGTAATACAATTTAGTCATTTAATTAATTTTGTTGTATACTATATGTTTATGTTTATACATTTCTAAATGTAACTTTAATTTCTGATAGTAGATCATATTATTCTATTTTCTATACATGATAATGAGTTCATCTTGTCTGTACCTCAGAGAAGATGACACCGTAACACACTGCATTTCTCTAGTGTACATAGGACTGCAGGTGACATCTATTATATTATCATCTACATTCAGAGAGCTATCACTGTGTTATACTGTATGTATTGTTACATAGGACTGCAGGCAACATCTACTACATTATCTGCCCTCATAAAGCTATCACTGTGTTATCTGGTGTTAAATAGGACTGCAGGTAACATCTACTACATTATCTGCCCTCAGAGAGCTAATGCTGTGTTATCTGTGGTGTTACACACTGCAGGTAACATCTACTACATTATCTGCCCTCAGAGAGCTAATGCTGTGTTATCTGTGGTGTTACACACTGCAGGCAACATCTACTACATTATCTGCCCTCAGAGAGCTAATACTGTGCTATCTGTGGTGTTACACACTGCAGGCAACATCTACTATATTATCTGCCCTCAGAGAGCTAATGCTGTGTTATCTGTGGTGTTACACACTGCAGGCAACATCTACTACATTATCTGCCCTCAGAGAGCTAATACTGTGCTATCTGTGGTGTTACACACTGCAGGCAACATCTACTATATTATCTGCCTTCAGAGAGCTAATACTGTGCTATCTGTGGTGTTACACACTGCAGACAACATCTACTACATTATCTGCCTTCAGAGAGCTAATACTGTGCTATCTGTGGTGTTACACACTGCAGGCAACATCTACTACATTATCTGCCCTCAGAGAGCTAATACTGTGCTATCTGTGGTGTTACACACTGCAGACAACATCTACTATATTATCTGCCTTCAGAGAGCTAATACTGTGTTATCTGTGGTGTTACACACTGCAGGCAACATCTACTACATTATCTGCCCTCAGAGAGCTAATACTGTGCTATCTGTGGTGTTACACACTGCAGGCAACATCTACTACATTATCTACCCTCAGAGAGCTAATACTGTGCTATCTGTGGTGTTACACACTGCAGGCAACATCTACTACATTATCTACCTTCAGAGAGCTAATACTGTGCTATCTGTGGTGTTACACACTGCAGGCAACATCTACTACATTATCTGCCCTCAGAGAGCTAATACTGTGTTATCTGTGGTGTTACACACTGCAGGCAACATCTACTACATTATCTACCCTCAGAGAGCTAATACTGTGCTATCTGTGGTGTTACACACTGCAGGCAACATCTACTACATTATCTGCCTTCAGAGAGCTAATACTGTGTTATCTGTGGTGTTTCACACTGCAGGCAACATCTACTACATTATCTGCCCTCAGAGAGCTAATACTGTGCTATCTGTGGTGTTAAACACTGCAGGCAACATCTACTACATTATCTGCCCTCAGAGAGCTAATACTGTGCTATCTGTGGTGTTACACACTGCAGGCAACATCTACTACATTATCTGCCTTCAGAGAGCTAATACTTTGTTATCTGTGGTGTTACACACTGCAGGCAACATCTATTACATTATCTGCCCTCAGAGAGCTAATACCGTGCTATCTGTGGTGTTACACACTGCAGGCAACATCTACTACATTATCTGCCTTCAGAGAGCTAATGCTGTGCTATCTATGGTGTTACACACTGCAGGCAACATCTACTACATTATCTGCCCTCAGAGAGCTAATACTGTGATATCTGTGGTGTTACACACTGCAGGCAACATCTACTACATTATCTGCCCTCAGAGAGTTAATACTGTGTTATCTGTGGTGTTACACACTGCAGGCAACATCTATTACATTATCTGCCCTCAGAGAGCTAATACTGTGCTATCTGTGGTGTTACACACTGCAGGCAACATCTACTACATTATCTGCCCTCAGAGAGCTAATACTGTGTTATCTGTGGTGCTACACACTGCAGGCAACATCTATTACATTATCTGCCTTCAGAGAGCTAATACTGTGCTATCTATGGTGTTACACACTGCAGGCAACATCTACTACATTATCTGCCCTCAGAGAGCTAACTCTGTCTTATCTGTGGTGTTACACACTGCAGGCAACATCTACTACATTTTCTGCCTTCAGAGAGCTAATAGTGTGCTATCTGTGGTGTTACACACTGCAGGCAGCATCTACTACATTATCTGCCTTCAGAGAGCTAATACTGTGTTATCTGTGGTGTTACACACTGCAGGCAACATCTACTACATTATCTGCCCTCAGAGAGCTAATACTGTGTTATCTGTGGTGTTACACACTGCAGGCAACATCTACTACATTATCTGCCTTCAGAGAGCTAATACTGTGCTAGCTGTGGTGTTACACACTGCAGGCAACATCTACTACATTATCTGCCCTCAGAGAGCTAATACTGTGCTATCTGTGGTGTTACACACTGCAGGCAACATCTACTACATTATCTGCCCTCAGAGAGCTAATACTGTGCTATCGGTGGTGTTACACACTGCAGGCAACATCTACTACATTATCTGCCCTCAGAGAGCTAATACTGTGATATCTGTGGTGTTACACACTGCAGGCAACATCTACTACATTATCTGCCCTCAGAGAGCTAATACTGCGTTATCTGTGGTGTTACACACTGCAGGCAACATCTACTACATTATCTGCCTACAGAGAGCTAATACTGTGCTATCTGTGCTGTTACACACTGCAGGCAACATCTACTACATTATCTGCCCTCAGAGAGCTAATACTGTGCTATCTGTGGTTTGACACACTGCAGGCAACATCTACTACATTATCTGCCTTCAGGGAGCTAATACTGTGTTATCTGTGGTGTTACACACTGCAGGCGACATCTACTACATTATCTGCCCTCAGAGAGCTAATACTGTGTTATCTGTGGTGCTACACACTGCAGGCAACATCTATTACATTATCTGCCTTCAGAGAGCTAATACTGTGCTATCTATGGTGTTACACACTGCAGGCAACATCTACTACATTATCTGCCCTCAGAGAGCTAACTCTGTCTTATCTGTGGTGTTACACACTGCAGGCAACATCTACTACATTTTCTGCCTTCAGAGAGCTAATAGTGTGCTATCTGTGGTGTTACACACTGCAGGCAGCATCTACTACATTATCTGCCTTCAGAGAGCTAATACTGTGTTATCTGTGGTGTTACACACTGCAGGCAACATCTACTACATTATCTGCCCTCAGAGAGCTAATACTGTGTTATCTGTGGTGTTACACACTGCAGGCAACATCTACTACATTATCTGCCTTCAGAGAGCTAATACTGTGCTAGCTGTGGTGTTACACACTGCAGGCAACATCTACTACATTATCTGCCCTCAGAGAGCTAATACTGTGCTATCTGTGGTGTTACACACTGCAGGCAACATCTACTACATTATCTGCCCTCAGAGAGCTAATACTGTGCTATCGGTGGTGTTACACACTGCAGGCAACATCTACTACATTATCTGCCCTCAGAGAGCTAATACTGTGATATCTGTGGTGTTACACACTGCAGGCAACATCTACTACATTATCTGCCCTCAGAGAGCTAATACTGCGTTATCTGTGGTGTTACACACTGCAGGCAACATCTACTACATTATCTGCCTACAGAGAGCTAATACTGTGCTATCTGTGCTGTTACACACTGCAGGCAACATCTACTACATTATCTGCCCTCAGAGAGCTAATACTGTGCTATCTGTGGTTTGACACACTGCAGGCAACATCTACTACATTATCTGCCTTCAGGGAGCTAATACTGTGTTATCTGTGGTGTTACACACTGCAGGCGACATCTACTACATTATCTGCCCTCAGAGAGCTAATACTGTGTTATCTGTGGTGTTACACACTGCAGGCAACATCTACTACATTATCTGCCTTCAGAGAGCTAATACTGTGCTAGCTGTGGTGTTACACACTGCAGGCAACATCTACTACATTATCTGCCCTCAGAGAGCTAATACTGTGCTATCTATGGTGTTACACACTGCAGGCAACATCTACTACATTATCTGCCCTCAGAGAGCTAATACTGTGATATCTGTGGTGTTACACACTGCAGGCAACATCTACTACATTATCTGCCCTCAGAGAGTTAATACTGTGTTATCTGTGGTGTTACACACTGCAGGCAACATCTACTACATTATCTGCCCTCAGAGAGTTAATACTGTGTTATCTGTGGTGTTACACACTGCAGGCAACATCTACTACATTATCTGCCCTCAGAGAGCTAATACTGTGCTATCTGTGGTGTTACACACTGCAGGCAACATCTACTACATTATCTGCCCTCAGAGAGCTAATACTGTGTTATCTGTGGTGTTACACACTGCAGGCAACATCTATTACATTATCTGCCTTCAGAGAGCTAATACTGTGCTATCTATGGTGTTACACACTGCAGGCAACATCTACTACATTATCTGCCCTCAGAGAGCTAACTCTGTCTTATCTGTGGTGTTACACACTGCAGGCAACATCTACTACATTATCTGCCTTCAGAGAGCTAATAGTGTGCTATTTGTGGTGTTACACACTGCAGGCAGCATCTACTACATTATCTGCCTTCAGAGAGCTAATACTGTGTTATCTGTGGTGTTACACACTGCAGGCAACATCTACTACATTATCTGCCCTCAGAGAGCTAATACTGTGTTATCTGTGGTGTTACACACTGCAGGCAACATCTACTACATTATCTGCCTTCAGAGAGCTAATACTGTGCTAGCTGTGGTGTTACACACTGCAGGCAACATCTACTACATTATCTGCCCTCAGAGAGCTAATACTGTGCTATCTGTGGTGTTACACACTGCAGGCAACATCTACTACATTATCTGCCCTCAGAGAGCTAATACTGTGCTATCGGTGGTGTTACACACTGCAGGCAACATCTACTACATTATCTGCCCTCAGAGAGCTAATACTGTGATATCTGTGGTGTTACACACTGCAGGCAACATCTACTACATTATCTGCCCTCAGAGAGCTATTACTGCGTTATCTGTGGTGTTACACACTGCAGGCAACATCTACTACATTATCTGCCTACAGAGAGCTAATACTGTGCTATCTGTGGTGTTACACACTGCAGGCAACATCTACTACATTATCTGCCCTCAGAGAGCTAATACTGTGCTATCTGTGGTTTGACACACTGCAGGCAACATCTACTACATTATCTGCCTTCAGGGAGCTAATACTGTGTTATCTGTGGTGTTACACACTGCAGGCAACATCTACTACATTATCTGCCCTCAGAGAGCTAATACTGTGTTATCTGTGGTGTTACACACTGCAGGCAACATCTACTACATTATCTGCCTTCAGAGAGCTAATACTGTGCTAGCTGTGGTGTTACACACTGCAGGCAACATATACTACATTATCTGCCCTCAGAGAGCTAATACTGTGCTATCTGTGGTGTTACACACTGCAGGCAACATCTACTACATTATCTGCCCTCAGAGAGCTAATACTGTGCTATCGGTGGTGTTACACACTGCAGGCAACATCTACTACATTATCTGCCCTCAGAGAGTTAATACTGTGTTATATGTGGTGTTACACACTGCAGGCAACATCTACATTATCTGCCCTCAGAGAGCTAATACTGTGCTATCTGTGGTGTTACACACTGCAGGCAACATCTACTACATTATCTGCCCTCAGAGAGCTAATACTGTGTTATCTGTGGTGTTACACACTGCAGGCAACATCTACTACATTATCTGCCTTCAGAGAGCTAATACTGTGCTATCTGTGGTGGTACACACTGCAGGCAACATCTATTACATCATCTGCCCTCAGAGAGGTAATATTGTGCTATCTGTGGTGTTACACACTGCAGGCAACATCTACTACATTATCTGCCCTCAGAGAGCTAATACTATGCTATCTGTGGTGTTACACACTGCAGGCAACATCTACTACATTATCTGCCTTCAGAGAGTTAATACTGTGCTATCTGTGGTGATACACACTGCAGGCAACATCTACTACATTATCTGACCTCAGAGAGATAATACTGTGCTATCTGTGGTGTTACACACTGCAGGCAACATCTACTAAATTATCTGCCTTCAGAGAGTTAATACTGTGCTATCTGTGGTGATACACACTGCAGGCAACATCTACTACATTATCTACCCTCAGAGAGCTAATACTGTGCTATCTGTGGTGTTGCACACTGCAGGCAACATCTACTACATTATCTACCCTCAGAGTGCTAATACTGTGCTATCTGTGGTGTTACACACTGCAGGCAACATCTACTATATTATCTGCCTTCAGAGAGCTAATACTGTGCTATCTGTGGTGTTACACACTGCAGGCAACATCTACTACATTATCTGCCCTCAGAGAGCTAATACTGTGCTATCTGTGGTGATACACACTGCAGGCAACATCTACTACATTATCTGCCTTCAGAGAGCTAATACTGTGCTATCTGTGGTATTACACACTGCAGGCAACATCTACTACATTATCTGCCTTCAGAGAGCTAATACTGTGCTATCTGTGGTGTTACACACTACATTCAACATCTACTATATTATCTGCCCTCAGAGAGCTAATACTGTGTTATCTGTGGTGTTACACACTGCAGGCAACATCTACTACATTATCTGCCCTCAGAGAGCTAATACTATGTTATCTGTGGTGTTACACACTGCAGGCAACATCTACTACATTATCTGCCCTCAGAGAGCTAATACTGTGTTATTTGTGGTGTTACACACTGCAGGCAACATCTACTACATTATCTGCCATCAGTGAGCTAATACTGTGCTATCTGTGGTGCTATACACTGCAGGCAACATCTACTACATTATCTACCCTCAGAGAGCTAATACTGTGCTATCTGTGGTGTTACACACTGCAGGCAACACCTACTACATTTTCTACCCTCAGATTGCTAATACTGTGCTATCTGTGGTGTTACGCACTACAGGCAACATCTACTACATTATCTGCCTTCAGAGAGCTAATACTGTGCTATCTGTGGTGTTAAACACTACTGGCAACATCTACTACATTATCTACCCTCAGAGAGCTAATACTGTGCTATCTGTGGTGTTACACACTGCAGGCAACATCTACTACATTATCTGCCTTCAGAGAGCTAATACTGTGCTATCTGTGGTGTTACACACTGCAGGCAACATCTACTACATTATCTGCCTTCAGAGAGCTAATACTGTGCTATCTGTGGTGTTGCACACTGCAGGCAACATCTACTACATTATCTACCCTCAGAGAGCTAATACTGTGCTATCTGTGGTGTTGCACACTGCAGGCAACATCTACTACATTATCTACCCTCAGAGTGCTAATACTGTGCTATCTGTGGTGTTACACACTGCAGGCAACATCTACTATATTATCTGCCTTCAGAGATCTAATACTGTGCTATCTGTGGTGTTACACACTGCAGGCAACATCTACTACATTATCTGCCCTCAGAGAGCTAATACTGTGCTATCTGTGGTGATACACACTGCAGGCAACATCTACTACATTATCTGCCTTCAGAGAGCTAATACTGTGCTATCTGTGGTATTACACACTGCAGGCAACATCTACTACATTATCTGCCTTCAGAGAGCTAATACTGTGCTATCTGTGGTGTTACACACTACATTCAACAACTACTATATTATCTGCCCTCAGAGAGCTAATACTGTGTTATCTGTGGTGTTACACACTGCAGGCAACATCTACTACATTATCTGCCCTCAGAGAGCTAATACTGTGTTATCTGTGGTGTTACACACTGCAGGCAACATCTACTACATTATCTGCCCTCAGAGAGCTAATACTGTGTTATCTGTGGTGTTACACACTGCAGGCAACATCTACTACATTATCTGCCTTCAGTGAGCTAATACTGTGCTATCTGTGGTGCTACACACTGCAGGCAACATCTACTACATTATCTACCCTCAGAGAGCTAATACTGTGCTATCTGTGGTGTTACACACTGCAGGCAACATCTACTACATTATCTACCCTCAGATTGCTAATACTGTGCTATCTGTGGTGTTACGCACTACAGGCAACATCTACTACATTATCTGCTTTCAGAGAGCTAATACTGTGCTATCTGTGGTGTTAAACACTGCTGGCAACATCTACTACATTATCTACCCTCAGGGAGCTAATACTGTGCTTTCTGTGGTGTTACACACTGCAGCCAAAATCTACTACATTATCTGCCCTCAGAGAGCTAATACTGTGCTATCTGTGGTGTTACACACTGCAGGCAACATCTACTACATTATCTGCCTTCAGAGAGCTAATACTGTGCTATCTGTGGTGTTACGCACTGCAGGCAACATCTACTACATTATCTGCCTTCAGAGAGCTAATACTGTGCTATCTGTGGTGTTAAACACTGCTGGCAACATCTACTACATTATCTACCCTCAGAGAGCTAATACTGTGCTATCTGTGGTGTTACACACTGCAGGCAAAATCTACTACATTATCTTCCTTCAGAGAGCTAATACTGTGCTATCTGTGGTGTTACACACTGCAGGCAACATCTACTACATTATCTGCCTTCAGAGAGCTAATACTGTGCTATCTGTGGCGTTGCACACTGCAGGCAACATCTACTACATTATCTACCCTCAGAGAGCTAATACTGTGCTATCTGTGGTGTTACACACTGCAGGCAACATCTACTATATTATCTGCCTTCAGAGAGCTAATACTGTGCTATCTGTGGTGTTACACACTGCAGGCAACATCTACTACATTATCTGCCCTCAGAGAGCTAATACTGTGCTATCTGTGGTGTTACACACTGCAGGCAACATCTACTACATTATCTGCCTTCAGAGAGCTAATACTGTGCTATCTGTGGTGTTACACACTGCAGGCAACATCTACTACATTATCTGCCTTCAGAGAGCTAATACTGTGCTATCTGTGGTGTTGCACACTGCAGGCAACATCTACTACATTATCTGCCTTCAGAGAGCTAATACTGTGCTATCTGTGGTGTTACGCACTGCAGGCAACATCTACTATATTATCTGCCCTCAGAGAGCTAATACTGTGTTATCTGTGGTGTTACACACTGCAGGCAACATCTACTACATTATCTGCCCTCAGAGAGCTAATACTGTGTTATCTGTGGTGTTACACACTGCAGGCAACATCTACTACATTATCTACCCTCAGAGAGCTAATACTGTGCTATCTGTGGTGTTACACACTGCAGGCAACATCTACTACATTATCTACCCTCAGAGTGCTAATACTGTGCTATCTGTGGTGTTACACACTGCAGGCAACATCTACTACATTATCTGCCTTCAGAGAGCTAATACTGTGCTATCTGTGGTGTTACGCACTGCAGGCAACATCTACTACATTATCTGCCTTCAGAGAGCTAATACTGTGCTATCTGTGGTGTTAAACACTGCAGGCAACATCTACTACATTATCTACCCTCAGAGAGCTAATACTGTGCTATCTGTGGTGTTACACACTGCAGGCAAGATCTACTACATTATCTGCCTTGAGAGAGCTAATACTGTGCTATCTGTGGTGTTACACACTGCAGGCAACATCTACTACATTATCTGCCTTCAGAGAGCTAATACTGTGCTATCTGTGGTGTTACACACTGCAGGCAACATCTACTACATTATCTGCCTTCAGAGAGCTAATACTGTGCTATCTGTGGTGTTGCACACTGCAGGCAACATCTACTACATTATCTACCCTCAGAGAGCTAATACTGTGCTATCTGTGGTGTTGCACACTGCAGGCAACATCTACTACATTATCTACCCTCAGAGTGCTAATACTGTGCTATCTGTGGTGTTACACACTGCAGGCAACATCTACTATATTATCTGCCTTCAGAGAGCTAATACTGTGCTATCTGTGGTGTTACACACTGCAGGCAACATCTACTACATTATCTGCCCTCAGAGAGCTAATACTGTGCTATCTGTGGTGATACACACTGCAGGCAACATCTACTACATTATCTGCCTTCAGAGAGCTAATACTGTGCTATCTGTGGTATTACACACTGCAGGCAACATCTACTACATTATCTGCCTTCAGAGAGCTAATACTGTGCTATCTGTGGTGTTACACACTACATTCAACATCTACTATATTATCTGCCCTCAGAGAGCTAATACTGTGTTATCTGTGGTGTTACACACTGCAGGCAACATCTACTACATTATCTGCCCTCAGAGAGCTAATACTATGTTATCTGTGGTGTTACACACTGCAGGCAACATCTACTACATTATCTGCCCTCAGAGAGCTAATACTGTGTTATTTGTGGTGTTACACACTGCAGGCAACATCTACTACATTATCTGCCATCAGTGAGCTAATACTGTGCTATCTGTGGTGCTATACACTGCAGGCAACATCTACTACATTATCTACCCTCAGAGAGCTAATACTGTGCTATCTGTGGTGTTACACACTGCAGGCAACACCTACTACATTTTCTACCCTCAGATTGCTAATACTGTGCTATCTGTGGTGTTACGCACTACAGGCAACATCTACTCCATTATCTCCCTTCAGAGAGCTAATACTGTGCTATCTGTGGTGTTAAACACTACTGGCAACATCTACTACATTATCTACCCTCAGAGAGCTAATACTGTGCTATCTGTGGTGTTACACACTGCAGGCAAAATCTACTACATTATCTGCCCTCAGAGAGCTAATACTGTGCTATCTGTGGTGTTACACACTGCAGGCAACATCTACTACATTATCTGCCTTCAGAGAGCGAATACTGTGCTATCTGTGGTGGTACGCACTGCAGGCAACATCTACTACATTATCTGCCTTCAGAGAGCTAATACTGTGCTATCTGTGGTGTTAAACACTGCTGGCAACATCTACTACATTATCTACCCTCAGAGAGCTAATACTGTGCTATCTGTGGTGTTACACACTGCAGGCAAAATCTACTACATTATCTGCCTTCAGAGAGCTAATACTGTGCTATCTGTGGTGTTACACACTGCAGGCAACATCTACTACATTATCTACCCTCAGAGAGCTAATACTGTGCTATCTGTGGTGTTACACACTGCAGGCAACATCTACTACATTATCTACCCTCAGATTGCTAATACTGTGCTATCTGTGGTGTTACGCACTACAGGCAACATCTACTACATTATCTGCTTTCAGAGAGCTAATACTGTGCTATCTGTGGTGTTAAACACTGCTGGCAACATCTACTACATTATCTACCCTCAGGGAGCTAATACTGTGCTTTCTGTGGTGTTACACACTGCAGCCAAAATCTACTACATTATCTGCCCTCAGAGAGCTAATACTGTGCTATCTGTGGTGTTACACACTGCAGGCAACATCTACTACATTATCTGCCTTCAGAGAGCTAATACTGTGCTATCTGTGGTGTTACGCACTGCAGGCAACATCTACTACATTATCTGCCTTCAGAGAGCTAATACTGTGCTATCTGTGGTGTTAAACACTGCTGGCAACATCTACTACATTATCTACCCTCAGAGAGCTAATACTGTGCTATCTGTGGTGTTACACACTGCAGGCAAAATCTACTACATTATCTTCCTTCAGAGAGCTAATACTGTGCTATCTGTGGTGTTACACACTGCAGGCAACATCTACTACATTATCTGCCTTCAGAGAGCTAATACTGTGCTATCTGTGGCGTTGCACACTGCAGGCAACATCTACTACATTATCTACCCTCAGAGAGCTAATACTGTGCTATCTGTGGTGTTACACACTGCAGGCAACATCTACTATATTATCTGCCTTCAGAGAGCTAATACTGTGCTATCTGTGGTGTTACACACTGCAGGCAACATCTACTACATTATCTGCCCTCAGAGAGCTAATACTGTGCTATCTGTGGTGTTACACACTGCAGGCAACATCTACTACATTATCTGCCTTCAGAGAGCTAATACTGTGCTATCTGTGGTGTTACACACTGCAGGCAACATCTACTACATTATCTGCCTTCAGAGAGCTAATACTGTGCTATCTGTGGTGTTGCACACTGCAGGCAACATCTACTACATTATCTGCCTTCAGAGAGCTAATACTGTGCTATCTGTGGTGTTACGCACTGCAGGCAACATCTACTATATTATCTGCCCTCAGAGAGCTAATACTGTGTTATCTGTGGTGTTACACACTGCAGGCAACATCTACTACATTATCTGCCCTCAGAGAGCTAATACTGTGTTATCTGTGGTGTTACACACTGCAGGCAACATCTACTACATTATCTACCCTCAGAGAGCTAATACTGTGCTATCTGTGGTGTTACACACTGCAGGCAACATCTACTACATTATCTACCCTCAGAGTGCTAATACTGTGCTATCTGTGGTGTTACACACTGCAGGCAACATCTACTACATTATCTGCCTTCAGAGAGCTAATACTGTGCTATCTGTGGTGTTACGCACTGCAGGCAACATCTACTACATTATCTGCCTTCAGAGAGCTAATACTGTGCTATCTGTGGTGTTAAACACTGCAGGCAACATCTACTACATTATCTACCCTCAGAGAGCTAATACTGTGCTATCTGTGGTGTTACACACTGCAGGCAAGATCTACTACATTATCTGCCTTGAGAGAGCTAATACTGTGCTATCTGTGGTGTTACACACTGCAGGCAACATCTACTACATTATCTGCCTTCAGAGAGCTAATACTGTGCTATCTGTGGTGTTACACACTGCAGGCAACATCTACTACATTATCTGCCTTCAGAGAGCTAATACTGTGCTATCTGTGGTGTTGCACACTGCAGGCAACATCTACTACATTATCTACCCTCAGAGAGCTAATACTGTGCTATCTGTGGTGTTGCACACTGCAGGCAACATCTACTACATTATCTACCCTCAGAGTGCTAATACTGTGCTATCTGTGGTGTTACACACTGCAGGCAACATCTACTATATTATCTGCCTTCAGAGAGCTAATACTGTGCTATCTGTGGTGTTACACACTGCAGGCAACATCTACTACATTATCTGCCCTCAGAGAGCTAATACTGTGCTATCTGTGGTGATACACACTGCAGGCAACATCTACTACATTATCTGCCTTCAGAGAGCTAATACTGTGCTATCTGTGGTATTACACACTGCAGGCAACATCTACTACATTATCTGCCTTCAGAGAGCTAATACTGTGCTATCTGTGGTGTTACACACTACATTCAACATCTACTATATTATCTGCCCTCAGAGAGCTAATACTGTGTTATCTGTGGTGTTACACACTGCAGGCAACATCTACTACATTATCTGCCCTCAGAGAGCTAATACTATGTTATCTGTGGTGTTACACACTGCAGGCAACATCTACTACATTATCTGCCCTCAGAGAGCTAATACTGTGTTATTTGTGGTGTTACACACTGCAGGCAACATCTACTACATTATCTGCCATCAGTGAGCTAATACTGTGCTATCTGTGGTGCTATACACTGCAGGCAACATCTACTACATTATCTACCCTCAGAGAGCTAATACTGTGCTATCTGTGGTGTTACACACTGCAGGCAACACCTACTACATTTTCTACCCTCAGATTGCTAATACTGTGCTATCTGTGGTGTTACGCACTACAGGCAACATCTACTCCATTATCTCCCTTCAGAGAGCTAATACTGTGCTATCTGTGGTGTTAAACACTACTGGCAACATCTACTACATTATCTACCCTCAGAGAGCTAATACTGTGCTATCTGTGGTGTTACACACTGCAGGCAAAATCTACTACATTATCTGCCCTCAGAGAGCTAATACTGTGCTATCTGTGGTGTTACACACTGCAGGCAACATCTACTACATTATCTGCCTTCAGAGAGCGAATACTGTGCTATCTGTGGTGGTACGCACTGCAGGCAACATCTACTACATTATCTGCCTTCAGAGAGCTAATACTGTGCTATCTGTGGTGTTAAACACTGCTGGCAACATCTACTACATTATCTACCCTCAGAGAGCTAATACTGTGCTATCTGTGGTGTTACACACTGCAGGCAAAATCTACTACATTATCTGCCTTCAGAGAGCTAATACTGTGCTATCTGTGGTGTTACACACTGCAGGCAACATCTACTACATTATCTGCCTTCAGAGAGCTAATACTGTGCTATCTGTGGTGTTGCACACTGCAGGCAACATCTACTACATTATCTACCCTCAGAGAGCTAATACTGTGCTATCTGTGGTGTTACACACTCCACGCAACATCTACTACATTATCTACCCTCAGAGTGCTAATACTGTGCTATCTGTGGTGTTACACACTGCAGGCAACATCTACTACATTATCTGCCTTCAGAGAGCTAATACTGTGCTATCTGTGGTGTTACACACTGCAGGCAACATCTACTACATTATCTGCCTTCAGAGAGCTAATACTGTGCTATCTGTGGTGTTGCACACTGCAGGCAACATCTACTACATTATCTACCCTCAGAGAGCTAATACTGTGCTATCTGTGGTGTTGCACACTGCAGGCAACATCTACTACATTATCTACCCTCAGAGTGCTAATACTGTGCTATCTGTGGTGTTACACACTGCAGGCAACATCTACTATATTATCTGCCTTCAGAGAGCTAATACTGTGCTATCTGTGGTGTTACACACTGCAGGCAACATCTACTACATTATCTGCCCTCAGAGAGCTAATACTGTGCTATCTGTGGTGATACACACTGCAGGCAACATCTACTACATTATCTGCCTTCAGAGAGCTAATACTGTGCTATCTGTGGTATTACACACTGCAGGCAACATCTACTACATTATCTGCCTTCAGAGAGCTAATACTGTGCTATCTGTGGTGTTACACACTACATTCAACATCTACTATATTATCTGCCCTCAGAGAGCTAATACTGTGTTATCTGTGGTCTTACACACTGCAGGCAACATCTACTACATTATCTGCCCTCAGAGAGCTAATACTATGTTATCTGTGGTGTTACACACTGCAGGCAACATCTACTACATTATCTGCCCTCAGAGAGCTAATACTGTGTTATTTGTGGTGTTACACACTGCAGGCAACATCTACTACATTATCTGCCATCAGTGAGCTAATACTGTGCTATCTGTGGTGCTACACACTGCAGGCAACATCTACTACATTATCTACCCTCAGAGAGCTAATACTGTGCTATCTGTGGTGTTACACACTGCAGGCAACACCTACTACATTTTCTACCCTCAGATTGCTAATACTGTGCTATCTGTGGTGTTACGCACTACAGGCAACATCTACTACATTATCTGCCTTCAGAGAGCTAATACTGTGCTATCTGTGGTGTTAAACACTACTGGCAACATCTACTACATTATCTACCCTCAGAGAGCTAATACTGTGCTATCTGTGGTGTTACACACTGCAGGCAAAATCTACTACATTATCTGCCCTCAGAGAGCTAATACTGTGCTATCTGTGGTGTTACACACTGCAGGCAACATCTACTACATTATCTGCCTTCAGAGAGCGAATACTGTGCTATCTGTGGTGTTACGCACTGCAGGCAACATCTACTACATTATCTGCCTTCAGAGAGCTAATACTGTGCTATCTGTGGTGTTAAACACTGCTGGCAACATCTACTACATTATCTACCCTCAGAGAGCTAATACTGTGCTATCTGTGGTGTTACACACTGCAGGCAAAATCTACTACATTATCTGCCTTCAGAGAGCTAATACTGTGCTATCTGTGGTGTTACACACTGCAGGCAACATCTACTACATTATCTGCCTTCAGAGAGCTAATACTGTGCTATCTGTGGTGTTGCACACTGCAGGCAACATCTACTACATTATCTACCCTCAGAGAGCTAATACTGTGCTATCTGTGGTGTTACACACTCCACGCAACATCTACTACATTATCTACCCTCAGAGTGCTAATACTGTGCTATCTGTGGTGTTACACACTGCAGGCAACATCTACTACATTATCTGCCTTCAGAGAGCTAATACTGTGCTATCTGTGGTGTTACACACTGCAGGCAACATCTACTACATTATCTGCCTTCAGAGAGCTAATACTGTGTTATCTGTGGTGTTACACACGGCAGTCGACATCTACTACATTATCTACCCTCAGAGAGCTAATACTGTGCTATCTGTGGTGTTACACACTGCAGGCAACATCTACTACATTATCTGCCTTCAGAGAGCTAATACTGTGCTATCTGTGGTGTTACACACTGCAGGCAACATCTACTACCTTATCTGCCCTCAGAGAGCTAATACTGTGCTATCTGTGGTGTTACACACTGCAGGCAGCATCTACTACATTATCACATTGTCTGCCCTCAGAGAGCTAATACTGTGCTATCTGTGGTGTTACACACTGCAGGCAACATCTACTACATTATCTGCCCTCAGAGAGCTAATACTGTGCTATCTGTGGTGTTACACACTGCAGGCAACATCTACTACATTATCTGCCTTCAGAGAGCTAATACTGTGCTATCTGTGGTGTTACACACTGCAGGCAACATCTACTACATTATCTGCCCTCAGAGAGCTAATACTGTGCTATCTGTGGTGTTACACACTGCAGTCAGCATCTACTACATTATCTGCCTTCAGAGAGCTAATACTGTGCTATCTGTGGTGTTACACACTGCAGGCAACATCTACTACATTATCTGCCTTCAGAGAGCTAATACTGTGTTATCTGTGGTGTTAAACACTGCAGGCAACATCTACTACATTATCTACCCTCAGAGAGCTAATACTGTGCTATCTGTGGTGTTACACACTGCAGGCAACATCTACTACATTATCTGCCTTCAGAGAGCTAATACTGTGCTATCTGTGGTATTACACACTGCAGGCAACATCTACTACATTATCTGCCTTCAGAGAGCTAATACTGTGCTATCTGTGGTGTTACACACTGCAGTCAACATCTACTATATTATCTGCCCTCAGAGAGCTAATACTGTGTTATCTGTGGTGTTACACACTGCAGGCAACATCTACTACATTATCTGCCCTCAGAGAGCTAATACTGTGTTATTCTGTGGTGTTACACAATGCAGGCAACATCTACTACATTATCTGCCCTCAGAGAGCTAATACTGTGTTATCTGTGGTGTTACACACTGCAGGCAACATCTACTACATTATCTACCCTCAGAGAGCTAATACTGTGCTATCTGTGGTGTTACACACTGCAGGCAACATCTACTACATTATCTGCCTTCAAAGAGCTAATACTGTGCTATCTGTGGTGTTACACACTGCAGGCAACATCTACTACATTATCTGCCTTCAGAGAGCTAATACTGTGCTATATGTGGTGTTGCACACTGCAGGCAACATCTACTACATTATCTACCCTCCGAGAGCTAATACTGTGCTATCTGTGGTGTTGCACACTGCAGGCAACATCTACTACATTACCTACCCTCAGAGTGCTAATACTGTGCTATCTGTGGTGTTACACACTGCAGGCAACATCTACTATATTATCTGCCTTCAGAAAGCTAATGCTGTGCTATCTGTGGTGTTACACACTGCAGGCAACATCTACTACATTATCTGCCCTCAAAGAGCTAATACTGTGCTATCTGTGGTGTTACACACTGCAGGCAACATCTACTACATTATCTGCCTTCAGAGAGCTAATACTGTGCTATCTGTGGTGTTACACACTGCAGGCAAAATCTACTACATTATCTGCCCTCAGAGAGCTAATACTGTGCTATCTGTGGTGTTACACACTGCAGGCAGCATCTACTACATTATCTGCCTTCAGAGAGCTAATACTGTGCTATCTGTGGTGTTACACACTGCAGGCAACATCTACTACATTATCTGCCCTCAGAGAGCTAATACTGTGCTATCTGTGGTGTTACACACTGCAGGCAACATCTACTACATTATCTGCCCTCAGAGAGCTAATACTATGCTATCTGTGGTGTTACACACTGCAGTCAGCATCTACTATATTATCTGCCCTCAGAGAGCTAATACTGTGTTATCTGTGGTGTTACATACTGCAGGCAACATCTACTACATTATCTGCCCTCAGAGAGCTAATACTGTGTTATCTGTGGTGTTACACACTGCAGGCAACATCTACTACATTATCTACCCTCAGAGAGCTAACACTGTGCTATGTGTGGTGTTACACACTGCAGGCAACATCTACTACATTATCTACCCTCAGAGTGCTAATACTGTGCTATCTGTGGTGTTACACACTGCAGGCAACATCTACTATGTTATCTGCCATCAGAGAGCTAATACTGTGTTATCTGTGGTGTTAGGCACTGCAGGCAACATCTACTACCTTATCTGCCTTCAGAGAGCTAATACTGTGCTATCTGTGGTGTTACACACTGCAGGCAACATCTACTACATTATCTTCCTTCAGAGAGCTAATACTGTGCTATCTGTGGTGTTACACACTGCAGGCAGCATCTACTACATTATCTGCCCTCAGAGAGCTAATACTGTGTTATCTGTGGTGTTACACACTGCAGGCAACATCTACTACATTATCTACCCTCAGAGAGCTAATACTGTGCTATCTGTGGTGTTACACACTGCAGGCAACATCTACTACATTATCTACCCTCAGAGTGCTAATACTGTGCTATCTGTGGTGTTACACACTGCAGGCAACATCTACTACATTATCTGCCTTCAGAGAGCTAATACTGTGCTATCTGTGGTGTTACGCACTGCAGGCAACATCTACTACATTATCTGCCTTCAGAGAGCTAATACTGTGCTATCTGTGGTGTTAAACACTGCAGGCAACATCTACTACATTATCTACCCTCAGAGAGCTAATACTGTGCTATCTGTGGTGTTACACACTGCAGGCAACATCTACTACATTATCTGCCTTCAGAGAGCTAATACTGTGCTATCTGTGGTGTTACACACTGCAGGCAACATCTACTACATTATCTGCCTTCAGAGAGCTAATACTGTGCTATCTGTGGTGTCACACACTGCAGGCAACATCTACTACATTATCTGCCTTCAGAGAGCTAATACTGTGCTATCTGTGGTGTTGCACACTGCAGGCAACATCTACTATATTATCTGCCTTCAGAGAGCTAATACTGTGCTATCTGTGGTGTTACACACTGCAGGCAACATCTACTACATTATCTGCCCTCAGAGAGCTAATACTGTGCTATCTGTGGTGATACACACTGCAGGCAACATCTACTACATTATCTGCCTTCAGAGAGCTAATACTGTGCTATCTGTGGTATTACACACTGCAGGCAACATCTGCTACATTATCTGCCTTCAGAGAGCTAATACTGTGCTATCTGTGGTGTTACACACTACATTCAACATCTACTATATTATCTGCCCTCAGAGAGCTAATACTGTGTTATCTGTGGTGTTACACACTGCAGGCAACATCTACTACATTATCTGCCCTCAGAGAGCTAATACTATGTTATCTGTGGTGTTACACACTGCAGGCAACATCTAATACATTATCTGCCCTCAGAGAGCTAATACTGTGTTATCTGTGGTGTTACACACTGCAGGCAACATCTATTACATTATCTGCCTTCAGTGAGCTAATACTGTGCTATCTGTGGTGCTACACACTGCAGGCAACATCTACTACATTATCTACCCTCAGAGAGCTAATACTGTGCTATCTGTGGTGTTACACACTGCAGGCAACATCTACTACATTTTCTACCCTCAGATTGCTAATACTGTGCTATCTGTGGTGTTACGCACTACAGGCAACATCTACTACATTATCTGCCTTCAGAGAGCTAATACTGTGCTATCTGTGGTGTTAAACACTGCTGGCAACATCTACTACATTATCTACCCTCAGAGAGCTAATACTGTGCTATCTGTGCTGTTACACACTGCAGGCAAAATCTACTACATTATCTGCCCTCAGAGAGCTAATACTGTGCTATCTGTGGTGTTACACACTGCAGGCAACATCTACTACATTATCTGCCTTCAGGGAGCTAATACTGTGCTATCTGTGGTGTTACGCACTGCAGGCAACATCTACTACATTATCTGCCTTCAGAGAGCTAATACTGTGCTATCTGTGGTGTTAAACACTGCTGGCAACATCTACTACATTATCTACCCTCAGAGAGCTAATACTGTGCTATCTGTGGTGTTACACACTGCAGGCAAAATCTACTACATTATCTGCCTTCAGAGAGCTAATACTGTGCTATCTGTGGTGTTACACACTGCAGGCAGCATCTACTACATTATGTGCCCTCAGAGAGCTAATACTGTGCTATCTGTGGTGTTGCACACTGCAGGCAACATCTACTACATTATCTGCCCTCAGAGAGATAATACTGTGCTATCTGTGGTGTTACACACTGCAGGCAACATCTACTACATTATCTGCCTTCAGAGAGCTAATACTGTGCTATCTGTGGTGTTACACACTGCAGGCAACATCTACTACATTATCTGCCCTCAGAGAGCTAATACTGTGCTATCTGTGGTGTTACACACTGCAGTCAGCATCTACTACATTATCTGCCTTCAGAGAGCTAATACTGTGCTATCTGTGGTGTTACACACTGCAGGCAGCATCTACTACATTATGTGCCCTCAGAGAGCTAATACTGTGCTATCTGTGGTGTTACACACTGCAGGCAACATCTACTACATTATCTGCCCTGAGAGAGCTAATACTGTGCTATCTGTGGTGTTACACACTGCAGTCAGCATCTACTACATTATCTGCCTTCAGAGAGCTAATACTGTGCTATCTGTGGTGTTACACACTGCAGGCAGCATCTACTAGATTATGTGCCCTCAGAGAGCTAATACTGTGCTATCTGTGGTGTTACACACTGCAGGCAACATCTACTACATTATCTGCCCTCAGAGAGCTAATACTGTGCTATCTGTGGTGTTACACACTGCAGGCAACATCTACTACATTATCTGCCTTCAGAGAGCTAATACTGTGCTATCTGTGGTGTTACACACTGCAGGCAACATCTACTACATTATCTGCCTTCAGAGAGCTAATACTGTGCTATCTGTGGTGTTACACACTGCAGGCAACATCTACTACATTATCTGCCCTCAGAGAGCTAATACTGTGCTATCTGTGGTGTTACACACTACATTCAACATCTACTATATTATCTGCCCTCAGAGAGCTAATACTGTGTTATCTGTGGTGTTACACACTGCAGGCAACATCTACTACATTATCTGCCCTCAGAGAGCTAATACTATGTTATCTGTCGTGTTACACACTGCAGGCAACATCTAATACATTATCTGCCCTCAGAGAGCTAATACTGTGTTATCTGTGGTGTTACACACTGCAGGCAACATCTACTACATTATCTGCCTTCAGTGAGCTAATACTGTGCTATCTGTGGTGCTACACACTGCAGGCAACATCTACTACATTATCTACCCTCAGAGAGCTAATACTGTGCTATCTGTGGTGTTACACACTGCAGGCAACATCTACTACATTTTCTACCCTCAGATTGCTAATACTGTGCTATCTGTGGTGTTACGCACTACAGGCAACATCTACTACATTATCTGCCTTCAGAGAGCTAATACTGTGCTATCTGTGGTGTTAAACACTGCTGTCAACATCTACTACATTATCTACCCTCAGAGAGCTAATACTGTGCTATCTGTGGTGTTACACACTGCAGGCAAAATCTACTACATTATCTGCCCTCAGAGAGCTAATACTGTGCTATCTGTGGTGTTACACACTGCAGGCAACATCTACTACATTATCTGCCTTCAGGGAGCTAATACTGTGCTATCTGTGGTGTTACGCACTGCAGGCAACATCTACTACATTATTTGCCTTCAGAGAGCTAATACTGTGCTATCTGTGGTGTTAAACACTGCTGGCAACATCTACTACATTATCTACCCTCAGAGAGCTAATACTGTCCTATCTGTGGTGTTACACACTGCAGGCAAAATCTACTACATTATCTGCCTTCAGAGAGCTAATACTGTGCTATCTGTGGTGTTGCACACTGCAGGCAACATCTACTACATTATCTACCCTCAGAGAGCTAATATTGTGCTATCTGTGGTGTTACACACTCCAGGCAACATCTACTACATTATCTACCCTCAGAGTGCTAATACTGTGGTATCTGTGGTGTTACACACTGCAGGCAACATCTACTACATTATCTGAGTTCAGAGAGCTAATACTGTGCTATCTGTGGTGTTACACACTGCAGGCAACATCTACTACATTATCTGCCTTCAGAGAGCTAATACTGTGTTATCTGTGGTGTTACACATGGCAGTCGACATGTACTACATTATCTACCCTCAGAGAGCTAATACTGTGCTATCTGTGGTGTTACACACTGCAGGCAACATCTACTACATTATCTGCCTTCAGAGAGCTAATACTGTGCTATCTGTGGTGTTACACACTGCAGTCAACATCTACTACCTTATCTGCCCTCAGAGAGCTAATACTGTGCTATCTGTGGTGTTACACACTGCAGGCAGCATCTACTACATTATGTGCCCTCAGAGAGCTAATACTGTGCTATCTGTGGTGTTACACACTGCAGGCAACATCTACTACATTATCTGCCCTCAAAGAGCTAATACTGTGCTATCTGTGGTGTTACACACTGCAGGCAACATCTACTACATTATCTGCCTTCAGAGAGCTAATACTGTGCTATCTGTGGTGTTACACACTGCAGGCAACATCTACTACATTATCTGCCCTCAGAGAGCTAATACTGTGCTATCTGTGGTGTTACACACTGCAGTCAGCATCTACTACATTATCTGCCTTCAGAGAGCTAATACTGTGCTATCTGTGGTGTTACACACTGCAGGCAACATCTACTACATTATCTGCCTTCAGAGAGCTAATACTGTGTTATCTGTGGTGTTAAACACTGCAGGCAACATCTCCTACATTATCTACCCTCAGAGAGATAATACTGTGCTATCTGTGGTGTTACACACTGCAGGCAACATCCACTACATTATCTGCCTTCAGAGAGCTAATACTGTGCTATCTGTGGTGTTACACACTGCAGGCAACATCTACTACATTATCTGCCTTCAGAGAGCTAATACTGTGCTTTCTGTGGTGTTGCACACTGCAGGCAACATCTACTACATTATCTACCCTCAGAGAGCTAATACTGTGCTATCTGTGGTGTTGCACACTGCAGGCAACATCTACTACATTATCTACCCTCAGAGTGCTAATACTGTGCTATCTGTGGTGTTACACACTGCAGGCAACATCTACTATATTATCTGCCTTCAGAGAGCTAAAACTGTGCTATCTGTGGTGTTACACACTGCAGGCAACATCTACTACATTATCTGCCCTCAGAGAGCTAATACTGTGCTATCTGTGGTGTTACACACTGCAGGCAACATCTACTACATTATCTGCCTTCAGAGAGCTAATACTGTGCTATCTGTGGTATTACACACTGCAGGCAACATCTACTACATTATCTGCCTTCAGAGAGCTAATACTGTGCTATCTGTGGTGTTACACACTGCAGTCAACATCTACTATATTATCTGCCCTCAGAGAGCTAATACTGTGTTATCTGTGGTGTTACACACTGCAGGCAACATCTACTACATTATCTGCCCTCAGAGAGCTAATACTGTGTTATCTGTGGTGTTACACACTGCAGGCAACATCTACTACATTATCTACCCTCAGAGAGCTAATACTGTGCTATCTGTGGTGTTACACACTGCAGGCAACATCTACTACATTATCTGCCTTCAGAGAGCTAATACTGTGCTATCTGTGGTGTTACACACTGCAGGCAACATCTACTACATTATCTGCCTTCAGAGAGCTAATACTGTGCTATATGTGGTGCTGCACACTGCAGGCAACATCTACTACATTATCTACCCTCCGAGAGCTAATACTGTGCTATCTGTGGTGTTGCACACTGCAGGCAACATCTACTACATTATCTACCCTCAGAGTGCTAATACTGTGCTATCTGTGGTGTTACACACTGCAGGCAACATCTACTATATTATCTGCCTTCAGAGAGCTAATACTGTGCTATCTGTGGTGTTACACACTGCAGGCAACATCTACTACATTATCTGCCCTCAAAGAGCTAATACTGTGCTATCTGTGGTGTTACACACTGCAGGCAACATCTACTACATTATCTGCCTTCAGAGAGCTAATACTGTGCTATCTGTGGTGTTACACACTGCAGGCAAAATCTACTACATTATCTGCCCTCAGAGAGCTAATACTGTGCTATCTGTGGTGTTACACACTGCAGGCAGCATCTACTACATTATCTGCCCTCAGAGAGCTAATACTGTGCTATCTGTGGTGTTACACACTGCAGGCAACATCTACTACATTATCTGCCCTCAGAGAGCTAATACTGTGCTATCTGTGGTGTTACACACTGCAGGCAACATCTACTACATTATCTGCCTTCAGAGAGCTAATAAGGTGCTATCTGTGGTGTTACACACTGCAGGCAACATCTACTACATTATCTGCCTTCAGAGAGCTAATACTGTGCTATCTGTGGTGTTACACACTGCAGGCAACATCTACTACATTATCTGCCCTCAGAGAGCTAATACTGTGCTATCTGTGGTGTTACACACTGCAGGCAACATCTACTACATTATCTGCCCTCAGAGAGCTAATACTATGCTATCTGTGGTGTTACACACTGCAGTCAGCATCTACTGTATTATCTGCCCTCAGAGAGCTAATACTGTGTTATCTGTGGTGTTACATACTGCAGGCAACATCTACTACATTATCTCCCCTCAGAGAGCTAATACTGTGTTATCTGTGGTGTTACACACTGCAGGCAACATCCACTACATTATCTGCCCTCAGAGAGCTAATACTGTGTTATCTGTGGTGTTACACACTGCAGGCAACATCTACTACATTATCTACCCTCAGAGAGCTAATACTGGGTTATCTGTGGTGTTGCACACTGCAGGTAACATCTACTACATTATCTACCCTCAGAGAGCTAATACTGTGCTATCTGTGGTGTTAAACACTGCTGGCAACATCTACTACATTATCTACCCTCAGAGAGCTAATACTGTGCTACCTGTGCTGTTACACATTGCAGGCAAAATCTACTACATTATCTGCCCTCAGAGATCTAATACTGTGCTATCTGTGGTGTTACACACTGCAGGCAACATCTACTACATTATCTGCCTTCAGGGAGCTAATACTGTGCTATCTGTGGTGTTACGCACTGCAGGCAACATCTACTACATTATCTGCCTTCAGAGAGCTAATACTGTGCTATCTGTGGTGTTAAACACTGCTGGCAACATCTACTACATTATCTACCCTCAGAGAGCTAATACTGTGCTATCTGTGGTGTTACACACTGCAGGCAAAATCTACTACATTATCTGCCTTCAGAGAGCTAATACTGTGCTATCTGTGGTGTTACACACTGCAGGCAACATCTACTACATTATCTGCCTTCAGAGAGCTAATACTGTGCTATCTGTGGTGTTGCACACTGCAGGCAACATCTACTACATTATCTACCCTCAGAGAGCTAATATTGTGCTATCTGTGGTGTTACACACTCCAGGCAACATCTACTACATTATCTACCCTCAGAGTGCTAATACTGTGCTATCTGTGGTGTTACACACTGCAGGCAACATCTACTACATTATCTGCCTTCAGAGAGCTAATACTGTGCTATCTGTGGTGTTACACACTGCAGGCAACATCTACTACATTATCTGCCTTCAGAGAGCTAATACTGTGTTATCTGTGGTGTTACACACGGCAGTCGACATCTGCTATATTATCTACCCTCAGAGAGCTAATACTGTGCTATCTGTGGTGTTACACACTGCAGGCAACATCTACTACATTATCTGCCTTCAGAGAGCTAATACTGTGCTATCTGTGGTGTTACACACTGCAGGCAACATCTACTACCTTATCTGCCCTCAGAGAGCTAATACTGTGCTATCTGTGGTGTTACACACTGCAGGCAGCATCTACTACATTATGTGCCCTCAGAGAGCTAATACTGTGCTATCTGTGGTGTTGCACACTGCAGGCAACATCTACTACATTATCTGCCCTCAGAGAGATAATACTGTGCTATCTGTGGTGTTACACACTGCAGGCAAGATCTACTACATTATCTGCCTTCAGAGAGCTAATACTGTGCTATCTGTTGTGTTAAACACTGCTGGCAACATCTACTACATTATCTACCCTCAGAGAGCTAATACTGTGCTATCTGTGGTGTTACACACTGCAGGCAGCATCTACTACATTATGTGCCCTCAGAGAGCTAATACTGTGCTATCTGTGGTGTTACACACTGCAGGCAACATCTACTACATTATCTGCCCTGAGAGAGCTAATACTGTGCTATCTGTGGTGTTACACACTGCAGTCAGCATCTACTACATTATCTGCCTTCAGAGAGCTAATACTGTGCTATCTGTGGTGTTACACACTGCAGGCAGCATCTACTAGATTATGTGCCCTCAGAGAGCTAATACTGTGCTATCTGTGGTGTTACACACTGCAGGCAACATCTACTATATTATCTGCCCTCAGAGAGCTAACACTGTGCTATCTGTGGTGTTACACACTGCAGGCAACATCTACTACATTATCTGCCTTCAGAGAGCTAATACTGTGCTATCTGTGGTGTTACACACTGCAGGCAACATCTACTACATTATCTGCCTTCAGAGAGCTAATACTGTGCTATCTGTGGTGTTACACACTGCAGGCAACATCTACTACATTATCTGCCCTCAGAGAGCTAATACTGTGCTATCTGTGGTGTTACACACTACATTCAACATCTACTATATTATCTGCCCTCAGAGAGCTAATACTGTGTTATCTGTGGTGTTACACACTGCAGGCAACATCTACTACATTATCTGCCCTCAGAGAGCTAATACTATGTTATCTGTGGTGTTACACACTGCAGGCAACATCTAATACATTATCTGCCCTCAGAGAGCTAATACTGTGTTATCTGTGGTGTTACACACTGCAGGCAACATCTACTACATTATCTGCCTTCAGAGAGCTAATACTGTGTTATCTGTGGTGTTACACACGGCAGTCGACATCTACTACATTATCTACCCTCAGAGAGCTAATACTGTGCTATCTGTGGTGTTACACACTGCAGGCAACATCTACTACATTATCTGCCTTCAGAGAGCTAATACTGTGCTATCTGTGGTGTTACACACTGCAGGCAACATCTACTACCTTATCTGCCCTCAGAGAGCTAATACTGTGCTATCTGTGGTGTTACACACTGCAGGCAGCATCTACTACATTATGTGCCCTCAGAGAGCTAATACTGTGCTATCTGTGGTGTTGCACACTGCAGGCAACATCTACTACATTATCTGCCCTCAGAGAGATAATACTGTGCTATCTGTGGTGTTACACACTGCAGGCAACATCTACTACATTATCTGCCTTCAGAGAGCTAATACTGTGCTATCTGTGGTGTTAAACACTGCTGGCAACATCTACTACATTATCTACCCTCAGAGAGCTAATACTGTGCTATCTGTGGTGTTACACACTGCAGTCAGCATCTACTACATTATCTGCCTTCAGAGAGCTAATACTGTGCTATCTGTGGTGTTACACACTGCAGGCAGCATCTACTACATTATGTGCCCTCAGAGAGCTAATACTGTGCTATCTGTGGTGTTACACACTGCAGGCAACATCTACTACATTATCTGCCCTGAGAGAGCTAATACTGTGCTATCTGTGGTGTTACACACTGCAGTCAGCATCTACTACATTATCTGCCTTCAGAGAGCTAATACTGTGCTATCTGTGGTGTTACACACTGCAGGCAGCATCTACTAGATTATGTGCCCTCAGAGAGCTAATACTGTGCTATCTGTGGTGTTACACACTGCAGGCAACATCTACTACATTATCTGCCCTCAGAGAGCTAATACTGTGCTATCTGTGGTGTTACACACTGCAGGCAACATCTACTACATTATCTGCCTTCAGAGAGCTAATACTGTGCTATCTGTGGTGTTACACACTGCAGGCAACATCTACTACATTATCTGCCTTCAGAGAGCTAATACTGTGCTATCTGTGGTGTTACACACTGCAGGCAACATCTACTACATTATCTGCCCTCAGAGAGCTAATACTGTGCTATCTGTGGTGTTACACACTACATTCAACATCTACTATATTATCTGCCCTCAGAGAGCTAATACTGTGTTATCTGTGGTGTTACACACTGCAGGCAACATCTACTACATTATCTGCCCTCAGAGAGCTAATACTATGTTATCTGTGGTGTTACACACTGCAGGCAACATCTAATACATTATCTGCCCTCAGAGAGCTAATACTGTGTTATCTGTGGTGTTACACACTGCAGGCAACATCTACTACATTATCTGCCTTCAGTGAGCTAATACTGTGCTATCTGTGATGCTACACACTGCAGGCAACATCTACTACATTATCTACCCTCAGAGAGCTAATACTGTGCTATCTGTGGTGTTACACACTGCAGGCAACATCTACTACATTTTCTACCCTCAGATTGCTAATACTGTGCGATCTGTGGTGTTACGCACTACAGGCAACATCTACTACATTATCTGCCTTCAGAGAGCTAATACTGTGCTATCTGTGGTGTTAAACACTGCTGGCAACATCTACTACATTATCTACCCTCAGAGAGCTAATACTGTGCTATCTGTGGTGTTACACACTGCAGGCAAAATCTACTACATTATCTGCCCTCAGAGAGCTAATACTGTGCTATCTGTGGTGTTACACACTGCAGGCAACATCTACTACATTATCTGCCTTCAGGGAGCTAATACTGTGCTATCTGTGGTGTTACGCACTGCAGGCAACATCTACTACATTATCTGCCTTCAGAGAGCTAATACTGTGCTATCTGTGGTGTTAAACACTGCTGGCAACATCTACTACATTATCTACCCTCAGAGAGCTAATACTGTGCTATCTGTGGTGTTACACACTGCAGGCAAAATCTACTACATTATCTGCCTTCAGAGAGCTAATACTGTGCTATCTGTGGTGTTGCACACTGCAGGCAACATCTACTACATTATCTACCCTCAGAGAGCTAATATTGTGCTATCTGTGGTGTTACACACTCCAGGCAACATCTACTACATTATCTACCCTCAGAGTGCTAATACTGTGCTATCTGTGGTATTACACACTGCAGGCAACATCTACTACATTATCTGCCTTCAGAGAGCTAATACTGTGTTATCTGTGGTGTTACACACGGCAGTCGACATCTACTACATTATCTACCCTCAGAGAGCTAATACTGTGCTATCTGTGGTGTTACACACTGCAGGCAACATCTACTACATTATCTGCCTTCAGAGAGCTAATACTGTGCTATCTGTGGTGTTACACACTGCAGGCAACATCTACTACCTTATCTGCCCTCAGAGAGCTAATACTGTGCTATCTGTGGTGTTACACACTGCAGGCAGCATCTACTACATTATGTGCCCTCAGAGAGCTAATACTGTGCTATCTGTGGTGTTACACACTGCAGGCAACATCTACTACATTATCTGCCCTCAGAGAGCTAATACTGTGCTATCTGTGGTGTTACACACTGCAGGCAACATCTACTACATTATCTGCCTTCAGAGAGCTAATACTGTGCTATCTGTGGTGTTACACACTGCAGGCAACATCTACTACATTATCTGCCCTCAGAGAGCTAATACTGTGCTATCTGTGGTGTTACACACTGCAGTCAGCATCTACTACATTATCTGCCTTCAGAGAGCTAATACTGTGCTATCTGTGGTGTTACACACTGCAGGCAACATCTACTACATTATCTGCCTTCAGAGAGCTAATACTGTGTTATCTGTGGTGTTAAACACTGCAGGCAACATCTACTACATTATCTACCCTCAGAGAGATAATACTGTGCTATCTGTGGTGTTACACACTGCAGGCAACATCTACTACATTATCTGCCTTCAGAGAGCTAATACTGTGCTATCTGTGGTGTTACACACTGCAGGCAACATCTACTACATTATCTGCCTTCAGAGAGCTAATACTGTGCTTCCTGTGGTGTTGCACACTGCAGGCAACATCTACTACATTATCTACCCTCAGAGAGCTAATACTGTGCTATCTGTGGTGTTGCACACTGCAGGCAACATCTACTACATTATCTACCCTCAGAGTGCTAATACTGTGCTATCTGTGGTGTTACACACTGCAGGCAACATCTACTATATTATCTGCCTTCAGAGAGCTAAAACTGTGCTATCTGTGGTGTTACACACTGCAGGCAACATCTACTACATTATCTGCCCTCAGAGAGCTAATACTGTGCTATCTGTGGTGTTACACACTGCAGGCAACATCTACTACATTATCTGCCTTCAGAGAGCTAATACTGTGCTATCTGTGGTATTACACACTGCAGGCAACATCTACTACATTATCTGCCTTCAGAGAGCTAATACTGTGCTATCTGTGGTGTTACACACTGCAGTCAACATCTACTATATTATCTGCCCTCAGAGAGCTAATACTGTGTTATCTGTGGTGTTACACACTGCAGGCAACATCTACTACATTATCTGCCCTCAGAGAGCTAATACTGTGTTATCTGTGGTGTTACACACTGCAGGCAACATCTACTACATTATCTACCCTCAGAGAGCTAATACTGTGCTATCTGTGGTGTTACACACTGCAGGCAACATCTACTACATTATCTGCCTTCAGAGAGCTAATACTGTGCTATCTGTGGTGTTACACACTGCAGGCAACATCTACTACATTATCTGCCTTCAGAGAGCTAATACTGTGCTATATGTGGTGTTGCACACTGCAGGCAACATCTACTACATTATCTACCCTCCGAGAGCTAATACTGTGCTATCTGTGGTGTTGCACACTGCAGGCAACATCTACTACATTATCTACCCTCAGAGTGCTAATACTGTGCTATCTGTGGTGTTACACACTGCAGGCAACATCTACTATATTATCTGCCTTCAGAGAGCTAATACTGTGCTATCTGTGGTGTTACACACTGCAGGCAACATCTACTACATTATCTGCCCTCAAAGAGCTAATACTGTGCTATCTGTGGTGTTACACACTGCAGGCAACATCTACTACATTATCTGCCTTCAGAGAGCTAATACTGTGCTATCTGTGGTGTTACACACTGCAGGCAAAATCTACTACATTATCTGCCCTCAGAGAGCTAATACTGTGCTATCTGTGGTGTTACACACTGCAGGCAGCATCTACTACATTATCTGCCCTCAGAGAGCTAATACTGTGCTATCTGTGGTGTTACACACTGCAGGCAACATCTACTACATTATCTGCCCTCAGAGAGCTAATACTGTGCTATCTGTGGTGTTACACACTGCAGGCAACATCTACTACATTATCTGCCCTCAGAGAGCTAATACTATGCTATCTGTGGTGTTACACACTGCAGTCAGCATCTACTATATTATCTGCCCTCAGAGAGCTAATACTGTGTTATCTGTGGTGTTACATACTGCAGGCAACATCTACTACATTATCTGCCCTCAGAGAGCTAATACTGTGTTATCTGTGGTGTTACACACTGCAGGCAACATCCACTACATTATCTGCCCTCAGAGAGCTAATACTGTGTTATCTGTGGTGTTACACACTGCAGGCAACATCTACTACATTATCTACCCTCAGAGAGCTAATACTGTGTTATCTGTGGTGTTGCACACTGCAGGTAACATCTACTACATTATCTACCCTCAGAGAGCTAACACTGTGCTATCTGTGGTGTTACACACTGCAGGCAACATCTACTACATTATCTACCCTCAGAGTGCTAATACTGTGCTATCTGTGGTGTTACACACTGCAGGCAACATCTACTATATTATCTGCCTTCAGAGAGCTAATACTGTGCTATCTGTGGTGTTACACACTGCAGGCAACATCTACTACATTATCTTCCTTCAGAGAGCTAATACTGTGCTATCTGTGGTGTTACACACTGCAGGCAGCATCTACTACATTATCTGCCTTCAGAGAGCTAATACTGTGCTATCTGTGGTGTTACACACTGCAGGCAACATCTACTACATTATCTGCCTTCAGAGAGCTAATACTGTGCTATCTGTGGTGTTACACACTGCAGGCAGCATCTACTACATTTTCTGCCTTCAGAGAGCTAATACTGTGCTATCTGTTGTGTTACACACTGCAGGCAACATCTACTACATTATCTGCCCTCAGAGAGCTAATACTGTGCTATCTGTGGTGTTACACACTGCAGGCAACATCTACTACATTATCTGCCTTCAGAGAGCTAATACTGTGCTATCTGTGGTGTTACACACTGCAGGCAACATCTACTACATTATCTGCCTTCAGAGAGCTAATACTGTGTTATCTGTGGTGTTACACACTGCAGGCAACATCTACTACATTATCTGCCTTCAGAGAGCTAATACTGTGTTATCTGTGGTGTTACACACTGCAGGCAACATCTACTACATTATCTGCCTTCAGAGAGCTAATACTGTGCTATCTGTGGTGTTACACACTGCAGGCAAAATCTACTACATTATCTGCCCTCAGAGAGCTAATACTGTGCTATCTGTGGTGTTACACACTGCAGGCAGCATCTACTACATTATCTGCCCTCAGAGAGCTAATACTGTGCTATCTGTGGTGTTACACACTGCAGGCAACATCTACTACATTATCTGCCCTCAGAGAGCTAATACTGTGCTATCTGTGGTGTTACACACTGCAGGCAACATCTACTACATTATCTGCCCTCAGAGAGCTAATACTATGCTATCTGTGGTGTTACACACTGCAGTCAGCATCTACTATATTATCTGCCCTCAGAGAGCTAATACTGTGTTATCTGTGGTGTTACATACTGCAGGCAACATCTACTACATTATCTGCCCTCAGAGAGCTAATACTGTTTTATCTGTGGTGTTACACACTGCAGGCAACATCCACTACATTATCTGCCCTCAGAGAGCTAATACTGTGTTATCTGGGGTGTTACACACTGCAGGCAACATCTACTACATTATCTACCCTCAGAGAGCTAATACTGTGTTATCTGTGGTGTTGCACACTGCAGGTAACATCTACTACATTATCTACCCTCAGTGAGCTAACACTGTGCTATGTGTGGTGTTACACACTGCAGGCAACATCTACTACATTATCTACCCTCAGAGTGCTAATACTGTGCTATCTGTGGTGTTACACACTGCAGGCAACATCTACTATATTATCTGCCTTCAGAGAGCTAATACTGTGCTATCTGTGGTGTTACACACTGCAGGCAACATCTACTACATTATCTTCCTTCAGTGAGCTAATACTGTGCTATCTGTGGTGTTACACACTGCAGGCAGCATCTACTACATTATCTGCCTTCAGAGAGCTAATACTGTGCTATCTGTGGTGTTACACACTGCAGGCAACATCTACTACATTATCTGCCTTCAGAGAGCTAATACTGTGCTATCTGTGGTGTTACACACTGCAGGCAGCATCTACTACATTTTCTGCCTTCAGAGAGCTAATACTGTGCTATCTGTTGTGTTACACACTGCAGGCAACATCTACTACATTATCTGCCCTCAGAGAGCTAATACTGTGCTATCTGTGGTGTTACACACTGCAGGCAACATCTACTACATTATCTGCCTTCAGAGAGCTAATACTGTGCTATCTGTGGTGTTACACACTGCAGGCAACATGTACTACATTATCTGCCTTCAGAGAGCTAATACTGTGTTATCTGTGGTGTTACACACTGCAGGCAACATCTACTACATTATCTGCCTTCAGAGAGCTAATACTGTGTTATCTGTGGTGTTACACACTGCAGGCAACATCTACTACATTATCTACCCTCAGAGAGCTAATACTGTGCTATCTGTGGTGTTACACACTGCAGGCAACATCTACTACATTATCTGCCTTCAGAGAGCTAATACTGTGCTACCTGTGGTGTTACACACTGCAGGCAACATCTACTACATTATCTGTCCTCAGAGAGCTAATACTGTGCTATCTGTGGTGTTACACACTGCAGGCAACATCTACTACGTTATCTGCCCTCAGAGAGCTAATTCTGTGTTATCTGTGGTGTTACACACTGCAGGCAACATCTACTACATGATCTGCCCTCAGAGAGCTAATACTGTGCTATCTGTGGTGTTACACACTGCAGGAACATCTACTACATTATCTGCCCTCAGAGAGCTAATACTGTGCTATCTGTGGTGTTACACACTGCAGGCAACATCTACTATATTATCTGCCTTCAGAGAGCTAATACTGTGTTATCTGTGGTGTTACACACTGCAGGCAACATCTACTACATTATCTGCCTTCAGAGAGCTAATACTGTGCTATCTGTGGTGTTACACACTGCAGGCAACATCTACTACATTATCTACCCTCAGAGAGCTAATACTGTGCTATCTGTGGTGTTACACACTGCAGGCAACATCTACTACATTATCTGCCTTCAGAGAGCTAATACTGTGTTATCTGTAGTGTTACACACTGCAGGCAACATCTACTACATTATCTGCCCTCAGAGAGCTAATACTGTGTTATCTGTGGTGTTACACACTGCAGGCAACATCTACTACATTATCTGCCCTCAGAGAGCTAATACTGTGTTATCTGTGGTGTTACACACTGCAGGCAACATCTACTACATTATCTACCCTCAGAGAGCTAATACTGTGCTATCTGTGGTGTTACACACTGCAGGCAACATCTACTACATTATCTGCCTTCAAAGAGCTAATACTGTGCTATCTGTGGTGTTACACACTGCAGGCAACATCTACTACATTATCTGCCTTCAGAGAGCTAATACTGTGCTATATGTGGTGTTGCACACTGCAGGCAACATCTACTACATTATCTACCCTCCGAGAGCTAATACTGTGCTATCTGTGGTGTTGCACACTGCAGGCAACATCTACTACATTATCTACCCTCAGAGTGCTAATACTGTGCTATCTGTGGTGTTACACACTGCAGGCAACATCTACTATATTATCTGCCTTCAGAAAGCTAATACTGTGCTATCTGTGGTGTTACACACTGCAGGCAACATCTACTACATTATCTGCCCTCAAAGAGCTAATACTGTGCTATCTGTGGTGTTACACACTGCAGGCAACATCTACTACATTATCTGCCTTCAGAGAGCTAATACTGTGCTATCTGTGGTGTTACACACTGCAGGCAAAATCTACTACATTATCTGCCCTCAGAGAGCTAATACTGTGCTATCTGTGGTGTTACACACTGCAGGCAGCATCTACTACATTATCTGCCTTCAGAGAGCTAATACTGTGCTATCTGTGGTGTTACACACTGCAGGCAACATCTACTACATTATCTGCCCTCAGAGAGCTAATACTGTGCTATCTGTGGTGTTACACACTGCAGGCAACATCTACTACATTATCTGCCCTCAGAGAGCTAATACTATGCTATCTGTGGTGTTACACACTGCAGTCAGCATCTACTATATTATCTGCCCTCAGAGAGCTAATACTGTGTTATCTGTGGTGTTACATACTGCAGGCAACATCTACTACATTATCTGCCCTCAGAGAGCTAATACTGTGTTATCTGTGGTGTTACACACTGCAGGCAACATCTACTACATTATCTACCCTCAGAGAGCTAACACTGTGCTATGTGTGGTGTTACACACTGCAGGCAACATCTACTACATTATCTACCCTCAGAGTGCTAATACTGTGCTATCTGTGGTGTTACACACTGCAGGCAACATCTACTATATTATCTGCCTTCAGAGAGCTAATACTGTGTTATCTGTGGTGTTAGGCACTGCAGGCAACATCTACTACCTTATCTGCCTTCAGAGAGCTAATACTGTGCTATCTGTGGTGTTACACACTGCAGGCAACATCTACTACATTATCTTCCTTCAGAGAGCTAATACTGTGCTATCTGTGGTGTTACACACTGCAGGCAGCATCTACTACATTATCTGCCCTCAGAGAGCTAATACTGTGTTATCTGTGGTGTTACACACTGCAGGCAACATCTACTACATTATCTACCCTCAGAGAGCTAATACTGTGCTATCTGTGGTGTTACACACTGCAGGCAACATCTACTACATTATCTACCCTCAGAGTGCTAATACTGTGCTATCTGTGGTGTTACACACTGCAGGCAACATCTACTACATTATCTGCCTTCAGAGAGCTAATACTGTGCTATCTGTGGTGTTACGCACTGCAGGCAACATCTACTACATTATCTGCCTTCAGAGAGCTAATACTGTGCTATCTGTGGTGTTAAACACTGCAGGCAACATCTACTACATTATCTACCCTCAGAGAGCTAATACTGTGCTATCTGTGGTGTTACACACTGCAGGCAACATCTACTACATTATCTGCCTTCAGAGAGCTAATACTGTGCTATCTGTGGTGTTACACACTGCAGGCAACATCTACTACATTATCTGCCTTCAGAGAGCTAATACTGTGCTATCTGTGGTGTCACACACTGCAGGCAACATCTACTACATTATCTGCCTTCAGAGAGCTAATACTGTGCTATCTGTGGTGTTGCACACTGCAGGCAACATCTACTATATTATCTGCCTTCAGAGAGCTAATACTGTGCTATCTGTGGTGTTACACACTGCAGGCAACATCTACTACATTATCTGCCCTCAGAGAGCTAATACTGTGCTATCTGTGGTGATACACACTGCAGGCAACATCTACTACATTATCTGCCTTCAGAGAGCTAATACTGTGCTATCTGTGGTATTACACACTGCAGGCAACATCTGCTACATTATCTGCCTTCAGAGAGCTAATACTGTGCTATCTGTGGTGTTACACACTACATTCAACATCTACTATATTATCGGCCCTCAGAGAGCTAATACTGTGTTATCTGTGGTGTTACACACTGCAGGCAACATCTACTACATTATCTGCCCTCAGAGAGCTAATACTATGTTATCTGTGGTGTTACACACTGCAGGCAACATCTAATACATTATCTGCCCTCAGAGAGCTAATACTGTGTTATCTGTGGTGCTACACACTGCAGGCAACATCTACTACATTTTCTACCCTCAGAGAGCTAATACTGTGCTATCTGTGGTGTTACACACTGCAGGCAACATCTACTACATTTTCTACCCTCAGATTGCTAATACTGTGCTATCTGTGGTGTTACGCACTACAGGCAACATCTACTACATTATCTGCCTTCAGAGAGCTAATACTGTGCTATCTGTGGTGTTAAACACTGCTGGCAACATCTACTACATTATCTACCCTCAGAGAGCTAATACTGTGCTATCTGTGCTGTTACACACTGCAGGCAAAATCTACTACATTATCTGCCCTCAGAGAGCTAATACTGTGCTATCTGTGGTGTTACACACTGCAGGCAACATCTACTACATTATCTGCCTTCAGGGAGCTAATACTGTGCTATCTGTGGTGTTACGCACTGCAGGCAACATCTACTACATTATCTGCCTTCAGAGAGCTAATACTGTGCTATCTGTGGTGTTAAACACTGCTGGCAACATCTACTACATTATCTAGCCTCAGAGAGCTAATACTGTGCTATCTGTGGTGTTACACACTGCAGGCAAAATCTACTACATTATCTGCCTTCAGAGAGCTAATACTGTGCTATCTGTGGTGTTACACACTGCAGGCAACATCTACTACATTATCTGCCTTCAGAGAGCTAATACTGTGCTATCTGTGGTGTTGCACACTGCTGGCAACATCTACTACATTATCTACCCTCAGAGAGCTAATATTGTGCTATCTGTGGTGTTACACACTCCAGGCAACATCTACTACATTATCTACCCTCAGAGTGCTAATACTGTGCTATCTGTGGTGTTACACACTGCAGGCAACATCTACTACATTATCTGCCTTCAGAGAGCTAATACTGTGCTATCTGTGGTGTTACACACTGCAGGCAACATCTACTACATTATCTGCCTTCAGAGAGCTAATACTGTGTTATCTGTGGTGTTACACACGGCAGTCGACATCTACTACATTATCTACCCTCAGAGAGCTAATACTGTGCTATCTGTGGTGTTACACACTGCAGGCAACATCTACTACATTATCTGCCTTCAGAGAGCTAATACTGTGCTATCTGTGGTGTTACACACTGCAGGCAACATCTACTACCTTATCTGCCCTCAGAGAGCTAATACTGTGCTATCTGTGGTGTTACACACTGCAGGCAGCATCTACTACATTATTTGCCCTCAGAGAGCTAATACTGTGCTATCTGTGGTGTTGCACACTGCAGGCAACATCTACTACATTATCTGCCCTCAGAGAGATAATACTGTGCTATCTGTGGTGTTACACACTGCAGGCAACATCTACTACATTATCTGCCTTCAGAGAGCTAATACTGTGCTATCTGTGGTGTTACACACTGCAGGCAGCATCTACTACATTATCTGCCCTCAGAGAGCTAATACTGTGTTATCTGTGGTGTTACACACTGCAGGCAACATCTACTACATTATCTACCCTCAGAGAGCTAATACTGTGCTATCTGTGGTGTTACACACTGCAGGCAACATCTACTACATTATCTACCCTCAGAGTGCTAATACTGTGCTATCTGTGGTGTTACACACTGCAGGCAACATCTACTACATTATCTGCCTTCAGAGAGCTAATACTGTGCTATCTGTGGTGTTACGCACTGCAGGCAACATCTACTACATTATCTGCCTTCAGAGAGCTAATACTGTGCTATCTGTGGTGTTAAACACTGCAGGCAACATCTACTACATTATCTACCCTCAGAGAGCTAATACTGTGCTATCTGTGGTGTTACACACTGCAGGCAACATCTACTACATTATCTGCCTTCAGAGAGCTAATACTGTGCTATCTGTGGTGTTACACACTGCAGGCAACATCTACTACATTATCTGCCTTCAGAGAGCTAATACTGTGCTATCTGTGGTGTCACACACTGCAGGCAACATCTACTACATTATCTGCCTTCAGAGAGCTAATACTGTGCTATCTGTGGTGTTGCACACTGCAGGCAACATCTACTATATTATCTGCCTTCAGAGAGCTAATACTGTGCTATCTGTGGTGTTACACACTGCAGGCAACATCTACTACATTATCTGCCCTCAGAGAGCTAATACTGTGCTATCTGTGGTGATACACACTGCAGGCAACATCTACTACATTATCTGCCTTCAGAGAGCTAATACTGTGCTATCTGTGGTATTACACACTGCAGGCAACATCTGCTACATTATCTGCCTTCAGAGAGCTAATACTGTGCTATCTGTGGTGTTACACACTACATTCAACATCTACTATATTATCTGCCCTCAGAGAGCTAATACTGTGTTATCTGTGGTGTTACACACTGCAGGCAACATCTACTACATTATCTGCCCTCAGAGAGCTAATACTATGTTATCTGTGGTGTTACACACTGCAGGCAACATCTAATACATTATCTGCCCTCAGAGAGCTAATACTGTGTTATCTGTGGTGCTACACACTGCAGGCAACATCTACTACATTATCTACCCTCAGAGAGCTAATACTGTGCTATCTGTGGTGTTACACACTGCAGGCAACATCTACTACATTTTCTACCCTCAGATTGCTAATACTGTGCTATCTGTGGTGTTACGCACTACAGGCAACATCTACTACATTATCTGCCTTCAGAGAGCTAATACTGTGCTATCTGTGGTGTTACACACTGCAGGCAACATCTACTACATTATCTGCCTTCAGAGAGCTAATACTGTGCTTTCTGTGGTGTTGCACACTGCAGGCAACATCTACTACATTATCTGCCCTCAGAGAGCTAATACTGTGCTATCTGTGGTGTTGCACACTGCAGGCAACATCTACTACATTATCTACCCTCAGAGTGCTAATACTGTGCTATCTGTGGTGTTACACACTGCAGGCAACATCTACTATATTATCTGCCTTCAGAGAGCTAAAACTGTGCTATCTGTGGTGTTACACACTGCAGGCAACATCTACTACATTATCTGCCCTCAGAGAGCTAATACTGTGCTATCTGTGGTGTTACACACTGCAGGCAACATCTACTACATTATCTGCCTTCAGAGAGCTAATACTGTGCTATCTGTGGTATTACACACTGCAGGCAACATCTACTACATTATCTGCCTTCAGAGAGCTAATACTGTGCTATCTGTGGTGTTACACACTGCAGTCAACATCTACTATATTATCTGCCCTCAGAGAGCTAATACTGTGTTATCTGTGGTGTTACACACTGCAGGCAACATCTACTACATTATCTGCCCTCAGAGAGCTAATACTGTGTTATCTGTGGTGTTACACACTGCAGGCAACATCTACTACATTATCTACCCTCAGAGAGCTAATACTGTGCTATCTGTGGTGTTACACACTGCAGGCAACATCTACTTCATTATCTGCCTTCAGAGAGCTAATACTGTGCTATCTGTGGTGTTACACACTGCAGGCAACATCTACTACATTATCTGCCTTCAGAGAGCTAATACTGTGCTATATGTGGTGCTGCACACTGCAGGCAACATCTACTACATTATCTACCCTCCGAGAGCTAATACTGTGCTATCTGTGGTGTTGCACACTGCAGGCAACATCTACTACATTATCTACCCTCAGAATGCTAATACTGTGCTATCTGTGGTGTTACACACTGCAGGCAACATCTACTATATTATCTGCCTTCAGAGAGCTAATACTGTGCTATCTGTGGTGTTACACACTGCAGGCAACATCTACTACATTATCTGCCCTCAAAGAGCTAATACTGTGCTATCTGTGGTGTTACACACTGCAGGCAACATCTACTACATTATCTGCCTTCAGAGAGCTAATACTGTGCTATCTGTGGTGTTACACACTGCAGGCAAAATCTACTACATTATCTGCCCTCAGAGAGCTAATACTGTGCTATCTGTGGTGTTACACACTGCAGGCAGCATCTACTACATTATCTGCCTTCAGAGAGCTAATACTGTGCTATCTGTGGTGTTACACACTGCAGGCAACATCTACTACATTATCTGCCCTCAGAGAGCTAATACTGTGCTATCTGTGGTGTTACACACTACATTCAACATCTACTATATTATCTGCCCTCAGAGAGCTAATACTGTGTTATCTGTGGTGTTACACACTGCAGGCAACATCTACTACATTATCTGCCCTCAGAGAGCTAATACTATGTTATCTGTGGTGTTACACACTGCAGGCAACATCTAATACATTATCTGCCCTCAGAGAGCTAATACTGTGTTATCTGTGGTGTTACACACTGCAGGCAACATCTACTACATTATCTGCCTTCAGTGAGCTAATACTGTGCTATCTGTGGTGCTACACACTGCAGGCAACATCTACTACATTATCTACCCTCAGAGAGCTAATACTGTGCTATCTGTGGTGTTACACACTGCAGGCAACATCTACTACATTTTCTACCCTCAGATTGCTAATACTGTGCTATCTGTGGTGTTACGCACTACAGGCAACATCTACTACATTATCTGCCTTCAGAGAGCTAATACTGTGCTATCTGTGGTGTTAAACACTGCTGGCAACATCTACTACATTATCTACCCTCAGAGAGCTAATACTGTGCTATCTGTGGTGTTACACACTGCAGGCAAAATCTACTACATTATCTGCCCTCAGAGAGCTAATACTGTGCTATCTGTGGTGTTACACACTGCAGGCAACATCTACTACATTATCTGCCTTCAGGGAGCTAATACTGTGCTATCTGTGGTGTTACGCACTGCAGGCAACATCTACTACATTATCTGCCTTCAGAGAGCTAATACTGTGCTATCTGTGGTGTTAAACACTGCTGGCAACATCTACTACATTATCTACCCTCAGAGAGCTAATACTGTGCTATCTGTGGTGTTACACACTGCAGGCAAAATCTACTACATTATCTGCCTTCAGAGAGCTAATACTGTGCTATCTGTGGTGTTGCACACTGCAGGCAACATCTACTACATTATCTACCCTCAGAGAGCTAATATTGTGCTATCTGTGGTGTTACACACTCCAGGCAACATCTACTACATTATCTACCCTCAGAGTGCTAATACTGTGCTATCTGTGGTGTTACACACTGCAGGCAACATCTACTACATTATCTGAGTTCAGAGAGCTAATACTGTGCTATCTGTGGTGTTACACACTGCAGGCAACATCTACTACATTTTCTGCCTTCAGAGAGCTAATACTGTGTTATCTGTGGTGTTACACACGGCAGTCGACATCTACTACATTATCTACCCTCAGAGAGCTAATACTGTGCTATCTGTGGTGTTACACACTGCAGGCAACATCTACTACATTATCTGCCTTCAGAGAGCTAATACTGTGCTATCTGTGGTGTTACACACTGCAGGCAACATCTACTACCTTATCTGCCCTCAGAGAGCTAATACTGTGCTATCTGTGGTGTTACACACTGCAGGCAGCATCTACTACATTATGTGCCCTCAGAGAGCTAATACTGTGCTATCTGTGGTGTTACACACTGCAGGCAACATCTACTACATTATCTGCCCTCAAAGAGCTAATACTGTGCTATCTGTGGTGTTACACACTGCAGGCAACATCTACTACATTATCTGCCTTCAGAGAGCTAATACTGTGCTATCTGTGGTGTTACACACTGCAGGCAACATCTACTACATTATCTGCCCTCAGAGAGCTAATACTGTGCTATCTGTGGTGTTACACACTGCAGTCAGCATCTACTACATTATCTGCCTTCAGAGAGCTAATACTGTGCTATCTGTGGTGTTACACACTGCAGGCAACATCTACTACATTATCTGCCTTCAGAGAGCTAATACTGTGTTATCTGTGGTGTTAAACACTGCAGGCAACATCTCCTACATTATCTACCCTCAGAGAGATAATACTGTGCTATCTGTGGTGTTACACACTGCAGGCAACATCTACTACATTATCTGCCTTCAGAGAGCTAATACTGTGCTATCTGTGGTGTTACACACTGCAGGCAACATCTACTACATTATCTGCCTTCAGAGAGCTAATACTGTGCTTTCTGTGGTGTTGCACACTGCAGGCAACATCTACTACATTATCTACCCTCAGAGAGCTAATACTGTGCTATCTGTGGTGTTGCACACTGCAGGCAACATCTACTACATTATCTACCCTCAGAGTGCTAATACTGTGCTATCTGTGGTGTTACACACTGCAGGCAACATCTACTATATTATCTGCCTTCAGAGAGCTAAAACTGTGCTATCTGTGGTGTTACACACTGCAGGCAACATCTACTACATTATCTGCCCTCAGAGAGCTAATACTGTGCTATCTGTGGTGTTACACACTGCAGGCAACATCTACTACATTATCTGCCTTCAGAGAGCTAATACTGTGCTATCTGTGGTATTACACACTGCAGGCAACATCTACTACATTATCTGCCTTCAGAGAGCTAATACTGTGCTATCTGTGGTGTTACACACTGCAGTCAACATCTACTATATTATCTGCCCTCAGAGAGCTAATACTGTGTTATCTGTGGTGTTACACACTGCAGGCAACATCTACTACATTATCTGCCCTCAGAGAGCTAATACTGTGTTATCTGTGGTGTTACACACTGCAGGCAACATCTACTACATTATCTACCCTCAGAGAGCTAATACTGTGCTATCTGTGGTGTTACACACTGCAGGCAACATCTACTACATTATCTGCCTTCAGAGAGCTAATACTGTGCTATCTGTGGTGTTACACACTGCAGGCAACATCTACTACATTATCTGCCTTCAGAGAGCTAATACTGTGCTATATGTGGTGCTGCACACTGCAGGCAACATCTACTACATTATCTACCCTCCGAGAGCTAATACTGTGCTATCTGTGGTGTTGCACACTGCAGGCAACATCTACTACATTATCTACCCTCAGAGTGCTAATACTGTGCTATGTGTGGTGTTACACACTGCAGGCAACATCTACTATATTATCTGCCTTCAGAGAGCTAATACTGTGCTATCTGTGGTGTTACACACTGCAGGCAACATCTACTACATTATCTGCCCTCAAAGAGCTAATACTGTGCTATCTGTGGTGTTACACACTGCAGGCAACATCTACTACATTATCTGCCTTCAGAGAGCTAATACTGTGCTATCTGTGGTGTTACACACTGCAGGCAAAATCTACTACATTATCTGCCCTCAGAGAGCTAATACTGTGCTATCTGTGGTGTTACACACTGCAGGCAGCATCTACTACATTATCTGCCCTCAGAGAGCTAATACTGTGCTATCTGTGGTGTTACACACTGCAGGCAACATCTACTACATTATCTGCCCTCAGAGAGCTAATACTGTGCTATCTGTGGTGTTACACACTGCAGGCAACATCTACTACATTATCTGCCTTCAGAGAGCTAATAAGGTGCTATCTGTGGTGTTACACACTGCAGGCAACATCTACTACATTATCTGCCTTCAGAGAGCTAATACTGTGCTATCTGTGGTGTTACACACTGCAGGCAACATCTACTACATTATCTGCCCTCAGAGAGCTAATACTGTGCTATCTGTGGTGTTACACACTGCAGGCAACATCTACTACATTATCTGCCCTCAGAGAGCTAATACTATGCTATCTGTGGTGTTACACACTGCAGTCAGCATCTACTATATTTTCTGCCCTCAGAGAGCTAATACTGTGTTATCTGTGGTGTTACATACTGCAGGCAACATCTACTACATTATCTGCCCTCAGAGAGCTAATACTGTGTTATCTGTGGTGTTACACACTGCAGGCAACATCCACTACATTATCTGCCCTCAGAGAGCTAATACTGTGTTATCTGTGGTGTTACACACTGCAGGCAACATCTACTACATTATCTACCCTCAGAGAGCTAATACTGGGTTATCTGTGGTGTTGCACACTGCAGGTAACATCTACTACATTATCTACCCTCAGAGAGCTAATACTGTGCTATCTGTGGTGTTAAACACTGCTGGCAACATCTACTACATTATCTACCCTCAGAGAGCTAATACTGTGCTATCTGTGCTGTTACACACTGCAGGCAAAATCTACTACATTATCTGCCCTCAGAGAGCTAATACTGTGCTATCTGTGGTGTTACACACTGCAGGCAACATCTACTACATTATCTGCCTTCAGGGAGCTAATACTGTGCTATCTGTGGTGTTACGCACTGCAGGCAACATCTACTACATTATCTGCCTTCAGAGAGCTAATACTGTGCTATCTGTGGTGTTAAACACTGCTGGCAACATCTACTACATTATCTACCCTCAGAGAGCTAATACTGTGCTATCTGTGGTGTTACACACTGCAGGCAAAATCTACTACATTATCTGCCTTCAGAGAGCTAATACTGTGCTATCTGTGGTGTTACACACTGCAGGCAACATCTACTACATTATCTGCCTTCAGAGAGCTAATACTGTGCTATCTGTGGTGTTGCACACTGCAGGCAACATCTACTACATTATCTACCCTCAGAGAGCTAATATTGTGCTATCTGTGGTGTTACACACTCCAGGCAACATCTACTACATTATCTACCCTCAGAGTGCTAATACTGTGCTATCTGTGGTGTTACACACTGCAGGCAACATCTACTACATTATCTGCCTTCAGAGAGCTAATACTGTGCTATCTGTGGTGTTACACACTGCAGGCAACATCTACTACATTATCTGCCTTCAGAGAGCTAATACTGTGTTATCTGTGGTGTTACACACGGCAGTCGACATCTGCTACATTATCTACCCTCAGAGAGCTAATACTGTGCTATCTGTGGTGTTACACACTGCAGGCAACATCTACTACATTATCTGCCTTCAGAGAGCTAATACTGTGCTATCTGTGGTGTTACACACTGCAGGCAACATCTACTACCTATCTGCCCTCAGAGAGCTAATACTGTGCTATCTGTGGTGTTACACACTGCAGGCAGCATCTACTACATTATGTGCCCTCAGAGAGCTAATACTGTGCTATCTGTGGTGTTGCACACTGCAGGCAACATCTACTACATTATCTGCCCTCAGAGAGATAATACTGTGCTATCTGTGGTGTTACACACTGCAGGCAACATCTACTACATTATCTGCCTTCAGAGAGCTAATACTGTGCTATCTGTGGTGTTAAACACTGCTGGCAACATCTACTACATTATCTACCCTCAGAGAGCTAATACTGTGCTATCTGTGGTGTTACACACTGCAGTCAGCATCTACTACATTATCTGCCTTCAGAGAGCTAATACTGTGCTATCTGTGGTGTTACACACTGCAGGCAGCATCTACTACATTATGTGCCCTCAGAGAGCTAATACTGTGCTATCTGTGGTGTTACACACTGCAGGCAACATCTACTACATTATCTGCCCTGAGAGAGCTAATACTGTGCTATCTGTGGTGTTACACACTGCAGTCAGCATCTACTACATTATCTGCCTTCAGAGAGCTAATACTGTGCTATCTGTGGTGTTACACACTGCAGGCAGCATCTACTAGATTATGTGCCCTCAGAGAGCTAATACTGTGCTATCTGTGGTGTTACACACTGCAGGCAACATCTACTATATTATCTGCCCTCAGAGAGCTAATACTGTGCTATCTGTGGTGTTACACACTGCAGGCAACATCTACTACATTATCTGCCTTCAGAGAGCTAATACTGTGCTATCTGTGGTGTTACACACTGCAGGCAACATCTACTACATTATCTGCCTTCAGAGAGCTAATACTGTGCTATCTGTGGTGTTACATACTGCAGGCAACATCTACTACATTATCTGCCCTCAGAGAGCTAATACTGTGCTATCTGTGGTGTTACACACTACATTCAACATCTACTATATTATCTGCCCTCAGAGAGCTAATACTGTGTTATCTGTGGTGTTACACACTGCAGGCAACATCTACTACATTATCTGCCCTCAGAGAGCTAATACTATGTTATCTGTGGTGTTACACACTGCAGGCAACATCTAATACATTATCTGCCTTCAGAGAGCTAATACTGTGTTATCTGTGGTGTTACACATTGCAGGCAACATCTACTACATTATCTGCCTTCAGAGAGCTAATACTGTGTTATCTGTGGTGTTATACACGGCAGTCGACATCTACTACATTATCTACCCTCAGAGAGCTAATACTGTGCTATCTGTGGTGTTACACACTGCAGGCAACATCTACTACATTATCTGCCTTCAGAGAGCTAATACTGTGCTATCTGTGGTGTTACACACTGCAGGCAACATCTACTACCTTATCTGCCCTCAGTGAGCTAATACTGTGCTATCTGTGGTGTTACACACTGCAGGCAGCATCTACTACATTATGTGCCCTCAGAGAGCTAATACTGTGCTATCTGTGGTGTTGCACACTGCAGGCAACATCTACTACATTATCTGCCCTCAGAGAGATAATACTGTGCTATCTGTGGTGTTACACACTGCAGGCAACATCTACTACATTATCTGCCTTCAGAGAGCTAATACTGTGCTATCTGTGGTGTTAAACACTGCTGGCAACATCTACTACATTATCTACCCTCAGAGAGCTAATACTGTGCTATCTGTGGTGTTACACACTGCAGTCAGCATCTACTACATTATCTGCCTTCAGAGAGCTAATACTGTGCTATCTGTGGTGTTACACACTGCAGGCAGCATCTATTACATTATGTGCCCTCAGAGAGCTAATACTGTGCTATCTGTGGTGTTACACACTGCAGGCAACATCTACTACATTATCTGCCCTGAGAGAGCTAATACTGTGCTATCTGTGGTGTTACACACTGCAGTCAGCATCTACTACATTATCTGCCTTCAGAGAGCTAATACTGTGCTATCTGTGGTGTTACACACTGCAGGCAGCATCTACTAGATTATGTGCCCTCAGAGAGCTAATACTGTGCTATCTGTGGTGTTACACACTGCAGGCAACATCTACTACATTATCTGCCCTCAGAGAGCTAATACTGTGCTATCTGTGGTGTTACACACTGCAGGCAACATCTACTACATTATCTGCCTTCAGAGAGCTAATACTGTGCTATCTGTGGTGTTACGCACTGCAGGCAACATCTACTACATTATCTGCCTTCAGAGAGCTAATACTGTGCTATCTGTGGTGTTACACACTGCAGGCAACATCTACTACATTATCTGCCCTCAGAGAGCTAATACTGTGCTATCTGTGGTGTTACACACTACATTCAACATCTACTATATTATCTGCCCTCAGAGAGCTAATACTGTGTTATCTGTGGTGTTACACACTGCAGGCAACATCTACTACATTATCTGCCCTCAGAGAGCTAATACTATGTTATCTGTGGTGTTACACACTGCAGGCAACATCTAATACATTATCTGCCCTCAGAGAGCTAATACTGTGTTATCTGTGGTGTTACACACTGCAGGCAACATCTACTACATTATCTGCCTTCAGTGAGCTAATACTGTGCTATCTGTGGTGCTACACGCTGCAGGCAACATCTACTACATTATCTACCCTCAGAGAGCTAATACTGTGCTATCTGTGGTGTTACACACTGCAGGCAACATCTACTACATTTTCTACCCTCAGATTGCTAATACTGTGCGATCTGTGGTGTTACGCACTACAGGCAACATCTACTACATTATCTGCCTTCAGAGAGCTAATACTGTGCTATCTGTGGTGTTAAACACTGCTGGCAACATCTACTACATTATCTACCCTCAGAGAGCTAATACTGTGCTATCTGTGGTGTTACACACTGCAGGCAAAATCTACTACATTATCTGCCCTCAGAGAGCTAATACTGTGCTATCTGTGGTGTTACACACTGCAGGCAACATCTACTACATTATCTGCCTTCAGGGAGCTAATACTGTGCTATCTGTGGTGTTACACACTGCAGGCAACATCTACTACATTATCTGCCTTCAGAGAGCTAATACTGTGCTATCTGTGGTGTTACACACTGCAGGCAACATCTACTACCTTATCTGCCCTCAGAGAGCTAATACTGTGCTATCTGTGGTGTTACACACTGCAGGCAGCATCTACTACATTATGTGCCCTCAGAGAGCTAATACTGTGCTATCTGTGGTGTTGCACACTGCAGGCAACATCTACTACATTATCTGCCCTCAGAGAGATAATACTGTGCTATCTGTGGTGTTACACACTGCAGGCAACATCTACTACATTATCTGCCTTCAGAGAGCTAATACTGTGCTATCTGTGGTGTTAAACACTGCTGGCAACATCTACTACATTATCTACCCTCAGAGAGCTAATACTGTGCTATCTGTGGTGTTACACACTGCAGTCAGCATCTACTACATTATCTGCCTTCAGAGAGCTAATACTGTGCTATCTGTGGTGTTACACACTGCAGGCAGCATCTACTACATTATGTGCCCTCAGAGAGCTAATACTGTGCTATCTGTGGTGTTACACACTGCAGGCAACATCTACTACATTATCTGCCCTGAGAGAGCTAATACTGTGCTATCTGTGGTGTAACACACTGCAGTCAGCATCTACTACATTATCTGCCTTCAGAGAGCTAATACTGTGCTATCTGTGGTGTTACACACTGCAGGCAGCATCTACTAGATTATGTGCCCTCAGAGAGCTAATACTGTGCTATCTGTGGTGTTACACACTGCAGGCAACATCTACTACATTATCTGCCCTCAGAGAGCTAATACTGTGCTATCTGTGGTGTTACACACTGCAGGCAACATCTACTACATTATCTGCCTTCAGAGAGCTAATACTGTGCTATCTGTGGTGTTACACACTGCAGGCAACATTTACTACATTATCTGCCTTCAGAGAGCTAATACTGTGCTATCTGTGGTGTTACACACTGCAGGCAACATCTACTACATTATCTGCCCTCAGAGAGCTAATACTGTGCTATCTGTGGTGTTACACACTACATTCAACATCTACTATATTATCTGCCCTCAGAGAGCTAATACTGTGTTATCTGTGGTGTTACACACTGCAGGCAACATCTACTACATTATCTGCCCTCAGAGAGCTAATACTATGTTATCTGTGGTGTTACACACTGCAGGCAACATCTAATACATTATCTGCCCTCAGAGAGCTAATACTGTGTTATCTGTGGTGTTACACACTGCAGGCAACATCTACTACATTATCTGCCTTCAGTGAGCTAATACTGTGCTATCTGTGGTGCTACACACTGCAGGCAACATCTACTACATTATCTACCCTCAGAGAGCTAATACTGTGCTATCTGTGGTGTTACACACTGCAGGCAACATCTACTACATTTTCTACCCTCAGATTGCTAATACTGTGCGATCTGTGGTGTTACGCACTACAGGCAACATCTACTACATTATCTGCCTTCAGAGAGCTAATACTGTGCTATCTGTGGTGTTAAACACTGCTGGCAACATCTACTACATTATCTACCCTCAGAGAGCTAATACTGTGCTATCTGTGGTGTTACACACTGCAGGCAAAATCTACTACATTATCTGCCCTCAGAGAGCTAATACTGTGCTATCTGTGGTGTTACTGCAGGCAACATCTACTACATTATCTGCCTTCAGGGAGCTAATACTGTGCTATCTGTGGTGTTACGCACTGCAGGCAACATCTACTACATTATCTGCCTTCAGAGAGCTAATACTGTGCTATCTGTGGTGTTAAACACTGCTGGCAACATCTACTACATTATCTACCCTCAGAGAGCTAATACTGTGCTATCTGTGGTGTTACACACTGCAGGCAAAATCTACTACATTATCTGCCTTCAGAGAGCTAATACTGTACTATCTGTGGTGTTGCACACTGCAGGCAACATCTACTACATTATCTACCCTCAGAGAGCTAATATTGTGCTATCTGTGGTGTTACACACTCCAGGCAACATCTACTACATTATCTACCCTCAGAGTGCTAATACTGTGCTATCTGTGGTGTTACACACTGCAGGCAACATCTACTACATTATCTGCCTTCAGAGAGCTAATACTGTGCTATCTGTGGTGTTACACACTGCAGGCAACATCTACTACATTATCTGCCTTCAGAGAGCTAATACTGTGTTATCTGTGGTGTTACACACGGCAGTCGACATCTACTACATTATCTACCCTCAGAGAGCTAATACTGTGCTATCTGTGGTGTTACACACTGCAGGCAACATCTACTACATTATCTGCCTTCCGAGAGCTAATACTGTGCTATCTGTGGTGTTACACACTGCAGGCAACATCTACTACCTTATCTGCCCTCAGAGAGCTAATACTGTGCTATCTGTGGTGTTACACACTGCAGGCAGCATCTACTACATTATGTGCCCTCAGAGAGCTAATACTGTGCTATCTGTGGTGTTACACACTGCAGGCAACATCTACTACATTATCTGCCCTCAGAGAGCTAATACTGTGCTATCTGTGGTGTTACACACTGCAGGCAACATCTACTACATTATCTGCCTTCAGAGAGCTAATACTGTGCTATCTGTGGTGTTACACACTGCAGGCAACATCTACTACATTATCTGCCCTCAGAGAGCTAATACTGTGCTATCTGTGGTGTTACACACTGCAGTCAGCATATACTACATTATCTGCCTTCAGAGAGCTAATACTGTGCTATCTGTGGTGTTACACACTGCAGGCAACATCTACTACATTATCTGCCTTCAGAGAGCTAATACTGTGTTATCTGTGGTGTTAAACACTGCAGGCAACATCTACTACATTATCTACCCTCAGAGAGATAATACTGTGCTATCTGTGGTGTTACACACTGCAGGCAACATCTACTACATTATCTGCCTTCAGAGAGCTAATACTGTGCTATCTGTGGTGTTACACACTGCAGGCAACATCTACTACATTATCTGCCTTCAGAGAGCTAATACTGTGCTTTCTGTGGTGTTGCACACTGCAGGCAACATCTACTACATTATCTACCCTCAGAGAGCTAATACTGTGCTATCTGTGGTGTTGCACACTGCAGGCAACATCTACTACATTATCTACCCTCAGAGTGCTAATACTGTGCTATCTGTGGTGTTACACACTGCAGGCAACATCTACTATATTATCTGCCTTCAGAGAGCTAAAACTGTGCTATCTGTGGTGTTACACACTGCAGGCAACATCTACTACATTATCTGCCCTCAGAGAGCTAATACTGTGCTATCTGTGGTGTTACACACTGCAGGCAACATCTACTACATTATCTGCCTTCAGAGAGCTAATACTGTGCTATCTGTGGTATTACACACTGCAGGCAACATCTACTACATTATCTGCCTTCAGAGAGCTAATACTGTGCTATCTGTGGTGTTACACACTGCAGTCAACATCTACTATATTATCTGCCCTCAGAGAGCTAATACTGTGTTATCTGTGGTGTTACACACTGCAGGCAACATCTACTACATTATCTGCCCTCAGAGAGCTAATACTGTGTTATGTGTGGTGTTACACACTGCAGGCAACATCTACTACATTATCTACCCTCAGAGAGCTAATACTGTGCTATCTGTGGTGTTACACACTGCAGGCAACATCTACTACATTATCTGCCTTCAGAGAGCTAATACTGTGCTATCTGTGGTGTTACACACTGCAGGCAACATCTACTACATTATCTGCCTTCAGAGAGCTAATACTGTGCTATATGTGGTGTTGCACACTGCAGGCAACATCTACTACATTATCTACCCTCCGAGAGCTAATACTGTGCTATCTGTGGTGTTGCACACTGCAGGCAACATCTACTACATTATCTACCCTCAGAGTGCTAATACTGTGCTATCTGTGGTGTTACACACTGCAGGCAACATCTACTATATTATCTGCCTTCAGAGAGCTAATACTGTGCTATCTGTGGTGTTACACACTGCAGGCAACATCTACTACATTATCTGCCCTCAAAGAGCTAATACTGTGCTATCTGTGGTGTTACACACTGCAGGCAACATCTACTACATTATCTGCCTTCAGAGAGCTAATACTGTGCTATCTGTGGTGTTACACACTGCAGGCAACATCTACTACATTATCTGCCCTCAGAGAGCTAATACTGTGCTATCTGTGGTGTTACACACTGCAGGCAACATCTACTACATTATCTGCCCTCAGAGAGCTAATACTATGCTATCTGTGGTGTTACACACTGCAGTCAGCATCTACTATATTATCTGCCCTCAGAGAGCTAATACTGTGTTATCTGTGGTGTTACATACTGCAGGCAACATCTACTACATTATCTGCCCTCAGAGAGCTAATACTGTGTTATCTGTGGTGTTACACACTGCAGGCAACATCCACTACATTATCTGCCCTCAGAGAGCTAATACTGTGTTATCTGTGGTGTTACACACTGCAGGCAACATCTACTACATTATCTACCCTCAGAGAGCTAATACTGTGTTATCTGTGGTGTTGCACACTGCAGGTAACATCTACTACATTATCTACCCTCAGAGAGCTAACACTGTGCTATCTGTGGTGTTACACACTGCAGGCAACATCTACTACATTATCTACCCTCAGAGTGCTAATACTGTGCTATCTGTGGTGTTACACACTGCAGGCAACATCTACTATATTATCTGCCTTCAGAGAGCTAATACTGTGCTATCTGTGGTGTTACACACTGCAGGCAACATCTACTACATTATCTTCCTTCAGAGAGCTAATACTGTGCTATCTGTGGTGTTACACACTGCAGGCAGCATCTACTACATTATCTGCCTTCAGAGAGCTAATACTGTGCTATCTGTGGTGTTACACACTGCAGGCAACATCTACTACATTATCTGCCTTCAGAGAGCTAATACTGTGCTATCTGTGGTGTTACACACTGCAGGCAGCATCTACTACATTTTCTGCCTTCAGAGAGCTAATACTGTGCTATCTGTTGTGTTACACACTGCAGGCAACATCTACTACATTATCTGCCCTCAGAGAGCTAATACTGTGCTATCTGTGGTGTTACACACTGCAGGCAACATCTACTACATTATCTGCCTTCAGAGAGCTAATACTGTGCTATCTGTGGTGTTACACACTGCAGGCAACATCTACTACATTATCTGCCTTCAGAGAGCTAATACTGTGTTATCTGTGGTGTTACACACTGCAGGCAACATCTACTACATTATCTGCCTTCAGAGAGCTAATACTGTGTTATCTGTGGTGTTACACACTGCAGGCAACATCTACTACATTATCTACCCTCAGAGAGCTAATACTGTGCTATCTGTGGTGTTACACACTGCAGGCAACATCTACTACATTATCTGCCTTCAGAGAGCTAATACTGTGCTACCTGTGGTGTTACACACTGCAGGCAACATCTACTACATTATCTGTCCTCAGAGAGCTAATACTGTGCTATCTGTGGTGTTACACACTGCAGGCAACATCTACTACGTTATCTGCCCTCAGAGAGCTAATTCTGTGTTATCTGTGGTGTTACACACTGCAGGCAACATCTACTACATTATCTGCCCTCAGAGAGCTAATACTGTGCTATCTGTGGTGTTACACACTGCAGGAACATCTACTACATTATCTGCCCTCAGAGAGCTAATACTGTGCTATCTGTGGTGTTACACACTGCAGGCAACATCTACTACATTATCTGCCTTCAGAGAGCTAATACTGTGTTATCTGTGGTGTTACACACTGCAGGCAACATCTACTACATTATCTGCCTTCAGAGAGCTAATACTGTGCTATCTGTGGTGTTACACACTGCAGGCAACATCTACTACATTATCTACCCTCAGAGAGCTAATACTGTGCTATCTGTGGTGTTACACACTGCAGGCAACATCTACTACATTATCTGCTTTCAGAGAGCTAATACTGTGTTATCTGTGGTGTTACACACTGCAGGCAACATCTACTAAATTATCTGCCTTCAGAGAGCTAATACTGTGTTATCTATGGTGCTACACACTGTAGGCAACATCTACAACATTATCTGCCCTCAGAGAGCTAATACTGTGCTATCTGTAATGTTACACACTGCAGGCAACATCTACTATATTATCTGCCTTCAGAGAGCTAATACTGTGTTATCTGTGGTGTTACACACTGCAGGCAACATCTACTATATTATCTGCCTTCAGAGAGCTAATACTGTGTTTTCTGTAGTGTTACACACTGCAGGCAACATCTACTACATTATCTGCCTTCAGAGAGCCAATACTGTGCTATCTGTGGTGTTACACACTGCAGGCAACATCTACTCCATTATCTGCCTTCAGAGAGCTAATACTGTGTTATCTGTGGTGTTACACACTGCAGGCAACATCTACTACATTATCTGCCTTCAGAGAGCTAATACTGTGTTATCTGTGGTGTTACTCACTGCAGGCAACATCTTGTACATTATCTACCCTCAGAGAGCTAATACTGTGCTATCTGTGGTGTTACACACTGCAGGCAACATCTACTCCATTATCTGCCTTCAGAGAGCTAATACTGTGTTATCTGTGGTGTTACACACTGCAGGCAACATCTACTACATTATCTGACCTCAGAGAGCTAATACTGTGCTATCTGTGGTGTTACACACTGCAGGCAACATCTACTACATTATCTGCCTTCAGAGAGCTAATACTGTGCTATATGTGGTGTTACACACTGCAGGCAACATCTACTACATTATCTGCCCTCAAAGAGCTAATACTGTGCTATCTGTGGTGTTACACACTGCAGGCAACATCTACTACATTATCTGCCTTCAGAGAGCTAATACTGTGCTATCTGTGGTGTTACACACTGCAGGCAAAATCTACTACATTATCTGCCCTCAGAGAGCTAATACTGTGCTATCTGTGGTGTTACACACTGCAGGCAGCATCTACTACATTATCTGCCCTCAGAGAGCTAATACTGTGCTATCTGTGGTGTTACACACTGCAGGCAACATCTACTACATTATCTGCCCTCAGAGAGCTAATACTGTGCTATCTGTGGTGTTGCACACTGCAGGCAACATCTACTACATTATCTGCCTTCAGGGAGCTAATACTGTGCTATCTGTGGTGTTACGCACTGCAGGCAACATCTACTACATTATCTGCCTTCAGAGAGCTAATACTGTGCTATCTGTGGTGTTAAACACTGCTGGCAACATCTACTACATTATCTACCCTCAGACAGCTAATACTGTGCTATCTGTGGTGTTACACACTGCAGGCAAAATCTACTACATTATCTGCCTTCAGATAGCTAATACTGTGCTATCTGTGGTGTTGCACACTGCAGGCAACATCTACTACATTATCTACCCTCAGAGAGCTAATATTGTGCTATCTGTGGTGTTACACACTCCAGGCAACATCTACTACATTATCTACCCTCAGAGTGCTAATACTGTGCTATCTGTGGTGTTACACACTGCAGGCAACATCTACTACATTATCTGCCTTCAGAGAGCTAATACTGTGCTATCTGTGGTGTTACACACTGCAGGCAACATCTACTACATTATCTGCCTTCAGAGAGCTAATACTGTGTTATCTGTGGTGTTACACACGGCAGTCGACATCTACTACATTATCTACCCTCAGAGAGCTAATACTGTGCTATCTGTGGTGTTACACACTGCAGGCAACATCTACTACATTATCTGCCTTCAGAGAGCTAATACTGTGCTATCTGTGGTGTTACACACTGCAGGCAACATCTACTACCTTATCTGCCCTCAGAGAGCTAATACTGTGCTATCTGTGGTGTTACACACTGCAGGCAGCATCTACTACATTATGTGCCCTCAGAGAGCTAATACTGTGCTATCTGTGGTGTTACACACTGCAGGCAACATCTACTACATTATCTGCCCTCAGAGAGCTAATACTGTGCTATCTGTGGTGTTACACACTGCAGGCAACATCTACTACATTATCTGCCTTCAGAGAGCTAATACTGTGCTATCTGTGGTGTTACACACTGCAGGCAACATCTACTACATTATCTGCCCTCAGAGAGCTAATACTGTGCTATCTGTGGTGTTACACACTGCAGTCAGCATCTACTACATTATCTGCCTTCAGAGAGCTAATACTGTGCTATCTGTGGTGTTACACACTGCAGGCAACATCTACTACATTATCTGCCTTCAGAGAGCTAATACTGTGTTATCTGTGGTGTTAAACACTGCAGGCAACATCTACTACATTATCTACCCTCAGAGAGATAATACTGTGCTATCTGTGGTGTTACACACTGCAGGCAACATCTACTACATTATCTGCCTTCAGAGAGCTAATACTGTGCTATCTGTGGTGTTACACACTGCAGGCAACATCTACTACATTATCTGCCTTCAGAGAGCTAATACTGTGCTTTCTGTGGTGTTGCACACTGCAGGCAACATCTACTACATTATCTACCCTCAGAGAGCTAATACTGTGCTATCTGTGGTGTTGCACACTGCAGGCAACATCTACTACATTATCTACCCTCAGAGTGCTAATACTGTGCTATCTGTGGTGTTACACACTGCAGGCAACATCTACTATATTATCTGCCTTCAGAGAGCTAAAACTGTGCTATCTGTGGTGTTACACACTGCAGGCAACATCTACTACATTATCTGCCCTCAGAGAGCTAATACTGTGCTATCTGTGGTGTTACACACTGCAGGCAACATCTACTACATTATCTGCCTTCAGAGAGCTAATACTGTGCTATCTGTGGTATTACACACTGCAGGCAACATCTACTACATTATCTGCCTTCAGAGAGCTAATACTGTGCTATCTGTGGTGTTACACACTGCAGTCAACATCTACTATATTATCTGCCCTCAGAGAGCTAATACTGTGTTATCTGTGGTGTTACACACTGCAGGCAACATCTACTACATTATCTGCCCTCAGAGAGCTAATACTGTGTTATCTGTGGTGTTACACACTGCAGGCAACATCTACTACATTATCTACCCTCAGAGAGCTAATACTGTGCTATCTGTGGTGTTACACACTGGAGGCAACATCTACTACATTATCTGCCTTCAGAGAGCTAATACTGTGCTATCTGTGGTGTTACACACTGCAGGCAACATCTACTACATTATCTGCCTTCAGAGAGCTAATACTGTGCTATATGTGGTGTTGCACACTGCAGGCAACATCTACTACATTATCTACCCTCCGAGAGCTAATACTGTGCTATCTGTGGTGTTGCACACTGCAGGCAACATCTACTACATTATCTGCCCTCAGAGTGCTAATACTGTGCTATCTGTGGTGTTACACACTGCAGGCAACATCTACTATATTATCTGCCTTCAGAGAGCTAATACTGTGCTATCTGTGGTGTTACACACTGCAGGCAACATCTACTACATTATCTGCCCTCAAAGAGCTAATACTGTGCTATCTGTGGTGTTACACACTGCAGGCAACATCTACTACATTATCTGCCTTCAGAGAGCTAATACTGTGCTATCTGTGGTGTTACACACTGCAGGCAAAATCTACTACATTATCTGCCCTCAGAGAGCTAATACTGTGCTATCTGTGGTGTTACACACTGCAGGCAGCATCTACTACATTATCTGCCCTCAGAGAGCTAATACTGTGCTATCTGTGGTGTTACACACTGCAGGCAACATCTACTACATTATCTGCCCTCAGAGAGCTAATACTGTGCTATCTGTGGTGTTACACACTGCAGGCAACATCTACTACATTATCTGCCCTCAGAGAGCTAATACTATGCTATCTGTGGTGTTACACACTGCAGTCAGCATCTACTATATTATCTGCCCTCAGAGAGCTAGTACTGTGTTATCTGTGGTGTTACATACTGCAGGCAACATCTACTACATTATCTGCCCTCAGAGAGCTAATACTGTGTTATCTGTGGTGTTACACACTGCAGGCAACATCCACTACATTATCTGCCCTCAGAGAGCTAATACTGTGTTATCTGTGGTGTTACACACTGCAGGTAACATCTACTACATTATCTACCCTCAGAGAGCTAACACTGTGCTATCTGTGGTGTTACACACTGCAGGCAACATCTACTACATTATCTACCCTCAGAGTGCTAATACTGTGTTATCTGTGGTGTTACATACTGCAGGCAACATCTACTACATTATCTGCCCTCAGAGAGCTAATACTGTGTTATCTGTGGTGTTACACACTGCAGGTAACATCTACTACATTATCTACCCTCAGAGAGCTAACACTGTGCTATCTGTGGTGTTACACACTGCAGGTAACATCTACTACATTATCTACCCTCAGAGAGCTAACACTGTGCTATCTGTGGTGTTACACACTGCAGGCAACATCTACTATATTATCTGCCCTCAGAGAGCTAATACTGTGTTATCTGTGGTGTTACATACTGCAGGCAACATCTACTACATTATCTACCCTCAGAGAGCTAATACTGTGTTATCTGTGGTGTTGCACACTGCAGGTAACATCTACTACATTATCTACCCTCAGAGAGCTAACACTGTGCTATCTGTGGTGTTACACACTGCAGGCAACATCTACTACATTATCTACCCTCAGAGTGCTAATACTGTGCTATCTGTGGTGTTACACACTGCAGGCAACATCTTCTATATTATCTGCCTTCAGAGAGCTAATACTGTGCTATCTGTGGTGTTACACACTGCAGGCAACATCTACTACATTATCTTCCTTCAGAGAGCTAATACTGTGCTATCTGTGGTGTTACACACTGCAGGCAGCATCTACTACATTATCTGCCTTCAGAGAGCTAATACTGTGCTATCTGTGGTGTTACACACTGCAGGCAACATCTACTACATTATCTGCCTTCAGAGAGCTAATACTGTGCTATCTGTGGTGTTACACACTGCAGGCAGCATCTACTACATTTTCTGCCTTCAGAGAGCTAATACTGTGCTATCTGTGGTGTTACACACTGCAGGCAACATCTACTACATTATCTGCCCTCAGAGAGCTAATACTGTGCTATCTGTGGTGTTACACACTGCAGGCAACATCTACTACATTATCTGCCTTCAGAGAGCTAATACTGTGCTATCTGTGGTGTTACACACTGCAGGCAACATCTACTACATTATCTGCCTTCAGAGAGCTAATACTGTGTTATCTGTGGTGTTACACACTGCAGGCAACATCTACTACATTATCTGCCTTCAGAGAGCTAATACTGTGTTATCTGTGGTGTTACACACTGCAGGCAACATCTACTACATTATCTACCCTCAGAGAGCTAATACTGTGCTATCTGTGGTGTTACACACTGCAGGCAACATCTACTACATTATCTGCCTTCAGAGAGCTAATACTGTGCTACCTGTGGTGTTACACACTGCAGGCAACATCTACTACATTATCTGTCCTCAGAGAGCTAATACTGTGCTATCTGTGGTGTTACACACTGCAGGCAACATCTACTACGTTATCTGCCCTCAGAGAGCTAATACTGTGTTATCTGTGGTGTTACACACTGCAGGCAACATCTACTACATTATCTGCCCTCAGAGAGCTAATACTGTGCTATCTGTGGTGTTACACACTGCAGGAACATCTACTACATTATCTGCCCTCAGAGAGCTAATACTGTGCTATCTGTGGTGTTACACACTGCAGGCAACATCTACTACATTATCTGCCTTCAGAGAGCTAATACTGTGTTATCTGTGGTGTTACACACTGCAGGCAACATCTACTACATTATCTGCCTTCAGAGAGCTAATAATGTTCTTTCTGTGGTGTTACACACTGCAGGCAACATCTACTACATTATCTATCTCAGAGAGCTAATACTGTGCTATCTGTGGTGTTACACACTGCAGGCAACATCTACTACATTATCTGCCTTCAGAGAGCTAATACTGTGTTATCTGTGGTGTTACACACTGCAGGCAACATCTACTAAATTATCTGCCTTCAGAGAGCTAATACTGTGTTATCTGTGGTGCTACACACTGTAGGCAACATCTACAACATTATCTGCCCTCAGAGAGCTATTACTGTGCTATCTGTAATGTTACACACTGCAGGCAACATCTACTATATTATCTGCCTTCAGAGAGCTAATACTGTGTTATCTGTAGTGTTACACACTGCAGGCAACATCTACTATATTATCTGCCTTCAGAGAGCTAATACTGTGTTTTCTGTAGTGTTACACACTGCAGGCAACATCTACTACATTATCTGCCTTCAGAGAGCCAATACTGTGCTATCTGTGGTGTTACACACTGCAGGCAACATCTACTCCATTATCTGCCTTCAGAGAGCTAATACTGTGTTATCTGTGGTGTTACACACTGCAGGCAACATGTACTACATTATCTGCCTTCAGAGAGCTAATACTGTGTTATCTGTGGTGTTACTCACTGCAGGCAACATCTTCTACATTATCTACCCTCAGAGAGCTAATACTGTGCTATCTGTGGTGTTACACACTGCAGGCAACATCTACTCCATTATCTGCCTTCAGAGAGCTAATACTGTGTTATCTGTGGTGTTACACACTGCAGGCAACATCTACTACATTATCTGACCTCAGAGAGCTAATACTGTGCTATCTGTGGTGTTACACACTGCAGGCAACATCTACTACATTATCTGCCTTCAGAGAGCTAATACTGTGCTATATGTGGTGTTGCACACTGCAGGCAACATCTACTACATTATCTACCCTCCGAGAGCTAATACTGTGCTATCTGTGGTGTTGCACACTGCAGGCAACATCTACTACATTATCTACCCTCAGAGTGCTAATACTGTGCTATCTGTGGTGTTACACACTGCAGGCAACATCTACTATATTATCTGCCTTCAGAGAGCTAATACTGTGCTATCTGTGGTGTTACACACTGCAGGCAACATCTACTACATTATCTGCCCTCAAAGAGCTAATACTGTGCTATCTGTGGTGTTACACACTGCAGGCAACATCTACTACATTATCTGCCTTCAGAGAGCTAATACTGTGCTATCTGTGGTGTTACACACTGCAGGCAGCATCTACTACATTATCTGCCCTCAGAGAGCTAATACTGTGCTATCTGTGGTGTTACACACTGCAGGCAACATCTACTACATTATCTGCCCTCAGAGAGCTAATACTGTGCTATCTGTGGTGTTACACACTGCAGGCAACATCTACTACATTATCTGCCCTCAGAGAGCTAATACTATGCTATCTGTGGTGTTACACACTGCAGTCAGCATCTACTATATTATCTGCCCTCAGAGAGCTAATACTGTGTTATCTGTGGTGTTACATACTGCAGGCAACATCTACTACATTATCTGCCCTCAGAGAGCTAATACTGTGTTATCTGTGGTGTTACACACTGCAGGCAACATCCACTACATTATCTGCCCTCAGAGAGCTAATACTGTGTTATCTGTGGTGTTACACACTGCAGGCAACATCTACTACATTATCTACCCTCAGAGAGCTAATACTGTGTTATCTGTGGTGTTGCACACTGCAGGTAACATCTACTACATTATCTACCCTCAGAGAGCTAACACTGTGCTATCTGTGGTGTTACACACTGCAGGCAACATCTACTACATTATCTGCCTTCAGAGAGCTAATACTGTGTTATCTGTGGTGTTACACACTGCAGGCAACATCTACTACATTATCTGCCTTCAGAGAGCTAATAATGTGTTATCTGTGGTGTTACACACTGCAGGCAACATCTACTACATTATCTACCCTCAGAGAGCTAATACTGTGCTATCTGTGGTGTTACACACTGCAGGCAACATCTACTACATTATCTGCCTTCAGAGACCTAATACTGTGCTACCTGTGGTGTTACACACTGCAGGCAACATCTACTACATTATCTGTCCTCAGAGAGCTAATACTGTGCTATCTGTGGTGTTACACACTGCAGGCAACATCTACTACGTTATCTGCCCTCAGAGAGCTAATACTGTGTTATCTGTGGTGTTACACACTGCAGGCAACATCTACTACATTATCTGCCCTCAGAGAGCTAATACTATGCTATCTGTGGTGTTACACACTGCAGTCAGCATCTACTATATTATCTGCCCTCAGAGAGCTAATACTGTGTTATCTGTGGTGTTACATACTGCAGGCAACATCTACTACATTATCTGCCCTCAGAGAGCTAATACTGTGTTATCTGTGGTGTTACACACTGCAGGCAACATCCACTACATTATCTGCCCTCAGAGAGCTAATACTGTGTTATCTGTGGTGTTACACACTGCAGGCAACATCTACTACATTATCTACCCTCAGAGAGCTAATACTGTGTTATCTGTGGTGTTGCACACTGCAGGTAACATCTACTACATTATCTACCCTCAGAGAGCTAACACTGTGCTATCTGTGGTGTTACACACTACAGGCAACATCTACTACATTATCTACCCTCAGAGTGCTAATACTGTGCTATCTGTGGTGTTACACACTGCAGGCAACATCTACTATATTATCTGCCTTCAGAGAGCTAATACTGTGCTATCTGTGGTGTTACACACTGCAGGCAACATCTACTACATTATCTTCCTTCAGAGAGCTAATACTGTGCTATCTGTGGTGTTGCACACTGCAGGCAACATCTACTACATTATCTACCCTCAGAGTGCTAATACTGTGCTATCTGTGGTGTTACACACTGCAGGCAACATCTAGTATATTATCTGCCTTCAGAGAGCTAATACTGTGCTATCTGTGGTGTTACACACTGCAGGCAACATCTACTACATTATCTGCCCTCAGAGAGCTAATACTGTGCTATCTGTGGTGTTACACACTGCAGGCAACATCTACTACATTATCTGCCTTCAGAGAGCTAATACTGTGCTATCTGTGGTGTTACACACTGCAGGCAACATCTACTACATTATCTGCCTTCAGAGAGCTAATACTGTGCTATCTGTGGTGTTGCACACTGCAGGCAACATCTACTACATTATCTGCCTTCAGAGAGCTAATACTGTGCTATCTGTGGTGTTAAGCACTGCAGGCAACATCTACTATATTATCTGCCCTCAGAGAGCTAATACTGTGTTATCTGTGGTGTTACACACTGCAGGCAACATCTACTACATTATCTGCCCTCAGAGAGCTAATACTGTGTTATCTGTGGTGTTACACACTGCAGGCAACATCTACTACATTATCTACCCTCAGAGAGCTAATACTGTGCTATCTGTGGTGTTACACACTGCAGGCAACATCTACTACATTATCTACCCTCAGAGTGCTAATACTGTGCTATCTGTGGTGTTACACACTGCAGGCAACATCTACTACATTATCTGCCTTCAGAGAGCTAATACTGTGCTATCTGTGGTGTTACGCACTGCAGGCAACATCTACTACATTATCTGCCTTCAGAGAGCTAATACTGTGCTATCTGTGGTGTGAAACACTGCAGGCAACATCTACTACATTATCTACCCTCAGAGAGCTAATACTGTGCTATCTGTGGTGTTACACACTGCAGGCAACATCTACTACATTATCTGCCTTCAGAGAGCTAATACTGTGCTATCTGTGGTGTTACACACTGCAGGCAACATCTACTACATTATCTGCCTTCAGAGAGCTAATACTGTGCTATCTGTGGTGTTACACACTGCAGGCAACATCTACTACATTATCTGCCTTCAGAGAGCTAATACTGTGCTATCTGTGGTGTTGCACACTGCAGGCAACATCTACTACATTATCTACCCTCAGAGAGCTAATACTGTGCTATCTGTGGTGTTGCACACTGCAGGCAACATCTACTACATTATCTACCCTCAGAGTGCTAATACTGTGCTATCTGTGGTGTTACACACTGCATGCAACATCTACTATATTATCTGCCTTCAGAGAGCTAATACTGTGCTATCTGTGGTGTTACACACTGCAGGCAACATCTACATTATCTGCCCTCAGAGAGCTAATACTGTGCTATCTGTGGTGATACACACTGCAGGCAACATCTACTACATTATCTGCCTTCAGAGAGCTAATACTGTGCTATCTGTGGTATTACACACTGCAGGCAACATCTACTACATTATCTGCCTTCAGAGAGCTAATACTGTGCTATCTGTGGTGTTACACACTACATTCAACATCTACTATATTATCTGCCCTCAGAGAGCTAATACTGTGTTATCTGTGGTGTTACACACTGCAGGCAACATCTACTACATTATCTGCCCTCAGAGAGCTAATACTATGTTATCTGTGGTGTTACACACTGCAGGCAACATCTAATACATTATCTGCCCTCAGAGAGCTAATACTGTGTTATCTGTGGTGTTACACACTGCAGGCAACATCTATTACATTATCTGCCTTCAGTGAGCTAATACTGTGCTATCTGTGGTGCTACACACTGCAGGCAACATCTACTACATTATCTACCCTCAGAGAGCTAATACTGTGCTATCTGTGTTGTTACACACTGCAGGCAACATCTACTATATTATCTGCCTTCAGAGAGCTAATACTGTGCTATCTGTGGTGTTACACACTGCAGGCAACATCTACATTATCTGCCCTCAGAGAGCTAATACTGTGCTATCTGTGGTGATACACACTGCAGGCAACATCTACTACATTATCTGCTTTCAGAGAGCTAATACTGTGCTATCTGTGGTATTACACACTGCAGGCAACATCTACTACATTATCTGCCTTCAGAGAGCTAATACTGTGCTATCTGTGGTGTTACACACTACATTCAACATCTACTATATTATCTGCCCTCAGAGAGCTAATACTGTGTTATCTGTGGTGTTACACACTGCAGGCAACATCTACTACATTATCTGCCCTCAGAGAGCTAATACTATGTTATCTGTGGTGTTACACACTGCAGGCAACATCTAATACATTATCTGCCCTCAGAGAGCTAATACTGTGTTATCTGTGGTGTTACACACTGCAGGCAACATCTATTACATTATCTGCCTTCAGTGAGCTAATACTGTGCTATCTGTGGTGCTACACACTGCAGGCAACATCTACTACATTATCTACCCTCAGAGAGCTAATACTGTGCTATCTGTGGTGTTACACACTGCAGGCAACATCTACTACATTTTCTACCCCCAGATTGCTAATACTGTGCTATCTGTGGTGTTACGCACTACAGGCAACATCTACTACATTATCTGCCTTCAGAGAGCTAATACTGTGCTATCTGTGGTGTTAAACACTGCTGGCAACATCTACTACATTATCTACCCTCAGAGAGCTAATACTGTGCTATCTGTGCTGTTACACACTGCAGGCAAAATCTACTACATTATCTGCCCTCAGAGAGCTAATACTGTGCTATCTGTGGTGTTACACACTGCAGGCAACATCTACTACATTATCTGCCTTCAGGGAGCTAATACTGTGCTATCTGTGGAGTTACGCACTGCAGGCAACATCTACTACATTATCTGCCTTCAGAGAGCTAATACTGTGCTATCTGTGGTGTTAAACACTGCTGGCAACATCTACTGCATTATCTACCCTCAGAGAGCTAATACTGTGCTATCTGTGGTGTTACACACTGCAGGCAAAATCTACTACATTATCTGCCTTCAGAGAGCTAATACTGTGCTATCTGTGGTGTTACACACTGCAGGCAACATCTACTACATTATCTGCCTTCAGAGAGCTAATACTGTGCTATCTGTGGTGTTGCACACTGCAGGCAACATCTACTACATTATCTACCCTCAGAGAGCTAATATTGTGCTATCTGTGGTGTTACACACTCCAGGCAACATCTACTACATTATCTACCCTCAGAGTGCTAATACTGTGCTATCTGTGGTGTTACACACTGCAGGCAACATCTACTACATTATCTGCCTTCAGAGAGCTAATACTGTGTTATCTGTGGTGTTACACACGGCAGTCGACATCTACTACATTATCTACCCTCAGAGAGCTAATACTGTGCTATCTGTGGTGTTACACACTGCAGGCAACATCTACTACATTATCTGCCTTCAGAGAGCTAATACTGTGCTATCTGTGGTGTTACACACTGCAGGCAACATCTACTACATTATCTGCGTTCAGAGAGCTAATACTGTGCTATCTGTGGTGTTACACACTGCAGGCAACATCTACTACATTATCTGCCTTCAGAGAGCTAATAAGGTGCTATCTGTGGTGTTACACACTGCAGGCAACATCTACTACATTATCTGCGTTTAGAGAGCTAATACTGTGCTATCTGTGGTGTTACACACTGCAGGCAACATCTACTACATTATCTGCCTTCAGAGAGCTAGTACTGTGCTATCTGTGGTGTTACACACTGCAGGCAACATCTACTACATTATCTGCCTTCAGAGAGCTAATACTGTGCTATCTGTGGTGTTACACACTGCAGGCAACATCTACTACATTATCTGCGTTCAGAGAGCTAATACTGTGCTATCTGCGGTATTACACACTGCAGGCAACATCTACTGCATTATCTACCTTCAGAGAGCTAATACTGTGCTATCTGCAGTGTTACACACTGCAGGTAATATCTACTACATTATCTGCCTTCTGAGAGCTAATACTTTGTTATCTGTGGTGTTACACACTGCAGGCAACATCTACTACATTATCTACCCTCAGAGAGCTAATACTGTGCTATCTGTGGTGTTACACACTGCAGGCAACATCTACTACATTATCTGCCTTCAGAGAGCTAATACTGTGCTATCTGTGGTGTTACACACTGCAGGCAACATCTACTACATTATCTGCCTTCAGAGAGCTAATACTGTGCTATCTGTGGTGTTGCACACTGCAGGCAACATCTACTATATTATCTACCCTCCGAGAGCTAATACTGTGCTATCTGTGGTGTTGCACACTGCAGGCAACATCTACTACATTATCTACCCTCAGAGTGCTAATACTGTGCTATCTGTGGTGTTACACACTGCAGGCAACATCTAGTATATTATCTGCCTTCAGAGAGCTAATACTGTGCTATCTGTGGTGTTACACACTGCAGGCAACATCTACTACATTATCTGCCCTCAGAGAGCTAATACTGTGCTATCTGTGGTGTTACACACTGCAGGCAACATCTACTACATTATCTGCCTTCAGAGAGCTAATACTGTGCTATCTGTGGTGTTACACACTGCAGGCAACATCTACTACATTATCTGCCTTCAGAGAGCTAATACTGTGCTATCTGTGGTGTTGCACACTGCAGGCAACATCTACTACATTATCTGCCTTCAGAGAGCTAATACTGTGCTATCTGTGGTGTTACGCACTGCAGGCAACATCTACTATATTATCTGCCCTCAGAGAGCTAATACTGTGTTATCTGTGGTGTTACACACTGCAGGCAACATCTACTACATTATCTGCCCTCAGAGAGCTAATACTGTGTTATCTGTGGTGTTACACACTGCAGGCAACATCTACTACATTATCTACCCTCAGAGAGCTAATACTGTGCTATCTGTGGTGTTACACACTGCAGGCAACATCTACTACATTATCTACCCTCAGAGTGCTAATACTGTGCTATCTGTGGTGTTACACACTGCAGGCAACATCTACTACATTATCTGCCTTCAGAGAGCTAATACTGTGCTATCTGTGGTGTTACGCACTGCAGGCAACATCTACTACATTATCTGCCTTCAGAGAGCTAATACTGTGCTATCTGTGGTGTGAAACACTGCAGGCAACATCTACTACATTATCTACCCTCAGAGAGCTAATACTGTGCTATCTGTGGTGTTACACACTGCAGGCAACATCTACTACATTATCTGCCTTCAGAGAGCTAATACTGTGCTATCTGTGGTGTTACACACTGCAGGCAACATCTACTACATTATCTGCCTTCAGAGAGCTAATACTGTGCTATCTGTGGTGTTACACACTGCAGGCAACATCTACTACATTATCTGCCTTCAGAGAGCTAATACTGTGCTATCTGTGGTGTTGCACACTGCAGGCAACATCTACTACATTATCTACCCTCAGAGAGCTAATACTGTGCTATCTGTGGTGTTGCACACTGCAGGCAACATCTACTACATTATCTACCCTCAGAGTGCTAATACTGTGCTATCTGTGGTGTTACACACTGCAGGCAACATCTACTATATTATCTGCCTTCAGAGAGCTAATACTGTGCTATCTGTGGTGTTACACACTGCAGGCAACATCTACTACATTATCTGCCCTCAGACAGCTAATACTGTGCTATCTGTGGTGATACACACTGCAGGCAACATCTACTACATTATCTGCCTTCAGAGAGCTAATACTGTGCTATCTGTGGTATTACACACTGCAGGCAACATCTACTACATTATCTGCCTTCAGAGAGCTAATACTGTGCTATCTGTGGTGTTACACACTACATTCAACATCTACTATATTATCTGCCCTCAGAGAGCTAATACTGTGTTATCTGTGGTGTTACACACTGCAGGCAACATCTACTACATTATCTGCCCTCAGAGAGCTAATACTATGTTATCTGTGGTGTTACACACTGCAGGCAACATCTACTACATTATCTGCCCTCAGAGAGCTAATACTGTGTTATCTGTGGTGTTACACACTGCAGGCAACATCTATTACATTATCTGCCTTCAGTGAGCTAATACTGTGCTATCTGTGGTGCTACACACTGCAGGCAACATCTACTACATTATCTACCCTCAGAGAGCTAATACTGTGCTATCTGTGGTGTTACACACTGCAGGCAACATCTACTACATTTTCTACCCCCAGATTGCTAATACTGTGCTATCTGTGGTGTTACGCACTACAGGCAACATCTACTACATTATCTGCCTTCAGAGAGCTAATACTGTGCTATCTGTGGTGTTAAACACTGCTGGCAACATCTACTACATTATCTACCCTCAGAGAGCTAATACTGTGCTATCTGTGCTGTTACACACTGCAGGCAAAATCTACTACATTATCTGCCCTCAGAGAGCTAATACTGTGCTATCTGTGGTGTTACACACTGCAGGCAACATCTACTACATTATCTGCCTTCAGGGAGCTAATACTGTGCTATCTGTGGAGTTACGCACTGCAGGCAACATCTACTACATTATCTGCCTTCAGAGAGCTAATACTGTGCTATCTGTGGTGTTAAACACTGCTGGCAACATCTACTGCATTATCTACCCTCAGAGAGCTAATACTGTGCTATCTGTGGTGTTACACACTGCAGGCAAAATCTACTACATTATCTGCCTTCAGAGAGCTAATACTGTGCTATCTGTGGTGTTACACACTGCAGGCAACATCTACTACATTATCTGCCTTCAGAGAGCTAATACTGTGCTATCTGTGGTGTTGCACACTGCAGGCAACGTCTACTACATTATCTACCCTCAGAGAGCTAATATTGTGCTATCTGTGGTTTTACACACTCCAGGCAACATCTACTACATTATCTACCCTCAGAGTGCTAATACTGTGCTATCTGTGGTGTTACACACTGCAGGCAACATCTACTACATTATCTGCCTTCAGAGAGCTAATACTGTGTTATCTGTGGTGTTACACACGGCAGTCGACATCTACTACATTATCTACCCTCAGAGAGCTAATACTGTGCTATCTGTGGTGTTACACACTGCAGGCAACATCTACTACATTATCTGCCTTCAGAGAGCTAATACTGTGCTATCTGTGGTGTTACACACTGCATGCAACATCTACTACATTATCTGCCTTCAGAGAGCTAATACTTTGTTATCTGTGGTGTTACACACTGCAGGCAACATCTACTACATTATCTACCCTCAGAGAGCTAATACTGTGCTATCTGTGGTGTTACACACTGCAGGCAACATCTACTACATTATCTGCCTTCAGAGAGCTAATACTGTGCTATCTGTGGTGTTACACACTGCAGGCAACATCTACTACATTATCTGCCTTCAGAGAGCTAATACTGTGCTATCTGTGATGTTGCACACTGCAGGCAACATCTACTATATTATCTACCCTCCGAGAGCTAATACTGTGCTATCTGTGGTGTTGCACACTGCAGGCAACATCTACTACATTATCTACCCTCAGAGTGCTAATACTGTGCTATCTGTGGTGTTACACACTGCAGGCAACATCTAGTATATTATCTGCCTTCAGAGAGCTAATACTGTGCTATCTGTGGTGTTACACACTGCAGGCAACATCTACTACATTATCTGCCCTCAGAGAGCTAATACTGTGCTATCTGTGGTGTTACACACTGCAGGCAACATCTACTACATTATCTGCCTTCAGAGAGCTAATACTGTGCTATCTGTGGTGTTACACACTGCAGGCAACATCTACTACATTATCTGCCTTCAGAGAGCTAATACTGTGCTATCTGTGGTGTTGCACACTGCAGGCAACATCTACTACATTATCTGCCTTCATAGAGCTAATACTGTGCTATCTGTGGTGTTACGCACTGCAGGCAACATCTACTATATTATCTGCCCTCAGAGAGCTAATACTGTGTTATCTGTGGTGTTACACACTGCAGGCAACATCTACTACATTATCTGCCCTCAGAGAGCTAATACTGTTTTATCTGTGGTGTTACACACTGCAGGCAACATCTACTACATTATCTACCCTCAGAGAGCTAATACTGTGCTATCTGTGGTGTTACACACTGCAGGCAACATCTACTACATTATCTGCCCTCAGAGAGCTAATACTGTGCTATCTGTGGTGTTACACACTGCAGGCAACATCTACTACATTATCTGCCTTCAGGGAGCTAATACTGTGCTATCTGTGGAGTTACGCACTGCAGGCAACATCTACTACATTATCTGCCTTCAGAGAGCTAATACTGTGCTATCTGTGGTGTTAAACACTGCTGGCAACATCTACTGCATTATCTACCCTCAGAGAGCTAATACTGTGCTATCTGTGGTGTTACACACTGCAGGCAAAATCTACTACATTATCTGCCTTCAGAGAGCTAATACTGTGCTATCTGTGGTGTTACACACTGCAGGCAACATCTACTACATTATCTGCCTTCAGAGAGCTAATACTGTGCTATCTGTGGTGTTGCACACTGCAGGCAACATCTACTACATTATCTACCCTCAGAGAGCTAATATTGTGCTATCTGTGGTGTTACACACTCCAGGCAACATCTACTACATTATCTACCCTCAGAGTGCTAATACTGTGCTATCTGTGGTGTTACACACTGCAGGCAACATCTACTACATTATCTGCCTTCAGAGAGCTAATACTGTGTTATCTGTGGTGTTACACACGGCAGTCGACATCTACTACATTATCTACCCTCAGAGAGCTAATACTGTGCTATCTGTGGTGTTACACACTGCAGGCAACATCTACTACATTATCTGCCTTCAGAGAGCTAATACTGTGCTATCTGTGGTGTTACACACTGCAGGCAACATCTACTACATTATCTGCGTTCAGAGAGCTAATACTGTGCTATCTGTGGTGTTACACACTGCAGGCAACATCTACTACATTATCTGCCTTCAGAGAGCTAATAAGGTGCTATCTGTGGTGTTACACACTGCAGGCAACATCTACTACATTATCTGCGTTCAGAGAGCTAATACTGTGCTATCTGTGGTGTTACACACTGCAGGCAACATCTACTACATTATCTGCCTTCAGAGAGCTAGTACTGTGCTATCTGTGGTGTTACACACTGCAGGCAACATCTACTACATTATCTGCCTTCAGAGAGCTAATACTGTGCTATCTGTGGTGTTACACACTGCAGGCAACATCTACTACATTATCTGCGTTCAGAGAGCTAATACTGTGCTATCTGCGGTGTTACACACTGCAGGCAACATCTACTGCATTATCTACCTTCAGAGAGCTAATACTGTGCTATCTGCGGTGTTACACACTGCAGGTAATATCTACTACATTATCTGCCTTCTGAGAGCTAATACTTTGTTATCTGTGGTGTTACACACTGCAGGCAACATCTACTACATTATCTACCCTCAGAGAGCTAATACTGTGCTATCTGTGGTGTTACACACTGCAGGCAACATCTACTACATTATCTGCCTTCAGAGAGCTAATACTGTGCTATCTGTGGTGTTACACACTGCAGGCAACATCTACTACATTATCTGCCTTCAGAGAGCTAATACTGTGCTATCTGTGGTGTTGCACACTGCAGGCAACATCTACTATATTATCTACCCTCCGAGAGCTAATACTGTGCTATCTGTGGTGTTGCACACTGCAGGCAACATCTACTACATTATCTACCCTCAGAGTGCTAATACTGTGCTATCTGTGGTGTTACACACTGCAGGCAACATCTAGTATATTATCTGCCTTCAGAGAGCTAATACTGTGCTATCTGTGGTGTTACACACTGCAGGCAACATCTACTACATTATCTGCCCTCAGAGAGCTAATACTGTGCTATCTGTGGTGTTACACACTGCAGGCAACATCTACTACATTATCTGCCTTCAGAGAGCTAATACTGTGCTATCTGTGGTGTTACACACTGCAGGCAACATCTACTACATTATCTGCCTTCAGAGAGCTAATACTGTGCTATCTGTGGTGTTGCACACTGCAGGCAACATCTACTACATTATCTGCCTTCAGAGAGCTAATACTGTGCTATCTGTGGTGTTACGCACTGCAGGCAACATCTACTATATTATCTGCCCTCAGAGAGCTAATACTGTGTTATCTGTGGTGTTACACACTGCAGGCAACATCTACTACATTATCTGCCCTCAGAGAGCTAATACTGTGTTATCTGTGGTGTTACACACTGCAGGCAACATCTACTACATTATCTACCCTCAGAGAGCTAATACTGTGCTATCTGTGGTGTTACACACTGCAGGCAACATCTACTACATTATCTACCCTCAGAGTGCTAATACTGTGCTATCTGTGGTGTTACACACTGCAGGCAACATCTACTACATTATCTGCCTTCAGAGAGCTAATACTGTGCTATCTGTGGTGTTACGCACTGCAGGCAACATCTACTACATTATCTGCCTTCAGAGAGCTAATACTGTGCTATCTGTGGTGTGAAACACTGCAGGCAACATCTACTACATTATCTACCCTCAGAGAGCTAATACTGTGCTATCTGTGGTGTTACACACTGCAGGCAACATCTACTACATTATCTGCCTTCAGAGAGCTAATACTGTGCTATCTGTGGTGTTACACACTGCAGGCAACATCTACTACATTATCTGCCTTCAGAGAGCTAATACTGTGCTATCTGTGGTGTTACACACTGCAGGCAACATCTACTACATTATCTGCCTTCAGAGAGCTAATACTGTGCTATCTGTGGTGTTGCACACTGCAGGCAACATCTACTACATTATCTACCCTCAGAGAGCTAATACTGTGCTATCTGTGGTGTTGCACACTGCAGGCAACATCTACTACATTATCTACCCTCAGAGTGCTAATACTGTGCTATCTGTGGTGTTACACACTGCAGGCAACATCTACTATATTATCTGCCTTCAGAGAGCTAATACTGTGCTATCTGTGGTGTTACACACTGCAGGCAACATCTACTACATTATCTGCCCTCAGAGAGCTAATACTGTGCTATCTGTGGTGATACACACTGCAGGCAACATCTACTACATTATCTGCCTTCAGAGAGCTAATACTGTGCTATCTGTGGTATTACACACTGCAGGCAACATCTACTACATTATCTGCCTTCAGAGAGCTAATACTGTGCTATCTGTGGTGTTACACACTACATTCAACATCTACTATATTATCTGCCCTCAGAGAGCTAATACTGTGTTATCTGTGGTGTTACACACTGCAGGCAACATCTACTACATTATCTGCCCTCAGAGAGCTAATACTATGTTATCTGTGGTGTTACACACTGCAGGCAACATCTAATATATTATCTGCCCTCAGAGAGCTAATACTGTGTTATCTGTGGTGTTACACACTGCAGGCAACATCTATTACATTATCTGCCTTCAGTGAGCTAATACTGTGCTATCTGTGGTGCTACACACTGCAGGCAACATCTACTACATTATCTACCCTCAGAGAGCTAATACTGTGCTATCTGTGGTGTTACACACTGCAGGCAACATCTACTACATTTTCTACCCCCAGATTGCTAATACTGTGCTATCTGTGGTGTTACGCACTACAGGCAACATCTACTACATTATCTGCCTTCAGAGAGCTAATACTGTGCTATCTGTGGTGTTAAACACTGCTGGCAACATCTACTACATTATCTACCCTCAGAGAGCTAATACTGTGCTATCTGTGCTGTTACACACTGCAGGCAAAATCTACTACATTATCTGCCCTCAGAGAGCTAATACTGTGCTATCTGTGGTGTTACACACTGCAGGCAACATCTACTACATTATCTGCCTTCAGGGAGCTAATACTGTGCTATCTGTGGAGTTACGCACTGCAGGCAACATCTACTACATTATCTGCCTTCAGAGAGCTAATACTGTGCTATCTGTGGTGTTAAACACTGCTGGCAACATCTACTGCATTATCTACCCTCAGAGAGCTAATACTGTGCTATCTGTGGTGTTACACACTGCAGGCAAAATCTACTACATTATCTGCCTTCAGAGAGCTAATACTGTGCTATCTGTGGTGTTACACACTGCAGGCAACATCTACTACATTATCTGCCTTCAGAGAGCTAATACTGTGCTATCTGTGGTGTTGCACACTGCAGGCAACGTCTACTACATTATCTACCCTCAGAGAGCTAATATTGTGCTATCTGTGGTTTTACACACTCCAGGCAACATCTACTACATTATCTACCCTCAGAGTGCTAATACTGTGCTATCTGTGGTGTTACACACTGCAGGCAACATCTACTACATTATCTGCCTTCAGAGAGCTAATACTGTGTTATCTGTGGTGTTACACACGGCAGTCGACATCTACTACATTATCTACCCTCAGAGAGCTAATACTGTGCTATCTGTGGTGTTACACACTGCAGGCAACATCTACTACATTATCTGCCTTCAGAGAGCTAATACTGTGCTATCTGTGGTGTTACACACTGCATGCAACATCTACTACATTATCTGCCTTCAGAGAGCTAATACTTTGTTATCTGTGGTGTTACACACTGCAGGCAACATCTACTACATTATCTACCCTCAGAGAGCTAATACTGTGCTATCTGTGGTGTTACACACTGCAGGCAACATCTACTACATTATCTGCCTTCAGAGAGCTAATACTGTGCTATCTGTGGTGTTACACACTGCAGGCAACATCTACTACATTATCTGCCTTCAGAGAGCTAATACTGTGCTATCTGTGGTGTTGCACACTGCAGGCAACATCTACTATATTATCTACCCTCCGAGAGCTAATACTGTGCTATCTGTGGTGTTGCACACTGCAGGCAACATCTACTACATTATCTACCCTCAGAGTGCTAATACTGTGCTATCTGTGGTGTTACACACTGCAGGCAACATCTAGTATATTATCTGCCTTCAGAGAGCTAATACTGTGCTATCTGTGGTGTTACACACTGCAGGCAACATCTACTACATTATCTGCCCTCAGAGAGCTAATACTGTGCTATCTGTGGTGTTACACACTGCAGGCAACATCTACTACATTATCTGCCTTCAGAGAGCTAATACTGTGCTATCTGTGGTGTTACACACTGCAGGCAACATCTACTACATTATCTGCCTTCAGAGAGCTAATACTGTGCTATCTGTGGTGTTGCACACTGCAGGCAACATCTACTACATTATCTGCCTTCATAGAGCTAATACTGTGCTATCTGTGGTGTTACGCACTGCAGGCAACATCTACTATATTATCTGCCCTCAGAGAGCTAATACTGTGTTATCTGTGGTGTTACACACTGCAGGCAACATCTACTACATTATCTGCCCTCAGAGAGCTAATACTGTTTTATCTGTGGTGTTACACACTGCAGGCAACATCTACTACATTATCTACCCTCAGAGAGCTAATACTGTGCTATCTGTGGTGTTACACACTGCAGGCAACATCTACTACATTATCTACCCTCAGAGTGCTAATACTGTGCTATCTGTGGTGTTACACACTGCAGGCAACATCTACTACATTATCTGCCTTCAGAGAGCTAATACTGTGCTATCTGTGGTGTTACGCACTGCAGGCAACATCTACTACATTATCTGCCTTCAGAGAGCTAATACTGTGCTATCTGTGGTGTGAAACACTGCAGGCAACATCTACTACATTATCTACCCTCAGAGAGCTAATACTGTGCTATCTGTGGTGTTACACACTGCAGGCAACATCTACTATATTATCTGCCCTCAGAGAGCTAATACTATGTTATCTGTGGTGTTACACACTGCAGGCAACATCTAATACATTATCTGCCCTCAGAGAGCTAATACTGTGTTATCTGTGGTGTTACACACTGCAGGCAACATCTATTACATTATCTGCCTTCAGTGAGCTAATACTGTGCTATCTGTGGTGCTACACACTGCAGGCAACATCTACTACATTATCTACCCTCAGAGAGCTAATACTGTGCTATCTGTGGTGTTACACACTGCAGGCAACATCTACTACATTTTCTACCCCCAGATTGCTAATACTGTGCTATCTGTGGTGTTACGCACTACAGGCAACATCTACTACATTATCTGCCTTCAGAGAGCTAATACTGTGCTATCTGTGGTGTTAAACACTGCTGGCAACATCTACTACATTATCTACCCTCAGAGAGCTAATACTGTGCTATCTGTGCTGTTACACACTGCAGGCAAAATCTACTACATTATCTGCCCTCAGAGAGCTAATACTGTGCTATCTGTGGTGTTACACACTGCAGGCAACATCTACTACATTATCTGCCTTCAGGGAGCTAATACTGTGCTATCTGTGGAGTTACGCACTGCAGGCAACATCTACTACATTATCTGCCTTCAGAGAGCTAATACTGTGCTATCTGTGGTGTTAAACACTGCTGGCAACATCTACTGCATTATCTACCCTCAGAGAGCTAATACTGTGCTATCTGTGGTGTTACACACTGCAGGCAAAATCTACTACATTATCTGCCTTCAGAGAGCTAATACTGTGCTATCTGTGGTGTTACACACTGCAGGCAACATCTACTACATTATCTGCCTTCAGAGAGCTAATACTGTGCTATCTGTGGTGTTGCACACTGCAGGCAACGTCTACTACATTATCTACCCTCAGAGAGCTAATATTGTGCTATCTGTGGTTTTACACACTCCAGGCAACATCTACTACATTATCTACCCTCAGAGTGCTAATACTGTGCTATCTGTGGTGTTACACACTGCAGGCAACATCTACTACATTATCTGCCTTCAGAGAGCTAATACTGTGTTATCTGTGGTGTTACACACGGCAGTCGACATCTACTACATTATCTACCCTCAGAGAGCTAATACTGTGCTATCTGTGGTGTTACACACTGCAGGCAACATCTACTACATTATCTGCCTTCAGAGAGCTAATACTGTGCTATCTGTGGTGTTACACACTGCATGCAACATCTACTACATTATCTGCCTTCAGAGAGCTAATACTTTGTTATCTGTGGTGTTACACACTGCAGGCAACATCTACTACATTATCTACCCTCAGAGAGCTAATACTGTGCTATCTGTGGTGTTACACACTGCAGGCAACATCTACTACATTATCTGCCTTCAGAGAGCTAATACTGTGCTATCTGTGGTGTTACACACTGCAGGCAACATCTACTACATTATCTGCCTTCAGAGAGCTAATACTGTGCTATCTGTGGTGTTGCACACTGCAGGCAACATCTACTATATTATCTACCCTCCGAGAGCTAATACTGTGCTATCTGTGGTGTTGCACACTGCAGGCAACATCTACTACATTATCTACCCTCAGAGTGCTAATACTGTGCTATCTGTGGTGTTACACACTGCAGGCAACATCTAGTATATTATCTGCCTTCAGAGAGCTAATACTGTGCTATCTGTGGTGTTACACACTGCAGGCAACATCTACTACATTATCTGCCCTCAGAGAGCTAATACTGTGCTATCTGTGGTGTTACACACTGCAGGCAACATCTACTACATTATCTGCCTTCAGAGAGCTAATACTGTGCTATCTGTGGTGTTACACACTGCAGGCAACATCTACTACATTATCTGCCTTCAGAGAGCTAATACTGTGCTATCTGTGGTGTTGCACACTGCAGGCAACATCTACTACATTATCTGCCTTCATAGAGCTAATACTGTGCTATCTGTGGTGTTACGCACTGCAGGCAACATCTACTATATTATCTGCCCTCAGAGAGCTAATACTGTGTTATCTGTGGTGTTACACACTGCAGGCAACATCTACTACATTATCTGCCCTCAGAGAGCTAATACTGTTTTATCTGTGGTGTTACACACTGCAGGCAACATCTACTACATTATCTACCCTCAGAGAGCTAATACTGTGCTATCTGTGGTGTTACACACTGCAGGCAACATCTACTACATTATCTACCCTCAGAGTGCTAATACTGTGCTATCTGTGGTGTTACACACTGCAGGCAACATCTACTACATTATCTGCCTTCAGAGAGCTAATACTGTGCTATCTGTGGTGTTACGCACTGCAGGCAACATCTACTACATTATCTGCCTTCAGAGAGCTAATACTGTGCTATCTGTGGTGTGAAACACTGCAGGCAACATCTACTACATTATCTACCCTCAGAGAGCTAATACTGTGCTATCTGTGGTGTTACACACTGCAGGCAACATCTACTATATTATCTGCCTTCAGAGAGCTAATACTGTGCTATCTGGGGTGTTACACACTGCAGGCAACATCTACTACATTATCTGCCTTCAGAGAGCTAATACTGTGCTATCTGTGGTGTTACACACTGCAGGCAACATCTACTACATTATCTGCCTTCAGAGAGCTAATACTGTGCTATCTGTGGTGTTGCACACTGCAGGCAACATCTACTACATTATCTACCCTCAGAGAGCTAATACTGTGCTATCTGTGGTGTTGCACACTGCAGGCAACATCTACTACATTATCTACCCTCAGAGTGCTAATACTGTGCTATCTGTGGTGTTACACACTGCAGGCAACATCTACTATATTATCTGCCTTCAGAGAGCTAATACTGTGCTATCTGTGGTGTTACACACTGCAGGCAACATCTACTACATTATCTGCCCTCAGAGAGCTAATACTGTGCTATCTGTGGTGATACACACTGCAGGCAACATCTACTACATTATCTGCCTTCAGAGAGCTAATACTGTGCTATCTGTGGTATTACACACTGCAGGCAACATCTACTACATTATCTGCCTTCAGAGAGCTAATACTGTGCTATCTGTGGTGTTACACACTACATTCAACATCTACTATATTATCTGCCCTCAGAGAGCTAATACTGTGTTATCTGTGGTGTTACACACTGCAGGCAACATCTACTACATTATCTGCCCTCAGAGAGCTAATACTATGTTATCTGTGGTGTTACACACTGCAGGCAACATCTAATATATTATCTGCCCTCAGAGAGCTAATACTGTGTTATCTGTGGTGTTACACACTGCAGGCAACATCTATTACATTATCTGCCTTCAGTGAGCTAATACTGTGCTATCTGTGGTGCTACACACTGCAGGCAACATCTACTACATTATCTACCCTCAGAGAGCTAATACTGTGCTATCTGTGGTGTTACACACTGCAGGCAACATCTACTACATTTTCTACCCTCAGATTGCTAATACTGTGCTATCTGTGGTGTTACGCACTACAGGCAACATCTACTACATTATCTGCCTTCAGAGAGCTAATACTGTGCTATCTGTGGTGTTAAACACTGCTGGCAACATCTACTACATTATCTACCCTCAGAGAGCTAATACTGTGCTATCTGTGCTGTTACACACTGCAGGCAAAATCTACTACATTATCTGCCCTCAGAGAGCTAATACTGTGCTATCTGTGGTGTTACACACTGCAGGCAACATCTACTACATTATCTGCCTTCAGGGAGCTAATACTGTGCTATCTGTGGTGTTACGCACTGCAGGCAACATCTACTACATTATCTGCCTTCAGAGAGCTAATACTGTGCTATCTGTGGTGTTAAACACTGCTGGCAACATCTACTGCATTATCTACCCTCAGAGAGCTAATACTGTGCTATCTGTGGTGTTACACACTGCAGGCAAAATCTACTACATTATCTGCCTTCAGAGAGCTAATACTGTGCTATCTGTGGTGTTACACACTGCAGGCAACATCTACTACATTATCTGCCTTCAGAGAGCTAATACTGTGCTATCTGTGGTGTTGCACACTGCAGGCAACATCTACTACATTATCTACCCTCAGAGAGCTAATATTGTGCTATCTGTGGTGTTACACACTCCAGGCAACATCTACTACATTATCTACCCTCAGAGTGCTAATACTGTGCTATCTGTGGTGTTACACACTGCAGGCAACATCTACTACATTATCTGCCTTCAGAGAGCTAATACTGTGTTATCTGTGGTGTTACACACGGCAGTCGACATCTACTACATTATCTACCCTCAGAGAGCTAATACTGTGCTATCTGTGGTGTTACACACTGCAGGCAACATCTACTACATTATCTGCCTTCAGAGAGCTAATACTGTGCTATCTGTGGTGTTACACACTGCAGGCAGCATCTACTACATTATGTGCCCTCAGAGAGCTAATACTGTGCTATCTGTGGTGTTACACACTGCAGGCAACATCTACTACATTATCTGCCCTCAGAGAGCTAATACTGTGCTATCTGTGGTGTTACACACTGCAGTCAGCATCTACTACATTATCTGCCTTCAGAGAGCTAATGCTGTGCTATCTGTGGTGTTACACACTGCAGGCAGCATCTACTGGATTATGTGCCCTCAGAGAGCTAATACTGTGCTATCTGTGGTGTTACACACTGCAGGCAACATCTACTACATTATCTGCCCTCAGAGAGCTAATACTTTGTTATCTGTGGTGTTACACACTGCAGGCAACATCTACTACATTATCTACCTTCAGAGAGCTAATACTGTGCTATCTGTGGTGTTACACACTGCAGGCAACATCTACTACATTATCTGCCTTCAGAGAGCTAATACTGTGCTATCTGTGGTGTTACACACTGCAGGCAACATCTACTACATTATCTGCCTTCAGAGAGCTAATACTGTGCTATCTTTGGTGTTGCACACTGCAGGCAACATCTACTACATTATCTACCCTCAGAGAGCTAATACTGTGCTATCTGTGGTGTTGCACACTGCAGGCAACATCTACTACATTATCTACCCTCAGAGTGCTAATACTGTGCTATCTGTGGTGTTACACACTGCAGGCAACATCTACTATATTATCTGCCTTCAGAGAGCTAATACTGTGCTATCTGTGGTGTTACACACTGCAGGCAACATCTACTACATTATCTGCCCTCAGAGAGCTAATACTGTGCTATCTGTGGTGTTACACACTACATTCAACATCTACTATATTATCTGCCCTCAGAGAGCTAATACTATGTTATCTGTGGTGTTACACACTGCAGGCAACATCTAATACATTATCTGCCCTCAGAGAGCTAATACTGCGTTATCTGTGGTGTTACACACTGCAGGCAACATCTACTACATTATCTGCCTTCAGTGAGCTAATACTGTGCTATCTGTGGTGCTACACACTGCAGGCAACATCTACTACATTATCTACCCTCAGAGAGCTAATACTGTGCTATCTGTGGTGTTACACACTGCAGGCAACATCTACTACATTTTCTACCCTCAGATTGCTAATACTGTGCTATCTGTGGTGTTACGCACTACAGGCAACATCTACTACATTATCTGCCTTCAGAGAGCTAATACTGTGCTATCTGTGGTGTTAAACACTGCTGGCAACATCTACTACATTATCTACCCTCAGAGAGCTAATACTGTGCTATCTGTGGTGTTACACACTGCAGGCAAAATCTACTACATTATCTGCCCTCAGAGAGCTAATACTGTGCTATCTGTGGTGTTACACACTGCAGGCAACATCTACTACATTATCTGCCTTCAGGGAGCTAATACTGTGCTATCTGTGGTGTTACGCACTGCAGGCAACATCTACTACATTATCTGCCTTCAGAGAGCTAATACTGTGCTATCTGTGGTGTTAAACACTGCTGGCAACATCTACTACATTATCTACCCTCAGAGAGCTAATACTGTGCTATCTGTGGTGTTACACACTGCAGGCAAAATCTACTACATTATCTGCCTTCAGAGAGCTAATACTGTGCTATCTGTGGTGTTACACACTGCAGGCAACATCTACTACATTATCTGCCTTCAGAGAGCTAATACTGTGCTATCTGTGGTGTTGCACACTGCAGGCAACATCTACTACATTATCTACCCTCAGAGAGCTAATATTGTGCTATCTGTGGTGTTACACACTCCAGGCAACATCTACTACATTATCTACCCTCAGAGTGCTAATACTGTGCTATCTGTGGTGTTACACACTGCAGGCAACATCTACTACATTATCTGCCTTCAGAGAGCTAATACTGTGCTATCTGTGGTGTTACACACTGCAGGCAACATCTACTACATTATCTGCCTTCAGAGAGCTAATACTGTGTTATCTGTGGTGTTACACACGGCAGTCGACATCTACTACATTATCTACCCTCAGAGAGCTAATACTGTGCTATCTGTGGTGTTACACACTGCAGGCAACATCTACTACATTATCTGCCTTCAGAGAGCTAATACTGTGCTATCTGTGGTGTTACGCACTGCAGGCAACATCTACTACATTATCTGCCTTCAGAGAGCTAATACTGTGCTATCTGTGGTGTGAAACACTGCAGGCAACATCTACTACATTATCTACCCTCAGAGAGCTAATACTGTGCTATCTGTGGTGTTACACACTGCAGGCAACATCTACTACATTATCTGCCTTCAGAGAGCTAATACTGTGCTATCTGTGGTGTTACACACTGCAGGCAACATCTACTACATTATCTGCCTTCAGAGAGCTAATACTGTGCTATCTGTGGTGTTACACACTGCAGGCAACATCTACTACATTATCTGCCTTCAGAGAGCTAATACTGTGCTATCTGTGGTGTTGCACACTGCAGGCAACATCTACTACATTATCTACCCTCAGAGAGCTAATACTGTGCTATCTGTGGTGTTGCACACTGCAGGCAACATCTACTACATTATCTACCCTCAGAGTGCTAATACTGTGCTATCTGTGGTGTTACACACTGCAGGCAACATCTACTATATTATCTGCCTTCAGAGAGCTAATACTGTGCTATCTGTGGTGTTACACACTGCAGGCAACATCTACTACATTATCTGCCCTCAGAGAGCTAATACTGTGCTATCTGTGGTGATACACACTGCAGGCAACATCTACTACATTATCTGCCTTCAGAGAGCTAATACTGTGCTATCTGTGGTATTACACACTGCAGGCAACATCTACTACATTATCTGCCTTCAGAGAGCTAATACTGTGCTATCTGTGGTGTTACACACTACATTCAACATCTACTATATTATCTGCCCTCAGAGAGCTAATACTGTGTTATCTGTGGTGTTACACACTGCAGGCAACATCTACTACATTATCTGCCCTCAGAGAGCTAATACTATGTTATCTGTGGTGTTACACACTGCAGGCAACATCTAATACATTATCTGCCCTCAGAGAGCTAATACTGTGTTATCTGTGGTGTTACACACTGCAGGCAACATCTATTACATTATCTGCCTTCAGTGAGCTAATACTGTGCTATCTGTGGTGCTACACACTGCAGGCAACATCTACTACATTATCTACCCTCAGAGAGCTAATACTGTGCTATCTGTGGTGTTACACACTGCAGGCAACATCTACTACATTTTCTACCCTCAGATTGCTAATACTGTGCTATCTGTGGTGTTACGCACTACAGGCAACATCTACTACATTATCTGCCTTCAGAGAGCTAATACTGTGTTATCTGTGGTGTTACACACGGCAGTCGACATCTACTACATTATCTACCCTCAGAGAGCTAATACTGTGCTATCTGTGGTGTTACACACTGCAGGCAACATCTACTACATTATCTGCCTTCAGAGAGCTAATACTGTGCTATCTGTGGTGTTACACACTGCAGGCAACATCTACTACCTTATCTGCCCTCAGAGAGCTAATACTGTGCTATCTGTGGTGTTACACACTGCAGGCAGCATCTACTACATTATGTGCCCTCAGAGAGCTAATACTGTGCTATCTGTGGTGTTACACACTGCAGGCAACATCTACTACATTATCTGCCCTCAGAGAGCTAATACTGTGCTATCTGTGGTGTTACACACTGCAGGCAACATCTACTACATTTTCTACCCTCAGATTGCTAATACTGTGCTATCTGTGGTGTTACGCACTACAGGCAACATCTACTACATTATCTGCCTTCAGAGAGCTAATACTGTGCTATCTGTGGTGTTAAACACTGCTGGCAACATCTACTACATTATCTACCCTCAGAGAGCTAATACTGTGCTATCTGTGGTGTTACACACTGCAGGCAAAATCTACTACATTATCTGCCCTCAGAGAGCTAATACTGTGCTATCTGTGGTGTTACACACTGCAGGCAACATCTACTACATTATCTGCCTTCAGGGAGCTAATACTGTGCTATCTGTGGTGTTACGCACTGCAGGCAGCATCTACTAAATTATCTGCCTTCAGAGAGCTAATACTGTGCTATCTGTGGTGTTAAACACTGCTGGCAACATCTACTACATTATCTACCCTCAGAGAGCTAATACTGTGCTATCTGTGGTGTTACACACTGCAAGCAAAATCTACTACATTATCTGCCTTCAGAGAGCTAATACTGTGCTATCTGTGGTGTTACACACTGCAGGCAACATCTACTACATTATCTACCCTCAGAGAGCTAATACTGTGCTATCTGTGGTGTTACACACTGCAGGCAACATCTACTACATTATCTACCCTCAGAGTGCTAATACTGTGCTATCTGTGGTGTTACACACTGCAGGCAACATCTACTACATTATCTGCCTTCAGAGAGCTAATACTGTGCTATCTGTGGTGTTACGCACTGCAGGCAACATCTACTACATTATCTGCCTTCAGAGAGCTAATACTGTGCTATCTGTGGTGTGAAACACTGCAGGCAACATCTACTACATTATCTACCCTCAGAGAGCTAATACTGTGCTATCTGTGGTGTTACACACTGCAGGCAACATCTACTACATTATCTGCCTTCAGAGAGCTAATACTGTGCTATCTGTGGTGATACACACTGCAGGCAACATCTACTACATTATCTGCCTTCAGAGAGCTAATACTGTGCTATCTGTGGTGTTGCACACTGCAGGCAACATCTACTACATTATCTACCCTCAGAGAGCTAATACTGTGCCATCTGTGGTGTTGCACACTGCAGGCAACATCTACTACATTATCTACCCTCAGAGTGCTAATACTGTGCTATCTGTGGTGTTACACACTGCAGGCAACATCTACTGTATTATCTGCCTTCAGAGAGCTAATACTGTGCTATCTGTGGTGTTACACACTGCAGGCAACATCTACTACATTATCTGCCCTCAGAGAGCTAATACTGTGCTATCTGTGGTGATACACACTGCAGGCAACATCTACTACATTATCTGCCTTCAGAGAGCTAATACTGTGCTATCTGTGGTATTACACACTGCAGGCAACATCTACTACATTATCTGCCTTCAGAGAGCTAATACTGTGCTATCTGTGGTGTGAAACACTGCAGGCAACATCTACTACATTATCTACCCTCAGAGAGCTAATACTGTGCTATCTGTGGTGTTACACACTGCAGGCAACATCTACTACATTATCTGCCTTCAGAGAGCTAATACTGTGCTATCTGTGGTGTTACACACTACATTCAACATCTACTATATTATCTGCCCTCAGAGAGCTAATACTGTGTTATCTGTGGTGTTACATACTGCAGGCAACATCTACTACATTATCTGCCCTCAGAGAGCTAATACTATGTTATCTGTGGTGTTACACACTGCAGGCAACATCTAATACATTATCTGCCCTCAGAGAGCTAATACTGTGTTATCTGTGGTGTTACACACTGCAGGCAACATCTATTACATTATCTGCCTTCAGTGAGCTAATACTGTGCTATCTGTGGTGCTACACACTGCAGGCAACATCTACTACATTATCTACCCTCAGAGAGCTAATACTGTGCTATCTGTGGTGTTACACACTGCAGGCAACATCTACTACATTTTCTACCCTCAGATTGCTAATACTGTGCTATCTGTGGTGTTACGCACTACAGGCAACATCTACTACATTATCTGCCTTCAGAGAGCTAATACTGTGCTATCTGTGGTGTTAAACACTGCTGGCAACATCTACTACATTATCTACCCTCAGAGAGCTAATACTGTGCTATCTGTGCTGTTACACACTGCAGGCAAAATCTACTACATTATCTGCCCTCAGAGAGCTAATACTGTGCTATCTGTGGTGTTACACACTGCAGGCAACATCTACTACATTATCTGCCTTCAGGGAGCTAATACTGTGCTATCTGTGGTGTTACGCACTGCAGGCAACATCTACTACATTATCTGCCTTCAGAGAGCTAATACTGTGCTATCTGTGGTGTTAAACACTGCTGGCAACATCTACTGCATTATCTACCCTCAGAGAGCTAATACTGTGCTATCTGTGGTGTTACACACTGCAGGCAAAATCTACTACATTATCTGCCTTCAGAGAGCTAATACTGTGCTATCTGTGGTGTTACACACTGCAGGCAACATCTACTACATTATCTGCCTTCACAGAGCTAATACTGTGCTATCTGTGGTGTTGCACACTGCAGGCAACATCTACTACATTATCTACCCTCAGAGAGCTAATATTGTGCTATCTGTGGTGTTACACACTCCAGGCAACATCTACTACATTATCTACCCTCAGAGTGCTAATACTGTGCTATCTGTGGTGTTACACACTGCAGGCAACATCTACTACATTATCTGCCTTCAGAGAGCTAATACTGTGTTATCTGTGGTGTTACACACGGCAGTCGGCATCTTCTACATTATCTACCCTCAGAGAGCTAATACTGTGCTATCTGTGGTGTTACACACTGCAGGCAACATCTACTACATTATCTGCCTTCAGAGAGCTAATACTGTGCTATCTGTGGTGTTACACACTGCAGGCAACATCTACTACCTTATCTGCCCTCAGAGAGCTAATATTGTGCTATCTGTGGTGTTACACACTGCAGGCAGCATCTACTACATTATGTGCCCTCAGAGAGCTAATACTGTGCTATCTGTGGTGTTACACACTGCAGGCAACATCTACTACATTATCTGCCCTCAGAGAGCTAATACTGTGCTATCTGTGGTGTTACACACTGCAGGCAACATCTACTACATTATCTGCCTTCAGAGAGCTAATACTGTGCTATCTGTGGTGTTACACACTGCAGGCAACATCTACTACATTATCTGCCCTCAGAGAGCTAATACTGTGCTATCTGTGGTGTTACACACTGCAGTCAGCATCTACTACATTATCTGCCTTCAGAGAGCTAATACTGTGCTATCTTTGGTGTTACACACTGCAGGCAGCATCTACTACATTATGTGCCCTCAGAGAGCTAATACTGTGCTATCTGTGGTGTTCCACACTGCAGGCAACATCTACTACATTATCTGCCCTCAGAGAGCTAATACTGTGCTATCTGTGGTGTTACACACTGCAGTCAGCATCTACTACATTATCTGCCTTCAGAGAGCTAATACTGTGCTATCTGTGGTGTTACACACTGCAGGCAGCATCTACTAGATTATGTGCCCTCAGAGAGCTAATACTGTGCTATCTGTGGTGTTACACACTGCAGGCAACATCTACTACATTATCTGCCCTCAGAGAGCTAATACTGTGCTATCTGTGGTGTTACACACTGCAGGCAACATCTACTACATTATCTACCTTCAGAGAGCTAATACTGTGCTATCTGTGGTGTTACACACTGCAGGCAACATCTACTACATTATCTGCCTTCAGAGAGCTAATACTGTGCTATCTGTGGTGTTACACACTGCAGGCAACATCTACTACATTATCTGCCTTCAGAGAGCTAATACTGTGCTATCTTTGGTGTTGCACACTGCAGGCAACATCTACTACATTATCTACCCTCAGAGAGCTAATACTGTGCTATCTGTGGTGTTGCACACTGCAGGCAACATCTACTACATTATCTACCCTCAGAGTGCTAATACTGTGCTATCTGTGGTGTTACACACTGCAGGCAACATCTACTATATTATCTGCCTTCAGAGAGCTAATACTGTGCTATCTGTGGTGTTACACACTGCAGGCAACATCTACTACATTATCTGCCCTCAGAGAGCTAATACTGTGCTATCTGTGGTGTTACACACTACATTCAACATCTACTATATTATCTGCCCTCAGAGAGCTAATACTGTGTTATCTGTGGTGTTACACACTGCAGGCAACATCTACTACATTATCTGCCCTCAGAGAGCTAATACTATGTTATCTGTGGTGTTACACACTGCAGGCAACATCTAATACATTATCTGCCCTCAGAGAGCTAATACTGCGTTATCTGTGGTGTTACACACTGCAGGCAACATCTACTACATTATCTGCCTTCAGTGAGCTAATACTGTGCTATCTGTGGTGCTACACACTGCAGGCAACATCTACTACATTATCTACCCTCAGAGAGCTAATACTGTGCTATCTGTGGTGTTACACACTGCAGGCAACATCTACTACATTTTCTACCCTCAGATTGCTAATACTGTGCTATCTGTGGTGTTACGCACTACAGGCAACATCTACTACATTATCTGCCTTCAGAGAGCTAATACTGTGCTATCTGTGGTGTTAAACACTGCTGGCAACATCTACTACATTATCTACCCTCAGAGAGCTAATACTGTGCTATCTGTGGTGTTACACACTGCAGGCAAAATCTACTACATTATCTGCCCTCAGAGAGCTAATACTGTGCTATCTGTGGTGTTACACACTGCAGGCAACATCTACTACATTATCTGCCTACAGGGAGCTAATACTGTGCTATCTGTGGTGTTACGCACTGCAGGCAACATCTACTACATTATCTGCCTTCAGAGAGCTAATACTGTGCTATCTGTGGTGTTAAACACTGCTGGCAACATCTACTACATTATCTACCCTCAGAGAGCTAATACTGTGCTATCTGTGGTGTTACACACTGCAGGCAAAATCTACTACATTATCTGCCTTCAGAGAGCTAATACTGTGCTATCTGTGGTGTTACACACTGCAGGCAACATCTACTACATTATCTGCCTTCAGAGAGCTAATACTGTGCTATCTGTGGTGTTGCACACTGCAGGCAACATCTACTACATTATCTACCCTCAGAGAGCTAATATTGTGCTATCTGTGGTGTTACACACTCCAGGCAACATCTACTACATTATCTACCCTCAGAGTGCTAATACTGTGCTATCTGTGGTGTTACACACTGCAGGCAACATCTACTACATTATCTGCCTTCAGAGAGCTAATACTGTGCTATCTGTGGTGTTACACACTGCAGGCAACATCTACTACATTATCTGCCTTCAGAGAGCTAATACTGTGTTATCTGTGGTGTTACACACGGCAGTCGACATCTACTACATTATCTACCCTCAGAGAGCTAATACTGTGCTATCTGTGGTGTTACACACTGCAGGCAACATCTACTACATTATCTGCCTTCAGAGAGCTAATACTGTGCTATCTGTGGTGTTACACACTGCAGGCAACATCTACTACCTTATCTGCCCTCAGAGAGCTAATACTGTGCTATCTGTGGTGTTACACACTGCAGGCAGCATCTACTACATTATGTGCCCTCAGAGAGCTAATACTGTGCTATCTGTGGTGTTACACACTGCAGGCAACATCTACTACATTATCTGCCCTCAGAGAGCTAATACTGTGCTATCTGTGGTGTTACACACTGCAGGCAACATCTACTACATTTTCTACCCTCAGATTGCTAATACTGTGCTATCTGTGGTGTTACGCACTGCAGGCAACATCTACTACATTATCTGCCTTCAGAGAGCTAATACTGTGCTATCTGTGGTGTTAAACACTGCTGGCAACATCTACTACATTATCTACCCTCAGAGAGCTAATACTGTGCTATCTGTGGTGTTACACACTGCAGGCAAAATCTACTATATTATCTGCCCTCAGAGAGCTAATACTGTGCTATCTGTGGTGTTACACACTGCAGGCAACATCTACTACATTATCTGCCTTCAGGGAGCTAATACTGTGCTATCTGTGGTATTACGCACTGCAGGCAACATCTACTACATTATCTGCCTTCAGAGAGCTAATACTGTGCTATCTGTGGTGTTAAACACTGCTGGCAACATCTACTACATTATCTACCCTCAGAGAGCTAATACTGTGCTATCTGTGGTGTTACACACTGCAGGCAAAATCTACTACATTATCTGCCTTCAGAGAGCTAATACTGTGCTATCTGTGGTGTTACACACTGCAGGCAACATCTACTACATTATCTGCCTTCAGAGAGCTAATACTGTGCTATCTGTGGTGTTGCACACTGCAGGCAACATCTACTACATTATCTACCCTCAGAGAGCTAATATTGTGCTATCTGTGGTGTTACACACTCCAGGCAACATCTACTACATTATCTACCCTCAGAGTGCTAATACTGTGCTATCTGTGGTGTTACACACTGCAGGCAACATCTACTACATTATCTGCCTTCAGAGAGCTAATACTGTGCTATCTGTGGTGTTACACACTGCAGGCAACATCTACTACATTATCTGCCTTCAGAGAGCTAATACTTTGTTATCTGTGGTGTTACACACGGCAGTCGACATCTACTACATTATCTACCCTCAGAGAGCTAATACTGTGCTATCTGTGGTGTTACACACTGCAGGCAACATCTACTACATTATCTGCCTTCAGAGAGCTAATAGTGTGCTATCTGTGGTGTTACACACTGCAGGCAGCATCTACTACATTATGTGCCCTCAGAGAGCTAATACTGTGCTATCTGTGGTGTTACACACTGCAGGCAACATCTACTACATTATCTGCCCTCAGAGAGCTAATACTGTGCTATCTGTGGTGTTACACACTGCAGGCAACATCTACTACATTTTCTACCCTCAGATTGCTAATACTGTGCTATCTGTGGTGTTACGCACTGCAGGCAACATCTACTACATTATCTGCCTTCAGAGAGCTAATACTGTGCTATCTGTGGTGTTAAACACTGCTGGCAACATCTACTACATTATCTACCCTCAGAGAGCTAATACTGTGCTATCTGTGGTGTTACACACTGCAGGCAAAATCTACTATATTATCTGCCCTCAGAGAGCTAATACTGTGCTATCTGTGGTGTTACACACTGCAGGCAACATCTACTACATTATCTGCCTTCAGGGAGCTAATACTGTGCTATCTGTGGTATTACGCACTGCAGGCAACATCTACTACATTATCTGCCTTCAGAGAGCTAATACTGTGCTATCTGTGGTGTTAAACACTGCTGGCAACATCTACTACATTATCTACCCTCAGAGAGCTAATACTGTGCTATCTGTGGTGTTACACACTGCAGGCAAAATCTACTACATTATCTGCCTTCAGAGAGCTAATACTGTGCTATCTGTGGTGTTACACACTGCAGGCAACATCTACTACATTATCTGCCTTCAGAGAGCTAATACTGTGCTATCTGTGGTGTTGCACACTGCAGGCAACATCTACTACATTATCTACCCTCAGAGAGCTAATATTGTGCTATCTGTGGTGTTACACACTCCAGGCAACATCTACTACATTATCTACCCTCAGAGTGCTAATACTGTGCTATCTGTGGTGTTACACACTGCAGGCAACATCTACTACATTATCTGCCTTCAGAGAGCTAATACTGTGCTATCTGTGGTGTTACACACTGCAGGCAACATCTACTACATTATCTGCCTTCAGAGAGCTAATACTGTGTTATCTGTGGTGTTACACACGGCAGTCGACATCTACTACATTATCTACCCTCAGAGAGCTAATACTGTGCTATCTGTGGTGTTACACACAGCAGGCAACATCTACTACATTATCTGCCTTCAGAGAGCTAATAGTGTGCTATCTGTGGTGTTACACACTGCAGGCAACATCTACTACCTTATCTGCCCTCAGAGAGCTAATACTGTGCTATCTGTGGTGTTACACACTGCAGGCAGCATCTACTACATTATGTGCCCTCAGAGAGCTAATACTGTGCTATCTGTGGTGTTACACACTGCAGGCAACATCTACTACATTATCTGCCCTCAGAGAGCTAATACTGTGCTATCTGTGGTGTTACACACTGCAGGCAACATCTACTACATTATCTGCCTTCAGAGAGCTAATACTGTGCTATCTGTGGTGTTACACACTGCAGGCAACATCTACTACATTATCTGCCCTCAGAGAGCTAATACTGTGCTATCTGTGGTGTTACACACTGCAGGCAGCATCTACTACATTATCTGCCCTCAGAGAGCTAATACTGTGCTATCTGTGGTGTTACACACTGCAGGCAACATCTACTACATTATCTGCGTTCAGAGAGCTAATACTGTGCTATCTGTGGTGTTACACACTGCAGGCAGCATCTACTACATTATGTGCCCTCAGAGAGCTAATACTGTGCTATCTGTGGTGTTACACACTGCAGGCAACATCTACTACATTATCTGCCCTCAGAGAGCTAATACTGTGCTATCTGTGGTGTTACACACTGCAGGCAACATCTACTACATTATCTGCCTTCAGAGAGCTAATACTGTGCTATCTGTGGTGTTACACACTGCAGGCAACATCTACTACATTATCTGCCCTCAGAGAGCTAATACTGTGCTATCTGTGGTGTTACACACTGCAGGCAGCATCTACTACATTATGTGCCCTCAGAGAGCTAATACTGTGCTATCTGTGGTGTTACACACTGCAGGCAACATCTACTACATTATCTGCCTTCAGAGAGCTAATACTGTGTTATCTGTGGTGTTAAACACTGCAGGCAACATCTACTACATTATCTACCCTCAGAGAGCTAATACTGTGCTATCTGTGGTGTTACACACTGCAGGCAACATCTACTACATTATCTGCCTTTAGAGAGCTAATACTGTGCTATCTGTGGTGTTACACACTGCAGGCAACATCTACTACATTATCTGCCTTCAGAGAGCTAATACTGTGCTTTCTGTGGTGTTGCACACTGCAGGCAACATCTACTACATTATCTACCCTCAGAGAGCTAATACTGTGCTATCTGTGGTGTTGCACACTGCAGGCAACATCTACTACATTATCTACCCTCAGAGTGCTAATACTGTGCTATCTGTGGTGTTACACACTGCAGGCAACATCTACTATATTATCTGCCTTCAGAGAGCTAAAACTGTGCTATCTGTGGTGTTACACACTGCAGGCAACATCTACTACATTATCTGCCCTCAGAGAGCTAATACTGTGCTATCTGTGGTGTTACACACTGCAGGCAACATCTACTACATTATCTGCCTTCAGAGAGCTAATACTGTGCTATCTGTGGTATTACACACTGCAGGCAACATCTACTACATTATCTGCCTTCAGAGAGCTAATACTGTGCTATCTGTGGTGTTACACACTGCAGTCAACATCTACTATATTATCTGCCCTCAGAGAGCTAATACTGTGTTATCTGTGGTGTTACACACTGCAGGCAACATCTACTACATTATCTGCCCTCAGAGAGCTAATACTGTGTTATCTGTGGTGTTACACACTGCAGGCAACATCTACTACATTATCTACCCTCAGAGAGCTAATACTGTGCTATCTGTGGTGTTACACACTGCAGGCAACATATACTACATTATCTGCCTTCAGAGAGCTAATACTGTGCTATCTGTGGTGTTACACACTGCAGGCAACATCTACTACATTATCTACCCTCAGAGAGCTAATACTGTGCGATCTGTGGTGTTACACACTGCAGGCAACATCTACTACATTATCTGCCTTCAGAGAGCTAATACTGTGCTACCTGTGGTGTTACACACTGCAGGCAACATCTACTACATTATCTGTCCTCAGAGAGCTAATACTGTGCTATCTGTGGTGTTACACACTGCAGGCAACATCTACTACGTTATCTGCCCTCAGAGAGCTAATACTGTGTTATCTGTGGTGTTACACACTGCAGGCAACATCTACTACATTATCTGCCCTCAGAGAGCTAATACTGTGCTATCTGTGGTGTTACACACTGCAGGAACATCTACTACATTATCTGCCCTCAGAGAGCTAATACTGTGCTATCTGTGGTGTTACACACTGCAGGCAACATCTACTACATTATCTGCCTTCAGAGAGCTAATACTGTGTTATCTGTGGTGTTACACACTGCAGGCAACATCTACTACATTATCTGCCTTCAGAGAGCTAATACTGTGCTATCTGTGGTGTTACACACTGCAGGCAACATCTACTACATTATCTACCCTCAGAGAGCTAATACTGTGCTATCTGTGGTGTTACACACTGCAGGCAACATCTACTACATTATCTGCCTTCAGAGAGCTAATACTGTGTTATCTGTGGTGTTACACACTGCAGGCAACATCTACTAAATTATCTGCCTTCAGAGAGCTAATACTGTGTTATCTGTGGTGCTACACACTGTAGGCAACATCTACAACATTATCTGCCCTCAGAGAGCTAATACTGTGCTATCTGTAGTGTTACACACTGCAGGCAACATCTACTACATTATCTACCCTCAGAGAGCTAATACTGTGCTATCTGTGGTGTTACACACTGCAGGCAACATCTACTACATTATCTGCCTTCAGAGAGCTAATACTGTGTTATCTGTGGTGTTACACACGGCAGTCGACATCTACTACATTATCTACCCTCAGAGAGCTAATACTGTGCTATCTGTGGTGTTACACACTGCAGGCAACATCTACTACATTATCTGCCTTCAGAGAGCTAATAGTGTGCTATCTGTGGTGTTACACACTGCAGGCAACATCTACTACCTTATCTGCCCTCAGAGAGCTAATACTGTGCTATCTGTGGTGTTACACACTGCAGGCAGCATCTACTACATTATGTGCCCTCAGAGAGCTAATACTGTGCTATCTGTGGTGTTACACACTGCAGGCAACATCTACTACATTATCTGCCCTCAGAGAGCTAATACTGTGCTATCTGTGGTGTTACACACTGCAGGCAACATCTACTACATTATCTGCCTTCAGAGAGCTAATACTGTGCTATCTGTGGTGTTACACACTGCAGGCAACATCTACTACATTATCTGCCCTCAGAGAGCTAATACTGTGCTATCTGTGGTGTTACACACTGCAGGCAGCATCTACTACATTATGTGCCCTCAGAGAGCTAATACTGTGCTATCTGTGGTGTTACACACTGCAGGCAACATCTACTACATTATCTGCGTTCAGAGAGCTAATACTGTGCTATCTGTGGTGTTACACACTGCAGGCAGCATCTACTACATTATGTGCCCTCAGAGAGCTAATACTGTGCTATCTGTGGTGTTACACACTGCAGGCAACATCTACTACATTATCTGCCCTCAGAGAGCTAATACTGTGCTATCTGTGGTGTTACACACTGCAGGCAACATCTACTACATTATCTGCCTTCAGAGAGCTAATACTGTGCTATCTGTGGTGTTACACACTGCAGGCAACATCTACTACATTATCTGCCCTCAGAGAGCTAATACTGTGCTATCTGTGGTGTTACACACTGCAGGCAGCATCTACTACATTATGTGCCCTCAGAGAGCTAATACTGTGCTATCTGTGGTGTTACACACTGCAGGCAACATCTACTACATTATCTGCCTTCAGAGAGCTAATACTGTGTTATCTGTGGTGTTAAACACTGCAGGCAACATCTACTACATTATCTACCCTCAGAGAGCTAATACTGTGCTATCTGTGGTGTTACACACTGCAGGCAACATCTACTACATTATCTGCCTTTAGAGAGCTAATACTGTGCTATCTGTGGTGTTACACACTGCAGGCAACATCTACTACATTATCTGCCTTCAGAGAGCTAATACTGTGCTTTCTGTGGTGTTGCACACTGCAGGCAACATCTACTACATTATCTACCCTCAGAGAGCTAATACTGTGCTATCTGTGGTGTTGCACACTGCAGGCAACATCTACTACATTATCTACCCTCAGAGTGCTAATACTGTGCTATCTGTGGTGTTACACACTGCAGGCAACATCTACTATATTATCTGCCTTCAGAGAGCTAAAACTGTGCTATCTGTGGTGTTACACACTGCAGGCAACATCTACTACATTATCTGCCCTCAGAGAGCTAATACTGTGCTATCTGTGGTGTTACACACTGCAGGCAACATCTACTACATTATCTGCCTTCAGAGAGCTAATACTGTGCTATCTGTGGTATTACACACTGCAGGCAACATCTACTACATTATCTGCCTTCAGAGAGCTAATACTGTGCTATCTGTGGTGTTACACACTGCAGTCAACATCTACTATATTATCTGCCCTCAGAGAGCTAATACTGTGTTATCTGTGGTGTTACACACTGCAGGCAACATCTACTACATTATCTGCCCTCAGAGAGCTAATACTGTGTTATCTGTGGTGTTACACACTGCAGGCAACATCTACTACATTATCTACCCTCAGAGAGCTAATACTGTGCTATCTGTGGTGTTACACACTGCAGGCAACATCTACTACATTATCTGCCTTCAGAGAGCTAATACTGTGCTATCTGTGGTGTTACACACTGCAGGCAACATCTACTACATTATCTACCCTCAGAGAGCTAATACTGTGCGATCTGTGGTGTTACACACTGCAGGCAACATCTACTACATTATCTGCCTTCAGAGAGCTAATACTGTGCTACCTGTGGTGTTACACACTGCAGGCAACATCTACTACATTATCTGTCCTCAGAGAGCTAATACTGTGCTATCTGTGGTGTTACACACTGCAGGCAACATCTACTACGTTATCTGCCCTCAGAGAGCTAATACTGTGTTATCTGTGGTGTTACACACTGCAGGCAACATCTACTACATTATCTGCCCTCAGAGAGCTAATACTGTGCTATCTGTGGTGTTACACACTGCAGGAACATCTACTACATTATCTGCCCTCAGAGAGCTAATACTGTGCTATCTGTGGTGTTACACACTGCAGGCAACATCTACTACATTATCTGCCTTCAGAGAGCTAATACTGTGTTATCTGTGGTGTTACACACTGCAGGCAACATCTACTACATTATCTGCCTTCAGAGAGCTAATACTGTGCTATCTGTGGTGTTACACACTGCAGGCAACATCTACTACATTATCTACCCTCAGAGAGCTAATACTGTGCTATCTGTGGTGTTACACACTGCAGGCAACATCTACTACATTATCTGCCTTCAGAGAGCTAATACTGTGTTATCTGTGGTGTTACACACTGCAGGCAACATCTACTAAATTATCTGCCTTCAGAGAGCTAATACTGTGTTATCTGTGGTGCTACACACTGTAGGCAACATCTACAACATTATCTGCCCTCAGAGAGCTAATACTGTGCTATCTGTAGTGTTACACACTGCAGGCAACATCTACTACATTATCTACCCTCAGAGAGCTAATACTGTGCTATCTGTGGTGTTACACACTGCAGGCAACATCTACTACATTATCTGCCTTCAGAGAGCTAATACTGTGCTACCTGTGGTGTTACACACTGCAGGCAACATCTACTACATTATCTGTCCTCAGAGAGCTAATACTGTGCTATCTGTGGTGTTACACACTGCAGGCAACATCTACTACGTTATCTGCCCTCAGAGAGCTAATACTGTGTTATCTGTGGTGTTACACACTGCAGGCAACATCTACTACATTATCTGCCCTCAGAGAGCTAATACTGTGCTATCTGTGGTGTTACACACTGCAGGAACATCTACTACATTATCTGCCCTCAGAGAGCTAATACTGTGCTATCTGTGGTGTTACACACTGCAGGCAACATCTACTACATTATCTGCCTTCAGAGAGCTAATACTGTGTTATCTGTGGTGTTACACACTGCAGGCAACATCTACTACATTATCTGCCTTCAGAGAGCTAATACTGTACTATCTGTGGTGTTACACACTGCAGGCAACATCTACTACATTATCTACCCTCAGAGAGCTAATACTGTGCTATCTGTGGTGTTACACACTGCAGGCAACATCTACTACATTATCTGCCTTCAGAGAGCTAATACTGTGTTATCTGTGGTGTTACACACTGCAGGCAACATCTACTAAATTATCTGCCTTCAGAGAGCTAATACTGTGTTATCCGTGGTGCTACACACTGTAGGCAACATCTACAACATTATCTGCCCTCAGAGAGCTAATACTGTGCTATCTGTAGTGTTACACACTGCAGGCAACATCTACTATATTATCTGCCTTCAGAGAGCTAATACTGTGTTATCTGTGGTGTTACACACTGCAGGCAACATCTACTATATTATCTGCCTTCAGAGAGCTAATACTGTGTTTTCTGTAGTGTTACACACTGCAGGCAACATCTACTACATTATCTGCCTTCAGAGAGCCAATACTGTGCTATCTGTGGTGTTACACACTGCAGGCAACATCTACTCCATTATCTGCCTTCAGAGAGCTAATACTGTGTTATCTGTGGTGTTACACACTGCAGGCAACATCTACTACATTATCTGCCTTCAGAGAGCTAATACTGTGTTATCTGTGGTGTTACTCACTGCAGGCAACATCTTCTACATTATCTACCCTCAGAGAGCTAATACTGTGCTATCTGTGGTGTTACACACTGCAGGCAACATCTACTCCATTATCTGCCTTCAGAGAGCTAATACTGTGTTATCTGTGGTGTTACACACTGCAGGCAACATCTACTACATTATCTGACCTCAGAGAGCTAATACTGTGCTATCTGTGGTGTTACACACTGCAGGCAACATCTACTACATTATCTGCCCTCAGCGAGCTAATACTGTGCTATCTGTGGTGTTACACACTGCAGGCAACATATACTACATTATCTGCCTTCAGAGAGCTAATAAGGTGCTATCTGTGGTGCTACACACTGCAGGCAACATCTACTACATTATCTGCCTTCAGAGAGCTAATACTGTGCTATCTGTAGTGTTACACACTGCAGGCAACATCTACTATATTATCTGCCTTCAGAGAGCTAATACTGTGTTATCTGTGGTGTTACACACTGCAGGCAACATCTACTATATTATCTGCCTTCAGAGAGCTAATACTGTGTTTTCTGTAGTGTTACACACTGCAGGCAACATCTACTACAATTATCTGCCTTCAGAGAGCCAATACTGTGCTATCTGTGGTGTTACACACTGCAGGCAACATCTACTCCATTATCTGCCTTCAGAGAGCTAATACTGTGTTATCTGTGGTGTTACACACTGCAGGCAACATCTACTACATTATCTGCCTTCAGAGAGCTAATACTGTGTTATTTGTGGTGTTACTCACTGCAGGCAACATCTACTACATTATCTACCCTCAGAGAGCTAATACTGTGCTATCTGTGGTGTTACACACTGCAGGCAACATCTACTCCATTATCTGCCTTCAGAGAGCTAATGCTGTGTTATCTGTGGTGTTACACACTGCAGGCAACATCTACTACATTATCTGCCCTCAGAGAGCTAATACTGTGCTATCTGTGGTGTTACACACTGCAGGCAACATCTACTAGATTATCTGCCTTCAGAGAGCTAATAAGGTGCTATCTGTGGTGCTACACACTGCAGGCAACATCTACTACATTATCTGCCTTCAGAGAGCTAATACTGTGCTATCTGTGGTGTTACACACTGCAGGCAACATCTACTACATTATCTGCCTTCAGAGAGCTAATAAGGTGCTATCTGTGGTGTTACACACTGCAGGCAACATCTACTACATTATCTGCGTTCAGAGAGCTAATACTGTGCTATCTGTGGTGTTACACACTGCAGGCAACATCTACTACATTATCTGCCTTCAGAGAGCTAGTACTGTGCTATCTGTGGTGTTACACACTGCAGGCAACATCTACTACATTATCTGCCTTCAGAGAGCTAATACTGTGCTATCTGCGGTGTTACACACTGCAGGCAACATCTACTGCATTATCTACCTTCAGAGAGCTAATACTGTGTTATCTGTGGTGCTACACACTGTAGGCAACATCTACAACATTATCTGCCCTCAGAGAGCTAATACTGTGCTATCTGTAGTGTTACACACTGCAGGCAACATCTACTATATTATCTGCCTTCAGAGAGCTAATACTGTGTTATCTGTGGTGTTACACACTGCAGGCAACATCTACTATATTATCTGCCTTCAGAGAGCTAATACTGTGTTTTCTGTAGTGTTACACACTGCAGGCAACATCTACTACATTATCTGCCTTCAGAGAGCCAATACTGTGCTATCTGTGGTGTTACACACTGCAGGCAACATCTACTCCATTATCTGCCTTCAGAGAGCTAATACTGTGTTATCTGTGGTGTTACACACTGCAGGCAACATCTACTACATTATCTGCCTTCAGAGAGCTAATACTGTGTTATCTGTGGTGTTACTCACTGCAGGCAACATTTACTACATTATCTACCCTCAGAGAGCTAATACTGTGCTATCTGTGGTGTTACACACTGCAGGCAACATCTACTCCATTATCTGCCTTCAGAGAGCTAATACTGTGTTATCTGTGGTGTTACACACTGCAGGCAACATCTACTACATTATCTGACCTCAGAGAGCTAATACTGTGCTATCTGTGGTGTTACACACTGCAGGCAACATCTACTACATTATCTGCCCTCAGAGAGCTAATACTGTGCTATCTGTGGTGTTACACACTGCAGGCAACATCTACTACATTATCTGCCTTCAGAGAGCTAATAAGGTGCTATCTGTGGTGCTACACACTGCAGGCAACATCTACTACATTATCTGCCTTCAGAGAGCTAATACTGTGCTATCTGTGGTGTTACACACTGCAGGCAACATCTACTACATTATCTGCCTTCAGAGAGCTAATACTGTGCTATCTGTGGTGTTACACACTGCAGGCAACATCTACTACATTATCTGCCTTCAGAGAGCTAATAAGGTGCTATCTGTGGTGTTACACACTGCAGGCAACATCTACTACATTATCTGCGTTCAGAGAGCTAATACTGTGCTATCTGTGGTGTTACACACTGCAGGCAACATCTACTACATTATCTGCCTTCAGAGAGCTAGTACTGTGCTATCTGTGGTGTTACACACTGCAGGCAACATCTACTACATTATCTGCCTTCAGAGAGCTAATACTGTGCTATCTGTGGTGTTACACACTGCAGGCAACATCTACTACATTATCTGCCTTCAGAGAGCTAATACTGTGCTATCTGCGGTGTTACACACTGCAGGCAACATCTACTGCATTATCTACCTTCAGAGAGCTAATACTGTGCTATCTGCGGTGTTACACACTGCAGGTAATATCTACTACATTATCTGCCTTCTGAGAGCTAATACTTTGTTATCTGTGGTGTTACACACTGCAGGCAACATCTACTACATTATCTACCCTCAGAGAGCTAATACTGTGCTATCTGTGGTGTTACACACTGCAGGCAACATCTACTACATTATCTGCGTTCAGAGAGCTAATAAGGTGCTATCTGTGGTGTTACACACTGCAGGCAACATCTACTACATTATCTGCGTTCAGAGAGCTAATACTGTGCTATCTGTGGTGTTACACACTGCAGGCAATATCTACTACATTATCTGCCTTCAGAGAGCTAATACTGTGTTATCTGTGGTGTTACTCACTGCAGGCAACATTTACTACATTATCTACCCTCAGAGAGCTAATACTGTGCTATCTGTGGTGTTACACACTGCAGGCAACATCTACTCCATTATCTGCCTTCAGAGAGCTAATACTGTGTTATCTGTGGTGTTACACACTGCAGGCAACATCTACTACATTATCTGACCTCAGAGAGCTAATACTGTGCTATCTGTGGTGTTACACACTGCAGGCAACATCTACTACATTATCTGCCCTCAGAGAGCTAATACTGTGCTATCTGTGGTGTTACACACTGCAGGCAATATCTACTACATTATCTGCCTTCAGAGAGCTAATAAGGTGCTATCTGTGGTGCTACACACTGCAGGCAACATCTACTACATTATCTGCCTTCAGAGAGCTAATACTGTGCTATCTGTGGTGTTACACACTGCAGGCAACATCTACTACATTATCTGCCTTCAGAGAGCTAATACTGTGCTATCTGTGGTGTTACACACTGCAGGCAACATCTACTACATTATCTGCCTTCAGAGAGCTAATAAGGTGCTATCTGTGGTGTTACACACTGCAGGCAACATCTACTACATCATCTGCGTTCAGAGAGCTAATACTGTGCTATCTGTGGTGTTACACACTGCAGGCAACATCTACTACATTATCTGCCTTCAGAGAGCTAGTACTGTGCTATCTGTGGTGTTACACACTGCAGGCAACATCTACTACATTATCTGCCTTCAGAGAGCTAATACTGTGCTATCTGTGGTGTTACACACTGCAGGCAACATCTACTACATTATCTGCCTTCAGAGAGCTAATACTGTGCTATCTGCGGTGTTACACACTGCAGGCAACATCTACTGCATTATCTACCTTCAGAGAGCTAATACTGTGCTATCTGCGGTGTTACACACTGCAGGTAATATCTACTACATTATCTGCCTTCTGAGAGCTAATACTTTGTTATCTGTGGTGTTACACACTGCAGGCAACATCTACTACATTATCTACCCTCAGAGAGCTAATACTGTGCTATCTGTGGTGTTACACACTGCAGGCAACATCTACTACATTATCTGCCTTCAGAGAGCTAATACTGTGCTATCTGTGGTGTTACACACTGCAGGCAACATCTACTACATTATCTGCCCTCAGAGAGCTAATACTGTGCTATCTGTGGTGTTACACACTGCAGGCAACATCTACTACATTATCTGCCTTCAGAGAGCTAATAAGGTGCTATCTGTGGTGTTACACACTGCAGGCAACATCTACTACATTATCTGCCTTCAGAGAGCTAATAAGGTGCTATCTGTGGTGTTACACACTGCAGGCAACATCTACTACATTATCTGCGTTCAGAGAGCTAATACTGTGCTATCTGTGGTGTTACACACTGCAGGCAATATCTACTGCATTATCTACCTTCAGAGAGCTAATACTGTGCTATCTGTGGTGTTACACACTGCAGGCAACATCTACTACATTATCTGCCTTCAGAGAGCTAATACTGTGCTATCTGTGGTGTTACACACTGCAGGCAACATCTACTACATTATCTGCCTTCAGAGAGCTAATACTGTGCTATCTGTGGTGTTACACACTGCAGGCAACATCTACTACATTATCTGCCTTCAGAGAGCTAATACTGTGCTATCTGTGGTGTTACACACTGCAGGCAATATCTACTGCATTATCTACCTTCAGAGAGCTAATACTGTGCTATCTGTGGTGTTACACACTGCAGGCAACATCTACTACATTATCTGCCTTCAGAGAGCTAATACTGTGCTATCTGTGGTGTTACACACTGCAGGCAACATCTACTACATTATCTGCCTTCAGAGAGCTAATACTGTGCTATCTGTGGTGTTACACACTGCAGGCAACATCTACTACATTATCTGCCTTCAGAGAGCTAATAAGGTGCTATCTGTGGTGTTACACACTGCAGGCAACATCTACTACATTATCTGCCTTCAGAGAGCTAATACTGTGCTATCTGTGGTGTTACACACTGCAGGCAATATCTACTGCATTATCTACCTTCAGAGAGCTAATACTGTGCTATCTGTGGTGTTACACACTGCAGGCAACATCTACTACATTATCTACCCTCAGAGAGCTAATACTGTGCTATCTGTGGTGTTACACACTGCAGGCAACATCTACTACATTATCTTCCCTCAGAGAGCTAATACTGTGCTATCTGTGGTGTTACACACTGCAGGCAACATCTACTACATTATCTGCCTTCAGAGAGCTAATACTGTGTTATCTGTGGTGTTACACACTGCAGGCAGCATCTACTACATTATCTGCCCTCAGAGAGCTAATACTGTGCTATCTGTGGTGTTACACACTGCAGGCAACATCTACTACATTATCTGCCTTCAGAGAGCTAATACTGTGTTATCTGTGGTGTTACACACTGCAGGCAACATCTACTACATTATCTGCCCTCAGAGAGCTAATACTGTGCTATCTGTGGTGTTACACACTGCAGGCAACATCTACTACATTATCTGCCTTTAGAGAGCTAATACTGTGTTATCTGTGGTGTTACACACTGCAGGCAACATCTACTACATTATCTGCCTTCAGAAAGCTAATACTGTGCTATCTCTGGTGTTACATAGGACTAACATCCACTATATTATCCGTCCACAGAGAGTCATCACTGTGTATTTGTGTGGTGTTATATAGGATTGCAGACAATTTCTACATTGACTGTACTCAGAGAGGAATCATTGTGTGTTATATGTGGTGGCACATAGGATAAAACGTGTTTGGGGGCCTTGGCCTTGATATTTCCAGACCCTAACATTGCCCCTGCAAAGACATTTTGGACTAATGTATGATCCCAACTTTGTGAGGACTATTTGAAAGAGGTCCTTTTCTGTTCCAGCGTTACTGTTCCCTAATGAAAGGTCCACAAAAACATGGTTAGAAGTTTGGAATAAAATTTGACTGGCCTGTACAGGAGCCTGACATCAGCCACATTGAACTAGAACAGAGATTGAGCCTTCTCATCCAACATTAGTGTCTGACCCCACAAATGCTTCTAGATGAATATGCAAAAATTCTCACAAACACTTCAAAATCTTATAGAAAATCTTCTCAAAAGAGAGGAAGCTGTTACAGCTGAAAAGTGTGGACCAAATTCATATTGATGCGTATGGACTTAGAAGGGGATGTCATAAAAGCTCCTGCAGGTGAAATCTGCAGCAGTCCCAATACTTTTCTCTGTATAGTGCACCTCTTAATTTGGCACATTCACTTGTTACTCTTAAATAGAACATGTAGACATGAAACAGATAATAGAAGTGGTTCGCTGACATTTCTTTTATTCATCATGCAGCAGAGAGCCGCCCTACTGTCTGATAAATAAGTAAACCTTGGCTACATTAAAGAAAAATTTGCATGCAGTGCTCACATTTCCAAGTGGAGTAAAAGCAGTTACTTGATAATATTCATGAGAGCTGCCGAGGAAGAGGATAGACAGAAAACTATGCTCTCAAGAATTTGACTTTTAATTTTCCTGTAACCTCTTGGGAAATCTGGACAGATGTAGACAGTTGGTGTAAGGCCACGGCCCCACTATCAGTATTTGGTCAGTATTTGGTCAGTATTTTTCTCATGAGTGGGAGCTAAAACCAGGAGTGGGTGATAAATGCAGAATTGGTGACTTGTTTCTATTACACCTTTTCTCTGATTGTTCCTCACCTAGTTTTGGCTCCCAAAATATTGACCAAATACTGATAGTGGGGCCATGGCCTAAGAGAGAGAAGCACTTCAAGTTTTCTTACAATTACAGAGCAAAAAATAATAATATAATCCAATGCAGGAATATGGTTCATGTCAGTGTTAAATTTTGGATTGTAACAGTGGCTTGCGGGCAAATATTAGACTGTGTGGAAAGCACAATGTACTGGCAAATGAGTGATGTGGCCACTTCCGTTTGCCATTTCTTTCTCCCCTGGCAGGAGGAGATGTCAGAGGGGCGGTGGCAGTGAGGGACATTCAGCAGACACCCGAGACTGCAGGGCGTAGACCCAAAGCCAGGATTGTCCGCTGTATTAGAACTAGAGATGAGCAGATCGATTCATGGGACTGTAGTCCAGTGTCCAGGTCAGTGGTACCGGGCGGCTGGATAGGTGGCCCGTAAATCTCTTACCTTCTGGCGTCCATGGCGTGGCTTTTGATGTAGCCAGGGTCGGTGTGATGTCATCTGTGCATCCTGCTCATCTCAATTTAGGACCTATAGATTTATTTTTTGTTCTTTCATTCATAGTTGTAGCAGTCAGAACTTTCTCATCTTTATGTAGCTTCACTATACGACATCTGGCTTTTTGTTGTCTGTAAGTTCATGTTCACACGTTGCATAAATACTGTGTTTTTTGTTTTCTGCAGGTGTAAACTACACAGTAACAATCTTTTCTGATTATTGCATTTTTGCTGCATTTTTTTAAGCCTTTTACTGATCACCATAAATAAGCTGATCATTGCATTTTGCAGGTTGTTACGTTTAGAGGTACACCAAATATGGCCATGTTATTTGCTGATTTGTGATCTTTATTATTTTTTTAAAACGCGCAGTAAAAATTCCATTTTTGCAATTGTTTTTCATTATATTTTAGTAATTTTGTAGGAAGAATAAAATCTTACTTTTATTTTCCCTCTAGAATACAGGGATATAGAAATACACTGATATATAAAGCTCTACGACTATGTACCAATATAATCTGCCGGTGAGGTCACAATCTTTAACCGCTTCCCGACCGCCCACTGTACATAAATGTCGGCGCTGCCTGGGCTCTGTGCAGCGCCGATGTTTATGAACAGTCGGTGGTCCCGCAGCCCTCAGGACCCCCAGGGTCCTGCAAGTGCTGTGGTTGCGGTTCAGAGCGACAGCTCTGACAGGGAACATCATCGGGACCTGATTGGATCAGGTCCCAATGATGTTAACCCTTTGCTGTCTTCTATATGCCACGATCTATAGTGATCGCGGCTTATAGAAGATAGTGAGAGGAGAGGGGGTCGTCCACTTACCTCTCCGAAGGCCCCCTGATGTCTTCCAGGAACTGCTGTTGTTATGGCAGCTGGAGGTCACATGACCGCCTCCAGATCTGCCATATATGGTGTCCTGCTGAGTTCAGCCTGCTGCTGAGTCCAGCAGGAGACAGACAGTGTGAAACTGTCAGCAAAGTTCTCATGCAATGCAATACATGTCTATTGCATTGCATGAGAACAGTGATTAGAAAAATAAAAATTAATGTCCCATACGGGACTAAGTAAAAATGTAAAAAAAAAGTCTAAAAATGTTTTCAAACTGTTAAAAAAAAATCACAAAATAAATAAAAATAAATGAATAAAATATTAAACCAATAAATCCGTATATTTATGCAAAAACTAAAAAAGTACACATATTTGGTATCGCCGCGTCCGAAACAACCCGATCTATAAAACTGTCACACTAATTAACTCCTTCTGTGCACACCGTAATAAAAATAAATAAAAAACGGAGCAAAAAACTATGCTTTTTCATCATATCGCCAAACAAAAAGTGGAAAAAAATGCGATCAAAAAGCAAAATGAATATAAAAATGGTACCACTGAAAACGTCATCTTGTTCCACAAAAAAAAAAGCTGCCATACAGCTCCATCAGCCGAAAAATAAAAAAGTTATAGCTCTCAGAATAAAGCGATGCAAAAAAATATTTTTTCTATAAAATTGTTTTATTGTGTAAAAGCGCCAAAACATAAAAAAAATATACAGTAAGTGTAGTATCGCTGTAAACGTACTGACCCGAAGAATAACGCTGCCTTATCACTTTTACCACACGCAGAACGGCATAAAAAAAAACCTCAAAAAACAATTCCTGAATTGTTTGTTTTTGTAAATTTTACCTCCCAAAAAACGGAATAGAAAGCGATCAAATATGTCACGTACCCAAAAATGGTACCAATAAAAATGTCAACTCGTCTCTAGCTCTCAAAATATGGCGATGCAAAAACTAGATTTTGCAAAAAAAAGCGTCTCTTAGTGTGTGACAGCTGTCAGTCATAAAAACTCTATATAAATCTGGTATCTCTGTAATCGCACCGACCCGAAGAATAAAGTAATCTCATCACTTATACCGCACGAGGTAAATAAAACAAATTCTTCACCTGCTACTGATTTGTTTATTATGTCTCCCAAAGATCGCAGTAAGGCTCTGCTCACATTTATCCTGCGCTCTGCGCTGAGCACTTACACCAGAGTTTCCATGTAAATCTCTGAAATACGTCATCCAGACGGAACCCATGACGGAAGATTCCCTGTAATGAGGCAGATATAGGCCACTGTGGATGCCATCTGGCCTGTGATCCCACGGTGTCAATTTTTTTAGGCGTGCATAAAAGTGCGGTTGGCCACAGTTTTGTGCACTTCTGAAAAAAAGGACACCACTAAACAGAGGCCAGACGGAGTCCAGAGTAACTCTGCTGCCTCATTATAGTGAATGGATCCTGCAGGGGTTTCATCTGAATTACATCACTTGGAAATTTAGATGGAAACCCTGATGTAAGTACTCAGCCTAGAGCGCCAGATAAATGTTACGTAAAATGTTCCCAATAAAAGCTTCAACTCAGTCCTCAAAAAAAGCTAGTCCTCACTCAGGTCCGTCATCTGTTAAAAATATAAGGGACTTCCAAGTTACTGGTAGCAGAAAGGCTCTGGAAAATCGAAATGGCCTTTGCCCCCCAAAAGAAATTCAGAAAATTTTGTGCTCCCAAATCCAAATGCCTATTCTACAATAATTTGTTCTCCAATTGTCAAATAGCGCTCCGTCCCTCCCAGATCTCGCAGTATGGCTAAGCGGTACGATACAGCCACATATGGGGTATTGCCACTTTTAGAAGAAATTGTGTGACACATTTTGGCACCATTTTTACCCATTGCCCTGTGTGAAAATGTAAAATCTGAGGGTAAAACATTTTTTGTGGTAAAAATACAATTATGTTTTCTTCACTGCCCTGTGGTATAAATTTAAAAATTAAAAAATACTCACTACTTCCCTAGATGAATTCCTTGAGAGGTGTAGTTTACAAAATGAGGTCACTTGTGGGGGTTTCTGCTGTTTCGGCATGTCAGCGACTCTTCAAATGTGACATGTTGTCTACAACCTATCCCAGCCAACATAGCGCTCCTTTCTCTTCCGAACCCTGCCGTACACCAAAGCAGTGGTTTTCCCCCACATATGGGGTATCCGCGCACTCAGGAGAGATTGCACAACAAATTTCATGGTGCAATTTATCCTATTACCCTTATGATAATGCAAAATTAAGGGATGAAAAACGTTTTTGTGGGAAAAATGTGAAAATTTTATTTTTACAGCTCAATATTATAAACTTCTGTGAAGCACCTTGGGGTTGAAGGTGCTCACCACACATCTAGATAAGTTCCCTAAGGGGTCTAGTTTCCAAAATGGTGTCACTTGTGGGGGGTTTCCACTGTTTAGGCACATCAGGAGCTCTCCAAATGCAACATAGCGTCTGCTAATTATTCAAACAAATTTTACATTCAAAAAGTCTAATGGAGCTCCTTCCCTTCTGAACCCTGAACCCAAACAGTGGTTTTCCCTCACATATGGCGTATCAGCGCGCTAATGAGAAATTGCACTACAAATTGTGTATTCCATTTTTTCCTGTTACCCTTGTGAAAATAAAAAAATTGGGTCTAAAGTAACATTTTTGTGAAAAAACGTTAAATGTTCATTGTTTTCTTCCACATTCCAAAAATTCCCGTGAAACACCTGAAGGGTTAATAAACTTCTTGAATGTGGTTTTGAGTACCTTGAGGGGTGCAGTTTTTAGAATGGTGTCACTTTTGGGTATTTTCTGTCATAAAGGCTCCTCAAAGTCACTTCAAATAAGACGTGGTCCCTAAAAAAATGTTTTTGTAAATTTTGTTGGAAAAATTAGAAATCGCTGGTCAACTTTTAACCCTTATAGCTTCCTAACAAAAAAAAATTTTGGTTCCAAAATTGTGCTGATGTAAAGTAGACATGTGGCAAATGTTATTTAGTAACTATTTTGTGTGACATATCTCTCTGATTTAAGGGCATGGAAATTCAAAGTTTGAAAATTGCAAAATTTTCAAAATTTTCACCAAATTTCCGATTTTTTCACAAATAAACGCAAGTGATATCGAATAAATTTTACCACTATCATGAAGTACAATATGTCATGAAAAAACTTTCTCAGAATCAGGGGAATTCGTTGAAGCGTTCCAGAGTAATTACTTCATAAAGTGACAGTGGTCAGAATTGAAAAAATAGGCCTGATCACGAAGGCAAAAACAGGCTCTGGCGCGAAGTGGTTAATGCAGCTTCAAGTATAGAAAATTCTCCCTTTCTTGTCAGTGTATACTTTGGCTCATAGCTTTAGCTGCTGCCTGCAATGGTAAACGTTGTGGGTTCGATTCTCGAGGAGGCCAAATTCCAAGGAGAGAATGGTTTATTTAATTAATTGTAAGTATGCGCAGAGCAAAGATGTCGGTCCCACCCCCGAGGAGGAGAAGCTATGGAGTGATGAAGACATTGCACTTAGGAGAGAGAGAGAGAGTGAGTAGAAGTAGGGAAAAAGCTTTGACCAAGTGGCACAGTCCTACAGAATTCACGATGTTTGGCTGCTATGCCCTCTTGTTGTATAATCACATATAGAGGCATATGCTGTACTACTGTATAATCACATATAGAGCCCCTTCTATAGTATAGTCACATAAAGAGGCCTTTCCTGTACTATAATCATATATAGAGCCCCAACTGTACTATAAGAGGCCTTTCCTGTACTATAATCATATATAGAGCCCCAACTGTACTATAAGAGGCCTCTCCTGTACTATAATCATATATAGAGCCCCACCTGTACTATAAGAGTCCTATCCTGTACCGTAATCATATATAGAGCCCCAACTGTACTATAAGAGGCCTATCCTGTACTGTAATCATATATAGAGCCCCAACTGTACTCTTAGAGGCCTCTCCTGTACTGTAATCATATATAGAGCCCCAACTGTACTATAAGAGGCCTATCCTGTACTATAATCATATATAGAGCCCCACCTGTACTATGAGGCCTATCCTGTACTATAATCATTTATAGAGGCCCACCTGTACTATAAGAGGCCTCTCCTGTACTATAATCATATATAGAGCCCCACCTGTTCTATAAGAGGCCTCTCCTGTACATAGAGCCCCAACTGTACTATAAGAGGCCTCTCCTGTACTATAATCAGATATAGAGCCCCACCTGTACTATAAGAGGACTCTCCTGTACTATAATCATATATAGAGCCTCAACTGTGCTATAAGAGGCTTATCCTGTACTGTAATCATATATAGAGCCCCAACTGTACTATAAGAGGCCTCTCCTGTACTATAATCATATATAGAGCCCCAACTGTACTATAAGAGGCCTCTCCTGTACATAGAGCCCCAACTGTACTATAAGAGGCCTCTCCTGTACTATAATCAGATATAGAGCCCCACCTGTACTATAAGAGTCCTCTCCTGTACTATAATCATATACAGGGTGGTCCAAAAGTAGGAGGACAGAAAGTGTAATAAGGTTATGAAGGGGGAGATTTATCAAACACCAAATTTCAGCCGCCTTTCTGGATCATCCTTCAATAAACCATGAATTAGACGTGGACGATAAGCTTTCCACCCAATAGATTTCAGGATTCGCATGATAGAAGCTCGTGAAATTCCCAATTCCAAAGAGGCTCTTCTGGTGGACTTTTTTGGACTCTGAACAAGTGTTTCAGCAACAAGTTGTTTATTATCTTCTGTACAGACTGTTTTGGGTCGACCAGTTTTTGGAGCATTAAGGATTGAGCCAGTGGCATTGAATTTGTCACGAATTCGGTAAATGGTTTGTCTCTTTGGGGCTTGAGTACCAAATGTTTCAACCCAATTTGCTCTAACGGTTTCAGCATTTTGAGATTTACAATACTCTGTTAAAATCCATTTTCTTTGATCTGTATTTAAATTATTTGCCATTATGTGTTATCTGAATCATCTGAAAAGAAAACAGATTTGGGGGAGATCTATCTGTGAAAACTAGATCTGTGAAACTGGCTCAGTTGCCCTTAGCAACCAATCAGATTCCACCTTTCATTTTCCAAAGAGTCTGTGAGGAATGAAAAGTGAAATCTGATTGGTTGCTAAGGGCAACTGAGCCGGTTTCACTTTACACCATGTTTGATAAATCTCCCCCTTCATAACCTTATTACACTTTCTGTCCACCTACTTTTGGACCCCCCTGTATAGAGCCCCACCTGTACTATAAGAGGCCTCTCCTGTACTATAATCATATATAGAGCCCCACCTGTACTATAAGAGGCCTCTCCTGTACTATAATCATATATAGAGCCCCAACTGTACTATAAGAGGCCTCTCCTGTACTATAATCATATATAGAGCCCCAACTGTATTATAAGAGGCCTCTCCTGTACTATAATCATATATAGAGCCCCACCTGTACTATAAGAGGCCTCTCCTGTACTGTATTCATATATAGAGCCCCAACTGTATTATAAGAGGCCTATCCTGTACTAGAATCATATATAGAGCCCCAACTGTACTATAAGAGGCCTATCCTGTACTAGAATCATATATAGAGCCCCAACTGTACTATAAGAGGCCTATCCTGTACTATAATCATATATAGAGCCCCAACTGTACTATAAGAGGCCTCTCCTGTACTGTAATCATATATAGAGCCCCAACTGTACTATAAGAGCCCTATCCTGTATATAAGGCAGTGCTAGTCATCATCCTGGGGGATACTCGCTGCGCCGGGTCAATTAATGCACACCAGCCACGTTTTCCGGTATTCCACCATCCAGCAGTTTATTAATCTTCATAAACTGCTTGTCACACAGACCATCTTAGTGGCTCATCGGCATATTACACATATAACATCCAGGAGCCCTTCAACTAGCAGACAGGCCCTCTTGGCTCCAGTTACATCCCTCAGCAAAGTCACTTATATCACTGTCCACATCAATGTCCACATCAAGAAGTGTTTTACCTTTTGAGGGGTTGTAGCTGCTTCAGTCCGCTCTGTTCCGCCACCACTGTGGCTCTAAGGCTTACCAAGCGTGGTCTCCAGCCCTTATCCCATCCAAGGCCACTGGCATCTCTCATACACACAGATCCAGGCTCTGTGCCTTCCAGGACGCTTATTTTCCAAGCCTCTGGCCCTCCAAGGCTTACTGGCATTGCTTACACACAAGGATCCAGGCTTCACCTTCCAGGAGTCCACCATGCTTCACCAGGCCTCTCACTCTCACGGTGTCCCACACGGGAACAGGCCTCATGCCTTTCACCCCTGTCTTAAAACTACCAGGGTTTTTATATCCTCTAGAGAACACCCACAGGACCTGAGCTGATGTCACAGTCATGTGTTCAGACCTTCTGTGTGCAAAAGGACCTGTGTGATGTCACAGTCATGTGACCAGTCACCTGAGGGGGAGGTACATGTTCAGCCAAAAACACACACACTGGATCATTACAGTAATGCCGCTGCATTACATGTACTATAGTCATATATAGAGCCCCACTGTACTATAAGTGGCCTCTCCTGTACTGTAATCATATATAGAGCCCCAACTGTACTATAAGAGGCCTCTCCTGTACTATAATCATATAGAGCCCCACCTGTACTATAAGAGGCCTCTCCAGTACTATAATCATATATAGAGCCCCAACTGTATTATAAGAGGCCTATCCTGTACTGTAATCATATATAGAGCCCCAACTGTACTATAAGAGGCCTGTCTTGTATTATAATCATATATAGAGCCCCACTGTACTATAAGAGGCCTCTCCTGTACTGTAATCATATATAGAGCCCCAACTGTACTATAAGAGGCCTCTCCTGTACTGTAGTCATATTTAGATGCCCCAACTGTACTATAAGAGACATATCCTGTACTATAATCATATATAGAGCCCCACTGTACTATAAGAGGCCTCTCCTGTACTGTAATCATATTTAGATGCCCCAACTGTACTTTAAGAGGCCTATCCTGTACTATAATCATATATAGAGCCCCAACTGTGCTATAAGAGGCCTATCCTGTACTATAAGAGGCCTATCCTGTACTGTAAGAGTCCTATCCTGTACTGTATAGAGCCCCACTGTACTATAAGAGGCCTCTCCTGTACTGTAATCATATTTAGATGCCCCAACTGTACTATAAGAGGCCTATCCTGTACTATAATCATATATAGAGCCCCAACTGTACTATAAAAGGCCTCTCCTGTACTGTAATCATATATAGAGCCCCAACTGTGCTATAAGAGGCCTATCTTGTACTATAATCATATATAGAGCCCCACTGTACTATAAGAGGCCTCTCCTGTACTGTAATCATATTTAAATGCCACAACTGTACTATAAGAGGCCTCTCCTGTACTATAATCATATATAGAGCCCCAACTGTGCTATAAGAGGCCTATCCTGTACTATAAGAGGCCTATCCTGTACTGTAAGAGTCCTATCCTGTACTGTAAGAGGCCTATTCTGTACTATTATCATATATAGACACAAAAAGCAAAGCCACAGTAAGGAGAATTAAAATTCCCCCAAGATTCAAGAAAAAAAACACAGCAAAAAAAGCAGTGGTATTTACCTGCTCAGTTCTTCACTCCCAGGATGCAGCAAACCCATATAACAAAGATGGCAGCTATACAGGTGCAATATACTGATGAGACAATCACTCACAACCTACCAGTTCATGGAGGGGGTGATTTCTTAGTATTAGAATTGCACACAAAGTGGCTTGTATAGGGCGCTGTTCACACCTGGGTAGTGCACAGTATCCGGCTTACAGCCTATTAGTTACGCGCCTACTATTAGATTAGGCGGGCCGTCCGGTACTATCTAAGTGCACCCCATGGGAACAGACACCCTAGTTTACAATGCCAGCACTGATGGGCTTGGCTGCACCCTGGAATAGAAAAGTGCAAAAATGCATATATAATATATGAGGTATTAGTCAATATTTTGTCCAAAATACGCAAGCTCGTAACTCACGTCAAGAGTCCTCATGCTTACGAGTCCCTACACTAGACACAAAAAGCAAAGCTGCAATAAGAAGAATTAAAATTCCGCCAAGATTCAAGAAAAAAACACAGCAAAAAAAGCAGTAGTATTTACTTGCTCAGTTCTTCAGACCTAATGCACTCCCAGGATGCAGCAAACCCATATAACTAAGATTGCGGCTATACAGGTGCAATATATTGATGAGACAATCACTCACAACCTACCATTTCATGGAGGGGGTGATTGCTTAGTATTAGAATTGCACACAAAGAGCACCCCATGAGAACAGACACCCTAGTTTACAATGCCAGCATTTTTAATTCTATCCCCCTACCTTTCCGGGCACATATCTGCTGATCTATACACCCGCGGCTGTTAACCAGTTAAATGCTGTCAGTCTCTGACAGCGGCATTTAACTCGCACTTCCGGGAAGCAAGACATTGGCCCCACCCATCGGCGACCCCGTCACATGATTGCGGGTCGCCGATGGGTTGGCATGGCAACCCGGGGTCTGCAGGAGACCCCTGTGGTTGTCACTGCCAGATTGCTATGAGAGCCACCCAGTGGTCGGTGTTCATAGCAAGTGAGCAAATCTGCTACAGAAAGCGCAAAAACGGAAAATGCTACGGTCATGAAGGGGTTAATCACATATAGCCCCCATCCTTTAGCATAGTCACATATAGAGGCCCCTTCTGTAATCTAATCACATATATAGCCTCCCTACTGTAGTAAATACACATATTGCTCAGCAAAGTCTTTTGCACCAGATACATTCTGTTGACTTACATTGTCAGAAATCCCTAATACACACCTTTTAGAGAAAACATATGTATTATAAGCTAGAGTGACTTTGGTAATAAGGATGAGCAGTCCCAAGGAAATGAAATCACCCGCGGCTTCATTTGGCAGATGGTCATCGCGTCAGTCCTCCTTTTTCCATTAATAGTTGCTGTAACGCCTCTATTTTGCTGTAGGCACTAGGTAGAAAAGGTGCAGGGAATTAGATTTTCGTATTGCAGCAGATTTTCTCTGTTATTCAAATTTCTCCCAGTTGCAAAATCAGAGAACATTTTTTTTTTGCATCATGGACTTTCAATGCGTTTACTTTTAGGACTTTACAATGTGCAATGTTAGGTTAAAGAAAGTTTGTCAGCACAAAATGACTGTTCAAATGAAATATAGAAGTTCAGTGCACCCTTGGCATGACACCTACTTGTTGCCCATTTACCTTCATCCTTTTCTTCCTTGAGGGACAGCTTGGGCTTTACAGGAACCAAACGACAGTGAGGATAGATGGTAAACACGCCGGAAGGAAGGTACACTGAATTCCTCCACCACACCAAGGGTGCTCCGAGCTTAGTTTGAACAGTCATTTTTACTGATAGACTCTCTTTATGGCCATGTTCACACTTTCAGTATTTGTAAGCCAAAATCAGGAGTTGAGCAATCAGATAAAAAGTATAATAGAAACACATCACCACTTCTGTATTTATCAGCCACTTCTGGTTTTGGCTTTAAAATACTGATGTAAAATACTGACCAAATACTGAACGTGTGACCGTGGCCGAACTTGTATTTCAGCTTTGCCATCATTATCCTAGTGAATGCCTAGCATAACCTGACACAGTGGTAGCGTTATTGTGATTAATCTTTTACAGGAAATTCATACAACCATTCATCTAATGGATTTTTTCACTTCTCCTAAAACTTCTAAAGCCAACGTATAATAGTGAACCATAAAATGGGTTAAAACTGAAGATTGGTAAACATCTATCTCGGCACTTAATGGCTAGAGCTCCAATAAAAAACAGAACTACATTAATCTATTTTAGCTTATTTCATTCCACAATTAGGCTAAACAATTGGCATATACTAGAAAATTCTCATTTATTGTGCTCATAGACCATCATTAGCCAGAACATTGGTATTATATTGCGTAACTGGACAGCAGGCGATTTGAAGAAGGCTTGAGCTGTATTTGCATTGTCCTTCACTCTCTCGCAATGTGATGCAGATAACACTGTCCTCCAAGCCAGTAATTAAGAACATCAATGTGAAGTTGACTTTCTCTAGGTGCTGGGATGCCAGTGGAAAACTGGGCACCATATTCCACTTTCATCTTCATTTTGTTTCAACTTGCAGATGAAACCAACAGAGAAGGATGAATTGATTCTCGACAATTAGCGGCTGATGGCTGATTGTTTCCTCTGTCTTGACAGGGCGCACTGATATTTTTTAGTGGCACACTGATTCCTATGTGGTTTTTGGGTTAACCTAATTCAAGAACAAAGATGATGTAGGAAGTAGAAAAACATAGTTGGTTTCCAAAGGGGAAAATAAATAATAACTAGTATAATTATGTCATTGCATTTTTAACTCCTTAAGATGTGTGCTATCATTGTATTCAGTGGTGGTGGAGACTTAGAAGCAACCTGACAGCTGATACATGATGCCCGATCCACGGGCGCATATATCAGACACTGACTGTATGATTTCAGCCAGGTATGTTTGACTCTGAAACATATTTTAAACACCTCCACGAGCCAAGCTACATGGGAGACTAGTTGGATAGGGAGGTCCTTGACGGCATCTCCCCACCTGCTCCCCTTGAGTGACAGGTCTCTCCCTGTGTGTATGTGTCTGTGTATATACAGGGTGGTCCAAAAGTAGGTGGACAGAAAGTGTAATAAGGTTATGAAGGGGGAGATTTATCAAACAAAATCCAGTAAGTTTAGATAACATTATGTGGAGTGATGAAGCTTCTTTCAAATTATCCGCCCATATTAACAGACATAATTGTATTTACTGGTATAATGAGAACATGCATTTAACATTAGAGCAACAACTAAATGAGCCTGGTATCAATGTTTGGGGTGGTATTTCAAGTTTTGATGTTTTAGGACCAATATTTTTTGATGGAACTGTCACAGGAGATAAGTATCTCGAAATTCTAATGAATCAAGTTGTTCCCCAGTTACAGCAACAGCCTAATTCAAATGACCTTTATTTCCAACAAGATGGGGCCCCTCCACATTATTCAAGAGTAGTCCGCGAGTATCTTGATCAAACATTTCCTAATAAATGGATTGGCCGAAGAGGCCCACTTGATTGGCCGGCACGTTCACCAGACATGACCCCAATGGATTTTTTCTTTTGGGGAGTACTCAAGGACAAAGTTTATTGTCGAAAACCAAATCAAAATAAATGTTATTATTTTCTGTCTACCTACTTTTGAACCACCCTGTATATAGGGGGAGACCTGTGACTCCAGGGCAGCAGGCTGGAGGAGCTGCCGGAGACGCTCCTGTCTGACTAGTCTCCTGTGCGACTTGGTCCCTGCAGCTTTTAAAGCATGTTTTTTTTAAAGAAATGCTTCAACATTTCAGAGTTAAGCATATAGGATCAGGCAAAATGTATCAGATTTCAGGTTCCTTTTAGCTTCTTAAGCGTCACTGTGAAGCATGACAACGCCAATTAAAAGTATTCAAATTATGTCGACCGTCGCTTCTTGTGATCGACGATACCCAACGCTACTCCATGACAAGCCCCCATGTCTGTCATTTGAAAACTAGAGAGTCCAACCTCTCAACGGACTTTAGAGGAGATTATCTATTTTACAATACTCTGCAATATAGTACAATAGTTTTGCATTGTATTGATAGGTGATCATGTCCAGAATTGGTGCTAGAATTATTGTTTATTCGGATGCCTCAACCCACCCCCGCCCCACCACGAAAAAAAATGCTATAAAAAGCAATCAACACATCTTAAATAGCCCAAAGTGCTATAACTCACTACCCCCACCCCAAAAAAAGGACCATCGATGGAAAGTTAAAAAAATTACAGGTCTTAGAAAATGGCACCACAAACCAATTTTTTTATTCCCCAAATAGATGAAAAAAAAAACAAAACTGTCAGGTTTGGTATCCTCTTAATCATACTAAGGCTACGATCACACTACCAGAACTTGGTCAGAATTTTACATCAGTATTTGTAAACCAAAACCAGGAGTGGAAGTATAATAGAAACTCATCATCACTTCTGGGTTTATCACCCACTCCTGGTTTTGGCTTATAAATACTGATGTGAAATACTGAACAAATACTGATAGTATGACTATAGCTTTACATGGAAAATCATGTTGAATGTCATAATTACAAAATACATTCATGGAATTGCATTTTTTTTAGTATTTCGCAGCACTTTTTTCCAAATTTTTCAATTCATTATGTTGTAAAATATATGATGTCATTGAAAACTACAACTCGTCTTGCAAAAATCAAGCCCCTTAAAATAAAATAAAAAAAATGAAAAAGTTAGGGCACAAAAATGAACAATCACCAATTTCTTAAAGACGCACTCCTCCCATCAAAGTTTTTATCCTCTTAATATATAGCAATCATCATATTATATGTCGCTATGTACTTACAATTGCTCATTTTGTACTGCTACCCATTTAATTCTGTTTTCCATTAGGTTTATGACATCATATTATACAGCACTGTGTACTTACAATTGCTCATGTTGCCTTTCTACCCAGCTAATTCTTCTGTTTTCCATTAATTCTATGACATCACGTTATTAAAAACTGACTAGCTGAATCCTTCTAAGCTCTTTGTTGAAACAGGAGGTCAATTTTCTCTGCACAAGTCATGAGTCATGGCAAGGGGAATGAGCAGAGCAGCTGGCTTCCAGTCTCTACATAGAGCAGAGAAAAGAGCAGAATTAGTTGGGTAGAAAGGGAAAATGAGCAATTGTAAGTACACAGTGCTATGTAATATAATGATTGCAATATATTAAGAGGATAATAACTTTGATGGGAGTTCTTTAACAAATTAAAGATGGGGTTCATTTCATCCCCTTTCTATATGCTTCACCATACAGCTATATCAGCTGGATATATAAGCTGTGCTCATTAGATTTAAGAAGCTCGCTTGCTCATTAATACATCTGCTTAAATTCATAATCGTGTTGTCTCCATAAGACATCTGGGGCATTAATGTAAGATGAAACCTTTTAATATTTCATTATGCATATTTCATTTTCATTTTATTTGAGCAAAAACAGAGTTAGTAAAAAATATTTTCTTGGAATTGATATTGTTAGAGAACTCCTCACCACATGTGCCTGGTATAAAATAATATTAATATTACAACTATTATGTATTTTTTATAAATTAGAGTAGATGGGAACTTTATTTATAGGTTTTTCTTCACCTTTACTTTAACTGGTACCTGTCATTAGGATTTTGTACCCCTAACTAATGACATGCACGTAAAGGCATTTTAATGCTGAGTCTAGATCACTCATTTTTTCGTGACGTGTCAGTCAGAGACGGGAGGCAGGCAGCGGGCGGGTAATAGGGAGAGAGGCAGAAGAGCTGTAAGTTCAATGTCCACCCCAGGGCACCTACTATTCATTGCCATACAATTTCAACTATGGATTTCTCTAAAACAGCAAAACGGATTTCTACAATTAAAGTAAGGATTTAATCAGCACTCACTAAAATGCCTTTACATACACGCCATTAGTTTGGCATATAAAATCTTGATGACAAGTGCTCTTTAGATGTTATTTTTTGCTGTCACCATTTGTCAAGTAAAATAAGTAGGATTAGCATTTCTTCCTGCAGCTGTCTGATTTAGCATAAAAGAAAATAGGTGAATTATACTTTTATGCAAATGACCAGATAAAGATGTATTTAATGTATTTAATATTGTGGATAATTGCCTAGTTTGCTTAATATATACTGATATCTCTGGATCACCTTGACTACAAAAAAGTTGGCAGAATTAAAGTGGTACTAGTAAAAAAAAAGAGTTTTTATCGTGCAGGAGACTTTTATGATGACGTACAGAGTCTCCACATTTCTGTACTATAAAATTGTAATTACTTGAATTGCTGCTGCAGGATGTCTCTGTACAGTACCATTATACAGAAGAATCCACTGCTAGAACCCATCATTCTCTCTGCAGGGCCCTCCTGTACAATATCATTACACAGGAGAATTCCCCCCAGAAACAATCCTTCTTTTTCAGGATGACGCCATACAGAACCATTATACAGAAGAAACCTCCCCTAGGACCAGTCCTTCTGCTGCAGGATGCCTCTGAACAGTACCCCTATATAGAGGGCCCCTCCCCTAGGTCCAGTCCTTCTGCTGCAAAATGCCTCTGAGCAGTACCCTTATATAGAAGACTCCTCCCCTAGGATCAGTCCTTCTGCTGCAGGATGCCTCTGAACAGTACCCTTATATCGAAGACTCCTCCCCTAGGATCAGTCCTTCTGCTGCAGGATGCCTCTGAACAGTGCCCTTATATAGAAGGCTCCTCCCCTAGGACCAGTCCTTCTGCTGCAGGATGCCTCTGAACAGTACCCTTATGTAGAAGGCTCCTCCCCTAGGACCAGTCCTTCTACTGCAGGATGCCTCTGAACAGTATAGAAGGCTTCTCCCCTAGGACCAGTCCTTCTGCTGCAGGATGCCTCTGAACAGTACCCCTATATAGAGGGCCCCTCCCCTAGGACCTGTCCTTCTGCTGCAAAATGCCTCTGAGCAGTACCCTTATATAGAAGACTCGTCCCCTAGGATCAGTCCTTCTGCTGCAGGATGCCTCTGAACAGTACCCTTATATAGAAGACTCTTCCCCTGGGATCAGTCCTTCTGCTGCAGGATGCCTCTGAACAGTGCCCTTATATAGAAGGCTCCTCCCCTAGGACCAGTCCTTCTGCTGCAGGATGCCTCTGAACAGTACCCTTATATAGAAGGCTCCTCCCCTAGGACCAGTCCTTCTACTGCAGGATGCCTCTGAACATTATAGAAGGCTTCTCCCCTAGGACCAGTCCTTCTGCTGCAGGATGCCTCTGAACAGTACCCCTATATAGAGGGCCCCTCCCCTAGGACCTGTCCTTCTGCTGCAGAATGCCTCTGAACAGTACGCTTATATAGAAGGCGCCTCCCCTAGGACCAGTCCTTCTGCTGCAGGATGCCGCTGAACAGTACCCTTATATAGAAGACTCTTCCCCTAGGATCAGTCCTTCTGCTGCAGGATGCCCCTGAACAGTGCCCTTATATAGAAGGCTTCTCCCCTAGGACCAGTCCTTCTGCTGCAGGATGCCTCTGAACAGTACCCTTATATAGAAGGCTCCTCCCCTATGATCAGTCCTTCTGCTGCAGGATGCCTCTGAACAGTATAGAAGGCTTCTCCCCTAGGACCAGTCCTTCTGCTGCAGGGTGCCTCTGAACAGTACCCCTATATAGAAGACTCCTCCCCTAGGACCAATCCTTCTGCTGCAGGATGCCTCTATATAGAACCATTATACAGAAGAATCCTCCCATAAAACCAGTCCTCTCAGCAAAATATCTCAGCAGAAGTATTATACAGGCCAAATTTTTCCATTCTGACCAGAGTCTCTTTATGCAGTAAAAACTCTGGAATGCTTCAATGTACCCCAGTGATTCTCAGATTTTTTTTCGCAACACTTTGTACTTCATGTTATTGGAGAATTTAGGCCAACATATTTTGTGTTTATTCGTGGAAATATTGGAAGTTTGGTGAAAATGTTGAAAATTTCAAAATTTTATTTTTAAGCCTTTAAGCCACATAGTATCACGCAACATATTATTTAAATAAAATTTACCACATGTCTACTTTACATCACCATCATTTTTGAAACATAATTTTGTTAGGAAGTTAGAAGGGTTAAAAGTTAATCAGCAATTTCCCAATTTTCCAACCAAATTTACAAAACCAATTTTTTTAAGGACCACATCACATTTGAATTGAGTTTGAGGGGCCTGTGTGACAGAAAATACTCAAAAATGACACCATCCTAAAAACAGCATCCCTCAAAGTGCTCAAAACCTCATTCAATAAGTTTATTAACCCTTCAGGTACTTCACAGGAATGAAAGCAATAAGGAAAGAAAAATTAAAATTTTACTTTTTCCTCACAAAAATGTTGATTTAGCCCCAAATTTTGCATTTTAACAAGGGTAACAGGAGAAAATGGCCATACAATTTGTTGTGCAATTTCTCCTGAGTACACCGATATCCCATATGTGGTGGAAAACTACTGATTAGGCACACAGCAGGGCTCGGAAGGAAAGGGGCACCATTTGACTTTCGGAATGCAAAATTGGCTGGAATCGATTTACGCCATGTCGTGTTTGCAAAGCCCCTGATGTGCCTAAACAGTGGAAACCCCCCACAAGTGACTCTATTTTCGAAATGACGCCCCTCAAGCAACTTATCTAAATGTGTAGTGAGCATCTTAAACGCACAGCTGCTTCACAGAATTTTATAACTTTGAGCCATGAAAAAATAAATTTTTCCAGCAAAAAAGTTGGTTTTGCCCCAAACGTTTCATTTTCACAAGGGAAACAGGAGAAAATGAACTGTACAATTTGTTGTGCAATTTCTACTGAGTACACCGATACCCCATATGTGGTGAAAAACTATTGTTTGGGCACCAGGCAGGTTAGGAAGGTAAGAAGTGCCAACTGAATTCTGGAGCTCAATTTTGCCTGGAATAGATTGCAGATGCCATGTCACATTTAAAGAGCCCCTGACTTGCCAAAACAGCAGAAACCCCCACAAGTGACCCCAGATTAGAAACTACACCTCTCGAGGAATTCATTTAGGTGAGTACTGAGTATTTTTAACCTTCAGGCGATTCACAGAATTGTATAACATTAGGCTGAATAAATGGAAAATTACCATTTTTGCACTAAAATATTGTCTTAGCCCCAAGTTTTTAATTTTCAAAAGGGATAATAGGAGAAAATGAACAGTACAATTTGTTGACTGCGGACAAATCCACATATGTGGTCAAAAACTACTTTTGGGGCACAGCGCAAAGCTCACAAGTGAAGAAGCACCGTCACCTTATATCATATCGGCAGAGCACCGATGTGCCAGAACAGCGGAACCCTCCATAAGTGACCCCATTTTACAAACTACACAATGAATTTATCTAGGGGTGCAGTGAACATAGTCACACAACATATGCCTCACAGAAATTTTTATCATTGGGCAGTGAAAAAAAATAATTACATTTTTATTACTAAAGTGTTGTTTTAGTCCCAAGTTTTTCATTTTTATAAGGGCTAATAGCAAAAAAGAGACTGCACAGATTATTGTGCAATTTTTCCTGCGTGCGCCAATACCCTACGTTTAATCGGAAACTACTTTTCAGACACAAAGGAAAGCTCAGAAGAGAAGAAGTGCCACATTATAGTACAGATTTTGTTGTTATGGTTTGCGGGTGCCATGACCCACTGGAAGAGCACTTGAGGTGCAAAAACAGCAGAACTCCCCACAAGTGACCCCATTTTACAAACTACACCTCTCAATGAATTCATCTAAGGGTGCAGTGATCATATTGACACCATGAGTGTGTCACAGAATTTTATACCAATGGGCAGTGAAGAAAAAATAATTACATTTTTACCCCCCAAAAATTATTTTAGCCCCGAATTTTACATTTTCACAAGGGAAAATGTGTAAAAATTGCACCAAAATTTGTCACACAATTTCTGATTAACGTGGCAATACCCCATATGTGGCTTTACAGTACTGCTTAGCCACACGGTGAGACTCGGGAAGGAAGGAGCGCTCTTTGACTCTTGGAAAACAAATTATTGTAGAATAGGTTGCGGATTCTATAGACAGACCCTTAAGTGTCAGAAGAGCAGAATCCCCTCTCAAATGACCCCATTTTGGAAATTACACCCCTCTGGGAATTTATCTGCTGGTGTAGTGACGATTTTGACTCCATGGTGTTTTCAAGAAACAAGCAGCAGTGAATGTTGCCTAGTTAATATTACAAATCTGCCAGTGTAGTGCCCATACATTGTAGTGCCCAGTATATTGTAGCGCCCATACATTATTCCCAGCTCGTGCTTCTGAAGACATGCTCCCATAAATTAAGCAGGCTCTCATCGCTACAGAAATGCCAATCATGTGGATGCTAAACGTGGTTTAGGCACACTGTGGGGCTCAGATTACCAATACACTAGCAAGATGCAGCAGACCCCCATGATAAAGGCAGGGACAGCACAGATGCAAAATACTGATGGAGCAACCACTCACAAATGTGTCAATTCATGGAGGGGGTGGTTGCCTAGTATTAAAAATACACAGAGATGAAGCTTGCATACGGCGCCAGTCACACAGATATGTGTGATGCACAGTTTGTGGCTTACAGCCTATTGATGACTCCCATACTGTTAAATCAGGCAGGCTGCCTAGCACTATATAAGTGCAATCCACATGACAGATACCTCAAATCACCCAACCAACAATAAAGAGCCTGGCTGCACCCTGCAAAACGATGGAAAAATGTGCAATAAAGAGATGTAAAAATTATGTATAAAATACATAAAGTATTGGTCGATATTTTGGCCAAAATACGCAAGCTCGCAACCCACGTCAAGGGTCCTTATACTTGTGAGTTCTAACACTTAATTCAAAAACGGCTCACAAAGGACATGAATTCAAGAAAAATCACAAAAAACAGCTTTACCAACTACAGGTCAGATTACCAATACACTAGCAGGATGCAGCAGACCTCCATGATAAAGGCGGGGGCAGCACAGGTGCAAAATACTGATGGAGCAACCACTCACAGATGTATAAATTCATAGAGGGGGTGGTTGCCTAGTATTAAAAATGCACACAGATGAAGCTTGCATAGGACGCCAGTGACACAGATTTGTGACTTTTCTTGGATTCATGTCCTTTGTGAGCTGTTTTTTAATTTAGTTTTAGGACTTGCAAGTATGAGGACTCTTAACATGGGTTGCGAGCTTGTGTATTTTGGCCAAAATATCGACCTATCCCTTGTTTATTTTATTTTCTTTTTAATATTTTTACTATTGTTTTAAACTTTTCTTTTTTACTTAGTCCCTCTATGGCACTGTAACTTTTATTACTCTGATCACACCAGCATTGCAATGCATTATACATGTCAGTATTAGGCTTCACTCAAACTAGCGTATAAATCGGACGAGTGCAATGAGAGAAAAAAAAATCAGATTTCACTCGGACCAATGTTATTCAGTGAGGCAGTGCAGATCTGCATATTTTTTTCTCTGCTTTACTCGGCATGGGAAAAAAATTGCAGTATGCTTTGATTTCACTCCGAAATCTGATGGGTGTGAGAAAAAAAAAATCGGATGTCATACGGACCATCAGTATGGATCTGATTTTTACGGATCCATTACAATTCTGTAGCATAGGAAACTGTAAATGGACCTGTAAAAGGTTAATAACTGCTGAGTAAAAAAAAAGATTTTATACGGACAGAACACGGATGACAAGTGAGAAAAAATTATCCTACTTTTCTGGATGAGAACGGGACCGATTTTTTATACACTAGTATGAATGTACCCTCACTGTGACAGAAGCCTCTTAGACCATGTTCTGGATATGGTTTAAACAGGCCTCCGTAGCTGGTAAACTCAGAAATTGTCATGAAGCCCTTAGGCTGCCATGGCAACTATCAGGCCCTCGCAATGATGTGGGGGTGCTGATCGCTTGGGAAAGGCTGCCTCTTTCATCGTTCTAAATGCTGCGATCGCGATCGGAGTTTGGCAATAACTTACGCCGATCTCTCGGCGGCAATCGTGCGGGCACACCTCCTGTGCCCGAATGACCGACATGACTTAAATTTATGTCTTTTTGTGGGAACCCCTTCTCGACCATGATGTAAAGGTACGACAAATATTGTGAAGGGGTTAACATTCCATTTTAAAGGGATTCTGTCAGCAGGTTTTTGCTATTTAATCTGAGAGCAGCATGATATAGAGGCAGAGACCCTGATTCTAGTGATGCGACACTTACTGGGCTGCTTGCTGTAGTTTCAATAAAATCAATGTTTTATCAGCAGGAGATTATCACTAGTGGTAGGTAGGCACACAGACCTTTGGTGTTGATGCAACAAGCAGGAAGGCAGGTGGGCAGCAATGACTTGGCCACTCAGAACTCTCAGGAGCAGCAAGACCGATGAAGTGGAACCCAGCAGGGATGGCAACAAGTAAAGGTACAGTATGCACAGAAGGTGCAGCACACTAAACATAGAGGCTCAATCCCAAGACACTAGTGTGTGTCTAAATGGGCTTTAAATAGGTCTAGGGAGATGATGGAATTTATCCACACCAAGCAACTTGCAAAACCTGACGTGGAGCACAACAGAGGGCAGCAGACCCAGGGAACGAATGCGTAACCGGGATATGCAGGCCAGGTGTGTATCAACTTCCTTGTAGTCCTCCTGCCCTGTGTAACCCCGCCCCCACCACTGATTAGCAGCTATTTGCCATTGTACAGTGTACACACAAAGTTGTCAATCAGTGGTGTGGACGGAGTTATACAGAGCTCAGCAATAAGAGACCTGCTAGATCTGCAATAGTGATGAGCGAGTATGTTCTGTTAACCCTTTCGGCGAGATCTTCAGTGTGCTCGGGTGTTATGTTTCAGTCACGCTGTGCTCATGATTTGCGACTGTTTGACTGCTTTAATAAATGTGAGGAATGCCTAAGAAACAGGTTGGCCACTTTGGTTGTTGGCGATACTGGTCAATACTTGAATATAAGGTTTCCGGGAAAAAAATCTGTTAAGCTCAAACTGTAACACATTTCAAGTCTGTATGATAATGGATCTTAGAAGCAGTAAGTATGGTATACATGCTTTTCATCAAAACATTGCAATCAATTACCGTTCAGTTAGTTATTTATCCCTTTGGCTGCACTGTAAGGTGCAAAACCATCGTGCAGGTTTTCATTCATTTTTTCATGTATTTGAATATATTGATATTTCCAAATTTCATCTTCCCGTTGCACAAGATAATACTTGAATAGACTGCGTCCTGCTTCTCTACAGGTTAAAAATGTCTAATTTATATGTAGACTTCTAGACAAACCAGTGGGGCAGATTGTATCAACCAGTAGAAAACTTCTCATCAGAATCACTTGATCTTCACCTTTTATTTTAATGCCTTGCATGTGACTGAGTAACTAGGTCAGTTTGAAATAGATTAAGTACAAATTTCACTTGGATTTAGCAGTTCATCTTTAACAGTAACAGGCAGTACATTTTAAGAAAAAACAACTCCCAAATGTGCAGATTTATGTAGTCCTGGTCAAAATTGCATGTCACCACCAATGGGCTGCAAAAATTTGAAATATATTTAATTTTTTTCAGTGTTTTTGATATTAGAGTTATAAGGCCATTCTTTAAAGGGAGTCCATCATCATTAAAATGCATTTTAAATATACAGGGTGGGCCATTTATATGGATACACCTAAATTAAATGGGAATGGTTGGTGATATCAACTTCCTGTTTGTGGCACATTACTATATGGGAGGGGGAAAACTTTTCCAGATGAGTGGTGACCATAGCGGCCATTTTGAAGTCGGCCATTTTGGATCCAACTTTATTTTTTTCAATGGGAAGAGGGTCATGTGACACATAAAACCTATTGAGAATTTCATAAGAAAAACAATGGTGTGCTTGGTTTTAACGTAACTTTATTCTTTCATGAGTTTTTTACAAGTTTATGACCACTTATAAAATGTGTTCAAAGTGCTGCCCATTGTGTTGGATTGTCAATGCAACCCTCTTCTCCCACTCTTGACACACTGATAGCAACAACGCAGAAGAAATGCTAGCACAGGCTTCCAGTATCTGTTGTTTCAGATGCGGCACATCTTGTATCTTCACAGCATACAACCCATAATTTTTTCCTCAGAATTGAGTGATTCCATAATTTTTTACCTCTGCTTGGCATGAAATAATTACCCTTACTGAGTGCCACATTTTTTATCTTGATTTCTTTTAGTGTTTCTTAAAGCCCTAAAGTTGCCATTTGAAATGACTTTAGTTTTGTGCCATGTCTGTGATCTGCTTTTTTTCAACAACATTAAACAACTGAATGAACATCCTCTGAGCCCGGTGATTCCATAATTTTTGCCAGGGGTTGTAGACGATTGCCTTCAGATGACCCCAAAGACAAAAGTCTAAGGGGGTCAGATCGGGAGACCTTGGTGGCCATTCAACTGGCCCACGACGACCAATCCACTTTCCAGGAAACTGTTCATGTAGGAATGCTCGGACCTGACACCCATAATGTGGTGGTGCACAATCTTGTTGGAAAAACACAGGGAACGTGCCATCTTCAGTACATAAAGAGGGCAACACATCATCATGTAGCAATTTCAGATATCCAGTGGCATTGAGGTTTCCATTGAGGAAGAATGGCCCCACTATCTTTGTACCCCATATATCACACCATATCATTAAGATACGAGATGTGCAGCATCTGAAACAACGGTGTTGTATGGGTCTTAGCCCCTATAACAACGATGCTAGCACTGTACCTGATACTGGTACAGTGCTTGAGAAATTAACTTTTAATTCATATACAAATTAGGAGACATAATGGTGCACCGAACTCTTGACCATGGGTGCTCCTAAGCCTCCTCATTTGCTTGTCTGCATGAGTCCTTAGAGATGCACCCTACTGACAAGAAATGGTAACACCAAATTGTCAGTTTATTAATACATCTGCAAGAGGAATAACATAGGGCCGGCACATTACGTAGTTCTAGGAGTTATGAGGCTGATAACTATTATTTTTCCATCAATATAGTTATTTCAAGGTTTGATTTTTGCATGGTGAGTTGTAGTTTTAATTGGTACAATTTTGTGTTCATGCGACAATTTCATCACTTTTTAGTCTGAAACATGGCAATTCTGGCATTATGATTTAATTTCTTTAAGACTTTACTTTATGGGTTGTATCACTTTATATTTTGCTTTATTGAACTTATACAGACGCAGACGTATTGAATATATGTAATGTTTTTTATCTTAATATTTTGTAGTTCCCATAGTGGACCTGAACCTGTCATCATTTGATTTCTTGTATTATATACTGAAATAATTCAGTACTGCAGTATACAGTGAAATTAGTAATTTCATATGAAGCCCAGACATAGAGTTGGACTTCAAATGAGTACTAAGATGGTGGCAATGTAGCCTCCAGTAAGCTCCTGGTTACTATGGAGAACTGAGTGGAATCCCCCCACGATTGAACAACTTAAAAGAAAGGGGGCGGAACTAAACATGTTTAGTGGAGACCCCACATGATGGGGCTGGGCCGATAGCAAAATAATGGGATTGGTTGTGGGGTTTGAATTTAAAATTAAAGGGGAGGAATTAGTGGGACGGATATATAAGAAAAAATGCGGGAAAGGGGCCATTTCAGGGCACCCCATTATTGTGAAGAGTTCCACCCGCCCACTCTTATTTGCGAGGAGATTGTTTTTTGCATTAAATAATATCTATCTATCTATCTATCTATATTTATAGTACAGACCAAAAGTTTGGACACACCTTCTCATTTAAAGATTTTTCTGTATTTTCATGACTATGAAAATTGTACATTCGCACTGAAGGCATCAAAACTATGAATTAACACATGTGGAATTATATACTTAACAAAAAAGTGTGAAACAACTGAAAATATGTCTTATATTCTAGGTTCTTCAAAGTAGCCACCTCTTGCTTTGATGACTGCTTTGCACACTCTTGGCATTCTCTTGATGAGCTTCAAGAGGTAGTCACCGGAAATGGTTTTCACTTCACAGGTGTGCCATGTCAGGTTTGATAAGTGGGATTTCTTGCCTTATAAATGGGGTTGGAACCATCAGTTGTGTTGTGGAGAAGTCAGGTGGATACACAGCTGATAGTCCTATTGAATAGACTGTTAGAATTTGTATTATGGCAAGAAAAAAGCAGCGAAGTAAAGAAAAACAAGTGGCCATCATTACTTTAAGAAATGAAGGTCAGTCAGTCCGAAAAATTGGGCAAACTTTGAATGTGTCCCCAAGTGCAGTTGCAAAAACCATCAAGTGCTACAAAGAAACTGGCTCACATGAGGACCGCCCCAGGAAAAGAAGACCAAGAGTCACCTCTGCTTCTGAGGATAAGTTTATCCGAGTCACCAGCCTCAGAAATTGCAGGTTAACAGCAGCTCAGATTAGAGACCAGGTCAATGCCACACAGAGTTCTAGCAGCAGACACATCTCTACAACAACTGTTAAGAGGAGACTTTGTGCAGCAGGCCTTCATGGTAAAATAGCTGCTAGGAAACCACTGCTAAGGACAGGCAACAAGCAGAAGAGACTTGTTTGGGCTAAAGAATATAAGGAATGGAAATTAGACCAGTGGAAATCTGTGCTTTAGTCTGATGAATCCAAATTTGAGATCTTTGGTTCCAACCACCGTGTCTTTGTGCGACGCAGAAAAGGTGAACGGATGGACTCTACATGCCTGGTTCCCACCGTGAAGCATGGAGGAGGAGGTGTGATGGTATGGGGGTGCTTTGCTGGTGACACTGTTGGGGATTTATTCAAAATTGAAGGCATACTGAACCAGCATGGCTACCACAGCATCTTGCAGCGGCATGCTATTCCATCCGGTTTGCGTTTAGTTGGACCAATATTTATTTTTCAACAGGACAATGACCCCAAATACACCTCCAGGCTGTGTAAGGGCTATTTGACCAAGAAGGAGAGTGATGGGGTGTTACGCCAGATGACCTGGCCTCCACAGTCACCAGACCTAAACCCAATCGAGATGGTTTGGGGTGAGCTGGACCGCAGAGTGAAGGCAAAAGCGCCAACAAGTGCTAAGCATCTCTGGGAACTCCTTCAAGATTGTTGGAAGACCATTTCCGGTGACTACCTCTTGAAGCTCATCAAGAGAATGCCAAGAGTGTGCAAAGCAGTCATCAAAGCAAAAGGTGGCTACTTTGAAGAACCTAGAATATAAGACACATTTTCAGTTGTTTCACACTTTTTTGTTAACTATATAATTCCACATGTGTTAATTCATAGTTTTGATGCCTTCAATGTGAATGTACAATTTTCAAAGTCATGAAAATACAGAAAAATCTTTAAATGAGAAGGTGTGTCCAAACGTTTGGTCTGTACTGTATATATATATAAACATTTTATACAATAAAAGGGGTGTAACATTGTTTATCAGTTGGGCCGCAGTGGTTTGCCGGTGGGGGGGTGTCCTTGGAGTTGGTGTTAAATTTGGTTTGGCGGAATAAGATGGAGGGTGCCCATTAAGTATTGAATTAATAATGGATGATCTGACACTTAGTGGGGGCTCCAGATGGGGGTGAACCCTGGGAGCCCATTGTTGGCATTAATTTTGCCACTGAATGTGGTGTGGTGCCCTCGAGCTTAGGTTTCACGGCTGAGAGTAAAGAGAGTTATAATTTAAAATAATTGTTTAAGGTGTGTCAGATTTTTGGTAGCTACAAGGACTTCCCACTTTGTTTCATGGTATTTAACAATGGTTATTGTTATTGTATTATTTGTTAAATAAGTGGGCAATTTTATTCAAAGAATAAGTCTCCTGTGTATGATTATTAAGTTAAAGAGGAGTTAAGTATATAATAGAAATTTGGTTAGAAAAGGTTGGAGCGAATCGGCCATACCATGTCTTGTTGCTTGAGACTGTACAGTAGCTCCAATCACTGCTGTTGGAGGAAGGTATTGGCTGTGTATGGAAGGGGCTCAATACCTGAGACTGCTCCAAACTAATGCACCCCAAATACAACATATATCGGGAAGAGGTAACCAACAGAGTGTTGTGATACCTCTCATCAATATGTTATACTCCTACACAGTCTTATCCATTCATAGGGCTGCATTCACTTGAGGGAATGGGAACATGAAGTTGTCTATTAATGCATCACTAGATGGAATAACATAGAAATGGCCACTGTAAAGTTCTAAGAAAAGTCTCATGTACATATTGCGTAAATTTTCCTGGTCTAAATTGACCTGCCATGCAGTTTTTAAAATCCACAGCTTGTCAATTATTTATGAATTCAGTGCAGACTTCACTGTTGGGTGAAATTCTCAGCAATATTCTGATATGTAAAGGTATATTCCATTGTATTTTCTCCGCTGTGGTCCTCTGCAGCTGTATTTACTGCAGTGGATATTATTACAAAGAAGGAGCAGGGGAGCCGCACAGTAAAGTCAACTTGCGCTATGGATATATTTCACAGCATGTGCATGAGATTTTTTAAAATACGCAGCCTAAATAACTGCTGCATTTTTGATACTTACTACTAACCCCTACTAACCAAAATCCCACAATGTCTGTCCGCTATTTAATCCTTCTTCTCTGCTAGATTTCTAAAACTTAACATGGACAAAACAGAATTCATCATCTTTCCGCCATCTCATTCAACCCCCCCAACTAAGATATCTATCAACGTCAATGGCTGTCCACTCTTCCCAGTCCCTGAAGCTCGCTGTCTTGGGGTAACCCTGGCTTCTGATCTGTCCTTCAAACCAAATATCCAAGCCTTTTCCACTTCCTGCTGACTCCAACTTAAAAATATCTCCCGGATCCGCAAATTCCTCAACCATGAATCTGCAAAAACACTAGTGCATGCCCTCATCATCTCCTGCCTCGACTACTGCAACCTCCTGCTCTGTGGCCTCCCTTCCAACACTCTTGCACCCCTCCAATCTATCCTAAACTCTACTGCCCGACTAATCCACCTGTCCCCCCGCTATTCCCCGACCTCTCCTCTCTGTCAATCTCTTCACTGCCCATTGCCCAGAGAATCCAGTTCAAAACCCTAACCATGGCATACAAAGCCATCCACAACCTGTCTCCTCCACATATCTCTGACCTAGTCTCCCGGTACTTACCTACACGCAACCTGAGATCTTCACAAAGATCTCCTTCTCTACTCCCCTCTTATCTCCTCCTCCCACAATCGCATACAGGATTTCTCCCATGCATCCCCCCTACTCTGGAACTCTCTACCCCAACATATCAGACTGTCGCCGACCATGGAAACCTTCAAAAGGAATCGGACGACCCACCTCTTCCGACAAGCCTACAACCTGCACTAACCATCGCTCCACCTTACCGCTCCATGACCAGCTCTACCCTCACCTACTGTATCCTCAGCCATCCCTTGTAGATTGTGAGCCTTCGCGGGCAGGGTCCTCACTACTCCTTTACCAGTCGCCGTCACGTTTTGTTCAAGATTATTGTAATTGTTTTTGCTATGTATACCCATTTTTCACATGTAAAGCGCCATGGAATAAATGGCGCTATAATAATAATAAATAATAATAATAATAATACTTGGGAACATACCCTTATATGCATATTTTAATGTGGAAATGCATCAGAAATGCTGTTGGATCACAGCAGATACCCAATATTTATGCCCTGGAAATGGTTGTCCAAGCATAGGACAGGTCATCAATATCAAATCGGTGGCGGTCCAACACCCGGCACCCCCACCGATCAGCTGTTATTAGCTCAGTCAGCTGTTGGATGTAATCATTGAAGAGATTTGAACAGCACAGCTCCATTCAATATCTTGAGACCACTGCCGAGAACTGCAGATTACCTCCTATTCTGTTAAATAAGGGCTGATTGGCTGTTATTGGAAGCCGCCACTATATATTGAATGGAGCTCTTTAGTATAGCTCCAGTCAACATTTATATCCAGGCCCTAGAAATAATAACAGCTGAGTGTCACATGTAAAGTGCCATGGAATAAATGGCGCTATAATAATAAATAATAATAATAATTGACGAGGTGTCAGACCCCCATCAATCTGATATTGATGACCTATCCTAAGAAGAGGTCATCAATATATACCCAGACAACCCATTTCAAGCAATTAATCACTTTGATGATAAATTTCCTTTAGGCCATGTCCCCATGTGTGTAAATTTTGTATTTTTACTTTTTCTATGTGGAAAAAACTCAAATAACATGCAGTTCTGCTGTGTCTTTAAATGCACGGTGGGCATGAGTGAGTATTCATGAAAGCACAAACACTTTGTTTTAGCTGGTAAATGCTATAGATTTTCTGCTCAAAAAAATGCATCAGAAAAAATGCAGCTTTTACACTATGTGGATATATGGTTTCAAAGACCAACTCTTACAGGATGATAAAATGTGACATAATCAATAGGAGGTAGAGCTATAGACCAGGCAATAATAAGATGCTGTGAATAGACACAATGAGAGAGATCTTTAGAAATCTTTAGTTCGTTTAGTGTTATAGGGTGCATGAATTGATGAAAAATCAACAAAAATGGCACACATTGGTCTAAATTTTTTAAAATTGCACACATTGCTTTAAAAATTGGTGTGTACTATTCAGCATGGTTCTAGTGGGCACAAACAAAAAATGCCCATAGGGGCCTTTGCTATATCTCAGCTGCCCTGACAGGCTCTTGACATCATTTGATTTTATCTTGAGGCACTGATGGGATGACAAAAGTAACCTTCTCTCTCTGTTAAATGCATTAGATGCCTTAGTCATTATTGACCATTGAATCAAAGAAAGTCTGGTCTTATGGCTAAAGTCTGCAATCACTTTATGTGATTACAGATTTCTGAATTCTCACAGCGTGTACAACACATACTGCCAGGATACTCCAGTGCTGCTGCTGAACAAGTGACTGCAAGTATGCATGCTTATGGTCACGTGCTGACTAGACGTGTTTGTTACGCGAAATAAGCGAAGCCGAGCATATCTAGTCGGAATGTGTCCAGAAGTATGCAAAGCGCATGCTTGTGATCACGTGACCGCCCTTTCTCGCCACAGATACTGGAGAATCCTGACAGCATGCTGTGTGCGCGATGTGAGGATTCAGAAGTCTGCAGTCACAGAAGTCCGTTAGTTAAAGCTAATCCTTCTGGGATGCTGTAGCATATCTTCTGTGCCTGCACAATGACAATTATGTAAATAGTAAGGTGTTTTGTGAAAATAATTATTTCATTATCATTATTCTATCCTAATACATCAAGTGGCAGGATTCGGTAAATCTAATATAAATATACTATATACAGCAGTACTTCTGGAATGGGTAAATTTAAAAAGATTTCAAATTCTACAATGTTTAATTTTTTTGTCAAATCTGTTTTTTATTATTAACTATAAAAAAAAGAAACAGCAGAACATTAACAGAAGAAATGAGAACACTTAGTACTGTGAATACAATGTTGACAATACGTGTGATTCAAAAGGTCCATTAAAATCTACAACCCTTGAGACGTCTATTAACTGGTAGACTAATAACCTGTGGGAGGAAAAGAAATGAACAAAGCACCAAAGTAAGTCAATTTATTTTTTAATATACAGTATTTTTATAGCAATGTCAAATAGTTTTCTTTTCTGATATGGAGGTCTAAATCCCTTAATAGACATTAGCGAGTTAATAATATCCTGACTGGCCTTAGTCACAACTATAGAGAATGTAAGAGATTATAACCTATTGTTATACATTAACCCCTTCCCGACTTAGGACATTCATATAAATCCTATGTCTGGTGTGGGTGTATAGAGTGGACTGGGCGCAGAAACATGATGGGTGCCGTCTTCACTATATATTGAGCCTCGGCTTCTAACTGCAGCTATAGGGGCTAGTTCTGATTGCTGCTTAACTATTTAAATGCACATTTAAATGGTTCCTTTGCAACAGGTTATTAGTTTACTAGTTAATGGACGTCTCAAGGGTTGTAGATTTTAATAAACTGCACACATTGTCAACACTGAATTCACAATACTAAATGTTATCATTTCTGTCAATACTCATCTGTTTCTTTTTCGCAGTTAGTAATAAAAACAGATTTGACAAAAAATAAATCAATATAAAATTTTAAATCTTTCTTAGATTCACTGATTCGTGAAGTAATGCAGCATACAGTACAAGCTTTTAAAGTATCACAGGTTCAAGTCACGGTGGGGGACTAAAAAATAAATAAGTAGTCGGTGCTTGTTTAAATGCCGACCAAAATAAACAATGCACACTGAGTGATCTATACTAGATGGCTGAATTCGCATAGGTTGCCATAGTTCTCGGCAGTGCGGCCCTGAACATCTTCTCTCTACTCTCTAGCCAAGAGACACATAGCTTAATTTATGGACATCTATGGTGATTTCTTTGCCGGTGTGGATTGGATGAATTGTTACCGACATCTGGTGAGAATTTTATCTCAATAGCACCTTTAGGAATATATTTACTTAGAAAATTGGTGACGTTTTCAATACTTATTTTATTCGCTATATATATTCGCTATATAAGTTATATGTTATATATGTATATACACATATATATATATATATGTTATATTGTGTGGTGTGCATTGATACATAGGCATAACTATTTATTCATAGATTTCTTTGGTATCAATTAAAATGGGGCTCAACTTACTCCATAACTTCCGAGAAATATATTAGTTGTAAATATATGAATGACTCTACAGTGGATGAAGAAGGAGAATAGTCCAAGGGTGATTTTACAATTTTTGTTTAACAAAAATATCACTTTTTACAGCATTTTTCCTAGGTTTTAATTTTGCTTTCTTTTAAAAAACAAAGAACTAAAAAAACAACAACACTGTAGCAAATAATGAGTAAGAGGACGCACAGAGGACTGTGCATGGTAACCAACCGTCCAGAGATTCCTGAACAGTCCATAAAAATAAGACACTTTTTTGTCCTGTCCGTAAAATAAATTTGAGGTGTCTGTGATTTTTTTGAGGCTGAAACTTATACAGATTATTTTTATTGTAATGATCATCATTTTACAGTTGATGGCGAATGCAGCTGATGTCTTCATATCAGAATAATGTGCCGTAGACAGGGATCACTTATAATAATATCAAAAAGCCCAGGAGCATTATGAATCAACTTTGGTTAGACCATTACAGGTCATATAATGCATGTATATGCTAATATATCACTCCAAAATGAACAATGAGATAAAGGAGAACAAAAGAGGGAGTGTTTGGTTAAAAAATTCTATCTTTATTTGTTATATTTAAAATATCATAAAAATGGACGTAACAGTGACAACACACGGAGGGGAAAAGGGAAATACCTCAATACTGCAATTGATGAGGTTTCTCAGTAATGTTAAAATAGACTTTATAGTTGGATTTATGGTGGTTTATGGTTGAAGCATAAGTCCCAAATAGCTGACTTCCTACATTCTACCTCTGAACCCCACCTGCCTTTAATAATACATGATGGAATTACCGGCTCATGTGCATAGTTTCCCTTTTCCCCTCCGTGTGTTGTCACTGTTATGTCCATTTTTATGATATTTTAAATATAACAAATAAAGATAGATTTTTTTTAACCAAACACTCCCTCTTTTGTTCTCCTTTATCTAAGGTATCACTTATAATAATAAGGATTTATTATGGTTTTCCAATGTGTCTGAAAAAAAAAATATTGTCTGTCCGTGATTTTTTGATAAGCTGTCCAGAAAAATAAAAAATCAAGTTGGCAATCCTGGTACTGTTGTGAACAGCAATGTATTTTTCTTCTTGCCCTTTAGAATTCAGGAAAATGATGGACGCTATTTTGATAAATTTCCAGGAATCAAGTCTCAAAAATTTCAGATTCAGGAGAATGTAAAATGTCACGAGAATTTAATTCTCTCATCTCTAGCTCCAGCCAGATGTTAGCTGTAAGTCAGTTGAGAATTAGATTGACATACCACAAACAATGCATTTTTTAGTGGATTTTTGGGGTCTTTTTTTTTTTCAAAATTCAACATGCTCTAGGCATTTTTTGCACAGTTGTCTCTATAGGACAGGAAAACACTGAAAAAAAATACATATCTAAAAGGCATATATTATGATGATTGCGACAATGGAGATGTTTAAAGAATATGGACACCTTTGGGGGGAATTTTCTTTAATTAGATGCATTTATTTTTGGGCTAAAAATAATTTTTATTAATTGCATTTCAGTTTAATAATTCTTGCAAGTTGTATCAGTTACTATTACAGGCTTTTTGTTTACAATGGGCAGCATAGTGGCTCGGTGGTTGGCACTGTTGCAGCGCTGGGGTCCTAGGTATAAATCCCCCCATGGACAACATCTGCAAGGAGTTTGTATGCTCTCTCTGTGGGTTTCCTCCGGGTTCTCTGGTTTCTTCCTACACTCCAAAGACTTCCTGTTAGGGAATTTAGATTGTGAGCCCCAATAGGGACAGTGAGGATGATGATGTCTGTAAAGTGCTGTGAAAATTAATGGCACCATACAGGCGATTAAAATAAAAAACTAAAATATTGCTGGCTGCAGAATGAGTTAACTGAGTATCCATCAGTAAGCTAATTGTGACTGGAGTTTGTAACTCTTTTATGTTTTATTTCTGAACATCTCTGATGACCACCTGAATGTTCCGCTCCCCTTTGATGTGGTCTTTGGTCATAAACTAGATGAGAGGATCACTGTGAAAGACGGACAAAAAAAAATTAAAAACGCCACATCAGAATGAGATTAGTGATGGGTTCTTATTAAATTTCATTTTGCAGCCAGCAATGTGCAGAGAAACAAGCAGCCTTAAAAAGCTAAAAGGTGCAACGTTTTTTATGACACCCAATTACAATAATTATTTTAACTCAAAATACATGCTTTTTTAGAAAAAAATATCCATATTCTATAAAAAAAGAAATTAGAGACCCATGCATTATAATCCTGTACTCAGCGGTTTTAGTATCGCTCATAGACGTCATTGTACCATGAAAATTATCCAGCAGAAATGGGGGCTGCACTGTTTTGTTAATGGGGTACTCGGTGGCTGGACTACAGAAAAGCTGACAAAAGCAAGTACGGTTCAGTGAACATGTGCAAATATTAAAACTTATTGTAACCCAACTTGTGTCGATTAATCATAGCCTTGGTACTACTTCTGGGAATACATTATATAGTGATGTAGCTGTAACGTTTTCGGTGGAGGTGGGGGGTTGCATGTAATCTCTTGATTCTTCTACGCATAAGATGTGCTGAAAGTACAATCTCCTTGAAAAGCTTTTTTTTTTCCTTCGAAAACCTAGAGATGCACTATGTCATTTCATTCATGATGCATTATCAAAAGGCCATGCAGAGAAAAACGTGATGTCAGGTTCCAGGAAGATCAGAAGAGCTCTCGGGTCTTAATGATGTTTACTTGTCTTCATTCTTAGGCGCTACAAAGGGGAAGCTGTCAATTTCCCTCCTATCGATGGTAATCCTTTCAGTACTGTAGCGTCCTTATTTGTATCCCAGGGGCAGAGCAGACTCTTGAAAACAACATCTTTCCCATTGAAGTTTTTTCAAATTAATATTTTAACGAGATCCTAATAATTCCATTTAGGATCACTTTTATTTTTTTTGCAATGAATAGGTGTTTTATTTTATGGAAAGAATACCTTTTTATTTATGATTCTGCTTCTTTTTCCTCTAGGTCACCATCTTAATAAGCCTGGCACTGGCTTTTCTTGCGTGCATAGTATTCCTTGTGGTCTACAAAGCCTTCACATATGATCACAGCTGCCCAGATGGATTTGTATACAAGGTATGCTATCATTCTGGTTTAGAGAAATAAACCTCACTGCTAAAGTATGAAATAATAAAAATGACATAGATATATTTTAGGAACAAAAAAATCTATTAAATCATTAATAAGAACAGTAAACTTGGGAATAGTTTAGTAAATATCCAAAGGAATTATCATTAGCTAGGTAATTCCATCACACTCAAAATCTGGCTCTAGATGTGTATTGTTCCTTTGCACTGGAACTTAATCATCTTTATTCAATTCTTAAACGGAATACGGCAGCCGATTTTTGCTATTTAATCTGAGAGCAGCATAATATAGGGCAGAGACCCTGATTCCGTGGATGTGTCACTTTTTCAGTATATTTCTATAGTTTCATTTAAATAGGTGTTTTATCAGCAGGAGATTATCACTGCAGGACTAGGTCTCACATGCATGGAAGTCCAGCTAATCTGTATAACCCCACCTCCACCGCTGACAATGTACAGTGTACACAGGAAGCAGCCAATCAGAGGTGTGGGCGGGGTTATACACAGCTCAGCATGCTGACCACTGCTACATCTACAGCAGAGAAAACAGGCAGTCTATCAAAACTACACCAAGCAATCCAGCGAGTGATACATCGCTGGAATCAGTTTCTTTGCCTCTATATCACGATGCTCTTAGATTCCATAGCAAATACTAATGGACAGATTCCAATTAAAAGGAGCTTTCAGCTTTTATGTTTTTGGCCTCTATTGGTAAGTGCTGTGTTAAAATAATAAAATTAGATAGCACTCACCCTCCCCTGGTCCATTGCCGGCTTTCCATCGCTTCTCCGGTCTGTGCATTGGCTGCAGCAGTGATATCACGTCAATAGGACACAACACCGCTGCAGCTAATCACTAAGCTCACGGGCTTGTGCCAACTGCAATAGCAGATATGATGTCACCAGTGCAGCTACTAATAGTGGAAAACTCCTTTAAAACTTGGGTGAGTTTTTTATGTTTTTCAGCTTAGCAATAACCCTCAGTACCTAATATAAATTAACTGACCTTGAGCCTTAACCATCTGAATTCAATGTACCCAGCCAACCATGGATGATCAGTAGATGTTCATCAGTGGACATTGTGAACATAAAAGTGATCTCCATATTGGATGCTTATTCTCCTTTCACCACAGAAAACATATGCATGCCTGGGATAACCGAATGTGCATGCAGATGGGTGGTTAGTAGGAATGGCTGTCATTCAAACCAGCATTAGGTCAAAAAGTTATCTAATTTGTATGGTCACTTTTAATGCAGGAGTGCAGATTTTAACTACTTGGCATGGTTGCTATGCGTTGGAAGGGATTAAACTATTTTTTTCCCAGTACATCAGTGTCAAGTCTAATTACATTTAATGTGATATAATGTTGTTACAGAGTATAGAATAAACCAGATATACAGTGGCATGTATAAGTTTGGGCACCTCTGGTCAAAATTACTCTTATTGTGAACAGTTAAGCAAGTTGAAGATGAAATGATCTCTTCAATGCCTAAAGTTAAAGATGACACATTTCCTTTGTATTTTAGGCAAATATATATATATTTATCTTTTGTGGCTACAGAAAGCATTTACAAGCTGTGATACTTTCAAAAGGGGGTGCTGCTATGTACTAACCATGCAGGGTGCCCAAACTTTTGCATCGGCCCATTTTCCTTTTTGCGATTTTTAAAATGTAAAAGATGACGATATTTTTTTTTTGCCTAAAATAAAAAGGAAATGTGTCATCTTCATCTTTAGGCCTTTTACAGATCATTTCATCTTCAACTTGCTTAACTGTTCACAATAATACTAATTTTGACAAGAGGCGCCCAAACTTTTACATGCCACTGTATATAAAGCATTCACTTCTGTTATATTTGTTGTAAAGTGATGACCAAGATGATTACTCAGCATTCATCTTCTCTGAGTTTTGCCAATTTATCTCACTTTTGCAGCTTAATATCTAAAACTTGTTGTATATAATAGAGAAATACCAGTTGAAAGCTTACTAGCATAATACGATCTATTACCTAAACCTACATTAAAGGGAATCTGTCACTTGTTTTTTTTATGAAATCTGAAAGCAACATGATATAGGGGCAGAGACCCTAATTCCAGAAATGTATCACATACCAGACTACATGCTGTCATTTTGATAAAATCCCTGTTTTCAATGCTGCAGATCTACCAGTTTTATGAATGCTGAGCTCTGTATTACCCCACTCACACCACTGATTGGCAGCTTTCTGTGTTCACTGTGCATGGGCAGAAAGCTGCCTATCAATTGTGGGGGCAGAGTTATATGAAGCTCATGTTTATGGAGGACTACATGGCACAAGACAACTAGTCCTCTAGTGATAATTTCCTGCTGATAAAACAGTGATTTTATTGAAACTACAACAAGCAGCTTGGTAAATGACACATCACTGGAATTAGGGTCTCTCTCTCTACATTATACTGCTCTCAGATTACTTGGCACAAATCAGCTGACAGATTCCCTTTAAAGGGAATATGACAAGAGATTCATGCTACCCGAACCACAGGTAGTATAAATCAAAGCTGCAGCCTTGTATGTTTTACTCTGAAATGTACAACATACTTAAACATACTTAGAAAAGAGGCTGGGGTCAATGTGTGTCGGATTCTCCACGCTCCGCTATCCTAGACTAACAGGTCTCTCACTATGTGTGGATAGGGAGAAACCTGTCAGTCTAGGGAAGCTGGGCGGGGAGAATCTGTCTGGGACCTGCATTAGACTAGTCATGCATAATCCCCCGGCTTTTTCAAAGTATGTTTCTGCAGCATTTTTCCATAACAGTTCAGAGTAAAACATACACAGCTGCAATAACACAGTGTCTTGATTCAGGCAGCATGAATCTCCTGTCAGGTTCCCTTTACTAGATATAGAATGTACTGCTATCCGAAAATAAATGTCCTTTTTATCGTGAGTTCCATAATTCTGTGCTAAATAATGTCTTTATATATCTTTATCATGGCCCGAGCTGCGTTTTTATACAGAGATCCAGATCCCCTGTATAGCCAGGGATATAAGATATAGGCGCTGGCTGCCTGCCACAGGCAGTGGAAGGAGCTTAGGAGCTTCCTCTAGCGCTGGCTGCAGAGAGACAGAATGTGCTCTTATACGCTGCTCAGAAAAATAAAGGGAACACTCAAATAACACATCCTAGATCCGAATGAATGAAATATTCTCATTGAATACTTTGTTCTGTACAAAGTTGAATGTGCTGACAACAAAATCACACAAAAATCATCAGTGGAAATCAAATTTATTAACCAATGGAGGCCTGGATTTGGAGTCACCCTCAAAATTAAAGTGGAAACACACTACAGGCTGATCCAACTTTGATGTAATGTCCTTAAAACAAGTCAAAATGAGGCTCAGTATTGTGTGTGGCCTCCATGTGCTCGCCAGAGGTAGCCTGACTGCCATTAGGTCCCGAGATGAGATCCTCAGACCCCTTGTGAGACCATATGCTGGTGTGGTTGGCCCTGGGTTCCTCCTAATGCAGGACAATGCCAGACCTCATGTGGCTGGAGTGTGTCAGCAGTTCCTGCAAGATGAAGGCATTGAAGCTATGGACTGGCCCGCCCGTTCCCCAGACCTGAATCCGATTGAGCACATCTGGGACAACATGTCTCGCTCCATCCACCAACGTCACGTTGCACCACAGACTGTCCAGGAGTTGGCGGATGCTTTAGTCCAGGTCTGGGAGGAGATCCCAGACCATCCGCAACCTCATCAGGAGCATGCCCAGACGTTGTAGGGAGGTCATACAGGCACGTGGAGGCCACACACAATACTGAGCCTCATTTTGACTTGTTTTAAGGACATTACATCAAAGTTGGATCAGCCTGTAGTGTGTGTTTTCCACTTTAATTTTGGGGGTGACTCCAAATCCAGGCCTCCGTTGGTTAATAAATTTGATTTCCATTGATGATTTTTGTGTGATTTTGTTGTCAGCACATTCAACTTTGTACAGAACAAAGTATTCAATGAGAATATTTCATTCATTCAGATCTAGGATGTGTTATTTGAGTGTTCCCTTTATTTTTTTGAGCAGTGTATATCTATCCTCTACTTGTACAGCGAATGTTGGATGACAGTGTTTTCTGTGGGCTCAGGAGAACCATACACAGCTAGTTTCAGGTGTATTATTTAGCCAACATCAGCCTACAACAGCAACAATCAGAGGTAGTTTGTATCTCACCTGTTTAACCTTAAATGTTGCAGTCAATCACTGACCGTTGCATTTAAAGGGAAACTGTCACCAAATTTGTCACGTATCAGCTTAAAATATCAACATATTCAGCTTCTGCGCTGCTTTCCCCAAATCCTTATGTAATGCCCTGACTCCCCCTGTATAACCCCCGAAAAACCTTTTTAATTTCTCCCACTGTCACGCACAGTGTAGGAAAGACTAAGTGCAACACACAAGGAATGAGGGGAGGGTAGCCGAAACGCTAGGGAAAGGGGAAGTGGAGACCCATAGGCAGATCTAATATCACCCTACCTGTCCTACCGTCCCTATATAGGTTCCGCACCTATCGCCAAACAGGAAACCTAATCCCTTTATATCCCTAGAGCTAGGCCCTAGATAGGGGGTGGGGAGGTGAGCACTGGTCAGTCCCCACTATAAACTAAAGACAACAAGGGAGACAAACAAAGGGGGGAAAGCTTAGCTTGAGCAGACACCAGAGAGATAACAATTACCGTCCTGCAAGGGCACCAGAAAGGAAGCTAGCTGACTGCTATTGCTCCAAGCCTTCACAAGGGAAAATGAGAATATCACCAGCGGCTCCCTGAAGCAGACTGAGAGTTTATTAACACCCTGACCAGGGTGTGTTAATCAGAGCAGGAGGGAGGTTGCCACTGGGTCCAAAAGTCAGAATGATTAAGAAGGCATCTGCAATGCCAAGTGCAGTGACCTTCTGCAGCCAGATCCAGAGCGACTGTCTGTTACATCTGATACACCCGTGACACCCACACTATATTCTTATTGGGTCTGTCCAATCTGATGGGCTTGGTTTTGGACTCTCCACTCCTCCTCCCAACTGCTCACCGTCCTTGACGTTGATGACGCCTTCTGCACAGGCTCGAGACACGATTTGTCTACGCAGGCGCAAGATTTCTCATGGCGATGAGGATGACGCTGGAGGCATCATCAACAGCAAGGATGGCGAGCAGCAGCTGGTGGAGTGGAGAGTCCGAAATCACGCTCATCGCATCGGACCAGACAGACCTGATTAGAATACAACACGGGAGAAATTAAAAATATTTTTTGGGGGTATACAGAGGGAGTCAAGGGGTTATATCAGGATTTGGGGAAAGCAGCGCAGACGCTAAATAAGTTGATATTTTAAGCTGATATGTGACGAATTTGGTGACAGGTTCCCTTTAAGTTGTTTGATCCAGGTGGGACATACATTAAGGCATTCCTTTAAATCCCCCTTAGACACAATTGTGAGGTGTGCATACCCTAAGAGAGGGGTAAAATGGTGTTGGACTAAGGGGGTATTAATGTGACAAAACCATTTGACAGGTTCCCGTAAAAAATTAACTCCGAATTTTGAGCCTTTTTAGATTAAAAAAAGGAATTTTTAGCGTGAGTTTTATGGGTTCCTCAATATGCATATTAACAATTTGCCTTAAAAAAAACTGTGTCAAATGTTATTACTCCTTGAAATAATCCTATTAATAATGTTAACTCACTGAAAGAATTTGTCTGTGGTAGTTTTATTAGTGTGACCATTTTAATAGAGTTAATTAACTTGAATCTCAGTTTTCACTCTAGGTTTGTCTTATTAGGCCATGGTCCCACTATCAGTATTCGGTCAGTATTTTTTCTCAGGAGTGGGAGCCAAAACCAGGTGAGTAACAATCAGAGAAAAGGTAGAATAGAAACAAGTCACCAATTCTGCATTTATCACCCACTCCTGGTTTTGGCTCCCACTCCTGAGAAAAAATACTGATAGTGGGGCTTTGGCCTTAAAGGAGAATGCGGACAGTGAGTGGTAGGGTTATGGTCCCAATATATTGTGTTGCCTAATACAGTAGGACCGTCCCAATATAGAAACTACACAGAGAAAAATACATCACAAAAGTTTATATATCTTTATCTTTATGCAAAAATATATTTAAAAATAACATAATAAAAAAGTGGTAATACATCACTCAAAGGTAATAATTAGTACAAGAAATACTGTATAAAAAATAATTTTACAAACCTAATTGCAACCACATCCCTTAAGTATGTAAGCACCAAGGCAATATGGCCATTGACTTTGTGATTTTGGTACTATTACATGTCTAATAACCTAGCAACAATCACATCCCCTGAGGGTGTAGGCACCAATTTGGTGGTGAGTACGGCCAATGTGGCACCTATATACTATCATGTAGCATCTTTACCATATTACTTGTTTATATCGCTTTTGTGCACCGATATCATATATTACTGTTGCAGCTTTAAACCATTGGCAATGTGATTTTTGTACTATTACTTGCCTATCCTTTTCCAGTATAGGGTAATTATTTTTCTTGTTAGTAACTGTTATGTATTTTCTATTGATTGATGCTTTTTTTGCCACTTTTTGTTTGTGTTGTGTTTGCTGCTATATGTATTATATAATTATATCTCCTGTTCCTAACGGTGATTGCTCTCTTTTTTGAGAGATGCTTTACTATATTATATATAACTAGATTTTTGTATGTATTTTTGTAGAAAAAAAGATTAAAGGAAACCTGTCATGTGAGATGGAGCGTGTAAACTGCCCCCAGGTTGTTGTTAGTGATGCAATATGCATCACTAACACGCTTTTTGCATAAGGCTATGTGCCCACGATGCAGAAATGCTGCATATTTTTTCCACATCTCCCTGGCAGGAAAAACGCATGCGGATAGTACATGCGTTTTTCCTGCCAGGTAGAAGCGTTTGTCAAGCATTTTTGAATGCATTTCTGCATTTCCGGGTTATCAAGCGCTTTTCCAAGCGATTTTATCATCACTTGGAAAAGTACTTGACAACTTGATCACACTATATAAATCCTTGCAACCCGCATGTATTTATATAGTGTGACCAAGTAATAGTTACAAAAAAAGAATAAGAATGGTAAAAAATAAAGATTACACTTACCTTCTGATGGCCCCTAGTCTTTTCTCCGCTCCGTCCGGTCTTTTGTACGGCTCGCGGTGGTGTGAAAGGACCTTTCATGACGTCATTTAGTCATGTGACAGGTCAGCGGTCGCGTGACCTGTCACATGACTAAATGACGTCATGGAAGGTCCTTTTAGACCATCATGAGCCGCCCAACACACCGGACGCATCGCTGAGGAGACCGGGGGCCATCGGAAGGTAAGTATAATCTTTATTTTTTATTTAAATTTTTTTTTTAACAGGCTTAATATCCACATGTGCACATGTAGTGATGCGGATATTAAGCGATTCAATGCAAGTCAATGGCGGCGATTACGCTACATGTCCGCAAAAATAATGGACATGCTGCGTATTTTTACGCAATGATAATCCGCAGCGTAAATTTCCACAGCATGTTCACAGCACATGCGGATTATCATTGGGGACCATGGGGCACGTATTACCAAGTGTTTTTTAAGCGCTTTCGCTGCTGAAATTCCGCTGCAAAAACGATTGAAAAACACAAAGTGGGCACGCAGCCTTAAAATCGGTGCTGTAATCTTTGGTAAAATCCACTTTATATACTTATATCTTACTTATTCGTTTAGCCATAGGGGTGTTCCTTTCTTTATTCAGTCCAGCTTGTCGCCGCCCACTCAATTGGAATTGTCCCCGGTTTGCACCAACATCACATGAATAGGCTTGTTGTGGTCCCGTGCTACACACTGTATGCTTTCACCCACACTTGCGCAATGTGTATTGTAAAGCTGCGCGTCACCGCACGTCCGCAGTGACGCGCGTGCGCACTCCTGAAGCATTAATTTATTTATTTTTTTCAATTGCAGCATAAGAGATGCATACCCTCCTCACTGGATGCCTACTACTCTGCACAGGATTCCAACTCACGAGGAAGGTTTTACACTGTAATTAGCCATTACAGCATGGCTAAGCAAACAAGCTCAAGATCTGTCTCTCCGTGGCTTTCTTCGGGATCCATGAATCATGATACCAAGGCTAGTAAAACTGAAGGTCACTAGAAGGTCAAGCAGACAAGGGACATCAGTGATCCCAGACTGACCCCACGGCTCAGATGAGGTCCGCATTTTAGATGCAAAGCTAAAAACTTGCCGGAGTCTTTAACGAACAGCGAGATGTTTCCTTTTTGTGCATTGTTATCGTTAATTTGTAACCGAGTCACAACCTTGTACAAAGGCATGTTCAATGTTTATTGTCAATCTGCAATGTAAAAATAGGAAAAAAAAGTGCAAAAAGATTTTTTTTTTAACATTGCCAAATTCAATATGTTGAAAGATGCAGTCATATGCACATGAATGGCTTGCTTATTGCACAGTTATAATAGTCATTGTTTAATTGTGAGTTAGCACAGTGTTGCTTGGTGTGGGGAAAGCTAGATCCACTATAGTATGGACAGGAGTAATAAAAGGTACAGCTACCTTCACCAATGTTATGGAAATGCAATAGGTTTGAGACAGAAATAGATATACAGCAGTTATGTGATGTAAGGATTGCTATTACAGATGCTATATTCATAAATATATACATTAGGAAGCAAAGCTCAGATGGATTATATTGTCATAAAATTGCAAGTACCATTGATTGCTACTACTACTCCGGGACTGGGTCATTTGAAGAGAGGAATATATAATGTGTCAAGCTGTAGGCAAAAATAAATTGATATATATGGAAATTGATGGGAATATAAGTGTTATAATTATTCATTCACTGTGCAGTAGTAGCCAAGGGAATATGTCATGCTTTATTTGGAAAAGTATTTCGAAGTGCAATACGTGGATTTCTCTAGATTTCAGAAATTTAATATAGAGCAAAATATGTAAAAGAGATCATGATGTCAGTTAGGAGTAACAAGGTATATGGAGTAATACATTTTTAACTGAGTAACTATAACACAATGGAGATTTGCAAACACTAAGGTCACCTTCAGACAGGTACATTGTACCCGGGTTTAAAGAGATTTTACAGGAATAGAAATAATTAAATAATGGGAATATTATTTTAAACAAAATCTTAAATACATTTAATTAGCAAATTATGCTAGGTTTATCTTCGGAGGTAATCAGTATAGAATTAAAATGGTTGCTATTTTGTTACCTTGACAAAAACCTCTGTTAGAATCTGAGGACAGGTGCCAGTGAGCATGTGCAGTAGATAGCTCCACTGCTGTGACCTGGAGTTAGCTTGAAAGTATGTGGTATAAGTAATCTCCAGGTCACAGCAGCCAATCAACATAGTGAGCTGCCTTTTCTTACCTCATCATCCCTATTATTTCCAGTATTATATTAGATAGATAGGGTGGACAGCAGTTTGAACAGCCTCTTACCTCAGCACCCCTGGTATTTATTTGCAATATAATCTCAGATAGTGAGGGTAGACAGCAGTGTGAACATCCTCTTCTTACCTTAGCACGCATGTTATCTCCAGTATTAGATTAGATAGACAGGATGGATAAACAGGATGGACAGCAGTGTGAGCAGCCTCTTCTTACCTTAGCACTCCTGTTATCTCTAGTATTAGATCAGATAGACAGGGTGGACAGCAGTGTGAGCAGCCTCCTCTCACCTCAGCTCCCTGGTACCTCCAGAATTAGATCAGATAAACAAGGTGGACAGCAGTGTGAGCAGTCTCTTCTTACCTTAGCACTCCTGTTATCTCCAGTATTAGATCAGATAGACAGGGTGGACAGCAATGTGAGCAGCCTCCTCTCACCTCAGCTCCCTGGTATCTCCAGAATTAGATCAGATAAACAGGGTACACAGCAGTGTGAGCAGCCTCTTCTTACATCATCACCCTTGGTATCTCCAGTATTAGATCATATAGACTGAGTGGACAGCAGTGTGAGCAGCCTCTTCTTACCTCACCACCCTTTATATCTCGAGTATTAGATCATATAGACAGAGTGGACAGCAGTGTGAGCAGCCTCTTCTTACCTCACCACCCTTGGTATCTCCAGTATTAGATCATATAGACAGAATGGACAGCAGTGTGAGCAACCTCTTCTTACCTCACCACCCTTGGTATCTCCAGTATTAGATCAGAATATCCACAGGGAGCACATCTTTCTAGACATGAACAATTATAGCTGAGCTTTCTATTGCATGTGCTCACTGGCACCTGTCCTAATAACATTCTAGGGCAGATTTCTCTCAGTGTAGAAAAATGGCACCCATTTTAATTCACTGCAGTAATTACCTTCATGGTCAAAATGTGTGATTATTCAATTTATGGTATTTGGGAATACATAATGACATTTCCTTTAGTTAGTTTTCTCTGTTTCCGGCGAAGCTCTTTAACTTTACATATTAAGAATGAAATCCCCGGGTTTCGAGCCGTGGCTCTACTGAACCAAACTTATATCACCTTAGGGCCGAGTACAATACTCCCAGCTAAATCTCCTAATATGAGTAAAGTAAAATATTTTACAGGTAATATATTGATGTAGCTTTCAGTTGTCCTCGATTTGTACTAAACACTTGAATGATGTAAGTTTACTATTACATCATGATGTGCTTAGATTACGCTACCATCATAGCCTGGGCCTGGAGGGGCTTTCCTGTGTCGTTCCCTATACGCATTTGTGTAGAATAGAAATAACAATGATTTTTGGCAGCTCTGTCCAGGCAACGCTACTATTTTCATTCGTGCTAAACCTGGTTATGCTTAAAGTATTCAATAGAAAGGTCACGGCAATGATTGCAAGTTACTGTGACATAAGACAAAAGTAAATATTCACATGCCTAGATAGACTTTATACATTGCATTTTCATAAGCCATAATTGCATTTTTGTAAATGAATTCACACCCAGTCTGATGATTTGCAGTCAAGGATTAGGCCAACATGTTATTACCTTTAAGCTAGCGCAACATGCATTACGTTCCTAGAAAAGAAATATCATAATGATGTATACATTGTTGTTTAACCTGGATTCTTGTTCTTTTTATAAGTCTAGGTTGAGATTTTTCATGTATTTCTTTGCATTTCTATCATTTGTTTTGTAACTAGAACTGTGTAGAGCTTTCTGAACTGTGATATGCTGCCATATGTACCCCATAAACCTGAGATGAAGGTGTAGTATGTGCTGTACCGAGACTATAGTGCCAAATTCTCTAATGGACTTTTCTACACTACTATTTCTCACCTGTCACTATGTATATTAACATCTGCCCTTTCAGTAGTTTCTAATTCTGTGGTGTGTTTCTTGTTAGTAGCTAGCAGAGACTGGAGTATTTTGATGTAATCCTTGCACTCTTTTCTGACAGGAAAATAAAGCTGGATGTGTCTGAGTTGTGGCTAATGGTTTATACATTATTTATGAAGAACTGATCAGAAGAAACACAAAATAACACCAAAAGTTCAAAGAAAATGAGCACATACTGATAAATACTATTCAAACAGATATTTTTTACATTCATTTTTTCTTGTCTGATAGGTTTGTGGCTTATTCATTATTAGCTACTTAACTAGATTTTCTCAATGGTTAAAGTTCTTAATATGTAGCCATAATATTTCCATATGAGATAATGAAAGCTGAAATGCAAAGCCTTAAAGAGTACCTAAACTTTTTTTTTTATTCAGTTACCCTCTAGGCATTGTAACATTATGATATTTTTATAATATACTTCATTTTGCTCCCTTCTGCCTCAAACACTGTGCTGTACAGATATTTCAATGCCCACTTAATGCACCTTTAGAAGCTCCTTTCATTTGCTGCTCAGCAAGGAGCACTATTTTCAAACACTCTGTTTATCGGAATTCCACTGTCTGAGCGTCTCTGCTCCCCACCCCAGTGCTCAGATAGAGGAATTCACTTTCTCTTATTGTTTGAATCTAGTGTATGGGATATTGGTGAGCAGCAGTGGGAAGGAGCTTCTAAAGGAGCCTGAACTAAGTATCGAAACAGCACAGCAGCATGGCGTTTGGGTGAGTAGAAACAAAAATTATGTAATGAAGTATATTGCAAAAATTCATAATTTTGCCATGCTTGGAAGATAACTAAATAAAATATTGTTTGGCTCTTTAAAGTAACCCTCTACTCCCATATTAACTGACTACATATTTTAACCTAATCTGCTTTAATTCAGCATTTCAGCCTCCACTATCTTAAATACAGACAATAAGGCTCCATAATGAGAAAATTTGTAAATATAAATTCTTAAACCACGCTTTGGAAAGATCGCACATGTGGTAAAACAATGTGTTTGCATTTTACTTGCACATAGTGCTGCACATCACATTAGTATTACAATGCACAAATTATAAATAGGTACATAAGTTAGTTATACTAGAAGATCAATAACATTGACTGTGCAGAGGTGAGTATGAAAGTCAGGTATAAAAGTCTAGTACAGATATCAGTGCTTGGCTTTCATTTTAAAACATATGAAGGAGAATACTTTGAAGGAACTGCTGACCGCCGAGTTGGCGCTATGCAGGAAGAGACAGTGTGTCGGGGGGGTATTCCACTCACCACCTCTGACCTGAGCCACATGTATCCTAAACCTCGTGAGGATGATGGAATAATAGCGAAGGTCAGAATATAATACAGGTAAGTATTAGTCTAACCTTTAGATGTAGATTCAGAGGTCCAATGGGTATTCTGATTGTCTTGGTTCCAATAGATGCTCGCTTTGTTTCACTTTAAGCGGTACGATATTCCGAGGTATTTCCGGTGGTGTACGTCTGAAAAGGTCAATACAGGCTGTGATCCACGTCCGGCTGTGTTTGAGTCTACATACTCTGACTGCTTTTGTGAACTCTTGTGACTCAATACTGTGTGTCGTCACAACAATTACGGATTGAACTACATGAACAGGACCAAATCCAAGCGGGTGGCTTTCTTCCTCAGTAATGGTCCATAGAGAACAAGACAGTCTTTATATAGCTAAGGAATTACATTGATTATGCCAGCAGTCAGTATTGGAGACATACAAGTCCACCTTATTATTGAAAAGCGAACATCTCTATCTCACTATTGAGGCCATTTGGCCCTTTACCCCCGAGGGTGGTTTGGATGTAATGACCAGGCCAATTTTTACATTTCTGACCACTGTCACTTTATGAGGTAATTACTCTGAAACGCTTCAACGGATCCCCTGATTCTGAGATTGTTTTTTGTGACATATTATACTTCATGATAGTGGTAAAATTTCTTCGATATCACTTGCGCTTATTTGTGAAAAAAATCGGAAATTTGGCGAAAATTTAGCAATTTTCAAAATTTGAATTTGTATGCCCTTAAATCAGAGAGATTTGTCACACAAAATAACATTTCCCACATGTCTTCTTTACATCAGCACAATTTTGGAACCAAATTTTTTTTTTTATTAGGGAGCTATAAGGGTTAAAAGTTGATCAGCGATTTCTCATTTTTGCAACAAAATTTGCAAAACCATTTTTTTAGGGACCACACCACATTTGAAGTCACTTTGAGGGGTCTATATGACAGAAAATACCCAAAAGTGACACCATTCTAAAAACTGCACCCCTCAAGGTGCTCAAAACCAACCACATTCAAGAAGTTTATTAACCCTTCACATGCTTCACAGCAATTAATCGAACGTGAAAGGAAAAAATTAACATTTAACTTTTTTCACTAAAATTTTACTTTAGACCCCAATTGTTTTATTTTCGCAAGGGTAATAGGAGAAATTGAACCCCAAAAGTTGTTGTGCAATTTCTCCTGAGTATGCTGATACCCCATATGTGGGGGAAAGCCATTGTTTGGGCGCACGGCAGGGCTCCGAAGGAAAGGATCACTCTTTGACGTTTTCAAGGCAAAACTCGCTGGAATTTACAGCGGACGCCGTGTCTCATTTGGAGAGCCACTGATGTGCTTAAACAGTGGAAACCCCTCACAAATGACCCCATTTTGTAAACAAGACCACTTAAGGAACTTATTTAGATGTGTGGTGAGCACTTTGAACCCCCAAGTGTTTCGTAAACGTTTATGACATAGAGCCGTGAAAAAAAAAATATTTTTTTTCCACAAAAACAATCTTTTAGCCGCAATTTTTTTAATTTTCACAAGGGTAACAGAAGATATTGGACCCCAAAAGTTGTTGTGCAATTTCTCCTGAGTACACTGATACCCCATATGTGGGGAGAAAGCCATTGTTTGGGCACACGGCAGGGCTCAGAAGGGAAGGAGTGATGCTTTGGAATGCAGACTTTGATCGAATGGTCTGTGGGCATCGTCACATTTTCAGAGCCCCTGATGTGCCTAAACTGTGGAAATGCCAAACAAGTGCCCCCTTTTTTGGAAACTAGACCCCCATTGAATTTATCTAGATGTGTGGTGAGCACCTTGGTTCTTTACAGAAAATTATAACGTTGACTTGTGAAAATAAGAAAAAAACTAATTTTTTCCACAAAAATGTAAAAAAAAATATTTTCTCAAGGGTAACAGGAGAAAGTGGACCTCAAAATCTGTTGTACAATTTCTTCTGAATACACTGATACCCCATGTGTTGGAGAAAACTACTGTTTGGTGGGCGCATGTCAGGGCTCGGAAGGAATGCTTTGGAATGCAGACTTTGATGGAATGGTCTGTGGGCGTCATGTCACGTTTTCAGAGCCCCTGATGTGCCTAAACAGTGGAAATGCCCAACAAGTGCCCCCTTTTTGGAACTGATTCCTGATGTGTGAATTTTATAATGTAGTGTCATACATCAGTTGTGTAGGACAACCTGACGAACACTACGCCAGTTGTGTAGTGTTCGTCAGGTTGTCATACGTCAGAAATTAATTTAGTAGTGCATGGAAGTATGGTACCTTGTGAAGCATTCTTTCATGCACAGGCCAGGTTTGTCGGGGCAGGTGTCACATTGATAAATGGTGTCCTTGCGTATTCCCCTTCGGTAACACACTCAGCACTTCTTTTGTGACTTACCTTTTTTTCCGCTTTGAGTGACTTCCCCCTTGTAAATGCTGGCCTGGTACAATTCGAGGTCCTTCAGTTCTGGAAGTACTGGGGCCCGCTCCATCACCACTGGCAAATATCAGGGCCTTGATCACTACCTCCTGGAAGTGAAGGTACGACGGAGAAGTTTGACCTGCACATCGTGATAGAAGGAAAGCGTTGTGCATTGTTATCTGTACGATGTGCACGTCCAACTTCTTGTATCACACCTTGGCCTTTCTCAAAGCACTGTACGGCTGAAGGACTTGATCAGAGAGATCAAGCCACGAAATCAGGAATCAGTCGCTCATAATTTTCGTGGGGCGAGGTTCATATGGGGTAAGTAGTGGGGGGCGCTGGTTCATCTCCCCTGGGACGACTGCATGGCGATTCAGCAGTACCTGAGGAGGAAGAAGAGGAGGAGGACGACGAGGAGTCGGAAAAATAAAGGTGGGATCCTCTCCCTCGCTGTCAGTGTCGGAGGCAAGAAAAGCATATGCCTCCTCCGCTGAATAGCGAGTTTGGGATGAGCGGGACATTTTTTTTTATGTATGTGGTGCGTGTGTGTCAGTACTTTATTTAGAGTGTGTGTATGTCAGTGTGCTTGGTGTAAATTTTTTTCTTTCTGAAAAAAAAGAGAAAAGAAAGGAACTACCGTAGGTGGTGCAAACAGCGAGCACGAGTGCGGATCAGTGAACTATGTCACCGATCAACACTCGGCGGCTGCTGGGTGTGCTTTCGGATGTGGTGCAAAGGAGGAGGCTGTGTAAAGCATCGAGCACGAGTGCGGATCAGTGATCTGCTGTCACTGATCAGCGCTTGGCCGCTGCAGGAAGCACGAAATAAAAATTCATCATCGATCGCGCCAATCAGAGCTGGCTCGGGCCTGTGCTGACATCACAGGGGGTCATGGGGCGGTTACAGGCAGGTTACAAGTCGGTCACCGCCCCGTGACCACCCGGTTACCGCACGGTCCTGCTCTGATCGGTGCGATCGATGTAATCGGCGATCGCACTGATCAGAGCAGGTTGGGGAGAGGGCTGGCGTTGCTAGGCAACAATCTAGGATTGGTGTTCTTAGGAGCGCCGATCCATGGCTGCACATCACCGTTTCCGGCAATCTGATTGCCAGAAACAGTGAGAAATGCTGTGATTGGCTGTTCAGAATTGTCTGCAGGGGGGGCGGCGACACCCCCCGGGATGACGGCGCCATCTACCCTGAGGTAAGATGGCGCTGGAAATTTAATGCAATCACCACGACCGAAGTTGCGGTGCCACATTAAAGCTAGGACGTAATAATCCATACCTGGCCCAAAAGGCCCAGGGTGCCGGTACGGATTATTACGCCCAATGTCAGAAAGAGGTTAATTAAAAAATCCATTGACTCTCTGTATGCGACATTTTTTTGATGAATTGTCCTCGCTGGGTCTTTTTTAACTATTTGGATTATATTTTTTTTAAAGAAATAAATAAAAATGACAACACTCTGAACAACTACATAACATTCAGACCACAATAAAGAACATTCCACCACAAAAATTGATTTCTGAAACGAAACCTGCCACTAAGGATATGGGCAACGACTTTAATATACTAATCACACAATATTATGCTCAAAATAAATTTTTGAGAAATATTGTAAATAAGTACTGGGACATACTGAAGGAGGACAAAGTAATAGGGGAACTCCTCCCAAGTCAACCCCGGTTTGTATACCGAAAAGCCCGCATAATTGGCAATCCTAGTGGCCCCCACCATAAAAGTGCCAGACTAAAAAGCAGTCAGATCACATCATTCATGAGTATTAAAGTTTTTTTCTCTTGTAATCAATGTAAAATATGCCATATACTATCTCCTAAAAAGACAAAGGATTTTTACTATGGGAATGAACAATTCTCGATTAAGGACTACATTATATGCTAAATTAAGGAGGTAATTTACTGTATTGAGTGTCAAAAAAAGTACATTTACCATACTAAGAGAACACTCACCAAAAGAATAGGTGAACATGCATGCAACATCATAAAAAAATTTGAAGGACACCCCCGTTTCTAAACATTATGTAGTCACACTTGGGGGTTCCCTGGCGGGTACAAAAATATGGGGAATCCAAATACCGTATTTTTCGGCACATAAGACGCCCTTTTTTTCCCCAATATTTGGGAGGAAAATGGGGCCAGCAACTGTGCCTGGCCGGTACTGGGGCTGGGGCCAGCAACTGTGCCTGGCCGGTACTGGGGCTGGGGCCAGTGTTGGGCTGTGAGCGGCGCGCGGCCTGCACAGGTTTCCGGTGTGCACGGCCATCTTCCTAGAGCTATGATCTACAGGAAAATGGCCACCCGAGCCGGCACATGAGCGGACCGGTAGCTCCGGCGGCCATTTTCCTGTAGATCACAGCTCTAGGAGGATGGCCGCGCACACCAGAAATCTACAGGCCCCAGCCCGAGACCCCAGCCTCAGCCAGAGGCCCCAGCCCGAGGCCCCAGCCAGAGGCCCCGGCCTCAGTCCCAGCCAGAGGCCCCAGCCTTGGCCCCAGCACCAGCCAGAAGCCTCGGCCCCAGCCAGAGGCCTCAGCCTTAGCCAGAGGCCCGGCTTCGGCCTTGGCCCCAGCCAGAGGCCTCGGCCCCACCCCCAGCCAGAGGCCTCGGCCCCAACCAGAGGCCCCGGCCTCAGCCACAGCCAGAGGCCTCCGCACAGGAACCAGCCAGGCTAAGGGTCTCAGCCAGGTACAGGCCCCGGCACAGGCTCCACAGCATCTAAACTCTTCTGCTGCAGTCACCGACTTCCTGAGGGACCCTGCCTCCTGTGACCCTCACTCCACTGCCCCCCAGGTAAGATACCGTACCTATTCAGACTATAAGATGGAACCCCATCTTATAAAAAAAAAATTTTTTTATTTTCCACCCCAAAATTTGGGGTGCGTCTTATGGTCCGCTGCGTCTTATAGTCTGAAAAATACGGTACTTAAAAAAGACAGGCAAGGAGGAGAATTCATCAAAAAATTGTCGTGTACGGAGAGCCAATGGATTTTTGAATTTAACACCTTGAAACCAAGTTGCCTCAGTAGTGAGATAGAGATGTTCATATTTCAATAATGAAACAAGGTGGACTTGTATGTCAAAAACGGCTAACTAGAGGACATAACTTCAAAAAACATACCAGAAAGGTATATGTATTTTCTTTCTGGTAGGACTTGTATGTCACCAATACTGACTGTTGACATAATCAATGATGTAATTCCTTAGCTATATAAAATCTGTCTTGTTCTCTATGGACCATCCTTGAGGAAGAAAGCCGCCTGCTTTCGAAACGCATTGGATTTGGTCCTGTTCAAGCAGTTCATGCCATAATTGTTGTGACGTCACACAGTATCGGGTCACAGGAGTTCACCAAGGTAGTCAGAGTTTGTAGACTCCAACACAGCCTGTATTGACCTTTTCAGACGTGTGCCGGGGCGACACCTGAACTTCAAACAACTATCTCGGAATATCGTAACACTTAAAGTGAAACATAGCGAGCATCTATTGGAACCAAGACAATCAGAATACCCATTGGACCTCTGAATGTACCTATTTATAATTTGTGCATTGTAATACTGATGTCGATGTGCAGCACTATGTGCGATCTTCCCACAGCACTATTTGGTTTAAGAATTTTTATTTACAGACTTTATTTATCAGCAAACTGTGAAAATTGCTCTCCAAATGAGCAGCTGGAGATAGATTTTAATACCGATCGCCAGTGCATTCATACCTCTCTTTTTCGTAAGGAGAAAATTGTTGCTAAAATAAAATACAAGCAAAACCAATTTTTAGAGTTCCACTTTCAATTTATTATACTTTTTTTATTGACCTAAAATGTTTCAACTGAAATATTAGCCAGGATCTCTAATGAGTTTGTCCAAGTACACAGAGCCTCAATGACAGAACATAGAAGACGCACAGCTTCTCAACACATACATCCTTTTTTTCACTCTGGAGCATAGTGAATATACATGGATATTCTCCACTAGAAATAGGATCCCTAGGGAAGGATACCTCCATACATACCATAATTTGTAACCTAACCCATAAAGAAGTAAAGCAAGGGGCTCATAAACATCAATGGATTGTCCAGGGCTTTAACATTGATGACCTATCCAGACATTGATGGCCTATCCTTTGGATAGGCCATTAATGTCTGATCGGTCTGGGTGTGACACCCAGCACCCCCGCCAATCAACTGTTCCCAGTGTTGGTGGTGGCTGGAACTGCTCATTTACAGAGCTGCACAGCACAGCTTCATCAAATGTATAGTGGCTATGGTTGGGTCCTGCACATCCGCCCCATGTCGCACCCCCACTAATCAGACATTGATGACCTATCCTAAAGATAGGCCATCAATGTTAAACTTCCGAACAACCCTTTTTATTTTGTTCATATAGCTGCGGTAAATGAAATATTTGAAATACTGTGACTAGAGCAAAGTAGCAGCTCAATCAAGATATTTGTCCCCAATCAGAAAACAGAATAAAAAACTACAAGCATAAAATAATCTCTGATTTGTAAAAATTTTGTGATGAATCCCTTTTAACCATTGTGACGAGCAAGGTACGATTCGATGAAATAAATGTTTAACACATTATGGTGCATCACTTCCATGAAACAAATTGATAAAATCAGTCAAGCTGCTTAACTTTTAATTAACTATGAAATTAAATATTTTAAAAAATATCTATTCATTAGAATTATAAGTCATCCCTTCACAGTAATATGGAAAGGGTAAGGTGAAGAGATTTCTATTCATTAAATGATTGCTCTCTTGTCTAGTTATTATTTATTGAATGCTACATTTTACATTCTGGCTAAAAGGAAGCCAGAAGAAAGAGCTGTGGAAGCGAGCACAGATAGGCAGCCAAGGGACACTACACATGGCATCATTATGGACAGAGACAAGGAATCAGTTATGGGAAACTGGAAGGGAAAGCTTTGATAAAGACACCGAGCTAGAAAGGAAGACAAGAAGGAAATACCCAGGAGCGACAATGACACAAATAGGTTGTCAGCAGCAGATCCTGCAGAAATCCTACTCATCAATCTTGACACTACAAAGATACATGGATCTTGACACTACAAACATATGTGGATATCAACATGGACACTACTAAGATATATGGATAAATGGATTTGGCTGGAGTTGCAGTCACTGTTCCCTCTAAGATTTTTCCAGATTCGGCAGAGCGGTAAATCTGTAATTGGGCTTCTTCTGGATCAGATTTTCATTGACATATGTTACTGTTTCTTCAGCAATTTTGTTGCATGCTAAAAAATAATAAAAAAATTGCAAAGTTTCTCCTACCCATTGCAATGTTATGTTAGACAGCACATGGTTGTCTGTGATTTTCACGAACCCATAGACTTGTATGGGTGATTTTTATCCGTGCCTCAGATCATAAACGCATGTCTCTATGATTTTTTTACGAACATATGATCTTCAAAAAACAAGGACATTTGAACAGCTCCATGGACTATAAGGCTACGTTGACGTGATGACCTATTGATGTTTCTGCACCAATTCAGTAAATAAGGTTATTGTGATTTTTTATTGTGTTTTTGGCTGTCGGTTTTTCATGCGTTTTTTTCGCATTGTTGTCTCATGTCATGTTTTATGAGGGAACCTGTGATGTAAAATAATGCTATTAAGCTGCAGATATGGGTTGAATCTGCAGGTTTATAGCATTCTAACACCGTGCGGCACCCGCAGTGAGAGCCCCACTGCCAGGAGGAAATTAACTTTGTACCTCCCGACAGGACCGCTCTTTAAGTCATAGGGGTGGCGCTAGCAAAGTTTCAGTCACCGCTCAGTGTATAGAGAGCGACGGCTGTAACTTGGCCCCCGGCACTGATTGACAACAGGCTCATCATTAGGTCCGGATGCCTGTCAGTGCCAGGTGTTGTGGTTAGAGCCACCGCTCACTATAGGGACTGAAACTGTGCGAGTTTGTCCTAGGAAAAATTGCAGCATACACAATTTGCATGCAGCATTCAGATCCCATTTGGCCATGCAAGTCAATGAGCCTGTGGATGACATCTGAGTGCAGCTCGATTTTCGGTGACTGACAGAATGGAGAAGATGGAGACATTTTTTTCCATCTTTGAATCCGTGAAAACTGTATCACACTCTGATCAGAGTGTGATTAACATAATCAGACTGATTTTCTCAGATGAGAGAAAATATGGTCACGTGACCCTAGTATTAGGCTGTTTTAACCCTTTCTTTTCCAGATCACTCAGGTTTAATGAACACTGGTTGCAATGTAATTCCTATGTGGATTGAGTTGCAATGGGATTCTTAGACTGCAAGCCTCTGCATGGTCAATACATTTAATAACCAAATAGAAACTGCTCACACTTCGAAATGGAAACGAGCCCCATGTTTTAACAACTATTGCTTGTTTATTGGATTGGGTTCATGATCCCCAAACACAAGCCAAATCCAAAGAGTACATCATACTTGTAATAGAAAACTGATTTATTCAGCCACATCTGTGACATTTCGGGTGTACAATTGGGCCGCCTGAAGTATTGTCCAACATGTGGGTAAATAAATGCTTAAGGGCTATTACCCTATTTGACAATGATGATCATTTTCTGACATGTGTAGAGCAGGCGGAGGATTCGGCCATACACTTGAACCAAAGAGTCAAGTTAAGGGCAAGTTATCCACCAGTTTGATTGAACCAGCCATCATGTTCTTACATCATTGCAGGTTAATCTACAAGATAAACATGATTTATTGGATTGCCATACTATATACCAAAAATAAAACAACCTTAAAGCCCAATCACTTATGTTCCGTGCATTCAATATATCTAGACCACAGTGGGGCGGGAGATCCAAATTCGAGTTCACTTTGTGTGAAGATAAGTTAATAAAAAAAAAATCATATTCTGGATAATGCATATAATACAGTTTACATCTCTATTATTTAGTGCATCATTCCTTAGATAGACTCTTATTTGTATGTGATGTTTTAGTTGCTTTTAATGTACCTGTACGTATTTCTAATAAAGATTAATGGATCTATACTACTTCTATATTTGTGCTCACAATTAGTACAAAATAGGCTGCAAGCATCTCTGTTGGAAGCAAAGAGCTAAGCTGCGGGAGACAGAAACAATGGCTAGTGCCAGGACATAATGGCAAGACTGAAGACCTTATAGTGCCAGGAGTTAGAACCATAACTGAGAGCATGAACGTGACCTGTCACCAGGAACAAGGAAGCTTGGAAGTAAATTAGTACCCATGAGATAACAAGCACACTGACAACACCTCCCATTGAACCGGGTATAGGATATAAGACTAGAGAGTTTTGTTTCTATATCTAGCAAATAACCCTTCTCCCCCCCTATTTTATTAATTTGTGTTGCCATATACTGAAAGCTATAGCTTCAGTCTTATTTACTTACCTTTTATTTTCAATTGCTGGAGTTATGTGAGGGTTTGTGAGGGGAGAAGCTGCTTTTTATTGGTACCACTCTGGGGTACACCAAAACTTATGATCAATTAAATATATTCCAGTTTTTTGGATGGCGAAATGAAACAAATATAGAAATCATGGCACTGTTTTTTTTCTTATGATGTTCAGGTGTTCACTGTGCAGGATAATTATTTTAAAGGGAACCTGTCATGTACCCAAATGCTATTAACCTGCAAATATGAGGTTAATCTACAGGTTAATAGCGTTCTAAAGCTGCCCGGCTACTAGAAGCCCAACTACCAGGAGGACATGAACTTTATTCCTTCCAGCAGCCTCCGGCTTTCAGTCATAGGGGTGGGCCGGCGTGTTTTCAGTCACATCTCAGTATACAGTGAGTGGTGTCTGTAACCACACCCTGACCAGCAGTCAGCTCACTACTGACGCACTACAGAGATGGCTGTTAATTAGTGCCGGTGTGTGCGTACAGCTGCCGCTTACTATGTACTGAGCGGTGACTGAAGCCGTGCCAGCCACTCGTCTATGTCTGTAAGCCAGAAGCTGACAGGAAGAATAAAATTAATTTCCTCCCAGTTGCCAGGCTGTCAATGCGGTGGCCGCACAGCTTTAGAACCCTATTATCTTGCAGATTAACCCCATATTTGCAGGTTAATAGCGTTTTTTGACATAACAGGTCCCCTTTAACATTTTAGGCAGTTGGATTTATTTGCGTTTTAATGTTTATTTGTTTTTTAACTTCTTTTGTTTTTTTCTTTAGTCACACTTGGGGACTTGAAAATGTAGTTGTTCGATACACTGTGGTACTTTTTTATTTTAAAAATAAATATAAAAGTATATTGCTTTACATACATTATCATCACTGTCCCTATTGGGGTTCTCAGTCTAAACACAATCCAGCAGTATGTCTTGGAGGAAATTGGAATACCTGGAGGAATCCCACACAAACACAGGGAGACCATACTAACTCCTAGCATATGCTGCCCTTGGTGGGATTGAACCCAGGACCCCAGCACTGAAAGGGAACAGTGCTGCCCCCACCTCTGTGTTTTAGTGTATTGACCCATTAAGCTTTGTCATTGCTAACGGGGTCTTCATATGGTCTTTAGCTGCCTTGCCAACCCACTGGAACACTAAATTGTGGGAGCCCAATAGGATGGCGGAGAGCAATTACATTCCATGGTCACTATTGTCATAATAAAAGGCAACTATCACACCCTGCCTATGCAGCAGGAGCCCATCTTTTTATTATAACTGCCTCCCACGGCAGATAGAGTAGGATCAGCTTTGGTGCCCACTCTCTTTAACTTCCTGCAACTTCTATGGAACTGTGGTGATTGAAAGTTTGTGAACCTGATACATCACTGTGTTAGCAGTCTGTCTGTTGAGCCCAATGGAGACAGTTGAACTGTTTTTTCAGCGTGAATGATAAGTTCAGAAGCTGTTTTGTGGAGAAGAATGGGATTAAATTTTGTACAGGACTAATCGACAATTACCAGAAACGTTTAGATGAAGGTATTGCTGCACAAGCGGTCACACCAGATAGTAAAAGCAAGGTTCACATACTTTTGCCATAGTTTTCCTAGTTTAAAAAATGTCAAAGTCTAATATTTTTTCTCATCTCTTTGATTTGGTTGTCTGTATCTACTTTTAGGACTTGTGTGAAAATGTGATGTCATTTTAGGTCAAATTTATGAAATATGAAAAATTTAGAAGGGTTTACAAACTTAAAAATCACTGACTGAGGTGGAATAGCAATAATTAAAAAATGATACTTTATTATAAATATTTAAATATGATGAACGAAACCACCGTACTAAATGCAGTCTATCCTGTATGTCCCCTCTTTTATTACACGGGTCATACTCAGGATATTAATATTCCCTAAAACCAATCACCCAATATGTAATAACTGATGTCTAGACTACTCTCAATATATCTCTATCCTAAATTGCCAACCCTTAGACGAATATAAGTTATTTCCACAGGGGGAACATGGGATTATTATTGCACTTTGCCCTCTGAAGAATATCAGACTATAGACCCCTTCTTATCCTGTATATAGTCGGGGTTATATGAGACAGGAGAAATATTAATTATTTCCATAGGGGGAGCATATGATTATTATTGCACTTTGCCATCTGCAGAAAATATAGACTCCTTCTCATCTTGTGTATTGTCGTAGTTATACAAAAAAGGACGGATTTTTTTTTTCCCTTCCCCCCTCTAATCTTTTTTTATATAAACTATAATACACTAATAGAGGATACAGATAACACGATTCTATCTATATTGTGCTCTTGTCTAAAAGCAATTGGTCTGCAATATCGGTTTACTGCCTGTAAATTTCTGTTGAATCACAGATGACTCAATGACAGCTCCACATCGACATAGGACACAGCTCTTTTTGTTTCACTTACAGACCTAATGAATCATCTGTCATTACACTGTTCCTTTAAGACTTGCTGCCCCTTTATTTATAACTCAGGGTATCACAGAAGCCTCTTAGCATGTATGTCGCTATATCCACATACATGCCCCAAAACATACAAGTACGCCTCTACGCGTTTCACCCATCTAATATTTTTATGGGCACATCAGGAGGCTCAGGCACTATGTTGCTTGCTAATACATTTGCAGGAGTCTTTGCTCCCAGCTGTTATGAGAGTCACATGCGGCAGCACGGACGCCGAACTCTTATAGATAGTACTCCGCCCCCCTCCCAGTGATGCGACCAAGCATGGGCCACTCACAGACCCCCTCCCTTGGGGCCAATAAGGAGCTGCCACATCACATGCAAGGATTCACGCGTCACAGGGGGGCGGAGTCATCATAGATTAACCCATTATTGACGTGGATGCTTACATCAGAAAGCCAGAAAATCCAATAGAAACAGTATAGCATCTTTTTAATTAAAATTCACCAGGATTGAGGAGACTAAAGGATGCCAGTTTTAATAAGTATGGTTAGTCAATCGACAAGTATAGAGGTACTCATGCTGTATACCCAAATGCTCATTGCTATTAAATTTCATTACCAACCATAAACTCCCAAACTTCCACAGTTATTATATGAATGCAGTAAAGGACATACTGTACACTCATTTAAACCCATTGGAGCAACAGTTTTTAATCTGTGAATCCACTGGGTTTCTTTCCTTTGAATTTTGTTGTCATGATCACCCCCCCTTTGAGATGTCCTGATTTTTTTCAATACCCTGAAAGCCAATAGCCTTAATGTCACCATCATGTACTTCCCACACGTGCCTAGAGATAGGTGTATCTTCTTTCCTCCGAATATCCCCCAGGTGTTCGAGAATTCTAACACGAAATTGTCTAATAGTTTTCCCTACATATGTTTTGGGGCAGTCAGATATACAATGCCCTCCGTTCGGCAGTTGATAAATTCTCTATTCTGGTATACTTTACCAGTAGTATCACTGGTGAATGATGTTTTCTTCACTATAGAATCACAGGCCTTGCAAGCCCCACATCTAAACGTACCGACCAAATTTGTGCAATTTAGCCACGTCGGGTCCGCCTTATCTGGATGTAGATGGCTATGGACCAGACGATCTTTTAAATTTCGTCCCCTGCAATACGTCACTGAAGGGTGAGGGGTGATAACACCCCTAAGGTCCGGATCCAAATTCAGAACATCCCAGAAAGTACGGAGGACATTCATTACTCTCTTAGATTTGTCGTCAAAGGTCCCTATTAGACGTACTACACCATTGTCCTCATTTCTCTCTTTAGGGACCAATAAGGATGTCCTATTAGCTGTCCTTGCATTATGGTATGCCTGCTCCACAACATACGAGGGATAACCTCGTTTTTTGAACCTTTCACTCAGTTCACACGCTTCCCTCTCAAACCCCTCCAGAGATGAGCAATTACGTCTAAGGCGCAGGAATTGCCCCTTGGGAATTCCACATTTGAGAGGTGGAGGATGGTGGCTTTTCCATTGTAGAAGGCTATTTGTAGCCGTTGATTTCCTAAAAAGGTTTGTCACTAGGCGGCCACTATGGTCAATACTGATAGAGACATCCAAAAAGGAAATTTGTCGTTCATGGATAGCGGAGGTAAGTCTCAAGCCCACACTGTTTGTGTTAAGAACTGAAACAAACCTGTCAAATTGGTCAATAGTTCCCGTCCACAAGACGAGGATGTCGTCTATAAACCGTACCCATAAGGATACCTTAGACGTCCATTCCTCATTGATGTCATTGAAGACCAGGGTTTCCTCCCACCAACCCAGGAATACATTAGCATAAGTAGGGGCACAGGGGCTCCCCATTGCAGTACCCCTGAGCTGGTGGAAGTACCGCCCATCAAACAAAAAGTAATTTCGCTCCAAGACAAATTTCAACCAATCCATTACAAAATCATTGTGTCTCTTCATGTGTGTCCCCCTCATTTGCAAAAAATGTCTCACAGCTCCATAACCCGCCTCATGGGGTATCGAGCTTTAAAGGGCCTCAACATCCAGACTTGCTAGATACACGCCCTCCTCAACTTGCAAATCCTCCAATCTCCTCAAAACGTCCAATGTGTCTCGGACATAGGAAGGAAGGGCCAGCACGAATGGATGAAGGATATTGTCTACATACGTGCTGATACCCTGTGTCAGACTTCCTATGCCCGAGACAATGGGGCGCCCCTTTAAGGGGCTATACCCCTTATGGACCTTTGGTAGTCCATAGAATGTAGCCGTTTGTGGACATTTTGGAAGAAGAAAAGACAACTCTCTTTTGTCAATCAATTTGTCTTCCAGGGCTCTTAATAATAGTCTTTCTAATTCCCGACTATAGGTTTTCATAGGGTCACTATGGAGAATCTCATAGCCCTCATGATCAGACAACAACTCCAAACACATCTTCCTATATTGGGGTTTATCCAGGATAACTATGTTGCCCCCCTTGTCGGAGGACTTTATCACTATAGATGAATCTCTTTCCAGCTCCAAAAGGGCATTCATCTCTTCCCTTGTCAAGTTGGCATTCTTCACTCCTTCTTCCTGAATACCTTCCAAACTCTCTGTTACCATTTTCTCGAAGATATCTATATGGCTAGTATCAAAGTTAGGTGGTGCCTTTGTACTCTTAGCCTTTAACTTAGTGAAGGGGCCATCTCCTATATTTCCCTGGCCCTCTCTCCACAAATCTTCTAATAGTCTAAGATTTGGTAAGTCTACCTCCAGAATGCCCTCTTCTTTGCACTTTTTGCGATCATTTTGTCTCATAAATTTAATCCATCTCAATTTTCTCGTAAAGAGGACAACATCCTTAATCCAATCAAAGCTTTGAAACCGCATCATGGGGACAAATGACAATCCTTTAGTTAAAACATTAATTTCTTCCTTCATCAAAATTCTTTTTGACAAATTGATTATCCGTAGGGTTTCATCATTCTGGATAAGTCTCTCCCCATAATCATTATCCCAATTTCGGACATCAACACAGCTTGATCCTTCACAATCCCGCTGTATTCGTTGTATATTTCCCACCTTCCTTTTAGGAATAGCCCCAGTTCTAGCCATGGAATAAACATCCCTCCCAGTTGTATTAAAGTACAGAGGTACAACCAAACCTCCTTGCTCATGCATTAGATCTTTTTCACTCTGAACACACTGCCCATTGTTAACGGGGGCCCCTGGGCTAAAAAAGAGGAGGAAGATGCTCCCAAATTGGATCCAGAAGGCGCATCCCCGTATCTCTGATCCGTTGCTACACATATTTGATTGTCCCTTGACCGGGTATTATACTCAAATCTCCCTCTTCCTCTATCAAACTTTCAGGCACCGATGTGAATATATACCAAATGCTGGGATGGGTTAAATCTAGTGATAACCGAGCGTGTATTGCTAACCCTCGTGCTCGCCGAAAGGGTTAACAATACACGCTTGCTCTTCACTAGTTAAATCGCTCAGCATATATAACCAAAAAGAAACTACTTGGAGTAATCAGAAATAAATAATCCAATCTTAATTAACAAATCCATATAAAGGACACAAAAGTGACAAGACTAATTAAAAACATAAGGATACAAGACACGATTAAAAAACACACAAAAGTATTAAAAGAGCAGAGTGACATCAGCAGCGTGGACCAAATATGGTACCAAGTAGAGGAGATAATAGATAAAGAATGTAAAGTGCACAGTAAGAGTTAATTAAGCATATATACAGTCCCATGTAAAAGTTTGGACACCGATGGTTAAAATTTCTGTTTAAAATGTAAAAGATGACAATATATACTATATATATATATATATATATATATATATATATATATATATATATATATATAATTTTCTTAACTTTATCATCTTCATCTTTAGGCCTTTTAGAGATCATTTCATCTTCAATTTGCTTAACTGTTCACAATAACAGTAATTTTGACCAGGGGTGCCCAAACTTTTACATGCCACAGTAACAGACAGATATAAAGAGATCATAGTATAGATCTTCAGTGAGTAAATGGAAATAGTTACAGTGAGAGTTACTCCAACAACAGTGAGAATTAAATTTGAAGAAGCGAAGAGGCTATAGTGTAAGACCTCATGAATTAAATAGAGAAAACTGCTAGCCCGGGTTCATGCTGTACATGCTGTTACCGACACCCCTCACACCATATATACAGTACAGACCAAAAGTTTGGACACACCTTCTCATTTAAAGATTTTTCTGTATTTTCATGACTATGAAAATTGTACATTCACACTGAAGGCATCAAAACTATGAATTAACACATGTGGAATTATATACTTAACAAAAAAGTGTGAAACAACTGAAAATATGTCTTATATTCTAGGTTCTTCAAAGTAGCCACCTTTTGCTTTGATGACTGCTTTACACACTCTTGGCATTCTCTTGATGAGCTTCAAGAGGTAGTCACTGGAAATGGTCTTCCAACAATCTTGAAGGAGTTCCCAGAAATGCTTAGCACTTGTTGGCTCTTTTGCCTTCACTCTGCGGTCCAGCTCACCCCAAACCATCTCGATTGGGTTCAGGTTTGGTGACTGTGGAGGTCAGGTCATCTGGCGTAGCACTCCATCACTCTCCTTCTTGGTCTAATAGCAATTACACAGCCAGGAGGTTTGTTTGGGGTCATTGTCCTGTTGAAAATTAAATGATGGTCCAACTAAACGCAAACCGGATGGAATAGCATGCCGCTGCAAGATGCTGTGGTAGCCATGCTGGTTCAGTATGCCTTCAATTTTGAATAAATCCCCCACAGTGTCACCAGCAAAGCACCCCCACACAATCACACCTCCTCCTCCATGCATCACAGTGTGAACCAGGCATGTAGAGTCTATCCGTTCACCTTTTCTGCATCGCACAGTGGTTGGAACCAAAGATCTCAAATTTGGACTCATCAGACCAAAGCACAGATTTCCACGGGTCTAATGTCCATTCCTTGTGTTCTTTAGCCCAAACAAGTCTCTTCTGCTTGTTGCCTGTCCTTAGCAGTGGTTTCCTAGCAGCTATTTTACCATGAAGGCCTGCTGCACAAAGTCTCCTCTTAACAGTTGTTGTAGAGATGTGTCTGCTGCTAGAACTCTGTGTGGCATTGACCTGGTCTCTAATCTGAGCTGCTGTTAACCTGCGATTTCTGAGGCTGGTGACTCGGATAAACTTATCCTCCGAAGCAGAGGTGACTCTTGGTCTTCCTTTCCTGGGGCGGTCCTCATGTGAGCCAGTTTCTTTGTAGCGCTTGATGGTTTTTGCAACTGCACTTGGGGACACTTTCAAATTTTTTCCAATTTTTCAGACTGACTGACCTTCATTTCTTAAAGTAATGATGGCCACTCGTTTTTGTTTACTTAGCTGCTTTTCTCTTGCCATAATACAAATTCTAACAGTCTATTCAGTAGGACTATCAGCTGTGTATCCACCAGACTTCTGCACAACATAAATGATTGGTCCCAACCCCATTTATAAGGTAAGAAATCCCACTTATTAAACCTAACAGGGCACACCTGTGAAGTGAAAACCATTTCTGGTGACTACCTCTTGAAGCTCATCAAGAGAATGCCAAGATTGTGTAAAGCAGCCATCAAAGCAAAAGGTGGCTACTTTGAAGAACCTAGAATAGACATATTTTCAGTTGTTTCACACTTTTTTGTAAAGTATATAATTCCACATGTGTTAATTCATAGTTTTGATGCCTTCAGTGTGAATGTACAATTTTCATAGTCATGAAAATACAGAAAAATCTATAAATGAGAAGGTGTGTCCAAACTTTTGGTCTGTACTGTATATACTAGCTATTGAGCCCATTCTACACCCAGGTGGCGAGCATTTTTATTGGTATATGGTCTCCCATCCTGGTTTTTGTGCTGCCCCCATCCTGGTATTTGTGCTCCCCAATCCTGGTCCCCCATCCTGTTATGTGCTGCCCTCATCCCTATCCTGGTATGCATGGCACGCCTCATCCCTATCCTGGTATTCATGGCACCCCTCACCCCCAATCCTGGTACACATGGCACCCCTCACCCTCAATCCTGGTACGCATGGCACCCCTCACCCTCAATCCTGGTACACATGGCACCCCTCACCCCCAATCCTGATATGCATGGCACCCCACATCCCTATCCTTGTATGTATGGCTTGCCTCATCCCTATCCTGGTATGCATGGCACCCTTCACCCCCAATCCTGGTATACATGGCACCTCTCACCACTAATCCTGGTAAGCATGGCACCCCTCATCCCTATCCTGGTATGCATGGCACGCCTCATCCCTATCCTGGTATGCATGGCACCCCTCACTTCCAATCCTGGTATGCATGGCACCCCTCACCTCCAATCCTGGTATGCATGGCACCCCTCAACCCCAATCCTGTATGCATGGCACCCCTCACGTCCAATCCTGGTATGCATGGCACCCCTCATCCCCAATCCTGGTATGCATGACACCCCTCATCCCCAATCCTGGCATGCATGGCACCCCTCATCTCCAATCCTGGCATGCATGATGCCCCTCATCCTGGTATGCATGGCTCCCTCATCCCTTATCCTGGTATGCGTGGTACCCCTCATCCCTATCCTGGTATGCATGGTACCCCTCATCCCTATGCTGGTCTGCATGGCCCCTCATCCAAATCCTAGTATGCATGGCCCCCAAGATCTCTATCCTGGTATGAATCATAGAATCATAGAATGGTAGAGTTGGAAGGGACCTCCTGGGTCATCTGGTCCAACCCCCTGCTCAAAGCAGGATTCACTAAATTATCTCAGACAGATGTCTGTCCAGCCTCTGTTTGAAGACGTCCATTGAAGGGGAACTCACCACCTCTCGTGGCAGCCTGTTACACTCATTAATCACCCTAACTGTCAAAAAGTTTTTTCTAATATCTAATCTGTGTCTCCTCCCATTTAGTTTCATCCCATTGCTTCTAGTCTTTCCTTGTGCAAATGAGAATAAAGATGATCCTTCTACAATGTGACAGCCCTTGACATATTTGTAGACAGCTATTAAGTCTCCTCTCAGTCTTCTTTTTTGCAAGCTAAACATTCCCAAATCCTGCAACCGTTCCTCATAGGACATGGTTTGCAGACCAGTCACCATTCTGGTCGCTCTTCTCTGAACTTGCTCCAGTTTGTCTATGTCTTTTTTAAAATGTGGTGCCCAAAACTGTACACAGTATTCCAGATGAGGTCTGACCAAAGAGGAGTAAAGACCGATAATAACTTCACGTGATCTAGACTGTATGCTTCTGTTAATACATCCCAGAATTGTATTTGCCTTTTTTGCTGCTGCATCACACTGTTGACTCATGTTCAGTCTATGATCTATTAGTATACCTAAGTCTTTTTCACATGTACTGTTGCTTAGCTCAATTCCTCCCATTCTGTATATGCTTTTTTCATTTTTATTGCCCAGATGTAGTACTTTGCATTTTTCCCTGTTAAAAACCATTCTGTTGGTTGCTGCCCACTGCTCCAGTTTATTTAGGTCTTTTTGAATCCTCTCTCTCTCTTCTCTAGTATTAGCTATCCCTCCTAGCTTTGTGTCATCAGCAAATTTAATCAGTTTACCCTCAATTCCTTCATCTAAATCATTGATAAAGATGTTGAACAATACAGGTCCCAGGACGGAGCCCTGTGGTACCCCACTTGAGACATTCATCCAGCTGGATGTGAAGCCATTTACAACCACCCTTTGAGTCCGATCACTAAGCCAGTTATGAATCCACCTAACAGTTGCCTGGTCCATTGCATACTTGGTCATTTTTTCAATAAGGATGGTGTGAGATACTTTGTCAAATGCTTTGCTGAAGTCAAGATATACTATATCTACAGCATTTCCCTGATCCACCCAGTCAGTGATTCTGTCATAGAAGGAAATTAAGTTAGTCTGACATGACTTGTTAGTTACAAACCCATGCTGACTCTGGTTAATCACTTCATTCTTATCCATGTACTTACATACATGTTGTTTAATAATTTGTTCAAAGATCTTTCCTGGTATAGAAGTCAGACTCACCGGCCTATAGTTCCCTGGGTCCACCTTCTTCCCCTTTTTGAAGATAGGAACAACATTTGCTCTTCTCCAGTCTTCTGGGACTTCTCCTGTTCTCCAAGAATTTTCAAAGATTATGGAGAGTGGTTCTAAAATTTCTTCTACGATCTCCTTCAGTACTCTGGGGTGTAATTCATCTGGACCTGGAGACTTGAACTCATTTATGTTAGCTAAATATTCCCTCACAATCTTTCTGTTTACAGATAACTTGGATTCCTCTATTCCTTTAAAAGGACAGTGAATGGTACCCCTCATCCCCCAATCCTGGTATGCATGGTACCCCTCATCCCCCAATCCTGTTATGCATGGTACCCCTCACCCCTCAATCCTGGTATGCATGGCACCCCTCTTCCCCCAATCCTGGTATGCATGGCACCACTCATCCCCAATCCTGGTATGCAAGTCACTCCTTATCCCCCAATCCTGGTATGCATGGTACCCCTCATCCCCCAATCCTGGTATTCATGGTACCCCTCATACCCCAATCCTGGTATGTATGGTACCCCTCATTCCCCAATCCTGGTATGCGTGGCCCCCTTATCTCCCAATCCTGGTATGCATGGTACCCCTCATCCCTCAATCCTGGTATGCATGGTCCCCTCATCCCCCATTCCTGGTATGCATGGTACCCCTCATCCCTCAATCCTGGTATGCATGGTCCCCTCATCCCCCATTCCTGGTATGCATGATACCCTCATCCCCCCAATCCTGGTATGTGTGGCCCCCTCATCCCTCAATCCTGGTATGTATGGTACCCCTCATCCCCCAATCCTGGTATGTGTGGCCCCCTCATCCCCCAATCCTGGTTTGTGTGGCCCCCTCATCCCCCAATCCTGGTATGCATGGTACCCCTCATCCCCCAATCCTGGTATGCATGGTATCCCTCATCCCCCAATCTTGGTATGCGTGGTACCCCTCATCCCCCAATAATGGTATGCGTGGTACCCTCACCCCCAGTCCTGGTATGCATGGTCCCCTCACCCCCAATCCTGGTATGCATGGTCCCCTCATCCCCAATCCAGCTATGCATGGCACCCCTCATCCCCCAATCCTGGTATGTGTGGTCCCCTCACCCCCAATCCTGGTATGCATGGCCCCCATCATCCCCCAATCCTGGCATGTATAGTACCCCTCATCCCCCTATCCTGGTGTACGTGGCCCGCTCATCCCTCAGTCCTGGTATGCATGGTCCCCTCACCTCCAATCCTGGTATGCATGGTCCCCTCACCCACCAATCCTGATATGCATGGTACACCTCATCCCTCAATCCTGGTATGCATGGTACCCCTCATCCCCCAATCCTGGTATGCATGGTACCCCTCATCCCCCAGTCCTGGTATGCATTGTCCCCTCACCCACCAATCCTGGTATGCATGGTACCCCTCATCCCCCTAATACTGGTATGCATGGTATCCTCTGCACACATACTAAAAAAATAAACACTTATACTCACCTTTCTTCCCTGTGCTCCAGCACTGCTGTGTTCTCTTTTGCCGGAGGCCGGGGGAGGAGTGCGGCGCTGGAGCACCGTGCTGTCCGGCGCCATTTTGCTGAAGACACACTGTAAATGTGTCTTCAGTAAAATGGCGCCGGATGTGTCTTCAGTAAAATGGCGCTATGCGCATGCGCCGATTCCGACATCTTCACTCCGCCCCCGGTCTCCGGCCAGAAGAGAGGCACCGTGGCAATGCTCCTTCTGGTCAGGTAAGTATGGCGCCGGAGATCATGGTTTGTGTTCAGTGTGTACGCATACCGTGATCTCCGGCGCCATACACTCCTCTTACCTGTAACGGCTCCATGCATTCTTCTGTCTGGAGCCAAACTGCGCATCGCGCATGCGCAGTCTATAGAGGCTTCAGACAGAGGGACGCTTGGCTGATTATATTATAGATCTGAGAATCGTCACCTCCCCTTCTCATTATAAGGCCAAGTTTACACAATTATATTCTACATCTGAGTGCTTTCTGTGAAAAAATATACAGCACATGGACTGCGCCAATGTTATTCAGTGATTCAGTACAGATGAGAGATTTTGTTCACAGACCGAATCAGAGTGTGAAAAAAGATCACAGCATGAACTAGTTTCTTCCATCTGTTGGATGAGACAGTAACAGTAACATTGCAACATTGCAGTTCCATAAGAAATTGTATTTAGCCTTGTCAATTTTTAATAACTGCTGCAAAAAAACAGATTGCGCACAGATTACAAATGGATAAAAAATATAAAAAAATAATCTAAGTTTTTTGTACGAAAGTCGGACAATTTTTTGTATGCTCGTCTGACCTTAGCCTGTGAGGATTGTCTCTCAGTACTCTCTTCTTTAGGTTTTGGACAGTAATGTTACATAACCTTGGCCTCTTAGCTACTTGAATTTAGAATTATCCTTCAACTAAAATTTCTGCATGCCTCAATTTCTTTAAAGGGAATCTGTTAGCAGATTATTGTTATGTAATCTGAGGTCAATATTAGAGATGAGCGTTGTTCTACTCGAACTGTTCGCCAATCTCAAATTCGAGCTGTTTTGGGCGGTGTTCGAGCCGGTCGGCGAACACGAACAATTTGAGAAAAATTCGGCTGTTCGAGGTTATGTTCGATAACTGTTCGTGCACCAAAATCATAACTGGATTTTTTCTCAGTAATGATGAAAATTAATGTTAATACGCAGTTTGAGTGTACAGCGGGGCGGGGGGAGGGGCAGGGGATGGATCTCTGCAGGAACAATGAAGATCTCCATTTTTTTTTCTCTTTCCCGCATTTGCAGTGGGGAGGTGCAATCTGTCAGCCTATCAGCAGCGCACACACGGAGCGAAGTGCTTTTTTTCACACAAGCAAGGGCATGTGTGATTGGCAGTGTATGTCACATGTCCTTGCCCTATAAGACCAAGCCATTTTCCCCGTCGCCACCATTTTCTCACTGCTGCAGCTGCGTGTTAGACGGCACCGCTGTTGCTGTGTGCGCTATACCTTGTTAATTTCAAGCCAATTTTCGCACAAATATACAGATAGCTTGGGAGTAGGGAATAGTTGTGATTGCAGTCCTTTTAAGGACTAGGTTACAGCATTTCCTACGACTTTTATCAGGCAGGTCTGTGCTCTTAAATAGATAGATTGTGGGAGTAAAGACTAATTGTAATTGGAGTCCTTTTCAGGACTAGGTTACATCAGTTCCTATCAGTTTTTGCCAGGCAGGTCTGTGCCAGTGCTGTGCAAGTTTTTTTCACAGCATTTGGCTGAATCTAGCAAAGCTAATCCTTTTTGGCCTATTGCAGAGTGTGTTAGTCAGTGGAGTAGCCTATCTGTGTTGCAAGATATACCACCTGTGTATAGAATACCAATTTTTTTACTGCACCTAGTGAAGTAAAATCTTTTGGGCATAGCATCATTCTATTAGTCCTTCTATACTGACCTCCAGCAGGTTGCAAATTGAATATAATTTTTTTCTGCATCTAGCTCTGAAAAAATATTTGGGCTTCTAGCGGTGTGTGGGACTTGGTCTATTAGTCCATCTATACTGACCTCCATCAGGTTGCAAATTAAAAATAATTTTTTTCTGCATCTAGCTCTGAAAAAATATTTGGGCTTCTAGCAGTGTGTGGGACTTGGTCTATTAGTCCATCTATACTGACCTCCATCAGGTTGCAAATTAAAAATAATTTTTTTCTTCATTTATCTCTGAAAAAATATTTGGACTTCTAGCAGCGTGTGGGACTTGTTCTATTAGTCCATCTATACTGACCTCCATCAGGTTGCAAATTAAAAATATTTTTTTTCTGCATCTAGCTCTGAAAAAATATTTGGGCTTCTAGCAGTGTGTGGGACTTGGTCTATTAGTCCATCTATACTGACCTCCATCAGGTTGCAAATTAAAAATAATTTTTTTCTGCATCTAGCTCTGAAAAAATATTTGGGCTTCTAGCAGTGTGTGGGACTTGGTCTATTAGTCCATCTATACTGACCTCCATCAGGTTGCAAATTGAATAAAAAAAATTTCTGCATCTAGCTCTGAAAAAATATTTGGGCTTCTAGCGGTGTGTGGGACTTGGTCTATTAGTCCATCTATACTGACCTCCATCAGGTTGCAAATTAAAAATAATTTTTTTCTGCATCTAACCCAGCCAATAGTTTTGGCCTAATACCACAGTTTGGCCACTCAGCTCTGCTCGGTTACCATCCATTGTTTTTTTGTGCAAACAACTCCAGAGTTGTGAATTAGTTAACCACCAAAATGAGTGGAAAAAGGCCTGCTGCTGGTGGAAAGGGGAATAGGCGTGTTGGGAAGGGGAAAAAAGGTTGTGTCCGTGGGGTAGGTGCAGAAGAAAGACCATCTTCCAGCCAAACTAAAATGTCTACTTCTTTTAGCGGACAATGTGATAAGATCCCTTTCTTACGGCCACGCCAATCGCTACAAATTCCAGATGAGGCACAAAAACAGCAGGTGCTTCAACGGATATCAAGTGCTCCTTTAAGTGGGCTCTCCTCCACATCAACTTCAACATCACAAATACTCCAGTCCTCAAAGGTGTCACCCAAATCGCACTTGCTTCCTCACAGCTCCCAAATCTCCAGCTGCCCGTCTGAGTATGAGGTAGAACAGATGGTTGAGTCTGCAGAGCTGTTTACTCATACTATAGCCTGGGAATCAGAGGTCGACTCCAGCGCTTCTGTGAATCCAGACGAGGAAATGATCTGCACTGATGCCCAGAATCTTTATGAGTCGGATCCAGGACCAGACGCAGAAGGTTCTGACCATAATGTAGACCCTCATTCCCAAACTGTAACTCCTGTTGGTGGAGACAATGAGGAAGACGATGATAAGACTCAAATACCTGATTGGAGCGACAACTTTAGTTTTTTGTCAGGGCAGGAACAGGTTGGCTCTGAGGACGACGGGTGTGATAACGCACAGGGTGATGATGATGAGGTCGGAGATCCCACTTACTGTCAACCCACAGTCAGCCAAGAGATGAGGTCAGCAGAGGAGGTGGAGGAAGATGCTAGTGACGACGAGGTCAGGTTGCGCCTTCCTGGACAGAGACGTAGTACTGGAAGCACGTCAACAACTGCATCCTCAAACACAACTCTGCCTCTCACCACAAGTCATGGTGGCTCTTCAGGTCGCATGGGTGCTAAGCCTTGCATAGCCTGGGCATTTTTTCAGATCGATAAAGATGACCCAACTCGTGTTATCTGTAACATTTGTCAGCAAAAGCTAAGTAGAGGCCAAAAAATACATAGTTTGAGTACTTCATGCATGAACCGGCACATGGACATGAAGCATAAGTTGCAGTGGGAAGCTCAGTGTGCTACAATGCGGTCTAGCCGGCCGGGCCAACCACCGTCTGCCATATCTTGTGCATCCGCGGCCTCTTCATCCTCTGTGACTGGGGGGACAGCAGTCACACCTGTTTTGGGGCGCAGACCTGCCACCTCTTTACCCGCAACAGCCAGCGTGATTGGCAGGTCATCATTTTCTTTGGAGGTGGTAACACCAGCTGGTCTTGAGCGCTGTCCGACATCGATAGCACCACCTTTGGATCAAGGCAACCTAACATGTCCGCCTGCATCTTCCTCACAGACCGGCAGTTTGCCGGGGACACCCTTATCAACCCCGTCTAAGCACAATAGCCAGCCCTCGGTCCCTCAGATGTGGACAAGTAAAAGACCATTTCCTCTTAGCCATGAGAAAGCTAAGAGGTTGAATTTCACCATCTGCAAGCTCTTGGCTACAGAAATGCTGCCTTTCCGCCTGGTGGACACAGAGGATTTTCGAGACCTTATGTCCGTCGCAGTGCCCCAGTACCAGATGCCCAGTCGGCACTACTTCTCAAAGAAAGGTGTGCCTGCGCTCCACCAGCATGTCGCACACAACATCACCGCTTCTTTGAGAAACTCTGTGTGTGACAGGGTGCATTTCACCACAGACACTTGGACGAGTAGGCATGGACAGGGGCGTTACATGTCGCTGACTGGGCACTGGGTAACTATGGTGACAGCAGGACAAGGGGCTGCTGTCCAAGTCTTGCCGTCCCCACGAGTTGTGCGTCAATCCTCTTTATGTCAAAGTTCCACCACTGCTTCTGCCTCCTCAACCTCCTCTCGGTCTTCCACCTGCACCCAAAGCCTGTCTGGTCATGCCACAAGCTTTCTAACTGCGCAGAAGGGATCCTGCACACCTCCTTACTATGCTGGCAGTAGGGCTCAACATCATCAGGCGGTTTTTACATTGAAATGTCTGGGAAATGTGAGTCACACAGCTGAGGAGTTGTGGTCAGCTCTGGAGAACCAATTTCATGAATGGTTGTCTCCACTGGACCTGAAACCAGGGAAGGCCGTGTGCGACAATGCTGCAAACCTGGGTGCGGCCCTTCGCCGGGGCAATGTCACACACGTGCCTTGTATGGCTCACGTGTTGAACCTGGTTGTCCAGCAATTTTTAGCCCACTATCCCAGACTAGATGGCCTTCTGCAGAGGGCACGGTCGCTGTGTGCTCACTTCCGCCGTTCGCATCCCGCAGCTCAGCGACTTACATCTCTACAGAAGTCGTTGGGCCTGCCACTTCACCGGCTAAAATGCGATGTGCCTACCCGGTGGAATTCAACTCTGCACATGTTGCAGCGACTGTGGCAGCACCGACAAGCCCTGGTGCAATACGTTCTGACGTATAGCCTGGGCCAACGAGATTCAGAGGTGGGGCAAATCACGCTGGAGGAGTGGTCTCAGATCAGGGACCTATGCACCCTTCTGCACAGTTTTGAAATGGCGACGAAGATGTTTAGTGCTGACGATGCCATTATCAGCATGACTATTCCGGTGATTTACATGCTGGAGCACATGTTAAACAGAATTCGGAGTCAGGTGGTGGCACAAGAGGAGGTGGAGGAAGTAGAGGAGGAGGAGTTGTATGCGGAAGGGCTAACATCTGCAAGGTCCAGACGGTCGGCAGCACCAAGGCGGCAGGCATGTGAGGGTGGGGGAGATGGTTTTACCAGGGCGCATGGTAGCAGCCAAACTAGTGAGGAAGGTGCAGGAGCCCAGGAAGAAGTGGAGGACGAACTGATGGAAGACTCATCAGATGAGGGAGACCTTGATCACATTTCTGTTGTGCGAGGTTGGGGGGAGAGGACAGAGGAAGGAAGCATGATTGTTACCTCGCCACCAACACAACAGGGACTTGGTGCTCCTGGATGCGCAACACACATGAGTGCCTTCTTGCTGCACTACCTGCAACATGACCCTCGAATTGTGAGAATTAGAAATAATCCTGACTACTGGGTTGCCACACTGTTAGATCCCCGGTACAAAAGTAAATTTGCAGAAATTATTCCTGCCATAGAAAGGGATGCACGCATGCAGGAGTATCAGCAGAGACTGTTGCAGAATCTTACATGTGCTTTTCCACAAAATATCAGTGGTGCACGTAGTGAATCTCACAGTTCCAACTTGCCAACCGTGGGACCGTCAAGTGTTCAGCACTCAAACCGTGACAGAACCACAGTATCTGCTGGTAACATCAATTTTGCGGAATCATTTCACCACTTTTTTAGCCCATCCTTTGCAAGGCCACAGGAGACAAGAAGTCTGACACATAGTCAACGCCTAGAGACGATGGTACAGGAGTATCTCCAAGTAAACATTGAAGCCACGACTGTGTCACTGGACCCTTGCTCTTTTTGGGCTTCCAATCTGGATAAATGGCCGGAGCTAGCCACTTACGCCTTGGAGATCTTGTCATGCCCCGCAGCCAGCGTTCTGTCTGAACGTGTGTTCAGCGCTGCTGGTGGTGTGCTGACAGATAAGCGCACGCGGCTCTCCACTGATAATGTAGACAGACTCACGTTCATAAAGATGAACAAATCATGGATCCGAAACGACTTTTCTACCCCCGTGTCATCCTGGGGAGAGTAAAAGCTTGATGATTGGTTAAAATCACCCTACCAACCGTTTTAAGCTTTCAAATTACTAATCATGTTTATCTGTATCTTGACTGGAAAATAATTTGGGCTTTGTAGCAGTGTGCAGCACTGATCCTATTAGGCCATCTATACTAAAGCTTCACCAGATTTAAAATTAAAAATAATTTTTAGCTGCATCTAGCCCGGAAAATAATTTTGGGGCTCCGAGATGCGCAAGGCACATAAGTGCCTTCTTGCTGCACTACCTGCAGCATGACCCTCATATTGTCAGAATTCGAAGTAATCATGACTACTGGGTTGCCACACTCTTAGATCCCCCAAACTTTTCGATCAACCTTTTCATTTTAATAAAGACCAAAAAAATGGTCATTTTTGAAGTTATAAGCATTAGCAGGTTGTTAGAAACTGAAATCAAACAGTTTTCAACTCAAAACTTTATTCTAGGTGATGTTACATTTTCACATAGGACCCCTTGTTCGAAAGGAGCTTCTGAACTCTCTCGTCCATTGAATTTGTCAGGTTTTGGATGGTTTCTGCTTCAATTGTTTTGCATGAGGACAGAATACCCTCCCAGAGCTGTTGCTTAGATGTGAACTGCCTCCCGCCATCATAGACACTCCTTTTAATGATGCTCCAAAGGTTCTGAATGGGGTAGAGGTCAGGGGAGCATGGGGGTCACACCATAAGTTTGTCCCCTTTTATGCCCATATCAGCCAGAGATGCAGATGTTTTATGTGCAGCATGAGATGGTGCATTATCATGCAGAAAAATGATCTTGCTGTGAAATACACGGTTCTTCTTCTTGAACCATGGCAGGAAGTGCTGTTTGAGAAAATCCACATACATTATGGAGTTCATCTTTAGCGCCTTCAGGGATCCTAAAGGGGCCGACAATCTCTCTCCCCATGATTCCAGCCCAAAACATTACTCCACCTCCTCCTTGTTGGCGCTGTAGCCGTGTTTGCGTGGGGTGTCCATCAACCAGCCATCCTCCACTCCATCCATCTGGACCATCGAGCGCTGCACGGCACTCATCCGTGAACAAAACAGTTTTGAAATCAGTCTTCATGTAATGTTTGGCCCACTGGAGCCGTTTCTAGGAACCTATATATGTGACACATACACTAGATATAGTATAAAATATAACATTTATTGATGATAATTTAAAAATACATAATAAGAAATGGGGAAAGGAATCACAAAGAGAAAAAGGGCCACACAGGTAAGTATCAGCAGTACTCAGATGAACATGCGCAAAAATAACAAAAATGTCTCAACCAATTCTCCACATGAAGTGTTAAAGTATTATATATGCAGGTAATAAAGTGGAACAGTGATAAAGTGCAATGTGCTAATATACTTCCCACAATACTAAATGTATAGAGAATAACAGACAAAATGAGAATGGTGTACAAAGATTAGACATATGTTACATGCTAGGCTGGTACTGACCCGAGAGGCCTGGATCCTACTGGAGCCGTTTCTGCTTGTGTGAAGTGGATAGAGGAGGTCGACAGGATGGCGCATGCACAGCTGCAAACCTCTGAAGGACCCTGCATCTTGTTGTTCGGGGGACGTTGGAGGCACAAGCAGCTTCAAAAACTTGTCTGCTGCTATGACAAGGCTTTTTTGCCGCTGCTCTTTCAACCTGACGTAATTGCCTGTAGGAAAGAGTCCTCAATTTGCCCTTATCAGCACGCACACGTGTGTACTGTGAATCAGCTACATACTTCTTGATTGCCAAGACACTTCATCCTGATCATCGCACAATGTTGATTGTAGTCATGCCTTGACCTAAACACTCCACAATTTGTTGCTTCTCAGCAGCCGACACATCCTTTTTCTTTCCCATTTTGGCAGAAAATGTAGGCTGCTTAATAATGTGAGAGAGCCTTCTTAAGTAGTCTTGCCTTTCATTGGACACACCTGCCAAACTAATTAGCACAGGTGTCTGCAATTGCTTACAGTGATATAAAGAGCCCTGACACACATCACCATCAATGAGTTTAACTGACAAACAAACAAATTCTTTCCTTATCACTCCTAAACACTTTTTGTATAATAATTTGGAACGCAGTGTACATGTGCTTTTCCACAAAACACCAGTGGTTCACGTAGTGAATCTTACAGTTCTAACTTGCCAACCGTGGTCTGTATGGAGTTGTTCAATAAAGGGTCCAAAATTAAGATAACATAGATGGGAGAGGTCTCTATGAATAGGAATTCCTAAGTATTTGATACCCTGTGAGGGCCAGGCAAAGGGAAAGTTGGACTGGATGGAATCCTATATGGATTTGGGGAGGGAGACATCGAGGGCCTCAGACTTCGCTGCATTGATTTTAAAATTTTACCATGTAACAAAGTGATCTATTTCAGCCATAACAGCATGGATGGATATATGTGATTGAGTGATATATACTAGGACATCATCAGCAAATAGAGAGCACTTGTACTCGGTGCCTCCCACCTCAATCCACCTAATATTGGGGTTATGGCGAATTGATGAGAGCAGGTGCTCCGTCACTAGGATGTATAAGAGAGGGGACAGAGGACATCACTGCCTTGTCCCATTGGTGATTGTGAAAGGTGATGAAAATGTTCTGACGCACCCCCTGGGCCTTGGGACACCCGGAGCCGGACCCTTTTTGGTGGATGCTGGTGGTTGTAGTCTTCGTGGCGGCGACCCAGTTCCGTGGCTCAGGGCGGTCAAACCAGTGGCGGAACTATTTATGTGGTTTTCATGTTTAAATGTCCGACTACGCCACCCGTGGATTGCGGTCAGAGTGAACCGCCGCTACAGGGCAGACCACTGAGGCTGGTGTTGTGGGTGCAGCAGAGCGTAGCATAACTCCCCACGGGAGGAGTATAGCCTCAGGGCAGTGTATGCGGAGGATGGGGGTGATGGTGCAGGGCAGCAGCAGTAACGACACGGAGTCAGTGATGCAGTTCAGGGCCTTTACTCACAGTTCTTATTATCCAGACCACGTCTGCAGGTAACGGCTGCCCAAGTCGTACTGTGCTCACCAGGTGAGGGGCTCAGACAACTCCCAGATAACTTTGGAGCACTTCACAGGACCCCCTTTGTGTGTCCTTTGTCTGGCCTTTCTTACCAACACTTCTGTCCGGCTGCCTCGGGCCTCCTCTTGGTAAACTTGGCGCCAGTTTCCCTGACCCTATGTGGTGCCTTCCTAGCGGGTGTAGCGAGGGGCTGCGCCACATAAAATGTCAGAGCCTCCGGTTTCTAGCTGAGGGTCGTTTCCTGCCTCCACTAGTTCGGGGACCGGTCTCCCCCTTTGGCCTGACCCCTCCACGCAGGTGGATTCGGGCGTGCGGTGGCGACTCGCCCGTCCGCACCCCTGGGATCCCTTCATTCCTCGTTCCTGGAGCCTTCTCCGCTCCTCTTCCTTCCTTCTCCCTCTTCCAGGCCTGGGCCTCTGTTACTAGGCCCGCCTCCGGAGCAGAGCTCATGCAGAGCCCCTGCTCCCTGCCACTTCTGCTCAGACTTCTCTGCACTGAACTAAGATGGTGCCCACCTTTTATACTCCCTTCTCAATGCACCCAGGAACTGCTTCCTCCCTGCTCCTGCACTACAGGGTTCCCCTTCCTCAGTGTTCCCTCCCCCCACTCCAGCCAGGGACAGGGACTGTCGTGCCCATCTCAGGGGCATATTGGTCGCCCTGCCCCACGGCAATGTGGTGTAATGCATGCAGGTGTCGGGTCCTGATCCACACTCCATCCTTACCTGAGAGTGAGATATCACACCTCTGGGTGAGGTGCAATACGTCTTTAGCAACCGAGCCCTCAGGGTGCTACAGTTCCATTTATCTTCAGCCTAGGTGACGTATTGCGATACAGGGCCGTGATTTTGGCTATAAAAGGGTCCCCTAGACCCCTACCCCAAGCTTTTTAAGAGAATCATATATGGCGTGCCAGGAGACTCTATGGAATGCTTTCTCAGCATCCAACGAGAGTATCTAATTACAAATTTTTAACTGCATCTAGCCCAGGAAATACTTTGTGCCTAGTAGCAGTGTCTGCTAGTAAGCGGATTATCCCGGCTGTTAAGCAAGCTGCACCACCTGTAGTTTAGACACTTAATTTTTTCAAAGGAAATGCTTCGGGACCATGGGATACTTAGTGAAGAGCATCAGGAGGCACCCCAAGGCATAGGGGCTGGGACTGGCAGTAGGATGCCTTGCGGTGGACAGCCGAGCTCGATCCTTATAAAAGCTTTTTAACTGCAGCAGCTTTAGTGGACGCTACTGGAGCTGGAATTACCGCGGCTGCTGGCATGAGACTTGCCCTCCAATAGATCCTTGTAAATGGATTTAAAGTGTATTCATTCAAATTAGAGAGACAATTTAAATTAAAAAGCTTAGAGCTGCCTCCACCACAGGGGGGCTCGCTCGACCCACCAGCGGACAGGCACCAGTATTGGGAGAGGGGGGCTGGCCGTCAGGGTTCACCGCGGCTCTGGCACAAACCCGGCGACACGGAGGTGGCACGGGCAGGAGCGGACTGGCCGTGTCGGCTTCTCACTTTTTGGATTTTAGAAGGGCATGACATGCCTATATCTGTGTCTCCCCCTCCTTTTACTCCTCCACCTCTTTTATTTTCGCATGACTATATGTACTTGTCACTTTTCCATGTGTTAGTTATGTCTTCTGAGCAGTTTGTCAGCTTTTGGACACCTTTGAAGGTGTTTTCTATGTGTTTCTATGTGTTTTTGTTTGCCTGCCATTGGTTTTAACGGTGTTCGAAGGTGTTCGACGAACAGTTCGTCGAACAGTTCGGCGAACACACGGGTGTTCGACGAACCGAACCGAACTCGAACACTACGGGGGTGGCTCAACACTAGTCAATATGAGGTAGAGGCTGAGACACAGATTTCAGAGATGTGTCACTTATTAGGCTGTGTTCTGTTGTTTCAATACAATGAGTGTTTTATCAGCAGGAGATTATCACTGCTGGACTGCTGCCCACATGAAGCCACACCCCCTCTTCTGATAAGCTGCTTACAGTCAATATACAATGTACACAGAAAGCTGTGATGTTGGTGGAGTTAGCTTTCTGAGCTCTGCTGCATGCTAGTGTAGCACCCTGAGGATTCGGCTGCTACAGGAGTATTGCACCTCAACCCAGAGGTGTGATATTCCACTCCCGGGTAAGGAAGGAGTGTGGAACTGAGCTCAGATAGACTGCATGCACTACATACATCCCATTCCAGAGGAGCAGGCCGACGGCACTCCCACTTAGAAATGTGCAGGTGCGACCGAGCCTGTTCCTGGCTGGAGTGGGAGGGGGGAGGAACATCCCATGTAGTGTAGGGGCAGAAAGGGGGAGCAGTCTGGGTAGTGATAGGAGCTCATTGGGTGCTGGTCACCTGAGCTCACACATAGAGGGTGTATATAAGGTGGGCACCATCAAAGATCAGGGTCAGACGCAGAGAGGAAGTCAGATGCAGAGGACAAGCCTGCAGCAAGAGAGAGAAAGAAACAACAGCCCTGGAGAGAGAGTGGAGTGCAGAAAGACCCAGAGGGGGACAAAGAAGGGACCCAAGAACCCAAATAAGAACACCGGGTGAGGAGTCAGCAGAAGGGTACCGGAACCCAAGCTGGTGGGGGCAAAGACATTCCCCAGCCAGAGACCGGAGACCGTGGGCAGTGTCTGTCACGGTCACCCACTACATTCACCCTGAAGGCACACCACATGGAGGGTCAGGGAACCTTAGGCCAAAGGTTGCCCAACAGAAGGCCCGAGGGAGCTGGATTTAGGTGAATCACTGGTGGGGACGGCTGAAGAAAGGACAGAGGGAGAGCTCAGGGCCACGCTCCGGACTTGTTTGGGGGTTGGCTGGATCCAGGACCTGGTGGACGCAGCACGGCTCGGGAGGTCACTTGGAGCTAGAGTGACCAGGAACATCTGCAGTAAGTAAAGACCCTTAACTGCACAACCCGAGTCTGTCATCATTACCGGCTGCACCGCACCACCACAACCCCCATCCTCTGCGCCTGTCCCCTCTGAGGCTATACCCCTCCCGTTGGGGGTTATCCCACCAAGCTGCGCACCCACCATCAGCCTCAGCGGACCCTGCAGCAGTGGCGGCCACAGTGACCGCATCACAACGGGTGGCGTAGTCGACACAACGAACTTTAATAACATCAGTAAGGACTGCCACATAACACTGAGCTTGACGCCCTGGGCACGGGACCGGGTCACAGCCGCTCGGAGACTACAACCCCCCCCCCATCTGATCCGGTGCCGGGTATTCCCCTCAAAAAGGAATATGTCCCAGGGGGCGCGTCAATTTTGGCTTAGTCGGCAGGATTACGTGCCCGCAACACCCGGGTACTGCGTGCCTGAAGAAAAGTGCAAGTTTACCTCAGAAAGAAGACTCCTGCCGGTTCCGGAGGGTCCACGCCATCGGACTCCATCACCAGTCGTTTCCCGCCGATTGTCCGCCATTTCCAGCTTGTTCCCGCCATCTGCAGAGTTTCCCGCCACTGGGAAGCGATTCCCGCCAAAACCGCAGATTTCCCGCCTTGGAAGAGCAGCGGACGCCATTATGGGCGTGCCAAAGGAGAGCAAGAGGCCACCTCCCATCGTGGGCCGGGACAGAAAATGGCGCCAAAAGTGGAAACCGCCCCCACCAACAGAGACTGTGATGCTGGAGGTGTCTGTCAGCGTGAAAGAACTCCCCCTGGAGCTGACAGTCACCGAGTTGCCCCGGGACCGCCCTCGAAGTAGGAGGAGACGAAAGAAAAGAGAAAAGATGGGTGTCGCTTGGAGCAGTCTGGAGCGAGCGCACCCGGAGGCAAGGTGTCTGGAGCGAGAGCACCCGGAGTCGAGGAGAGAAAGAGTAGACCCGGGAATGGAGCGGCAGCAGAGCAGCACCGGCCCGCTGGCCAGGAGCCTGCTGGAGGAAGAAGGAGGAGAGCAGAGCAGCACCGACCCGATGGTCAGGAGCCTGCTGGAGTCAACAACCCCGCTAGGCTTAGCGGAGATCCTGGCGCAGCTTCCCCGAGACCGGGAGTGCGCGCGGAGTGCCCTGGAGGGCCTCGCGGGAAGGATGGCCCGAGTGCAGAGGGAGATCCTGGCGGAGTGGGGCCGGGAGATGGCCCAGCAAGCTGGAACCCGTCCACGGAGCCCGCTCCCTTGGAAGAAGACATCGACTGCCTCTGCGGATGACGCGGGAGGACCCAAGGCCGGAGACGGCGCAGAAGAGGGAGCGAGACGCATGGCAGCAGGTAAGGGGGACGCCTATACCCCATACCGGAAGACCGCTTACCTGCCCCAGCTCCCCGTCGCAGAGCCCGAAGGTCCCCCGGCCGTACCCGAGACCGCCATGACACCGCCACCGACTAGGCCCCGACCGGAAGCCGCCGTCGCGACCCCGGTGACGTCACGCGTCGTGACCCGGAGCGTGGCGAAGGAGGAGGAGCCTCCGGCCTGGTCGCAGGGCCTAGCGTTTCCGGGCGCCGCATCCCCAGCAGAGCCATCTACCTCCACGGAGCCTCCGGCCTGGTCGCAAGGCCAGGTAGCCCAGGGCGCCGCCGTCCTAACAGTTCCATTTACCTTCCAGATGCCCCCGGCCTGGCCGCAAGGCCTGGGCAACCTGGGTGCCCCCACCATCGCGCCCGCACCCGCAACACCAAGGGTGCCGTATCTGGGAGAGGACCCCTTCAGCCAGCTAACGTGGCCGGACGGGCGGCCTTTCATCTGGCCCAAAGAATTCTTGGAACTGGAGCGACAAAAGAAGTTGGGGCCCTTGTGTGAGCCCCTAATCCCGGCTCCGAAGCCCGTGACTCGGGTCTCGCCTCCACTCGAGGAAGCCCAGTTCGTGTGGGACCCCACGGGAGAAGATTTGATGGGGTTCACCGGAGAGACTCGGGCAGCTGCAGCAGAGCGTACCGAGTGTTGCCGTCAACAGCTGGCAGAGTTCAAGAGAGAGCGGGAGGAGAGGCGGGCCAGAGAGCAATGGGCCCAGACCCGCAGCGCGGAGCAAAAGAGTCGGACCAGAAGGAACCCCCGTGCAGCAGATCGTCCCCGTACCATCGGGACGGTAATAAAGTTTAATGCGCAGCATGGGTGGGGCTTCATAAGGGACCGGAACACCATGGGTGACGTCTTCGTTACTCGACGGGACGTCGAGTCCCACCTGCCAGAGGGTCACAAAGGCCGTGACCTCTACGTCGGTGACGAGGTAACGTTCACCCGGCACAAGTGTGCCAAGGGACCTTATGCCCTCCACGTGCACCGCCTGACGGAGGAGGAGTTGCGGTGTAGGGAGGAGGAGCCAGAAGACCCGGACGGGTTCAAGGCTAGAAGGTACTATGACTGAAATAGTACAAAGGACTGTATATAGTTACCTGTCGGGGTACCCAAGTAACCGTGGCTGCTTTAAAGTTTAGTCCCCGTTGGGACCAGTGAACTGTTTACCTGTGTGACCCCTTCCATACCAGGCTGAGGACTGTGAGCAGCCATCCCTTTCCCTTTACCTGGCCGGGGACTGAGAACGGCCAAAATTTGCCTGTACATAGTTGCGCTTCCTAAAGCGCCCCCTACCGGTTTTATATGAGAAACTGTTTTTCAAAAGACTGTCGCACTTTACCTGGTCACGAGTTGCACGGTGACCAGAGGAGGAAGAAAGAAAAAAGACGACGAGAAAGTTTTATATATATATGTTTTATGTGTTTTACATGTTTATAAAAATTTGTATGTTTTGGTGTTTTTGTCTTTGCAGCCCGAGGACGTGCTGTGATTTACCAGGGGGGAATGTAGCACCCTGAGGATTCGGCTGCTACAGGAGTATTGCACCTCAACCCAGAGGTGTGATATTCCACTCCCGGGTAAGGAAGGAGTGTGGAACTGAGCTCAGATAGACTGCATGCACTACATACATCCCATTCCAGAGGAGCAGGCCGACGGCACTCCCACTTAGAAATGTGCAGGTGCGACCGAGCCTGTTCCTGGCTGGAGTGGGAGGGGGGAGGAACATCCCATGTAGTGTAGGGGCAGAAAGGGGGAGCAGTCTGGGTAGTGATAGGAGCTCATTGGGTGCTGGTCACCTGAGCTCACACATAGAGGGTGTATATAAGGTGGGCACCATCAAAGATCAGGGTCAGACGCAGAGAGGAAGTCAGATGCAGAGGACAAGCCTGCAGCAAGAGAGAGAAAGAAACAACAGCCCTGGAGAGAGAGTGGAGTGCAGAAAGACCCAGAGGGGGACAAAGAAGGGACCCAAGAACCCAAATAAGAACACCGGGTGAGGAGTCAGCAGAAGGGTACCGGAACCCAAGCTGGTGGGGGCAAAGACATTCCCCAGCCAGAGACCGGAGACCGTGGGCAGTGTCTGTCACGGTCACCCACTACATTCACCCTGAAGGCACACCACATGGAGGGTCAGGGAACCTTAGGCCAAAGGTTGCCCAACAGAAGGCCCGAGGGAGCTGGATTTAGGTGAATCACTGGTGGGGACGGCTGAAGAAAGGACAGAGGGAGAGCTCAGGGCCACGCTCCGGACTTGTTTGGGGGTTGGCTGGATCCAGGACCTGGTGGACGCAGCACGGCTCGGGAGGTCACTTGGAGCTAGAGTGACCAGGAACATCTGCAGTAAGTAAAGACCCTTAACTGCACAACCCGAGTCTGTCATCATTACCGGCTGCACCGCACCACCACAACCCCCATCCTCTGCGCCTGTCCCCTCTGAGGCTATACCCCTCCCGTTGGGGGTTATCCCACCAAGCTGCGCACCCACCATCAGCCTCAGCGGACCCTGCAGCAGTGGCGGCCACAGTGACCGCATCACAACGGGTGGCGTAGTCGACACAACGAACTTTAATAACATCAGTAAGGACTGCCACATAACACTGAGCTTGACGCCCTGGGCACGGGACCGGGTCACAGCCGCTCGGAGACTACAACCCCCCCCCCCATCTGATCCGGTGCCGGGTATTCCCCTCAAAAAGGAATATGTCCCAGGGGGCGCGTCACTAGATATAAAAACTCTGATTGTATCACAACTGCTGCACCCAGGAAACTAAGTAATACATTGCTGGAATCAGGGTCTCTTTTCCTACATGATGCTGCTCTCAGATGCAGTAGCAAAAACCTGCTGACAGATTATCTTTAATAATTACAAACCTGTAAAATATGTTTTTGAGCATCATACAAAAAGGGGGCTGTACAGGTTTAGAAAAACATGTCTGCATTCTTTTAAAATTTGCATGGTACCTATACATTCCTCTTTGCTGTTAAATAAAAGAAATCCTGGCTACATCTCAATGTATGGTATGTGTACGGCTATATATAAAATCATGGTAACATGAAATAATACATAAGTACATCTCCTGCCAGAAGCATAAAATGGTACTTTTAGGTTAAAAATACACCTGTCATCTGTGTCAGGCCTAATGCCAATGTTTCCTATTATACTTGAACTGTGACGACAGTGGTGTGCTTTTAGCTGTGATTTACGGTATATGTCACAGCTAATACAGTTTTCCCTAGACAGTTGTCGTAATCACTGACATTGGAAGCAAGAAATAGCAACATAATGACTTACATCCTATGCACCCACATCTTGTAATTGAACATAGAGAGATAAAATGGCATTATAAACAGAGTTAGAGTACATTTAAGTGACTGTTGCATGCATGGAGTAAACAACCACAGTAACATTTACAATCTAGTAATTGCACTTCAGTTAATGCATTATTGGCTTTGATGTTCTAAGCTCAAAATGTACACAGTAAAATTTGGCAACACATGGAGTCGCTGATGTCGAGGCAACATTTTCGGTAACTGCAACGTGAACATCTAAAGATTGATGGAAAAAAGGATGAGATTGAACTACAAAGTTAAAAATCAATAGTACAACATAAAAAGGAATAGAAGAAAAGTACTTTCATATTGCTTTGTTACAAATAGAGCTTAAATTAGTTCTGTAATAATAGTGATTGATGGCATATGGGTTTGGCATGCCATCCACAGTTTAACAATTTGAGCTGATCACTACGTACCCCACTAATATTGAGTTATATTTGTTATGTTGAGTTTCCAGTCCAATTCCATTCAAGAAACAAGAAGATCACACAATGAAACGCTGAACCAATACAATCAATTGAAAACAAATAAAATATTATAAATCGCAGTCAGTCAAGGGGGAACTATCATAGCTAGTATAAAAGATAGGGCCAACCAAGCAGCACCACTGAATGCGTTTATAGGGTAGGGATAGATATAAGAGTGTGCAGTTCATTCCACATAAGTAGAGAAATAGTCCAAAATTGGATTGGGTTGAACTACTGCACTAGTGAAGCACATTGAAAATCTACATTGGGAGTGGCAGCCAGTCGATGAATAATAATCCAAAGATTCAACTGAGATAGAAAGTTGCTGTAGCTGCATAGTCAGTGTTATTATGAATTCATTGATATGTTATATACAATAACAGCACAGCACCTTAATAACAACATTTTGTTTCAATGTTCACACATTGCAGTTGCAAACCAGGAGGGCAGATTAATACTCTGTGTCCTAATTTTGCTAGTAAACAAGAATCCTGAAACCTAGGCTTGTGTGTCACAGGCAAGGAAGCCAATTTTTTTTTTAAATATAAATTAGAAATTTAAAATCAACTGTCTACCAAAGTGTGTTGTTATAAATTTAGATTTTTGTGGCGCTCTCCTTTGTTGTAGTAGTTCAATATTAGACCCATACACGCCACTCGATTACAGTGTCCTGTTACAGGTGCTCGCTTTTGGGGTTCCTATTTTGGAATCTTTAATATAAAGGACACATTTACATTTTTCGAATACCAGTTTTAAAAGTCCTGTTTATCAACCGTACAATCCACAAATACACTGCTGCACACTGTTGCAATATTTTAGATTCTAGGCATCAACCTACATGTACCTAGTTAATTTATTGGAAGAGATGAACCTTTGTACTCTAGGACATGGGACTGGAGGAGATGAAGGAACCTGTTATAGCGCCAAGTTGTGCTGTTGTTTCTTGGACCATTGTAGTATGGGCAATGGTAGTGGTATTCTGAGCCAGGGCAAATCTTGAGGTGAGAATCCAGCAGGAGGGAAGGCGCTCAGGCCATTTTCCACACAGAGGCAACTGCCAGCCGAATCCAGGATAACAATGATAATGATGATGTGGTGGGCAAAAATATCTTGAAACTCCCAAAACAGGGATAATTTATGCACCAACTCAAGTGAAAAAGCCACCACTTAATTAATTTGCCCCATCAATGTACGAACACCAGTAAAGCTGCAATTTTTCCCCAAGAAACGATAATTTGTGGACAATTTTTTCAATTTAAGTAGCCTAAAAAGTCAGATATCGCATTATGCTGTTAAATAGGCTATTGGTTACAATGGTTACTATCCGTTTGTACCTATACAGATAGGTTGAGGTCTCTTGGACATTGATAAGGCTATTTTATGAGATAGATCAAAACGGGTTCAGTACAGTCCTTGGAGAACTACAAGTGTTATACATCTATTTTCATGCCAATTTATATATTTTATGAGTTTATTTATTAGTTTTGTGAGTCGCGACAAATTTATTCACCCGTAAATTAAATTTTTGAAGGAAAATTCTACTAACCCAGAGAATTTAAAATTCAAACATCTCAATCATCTCTACAGACAATCCCTTAAATGAAATGTGAAACCAGGATTTTACTACTGAGCTCTTATTCAAAGGTTTCCCTACCAGAGTTTCTCTGACCATTCATGCATTCGCCTCTTCATTTGGACTTTTACAAGGGATACCCCTAATTCTTGAGATAAATGATGGGGGATAAAGCCTGAGCAATGGCACTTTTTTGCTTGACTTGTGCAGGTATTTTTCCTGCAAAGGCTTTTCCTAGACTATTGTAATCTTTTTTTTAAAAAAAGAGGTCCCCATTCTACAGTGTTTCCCCAAAAGAGATGAGCAAATTAATTCTGCACGAATCAAGTTCGGCATGATTTTTTCAAAATGTATCTAAGTTCATTAAAACAATAATTTGCAATTAGTTCCGAATCACCTAAAATTGCATCTGCATTGCTACATATAGCATAAGACATAGATGGAGGATCACATGACCTTAAGCATTTCCCAGCTGGCTTCTGCTTAATCCATTGCAGTTACCCTATCTAATACCACAGGCAGTCATGAGGGACTATAGGTCAGAGGTCACTGATGACGTACGGCCAATATAAATTTCCGAGCAGGAGATGCTGCTGTTATTTTTGGGGGAAGGAGGATAGGAGGAGCGCAGACATCAGAGCTCAGTCAGAGAGACATAGTACACATTGTGAGAATTACTCTGTGAGAAGAGGATGGATAGATTTAATTACTGGAAATTGATAGAGAAAGAGAAGGAGAGCGATAGGAGAGCTAACATTGTGTTAGGCAGGGAACCGCTGCTGTCAATGGTGTAATTCACTCAGTCTGCTCTTGCATGACACTCTATTGCTGTTTTTTCTGCATTGAATTATTAGCATTTAAATACAACACCGCAGCTTATTCTAATTCAGTCACTGACAATATAGTGGGGCATGCCACTCAATTACCAGTGCAGGCTCAGTGGTGCCTCATTTTAAAATATTCTGTAAAAAAAAAGAGTGGCAATCGATAGGGTAACGTAAAAGGGAACACCCCATTCTAAGTTATCTGCCAATAAGAATAAGAAATTAGTTAATGTCTGAAAAATGATGTTGTAGAGCTGGCGAGAAGTGGGTTAAATCTGTGCTGCCGGTGATGAACCAAGAAAAAGATCTGTGTCAACGCGTTTTGAAGTCACACATTTCTTCATCAGGACAAACCACAAGATTCTTCTAGTTTGTCCTGATGAAGAAGTGTGTCACTTCAAAACGCGTTGACAAATGTACTGCATTTCTACACATCTTTTTCTTGGTTCATCAATACACCGCCGGTAACACAGATTTAACAGACTCCTTTCCAGTTCTGCATGTTCTTTATTCCATGGATCTTCAGAAGCCATTTTATGTTTCAGATGAGCATTTCTCCTATTTGTTCCCCTCGTTCTACTTGGATAAGACCCTATTACGCTTTTTCCAGTTTTCCTCTGCTCACAATGGTGTCGATATAGACACATAGATCACAGTGCTCTGCTGAAAGCTACTTGCAGCATGTGAAATGTTGTTTTCCATAGCATTGCCCAGGGCCCTCATGCTATGCAGCTGCCCTATTATTGATTCTAATATTTATTTGCCTATCAGAAGAAACAAGGTTAAACCCATAATCATAAGAAGACAACAGACACATGCAAGAAGAAGTCGGAGAAGCTGCGTTCTTCAATTATTGATTTCATATGTGCACAACAGCCCATGCAATAGAGCAAGGAAGGTTATCGCAGTTCATAAACTTTTATGTATAATTTATACTGCTCTTGACATACGTTGCATTGAACCTTCTTGTTAGTGTCCCAGGAAACCTCCTTTGTCAGCGTCTTATGGATTGGAAATAGTTTATGTATTTATAAAAGATTTTTGTGGGGTGGTGCGGTGTAAGAACACATATTTCATGTTGCTTTCTCTTAGGGATATTGTAAATCTTTCTTGATAACCTTCAGAGATTGAGGAAAGTGACACCTTTAACATAGCAGTTTCAGGTTAAAAATTAAAGTTTTTTTCCCAAAATAGTGAGTTACCCTCTATCAATAGGATAGAATATAACTTTATAATCATGAAGGATCTTTGAAAACCCTTGAGATGCCAAGAAGGGGGCACTGCGGTGACCACTCCATTCATTGTTTATGGGACTAACAAAGAGTACAAAGGGATACTTTACAGAAGTGGCCTCCAACCTTTCTGACCTCGAGAGCTACATTCAGCTTTGAGAGATGGTCACGAGCCACATATAGGTCTAAGAGAGAGTTGTGAGCCACATCCAGCTCCCGCCTCCCTCACAGTAGCGACACACAGAGCCCCCATTACTGGTATAATGACAGCCAAAGCTTTACCACAGAAATCACATCAAGGCAGTATACCAAGATTCAGAGGTTCAAACAATATAGTATTCATCATCAATCACTCCCACCACACTGTTGCATCCAGCTTCAAGCATCTCCTCTGTCAGGTAGAATCATCCAGTCTCCAGCTTACCATACTAATTATCTCCAAACCCCCAAGGACAGAATATGCACATAGAGATCTGCTCTTCTGTGCAAGGCTACTCACAAAATTCACCATCTGGATACCTGCCCTTCATAGTTGTTTGCTAGTCATGGTGCTAATGCACCAAGCTGGCAGATATGCGCTAGCCATACATCATGGGCCCGCGAGCTACAGGATGGGGACCCCTGCTTTGGAAGATAACTTATTATATGGAAAACCTCTACAATATCTGATTAACTCACCATTAATGTCACCCCGCTCTAAATGTCCAATTAATGTGTTTAATGCAGGTAAAACAAAACATTTGTGGTGCACTAATTCTTATTGGCTGATATGCATGACCTCAGGAATCACTACACCATTTTATTACAAGAGGATCTGAGTGATGGGACTAGGATACTGAGTTTACGTGACTACCAGCAAGATACACATTAAATATTAGATTTATCTATAAGCTGACCCATTGTAGTTTGGCCTTGCAGTCATACACCCTTTTTTCTATCCACTACATACTGTATATTTGGTAAATTAGCAAAAAATAGGGAGTCAAAAATGCTTTGTCTTTTTTCTGTCTTTAACCACTTTTTATTTGTTCTAAAAAGTTGCATATTTTGCAAAGTGCCCCAAAATTTGTGCAAAAAATGCTGGTGCACCTAGAATCATCCCAGGGGAAAACTGGATTACATTTGCGAGAAATTTTACTGCATTTTTTTAAAAGTTGCAAATGATAAATCATTCAAAAATATCTGCAAACCCTAAACCTCACCCACAATGGCGAACTAAAAAATAACAACAGGCAAGCACATAAAATAGACTTTAAAAAAGGCCCAAATGGAAAGATGAATTTGGTGCAAACAAAGAAAGGACTCAACAAAAAACACACACTAATGCAAATAGGAATCGGTGAATTTAGTGCAAGCAAAAAAAAGGCGTAAAACAACAAGAACTCAGCAGCAAAGCAGAATTATGAAATAGGCTCAAATCTATTGTAAATTAGCTTTTTTTGCACTTCCAAAGCAGACAGGACACAGAAAACCCTATTCATGTTTTCTGGCTTAAAAACACCTTTAAATATCACAACATTTTTCAGAAGCTTGAAGTTGCACAACATTTTTGTGAGTTTTGTCATTTTTGAGCCAGTCTCTTCTAGCTTTGCCAAAATGGGTTGAGGTGGGTGGGCATGGGGTTTGGCAAAGCACACCCGTCAACTTAATCAAGACATACGCCACTTTAATGGCCTAAATTTAACCACAAATGTGCTTCAGTCCCTGACTGGAGTAACATTTCTGGCGGATGTGCATAACACTTGTAAGGTTTTCATAATTCATTAATGGGAATCTGTCAGCAGGTTTTTGCAGTTGTGATAAAATCACAGTTTTCTCTGCTGCAGATTTAGCAGGGCTTAAAATGCTAAACTGTGTATAACCCCACCCACATAACTGATTAACAGCTTTCTGTGTACATTGTATAGTGACAGAAAGCAGCAAATCAGTGGTGGGGGAAGGGTTGGACTAGGAGGCTCGAGGCCAGCTTGTCTTGTATTGATAATCTCCTGATGAAAAAAAATCTGATTGTATTGAAACAGCAAAACACAGCCCTGGAATCAGGGTCTCTGCTCCTACATTATGCTAATCTCAGACTATATAGCAAAATCCAGCTGACAGATTCCTTTTAAAGGGAACCTGTCATGTAAAAATAACACTATTAACCTTCTGATATGGAATTAATCTTTAATAGCATTCTGAAGTCTAGCGACTGCAGCACTGAAAGCCTGGCTGCGGGGAGCAAATTAACTTGATTCCTCCTGGCAGCATCAGGCTTTAAGTCATAGAGGCACGGCTTCTGTCACCACTCAGTACATAGGGTGTGGCGGCACTGACTGACAGCCGACTCTGTACTAAGGCACTGTATTGTCGGCTGTCAGTCAGTGCCTGGGCTTGGTTACAGCCCTCGTTCGTTGTGTACTGAGCCGTGTTTGAAGCCGTGCCTCTATGACTAAAAGCCTTAGGCTGCTGGGAGGAATAAAGTTCATTTTCTCCAGGCAGCCGGGCATTATTTGTGGACACCAGGCAGCTTCAGAACATAATTAACCTGCAGATTAACCCCATATCTGCGGGTTAATAGCGTTTTTTCACGTGACAAGTTTCCTTTAAGTAGCATTATTAAGATCGGCATACACAGTGCCGGTCTTAATGAATTGGATCCATATTACCTGTGCCTATTGTCTACTCATAAAATGGTGCCTCAAATAATAAGTCTGTAAATATTTATAGTGATTAAAGTTAATTATTAGAGAATGCAAGTATTTTGTCATTCTTCCCATTAAAACCATCATAAGTACCCTTTGTGCCAAACTGTGACTGAAATTCAGCCATGGTATTTGAAATCACACATGCCCATGCTACCCCTATTATGCCTACTTCCCAGAACAGGGTCTCTATTACAAATAATCAAAAACGCTTGATTGCAGTTGTTGCTGCTAAGGGTGGCCCAAGCAGTTATTAGGTTAAGGGGGCAGTCACTTTTTCACATAGGGCGCTGTAGGTTTGGATTTCTTTTTCACTTAATAATAAAGACCTTCATTTAAAAACTGCATTTCTTGTTTACTTGTGTTATCTTTATCTTATATTTGTTTTGTGACCTGAAACATTTAAGTGTGACAAACATGCAAAAGAATAAGAAATCAGGAAGGAGGCAAACAGTTTTTCACACCACTGTATGTACTAGGACTGATATTACCACTATAAAGTGACCATATAATGGTTTATATCAGTTCTATGTCAATGTTCCTCAGACAATACATGTACAGTATATAGTGTAGAGATAAATCTATTGACTCACTGTTGATGTTCTCACTGATCGTAGTCATAAATGTTCCCTTTTCTTTTCCATTTGGCTTAGAACGCTACCGCTTCCTCCCTCTTCACATTCTCCCACCTGTACACAAACCGTATAGCTATATGGCCAGTGCCACAGGCAGTATTAACCCCCCTCTCTGTGCCATGCACAGTTATCGTGCCTTCTTTTTCTTTCCTGAACAGTAACATTGCCCCCTCAGTGCCTTCACATTTGTAATAGTGCAGACTCTTGTGCCTCCTCATTGTAAACGTCATCTTGTCCCGCAAAAGAACAAGCCAAATGTTTGTTCCAAATGTCATCATCGCGGCATCTGGACGGTTAATTTGCCAGGGGTGGTGCTGGCACTGTCCATGGCTGTCACTGCAGGAGCTCAGTTGTTAGCTGCACCAAGCTCCTGCGGTGATCGTGCAGGAGGTGCTGATATTTCAGAACCTCCTGCGTGATCATACTGTGATCGGTCAGCTGTCGGTTAAGCAGGTAACGGAATGCAACAGCGGAGACACAGGTGGAACAACAGAATATTTCTTTCATTTAACAATCTAATAATAATGATAAAACATGTATAATATAGTCACAATTTCGCAATCTTTAACAGTAAAATAAGCAGGAATTGACACAACAATATAAATTATAAGAATTCAGGGATCGGCAGTTTAAAGTGATCTTCCGGAGGGAAGGGAAAATAAATTGTCATAAACCATACTGGGCAAGGGGCATTCTTAGAATTCCTTGCCAGTACTCTGTTCTTGTCATAAATAGCCGCCCGTTACTCCTGTCACCCTCTGTTCTCTTTCGCGGCACTGCTCTGGCATCTGCTGGGCCCTTTTTGACTATTGTCTTTCCCTCTATTTGCGGCCGGTAGCATATGTCCCTTCCAGAGGTAACAGCCCGCTTCACACACTTCCTTCCTGGTTGCTGGCCTGACCGTGAATCTTCGATCTGGCACATCCAGAGCTCCTGTGACTTGCTTCAGCTGGCTCACATGTCTGAGAACCGTGCCGCCGCAACCTGCTCCTGTTCTGTCGACCGACGTCAACCGGGTTAGGAACCTCGACTGGCGTCGCTCAAATCTTCGGAGCTTGACCGTAGACGTCTGGGCTGGGAACCTTGACTGACGTCGCCAGGGTCTTCAAGGCTTGATCATCGACGTCTGGGTGGGGAACCTTGACTGGTGTCGCTTGGGTCTTCGGGGCTTGCCTGTCAATGTCTTGGCTGGGCAGAGGCGTGGTACTTTTCTTCCTGACAGTTCTGGATGCTGCTGTGTCTCCTCCTGTCTCTTTCCTTGGGGCCAGAATCACCTCAGAACTTTCGCACATGCTGTTTATCTCCTGAGCTGGTTTCCCTTACAACACTCAACACGGAGTCCTTATTAATCTTTTCCCCTGTGCTACGCTTCTTTTATTTTCTGGTTCCACATTTTTTTGCCTCCTTACATCGGCACAAAACTATCACTGCGTGTTTACACACAGTGACAGTTTAAATCTATGATGGACATAGCATGTCATGCTGCGGGAACAGACACCCGCTCATGACGTTCTATGTCTGTCATTTGGCGTAAAGGGGTTACTAATAATAATAATAACCACGATGTCTCTTGACCTGTTATGGCCCAATGTGGTTTTACTACCTGATACCTTCACTCTGCCCAACATACCCGGCGATCCCATGATCCCATTCCCTGAAATAAAAACTCCACAACAAGTTATTTGTTGGATAAATTGTGGCCACAGCGGCCGTTTATTAACAAACAACAAATAACAATGAAATAAAATATCAGTATATCAATATATATATCCATATATATATATATATAAGGAGGGAGGGTTCTTGGAGCTAATAGATCTGGCTTTAAATTCACTATAACATTGCATCGCCATGTTACCCCCAGCCGTTCAGCACCAGCTCGAGGGCACCAAAGACCTCCAAGTTCCGTGGCAGGCCAACCAACTACAAAAATGCTCCCGAAGTAAAACCCCGTCCAGAGCCCATAACCGACTGCCAGATCACCTCCCCACTCAATTTAACCAACTCCAAGAACCCCACCCCCGCCAACCAAGCCACTGTGACAAAGAAAAACAGAAAAGAAACATTCAATATACTTTAACAATACTCAGAAAAAGAGGGAGGGAGGGTGGGTGATTGCCTCTGCTGTTCCAATAGGAATGGCCGCTTTCCTGCACTTTTCCCCTATATATCCCCCCTCCAACTACCCGCCCCCATATTCCCATTACCCAATCCCAGAACCCACTATATTCAAATCAAAACAAAAAGGGGGTGGGGTAAAACCTCCAGGCCAAACCCCAGTCATGGGTGGATTCCCCCTAGCCTTGCTGTCTCCAGCCCCCTCCTTTATAATAACAATAATAATAATAATAGTAATAATAATAATAATGCCCCCCGTGCCTCCTTATAACTATAATACTCCCTGTGCCTCTTCAGAATAATAAGAATAATTCTCTAAAATGTCTCTGTATTGAAATAATTCTCCCCATTGTGTTTCCTTATAATAATGCCCCCCGTTGTGCCTCCTTATAATAATGCTTCCCCCATATTGCTGATATGTAATAATGTACCTCCCTTTATGGCGACTTATTATAATAATAATAACAGCACATTATGCCTCCTTATAATAATACCCCCATCAAGCATCTGTTTAGTAAAAATGCCCTCAGTGAGCTTAGTAAAGAATAAAAAGAAACTATTTAGTTCACCACACTTCCATGCCAAGCGGTGATGCACTCCTCTATTGCAGTCTACGGGCCAATGCAGGCAGCACAGTGAAGTGATCTCATCATGCAACCTGACTTCCCCTGCATGGTGTCGACTCCTTGAAGGCCGAAAGCTGGAAGCAACCTTCGACCTGCCTGAGTAAGTGTAGAAGAGAGCCGATGTCTCTCTTATCCCCTACTGTTGTTAACAGCTGCTACAAATGTAGAGGGTTATACGGCCCACTACCGCACCAGCCCATCTGGCATTTACCAGAATTGCCAGATACTCAATCCGGCCATGGTTAGCCACAACCCAACCTGAAGTTACTTCAGTCTTAGGTTTAGCATACATAACTTCAAATGGCAGTGACTTTTTACTCAGATGTTTTATTTAATCCCTAGGCAGGAAAGCTTAGTAATTGAAAATGGAGGAAATGTGCTGAATATATTATGTCTTATTGTTTACTGGGCATGAAGGGACAAGCAAAGTAGATTAAAGCTAGCTTAGGAATGGTGACTGATTCCTGGTGGTAGTATCAGGCTTTTCTCTATTAAAGACTTATTGTACCAAGTAATAAAATTACTTTAGAGTCTTAGGATTTATCATGACCGTTGTTTATTTAAAAGCTAAATTCTTTTGCCAGCTGCGTGAACATACCGGTTGTCTTTTTCTACTTACTGTGCATTATTTGTGATTTTTGGCCACAGCATGCTGCTGGCAATGGGGCATGTAGAGCAGTAAGAAATTATTTCATTAAAAGCTGTGAAATGGTAACTCAAGCTACAGTTTTATTCTCTTCTTTTTGATTATCCATTTTCTGCCAAAAGCGATTGTTGGCTAAGTGTCAGCATTACCAGATGTTATTGTTTGATCGTCTGGGCTAAATGTATTAATATTTCACATTTTGCCCTCGGAGTTGAAAAGACCTCACTTGTCACCGGAATAAAGCAAATCTGTGCTTTGAACATCATTTTAAAGTTTTAGTCTAGAAATAATAAATAGCCTGTAAATTATTAGCAAATGCTTTGGTTTACTTACTGTATTTAGTACAAAACAGGAGTATCATCATGTCTTCCTCTTACATCTAAAGATTCCCTAAAAATTCTGCTGATTTCCTGTAAATGCTTAGGTTGTAGGAACTCAGATCTCGTTCCAGTTCTCCTGTGGTGTTAGTAGACTGTGCTTAGACAAATGTCTGCAATTATAGGAACTCTTACTCTTATACTAAATAAAAAAAATGATTAATTTCCTCCGAGATTGGAGGATTATACTATTTCTCAAAGGGTAGGGTCACACAACCATTCTTCACATCTGAGAAAAACAGTCTAATCAGAATTTGTTCAGAATGGCACTAGTTTTTCTTGGACGTGGAGAGTAGTGATGAGCGAGCACTAAAATACTTGGGTGCTTATTGCTCAGGTCGAGCAAATCGTAATGCTCGAGTGCTCAACCCGAGTAACGAGCCCAGTGTAAGTCAATGGGAAACTCGAGCATTTTTTCGGCGGGGAAGACCCCTGGAAGCATCTCTGACTCCCAGATCACTGCTGTCAACAACGTTGTCAGAGTATTACGCCACTTTTACGGACTCACAATAAAACATGCAAAAACGAAGCCAAAATGGACTTTCCAGGAAAAAATGTTAAGGAACATTCTTTATAGGGTAATGACTTGTACATAAGGCAAAATAAATAACCGAAAACAAAAATGCTCCTCCACACCTTGGGCTATGTTCACATGCAGCGTTTTTGATGCATTTTTGCACTTTTGCATTGCTTTCAACAGTGGAAAATTCATTCACCGGTAAATGTAATTGTAACATTTTACTACCTTATCTTAGATTGCCCTCATTATAATGTTTTATGCGCCGTGCTGCTGATGCGGCGCACATATCCTGGCAAACGGGGGCGGGCTGGGCCGGGTGAGTCCTGGGCCATTCCCCCAGCAGCTGTGCACAGATGACAGACACGGCCCTGGGCGTGGCAGTGTCTGCTGAAGTGACGTCACGCAGTGTGTGCCCGGCCTGCACTGCTGCGTGCTTACCACCGGAGAGGACCTGGACTGGAGACAAGCCGAAGGATAGGAACTCGAGACAAGCCGGGGGAGGGGGACCAGAGACAAGCCGGGGAATGGTGAGTGACTGCTTCCCAAGGTGCCCCCTGTGTGTCTGTGTGCATGTATGATTGTGTTTATCTATGTATGTGTGATATGTCTGTTTATATATATTCTTCTGCATGTCTTCAAATATGTGTAGGCCTATATGTGTCTTTGTATATGTCTGTATATGTGTCTGTGTGAGTACACATTTCTGCGACCCGTATATGTGCAAGTCTGCATGTATATACATGACTCCGTGTGTGACTGCATGTGCATGATTTTGTATGTGCATGTGCGTGCCTGCTGATGTCTGACTTTACTTAGTGAGCTATGTGCGGCCTCATACTATACCCAGGGAGCTATGTGCGGCCTCATACTGTACCTAGGGAGCTACGTGCGGCCTCATGCTGTACCTAGGGATCTACATGCGGCCCCATGCTGTACCTAGGGAGCTACGTGCGGTCCCATGCTGTACCTAGGAAACTACATGCGGTCCCATGCTGTACCTAGGGAGCTAAGTGCGGCCTCATACTGTACCTAGGGAGCTACGTGCGGCCCCATGCTGTACCTAGGGGGCTACGTGCGGCCCCATGCTGTACCTAGGGAGCTACATGCAGCCCCATGCTGTACCTAGGGAGCTACGTGCGGCCCCATGCTGTACCTATGGGGCTACGTGCGGCCCCATGCTGTACCTAGGGAGCTAAATGCGGCTCCATGCTGTACCTAGGGAGCTACGTGTGGCCCCATGCTGTACCTAGGGAGCTACGTGTGGTCCCATGCTGTATCTAGGGAGCTACATGCAGCCCCATGCTGTACCTAGGGAGCTACGTGCGGCCCCATGCTGTACCTATGGAGCTACGTGAGGCCCCATACTGTACCTAGGGAGCTATGTGCGGCCTCATACTCCATCTATTTGAAGGAAGAATTGGCGTGCACTCTGCAGAGTGAGCGAGGTGCTGGTGAGGTGGGGTGCAACCACACGTTTGAACAAGTAGAGATTCACCGCACATTCAATTTGTAGATTTCAAATGCAGTAAAGTCTATTACGCACAGGTAGTCATTGCACATATGCACATGTGGGAAAAGGTGCAGGACTTGCGATTATAATACACTCTAACGTTTCGACCCACCAGGATCTTATTCATAAAGAGTCGCATTTATGGCTACAATGGCTTCAGAACTGTATAGGTACAAAACAGGATGTTTTTTCACAGAGCATTTCCTTGAGCACGTCTGGTGCAGGGGTGCTCCTGCGCCTGTATGGTGTGCATAGATGCTCTCCTATGCACACCATACAGGCACCATACAAATAGTGCAATAACTATTTGTGCCAAATAAACTTTACTGCATTTGAAATCTACAAATTGAATGTGCGGTGAATCTCTACTTGTTCATACTGGATCTAGGGAGCTACGTGTGGCCTCATACTGTATATAGATGGATATGTGCGGCCTCACACTGTATCAAGGGATCTATATGGCGGCTCAAACTGAATCTAGGAGGCTATATGGGGGCTCATATTGTATATAGGGAGCTATGTGGGGCCTATGCTGTATATAGGGAGCTATATGGGGACTCATACTGTACATAGGGGGATCATGTGGGGCTCATACTGTATGTAGAGGGCTATGTGGAGCTCAAACTGTATGTAGGGGGCTATGTGGGAGCTCATTATATGTAGGGGGCTATATGAGGGCTCATACTGTATATAGAGGGATGTCAGCATACTTATTTGTGCTCAATATTAAGTCTAACAATTAATGTAAGCAAATAATTATAATTAATTTGTTAATATTAATATTGTGCAGAATTAAATTCAGCCTATTGCTTTGGCCTCCACAAAAGTCATGGTCTCTCATGTGGCCCCTTGGGAAAATTGATCTCCCACCCCTGCTCTATTTTATATAGCGCTATGTTATGTATCGTGCTGTACACAAGGGAAAAATTTGTGTCTGTCTTTTTCCATCTACAGATGTGTGTTGCTCACATGACCTATCACATGATTTATCAAAAAGGATCATGTGACATGGCACGTGATACATCCGGTACCTGGGGGGGGAGCCCACGCCTTCTAAACTGCCCGGGGCCCTTGCTACTCTTAATCCATCCCTGCATGTGGTGTGTGAGACATGATCAGACACATCCTGTTTCGTTTATGAAGGAGGGACTCTGAAAGGAACAAAGCCTATTTTTAGAAAGCCATCAGACCAGAGGGCCAGCCGTCATTATTATTTATTATTATTATTTATTTATATAGCGCCATTGATTCCATGGTGCTGTGCATAAGAAGGAGTTTCATACCAAATACCGATATCATTAAGGCTGTGTGCCCACGATGCGTTTTTTAAGCGTTTCGCAGCAGCAAAGACGCTGCAGAAACGCTTAAAAAACGTATGGTAAAAGGCCTGCCATGTTCCCCAATGATAATCCGCATGTGCTGTGCACATGCTGCGGAAATTTTCGCTGCGGATTATCATTGCGGAAAAAAACACAGCACTACCAATTATTTTGCGGAAGCGCTGCGTTTTCGCCGCCATTGACTTGCATTGAAACGCCTGGATTCCACATCACTGGATCTGTACATGCGCAATCCAAGCGTTTCAATGTGTGGATGGTACCTGGGTCTGGAGGAAAGGAGACTCTCCTCCAGACCCGAGTACCATAGAACCTGTAAAAAAAAAGAATAAAATAAAAAATAAATATTATATTTACCTTCTGATGGCCCGCGGGGCGCTTGTCTTCGCTTGCCGGCAGATCGCGGTGGACTGAAGGATCTGTGCTGACGTCATAGTCATGTGACTGCAGGTCCTTCAGTGTACCGCGAGCTGCCGGCAAGCTAGGACGGAGCGAATAAAGACTCCGGGGCCCATCGGAAGGTAAGTATAGATTTATTTTTTATTTTTTACCATTATTTAAGGTTCACACTATATAAATCCATGCCGTTTGCATGGATTTATATAGTGTGACCAAGTTGTCAAGCACTTTCCAAGTGATGCTAAAATCGCTTGGAAAGCGCTTGTCAACCAGCATGCAGAAATGCATGTGAAGAACGCTTCACATCCGCATGTCCCTGGCAGGAAAAACACATGTACAATCTGCATGCATTTTTTCTGCCAGTGAGATGCAGAAATGCTCAGGAAAAAATCGAGCATTTATGCATCATGGGCACATAGCCTTACAGTAGATAAACTAACAATGATAGACTGGTACAAGGGGAAGAGGACCCTGCCCTTGCGGGCTTACATTCTACAGGAATGGCGAAGGAGACGGTAGGTTGGGGGGGTATCCCTCACTGTTGTTAGAGGGCCATCAGCCGGCTATGCTTTGTTGTTCCTATTATTAAGGAATGGGTCTCCTATTCTGTTATTACATATGCAGTGACTGCAAGGGCTGCCAAAAATTAGGACGCACTCCAATCCCCCTTTGAAGAGACGTAGAGGGGGGTCTCATTAAAAAAATTGTAACCATTATTAAGGAGTCGGTCTCTAATAGTGGTAATGCCCATGCAGTGACTCCAAGGGCTGCCAAAAAATTGGACGCACTCCAATACCCCTTTGAAGAGACGTAGAGGAGGGCCTCATTAAAAAAAATTGTTACCATTGTTAAGGAGTGGGTCTCCTATACTGGTAATGCCCATAAGTGCATGGGCTGAAAAACATTTACCCCTGGGAGGGTATACATGAACATACTGTATAACATACAGATTGTTAGAGATAGGCCTATAAAACCAATTCCTACGGGCATCATAAACACCCTTAAAAAAAATTATGTGGATGTTGAATCACAGTCACCCTTGTGATATGGTGGTGGAGGATGAGGAGAAGAAGAAGGAGGAGGACAACAAAAAATAGACAAAATCAGGAAGCATATACCCATGTCTGGGTGTGAAGAGGTGCATGGGAATAGACCCCCCCCAAAAAAGGATTTGACTTTATATTCTGCTGCTATCATCCGGTGGTGATGAGAAGTCTGACCCAATCCAGCTCTTGTTCATTTTGATAAGAGTCAGCCTGTCAGCATTTTCAGTTGACAGGCGGATGCACCTATCAGTTACAATACCCACAGCGGTACTAAAAACCCGCTCTGACAAAACGCTAATGGCAGGGCAGGCCAGGATCGCCAAGGCATAGGGAGACAGTTCATGCCACTTGTCCAGCTTGGATACACAATAGCACAGAGGAATCACGGAGGACGTCGGTACAGTCGGCAATGTACTCCTTAGCATCTTCCAAAACTTTTCCCTCCTTGTCAGAATATCCCAAGCATCAGGGCCTGTGCGCTGGGAGGGTCTGAGAAAACTGTCCAGCACTTTTGACAGTGTTCCCCTGCCTCTGCTGCAGTGTATTTGTGTCTCCCTCGCCTGCACTCCTTGGTTGTCCAACGAACTGTGACCTCTGCCGCCAGCGTTTTCAGATGGGAATTTTTAAATAATTCCTCAACAAGGGAATTCTGGTACTGCACCATTTTATTAGGCCTCTCTGCCACGGGAAGGAGAGATAGAAAGTTTTCCTTGTAGCGAGGGTCTAAAAATGTAACCAACCAGTAATTACTGTTGCTCAAAATGCTTACAATGCGAGGGTCACGGGAAAGGCAGCAAAACATAAAGTCAGCCATGTGTGCCAGACTGCCAACAGCCAAGACTTCCATGTCCTGACCAAGAGGACGACTGTCCATGCTCTCCGCCTCATCCTCCTCCTGGTCCTCCTCCTCATTCTCCCTCTCCTCAGGCCATCCACTCTAAACAAACGGTATGACTGTTGTGTGGGTAGTACCATCTGTAGTGCAGGAAAACAGCTCCTGTTCCTCCTCCTCTTCCTCCGCCTCCTCATTATCACCCAATCCGCATTGAGATGAGATGAGGCTAGGCTGTGGGGCATCACCCTCCATAGTTCCTTGCTCCATCTCATCGTGCTCTTTAATTGTGAGCAGCGAGTGTTTCAGTAGACAGAGAAGTGGGATGGTGATACTAATTATGGCGTCATCGCCGCTCACAATCTTAGTGGAGTCCTCAAAGTTTTGGAGGACTGCACATATGTCAGACATCCATGCCCACTCAACATCTCATCTGCGGAGGCTGACCTGTATACCGACTGGCGTGTTGAAGCTAGTACTCAATAACTGCCCTCTGCTGCTCACAAATTCTTCCCAACATATGCAAGGTTGACATCGCTGGAAGCTGCAAATGCTGATGAAGCGTGACGAGGGCAGCGGAAGCTGTAGCTGACTTTCTGAAATGGACACACATGCGGCGTCCTTTCACAAGCAGCTCAGGCAGATCCAGGTAGGTTTTGAGAAACCGCTGAACCACTAGATTGAGCACATGGGCTAGGCATGATACGTGTGCGAGGTTGCCAAGCTTCAGAGCCGCCACCATGCTCCGGCCATTGTCACACATGACCATGCCTGGCTGTAGGTTCAGCAGTGACAGCCACAGATCTGCCTGCTCTGTTACAGCTGTCAACAACTCTGCAGCGGAGTGTGATTTGTTCCCTAAGTATATTAGCTTCAGCCTGTTGCTGCTTGGCCGAGGCAGTGCTACAGTGCTCCCAGCTTGTGACTGATGTGGTCATTTCAGAGATGGAGGCTGAAGAGGAGGAGGAGGTGCAGGAGCTGTAGAACGTAGGAGCAACCCTGATTGACCCAAGGTCCGCAATCCTCGATGTCGGGAGGATGTGTTCCTTCCCAGGGTCTGACTGGGTCCCGGCTTCCACTATATTAACCCAGTGTGCCATTAGCGAGATGTACCATCCCTGGCCACAAGCATTTGTCCATGGTTAGGTGGAACTTCCCAGTAACTGCGTTGTTGAGGGCACGGATAATTTTCTGGGACATGTGCTTGTATAATGCGGGTACGGCACACTTGGAGAAATAGTGCTGACTGAGTACTGAGGGACGGCCTCCACCGTGAGGTTGTGGAAATATTCCATCTCCACAAGCCTAAAAGGCAAATTTCAATTGCAAGCATTCTAGAAATGTGGCAGTTTAATACTGTGGCCTGTGGGTGTTTGGCTGCGTATTTGTGCTTGCATTCAAAGGACTGAGGTAGGGACAACTGAACGCTGCGCTGGGACAAGGACATGGTTGCTGATATTGATGGTTGCGAGTGTCCAACGACAGGTGCAGTGCGGGAGGCATCTTCGTCTGTGCCATGGACATTGAGATTGGCAGGTACAGGCAGTGGTGTCACCCGCAGACCCTGATTCTGGAACCCGGCATTTGGCCCAACTAGTTGGGTGATTTGCTGTCATGTGCCTGAGCATGCTGGTGGTGGTCAGGCTGGTAGTTTTGCTGCCCCTGCTGATGCTGGCATGGCAGATGTTGTAAATGTCCTTTTTGGGCTTAACTGGACAGTGTTTAAAAAAGAGCCAGATTCTGGAAGACCTAACAGTTGGACTGACAACTTTACTCGTGTTGGTGTTCCGGGGAACAGTTGCCTGTCTTGTGTCTGTGGCCACCCCACTGCTTGTTCCTGCCTGTTGTGGTGTTACGCCTCCCTCTCCCTCTGTGCTGCTGTCCTCGCTATGCATGTCACCTTGCCAGGTTGGGTCAGTGACTTCATCGTCCACCTCCTCGCCTTCTACTTTTGCACCCGGAGCCTCCACCTGACTTGCGGGCAATTGTGTCTCATCATCATCATCCACCTCTTGCGACAGTAATTGCACTTTCCCACCATCGCCTTCGTATCACCATGGCTGCTCAAATATTTGGGCATCACTACATGCGATCTCCTCTTGCCCTGCTTGAAGCGGGCCAGGCGAGAGGCCTGACTCTATAAATGGGAAAGTGAACAGCTCTTCGCAGTGTCCAAGTGTGGGATCACTTGTCTCCGGACACTCGGCATGCTGGGAGGATCAAGCTGAGTGTTCCACACTCACGGCTACTGAGACTGGACCATGTGAAAGACAGGGTGCGGGTGGTGGCAAACTGATTGAAAGCATTATCTGCTATCCAACCAACAACTTTTCAAACTGCTCTGGCTTCAATAGTGGTGTTCCACCGGCCCCATACAAAGTGGGACAGGAAGGTAGGGCGACATGATTTGGGTGCTTGTTGTGCTCCCTCAGCAAGCACAATTTCAGCTGGCCCACAACCTCGGCCTCTGCGTGCACCATCACCATCATGTCCACTTCCCCGTCCCTTGCCATGCGCCTTGCCCATTTTAAATGGAGGGTAATATTTGGTATGCTCCAAAAAATGTCACGATTATTACCGCAGTAATATCAGATAACGTCTGATGACCACGGTTTTAGGGAGTGATCTTATAGATGTAGTATTGGTCAACTACCAAGTGTGAATAGGTTGAACAGCACACAACTGGTAAACGTTAAATGTAGGATAGTATTTGGCACGCTTCAAAAATTGTCACGATTATTAGCGCAGTAATATTGGATAACATCTGATGACCATGGTTTTAGGCAGTGGCCTTACAGATGTGATATTAGTCAGCAACCAAGTGTGAATAGGTTGAACAACACATAACTGGCAGACTTTAAATAGAGGGTAATATTTGGCACGCTCCAAAAAATGTCACGATTATTACGGCAGTAATATTGGATGACGTCTGATGTCCACGGTTTTGGGCAGTGCCCTTATAGATGTGGCATTGGTCAGTGACCATGTGTGAATAGGTTGAACAACACACAACTGGTAGACTTTAAATGGAGGGTAATATTTGGCACACTTCAAAAAATGTCACGATTATTATTGCAGCAATATCGGATAATGTCTGATGTCCACGGTTTTAGGCAGCAGCATTATAGATGTGGTATTGGTCAGCGACCAAGTGTGAATAGGTTGAACAACACACAACTGGCAGACTTTAAATGGAGGGTAATATTTGTCATGCTCCAAAAAATGTCACGATTATTACGGCAGTAATATCGGATCACGTCGGATAGTGGACAAGTTTTTCTGCTTCCACAATACAGTAATAAAATCAACCTGATCTGGCTGTATTCTGCTAACAAGCAAATTGAGCAGTTAAATGGAGTATTATATTGCTTTTTAAGAAAATAATCAGGATTAAAAGCAAAAATAAATTAGCCCTGTTATCTAGGGCTATGGATATCTGTAACAGCAGCAGACAGAATGTGCAATGGACCCTATTATGCTCTATACACTCTCCACAAACTCTGCCTACCTAACACTTGCTATCACCAGAATTAATATTATGCAGCTGGATTTGTCCTTAGAAGGACTGTTAGTTCAGATGTGTATATAGAGCTGTGGAATGTTAATACCTCACTAATAAACCGCCAAGCAGCACCTCTCCCTATTCTACCTGTCTGAAGGGTAGACTGTGGCAAGCATAAGGTCACCGGGTCTGATATAAACCCAATGATGCTATGCGGCCAGCCAATCACTGAAGTGCCACAACCAACATAGCTGCAGCATTACAATGATGGCAGGCAATCCCCACATGTTTATTCGCTGTCTAAGCAGCGCCAAACATGTGGGGCGGGGACTCGAGGTGCCACCCGAGCATCCCGAAAGTACTTGCCGAGCACCGAGCATCTCAAACAATGAGATGCTCTGGCAAGTACCGGGCAGTAGCAAGCACACTCGCTCATCACTAGTGGAGAGAAAAAAAAAGGTTCTGCGACTTCATTCTGTCAGTCCGATGTCAATTTTTTCATAGACTTGCATTGCCGATTTTTATTCGACACTCGGATAAAAATCGGAAATGTCTGATTTTTTCCGTGGGCTATTCGGCCCGAGGAAAAAATCTGAGAGCTGCTAGTGCTTTGATGAAAAATTGGGTATGAGACCTAAGAGCAATAACAGCAACAGAGCCCTTCTTGTAGTTCTGAACTGAATGAAACATCCGCACTTTATCATTGGAAGTTTACCCAGCTCTTCATGAGAACGTACTCCATATTTCTCAGATGTGATGGAACATCTTATAGCTGTAAGCTTCAGCTTTCTACTCAATTTTCAATGTGATGTAGATTAGGTCTAATTCTAACTTATTCTATCATGTCTAAGATTTACCTTCAGTTCTCCATTTCATTCTCTATTTTAGGTCTAGTGGTGTGGACACAGTGATAAAAAGTAGTAGAGTAAATCATTTTTTCCAGATGAACTGTCTGAGTAAGCAATGATAAGGATGCATATGCCCAAAATGTTAATTAAGAGATAACAATCTGAATAATTGAAAGTGGACACAAGATAAATGTCATAAGGAAACTGATAATATTGTGTCAACCAATATAGAATACTTTTAAAGTAAGCAGTAATTTAGGTCTTTTTAAACCCTCCATGACCTATTTCCTCTGGTTAGTGGTCATTTTTGCATGAGCTGAAAACCTGAGTAATGAGACAAACTTGTTGCTATCAATATGCTATCTGACAACTTGAAAAGATAGTGGTTGTTAGGGAATGTATTCATAGCAACCAGACTGTCAGACACAACTTAGCCAATAGGCTCATAGCTAGATTGAATTTCTGCTGACAGCTGAGAAAAGCAATAGCATCATTGTGATCAAATCCTTGTTCGTAATCACAGGCAGAGAGATTTATTAGGCTTTTATGTTAGTCCAGGGTACAGTAAATTGCAGCCATATCTCTAGTGTTGAATGGTGGTACAGTATTCTAAGCTAGAAAACAACTATATCTCTATCAACATTTTTTTTTTTAAACGGCCTTCGGCTCAATCCCAAGCCATAGTGACTTGATGGATAAAGGATCTGTAGGAAGATCGATCTTGTGCAAACCTAGATAGTTCCACCAGGGTATTCTCCGCAGTTATGTTGATTGCATCAAGTCATCGGGTTGCTGGTCTTCCTTTTCACCTTGTTCCTTTTATTCTTCCGACCATAATGTCCTTCTCCAGTGATTGCTCTCTTCGTATGATGTGTCCAAAGTAGGCAAGTCGTAGCATTGTGATCCTTGCTTCGAGTGACATGCCTGGCTAGAATCAATATACCAATGTATCAATCTAGCAATGTACAGTACTATACGAGATTCCAGTTCATTACAGATGCTCAGCATACTGCTAGGGGCCAGCATACCACTAAGGTTCATATTGCTGTGGTGGTTGCAAGTAGTGTGCCTCCCTTCATAACAAAGAGTGGCGCCAGAAAAGTAAAAAAATGGCAAACTATAAAGATAAATTATGCCAATATTATGTACAGAATAATTTCAGATTTTCTTCTTTACACTTGTAAAGAAGTCTATAAACAGTGGTGAAATTGTTTTTGCTTTTAATTAATTCTATAACTGGCTATTTCTAAGAACATAACAAACAGCAAGAAGCAACATACTGTATAATGTAAGTAACAAATTGATGAAAAGCAAGATAGAAGAGAGAGCTTGCAATTTCAATGATTCCCTTGAGTAAGCAGCACTAAATTTATTGGCAAATACAAATAAAATATATGCAATTATTCCTCCTTCCATATACATTTCTGCAGCTATTAATACTTAGGTAGGAAGAGACTAAATTAACAGCATGGTTGGAATACAAAATCATCTAGGCACTAAGAGGATAAGAATAAAGAGATGGATTTTAGTTCCACTAGTGTTTAGTGCTTAGGAAGATGAAAAACTTTTTGTCTAGTATAGTTTCAATTAGTGAAAAATTCATAATTACATTTTCAAAATAACATATCATTAACATTTTATATATTAGCCTTTAAATAGGGAACCAAAATAGTAATCAGAATAATCAGAAACATGTTAACAATAAAGTGATGGCAACAATGTAATAACATTAAATTCTACCATCAACTACAATACAAAAACAAAGAACCTGTCACCATGAAAATGCACTCCAATCTGCATGCAGCATGTTATAGAGCAGGGGGAGCTGAGTAGATTGATATAGTAACTTGCGAAAGTGTTCAGCCCCTTTGGCTTTTTACCTATTTTGTTACACTACAACCTGTGATTAAATAGTTTTGTAATCCGATTTGTGTGTGATACATCAGCACTAGTGACGAGCGAGGGTGTTACTGTATGTTAACTTTCTCGGTGAGCATGCTCGGGTGCTCGCAGAGTATTTGCGGCGCACTCGAATGTCATGTCTGAGCCACTCTGTGTGCATGATTTTCGACCGTTTGACAGCTTTAATACATGTGAGGAATGCCTCACCTGTATTAAAGCTGTCAAACAGTTGCAAATCTTGCACATGGAGTGACTTAAACATAACATTCGAGCATGTCGAAGATACTCGGAAAACACCAGAGCATGCTCGTAAATCTTGAGTAACGAGCATGCTCGCTCATCACTACTCAGCACTAATAAGTCTAAGTTAGTGAAGTAATGTGAGAAAAAAATAGACATAAATTAAATTTATGGGATCAAATAGCTAAAAATTGGCATGTGCTTATATATTCACCCCTTTTGTGATGAACCCCTAAAAATTTCAGGTGCAAGCAATTACCTTCATAAGTCATATGCTTAGTGAAAGGAAGGCCACCTGTGTGCAATCTAAGTTTCACATGGTCTGTCAGTATATACACACCTTTTCTGAAAGGTCACAGAGGCTGCAACACAATTAAGCAAGAGGCACCACTAACCAAACAATACCATGAAAATCAAGGAGCTCTCCAAACAAATCAGGGACAAGGTTGTTAAGAAGTACAAGTCAGGTTATAAAAAATATTCTAATCTCTTTTGATTCCTTGGAGCACCATCAAATCCATTATCATCAACAAGAAAGAACATGGTACCACAACAATCCTGCCAAGAGAGGGCCACCCACCAAAACTCTCAGCCCATGCAAGGAGGACATTAATTAGAGAGGCAGCACAGAGACCAAAGGTAATCCTGAAAGCACTGCAGAGTTCACAAGCAGAGACTGGAGTATCTGTCCATATGACCACAATAAGCTGTACACTCCATAGAGGTGGCCTTTATAGAAGAGGGGACAGAAAAATGCATCTGCTTACACACAAAAATTGTATGAGTATGGCTCATTTTGAGTTTTCCAAAAAACATGTGGGAGACTCCTCAAATGTATGGAGGAAGGTGCTTTGGTAAGATAAGACCAAAATTAAACTTTTTGGCCACCTAGCTATGTCTGGCGCCACACCAACACAGCTCATCACCCCAAGAACACCATCCCCACAGTGAAACAAGGTGGTGGCAGCACGATGCTGTGGGAATGTTTTTTGGCTGCAGGGACAGGGAAAATTGTCTGAGTCGAGGGGAAGATGGATGGTGCAAAATACAGGGATATTCTTGAGCAAAACCTGTTTCAGGCTGTCAGTGATTTGAGACTGGGATGAAGGTTCACCTTCCAACAAGACAATGACCCAAGCATACTGCTAAAGCAACACTTGAGTGGTTGAAGGGGAAAAGTGTAAATGTTTTGTAGTGGCCTATTCAAAGTGCAGACTTTAATCCAATTGAAAATCTGTGGTCAGACTTGAAGATTGCTGTTCACCAGAGGAAACCTTTTAACTTGAAGGAACTGAAGCAGTTTTGCCTTGAGGAATGGGAAAAAATTCCAGTGGCAAGATATGGAAAGCTCATACAGACTTATCCAAAGCAACTTGCACCTGTAATTGCTGCAAGTGGAGACTCTACAAAGTACTGACTTTAAGGGGGTAAACAGTTACGCACACTGAAGTTTTCAGTTACTTTGTCCTAATTATTGTTTCCTTCACAATAAAAAGAAAATCAAATGTTCACAGTTGTAGGCATGTTCTATATATGAACTGATGCAAACCCTCAAATTAAAACCGTGAAATTCCAGGTTGTGAGGCAGAAAAACACTTTCACAAACCACTATATATAGATTTCTGAGAAAGGACTCAGTATAACCAGTGTTTTCATCATTTAAACCTCTGCTCTTTCTGGGATTTTTTGTCCAGTGGTCGGTCTTATCAGTGACTGACAGTTATCTCTGTATGCATACTTACATACTGTACAAAGAAAGCTGTCAGTCACTGATAAGACCGCCCAGAAGTTTAAATAACGAAAACACAGGTTACACTGAATCTTTTCTCTCATAACTACATATCAATCTGATCACCCCCACTCTAGAAGATGACGCCTTCAGTTTGGATGGTATTTTCATGGTGACAGGTTCTCTTAATGACTGGCGTTGTGTCAATGAAGGGTCACGCTGTAGTACGGTGCTATAAATTCATTAATATGTGCACGTTGCTTAATGAAAGTGGTGTGCGCTTTCACCAGATATGCACTCCATTCAGTGGCGTAACTTTTTCAGAATTTGACAGGTGGGCGTAGCCACACCCCATCCTGCCCATGCTGCAATTTATTAAGGTGTCTTACATCAGAATTCTGTCAGAAACACCTTAGTGAATTCACGCCATGGTCTGTTTCTTCAGTTGAACAGTGATCTATTGATGCCATGTATAACTAAAATAAAATAACATGTTCATAGTATGTATTTCACTCACGCTGTACAAACGCTCCTGACACCCCATATTTTGACAAAATTGTGTGCTAAGTGCCTCAATTTTATAGAAGTATAGTGTATAGTATGTAGCAATAGTACCGTTCAGAATTCATACATCTAGTAAGATTGGACTATACATATATATATATATATATATATAATATCTTTTTCTCTCTCTCTCTCTATATATATATATATATATATATATATATATATATATATATATATATGCACTTATATACAATATATATATATAGGTATATCTGTATATACAGTCATGGCTGAAAATGTTGCCACCCTTGAAATTGTTCAAGAAAATGAAGTATTTCTCCCAGAAAATTATTACAATTGCGCATGTTTTGTTATACTGTACATGTTTATTTCCTTTGGATGCATTGAGTGGTCCAAAATTCCAGTTGAGAGGTGTAAGAAGTTTGTTGATGGTTATAGGAAGCGATTGATTGCAGTTATTTATTCCAAAGGGTGTGCAACCACATATTAAGTTGAGGGTGCCAACAATTTTGTCCAGCCCATTTGAGGGGTTTTGTGTGAAATGATGTCTAATTTGCCTTTTTTATGTTTTTTTTTGTGTTGTTCCAATGCACACTAAGTAAATAAACATGTATAAACATGTGTAATTGCAATAATTTTCTGGGAGAAATACTTCATTTTCTGGAACAATTTCAAGGGTGCCAACACTTTCGACCATTACTGTGTGCATGCATTTAAATACACTCCTTAACATTGAAACTGCAACACCAAGAAAGAAATATTATGAAATGATGGAAATTAGAGGATCAATAGACATGTTAATGATCGGCTAATTGTCAGAAAATGGAAACAAAATTTTCTAAACATTTCAATATATTCAGTATTGAGTATAAGCACTACATGCAGACATATAGAAATACACGCACTTACAGTGCTTTAAAAAAAGTATTTATACCTTTAGCACATTTTTTTCACATTATACCCACAAACTTAATGTATTTTATTGGCATTTTATGTGATATACCAAAAACAAAGTAGCAAGTATTTCTGAAGTGTAAAAAAAAGGATACATAATTTTCTAATTATTTTAAAAATACAAATCTGAAAATTGTGACATGCATTTGTATTCTGCACCCCTGAGTCAATACTTTGTAGGACCAGCATACGCTGCAATTACTGCTGCAAGTCTTTTGGATATGCTTTGCACATATAGAGGCTGACATTTTTTCCCATTGTTTTTTGTAAACTAGATTACTAAACCAAGAAAAAAATCCGAAACAAGGTCCAATATACATGAAACAATTTTATTTGTTCAAAAAAATATAGTATTTGCAAACGACAATGTGGTGAATGAGCAAGGGGTTAAAACCAACATACAACAAAGAGGGCGCCACAGCAGATATGCACAATATATTATGGTCATTGAATTGAAGTAACCCACTGATCTAGCGTATCTAGACAAAATTATCCGTAAAAAAAGTTATCCATAACGCAATATTTATGTACATCAGTGTAATCACATCATAAATAATACTGCATAAACATACAAAAACATGGTAGAGTCAAAGATACTACAGTAGTCTGGCAGGGCAACTACAGCCAGAAAACTGTTCATGAGGTAGAATGATTGTCCCATATGGAATTAAAGGCTGACCTGATAAGCCACGTAATGATAAAAATTAATAATGATACTCACAGCCTAAAAATGGGAGACTGTTCTGCAATGGCGTCCACCCCGACGCGCGTTTCGGCGTCTAGCCTTCATCTGGGGGTGGCGTCATTGTGTTTAGCCCCAGGTTAAAAATCAGCAAGGTCCAATAGAATGACAGGGGTGCATCCCCAACAACCAATCGATTTTGAGGGGCGTGGTGCAGCGCATGACGTACCGTGGCGTCCCCAGGCTGTCACAGCAACCGCATCACTTGGCCCGAAACGTCATGACTGGTCACGCGGTCCGACGCCGCAGACCACGATAAGATACAGCCGACGAGACACGCGCAGGGGGGCGTGGCCGCCCATCAAAATAGCGAGCTTGATTGGACTGAAACATAAAGAAACATAAAGATAGCAATCTCAGGTACTCATATATAAATCAAAATAGGGGGGCAAACCACCTCGCCCCCAAGATGTGCACCAACATACATATAAAAATATATCTGTCTTACAGTTATACAAATTATTAAGTAGTCAATATAGACAACATCTTGAAACTTATATTGCACATTAACATATAGTAATGCATCGTTCACACATCCATGGGGTAACAAAAAGATTTTTTGTTTGGGAATACAATATTAAATAAGATGTCATCAGAGTCTTCAAGCTTTCTATCCAGAATAGAGCTCACTATTGGGTGTAAAATCAGTTGTGGGGATTATCTGAGTGGGAGATGAAAGATTAGAAGTTAAAATTGAATACAACAATAGTATACTAAAAACAGTGTAGCCCAGCTGAACCGTAGATATAATACAATAAAATTCTGGGGACACACTGACGATCAGAGAAAAGGGGGATAACTGATGTTTTCATTAAGGCCAAGTGGCTGGACAGTTTTCAATACCCATATCCAGCGTGTTTCATGTTGTGCTAGCAATTGGTTAATCTTGCCTCCTCATATATTGGTGGTAATTCTATCAATACCTCGTACCAAAAATCCAGACGTATAACAATTGTGGTGTATTTTAAAGTGCTTGGGGATAGTTTTAAGACTAGTAATATCCGATTCATCACGTGCTGCCTCAATACCCAACACATGCTCACATATTCGTACTTTAAGTTGTCTTGAAGTGAGTCCAATGTATATTTTGGGGCAAGGGCAAGTAGCATAATATATTACAGCTTTTGTTGTACATGTTATAGATTTGAGGATATTATAAGTTTTGCTGCCTGTAGAGTCTGAAAAAGTGGTAGCATGTAGCACATTCGGACATGCCACACATTTGCCACAAGGTGAACATCCGTTCACCTTACGTGATTTATCAAGAAAAGTATATACTTTTTCCCCCTGGTAATGGCTGTTGACAAGCTGATCACGAAGATTCGCTGATCTACGAAATGTGATTTGTTTTTTTTTTGGAAGATATTTGACCAATATAGGGTCCGCCATCAGAATTGGCCATGCTTTAGAGAGGCTCTGTCTCATGTAACCCACTTGAGAATGGAAGTTAGTAATGAAACGTATGTTATTATTACTCCTTATGGGGTTGATATTGTATAAAGATTCATGACGTGGCGTATGTTTTGCCCTTAGATAGACTCTCTTTATGGAACGATGACTGTAACCTCGTTCTCTGAATTTGTTTTTTAACACACATGCTTGTTTTTCAAAATCACTTTCAGTTGAGCAAATTCTTCTCAATCTGAGAAACTGTCCAATTGGTATAGATCTAATCATATGGCTAGGGTGGGCTGAAGATGCATGAAGTAGTGAATTGACTGACGTTGGTTTACGGTATATATCACTTTGTAAAACATTATTTGCATCACTTTTAACGCACACATCCAAGAACACAACCGACTTTGGGTCTGCATGGTATGTTAACAAAATGTTAAAGTCATTAGAGTTTAACTCGTCCATAAAAATAGCCAAAGAATCCAAAGAGCCCCGCCAGATCAGAAAGACGTCGTCGATGTACCGCGTCCAAAGAAGGACGCGGTCCACTGACGCCACTCCATCTGACTGGAAGAGGTCCCTCTCCCACAGCCCCAGGAACAGGTTGGCATAGGAGGGGGCAAAGGTCGGCCCCATCGCTGTTCCCTTGAGCTGTAGGTAGTAGGACCCCTTAAAAACAAAAAAAATATGTGACAACGTAAATTCCAGGAGCCCAATCAAAAATTGAGCAATGTCATTTGAATAATTAGAAGACATTAAAAAAGTATGGACTGCTGCCAGTCCATCAGAATGCTTAATGTTAGTATATAAAGACTCTACGTCACACGTAGCTAACAATGTGTCTTCACCAATATAAAGCCCGTCTATTCTTCTCAAAAAATCCCCTGTATCTTTAATAAAGGATGGAAAACTTTGAACTAAGGGTTGCAATTTGGCATCTATGTATTTGCCCGCTTGTTCTAAATAATTTCCACGGCCAGATACAATTGGCCTCCCCGGTGGTGTAACACTATTTTTGTGAATTTTTGGCAGTAGATATAGTGTGGGTATTACAGGTTCTGGTACTTTGAGAGCAGTAAAACTGTTCATGAGGTAGAATGATTGTCCCATATGGAATAACAGGCTGACCTGATAAGCCACGTAATGATAAAAATTAATAATGATACTCACAGCCTGAAAATGGGAGACTGCTCTGCAATGGCGTCCACCCCGACGCACGTTTTGGCGTCTAGCCTTCGTCTGGGGGTGGCGTCATTGTGTTTAGCCCCAGGTTAAAAATCAGCAGGGTCCAATAGAATGACAGGGGTGCGTCCCCAACAACCAATCGATTTTGAGGGGCGTGGTGCGGCGCATGACGTACCGTGGCGTCCCCAGGCTGTCACGGCAACCGCATCACGTGGCCCGAAACGTCATGAGCGCGTGACCAGTCATGTGACTGGTCACGCGGTCCGACGCCGCAGACCACGGCGAAGGCGGTAAGATTCCTTCATCCATTTTACCAAGATCTAAAAAGTTCCCGGCCTTGTCTGCCTGCTCTAATGTGGACTTGTTTGTCCAAGTGGTGTCAAATGATTTTGAGAAGATTCCTCGGAAAAATAAAACTGACAACCTCACTAGAGATGAACGTCTGTCTCTGAGGAAATTAAAAAACCTCGGCGATGTAGAAATTAAGCAGGCAGACAAGGGCGGCAATGTTGTGCTGTGGCCTAAATCTCTTTATGAGGAAAAAGCATTCCGCCAACTGAATAACTCGCAATGTTACAAAAAATTAACTTTTAACCCTGCCACAGCATTTTGTTCAGATTATGGAAAATTCCTACAAGTGGCTGTGGATGGAGGTGTTATTTCTAAAGAACTCAGTACTGCTCTCAAAGTACCAGAACCTGTAATACCCACACTATATCTACTGCCAAAAATTCACAAAAATAGTGTTACACCACCGGGGAGGCCAATTGTATCTAGCCGTGGAAATTATTTAGAACAAGCGGGCAAATACATAGATGCCAAATTACAACCCTTAGTACAAAGTTTTCCATCCTTTGTTAAAGATACAGGGGATTTTTTGAGAAGAATAGACGGGCTTTATATTGGTGAAGACACATTGTTAGCTACGTGTGACGTAGAGTCTTTATATACTAACATTAAGCATTCTGATGGACTCACAGCAGTCCGTACTTTTTTAATGTCTTCTAATTATTCTTATGACATTGCTCAATTTTTGATTGGTCTCCTGGAATTTACGTTGTCACATAATTTTTTTGTTTTTAAGGGGTCCTACAACCTACAGCTCCAGGGAACAGCGATGCAGACGTCCTTTGCCCCCTCCTATGCCATCCTGTTCCTGGGGCTGTGGGAGAGGGACCTCTTCCAGTCAGATGGAGTGGCGTAAGTACATCGACGACGTCTTTCTGATCTGGCGGGGCTCTTTGGATTCTTTGGCTATTTTTATGGACGAGTTAAACTCTAATGACTTTAACATTTGGTTAAAATACCATGCAGACCCAAAGTCGGTTGTGTTCTTGGATGTGTGCATTAAACGTGATGCAAATAATGTTTTACAAAGTGATATATACCGTAAACCAACGTCAGTCAATTCACTACTTCATGCATCTTCAGCCCACCCTAGCCATATGATTAGATCTATACCAATTGGACAGTTTCTCAGATTGAGAAGAATTTGCTCAACTGAAAATGATTTTGAAAAACAAGCATGTGTGTTAAAAAACAAATTCAGAGAATGAGGTTACAGTCATCGTTCCATAAAGAGAGCCTATCTAAGGGCAAAACATATGCCACGCCATGAATCTTTATACAATATCAACCCCATTAGGAGTAATAATAACATACGTTTCATTACTAACTTCCATTCTCAAGTGGGATACATGAGACAGAGCCTCTCTAAAGCATGGCCAATTCTGATGGCGGACCCTATATTGGTCAAATATCTTCCAAAAAAACCCCAAATTACATTTCGTAGATCAGCGAATCTTCGTGATAAGCTTGTCAACAGCCATTAACAGGGGGAAAGAGTATATACTTTTCTTGATAAATCACGTACGGTGAACGGATGTTCACCTTGTGGCAAATGTGTGGCATGTCCGAATGTGCTACATGCTACCACTTTTTCAGACTCTACAGGCAGCAAAACTTATAATATCCTCAAATCTATAAGATGTACAACAAAAGCTGTAATATATTATGCTACTTGCCCTTGCCCCAAAATATACATTGGACTCACTTCAAGACAACTTAAAGTACGAATACTTGAGCATGTGTTGGGTATTGAGGCAGCACGTGATGAATCGGATATTACTAGTCTTAAAACTATCCCCAAGCACTTTAAAATACACCACAATTGTGATACGTCTGGATTTTTGGTACGAGGTATTGATAGAATTACCACCAATATAAGAGGAGGCAAGATTAACCAATTGCTAGCACAACATGAAACACGCTGGATATGGGTATTGAAAACTGTCCAGCCACTTGGCCTTAATGAAAACATCAGTTATGCCCCTTTTCTCTGATCGTCAGTGTGTCCCCAGAATTTTATTGTATTATATCTACGGTTCAGTTGGGCTACACTGTTTTTAGTATACTATTGTTGTATTCAATTTTAACTTCTAATCTTTCATCTCCCACTCAGATAATCCCCACAACTGATTTTACACCCAATAGAGAGCTCTATTCTGGATAGAAAGCTTGAAGACTCTGATGACATCTTATTTAATATTGTATTCCCAAACAAAAAATCTTTTTGTTACCCCATGGATGTGTGAACGATGCATTACTATATGTTAATGTGCAATATAAGTTTCAAGATGTTGTCTATATTGACTACTTAATAATTTGTATAACTGTAAGACAGATATATTTTTATATGTATGTTGGTGCACATCTTGGGGGCGGGGTGGTTTTCCCCCCTATTTTGATTTATATATGAGTACCTGAGATTGATATCTTTATGTTTCAGTCCAATCAAGCTCGCTATTTTGATGGGCAGTGCGCATGGCGGCCGCGCCCCCCTGCGCGTGTCTCGTCGGCTGTATCTTATCGTGGTCTGCGGCGTCGGACCGCGTGACCAGTCACATGACTGGTCACGCGCTCATGACGTTTCGGGCCATGTGATGCGGTTGCCGTGACAGCCTGGGGATACCACGGTACGTCATGCGCCGCACCACGCCCCTCAAAATCGATTGGTTGTTGGGGACGCACCCCTGTCATTCTATTGGACCTTGCTGATTTTTAACCTGGGGCTAAACACAATGACGCCACCCCCAGATGAAGGCTAGACACCGAAACGCGCGTCGGGGTGGATGCCATTGCAGAGCAGTCTCCCATTTTCAGACTGTGAGTATCAATATTAATTTTTATCATTACGTGGCTTATCAGGTCAGCCTGTTATTCCATATGGGACAAACATTCTACCTCATGAACAGTTTTCTGGCTGTAGTTGCCCTGCCAGACTACTGTAGTATCTTTGACTCTACCATGTTTTTGTATGTTTATGCAGTATTATTAATGATGTGATTACACTGATGTACATAAATATTGCGTTATGGATAACTCTTTTTACGGATAATTTTGTCTAGATACGCTAGATCAGTGGGTTACTTCAATTCACTGACCATAATATATATATATTGTGCATATCTGCTGTGGCGCCCTCTTTGTTGTATGTTGGTTTTAACCCCTTGCTCATTCACCACATTGTCGTTTGCAAATACTATATTTTTTTGAACAAATAAAATAGTTTCATGTATATTGGACTTTGTTTCGGATTTTTTTATTGCTTTAGCAGTCTTTATTATATTCGATGGTCCCTTTAATATATGTCCACAGTTGGGTCATTATTAATAATTGGTACATATACAGGTACCTCTAATATTATTCTCAAATGTACCCATTCTCTCTTGTTCATATGCTTTTTCTTTGTAAACTAGATGTAGCTCAGTGAGATTGGATGAAGAGCGTCTGTGAGCAGCAATTTTCAAGTTTTGCCAAAGATTCTCAATGGGGTTTAGGTCTGGACTTTGATTTGGTCATTCAAACACATGAATATACTTTGATCTAAACCATCTCTTCTAGCTCGGGCAGTATGTTTAGGGTAATTTTCCTGCTGGAATGTGAACATACGCCCCAGCCTCAATTCTTTTGCAGTCTCTAACAGGTTTTCCTCCAGGATTGCTCTGTATTTAGCTCCATCTAGCTTCCTATCAACTCTATCCTGCTGAAGAAAAGCCTCAGCACAGCATGATGCTGACACCACCATGTTTTTAAGTGGGGATGGTGTTTTCAGGGTGATATGTAGTGTTAGTTTTTTCCCAAACATAGCTTTTTGCATTTAGTCCAAAAAGTTCTACTTTGGTCTCATCTGACCAGAGCACCTTTTTCCACATGCCAGCTGTGTCCACTTCATTGCTTTTTGCAATCTGCAAATGGGATTTCTAATGCCTTGCTTTCAAAAATCGCTTTCCTCATCGCTTTCCTCTTGCCACTCTTCCATAAAGGCCAGATTGGTGGAATATACGAATAATAGTTGTCATGTGGACAGATTCTCCCACCCGGGCTGTTGGTCACTGCAGCTCCTCCAGAGTAACCATGGGCCTCTTAGCTACTTTTACAATTATTGTTTTCCTTGCTTGGGATGTCAGTTTAGGTGGAAGGCCATGTCTTGGTAGATTTGCAAGTATGCAATACTGCTTCCATTTTTGGATGATGGATTGAGCAGCATTCTGTGAGATATTCAGACCTTGGGCTATTTTTTTTATAACAAATTCTGCTTTACTCTCCTCCATCCTGCTTTATTCTTCTCTCATCCCTGACCTGTCTGGTATGTTCCTTGATTTTCACGATGCTGTTTGATCTATAATGTTCTGAAACTAAATCTCTGAGGCATTCACAGAACAGCTGTAGTTATACTGAAAATAAATTAGACAAAGGTGGACTCAATTTTCTAATGATGTGACTTCTGAAGGCCGTTGGTCAGTTAGGATTTTATTTAGGGGTATCAGACTACAGGGGGCTGAATACAAATGCACGTCACAATTTTCAGATTCATCTTTTTAAAATAATTAGAAAACCATGTATCCTTTCTGGTTACTGTACATTATAACATCCCACATCATAATCCTGGAAGTAGGACCGGTAACGGTGTCTTCATGGCATTGCCCGAAATGGATGTCTATCTTCAGCCATGAGACTCGCTTTTATCTTAGGCGCAAAGATATCCGGAAATCAGTCTGTAAGACCACATGGGTAACACCAAGAGAAGGCCTTTACAATGTCACAACAGTCCTACTGTGGACATTCTGCGTCGTCTAAATGCGCTGTCATGGCCTGCAGTGTCCCTGGACTTGTCTTTCATCGGCCATATATAGGATATCACTGGTCGACAATTGCAAAGGGAGGTTCCAGCAGTTGATGATTTGCATGCCTGAGTGTATTCAGTACATTGGAGCATTTCTCAGACAACCATAAACCTCACTGATAGCATGCCAAGGTGTGTAAGTGCATGTATTTCTGCACTTGGCACTCATACTCAATACTAAATGGAAATGGATTGAAAATCTTTTTTCCATTTCTTCATCATTTTCATTTAATTAACATGTCTACTGATCCTGTGATTTCTAAAATTTCAAGATTTCTCCTTCCTGTTGCAGTTTCCATCTTGAGGAGTGTATATACAGAATATGCAGATATGTACAGTGTAAATAAGTATTTGATACACTGCCGATTTTGAACGTTTTCCCACCTACAAACAATGGAGAGGTCTGTAATTTTTATAATAGGTACAGTTCAATTGTGAGAGACAGAATCTAAAAAAAATCCAGAAAATCACATTGTATGGTTTTTACATAATTAATTTGCATTTTATTGCATGAAATAAGTATATCATACAATAGGAAAACCAAACTTAATATTTGCTACAGAAACCTTTGTTTGCAATTACAGAGGTCAGACATTTCCTGTAGTTCTTGACCAAGTTTGCACATACTGCAGCAGGGATTTTAGCCCACTGCTCCATACAGATCTTCTCTAGATCTTTCAGGCTTCGAGGCTGTAGCTGGGCAACATTGAGTTTCAGTTCCCTCCAAAGATTTTCTATTGGGTTCAGGTCTGGAGACTGGTTAGGTCACTCCAGGACCTTGAAATGCTTCATACGGAGCCACTCCTTAGTTTCCCTGGCTGTGTGTTTCGGGTCATTGTCATGTTGGAAGACCCAGTCACAACCCATCTTCAATGCTCTTACTGAGGGAATGAGGTTGTTGGCCAACATCTCCCATTACATGACCCAGTCCATCCTCCCTTCAATACGGTGCAGTCTTCGTGTCCCCTTTCCAGAAAAACACTCTGAAAGTATGATGTTTCCTCCACCATGCTTCACGGTTTGGACAGTGCTCTTGGGGTTGTACTCCTCCTTCTTCTTCCTCCAAACACAGCGAGTGGAGTTGATACTAGAAAGTTCTATTTTGGCTTCATCTGACCACTTGACCTTCTCCCATGCCTCCTCTTAATCATCCAGATGGTCATTGGCGAACTTCAAATGGACCTGGACGTGTACTGGCGTGAGCAGGGGGACCTTGCATGCACTGCAGGATTTGAATCCATGATGGTGTAGTGTGTTACTAATGGTAATGTTTGAGACTGTGGTCCCAGCTCTCTTCAGGTCATTGATCAGGTCCTCCTGTGTATTTCTGGGCTGATTCCTGACCTTTCTCAGAATTATCCTTACCCCACGAGGCGAGATCTTGAATGTAGCCCCAGACCGAGGAAGATTGACAGTGATATTGTGTTTCTTCCATTTTCTAATAATTGTGCCAATAGTTGTTGCTTTCTCACCAAGCTGCTTGCCTATTGTCCTGTAGCCCATCCCAGCCTTATGCAGGTCTACAATTTTATCCTTGGTGTCCTTAGACAGCCCTTTGGTCTTGGCTATGGTCTGGAGGTTGGAATGTGATTGATTGAGTGTGTGGACAGGTGTCTAAAATGCAATTTAATTATTTAATAATCACACAATGTGATTTTCTGTTTTTTTTCTTTTTAGATTCTGTCTCTCACAGTTGAAGTGTACCTACAATAAAAGTTACAGACTATTCTTACAAGAGGGAAAATTTGCAATATCGGCAGTGTATCAAATACTTATTTTCCCCAATGTATATAGTGTATATATGCACATATACACTATGTGCCGAGTTATTAGGCCAATGAGTATTTTGATCACATGATACTTTTTATACATGTTGTCCTACTCCAAGCTGCATAGGCTTGAGAGCCAACTACCAATTAACTAAATCTGGTGATGTGCATCTCTGTAATGAGGAGGGGTGTTGACTAATGACATCAACACACTATATAAGGTGTGCTTAATTATTAGGCAACTTCCTTTCCTTTGGCAAAATGGGTCAGAAGAGAGATTTGACAGGCTCTGAAAAGTCCAAAATTGTGAGATGTCTTGCAGAGGGATGCAGCAGTCTTGAAATTTCCAAACTTTTGAAGCGTGATCACCGAACAATCAAGCATTTCATGGCAAATAGCCAACAGGGACGCAAGAAGCGTGTTGGCCAAAATAGGCGCAAAATAACTGCCCACGAATTGAGGAAAATCAAGCGTGAAGCTGCCAAGATGCCATTCGCCACCAGTTTTGCCATATTTCAGAGCTGCAACATTACTGAAGTATCAAAAAGCACAAGGTGTGCTATACTCAGGGACATGGCCAAGGTAAGGAAGGCTGAAAAACGACCACCTTTGAACAAGAAACATAGGATAAAACATCAAGAATGGGCCAAGAAATATCTTAAGACTGCTTTTTCAAAGGTTTTATGGACTGATGAAATGAGAGTGACTCTTGATGGGCCAGATGAATGGGCCAGAGGCTGGATCAGTAAAGGGCAGAGAGCTCCACTCCGACTCAGACGCCAGCAAGGTGGAGGTGGGGTACTGGTATGGGCTGGTATCATCAAAGATGAACTTGTGGAACCTTTTCGGGTTGAGGATGGAGTGAAGCTCAACTCCCAGACCTACTGCCAGTTTCTGGAAGACAACTTCTTCAAGCAGTGGTACAGGAAGAAGTCGGTATCAATCAAGAAAAACATGATTTTCATGCAGGACAATGCTCCATCACATGCATCCAACTACTCCACAGCGTGGCTGGCCTGTGAAGGTCTAAAAGAAGAAAAAATAATGACATGGCCCCCTTGTTCACCTGATCTGAACCCCATAGAGAACCTGTGGTCCATCATAAAATGTGAGATCTAGAGGGAGGGAAAACAGTACACCTCTCAGAACAGTGTCTGGGATGCTGTGATGGCTGCTACACGCAATGTTGATCGAAAACAGATCAAGCAGCTGACAGAATCTATGGATGGAAGGCTGTTGAGTGTTATCATAAAGAAAGGTGGCTATTAGTGTTGAGCGAACATGCTCGACCCGAGCATCACGCTACTCAGGATGTTCGGCGAGCACCGAGCATTTCCGGGTTACTCGGGCGGGAGCTCGGGTCTCCGCCCTGCATGTTTGGCGCTCTTTACAGAGCCAATGAACATGCAGGGAATGCCAGCCAGTCACTGTAATGCCGCAGCCATGTTGTTTGTGGGCATTACAGTGATTGGCTGGCCGCACAGCGTCACCTCGAGTATTTAAAACCGGGCGCTGCCATCTTGGACACAGTTGCTCCGGATCAGACAGTGTAGGGACAGCGCTGCTGATTTAGGGAGAGATATATCCTGCAAAATAGTTAGTGTAGGGTCTGTAAAGGCTGCCAGATCAAACAAACAGTCCTTCTCAGGACTAATATCCATCCCAGGTATATCAGGCAGGCAGGCTGTATCGGAGACGCAGTGGTTATACCAGCAAACGCTGCATTACAGTCCTGTGTGCTGCTCCTGTTGCTGAAATTGCTGGACTTAGCTCCAGGTCCCGGGGGCCAGGAAAAATCCTTTTTTTTATCTAAATCCTCTTTTTTTTTTCCTCCTTCACAATGTACAAATACCCATCTTATTAACCTTTTGGTCCCCCCCCCCCTCCAAAAAAAAAAAGTGTGCCTCTGATTTTTCAGACACAAATATATCTGTTGAAAATAGTCTGGTGTAGGCCAGAGAAATACAAGTGTGGTTTTGCAGTTCCACGGTACAAACCTCTGTATTATCCACTTTTGGGCCATTTCTATCTAAAAAAAACAGTTTGAGTGTGTCGCTCATTGTTCAGCCGCAAATATATATATATTTTAAAAAGCCTGGTATACACCAGTAAATTATTACTGTGGTTTTGATGTTCCACGGTAAAACATCTCTATTATCCTGTTTTTGGCATTTTTTGCTGTATAAAAATAATAATAGTGTCTCCCTGATTTTTCAGACACAAATGTATCTGTTGAAAATAGTCTGGTGTAGGCCAGAGAGACAGAAGTGTGCTTTTGCTGTTCCACGGTAAAAAATCTCTATTATCCTGCTTTTTGCTCTTTTTGCTGTAAAAAAAAAAAAAAATAGTGTCTCCCTGATTTTTCAGACACAAATATATCTGTTGAAAATAGTCTGGTGTAGGCCCGAGAAATACAAGTGTGGTTTTGCAGTTCCACGGTACAAACCTCTGTATTATCCACTTTTGGGCCATTTGTATCTAAAAAAAACAGTTTGAGTGTGTTGCTCACTGTTCAGCCGCAAATATATATATATTTTAAAAAGCCTGGTATACACCAGTAAATTATAACTGTGGTTTTGCTGTTCCATGGTAAAAAATCTCTATTATTCAGGTTTTGGTAGTTTTTTCCGTAAAGAAAAACAGTAGTGTCTCCTGACTGTTGTGACACAAAAATATATCTGTTGAAAATAGTCTTGTGTAGGCCCGACATCCCAGTGTGGTTTCGCAGTTCCACGGGTCAAATCGCTGTACTATCCAGTTTTGGGCCTTTGGTATCTAAAAAAAAAGCAGTTTGAGTGTGTCGCTCAATGTTCAGCCGCAAATATCTCTATTTAAAAAAGTGTGGTATACCCCAGTAAACAATAACTGTGGTTTTCCTCTTCCACGGTTCTAATCTACTCTTTATTACCCTTTTTCCATTGATAGTGCAAGTGTAAGCTATTTTACTTCATTTACAATGGGCAAGGTGCGTGGCAAGGGACGTGGAAGTGGACGTTCTGGTGATGGTTCGTGCAGAGGATGGGGCAGTGGCCAAGGTGAAAATGTGCCACAACCAACAGCCACATCTTCTCGCTCCCACTTCTTGACCGAATTACTAGGGAAGCACAGAACAACACCAGTATTGAGAACTGATCAGTGTGAACAGGTTATTAATTGGATAGCAGACAATACTTCCAGTTACCTGGGCACCACCACCTCCGGTCTGTCTTCCACACGATCAACTCTTAGTAGCCGTGAGTCTCGACAGCATACTCCTCCTCACCCTGATGCTCCTTCCTCCCACCATGCCGAGTGTCGTCAGACAGCAAGTGCTCCCACACTTGGACACTCTGAAGAGCTGTTCACTGGTCCATTTCCAAATTTGGGCCCCTCACCTGATACGCTTGAAGTGGTGGAAGAGGAGATCCCATGTTGCGATGCCCAAATATTTGAACAGCCACGGCCACAGGAAGTCGACGTTGGCAATCTGTCAGAAGAGGTGGACGATGACGAGACACAATTGCCAGGAAGTGAGGAGGAGGATCGTGGTGCGCAAGTGGAAGAGGAGGAGGTGGTGGATGATCTAGTAACTGACCCAACGTGGAAGGAGGACATGCAGAGTGAGGCCAGCAGCACACAGGGGGAGGGAGGCAGAGTACACCAACAGGCAGGAAGAAGCAGTGTGGTGGCCGCATACAGAAGGCAGGCAACCGTTCCCCGTAACACCAACATGAGGGACGTTGCCAGTACAAGCGGTAGGTCTTCCAGAGTCTGGAATTTTTTTAAAGACTCTGCTGATAACCCCAAAAAGGCCATATGTTCCACCTGCCATGCCAGCATTAGCAGGGGTGACAAAACTACCAGCCTGACCACCACCAGCATGATCAGGCACATGGCAGCAAAGCACCCGACTTTGTGAGGCGAAACCCAGGGTCCACGACCAGTGTCAGCGGGTGTCATCACTGCTTCTTCCACTGTTGTGCGTGCAATAGAACCCCCTGTTGTGTGTGCAAGGCAATCCCCTGTCCATACTGCATGTAAAGATGCCCCCTCCTCTCAGTCTTCACTTGTTATGGCAGTTTCTCAAGAAACAGCATCAACGTCCACGTCCACGTCCCACCACAGCGTTCAATTGTCCATATCCCAGATCTTTGAACGAAAGTGGAAATTCGCAGCTAACGCCCCACAGGCCACAGTCCTAAATTCGCACATTTCACGACTGCTTGCATTGGAAATGCTGCCTTTTAGGCTGGTGGAGACGGAATCCTTCCGCAATCTTATGGCGGTGGCCGTCCCTCGGTACTCGGTCCCCAGCCGACACTATTTTGCCCGGTGTGCCATCCCCGCACTACACAAGCACGTGTCCCAAAGCATCTGCCGTGCCCTCAACAATGCAGTTACAGGGAGAGTCCACCTGACAACGGACACGTGGACAAGTGCTTGTGGCCAGGGACGGTACATCTCTCTGACAGCACACTGGGTAAACATAGTGGAAGCCGGGACCCAGTCGGACCTTGGGACGGAACACATCCTCCCCACACCGAGGATTGCGGGCCCTATGTCAGTCATAGTTGCCCCCACAGTGTACAGCTCCTGCGCATCCTCCTCCTCCTCCTCATGTTCAGCCTCCATCTCAGATATCACCACATCAGTTACAAGCTGGAAGCATTGCAGTACTGCCTCCGCCAAGTGGCAACAGGCTGTGCTGAAACTCATAAGCTTAGGTGATAAACCTCACACTGCTTGTGAGTTGTGGACAGCTGTGAAAGAGCAGGCAGATCTGTGGCTGAGACCGCTGAACCTACATCACGGCATGGTCGTGTGTGACAATGGCCGTAACCTGGTGGCGGCTCTGAGGCGAGGTGAGATCACACACATACCATGCCTGGCTCATGTGCTTAACCTCGTGGTTCAGCGGTTTCTTAAATCGTACCCCGAGTTGCCAGATCTGCTCGTGAAAGTACGCCGCCTGTCAGCTCATTTTCGCAAGTCGGCTACAGCTTCCGCCGCCCTTGCTGTGTTGCAGCAGCGTTTGCAGCTTCCGGCACACCGACTGGTGTGTGATGTCCCCACACTTTGGAACTCTACCCTCCACATGTTGCAAAGGATTTGTGAGCAGAAGAGAGCAGTTGTGGAGTACCAGTTGCAACAAGGCCGTCGATATTCAGGTCAGACTCCACACATAAGACCTCAGGAGTGGACCTGGATGTCTGACATATGTACCATCCTGACAAACTTTGAGGAGGCCACCAAGATGGTGAGTGGCGATGATGCCATCATTAGTGTCAGCATCCCACTTGTCTGTCTTTTGCAACGCTCTCTGCAGAGAATTAAAGAGGAGGCATTGCAGCCAGAGTATGATGAGATGGATCAAGAAGCCGTAGCGGGCGATTACACACAGCCCAGCCTCATCTCATCCCAACGTGCATTGGGGGACAATGAGGGAGAGGAGGAGGAGGAGGAGGAGGAGGAGGAGGAAGAACAGGAGCTGCTATCATGCGTTGTAGTACCTGTACAAGTGTCATACCGTCGGTTCAGCGTGGGTGGCCTGAGGACAGGGGGGAGGAGGAAGAGGAGGAGGAGGAGGAGGAGGAGAGCATGGTCAGTCGTCATCTTGGTGAGGACACGGAAATCTTGCCCGTTACCAGTCTGGCACGCATGGCTGACTTTATGTTACGCTGCCTTAACCGTGACCCTCGCGTTGTCAAAATGTTGGGTGACAGTCATTACTGGTTGGTGACACTTGTAGACCCCCGCTACAAGGAGAACTTTCACTCTCTTATTCCTGAGGTGGAGAGGTCTACAAAAATGGGGCAATACCAGAAGGCCCTTGCTGCAGAACTATTAAAAAAATTCCCATCTGAACACGCTAGCGGCAGAGGTCACAGTTCGCTGCCCAACGTTCTGGGACAGTTTTCTGACACCCGCCCAGCTTACAGGCCCTGAGGCGTGGGGTACTCTCACAAGGAGTGGAAAGTTTCAAAAGATGGTGAGGGAGTACCTTGCCGATCGTACCAGCGTCCTCCGTGATTCCTCTGTGCCTTTTAATTATTGGGTATCCAAGCTGGACACTTGGAATGAACTCGCTCTGTACGCCTTGGAGGTCCTGGCCTGCCCTGCCGCTAGCGTGCTATCGGAGCGTGTTTTTAGTGCCGCTGTGGGAATTATGACTGATAAGCGCACTCGCCTGTCAACTGACAATGCTGACAAGCTGACCCTTATCAAAATGAACAAGGGCTGGATTGGGCCAGACTTCTCATCACCACCAAATGACAGCAGAGTAACATAAAGTCAAATCCACTGTGTTATTTCGGGAGGTGTATTCACATGCACCGCTTCACACCCACACATGGGTATACGCTTCCTCGTTTCGGCTGTTTAATCTTCTTCTCCTTATCCTCAGCCTCCACCACCACTATACCACCAGTGTGCCAGCATTGCAAGTTCCTCCGTCCTAATTTTTGGCAGCTTTTGCTGGGAAAGCATAAGCAAATACCATGGGACACCCACTCCCCAATAATGGGACTTATGTTTGTAATATGCTGTACTGCATGACTCTTGTAAGGGGCATTGCAAGTTGCTCCGTCCTAATCTTTGGCAGCTTTTGCTGGGAAAGCATAAGCAAATACTATGGGAGACCCACTCCCCAATAATGGGACTTATGTTTGTAATATGCTGTACTGCATGGCTCTTGTAAGGGGCATTGCAAGTTGCTCTGTCCTAATTTTTGGCAGCTTTTGCTGGGAAAGCATAAGCAAATACTATGGGAGACCCACTCCCCAATAATGGGACTTATGTTTGTAATATGCTGTACTGCATGGCTCTTGTAAGGGGCATTGCAAGTTGCTCCGTCCTAATTTTTGGCAGCTTTTGCTTGCAAGGCATAAGCAAATACTATGGGAGACCCACTCCCCAATAATGGGACTTATGTTTGTAATATGCTGTACTGCATGGCTCTTGTAAGGGTCATTGCAAGTTGCTCCGTCCTAATTTTTGGCAGCTTTTGCTGGGAAAGCATAAGCAAATACTATGGGAGACCCACTCCCCAATAATGGGACTTATGTTTGTAATATGCTGTACTGCATGGCTCTTGTAAGGGACATTGCAAGTTGCTCCGTCCTAATTTTTGGCAGCTTTTGCTGGGAAAGCATAAGCAAATACTATGGGAGACCCACTCCCCAATAATGGGACTTATGTTTGTAATATGCTGTACTGCTTGGCTCTTGTAAGGGGCATTGCAAGTTGCTCCGTCCTAATTTTTGGCAGCTTTTGCTTGCAAGGCATAAGCAAATACTATGGGACACCCACTCCCCAATAATGGGACTTATGTTTGTAATATGCTGTACTGCATGGCTCTTGTAAGGGTCATTGCAAGTTGCTCCGTCGTAATTTTTGGCAGCTTTTGCTGGAAAAAGCATAAGCAAATACTATGGGAGACCCACTCCCCAATAATGGGACTTATGTTTGTAATATGCTGTACTGCATGGCTCTTGTAAGGGGCATTGCAAGTTGCTCCATCCTAATTTTTGGCAGCTTTTGCTTGCAAGGCATAGGCAAATACTATGGGACACCCACTCCTCAATATTGGGACTTATGTTTGTAATATGCTGTACTGCATGTGACGCGCCCCCTGGGCCGTGTGTACACGTGTGTGGGATACCCGGTGCCGGGTCTCTGGGGTCTGCAGTCTCCGTGGCGGTGACCCGGTCCCGTGGCTCAGGCTGGTCAAACCATTGGCAGTCTTTCTTAGGTTTTGAGGTTAATTGTCCGACTGCGCCACCCATGGATTGCGGTCAGGGAGTACCACTGCTGCGAGACAGACCGCTGAGGCTGGTGTTGTGTGCGCAGCAGAGAATGGGATAACTCCCCACGGGAGGAGTATAGCCTCAGGGCAGTGAGTGTGGATGATGGGGGTGATGGTGCACGAGCGCAGCAGGAGCGACTCAGAGTCTTTGCAGTGCAGTTCAGGGTCTTTACTGATGATTATAAGGTAGACCCTCCCGGGAGTACTGGCTAGCATAAGAGGCCTGGTCAGTCTGTGAGCAAGCAGGAGTTCCCCTGGCCAGGTGGAGTTGTAGGCCTCCCCGTCTGTCTGCACTCTTCCTGGCTACCTTGCTGTAAGCGGGTAGAAGTAGCCCACGTCCCTGAGTGTACCGTGTAGTGCTCACCCGTATGGCTGGTGACTTGGGGCCTTCTGTTAGCCTCCGCTCCACGACGGCGGTGCTGGTCCCTTGCTTGTGACTGAGCCTCCGGGCTTCTATGGCCAGAGGACCTTAAATCCCCTGCCGGCTGGTTTCTGCTGCTGTATATATAAGTCCTCACAGCTTCGGACTCCTGTGTCCGGTTCCTATTGTCTTCTGCCAGGGCGAGCTCTGCTCAGCTTCCAGCCCCTGGTCTTTAGCTCCTAGCTCCTACAGAGCTCCTTGCTGTTACTTTCCCTTGCTCTCACTCTGACTCTGACTGTTCTCTGACTCACTCAACCCCGCCCCAGATCCAGTTTATAAGGACAGAATTCTCCCCTCCCAGGACTGGGGCAGGAGGATGTTGCATGTTTAAGGGATCCTGACCAGGAAACCTCCCACTTGCTCTCCGACATAATATCTCTATTACTGTGGTGACCAGACCCCTGGGGTGCCACACATGGCTCTTGTAAGGGGCATTGCAGTTCCTCATAATTTTTGGAAAGCCTTCCATTCACTCCTTAGGCCAACAGTGCACGGGAGACCCAGTTGCTATAAATCGAAAAAAAGGTTTAGTTAACGCCCTCTGACCTCCATCTCATTTCCAAGGGGCATTGGAGTGGCTCAAAATTTTTGGTAGGCATTGCACTCACTGTATGCCCTATAACTGTGTAGCCGAACCGCTCCTTTTGATACAGAAACATATCCTACAAGACATATCTGGTTGACTGGCCTGAAATTGATGTTCCTCCTGCTCTTTCTCCTTTGCCACCACCTCATCCATCATTTATCACCTGAAGCTTTGTTTTAACGGGAGTCATAGAACTGGGATAGTAGCAGAAAAACATCCAGCAATCCTCGGAGGAGGTAGGATATGCGCCAAAACGCGGACCACCTCAGGCCTAGCTGCTACTACATACATGCGCTTGCATTCCAAGAAAACAAAGCAGATGCTAACTTCTATCATCATCATCATGCTCCTCACCTAGGCACTCTCAACTCCCCTGATGGAGAAGCCAGGGCCCACCGGAGGAGTCTGGTTCTCTGGTGGGCTCTTCCAATGCTGCCCTAAAGCAGGCCAGGCTAAGAAACGTGTGGGGGAAGGTGACAGGAGAAATCAGGGCGGCTGGGAACCGAGTATGGACATCTGGCCGCCACCTGGCAGCTGGGGACCGAGCGTGGACACCCGGCCGCCGGGCGGCTGGGGACAGAGTATGGATACCTCGCTGTCGAAGCGGCCATGAGGTAGTGGCCAGCTTCGGCCTCCTCCAAACTAAAAGGCCCCATTTTAAGTGAAAGCTAGCAGTATGGTATTGCAGCCTGCGGGTGGGTGGGTGGTTGGCTGCATATTTTCGCTTACATTGCAAGGAATGGGGGAGGTACAATTGAACACTGCCCTGGGACAAGGACTTGCACGGGGATAGTTGCAAGTCTGCATCTTCTGATGCGGCAAGGATCACTTCTGATGGGCACACTTTTAGACAGTGACCTGGGGGTCAGAGATGCTTCCAGGGGTCTTCCCCATGCTGATCCCTTGTCTTTTCAGCACTGTCTGCATGTGTCACACAGCACATGGCCAGATAAGGTTGTAAAATGTTAAAATGACATTTCCCGGTGAACGCATTTGTCACGGTTGCAAGCAATGCAAAAGTGCAAAAACGCATGAAAAATGCTACTTGTGAACATAGCCCAAGGTGTGGAGGAGTATTTTTGTTTTTGGTTATTTATTTTACCTTATACACAAGTTTTTACCCTGGAAAGGAAGTTCCTTAACATATTTCACAGGAAAACCGTTTCAGTTTAGTTTTTGAACGTTTTATTGTGAGCCCGCAAAAGTGGCTTAATACCTCTGACCACGTTGTTGACAGCAGTGACCTGGGGGTCAGAAATGCTTCCAGGGGCGATCCCCATGCTGCCCCCATGTCTTTTGAGCACTGTCACTATCGTTTTGGGCACTTTTTAGGCTTTCTACAGACTGCCGGGGGTGCTGCCGCAAAAATGCTCGGGTCTCTCATAGACTAACATTGGGCTCGTTGCTCGGGTCGAGCACCCGAATATCACGGTAAGCTCGGCCCGAGCTTCGAGCACCCGAGCATTTTAGCGATCGCTCAACACTATCAGTCGTCATCTTGGTGAGGACACGGAAGTCTTGCCCGTTACCAGTCTGGCACCCATGGCTGACTTTATGTTACGCTGCCTTAACCGTGACCCTCGCATTGTCAAAATGTTGGGTGACAGTCATTACTGGTTGATGACACTTTTAGACCCCCTCTACAAGGAGAACTTTCACTCTCTTATTCCTGAGTTGGAGAGGTCTACAAAAATGGGGCAGTACCAGAAGGCCCTTGCTGCAGAACTATTAAAAAAATTCCCATCTGAACACGCTAGCGGCAGAGGTCACAGTTCGCTGCCCAACTAAGGTATACAGGCGAGAGAGACGCAACTCCAATCCAGCAGAGGCAGGGGAACACTGTCAATGTTCTAGGACAGTTTTCTGAGACCTGCCCAGCTTACAGGCCCTGAGGCGCAGGGTACTCTCACAAGGAGTGGAAAGTTTCAAAAGATGGTGAGGGAGTACCAGCGTCCTCCGTGATTCCTCTGTGCCTTTTAATTATTGGGTATCCAAGCTGGACACTTGGAATGAACTCACTCTGTATGCCTTGGAGGTCCTGGCCTGCCCTGCCGCTAGCGTGTTATCGGAGCGTGTTTTTAGTGCCGCTGGGGGAATTATAACTGATAAGCGCACTCGCCTGTCAACTGACAATGCTGACAAGCTGACCCTTATCAAAATGAACAAGGGCTGGATTGGGCCAGACTTCTCATCACCACCAAATGACAGCAGAGTAACATAAAGTCAAGTCCACTGTGTTATTTTGGGAGGTGTATTCCCATGCATCGCTTCACACCCACACATGGGTATACGCTTCCTCATTTCGGCTGTTTTTTGCTCTTCTCCTTATCCTCAGCCTCCACGACCACTATACCACCAGGGTGACCGTGGTCCATGTTGCCAGCATTGCAAGTTCCTCTGTCCTAATTTTTGGCAGCTTTTGCTTGGAAGGCATAGGCAAAAACTATGGGAGACCCACTCTCCAATAATGGGAATAATGTTTTTAATATGCTGTACTGCATGGCTCTTGTAAGGGGCATTAAAATCGTCTTGTTAAGCTACTGTGACCTCCACATCTCTTCCAAGGGTCGCTAATATTGTCTTTTTATTCCACTGCGACCTCCACCTCTCTTCCAAGGGGCATTAAAAGCGTCTTGTTAAGCTACTGTGACCTCCACGTCTCTTCCACAGGGCGTCGATATTGTCTTTTTATTCCACTGTAACCTCCACCCCTCTTCCAAGGGGCATTGATATTGTCTTTTTATTCCACTGCGACCTCCACCACTCTTCCAAGGGGCATTAAAACCGTCTTGTTAAGCTACTGTGACCTCCACGTCTCTTCCACGGGGTATTGATATTGTCTTTTTATTCCACTGTAACCTCCACCATTTTTCCAAGGGGCATTAAAACTGTCTTGTTAAACCACTCTGAACTCCACGTCTCTTCCAAGGGGCATTAAAACCATCTTGTTAAGCTACTGTGACCTCCACATCTCTTCCAAGGGGCATTAAAACTGTCTTGTTAAACCACTCTGAACTCCACGTCTCTTCTAAGGGGCATTAAAACCGTCTTGTTAAACCACTCTGAACTCCACAGCTCTTCCAAGGGGCATTGACATGTTGTTTTTAATTACCTCTAGCCTCCACGACTCTTGCAACGGGCATTGCATTTCCTCCTAATTTTTCTCAGCTTTTGCTTTTCAATGCATAGGCGAACACTAAGGGAGACCCACTCCCCAATAATGGGTAGAAGGTTTTTAATATGCTGTAATCCACATCTGTTTCAAGGGGCATTGCAGTGCCTAATAATTTTTGGAAAGCCTTCCATTCCCTGCTTAGGCCAACAGTGTATAGGAGACCCAGTTGCTATAAATGGAAAAAACGGTTTAGTTAAGGCCCTCTGACCTCCATGTCACTTCCAAGGGGCATTGGAGTGCCTCGAAAATTTTGGTAGGCATTGCATTCACTGTATGCCTTATAACTGTGTAGCTGAACCGCTCCTTTTGGTACGGAAACATATCCTACAAGACATGTGTGGTTGGCTGGCCTGATATTGATGTGAATGGTCCCTGTTCCTCCTGCTCTTTCTCCTTTGCCACCACCTCATCCATCATTCATCACTTGAAGCTTTGTTTTAACGGGAGTCATAGAACTGGGATAGTAGCAGGAAAACATCCAGCAATCCTCGAAGGAGGTAGAATATGCGCCAAAACGCTGACCACCTCAGGCCTAGCTGCTACTACATACATGCGCTTGCATTCCAAGGAACAGAAAGCTAAGGAGGTGGATGGCCTCATGATCATGAATAATTTACTCGTTGTGTAGGAGGCCGACCACTGCTGCTGTCTACCTTCTGAACTTTGTGTTGAAGCCTGATTGACCCAGGACCCGCAATCCTCTATGTCTGGAGGACGTGTTGCATCCCAGTGTCCAACTGTGTCCCGGCTTCCACAATATTAACCCAGTGTGAAGGTGTCAGTGAGATGGACCATTCCTGGCCACATTCACTTGTCCACGTGTTTGTGGTTAGGCTGTCCTTCCCACTAAATGCACTGGGGAGGGCACAGGTAATGTTTTGGTATGCGCGCTTGTGTATAAGGCGCACCGGGACAAATAGGGGCGGCTGGGGACCGTTTATGGACACCCGGCCGCCCCCTGGCGGCTGGGGACCAAGCGTGGACACCCGGCCGCCGGGCGGCTGGGGACTGAGTATGAATACCAGGCTACCGACGCAGCCATGACGTGGTGGCCAGATTCCACCTCCACATGCCTAAAAGGCCCAATTTCAAGTGCAAGCAAGCTAGCAGTATGGTATTGCAGCCTGGGGGTGGGTGGGTGGCAGGCTGCATACTTGCGCTTGTATTGCAAGTTATGGGGGAGGTACAATTGAACACTGCCCTGGGACAAGGACTTGCACGGGGATAGTTGCAAGTCTGCATCTTCTGATGCGGCAAGGATCACTTCTGATGGGCACACTTTTAGGCAGTGACCTGAGTGTCAGAGATGCTTCCAGGGGTCTTCCCCATGCTGTTCCCATGTCTTTTTAGCACTGTATGCATGTGTCACACAGCACATGGCCAGATAAGGTTGTAAAATGTTAAAATGACATTTCCCGGTGAATGCATTTGTCACGGTTGAAAGCAATACAAACGTGCAAAAATGCATAAAAAATGCTACTTGTGAACATAGCCCAAGGTGTGGAGGAGTATTTTTGTTTTTGGTTATTTATTTTACCTTATACACAAGTCTTTACCCTGGAAAGGATGTTCCTTAACCCCTTTCCGACCTGGTCAGTAATAGTATGCACCCGGTCGGGAAGGCCGGTTCAGCGGGGGCTCCGGCGGTGAGCCCGCACTGAAGCGAGCACATGTCAGCTGATTATTGGAATCGCAATCCATCCGCGGCTGTTAATATGTTAAATCTCTGACAGCGGCATTTAAGTCGCGCTTCCGGGGAGTCCTAAGCCCCGCCCATCAGTGACCCCGTCACGTGATCGCGGGTCACCAATGGGTGGGCATGACAACTCAGGGTCTGCAGCAGACGCCTGTGGTTGTCATGTCTCAATTGCTATGAGCGCCACCTAGTGGTCAGCGCTCATAGCAAGTGAGCATTTCTCCTGCATACAAGCGATCTGCTCATCGCTTGTATGCAGTAGAAGCAATCAGACAACTGCTGCTTCTAGTCTCCTCTGGAGACTATAGAATCAAGCAGAAAATGTGTAAAAAAAGTTTTTAAAAAAATAAAAAAAATAAAAAATATATAAAAGTTTAAGTCACCCCCCTTTCGCCCCATTCAAAATAAAATATATATATATTTATATATAAAAAAAACCCCACATACACATATTTGGTATCGCCGCGTTCAGAATCGCCTGATCTATCAATATAAAAGAAGAATTAATACAATCAGTAAACGGCGTAACGAGAAAAAAATTTTATACGGCAGAATTAAGTTTTTTTGGTCGCTACAACTTTGCAATAAAATGCAATAACGGGCGATCAAAACATCGGATCTACCCCAAAATGGTATCAATAAAAACGTCAGCCCGGCACGCAAAAAATAAGCCCTCACCTGGCCCCAGATCCTGAAAAATGGAGAAGCTAAGGGTCTCGGAAAATGGCGTCATTTTTTTTTGTTTTTTTAGCAAGCTTCGGATTTTTTTTTCACCACTTAAATAAAAAAGAACCTATACATGTTTGGTGTCTATAAACTCGTAACGACCTGGAAAATAATGGTGGCAGGTCAGTTTTAGCAATCTGTGAACGTGGTAAAAAAAGGACCCAAAAAACAACTGTGGAATTGCATTTTTTTTGCAGTTTCACTGCACTTGGAATTTTTTTCCCATTTTCCAGCACACGATATGGTAAAACCAGTGATGGTGTTTAAAAGTACAACTCGTCCCGCAAAAAATAAGCCCTCACATGGCCATATTGAACGGAAATTAAAAAAGTTCTGGCTCTGGGAAGAAGGGGAGCAAAAAAGGAAAACACAAAAACAGAAAGACCCATGGTCGTTAAGGGGTTAACATATTTCACAGGAAAGCACTTTCACTTTAGTTTTTGAACGTTTTATTGTGAGCCTGTAAAAGTGGCTTAATACCTCTGACCACGTTGTTGACAGCAGTGACCTGGGGGTCAGAAATGCTTCCAGGGGCGATCCCCATGCTGTCCCCATGTCATTTGAGCACTGTTACTATCGTTTGGGGCACTTTTTAGGCTGTCTACAGACTGCCGGGGGAGCCGCCGCAAAAATGTTCGGGTCTCCCATAGACTAACATTGGGCTTGTTGCTCGGGTCGAGCACCCGAGTATCACAGTGAGCTCGGCCCGAGCTTCGAGCACCCGAGCATTTTAGTGCTCGCTCAACACTAGTGGCTATATTGATCACTAATTTTTTTGGTTTTTGTTTTTGCATGTCAGAAATGTTTATTTCTAAATTTTGTGCACTGATATTGGTATACCTGATGAAAATAAACAAGTGAGATGGGATTATATTTGGTTTTTATTAAGTTGCCTAATAATTTGGCACAGTAATAGTTACCTGCACAAACAGATATCCTCCTAAGATAGCCAAATCTAAAAAAAACCCCACTCCAACTTCCAAAAATATTAAGCTTGGATATTTATGAGTCTTTTGGGTTGATTGAGAACATAGATGTTGATCAATAATAAAAATAATCCTCTAAAATACAACTTATAATTCTGCAAACAATGTATATGTACATATATATACATATATAGGAGAGTGCCAAGGGTGTGTAAAGTTGTCATCAGCGTAAAGGGAAAAAGGAGAGAACTTTGAAAAAATTAGATTTTCAGAAATCAATAGTACATATGAAAATAAGCAACATTGTAATGCAACTGCAACATAGTAAGTCCTAAAGCACTACGCTAGGCTGTTCTTGTTTTTTTCTCTAGAGGTTTCCTTTAGCAGTAGTACTACTAATAGTAACATACATGTATAATTGTATTGATGTTACCAATCCATCTACAAATATTAAGTTGATTGTGCGGAGAATAAAAGGATATTAATAGAAAGTACACTTTCTATTATTTGATGAGCAAGAGAATAAAGGCAGTGATGCAGAGAAGAGCTGCACAGAATAGAATTATTAGTGGTAATTGGATAGCCCATGCCAAGCCTTATTAAGTTCATTGAAACAGTACAATGTGTGGGAAGTTAACTCAGCAAAATCCAGCTGTGTATGTTACACTCATCTATGATTAGTATTGTTTACAGGAGTGTAGGCAGTGCTACCGCTTTTGGATGTATGTTACGGATTTATAGAGTCTTAATAGTGGTTGAAAGCTGTAGAAGCTTTTAATTAATATATACGATAAGTAATAAAAAAGTGTTAAATAGGTGTAGATTAAGATCTCTAACTGATGTTTTAATACCACCCACCATAATTTGGCAGAAAAAATCAGTAATTTTCTCACTGTTTTTCCTAGCACTCATTCCATATAGAATATAAAATCATATTTGCAAGCAGTACCAAATTTATATCTCAGGAGCTTGTAGGCACAGAATATCTGTCGATTTAGTCTCCGGCCATTAAGTAGGTCACATCTTCAAGGGGTTGTCTTCTTCAGATATTCCATTTTTCTATTATGTCAAATTAATCTAAACATACCCATCATTTTGTATGAAACACAATTGCCACATGTTTATTCATATGTAAACATCTTCTCCCAGAACCACCTGGAGACACAGGCCCAGAAGCTGGCTAGTAAAGCCAGAAGGGCAACACATAGCACTGGCCCATGAGTTGCATTGGCTCATCTTTAACCTGCTTACCTCAGGCTGTTGCATAAACCAGCAGAAGTAGCAAGGCTTTAAAAAACGGTGATTGGTGCTGTTTTCATATTGGGATCATCCATATTTGAAAATCTATATACATTATCGAGCTGTTAGTAACCACTCGATCATTTAGAAGGACTAAGAATTAGTATTATCATCTATTTTGCATTAGATGTAGTTGGTGCAGCATATAATAGTGATATAAGACTATAATAACATTATAGTATAACTAGCTGTCTGTCTCAGAGAAGGAAAATCATCAACCCAAATTTAAATCTAGTAGTCCACTACACCAAAGTCACAATTGAGTGGACTTGGTACATTGCACGCTACATATATAGAAATATCTTCTTCTTCTCCAAAGATCCAACACTTACTACATAGATACAGAAACAGAACCAAGTTTACTACACAGATAAGAAAACAGAAGCAAACTTACCACACATATAAGTTAACAGAAGAAAGCTTACTACAAATATATAGTAACAGAAACAGTCTTACTACATAGATACAGAACTGAACAGAGCTTACTGCATAGATAAGGGAACATTACCAAGCTTACTACATAGCTATGGGAAGAGAACAGAGCTTACTACATAGATACAGGAACAAAACCAAGCTTATTATATAAATACAGGAACAACACCAAGCTTAGTACATAGATGCAGGAACAGAAACAAGCTTACTGCATAAATATGAGAACAGAACTGAGCTTACTATACAAGTACGGAATGTACCCAAGCTTACTAAATAGATATGGGAACAGAGCTAAGCTTACTAGGGTTGAGCGAGTATGTTCTGTCCGAGTATGCTCGGGCCGAGCTCCGAGTATTTACAGCTGCTCGGTGAAAAGGTTAAATCGCTCCCGTGTGCATGATTTGCAACTGTTTGACAGCTTTATTACATGTGAGGAATGTGTAAGAAATATACATTCCTCACATGTAATAAAACTGTCAAACAGTCGCAAATCATGCACACGGGAGCGATTTAACCTTATCATCGAGCAGCTGTAAATACTCGGAGCTCGACCCGAGCATAATTGGCGAAAGGGTTAATAGAACATACTCGCTCAACACTAAAGCTTACTACATAAGTATGAGAATACATACAAGCTAACTAGAGTAAATATAAACACTATAACAGAACAACGTTTAGTACATTCATATGGGAACACACCCAAGCCTATTATACAGTGGGGAAAAAGTATTTAGTCATCCACCAATTGTGCAAGTTCTCCCACTTAAAAAGATGAGAGAGGCCTGTAATTGACATCATAGGTAGACCTTAACTATGAGAGACAAAATGAGAAAACAAATCCTGAAAATCACATTGTCTCATTTGAAAATACATTTTTTTCAAATTATGGTGGAAAATAAGTATTTGGTCAATTACAAGCAAGCAAGATTTCTGGCTCTCACAGACCTGTAACTTCTTCTTTAAGAGTCTCCTCTGTTCTCCACTCATTACCTGTAGTACTGGCACCTGTTTGAACTTGTTATCAGTATAAAAGACACCTGTCGGGAACCTCAAACAGTCACACTCCAAACTTCGACCAAAGAGCTGTTGAAGGACACCAGAAACAAAGTTGTAGCCCTGCACCAGGCTGGGAAGACTGAACCTGCAATAGGCAAGCAGCTTGGTGTGAAGAAATCAACTGTGGGAGCAATAATTAGAAAATGGAAGACATACAAGACCACTGATAATCTCGCTCGATCTGGGGCTCCACACAAGATCTCACCCCGTGGGGTCAAAATTATCTCAAGAACAGTGAGCAAAAATCCCAGAACCACACGGGGGGACCTAGTGAACGACCTGCAGATCTGGGACCAATGTTACACAGGCTACCATCAGTAACACACTACACCGCCAGGGACTCAGATCATGCAGTGCCAGACGTGTCCCCATGCTTAAGTCAATACATGTCTGGGCCAATCTGAAGTTTGCTAGAGAGAATTTGGATGACCCAGAAGAGTATAATGTCATATGGTCAGATGAAACCAAAGTAGAACTGTTTGGTAGAAACACAACTTGGCGTGTTTGGAGGGGAATGAATGCTAAGTTGCATCCAAAGAACACCATACCTACTGTGAAGCATGGGGGTGGCAACATCATACTTTGGGGCTGTTTCTCTGCCAAGGGACCAGGACGACTGATCCGTGTACATAAAAGAATGAATGGGGCCATGTATCGTGAGATTTTGAGTGCAAACCTCCTTCCATCAGCAACTGCATTGAAGATGAAATGTGGCTGGGTCTTTCAGCGTGACAATGATCCCAAGCACACCGCCAGGGCAATGAAGGAATGGCTTCGTAAGAAGCATTTCAAGGTCCTGGAGTGGCCTAGCCAGTCTCCAGATCTAAACCCTATAGAAAACCTTTGGAGGGAGTTGAAAGTCCGTGTTGCCCAGCGACAGCCCCAAAACATCACTGCTCTAGAGGAGATCTGCATGGAGGAATGGGGCAACATACCACACACAGTGTGAGCCAACCTTGTGAAGACTTACAGAAAACGTTTGACCTCTGTCATTGCCAACAAAGGATATATAACAAAGTATTGAGATGAACTTTTGTAATTGACCAAATACCGTATTTTTCGGACTATATGACGCACCGGACCATAAGACGCACCTAGGTTTTAGAGGAGGAAAATAAAAAAAAATGTAAGCAAAAAATGTGTTCATGATGCACTTTTAAGGGGGAGGGAGTCTTCTGCTGACACTGGTATAGGGGTAATGTCCCCCAATTCTGACAATATCCCCCATCCTGGTATACAGTTATATGAAAAAGTTTGGGCACCCCTATTAATCTTAAGCTTAATGTTTTATAAAAATTGGTGTTTTTGCAACAGCTATTTCAGTTTGATATATGTAATAACTGTTGGATACAGTAATGTTTCTGCCTTGAAATTAGGTTTATTGTACTAACAGAAAATGTGCAATCTGCATTCAAACAAAATTTGACAGGTGCATAAGTATGGGCACCCTTATCATTTTCTTGTTTTAAATACTCCTACCTACTTTTTACTGACATACTAAAGCACTTTTTTTGGTTTTGTAACCTCATTGAGCTTTGAACTTCATAGCCAGGTGTATGCAATCATGAGAAAAGCTACTTAAAGTGGCCACTTGCAAGTTGTTCTCCTGTTTGAATCTCCTCTGAAGAGTGGCATCATGGGCTCCTCAAAACAACTGTCAAATGATCTGAAAACAAAGATTATTCAGCATAGTTGTTCAGGGGAAGGATACAAAAAGCTGTCTCAGAGATTTAACCTGTCAGTTTCCACTGTGAGGAACATAGTAAGGAAATGGAAGAACACAGGGACAGTTCTTGTTAAGGCCAGAAGTGGCAGGCCAAGAGAAACATCAGAAAGGCAGAGAAGAAGAATGGTGAGATCAGTTAAGGACAATTCTCAGACAACCTCCAGAGAGCTGCAGCATCAACTTGCTGCAGATGATGTCACTGTGCATCGGTCAACTATGCAACGCACTTTGCACAAGGAGAAGCTGTATGGGAGAGTGATGCGAAAGAAGCCGTTTCTGCAAGCACGCCACAAACAGAGTCGGCTGAGGTATGCAAAAGCACATTTGGAGAAGCTAATTTCTTTTTGGAAGAAGGTCCTGTGGACTGATGAAACCAAGATTGAGTTGTTTGGTTATACAAAAAGGCGTTATGCATGACGGCAAAAAAACACAGCATTCCAAGAAAAACACTTGCTACCCACAGTAAAATTTGGTGGAGGTTCCATCATGCTTTGGGGCTGTGTGACCAATGCCGGCACCGGGAATCTTGTTAAAGTTGAGGGACGCATGGATTCCACTCAGTATCAGCAGATTCTTGACAATAATCAGTGACAAAGTTGAAGTTACGCAGGGGATGGATCTTTCAGCAAGACAATGAGCCAAAACACCGCTCCAAATCTACTCAGACATTCATGCAGAGGAACAATTACAATGCTCTGGAATGGCCATCCCAGTCCCCAGACCTGAATATCATTGAACATCTGTGGGATCATTTGAAGAGGGCTGTACATGCTCGGCGACCATCAAACTTAACTGAACTGGAATTGTTTTGTAAAGAGGAATGGTCAAAAATACCTTCATCCAGGATCCAGGAAATCATTAAAAGCTACAGGAAGCGACTAGAAGCTGTTATTTTTGCAAAAGGAGGATCTACTAAATATTAATGTCACTTTTCTGGTGAGGTGCCCATACTTATGCACCCGTCAAATTTTGTTTGAATGCAGATTGCACATTTTCTGTTAGTACAATAAACCTCATTTCAAGGCAGAAACATTACTGTGTCCAACAGTTATTACATATATCAAACTGAAATAGCCATAGCAAAAACACCAATTTTTATAAAACATTAAGATTAATAGGGGTGCCCAAACTTTTTCATATAACTGTATATGCCCCCTTCCTTTTATACGTGGTCCTCATCCCCATCCTGGTATGCCTAGCATCCCTCCATCCTGGTATGCATGGCACCCCTCATCCTTATCCTGATATGCATAGCACTTCTCATTCCTATCCTGGTATGCATGGCACCCCTCATCCATATCCTGGTATGCATGGCACTCCTCATCCTTATCCTGATATGCATGGCACCCCTCATCCCTATCCTAGTATGCATGGCACCCCTCATCCTTATCCTGATATGCATAGCACCCCTCATCCCTATCCAGATATGCATGGTACCCCTCATCCCTATCCTGGTATGAATGGCACAGTAATCCCCATCCTGGTATGCATGGCACCCCTCATCTCTATCCTGGTATGCATGGCACCCCTAATCCCTATCCTGATACGCATAGCACAGTAATCCCCATCCTGGTATGCATGGCACCCCTCATCCCTGTCCTGGTATGCATGGCACCCCTCATCCCTACCCTGGTATGCATGGCACCCCTCATCCCTATCCTGGTATGCATGGCACCCCTCATCCTTATCCTGATATGTATAGCACCCCACATCCCTATCCTGGTATGCATGGTACCCCTCATCCCTATCCTGGTATGCATGGCACCCCTCATCCCTGTCCTGGTATGCATGGCACCCCTAATCCCTGTCCTGGTATGCATGGCACCCCTCATCCCTACCCTGGTATGCATGGCACCCCTCATCCCTATCCTGGTATGCATGGCACCCCTCATCCTTATCCTGATATGTATAGCACCCCACATCCCTATCCTGGTATGCATGGTACCCCTCATCCCTATCCTGGTATGCATGGCACAGTAATCCCCAACCTGGTATGCATTGCACCCCTCATCCCTATCCTGGTATGCATGGTACCCCTCATCCCTATCCTGATACGCATGGTACAGTAATCCCCAACCTGGTATGCATTGCACCCCTCATCCCTATCCTGGTATGCATGGTACCCCTCATCCCTATCCTGATACGCATGGCACAGTAATCCCCTTCCTGGTATGCATGGCACCCCTCATCCCTATCCTGGTATGCATGGCACCCCTCATCCCTGTCCTGGTATGCATGGCACCCCTAATCCCTGTCCTGGTATGCATGGCACCCCTCATCCCTATCCTGGTATGCATGGCATCCCTCATCCCTATCCTGGTATGCATGGCACCCCTCATCCCTGTCCTGGCATGCATGGCACAGTAATCCCCAACCTGGTATGCATTGCACCCCTCATCCCTATCCTGGTATGCATGGTACCCCTCATCCCTATCCTGATACGCATGGCACAGTAATCCCCATCCTGGTATGCATGGCACCCCTCATCCCTATCCTGGTATGCATGGCACCCCTCATCCCTGTCCTGGTATGCATGGCACCCCTTATCCCTGTCCTGGTATGCATGACACCCCTCATCCCTATCCTGGTATGCATGGCACCCCTAATCCCTGTCCTGGTATGCATGGCACCCCTCATCCCTATCCTGGTATGCATGGCACCCCTCATCCCTATCCTGGTATGCATGGCACCCCTCATCCCTGTCCTGGTATGCATGGCACCCCTAATCCCTGTCCTGGTATGCATGGCACCCCTCATCCCTAGCCTGGCATGCATGGCACCCCTCATCCCTATCCTGGTATGCATGGCACCCCTCATCCTTATCCTGATATGTATAGCACCCCACATCCCTATCCTGGTATGCATGGTACCCCTCATCCCTATCCTGGTATGCATGGCACAGTAATCCCCAACCTGGTATGCATTGCACCCCTCATCCCTATCCTGGTATGCATGGTACCCCTCATCCCTATCCTGATACGCATGGCACAGTAATCCCCAACCTGGTATGCATTGCACCCCTCATCCCTATCCTGGTATGCATGGTACCCCTCATCCCTATCCTGATACGCATGGCACAGTAATCCCCTTCCTGGTATGCATGGCACCCCTCATCCCTATCCTGGTATGCATGGCACCCCTCATCCCTGTCCTGGTATGCATGGCACCCCTAATCCCTGTCCTGGTATGCATGGCACCCCTCATCCCTATCCTGGTATGCATGGCACCCCTCATCCCTATCCTGGTATGTATGGCACCCCTAATCCCTGTCCTGGTATGCATGGCACCCCTCATCCCTATCCTGGTATGCATGGCACCCCTCATCCCTATCCTGGTATGTAAGGCCTCCTCATCCCTGTCCTGGTATGCATGGCACCCCTAATCCCTGTCCTGGTATGCATGACCCCTCATCTTTATCCTGTTATGCATGGTCCCCCTAATCCCCATCAAGCTGCACATAAAAAAAAAAATAAACACTCCTACTCACCTTACTACTCTCCTCCAGCGCTGCGTCCTGTCTGCCCGCACTGATCTCTCCATGTGAGCTGCGCATGACGTCACGACCATGTGCGGCTCACAAGGAGAGATCAGCTGCCGTAAGTCACTGCTCCCCATGCCTGAACTGTGTGCGCGGGGAGCAGTGACTTCATGCTGCTTAATAGCCGGCACACAGCGGAGCCGTAGCGCAGCTCCTGCTCCTGCCGGGCTATCGCGTCTGCCCGCTTATTAAAGGGCATGAATATTCACCCCTCCCCACGGCCATGGACGTGGAGAGAGGTTGAATATTCATGTCCTTTAACTGCGGGCACACGCGATTCCGGCAACAGCAGGAGCCGCGCTGCGGCTAAGCTGTGTGCCGCTATTAAGGAGCATGAGTATTCAGTGCTCCCCAGTGAATATTCATTTTCTTTAGCAGTGGGAACAGTGTAGGCTGCAGCAGGCGGTTGCTGCCTCCTGTGCCCCGCTCCTCCACCGCTACCGCTCCCCCCACACCTGGTATATATACCCCCCCAACATTCGGACTATAAGACGCACCCCCCATTTTCCTCCAAAATTTTGGAAGAAAAAAGTGCGTCTTATAGTCCGATAAATACGGTACTTATTTTCCACCAAAATTTGAAAAAAAAATCTTTCCAAATGAGACAATGTGATTTTCAGGATTTGTTTTATCATTTTGTCTCTCATAGTTGAGGTCTACCTATGATGTCAATTACAGGCCTCTCTCATCTTTTTAAGTGGGAGAACTTGCACAATTAGTTGCTGACTAAATACTTTTTTTCCCCACTGTATATTTACAATATACAGTACAGACCAAAAGTTTGGACACACCTTCTCATTTAAAGATTTTTCTGTATTTTCATGACTATGAAAATTGTACATTCACACTGAAGGCATCAAAACTATGAATTAACACATGTTATATACTTAACAAAAAAGTGTGAAACAACTGAAAATATGTCTTATATTCTAGGTTCTTCAAAGTAACATAACATAGTAGCATAGTTTGTAAAGCCGAATAAAGACTTGCGTCCATCAAGTTCGACCTGTTAGTTCTGTAATTGCTAAAGTTGATCCAGAGGAGGGCAAAAACCCCAAATGATTTGGCCAATCTTCACCTGAGGAAAAATTCCCTCCCGACTCTGAAACCAGCAGTCAGAATAAATCCCTGTATCAACCTACTATTTTATTTTATTTTTAAGTATATGCTGAAATCTGCCTGGTATCTAGAAATGCATCCAGTCCCCGCTTGAACTGGTGTAGTGAATCCGACATTACCGTCTCCTCACTCAGTGAATTCCATATTCTCACTGCTCTTACCGTAAAGAACCCCTTCCTATGCTGGTGCTGAAACCTTTTCTCTTCCAGTCTTAGTGAATGCCCTCTTGTTACCGTAATATTCCTCCTTTTGAACAAATCCCTGGCAAGGTCTCTATACTGTCCCCTAACATATTAGTACACATTTATTATGTCCCCCCTCAACCTTCTCTTTTCCAGGCTGAATAGTTCTAGTTTTGCCAACCTCTCTGGATATTGCAGTCCCTCCATTCCCTTTATTAATTTTGTTGCCCTCCTTTGTACCTTTTCAAGCTCATTTATATCCTTTCTATATATTGGGGCCCATAACTGAGCACAGTATTCCAAGTGTGGTCTGACCAGTGCTTTGTACAGTGGAAGAACAATGTTCTCATCCTTTGCAGCTATACCTCTTCTGATACATCCCATTACCCTGTTTGCCCTTACAGCAGCTGCCTGACTTTGGGCACTCCAATTTAGTTTGCTATCAATCAAGATGCCCAAGTCCTTCTCCATCTCTGAATTCCCCAATGATTTCCCATTCAGTGAGTACTGGTGACTTCCATTTTTCCTTCCCATATGTATGACCTTACATTTCTCCTCGTTAAACCTCATTTGCCATTTAATGCTCCACCTACCCAGCTTATCCAAATCCCTCTGTAGGTCTGCACTGTCCTCTTTTGTATTAATTGTTTTACATAACTTTGTGTCATCTGCAAATATTGATATTTTACTATTTATCCCGTTGACTATGTCGTTAATAAAGATATTAAATAACATTGGGCCTAGTACAGACCCCTGTGGTACCCCACTAGTGACGCTTACCCAATCTGAGTATATTCCATTTATAACCACCCTCTGCCTTCTATCCTTTAGCCAGTTAGCTACCCACTTGCAGACGTTTTCCCCCAGCCCCATCATTCTCATTTTGTATACCAACCTATTATGTGGCACGCTATCGAACGCTTTTGAGAAGTCGAGATACACGACATCCACTGGTTCCCCCTGATCTACTCGAGAGCTAACCTCCTCGTAGAAGTCAATCAGGTTTGTTTGGCAGGAGCAATTCCTCATGAATCCATGTTGGTTCGGGATTAAAAGATTATTAGCATCAAGATGCTCCGTAATTGCCTCTTTAATGAAGCTTTCAAAAATTTTGCCCACAACGGACGTCAGACTCACCGGCCGATAGTTTCCGGCGTCACTTTTCGCTCCCTTTTTGAATATTGGCACTACATTCGCCTGTCGCCAATCAAGTGGCACAGACCCAGTCTCAACAGAGTCCTTAAATATAAGATATAACGGTCTGTCTATCACATTACTTAGTTCCCTTAGTACCCGTGGGTGTATGCCATCATGTCCTGGTGATTTGTTTATTTTAATGTTACTGAGGCGTTTCTGTACCCCAGCTTGGGTTAGTAGCCACCTTTTGCTTTGATGACTGCTTTCCACACTCTTGGCATTCTCTTGATGAGCTTCAAGAGGTAGTTACCGGAAATGGTTTTCAATTCACAGGTGTGCCCTGTCAGGTTTAATAAGTGGGATTTCTTGCCTTATAAATGGGGTTGGGACCATCAGTTGTGTTGTGCAGAAGTCTGGTTGATACACAGCTGATAGTCCTACTGAATAGACTGTTAGAATTTGTATTATGGCAAGAAAAAATCAGCTAAGTAAAGAAAAACGAGTGGCCATCATTACTTTAAGAAATGAAGGTCAGTCAGTGCGAAAAATTGGGAAAACTTTACAAGTGTCCTCAAGTGCAGTTGCAAAAACCATCAAGCGCTACAAAGAAACTGGCTCACATGAGGACCGCCCCAGGAAAGGAAGACCAAGAGTCACCTCTGCTTCTGAGGATAAGTTTATCCGAGTCACCAGCCTCAGAAATCGCAGGTTAACAGCAGCTCAGATTAGAGACCAGGTCAATGCCACACAGAGTTCTAGCAGCATACACATCCCTTCAACAACTGTTAAGAGCAGACTTTGTGCAGCTGGCCTTCATGGTAAAATAGCTGCTAGGAGACCACTGCTAAGGACAGGCAACAAGCAGAAGAGACTTGTTTGGGCTAAAGAACACAAGGAATGGACATTAGACCAGTGGAAATCTGTGCTTTAGTCAAATTTGAGATCTTTGGTTCCAACCACCGTGTCTTTGTGCGACGCAGAAAAGGTGAACGGATGGACTCTACATGCGTGGTTCCCACCACGAAGCATGGAGGATGAGGTGTGATGGTGCGGGGGTGCTTTGCTGGTGACACTGTTGGGGATTTATTCAAAATTGAAGGCATACTGAACCAGCATGGCTACCACAGCATCTTGCAGCGGCATGATATTCCATCCGGTTTGCGTTTAGTTGGACCATCATTTATTTTTCAACAGGACAACGACCACAAACACACCTCCAGGTTGTGTAAGGGCTATTTGACGAAGAAGGAGAGTGATGGTGTGCTACGCCAGATGACCTGGCCTCCACAGTCACCAGACCTGAACCCAATCGAGATGGTTAGGGGTGTGCTGGACCGCAGAGTGAAGGCAAAAGGGCCAACAAGTGCTAAGCATCTCTGGGAACTCCTTCAAGATTGTTGGAAGACCATTTCCGGTGACTACCTCTTGAAGCTCATCAAGAGAATGCCAAGAGTGTGCAAAGCAGTCATCAAAGCAAAAGGTGGCTACTTTGAAGAACCTAGAATATAAGACATATTTTCAGTTGTTTCACACTTTTTTGTTAAGTATATAATTCCACATGTGTTAATTCATAGTTTTGATGACTTCAGTGTGAATGTACAATTTTCATAGTCATGAAAATACAGAAAAATCTTTGAATGAGAAGGTGTGTCCAAACTTTTGGTCTGTACTATATATATATATATATATACGAGTGTATATTTGATCATAAGTGAGATTACTACACAGATATAGGAACAAAATGGGATGTCAGAAACATAAGTATGCTGCTTGAAAATTGCATGTTATCCTCAAAGTTTTTGCTTATTCAAATTGTAAGCTTTTACACTCACTGCTCTTGTCACGTGACCACTCCATACGTGGTGCAGACTTACGATCACGAGCCAACATTTCTCTCTTCCATTTCTCTCAGTTGTTACCACAATGGTCGGCTCATGATCAGCTGTATACAAATTGAATAGATATGTGATGAGCACAGAGAGAGTGAAAACAACAAAATCCTAACATTATAGTACAAATAGTTAAGGTTCTGCATGTAAAAGTCAGTGTCAGATCCAAGAAAGATCTCAGCCAACCAGTTTCAGCGACAACATTGCACAATCAGAAGAAAAATATATCTGCCACCATTGTAAAACATAGCAAAACCAAATCCATCTGAAACAGCCTATAGTTTACCTGCAGTGCACATCCTTGTCTGTAAGAAACTTGGGATGCAATTAAAAATGTGGCACAAATCTAGAATAAAGGGTTTTCTACATTACAATTGTAGCATCAGACATGTGAATATATTTGGAAAAATACACAAAAAATGTATTCAAAGGTATCAGTCTGCCGACTGAATCAATCACTCCAATAATGCTTACATCCAACTGTCTTTATGCCAGGTATTTGTTTTTTGTTTTATTAGTTTAGTAGATGTGTTCTTACTATGCTTTTCTAACTAAACATATACCCGGCATAAGGAGAGTCAGACATAAGCTTGGGTGTACTATGTCAATGGCTCAGCCATGCCTCTGAATACCTGATTTGAACTTTTTCAAATGTGCATGTTCGCACAAGGAAAAATCATAATGTGTTTTCTATATTAGGATCAGACCGATGGAATTACAGTAATGTGCAAAACAGAGAAACCCACTGGCAATCACTTTAGATAAAATACACCATTAACTCCATTACCTCTTACCTAAAGGACACCACATTTCCTTTCCTGTCTTCAATCACTGGGCCAAATCTCCCCAAATTGCTATTTGATCACCTTACACATCAATAGTCTCTATACCAGCATTGACCATCTAACAGGTATTCATGCCACGGAACAATGTTTAAATAGATATACCTCTTTTACATGTAGTGATAAGCGAATATGTTCGAGATCCGATCTTCAAACTTAAATTCGACATGAATGTGGCACATTCGGATTCGTGATCGGAAAGACGAGCAAAATTTGTTAAATTCGAGAAAATCAGTAACCTTGGGCGTATTCCTATGGTTACGTGATTGCGGACAAACAGCAGCGTTTTTTACAGTTTTGCTACCATAGTGCTTGTGTATGATGAGCGGGAATACGTGGCAGATGAGTGGGGGGGGGCTAGTGATAGCTCAGAACAGGTCAGATCAGCGGCACGCTTTTTTTTATTCCTGTAGGCAGTAACTTTAAGTCAGGAAAGCGTGGCTAGTCAATCAGAGCACAGGAAGCATCCACAGTGTCCCAGACACAAGGGCTTCTGTAATTGGCTGCTGAAATCACATGTCCTCTCCATATAAAAATCGGCCATGTTCCCTCAGTGCCATTTTATGCATGTCACTGCTCAGTGTGCTCTGTCCTGTGTAATGAGATATTAGCTAGATAGATGGGCGCTTATTTGGCAGTCAGATAGTGTAGATAAGTCCTGTGCTGTGTACTTGTTTAATCGACCTTGCAGCCCTTTTTTTGTTTTTGCGCAATTACTGAGATTCTGACACAAAGAGAGGGGTCCTTGACTCAGAACAGTGCTGTGCATCGGTTGTACTGTGCTCCATGCAGACCTTCAATCTATTTTTGCACTTGCTAATGTGATAAAGCAAGCAAGCCCTTGTAGGCCACTTTTTGTGTTTGTGGGGTTGAAATTTAGCTATCTGCAGAGCTTGTCAGTGTAGAGCTTGTGAGTGCAGAGCACAAAAACTATTTTTTTTAATTTGCTAATATGATAGTGCAAGCTGTGTTAGTCCAGTTTGTCATTTTTTTTGGTGGGTGAAATTCAGCTGTTTTCAGAGTAAAAAAATATTTTTTTTCTATTGCTAGCCACAGTCTACCAAAGATTTTTTTTGTGTGGCAAACGTCATACACTCTTCTATACATCAGCTATTACATTAGTGGCTGTGAACTTCAGCTGTTTTCAGAGTAAAAAAATATATTTTTTCTGTTGCTAGCCACAGTTCATCAAAGATTTTTTTGTCTCGCACACGTGTTACACTCTGCTATAAGCCACCTAGTGCTTTTAGTGGCGGTGAAATTCAGCTGTTTTCAGGGTAAAAAAATAGATTTTTTTCTATTGCTAGCAACAGTCAACCAAAGATTTTTTTGTGTGGAAAAGGTCATATATTCTGCTATACGTCTGCTACTACGTTAGTGGCGGTGAACTTCAGCTGTTTTCAGAGAATTTTTTTTTTTTCCGTTGCTAGTCAGAGTCCACAAAAGAATTTTTGGTGTCACAAACGTGATACACTTGCTAAAAGCCACATACTATTTTAGTGCTGGTGAAATTCAGCTGTATGCAGAGCTTATGCAGAGTAAATAAATCTATTTTTTACTATGACTAACGTGATACAGCAGGCTAGATCTGAGTTTGAAATATCTTGGAGCATATATTCTATGTTATACAGGCCTCATCCATAGTCAAAAAATACTTTCTTTGATTCCTAACGTTATGCAGCAGGGGATATCTCAGTTTGAATTACTTTGAAGAATATCTTGTATGCTATACAGGCCTCATCCACAATAAAAAAATACTTTCTTCTGTTACTAATGTGATACAGTAGGGGACATCTCAGTTTGAAATTGTTCGTAGCATATCTCCTATGTTATACAGACCTCCTTCACACTAAAAAAATACTTTGTTCTGTTACTAACATCATACACTAGGGGATATCTCAGGGTGCCAAGGGAGGGGGGTTCACTGCGATCGAGGGGGGTTGGTGATACCAGAAAAACTGTTAGTGAAGGTGTTAGTGAAGGCGAGGAACAAATGGAAGAGGAAGAGGTGATGGGCAAGCAACAGTCAGAATATGAAAAGGATAATCATCTCCTCTCTGTTCGTGTTTGGCGGGAGAAACAAGCATCAGAATTACCCAGCCACCAACACAGCATGGGCTCAGGAAAGAGGCCGACATATGAGTGCGTTCTTGCTGCACTATCTGCAACATGATCCCTGTATAGTTATGATTCAAAATAGTGCTGACGACTGGGTTGCCACTCTGTTAGATCCACGTTATAAGAGTAAATTTTTCCAGATGCTTCCTGCCCTGGAAAGGGACCCGCGAATGCTGGAGTATCGAAACACGCTTTTACAAAACCTTAAGATAGGTTTTCCCCAAGCCAACAGTGAGGCACACAGAATTCATTGCAGCTCTACACTTCCAACCTCCGGCACGTCAATTCGTCAATGCCAAAATATTACCAGCAGCAGTAGTGTAAGTCCTTTCACAAATTTTTTAGACCAGCTCATGCACCTGCACAACAGGTGTACAAGAGTACAAGTCTGACACGTGGTAAACGACTGGAGAGGATGGTGCACTCCTGATTGAGTCTCCATCTGCTGGGTTGGCTTTAGGGGAAGACGTGTCTTTCCTAATTCTACAATTTCTAATGTACTGAAATTGATGCCACTTTGCTGGTGTCTGCCACAAATTTTTGGAAATGTGAAGAATCCTGATTGGGTCTCCATCTATTGGGTTTGGCTATAGTGGAAGAGGTTTCTGTCTCCATTAAACTACTTCTACTCTGGTGAAATTGATGCCACTTTGGTGGTGTTAGGCCCTAATTTAGGGAAATGTAAAAACTTCTAATTTAGTCTCTATCTAATGGGTTGGCTTTAGGGGAAGATGTGTCGTTTCTAATTCTACAATTTCTACTGACGTGAAATTGATGTCACTTTGCTGGTATCTGCCGCTAATTTTTGGAAATGTGGGGAATCCTGATTGGGTCTCCATCTATTGGGTTGGCTCTAGTGGAAGCGGTGTTGGTCCTCATTACACTACTTCTACTCTAGTGAAATTGATGCCACTTTGATGGCTGTAGGCCCTAATTTATTAAAATGTGAACTCCATCTATTTGGTTGGCTGTAGTGGAAAAGGTTTCGGTCTCCCCTAAACTACTTCTACTCTGGTGAAATTGATGCCACTTTGCTGGTGTCTGCCACTAATTTTTGGAAATGTGGGTTTGACTGTAGTGGAAGAGTTGTCGGTCACCATTATACTAGTTCTACTCTAGTGAAATTAATTCTTTGGTGCAGATATTTTTGTCACAGGGGTACACAAGATATAATCGAAATTGGTTTTCTTAGTACCGTGGTATATAAAGCAGGCTATATTTCATCTTTTCATTTTTCGGTGCTGATATTGTTCTCCATACAGGGGTACACATCAGTAATGAGAGAGCACTAAATGTGCTCAACTTAGTGGTTCAGCGGTTTCTCAAAACCTACCCAGATCTGGCAGAGCTGCTTGTGAAAGTACAATGTGTGTGTGCCCATTTCAGAAAGTCAGCTATAGCTTCCGCAACCCTGGCAGTGCTTCAGCGGCATATGCAGCTTCCAGCTCACCGACTGTTGTGCGATGTCACCACATGTTGGAAATCAACGTTGCAGATGTTGGGAAGGATTTGTGAGCAGCAGAAGGCAGTTGTTGAGTACCAGCTTCAACACGCCCATCGGCATTCAGGTCAGCCTCCGCACATAAGAACTGATGAGTGGGCATGCATGTCTGAGATCTGTGCCTTCCTCCAAAACTTTGAGGACTCCACAAAGATGGTGAACGGCGATGATGCCATAATTAGTGTCACCATCCTGCTTCTCTGTCTACTGAAACGCTTGGTGCTCACAGTTAAAGAGGAGGCATTGCAGGCGGAGCAAGGAACTATGCATCTCAGCCTCATCTCATCTCAATGCGGATTGGGTGATAATGAGGAGGAGGAGGATGAGGAGAACATGGACAGTCATCCTCTTGGGGAGGAAAGGGAAGTCTTGGCTGTCTTGGAAGTCTTGATACCCCTCTTTCAGTCTGTGGGAAAGCTGTATGAGTTTCACTTAATGACCTTCATTGGCCTAAACTGTGGCTTTGCTTATGCACATCCAACTATGTATTGATTAAATTCAAGGCGTAAAGAAAGATCTATGTCTGCGACTAAGCACCACTGAGAAGTGTGAGCTGATGTTGGACGGGCTGCCATTGCTTACAAGCTGCATTAGAGGACTACCTGGGAGAAATGACAGCCGGAGTAGATACTGTTTCCCTCTATGCCAGTTCTTTCACCGAGCTAAAGAATATGGCTGTGGTGAAATACAACTCTCACCGAGAAGCAGTGTCAGACTGAAGAACATTGGGCCCACCAGAGGATTTAATTCTGAGGGACCACCTTTCTTCTCCACTAAAGAGCCCCATAGCAGCTGCAAGGTTTGCGCTATGAACTCTCCTGGTGGAGAAGCCAGGGCCCACCGGAGGATTCTCCAGTTCTCTGGTGGGCCAGTCCAACCCTGCCGAGAAGCATCCCTGGCTAAGAAAGGTGTGTGGGAAGGTTGCCGGACACTGTATGGCTGTTTTTTTTACTGTGGACTGGCTCCGTACCGTCCCTGGCCACATTCACTTGTCCACGTATTTGTGGTTAGGCGGTCCTTCCCAGTAAGTGCACTGGGGAGGGCACGGGTAATGTTCTGGGACCCGTGCTTGTGGAAGGTGGGGACGACACTAGAAGAAATAGTGGCGACTGGGGACCAAGTATGGAGACCCGGCCGCCTCTGGCATGAGGTTGTGAAAATCTTCCGCCTCAACGACATTAAAAGGCAACATTTCAAGTGCAAGCAGCTGCCCAGAAATTTGGCAGTTTAGTTTTGTGCCTGTGGGTGGGTGGCTGCATACTTACGCTTGCATTCCAAGTAACAGAAAACTAAGGAGATGGATGGCCTCATCATCATCACAACCTGAAAGGTTTGCACTATGAACTCTCCTGATGGAGAAGCCAGGGCCCACTGGAGGAGTCTCCAGTTCTCTGGTGGGCATGTCCAACCTTGACGAGAAGCATCCCTGGCTAAGAAAAGTGTGTGGGAAGGTTCCCGGACACTCTATGACTGCTTTTTCACTGAGGGGGAAACACAAGCAAAGACGGGGAGAACATAAAAAATCCTTGCAGATGTTGTCTTTGCTGGGATTTGAACCCAGAATCCCAGGGCTGCAAGGCTTCAGTGCTAACCACTTAGCCACTGTGCTGCCGTTCACCCTCTGAAATCTAACATGCTGGAGAAACTTGCACCTACTGCCACTCTGTATCTTCAGCTAATTTGTGAGAAACTAATGTACTATATTTGGGCAGCCACTCAGTCTACCAAATAAAATTCCTGAGAAGGAAATTGGGGATGGCTTCGCTACTGGTACTGGGGGCACTGCTAATACCATGGCGTCGTAACATAGTTCACTGTAAATATTCCAGGCTGGTAGGAGCCAAGCAGATTCCCACAGAAAAGTACCAGCAGTAATGTTCTGAGACCCTTGCTTGTAGAAGGCGGCCTGTGGGTGGCTGGCTGTATACTTGCGCTTGCACTCCAAGTAACAGAAAACTAAGGATATGGATGGCCTCATCATCATCACAACCTGCAAGGTTTATGCTATGAACTCTCCTGATGGAGAAGCCAGGGCCCACTGAAGGATTCTCCGGTTCTCTTGTGGGCCAGGCCAACCCTGCCGAGAAGCATCCCTGGCTAAGAAAAGTGTGTGGGAAGGTTCCTGGACACTCTATGGTTGCTTTTTTACTGTGGACTGGCTCCAGCAATCCATAAGATTGCAATCTATAAGATCCCGTCACTGGCTACCAATTGCCCAGCGTATCCAGTTCAAACTACTAACACTCACGTACAAAGCCATCCCTAACCTTTGTTCTCTGTACATCTCTGAACTAATCTCCCAATATATTACCTTACGTAATCTCTGGTCCTCCCTAGACCTCCTTCTTTCCACACTTATTTGTTCCTCACCCAATCACCTCCAATACTTTTACCAAACATCCCCCATCCTCTGGAATTCTGTGCCTCAACACATCCGATTAGCCACCACATTTGGATCCTTCAGACACAACCTGAAAACCCATCTCTTCAAGGCAGCCTACAGCCTGCCATTGCCTCGCTGCCACCTCACCTCAACACCATCAGAGCTAATGCAACTCCACAACCTACTGTCTCCTTCCCCACCATCCTGTAGAATGTAAAGGCCGCAAGTGCAGGGTCTGTAAGACTTAAGATGCAATATGGCCCATTGGCAAAGCCCAGTTATGTTCTCCCTCTGATATCTAACAATAACAAACAGGTCATGCTGGAGAAATTTGCACCTACTGTGCCTCAGTGTCTTCAGCTCCTTTGTGAGAAGCTAATGTTTGCTCAGCCAGTCTACCAAATAAAATTCCTGAGGTACCGAAATTGTCGATGGCTTTGCTTTTGGTACTGGGTGCTAATACCAAACCATGGCGTGCCATTAGCTGGATATTCCTGGCTGGTTGGAGACAAGCTCATTCCCACAGAAAAGTACCAGGGGGCGTGGCCTGGAGCTCATGGAGAGAGGACATGTGTAGCTGAAGCTCTTGCCATCCAGCCTTAAACCTATGGGATTTAACCCCTTATAGGGGTTTGGTTCCCACCACAACGACAGATTATCATCTGGGATGTCCTCCTGATCCCTTTGGATCCTTTGGATACCACTTATATCCACTTATATCCTGATTTAACCCGCCGCATCCCATCCGCAGCTGTAACAGTAGCCCTGCTGTCGGACCATTACCTCATTGCCTTTAATATACCGGAGGATTACTGTTATCCATTATACTATCTCCATTATCCTGGAAGCCTCCTAACACCTGGAAGATACCGGAGTATATTGTGATAGTCGTTCTCACTTCTTCTCTATCTTAACCCTTTCCTGTTCTTCTTCCTCTTTAAAGTAATTAATACAACTGTTTGCCTTAACTGCCCATTGCACATATAGCTTGATAATTTGCCATTACTTAGTATAAAACGATTTTCAAATACTATATCAGAAGTATTGTTACTATTGTCGTACTGTTGAGTTATTGAGTAATTGTTTATCTAAATTTAGCACCTGAGACTTACTCTCCTATTTACTCATTTGATCATCCTTGTCTTACTGTGTAACTGATAAGTAGTATAGACAAATTTGAATTTATCTACAATATATCAATGTAAACTCTAATATTTGGGAAGGCTCTCTGAAAACCATGGCGTCCCAGAAATCCAAGCTAGATAAAACCAAACCCACTTACAAAGACTCAGCTCAACTAGGAAACCCACATATAGATCTAGATCCCCTACTAAACAGAGTGATAATGACTCATGGTCAAGGAATCGGGGCATGAAATCTGATGACTCCACAAATTCAGAATTTGATCCCCAGAAACAAAGGACAGAAAAGAGGAAGGAGTACGCCTCTAAACTAGCATCTGCACAAAAACCGACAGTGCTGGAGAGTTCTGACTCAGATGAAGACTCGTCCCTTATAACTAGTCCTCCTAAGCAACGGATAAGGACAGACAGCCCTCCCTCTTTAGACATTATGGACCCGTTGCAGAACTTTGATTGGAAGCAGCCAATTTAAAGGGATATTCTCTGCCTTCAAGGAGTCCCTTCGCAATGACTTCAAAACTAGGTACGATAAACTCCAGAAACAAATTGACTCAGTTACCAACAGAATAGATAAGACTGAGTCTGAGATTTTTGAATTGGAGCAAAAAAATAACAGACTAGAAAAAGAGTACCACCTCCTCAAGGAGGAATTTAGAACAGTAAAAAATAAGCTCACTGACCTGGAGGACAGAGGTAGACAACAGAACTTAAAATTCAGAGCTATACCAGAGTCTGTCAAATCTGACCAACTTGCCCCCTACATCAAAAATTTGATTAAAACGGCAATTTCATCTTTATCTGACCTAGAAGTAACACTGGACAGGACACATCAGCTTCCCAAGCCCAAACACTTGAAACCTGATGTCCCAAGGGACGTTATCACTAAGTTCCATTTTTACCAGACCAAAGAGCAGCTCATGGAGTTTCTTAGGCACAAAAAATCCTTCCATAAACCATACGACTCCATCAAGGTCTTTGCTGACTTGTCGAGAGAGACAATGACCCAACGTAAAAACCTAACTAAGGTCACCGACGTACTACGAAATAATCAGATCCCTTATAAATGGGGATTCAACCCCACAAAGGTCCTGTTTTACCACCAGGGGAAAAATTACAGTATTTCTAACATTACGGATGATGGGAAACTCTTCAGGGACCTAGAAATTAACATCACCTGACGTTCCAAGCTAATTAATGGACTGAGGCATTAGGCCATAACTTTAGTCCCGCCTAGGAGGTCGTCATCGAAACGTTAGTCCCTCCTTGTTTGGAACTCGGTATTTAGTTACTGGATTTAGACCTGTATTGAGGTACGAGGGTCAGTCAATAAGTAATGCCTCCTATTTTTTTTCTCCTTAAATAAGGTAGTTATGTTAAATATTCGAATTTGGCACAATTCCTCAAACCTTCTTCTGCAATCCACAGCAATTGCAACTTCCTGCACCAACAGGTGGCAGGACTGTATCCGTTTGCAAATTGGCTGACATCGATGTTCATATTAGACAACGTTCTGTGATTGAATTCTTGCATGCAGAAGGTGAAAAGCCCATTCAAATTCATGAGAGACTGAAAAATGTGTACGGTGATGCAACAGTGGATGTCAGTACTGTTAGACGATGGGTTCGTCGCTGTAACACAGCTGAAGGGCCATCACCGTTGGCTGACAAAATGCGGAGTGGCAGGCCAGTAACCGCAGTGACTCCAAGCAACATTCAGAGAGTCGATGACATCATTCGTGGTGACGGCCGGGTGACTGCAGATGAATTGTGTGGCATTATCTGCCTCAGTAAAGGCAGTGTGATGAAAATTATTGGACAACTGGGATACAGAAAAGTTTGTGCACGGTGAGTCCCAAGAATGCTTTTTACCATGCTGGAATACATGCCCTTGTTAAACGGTTGACCAAGCCTGTGGACATGGGTGGAGATTATATTGAAAAGTGACAAATTAATCGTTAATGTTGTGGTTTTTCATCCTATGTAATTGCATTTGAATTTCTTGCCAATTAAAAGGAGAAAAAAAATAGGAGGCATTACTTATTGACTGACCCTCGTATTTTACCTCTCAAGTTAAGTTGTTTTTTTTTATTTTAATTTCTATCTTTGTCTAAGGTTGTAGACTTGATCTGATTTATATTCTTTCTGGACATTTTATAGTTAATTTTTGAAAACATGCTTTGGAAAAAACAATGGACGATTTTATTTCACCAAATATTGAGTTTTTACCATTTCTTGTACAGTATAAGTCATGTCACTTAGATTTCTAACACATAATGTCAATGGCCTCAACACTCCACAGCACCGTTTCTTTGCCTGGAAGACAATTAAGGACCATAATGCTGCTATAGTAGCTCTCCAGTAGACTAAATTCTCCTCTGTCAAGCCACCCCGTTTCACTCATAAAGAATTCCAAAATATATTTTACGCCAATAATATCAAGAAAAAGTGGGGAGTAGCCCTGTTAATCAAAAATTCTGTCTCGTTTGAATTAATCTCAAGCCTTAAAGATCCAAATGGGAGGTATATTATATTAATCTGCAAACTGAACCACAAAATTTTCACCTCGCTAATGTATATGTACCCAACCAAGGCCAAATATCCTTCCTGAATAAAATAATGCGTACTATTACCCAAAATAAACAAGGTGATTTAATTCTCTTCGGAGACTTTAACATTGTCCCAAATTCTCTCCTGGACTCTTCTAACAAGTCAAGGCGCCAATCTTCCTCACTAGGCCCATGGTTGCTCAAAATGGATCTATACGACGTTTTTAGATGCCTTCATTCGTCTTCCCTGGAATTCACTCATTATTCTGGTACTCACAACTCTCACTCTAGGATAGATCTAATTCTCACTAACATATTCTCACTTCCCAAATTCAAAAATATACTAATAGCACCCAGAGTATGGTCAGATCACTCCCCTGTAATATTCGAAGTAACAAACCCCCAAAATACCTCGGTAGAAAAACTCTGGCGTAATAATAGTTTCCTCTATAACTATCCTGTCTACAAAAAAGAAATCGACAAAGCCATCCAGAACTACTTCAATGAGAATGACACTGATGATATCTCTATATTCACATTTTGGTCGGCCTTCAAGGAAGTACTTAGAGGCAAGCTTATACAATTAAACTCACAACTAAACAAATCTAATAGAGAAAAAACTCAAAAATTAGTTCATGAAATTCATGCTTTAGAGCAAAAACAAGTCTCCAATCCTTCATTTCACTATTCAAAAGATATTCTTAAATTGAGAACAAACCTTAAATCTCTCCTGACCACCGAGTATGACAAATCTACAGTACAGACCAAAAGTTTGGACACACCTTCTCATTTAAAGATTTTTCTGTATTTTCATGACTATGAAAATTGTACATTCACATTGAAGGCATCAAAACTATGAATTAACACATGTGGAATTATATACTTAACAAAAAAGTGTGAAATAACTGAAAATATGTCTTATATTCTAGGTTCTTCAAAGTGGCCACCTTTTGCTTTGATGACTGCTTTGCACACTCTTGGCATTCTCTTGATGAGCTTCAAAAGGTAGTCACCGGAAATGGTTTTCACTTCACAGGTGTGCCCTGTTAGGTTTAATAAGTGGGATTTCTTGCCTTATAAATGGGGTTGGGACCATCAGTTGTGTTGTGCAGAACTCTGGTGGATACACAGCTGATAGTCCTACTGAATAGGCTGTTAAAATTTGTATTATGGCAAGAAAAAAGCAGTTAAGTAAAGAAAAACAAGTGGCCATCATTACTTTAAAAAATGAAGGTCAGTCAGTCTGAAAAATTGGGAAAACTTTGAAAGTGTCCCTAAGTGCAGTTGCAAAAACCATCAATCGCTACAAAGAAACTGGCTCACATGAGGACCGCCCCAGGAAAGGAAGACCAAGAGTCACCTTTGCTTCTGAGGATAAGATTATCTGAGTCACCAGCCTCAGAAATCGCAGGTTAACAGCAGCTCAGATTAGAGACCAGGTCAATGCCACACAGAGTTCTAGCAGCAGACACATCTCTTCAACAACTGTTAAGAGGAGACTTTGTGCAGCAGGCCTTCATGGTAAAATAGCTGCTAGGAAACCACTGCTAAGGACAGGCAACAAGCAGAAGAGACTTGTTTGGGCTAAAGAACACAAGAAATGGACATTAGACCAGTGGAAATCTGTGCTTTGGTCTGATGAGTCCAAATTTGAGATCTTTGGTTCCAACCACCGTGTCTTTGTGCGACGCAGAAAAGGTGAACGGATGGACTCTACATGCCTGGTTCCCACTGTGAAGCATGGAGGAGAAGGTGTGATGGTGTGGGGGTGCTTTTCTGGTGACACTGTTGGGGATTTATTCAAAATTGAAGGCATACTGAATCAGCATGGCTACCACAGCATCTTGCAGCGGCATGCTATTCCATCCGGTTTGCGTTTAGTTGGACCATCATTTATATTTCAACAGGACAATGACCCCAAACATACCTCCAGGCTGTGTAAGGGCTATTTGACCAAGAGGGAGAGTGATGGGGTGCTACGCCAGATGACCTGGCCTCCAGTCACCAGACCTGAACCCAATCGAGATGGTTTGGGGTGAGCTGGACCGCAGAGTGTAGACAAAAGGGCCAACAAGTGCTAAGCATCTCTGGGAACTCCTTCAAGATTGTTGGAAGATCATTTCCGGTGATTACCTCTTGAAGCTCATCAAGAGAATGCCAAGAGTGTACAAAGCCGTCATCAAAGCAAAAGGTGGCTACTTTGAAGAACCTAGAATATAAGACATATTTTCAGTTGTTTCACACTTTTTTGTTAAGTATATAATTCCACATGTGTTAATTCATAGTTTTGATGCCTTCAGTGTGAATGTACAATTTTCATAGTCATGAAAATACAGAAAAATCTTTAAATGAGAAGGTGTGTCCAAACTTTTGGTCTGTACTGTATATAGACTACTACATTTAGGTACTATTTCTCTGCTGACAAACCATCGAAACTGCTTGCAGCTAAGATTAGACATTACAAAACTAAGTCACGTATTAGCGAGATTAGAGACCCCCTAGGCCATTCCTATAACCATCCTAAAGATATAGTCAAAGTTTTTGCAAATTTTTATAATTCCCTATATAACCTGAAAGATGATCCAAGCTTCTCAAAACCTTCCGACTCAGACATTAATAATTATTTACACAAACTACATTTACCCACACTAACCGACCAAGACCTACAAGATTTAAACCTCCCATATTCACCGAAAGAGATTTCGGGAGTAATCAAAGGACTTAAACTGGGCAAATCTCCAGGCCCCGATGGACTACAGAATGAGCTGTATAAAACTTTTGAAACTCATTTAGTTCCCTACCTCACCAAATTAGCCAACCATACAACACAACAGGCCTATCTTCCTTAGGATATGCTTGAAGCGATAATAACCATAATCCCAAAAGAAAAAGGCGACCCACCCGACACAAAGAACTATAGGCCCATATCCCTCCTAAATTCGGATACAAAAATTTTAGCGAAAAGATTAAAAATTCATATCGGTAAATTGGTGCATGAGGATCAGGTGGGTTTTATTCCTGGCAGAACTACTGCCGATGCCACCAGAAGAGCAGTTAATCTCATTACCCTAGTTGATCGTACCAACCTTCCTTCGACCTTCCTTGCACTGGATGCAGAGAAGGCTTTTGACAGGATCTACTGGCCATTCCTGTTTAACACACTACAAAAAATTTGGTCTCAAGGGTAATATTCTCAACCTAATTAAGTCAATGTATTCTGCTCAATCAGCTCGTGTCTATTCCAATAGTTCTTTGTCACAAAGATTTTCCCTGTCTAATGGCACTAGACAGGGGTGCCCTCTTTCCCCCATTCTTTTTGCCCTGTTTATAGAGCCATTTGCCTCTTCTATTAGAGAAAACATTAACATTACTGGCATCCCTGTCAATACTAAGCAAAGCAAAATAGCCCTATTCGCGGATGATATTTTACTCACCATCTCAAATCCCCTTAAGTCCCTGAGGCATATTACCACCACAATTGACAAATTCTCACACCTATCACTATACAAAGTTAATAAGTCTAAATCTCAAATAATTGACTTTAACATAGAAAACACATTTCTACACTACCTAAAAAAAGAATTTGAGTACATATGGGAGGAGAAGAAAATTATATATCTGGGAATTAAGTTGACTAAACCTTCTTCAGATCTAGTCTCAGAAAATTTGACCACACTGTTCAACACTTTTCATTTAGATTACATTCGCCTGGCTAAGCTAGAAATCTCATGGCTAGGTAGAATTGAAGCGTTCAAGATGCTCTTACTCCCCAAATTTATCTATGTCATAAGATCTATTCCCATTTTTAAACCAAAACAATGGTTCAAGAAACTACAATCTCAATTTATGAAATATATTTGGAACCATAAATAGGCAAGAATCCCTACCCTTTCATTATTAAAAAATAAAAAGATGGGAGGACTGGGTGTTCCCAATTTATATAATTATTACCTGGCCACCACATTAAAGCTTTCTCAGGGATGGTTAATTGAATCTAATAACACATCCTGGATCAACATAGAGACGTCAGCTGCTAAAACTGAACAATTAGGGTATGTGCACACGATGCAGAAATGAAGCAGAAAATTTCTGCATCATTTCTGCATCTCCCTGGCAGAAAAAACGCATGCAGATTGTGCATGCGTTTTTCCTGCAGAATACATGCGGATCCACATGCAGATTCACATGCGTTTCCGCATGCAGATTGACAAGCGCTTTCCAGGCGATTTTAGCATCACTTGGAAAGTGCTTGACAACTAGGTCACACTATATAAATCCATGCAAACAGCATGGATTTATATAGTGTGACCCGAGAGAGTGTATATACTTACCTCCGATGGCCCGCGCTGTCCTGCTCAATCTGTTCTCCCGGCTGCCGGCAACTTTGAATTGAAAGACCTGCCGACGTCAGCGTCACGTGACCCGTCACATGACTCTGACGTCACCGCAGGTCCTACAACTCACTGTAAGTGCCGGGAACCAAGCGGGAGCGCTGCGCGGGCCGACAGATGGTAAGAATACATTTATTTTTTATTTTATTCTTCTTTTACAGCTTTTTTAATGGTACCTGGGTGTGGATGAGACTCTCCTCTCCTCCACACCCGGGTACCATCCGCACATTAGAACGCACCAATTACGCAAGTACAAATGCTGTCTTGCGGAATTGGCGCGTTCTAATGCAAGTCAATGGCGGCGAAATCGCCGCGTTTCCGCAAAATTAATTGACATGCTGCGGATTTTTGACCGCAGCGTTAACGCTGCGGAAAAATCCGCATCATGGGCACAGCACATGCGGATTTCCATTGGGGAACATTGCTTCCCTTCTACCATGCGTTTTTCATGCGTTTCCGCGGCGTTTACGCAACTGCAAAAACGCCGCGGAAACGCATGAAATACGCATCGTGTGAACACAGCCTTAAGGTCCCTAATTCTCGCCCACCTTATTGAGCCTTCTAGGCCCCCGCCAAACTACCCCACCTTAAAAGCCATTATTCTGGCCTGGAGAGAGTTGGTAAACAAATCCTCTACACACTTCCCTTTAATTAAAGTTAAAAATATCCCTTTGGTTGTACTAGAAATCTTAATTACAAACCTCAACCTGTCGACCTGGCTAGATAAAGGTATAAATACTGTTAATGATCTAATTTCTGATGATACCCTGTTACCCTTTTACACATTACAAACTAGATACTCTCTCTCAAGAGACGAGAGGACGAATTGGAAGCTTATCTCTAATTTGCTTATGAAATCTTCCCTCACGTTCGCCATACCACAAATAGTAGTACAATTAATAAATAGCCCAGAGAAAACATCTATTTGGAAGACAAATGCATTGTATAAAATTTTCAATGAGGAAGTGAATTTGCCTTGCCACCCCTTTTTTAAAACTTGGGAGAAAGAACTTAACATTAAAATAGATCTTGATAAAATGAGTAAGACCTTAAACATAACATACTCTCACACAGCTTCAGCGACAATGCATGAGTCTTACTTCAAGGTTTTTTCACGGTGGTACTGGACTCCAATAAAACTTCATCGCATTAACCCCACCAATTCACCTTATTGCTGGAGGAAATGCAATAATCAAGGCACATTAACCCACATGTTCTGGGGATGTCCTAGACTGCTTAAATTTTGGATGGATACTAAACTCTTAATATCAGATGTCACAGGAATGACCATATTCATTACTCCACAATTAGCCCTCCTGTCAATTGGAATAGAAGACTTCCCAAAGCAGTTACGATTTATAATTTCGCATATTATAGTGACTGCTAGACTCATCATTGCTACGAGATGGACCAAACCTGATCCACCCGATATAGATGTACTTATAGACCGAATTACCCAACATAGCGTGTATGAACACAATATAGCAATTAGAAGCAACTCTTTCTCAAAATACCTAGATCGGTGGACCCCCTGGATCTCTAAATACTTACCGCTACTCTTACATAAGGCCAATTGACATCCCATATATTATCAAGTGAACCAATTGTTTGACTCTTTCCTTTGTTCTTTTAAATGGTAATACAGAACTTCCTTTAGCTCAAATAAAATCTAAATTTTTTACGAATCTTCTAATTTTTTTTTTTTTAGACACATTTAATGTATATTTCTTTAATAAACCTAAAGTTTATGTCTTCATAGGTTTTATGTCTAGACTCATTAATATAGTACTTATCTATTTTCTGTTTGTATTTGAAATTATACTATATTGTATAATACAGTGATTTCCAAACCTTTTTGTCTACAATATGTAGATTGTTTGTTTTCCCCCCCCCCCACCCCTCTCCCTCCCCTTCCCTCCTTTTTTTATTTATGTACCCTTTTCCTTCCCATCCCCTGGTTACTTTAAAAACTTTTTCAATAAAAATATTTTGAAACACAGAAAAGTACCAGCAATCTAAGGAGATTGTGGCCTCTATCATCATGAAGGAGTTTGCTTGTTGTCTAGTAGTCTGGGTTTTATACTAAAGATCCTGCTAATTTTTATAGTTTTAAGTGAGCACGCAGAGAATGTGGTTTCTGCAGCAGCGCATCCAGGCCAGGATAGTGGCGGAGAAATTGCTGTACCATCAGGTTGAGGATGCCAGCCATGCAAGGCACGTGTCTGAGGTTGCCCCGGCGTAGGGCCGCCACCGGGTTTGCACCGTTATCGCACACTGCCTTCCCTTGCTCCAGGTTCAGTGGAGACAGTCATTGCTCAAACTTGGCCTGGAGAGCTGTCCACAACTGTTCAGCTGTATGACTGCAATCTCCAAGGCATATTAATTTGAAGACTGCCTGATTGCTGTGAGCCCTGGCTGCGCAGTACGGAGTTGGGACGGATTCTCTCTGCACTGTTGCAACGTTTGTCTCAGTAAGGCAGAGGTTGAGGGCGCAGGTGGAGGCCCTAGAAGAGGTGGAGGATGCAGAAGCACTGGAGGAAGTGTTAGATACAGAGGTTTGTCCCGCAAGCCTTGGGGATTCCAACACTTGCTGTCTAGCGGTTTAGTTCTCCATACCCTGGTGTGCAGTGGTTTAGTTCTCCAACCCTAGCTGTTTAGTAGGTTAGTTTTCCAACCCCTATTGTCTTATTAGTTTAGTTCTCCAACCCCTGTTTTTTATTAGTTTAGTTCTCCATGTTCTGGTGTATATTTGTTTCATTCTCCAACCTTAGCTGTTTAGTAGTTTAGTTCTCCAACCCCTGTTGTATATTAGTTTAGTTCTTCATGTTCTGGTGTGCATTTATTTCTTTCTCCAACCCATCCATGTCCACCCCAAGGGGTTAACATCTGGTGACGAGGGTTTGGATTCTTCTCGGACCTTACTTCATCTGGGCCCGGATCAACTGAAAAAAAATTTGGGCATCGCTACACATGCTTTCCCCCTCTAGAGTCTGTGAAGCTTTGGATCAGCCCTCTGATGTCCCGGAATAGAATGTGTGAACAGCTCTGCAGACTCGCCCATCTGTGCTTCCCCATAGTCAGTTGGCCAGTTGAAGAGTTGCAACGTGGGTGAAAACAAGGGTAATTGGGGCGGCACCTATGAGGACTGTACTGTGTGTGATGTGAATGTGGAGGAAGAGGAGCAGAAGCCACTTAATGCAGCACTTGTGATCTACTGGAGCACATGTTTTTACTGACCCTCATCTCCAATGCATACCGCTGTGCGACTGCCAAAAAAAGGGAGTGAAGTCCAGTAACAGAAGTTTTCAAAATGCTGCACAATTGCTCACTGCAGCAAAACAAACCTACTTATCATCTCTCATATCATACGTGTCTCACAACCCTAAAAGCTATTCAGTACTTTCAAGTCCCTCCTCTGTCCACCAGCTCCCCCTCCCTCTCATCTCAGCTGAAAACTTAGCCTCATTCTTCAAGCAGAAGATTGACAACATAGGGCAAAGCTTTTGCTTAAAGTCTTTAATAATCACAACATGACACATACAACATGAAAAAAGTGCCCATAAAAAAGTGACTTAGTGCAGGTAGTTATGTAGATACTAACTCTATGCGGTCCCTTCCCCCACACCCCCGCCAGGGGCGATAAACAGAATTTTTTGCCACTGGATATACAATATATTAGTGTGAGGTTTCAATATGAAAAAACCTTAAATGCATAAATCACTTGTTTTAAAAACAGCAGGAAGATGTAGTTAGGGGGTACATATGTGATGCTCATAAATCATACTAATCTTATCCCCCCGACCATAGATAACACACAACAACATATCAGGGGTGCAACCTGCAAGATAAGCTCAAACACTATTAACATGCCCTATTATGAATGCAGTACCCCTGTGGTTCCCTATGCTGGTAGACCCACAGTTATTTAAAGTGGCAGGCAGATATCACTGCCACGTCTGCCATTACATATTAGCAACATAACATATAGGGAATTAGAAGATAAACTTATCTTTGCAAAAGTGTTGGGTTGCCCCCAGTACTTCTCTATGCGTTTCCCCATTAATAGTTGGTTCATCAGGAGAAACCTTGAAAAGTTAGCTGAAGACCCACTTCTTGTGACAAGCGTACAATCTGCGGTAAGCCTCGCTCCAGCATAACGCTGCACGACTAGCTGTACCCTGACCTACTGTACCCTCACCCATCCCTTGTAGATTGTTTGTGCGGCCTAGCGGGCAGGGTCCTCTCTTCTCTTGTACCAGTTGATGAGTCACCGACGGTGACTCCTTTCCACATGTGAAGCGCCACGGAATAAATGTCACTGTAATAGTAATAATAATTATTGTACTTATACTCGGGTTCAATTGATGGCACTTTCCAGGTGTCTACCCCTAATTTGATGTGTTTTGGCAGCTTTTTGGTCCTTTTTAAGGTGTTGTGTATGCGTTTTTTTTGCCCCCCTATTGAATCCTATGGCGTTTGGTAAGATTTAAATAATAAATCGGCGAATATTGCAAATTCGGTGATCGTAATCGGAATCAAATATTGGAACATTCACTCATCTCTATTTACATGTGAACAGAATTGTTTTTTTGCATAGATACACTTCAGATTATCCTCAGAAATATTTTTTTTCTACTTGAAGATCATTTTGTTTCTTCAGAAAAGAGGGACACCAATTGTATATTTAAAGGGGTTGTGCCATGAACAAAAGTATATTTTAATCACTGGATCTTGGAATAAAAATAAACTCCACAACTGGATGTGTTTAAAAAAAATGTTCCTGTGCTGAGATAATCTTATAAATGTGCCTTTATGTAGTGGCTCTTCCAACTGTGCAGGAACATGTTCTGATCATACCACAGCTCCTGTCCAGGGGAGGACGCAAAAGAGTATACAGACATTACAGCAGGGGATCACAGCTGATTCTTTCTGTGAGGAAAATATTGTTTTAAAAACAGGCAGGGAAATGTTTTACCTCACAAAAGGAATCAGGTGTGATCTTGTGCTGTAATATCTGTATACTCTCTTGTTTCTTCACCTGCTCAGGAGCTGTGGTATGATCATGTTCCTGTACGGTCAGACACGGCCATTACACAGTACACAGCAGGGCACATTTATAAGATTATCTAAGCACAGGAACATTTTTTAAACACATCCAATTGTGAAGTTTATTTTTATTTCAAGATCTGTTGATTAAAATATACTTTTGTTCATGCACAACCCCTTTAAAACCAACTCAGAGCAGTCATGGACCACTCTTCCTCTTCCCGGCTGCTCTGGCGTCACTGTCAGCACCCTGCTGATTGACAGACAGCTTCTCACAGTTAGGCTGTCAATCAGCATGAAGTTGGCAGTCACATCCCGACAACAGAGCAGAGCGGAAGAGAAGCCGCTGCTCTTTTGACTTGATGTCAGCAGAATCCACAGAATCACTGTAGGAGCAGTCTGTGACCGCTCTGTACCTGCAGAGATCGGCCCCGGGCACAACAGGCAGGTAGATAGCAACTACCTGCCTGTGAGAACTTAAGCCCAAAGTAGAAAAAATAAATTATTCCTGGATAATCCTTTTAACCAACTCTACAAACTTCTCAGTCATTCAGAGACAATCCAACAAGCTCCCCAGACACAGTATATACTGTAACGCCCCCGGCCCATCAAAACAACTTAGGCCCAGCCCCCAACTGTCTCGGATTCAACGGGACTGTCCAGACACATCAGGGTTTTATCCCGACTTCTAATACTCCCCTTCTGCCGACATCATCATCACTCCAAGGCTTCTCTTCCTCTGCTGTGAGGCCGCATCTCTCAGCTCTGACATAAATTAACTAAACTATACCCTTATCTTGTCTCCCCAAGACTCAAATTCACAATCTCATGTGCAGAGGCTGCAGCTCTAGCTATGAGCCACAGCCCACAACAATGAACATAAAAGAATTTGGTAATCTTGAGCTATACTGCAGGCAGTGAATCCAAAAACTATTATACAGGTACATCGTACATAGCAGTGTATCTCAATGTCCCTGTATTCTAGAGGTGACAAAAAAGGTCAGATTTTTTTGTTCCTATAAAACTACTAAAAATAATAAAAAACAATTACAAAAACATATATATTTTTTGTAAGTCTCCCTGGGACTTGAGCCCACACCCTCTATAATTGCAGACAGGAGCTAAATCTATTGAGCCACTTGCTCCCATGACATTGTTGGGAGAATTTTTTATATTTGATCTGTATTGCATGCAGTGAACCCAGAAGCAGATTATATTGATACATAGAAATACATTGTATATACCAGTGTATTTCAATGTCCCTGTATTCTAGAGAGAGAATAACAGAGATTTTTTTCTTCCATAAAATTACTAAAAAATACTGAAAAACACTTATGGTAATGTCATTTTTACTGCGCTTTTTGAAAAAATAAGCAACATCACAAATCAGCAAATACCAGACATTTTACGTTTCCCTGTAATTGTAACAACCTGCACAACACATGTCAGATTATTTTATGGGGATCGGTATATGTTGTAAAAAAAATGACGTCATTGATATTTTTTCTCTTTTAAGCAGATAAAATGTAATAAAAATGTAATGTTGAGGCTTTGTTAACATGTAGCGTAAATACTGTGCTTTTTCTACTGCATTTTTTTCTGCACGTCTTCTGCAGGTATCCACACCACACAATGCAATAACAATTTTCTTTGATTATTGAGAGTGTGCTGTTTCTTTTATACATTTCCCCCTTATTTGATGTGTTTTTGGTGCGGAAGCCGTGTTTTTAATGCTTATTTAATAGTATAGAATAGCTTAGATTCTTCACTTAAAAATAGAAAGGCTTTTTTTCCCTTGCGTTTTATTCAGGCTCCTCATAGAAGCCCATAGAGAATAAAGCACTAAAACTAAACAGTAAAGCAGCATCTTTAGATATACCGAGGATGCAGTTTTCATAAAATCACATCCACTTTGCTTAGACATTTAGGCCATGTTCACATGTAGCGTAAATTGTGTATGTTATGCTGCTGTTTTGCACAGAAATTCTGCTACATTTAACTGTCCAAGTAAAGTGGATGTGATTTCATGAAAACTGAACACCCTGTGCATCCAAATAAGCTGCTGAACTGTGCAGTTTTGGTGCTTTTTTTTTCTCTAGTGGTTTCTATGTGGAGCCTAAAAAAATGCATGTAAAAAACTGCAGTTACTTTTTTAAGTGCAGAATCAAAACTTTTCTGTACTATAAAAAACACATACAAGCGCGGCTTCACATCTGCACCAAAAACGCATCAAATAAGGGGGAAAAGGCATAAAAAATGCAGCAAAGATGCAATAACCAGAGAAGATTGTTATTATGTAGTTTGGCATGGACACCGGCTGAAAACCCCCCACGGTATTTACACTATATGTGAATACGTCCTTACAGGTACAAAAAAGCAAGATGTCATATAGTGCAGCTGCATAAAGATGAGAAAATTCTGGCTGCAACAACTGTGAGTGAATGAACAAAAAAATAAATCCACAGGTTCCAACTAGAGATGAGCAGAATGCACAGATGACGTTGCGCCAGCCCTGGGTAATCAAATGCTGTGCTAGGGACGCTGGAAGATAAGATATTCTCAGCCAGGTACCACTGACCTGCATGCTGGACCTGAGTCCTGTGAATCCACTCATCTCTGTATCCAGGACAGCCACAGTCTTGGGCGTCATCTGAATGTCCCTCACTGCCACCACCCCTCTGACATCTCCTCCCGCCAGGGTAGAAAGAAATGGTAAGCGGGTGTGGATTAGGGTGTGGCTAGTGGCATGGTCAAAAAAATTTGCAGCAAACCCACAGCTCCTCCTAATTTAAATGGTAGCAGACCACCTGCCCCACATAATATACACTGCAGCAGACTTCCAGACTTTCATAATATACATAGCAACAAAACACCAGCAACCCTAATAATATACATTGTAGCAACTCCCAGCCCCTCATAATATACATTGCTGCAGAACCCCTCTGATATACATTGGTGCAGACTCCCCCAGAGCCTCATAATAGACATTGCTGCAGACTCCCCCATAATATACATTGCAGAAGACCCCCCAACCACCTATAATATACATTGCTGCAGAACCCCCCTCGCTTTCATAATACACAATTCTACAAACCCCCCAGCCCCTCATATTATACGTTGTTGCAGACTCACCCATAAAATACATTGCTGCAGACCTCCCACAATATACATTGCTGCAGACCCCCCAATAATATACATTACTGCAGACCCCCATAATATGCATTGCTCTGGACCCCACATAATGTACATTGCTACGGACCCCTGACAATATACATTGCTGCAGACCCCTTCGTTCAGACTGTTGTGTACAGTGAGCTATGTCATTTACTTTTTTTCTATCGTGTTCCCTTAATTTTTAAGAAATTAAATTAGATGCAAATTAAAAAGGTTTTACCACTATGGATAGGTAAATAATTTCTGATTGTTGGCGTTCCGGTGCTGGGACTCCTTCACTAGAATGAAGACTCCAGCATGACAGCAGTTAGAGGGAGTTTTAGCGAAGCGTTAGATATGATTTCCTTGTGGTATTTTCCCCAGCTGTCAAAAGCAATACGGTAGTTATACACCATGAGAAATAAAATATGCAGAAATATCATCTGGAAAATAACTTTAATTTGCAGATAAAAAGCATCATATTAAGGTACAACAGATGGTATTTTTCTTCGAACGCATAGCATAACATTGTATGTGCACAATATTTTAAGCATGCATTTGTATCTGGTTTCTTTTACAGATGCTAGAAAAATTTCTGTTTGTTGATGTGGTCAAACATGGAGCAGATGAGGGAAAGCGCAACAAATAACTGAGCTGTTGAACATTGCAGAAGGGTTTTCTGAAGGGTGAAATGACACAACCTGGCATTGGAAGATAAAAACCACAACCTGGCATTGGAAGATAAAAAAGTTATGACATTTTACTTATGTGCTGAATAGGTCCAGGAGCTACACTTGCTCTAACTTGAACATTTGAGCGAAGTGTTCAACTATGGCTGTCATACTTGCCGTAACATTTACTTGATACTATGTTATTACAGCTCTCTGCAATTCTCTGTTTCATATATCTCGGTGAATGATTTTTGGCAGGCATACCACAGTATATAATACTATACAATGCACAATTCCACTACCTAAATACTACTTAAAAATAAATGTACTCTTTTAAATCACTGAGCAATATATACAATAGCTTACTATGACTAAGTATAAGTTGGTTTTAACCCATGACAAATATTCCATAATAATTGCCTTTATATTGTCTCCATGTTTTTAGAAAAATTATTATACAATACTATTTATTATCATTGACACCATCATACCCTTAGAGAGCAACCATGGTTTTAATGTTTTAATTTTTTTTTTCCATAAAACAATACTACAAAAGAAGATAAAAAAAACTTTTTAATTAATTTTATTGAAGAAAATGCCTTTTACTCTGTCTGGACTTATGAGTTACTCTCAATTCACAGGTAAAATCAGTTGATCAGATAAATGTCTATGGAGGGAAGAAGGAGGGAGAATCTAGAAGCCCTTACAGACAATTCCCGTCTTACAAACATTCGACTTACAAATGACTCCACTCCTAGTTAAGAATGAGAGAAGGTTCACAGAAAACCAAAATCTAATACTCACAGATCTTCTCTTTGGTCACCTTACTGCTCTCCGCCCGCTGTCCGGTTCTCTTCTTTCTGATATCGCATGCCGCATCTCCGGTCACTTCACCAAAGGCAGGGACTTCTGGTCCTGGATGTGGTCGGAAGTTGCCTATAGTACAGAGCACAGTGGCGGAAAGAAGTGGCCTGGACGGCAAGCAATTGTAGAGATGAGTATTGGTTAAAAAACCTACACTAATACTCACATCTCCGGGTGCCCTGCTGCTCACTGTCTGGTATTCTTCTTTTCCATCATGACGTGCCACATCACAGACATCTTCACTAAAGGCCTATTACTTCTGGCTACTTCAGGTCTCGGAGATTACTGCCCATCATAAGGTTGTGATGTCGATGATAATTTTAAAGCTGTGATTTTGCTATAATAAAACAACCAAGTAGCAGATAACTCACACGCAAGTCGCATGTCACTTGTGACTTTCATTGAAGTCTATGGCGAGTATTTTCCTTACAACTTGCAACCAACGACAGAAAATCCAACACATTTGGAAACATTTATGACTCTGTGTTGCGGTTGCAGCATTCCACAGGTATGTTCACTTTTTTCTTTATAGGTTGCCATGATAGATATAATTTTTCTATTTGGATCCTCTATTTATCTTTTTGACTGTGCTGGTAGGATGCTTTTTATTTTATTTTCTTTGTTTCATCCATATACAGTTGTGCTCAAAAGTTTACATACCCCGGCAGAATTTTTCCTTTCTTGGCCTTATTTCAGAGAATATGAATGATAACAAAAAACGTTTTCTCCACTCATAGTTATTGGTTGGGTGAAGCCATTTATTGTCAAACTACTGTGTTTTCTCTTTTTAAATCTTAATGACAACCAAAAACATCCAAATGACCCTGATCAAAAGTTCACATACCCCAGTTCTTAATACCGTGTATTGCCCCCTCTAACATCAATGACAACTTGAAGTCTTTTGTGGTAGTTGTGGATGAGGTTCTTTATTTTCTCAGATGGTAAAGCTGCCCATTCTTCTTGGCAAAAAGCCTCCAATTCCTGTAAATTCCTGGGCTGTCTAGCGTGAACTGTGCGCTTGAGATCTCTCCAGAGTGGCTCAATGATATTGAAGTTAGGAGACTGAGATGGCCACTCCAAAACCTTCACTTTGTTCAGTTGTAGCCAATGACAGGTCAACTTGGCCTTGTGTTTTGGATCGTTGTCATGTTGGGAAGTCCAAGTACGTCTCATGCGCAGCTTCCGGGCTGATGAGTGCAAATTTGCCTCCAGTATTTGCTGATAACATGCTGCATTCAACTTTCCTTCAACTTTTACCAAATTTCCTGTGCCTTTGTAGCTCACACATCCCCAAAACATCAGCGATCCACCTCTGTGCTTTACTGTAGGAATGGTGTTCCTTTCATCATAGGCCTTGTTGACCTCTCTCCAAATGTAACGTTTATGGTTGTGGCCAAAATGTTCAAGTTTGGTCTCATCACTCCAAATTACCTTGTTCCAGAAGTTTTGAGGCTTGTCTCTGTGTTGTTTGGCGTATTGTAGACAAGATACTTTGTGACATTTGCGCAGTAATGGCTTTCTTCTGGCGATTTGACCATGCAGACCATTTTTCTTCAAGTGCCTTCTTATTGTGCACCTTGAAACAGCCACACCGCAAGTTTTCAGAGTCCTGAACTTCAGCTGATATTTGTGGGTTTTTCTTTGCATCTCGAACAATTTTCCTGGCAGTTGTGACCAAAATACTGACTGGCATTATCAATTCCTTGGATATTTTTTTGTATCCCTTTCCTGTGTTATACAGTTCAACTACCTTTTCCTGTAGATCCGTTGACAATTCTGTTGCTTTCCCCATGACTCACAATCCAGAAATGTCAGTGGCTGGATGACACATGCAAGAGTCTGTCTGGATCCCAGAAACTCACTCAGCTTTTATGCACACACAATGATTACAAGCAAACAGGCCACAGGTGAGGATGTTACCTTTAGTAGTTATTCAAACCCATTTGTGTCAAATTCTGTGCAGGTTATCAGGCCATAATCACTAGGGTATGTGAACTTTTCATCAGGGTCATTTGGATGTTTTTGGTTGTCATTAAGATTTAAAAAGAGAAAACACAGTAGTTTGACAATAAATAGCTTCACCCAACCAATAACCATGAGTGGAGAAAAAGATTTTTTGTTATCATTCATATTCTCTGAAACAAGGCCAAGAAAGGAAAAATTCTGCCGGGGTATGTAAACTTTTGAGCACAACTGTATTCTCTGACAATTCTATTTGTATTCGAATTGTGCTTTGCAATCATGGCACAAAGATATGCATTGAAATTTTTAGCATTTGCTATACAGTTTTCATATTTGCTGGCTGGTCATATTTTTCATTATTTTTGCTGATAGTGGTTTCCTATTTAAAAGCAGTAATGGGTAGGGAAGACAAAAGCCCTATTATTAGCTTTTTGTCTAGAAATTTGATCTATATATTTTTTTTAATGTTTGTCTTTGTCTTTATATTAGTAGGTGATCGGTTGGTTGCACATACCTCTTTATTCTTTATAATATATTATAGACTCTTTTTGGTATGTTCAAGTTTGATCCCTTTCAACTTAGTGTTGTGTCCTCCTTCTTGATTTCTTGATTTAGCATTCCACAGGTAGCAATGTGACACCATAGGAAGTTATTACATCCAATGTTGCATTGTGTCCCTGCGATTTTAGTGTTTCAGTCATCCTCAAACTTCAGAACTTTAGAACCCAAAAATCTTAAACAATTTTACAATAATTTTTTTTTTAGAAACATTATGAGGTTAGGCTGTATACGTCATCCACCAAAATCCAGTGTTCATATTTGCCAATAATAATAGATATTCAAAAGCTGAATGAAGACAAGGTCTTGTGTAAATTATTAAGAAAAAATACATTTCAGGAGCAAAATTCTGTTATAGCTGTACTGACCCGTTATTTGGTGTTGAGATATTGTGTACTATAATTTCCTCTTTTTGTTAAGGTTTCATTTAATTTTCCAAAGCAGTTGGAATTGTATTAAGCTTTTCAAATATTTTAAAAACTTATCATTACATAACAATTTATTCTCCATTTACATACCTTCGTATTTGCTTGTTGAAATGTCACTAAATAGCCTGACTAATCATACTACAGTGCTCATTGCCCATTGATTTTATACTTCTTAAATGTTCTTCAGTATTTTCAGGTTTTAAAGTATTCTAATTTATGTAAATGTTTTCAGTCCTTATGTTGCCATTATTTCATAATCATTATTCTGCAGCAAATTGCACATATCAGAAGTCTTTATCCTTATGTAAAAGATTTTGAAGTCTGGAAATTTTAAGAAAAAAATGTTTACAGGGGTTGCTGAAATTCGAAAAACCTTTCTGTTGTTTCCTGTTGCTGGAGAAAGAAGAAACAGAATGCCCCAGAATGCAAAGAATTGAAGAGCAAAACTAGACTGAGGGACAGTAACAGGAAGCATACTAAGACCATGCCTACACATTGTGGACTTCAGTCAGAAAAAAGCCAAATAATTCCAGACAGAATGTGTAGTTTGGTATGTTTGATTTAACTTCACTTTCTGCAGGACGGTAGTGTCACGGGTTTACCGCGACAGAGAGGGGATAGAAGACTGCAGCGTCTGATTTCACGTACTCCTGCACTGATCAGAAGCACTTCTCCTTCATATAAATGCAGGTTTCTGTTAGCAGTGCAGGGGTTAATTTGTTCAGCTTGGAGTCTCTGTAGCTTTCCAGCTTGGATGATCTCAGCTGTTCAGCATTGGCCCCTTCCCTCTCCTATATATACTCGCCTCTGGCAATCTGGATTGCCAGTGATAAGTCTTTTATTGCCTGGTGAGGAGAGAAGGTGTCGGTTGTTGGTAGAGGCGTTTTGGAGTGTTTATCTTTGACTGTTGCTAGGTGTTTCGGCTGTGTGCAATTCCTCATCCTTTCCTATTTGGTTTCCCTACCTTTTCTCCCCAGCGTTCCCCTCTGTTGTCTGTGAGTGCATATTTGTATGATTGGTATATTCATTTATCCCTGTATGTCCTTCCTTGTTTGTCTGGTTTGTGTATATGACTCGCCCCCTGGGCCGTGGGGCACTCGAGACTGGGCTTCAGGGCAATGCTGGGAGTAGTAGTGGCGACCCGGTCCCGTGGCTCAGGGTGGTCAGACCAGTGGTAGTCTATGATGTGCTGTAGGTAATGTCCGACTACGCCACCCGTGGATTGCGGTCAGGGAGGACTGCTGGTGCAAGGCAGACCGCGTTGGGGATTGGGGATGAAGCAGGGAATAGTACAACTCCCCACGGGAGGAGTGTAGCCTCAGGGCAGTGTAGTAGGATGCTGGGGGTGATGGTGCAGGCGCAGCAGTAACCACACAGAGTCCAATAATGCAGTCCAGGGTCTTTTACTGATCTTATCACAGACCCACCAGGAGTACAGGGTAGGAATGGACCTGGGTGTCTGAGGGCATTCGGGCGAGCTCCGCTGGTCAGGGTGAGTGGGTAGGCCTACCGTTCTCTCTCTCTGCCCTTGCTGACTGTCTCCCCCTTTTAGTGGTACGATAGCCCACGTTCCTGAGCTTGCCGTGTACTACGCCTGTATGGCTTGCGACTCGGGCCTTTGGTACCTGTAGCTTCTCCGTGCTGTACCGGTCCCTCTGTGTGGCGGAACCTCCAGGCTTCTTGGCCAAGGGACCTAAAATCCCTCGCAAGTAGATGATCTGCTGCAGGACTTGCAATCCTGACAGCCTCGGACCCCAGTGTCCGGTATGCAGTTTCCTCTCTGCCAGGACCGGCTCTCGTCGCCTCTGTCCCTGGCTTGGTGTTCCTCCTATGCCTCCTGGACTCCTCAGCTGCGGCTGACCTGTCCCTCTGCTTCTGGGAACCCTTCTGGATGCTTCAGAAGTGGGTCCTGGTCTCTCTAACCCTGCCCTCAGTACCAGTTTTTATAGGGGCAGCCTGCTCACCCTACTGGCCTGGGACAGGAGGTGCGGCATGCAAATGGTCCATGACCAGAGAACCTCCCTCCTGCTCTCATACACAGCCTTACAAGTTTGTGGCATCCAGGCCTGGGGTGACACATTCCCCCTTAGGAAAGCTTAGTACTCCGGGACTAAACGAGAAACACGATACAGGGTAGAAATTATAACATAAACATAACAGAGAAGAAAACAACAAACAACACCACATATTGAGTTCTTTAGGTCACAGTATGGCCTGTGACCGGGTGTCCATATCACCAACAAAAGGAGAGGGTCACAGTATGATCCGTGACCGGGTGTCCATTTCACCAACACAACGGGAGCCTTAACCAGGTGGGGGTCTTTCCTTGCCCCGAGTCCTTGACAGTCTTTATTCTTTCCTTTGGTTAGGCTCCGAACATATTTACAAGGAAGTCCCGGTTACTCAAAGTTCATAACCTTTTAGTCCATTTGTCACTATGAAAAAACTGGAAAACAGTATTAATAACCAGGGTACAAACATAGCACATTAAATATATACATTATACATTTAGATATTCCAGCGAGCTGGCATTTGACCCCTAGTGCTCCGGGTTGACCTCCGTAGCCCACTGTCTGGTGGTGGTCTAACCTGGCTTTCCCCACTATCATTGAGGGTACAGATACTAGCTGGGTGTACAGGTAGGGCAGGTAGCTGTCTGCGGGTCCTTTGGCTTACCGCAGGCATGGCAGGCTCACTGTCAGCAGAGGGTTGACTCTCCTGGGCTGCTGGCGTGGGTTCTTCCGCCTCTGATGCCGCTTGCTCTTCTTGTTCTTCCTGTCTTCCTGTAGGCTCCTGCTGGGTAGGCTGAAGGAAGTGTAGGACAGGTACCACTATTGCGCCATTTATCTGAGTCCAGGTCCGGGGGAACTCTCCGAGAACTGTGCTGATCATCTCTTCCTTGTCCTCTGCGGGTTCAAGGTCATCTTGATCTTCACTTGGACTCTGTAGTTGCTCAGGGCACCATTTTAGGTGGTCTCTGGAGACGGTGCTAGTGGTTTCTCCTCCATCCTTTGTAATCACACATACCTTCGGGTTGTCATGGTCGGACTGCAGCACTGTGTACGGGTCTCTCTCCCACTGGTCATCCAGCTTGTGAAGCCTTCTCTTCCGCTTCAGGACCTGCTCACCAGGTTCCAGGGGACCAGCAGGGGTGTGTTGGTTGAAGAGCCTCTCTTGCTTTTCTCTCGCTTGAGCCAGACTCCTCTCCACACTCTCCTGTACCTTCTTGTACTGTAGCCGCCGTTCCGTATCCCAGTCCGCGTCTGGGGAGGTGTCCTCAGGTGTCAGGACTCCCATTTCCAGGTCGATCGGCAGCTTACCTGGTCTTGCTCGCATCAGGTAAGCCGGGGTGCAATTTGTAGCATTCACCGGGATATGGTTGTACAAGTCAATCAGATCTGGCAGCTTCTCCGGCCACAGGCTGCGTTCCTCCAGGGTTAACGTCTTGAGGAGGTCGATGACGATATTGTTCATTTTCTCACACAGCCCGTTGGTTTGCGGGTGGTAAGGCGTTGTCCGAATCTTCCTACAGCCGTAGAGGTTGCAGAACTCCTGGAATACTTCAGCCTCAAACGCTGGACCTTGATCTGTCAAGACCTGTTCCGGATACCCATGTGGACGGCAGAAGTGTTGCTGGAAGGCTCTGGCCGCTGTCTGGGCTGTCAGGTCTTTAACAGGAACCACTACCAGAAACCAGGAGTAATGGTCCACAATTGTCAGGGCATAGACGTAGCCCGACCGGCTTGGAGCCAATTTCACATGGTCCAGAGCTACCAGCTCAAGAGGCTGCCTGGTGACGATGGGCCTCAAGGGTGTCTGCTGGCTGGTACGGTCCTTCCTTCTGAGGTGACATGGGCCGCAGTCCCTGCTCCACTTCTCGATGGCCCTTCTCATGCCGACCCAGTAGAACTGCTCTCTCAGTAGGAACTCCAGTTTCTTCCACCCGAAGTGTCCTGCTCTGTCATGGTAGGCCTCCAGGACCATTGCTGCATCTCGCCTTGGGACCACTATCTGCCAGGTCAGCTCGTGCGTCCAGTGGTTGACAAGCCTTCTGCACAGCTTACCCTCGTAGAGGAATAGCCTGCTTTTCTCCTTCCATATCTGCTTGGCTTCCTCTGGAGCATCCGGGCCAGGGCTAGCGTCTTCCTGGGTTAACATGTCTTTCACCAGGCGTATTGCAGGGTCGCTATCTTGCGCTTCAGCCCAGTCGTGGTGGGGTAAGGGATTGAACATGACAGTGGTTAAGTCCTTGTCTCTTACCCGGTGAGAAAGCTGAGTGGCCCCATACCGGTGGAAAGCAGGGAGCTCTATTTCCTTCAGCTCTTCCGAGTCGTCTTCTCCTTCAGGTAGGTGGGGCGTTCTTGATAGGGCATCTGCGTTGGCATTGGCTCTGCCTGACCGGTATTTGATTGTGAAGTCATAATTGGATAGCCGGGCCATCCACCGCTGTTCTAGGGCACCTAATCTTGCATTGTCCAGATGTGTCAACGGGTTGTTGTCCGTGTACATGGTGAACTTTGCGGAGGCCAGGTAATGCTTAAACCGTTCTGTGATGGCCTACACCACTGCCAAGAATTCTAGCTTGAAGGAGCTGTAGTTCTCCGGGTTTCTTTAAGTGGGCCTCAGCTTCCGGCTGGCATACGCGATCACCCTTTCTCTGCCCTGTTGGTTCTGTGACAGTACGGCTCCCAGCCCCACATTACTGGCGTCTGTGTGGAGGATAAAAGGCTGACCATAATCGGGGTAGGCCAGGATCTCATCCCCCGTGAGAGCCATCTTCAACTGGCGGAAGGACTCCTCTTCCGGCTTGTCCCACTTGAAGGGTGGCTTGTGACTTCTGGATTTAGATTGCCCTATCAGGAGGTCCTGCATAGGGGCTGCCATCTTAGTGAACCTGGGGATGAACCTTCGGTAGTAGCCTACCAACCCGAGGAATTGCCTCACTTCTTTGATGTTAGAGGGGCTTGGCCAGTTCTTGATGGCTGTGACTTTGTCGGGGTCGGGGGCTACTCCCTCTGCACTCACCACATGTCCTAGGTACTGGACCTTCGGTTTTAACAGGTGGCACTTAGAAGGCTTCACTTTCAGGCCGTAGCCTGCCAGGGCTTCGAACACCTCGGCCTGGTGCTTTAGATGGTCCTCGTAAGTCTTCGAATAGACGATCACGTCGTCCATGTAAAGGAGGACCGTCTCGAAGTTTTGGTGCCCTAGACAGCATTCCATCAGCCTCTGAAAGGTTCCTGGTGCGTTGCAGAGCCCGAAGGGCATACAGCTGAACTCGCTCAGTCCCATCGGGGTGGTGAAGGCGGTCTTCTCCTTGTCAGCCTCTGTCACAGGAACCTGCCAGTACCGGCTAGTAAGGTCCAAAGTAGAGAAGAAATTAGCTGATTTTAGAGCTGCTAAAGACTCCTCTATCCTAGGTAATGGATACGCATCTTTATGGGTGATACGATTGATTTGCCTATAGTCCATGCACATTCTTATGGTACCATCTTTCTTTTATACCAAAACTAAGGGAGCTGCCCAGGGGCTACAGCTATCTCTAATGACCCCAGCTTCTTTCATTTCTCTCAGCATACCCTTGGCGTTCTGATAATGTGCAGGGGGTACAGGCCTGTGTCTCTCTTTTATTGGTGGGTGGCTCCCCGTGGGGATATGGTGTTCTATCCCTTTTACTCCCCTGGAGGCCTACCATGACAGAGCAGGACACTTCGGGTGGAAGAAACTGGAGTTCCTACTGAGAGAGCGGTTCTACTGGGTCGGCATGAGAAGGGCCATCGAGAAGTGGAGCAGGGACTGCGGCCCATGTCACCTCAGAAGGAAGGACCGTACCAGCCAGCAGACACCCTTGAGGCCCATCGTCACCAGGCAGCCTCTTGAGCTGGTAGCTCTGGACCATGTGAAATTGGCTCCAAGCCGGTCGGGCTACGTCTATGCCCTGACAATTGTGGACCATTACTCCCGGTTTCTGGTAGTGGTTCCTGTTAAAGACCTGACAGCCCAGACAGCGGCCAGAGCCTTCCAGCAACACTTCTGCCGTCCACATGGGTATCCGGAACAGGTCTTGACAGATCAAGGTCCAGCGTTTGAGGCTGAAGTATTCCAGGAGTTCTGCAACCTCTACGGCTGTAGGAAGATTTGGACAACGCCTTACCACCCGCAAACCAACGGTCTGTGTGAGAAAATGAACAATATCGTCATCGACCTCCTCAAGACGTTACCCCTGGAGGAACGCAGCCTGTGGCCGGAGAAGCTGCCAGATCTGATTGACTTGTACAACCATATCCCGGTGAATGCTACAAATTGCACCCCGGCTTACCTGATGCGAGCAAGACCAGGTAAGCTGCCGATCGACCTGGAAATGAGAGTCATGACAACTGAGGACACCTCCCCAGACGCGGACTGGGATACGGAACGGCGGCTACAGTACAAGAAGGTACAGGAGAGTGTGGAGAGGAGTCTGGCCAAAAGCGAGAGAAAAGCAAGAGAGGCTCTTCAACCAACATGCCCCTGCTGGTCCCCTGGAACCTGGTGAGCAGGTCCTGAAGCGGAAGAGAAGGCTTCACAAGCTGGATGACCAGTGGCAGTTGAGAGTGCCAAGGTGAGGAGCATGATGATGATGATAGAAGTTAGCATCTGCTTTGTTTTGTTGGAATGCAAGCGTAAGTGTGCAACCTGCCACCCACCCACCCCCAGGCTGCAATACCATACTGCTAGCTTGCTTGCACTTGAAATTGGGCCTTTTAGGCATGTGGAGGCAGACGCCGGCCACCATGTCATGGCTGCATTGGCGGACCTTTTATCCATACTCAGTCGCCAGCCGCCTGGCGGCCGGGTGTCCACGCTTGGTCCCCAGCCGCCAGGGGGCGGCCGGGTGTCCACACTCGGTCCCCAGCCGCCCCGCGGCCGGGTGTCCACACACGGTCCCCAGCCGCCTGGGGGCGGCCGGGTGTCCATAAACGGTCCCCAGCCGCCCCGATTTCTCCTGTTAACGACCCTCACACTTTTCTTAGACTGGCCTGCTTTGGGGCAGCATTGGACGAGCCCACCAGAGAACCAGACTCCTCCGGTGGGCCCTGGCTTCTCCATCAGGGGAGTTGAGAGTGCCAAGGTGAGGAGCATGATGATGATAGAAGTTAGCATCTGCTTTGTTTTCTTGGAATGCAAGCACATGTATGTAGTAGCGGCTAGGCCTTAGGTGGTCAGCGTTTTGGCGCATATCCTACCTCCTACGAGGATTGCTGGATGTTTTCCTGCTACTATCCCAGTTTTATGACTCCTGTTAAAACAAAGCTTCAGGTGATAAATGATGGATGAGGTGGTGGCAAAGGAGAAAGAGCAGGAGGAACAGGGACCATTCACATCAATATCAGGCCAGTCAACCACACATGTCTTGTAGGATATGTTTCTGTAACAAAAGGAGCGGTTCTGCTACACAGTTATAGGACATACAGTGAGTGCAATGCCTACCAAACATTTCGAGGCACTCCAATGTCCCTTGGAAGTGACATGGAGGTCAGAGGGCCTTAACTAAACCGTTTTTTCCCTTTATAGCAACTGGGTCTCCTGTACACTGTTGGCCTAAGCAGTGAATGGAAGGCTTTCCAAAAATTATGAGGAACTGCAATGCCCCTTGAAACAGACGTGGATTACAGCGTACTAAAAACCTTCTACCCATTATTGGGGAGTGGGTCACTGTTAGTTTTCGCTTTTGCATTGAAAAGCAAAAGCTGACTAAAATTAGGAGGAAATGCAATGCCCGTTGGAAGAGTCGTGGAGGTTAGACGTAATTAAAAACAACATTTCAATGCCCCTCGGATGAGACGTGGAGGTCACAGTAGCTTAACAAGACGGTTTTAATGCCCCTTGAAAAAGTGGTAGAGGTCACAGCAGCTTAACAAGACGCTTTTAATGCCCCTTGGAAGAGACATGGAGGTTGCAGTAGCTTAACAAGACGGTTTTAATGCCCCTCAGAAGAGACGTGGAGGTCGCAGTAGCATAACAAGACGCTTTTAATGCCCCCTTGGAAAAGTGGTGGAGGTCGCAGTAGCTGCACAAGACGGTTTTAATGCCCCTCAGAAGAGACGTGGAGGTCAGAGTGGTATAACAAGATGGTTTTACTGCCCCTTGGAAGAGACGTGGAGGTCAGAGTGGTATAACAACATGCTTTTAATGCCCCTCAGAAGAGACGTGGAGGTCCCAGTAGCTTAACAAGACACTTTTAATGTCCCTCAGAAGAGATGTGGAGGTCCCAGTAGCTTAACAAGACGATTTTAATGCCCCTTACAAGAGCCTTACAGTACAGCATATTACAAACATTATTCCCATTATTGGGAAGTGGGTCTCCCATAGTCTTTGCTTATGCCTTCCAAGCAAAAGGTGCCAAAAATTAGGACGTAGGAACTTGCAATACCCTTACAAGAGCCATGCAGTACAGCATATTAGAAACATTATTCCCATTATTGGGAAGTGGGTCTCCCATAGTCTTTGCTTATGCCTTCCAAGCAAAAGCTGCCAAAAATTAGGACGTAGGAACTTGCAATACCCTTACAAGAGCCATGCAGTACAGCATATTACAAACATTATTCCCATTATTGGGAAGTGGGTCTCCCATAGTATTTGCTTATGCCTTCCAAGCAAAAGCTGCCAAAAATTATGAGGGAATACAATGTCCGTTCGAAGAGTCGTGGAGGTCCCAGTAGCTTAACAAAACCGTTCTAATGCCTCTCAGACGAGACGTGGAGGTCAGAGTGGTATAACAACACGCTTTTAATGCCCCTATGAAGAGACGTGGAGGTCAGAGTGGTATAACAAGACGGTTTTAATGCCCCTCAGAAGAGACGTGGAGGTCACAGTAGCTTAACGAGATGCTTTTAATGCCCCTCGGAAAAGTGGTGGAGGTCACAGTAGCTTAACAAGACGCTTTTATTGCCCCTTACAAGAGCCATACAGTACAGCATCTTAAAAACATTATTCCCATTATTGGGGAGTGTGTCTCCCATAGTCTTTGCTTATGCCTTCCAAGCAAAAGCTGCCAAAAATTACGAGGAAATGCAATGCCCGTTCGAAGAGTCGTGGAGGTCCCAGTATCTTAACAAGACTGTTTTAATGCCCCTCAGAAGAGACGTGGAGGTCAGAGTGGTATAACAAGACATTTTTCATGGCCTTGGAAAAGTGGTGGAAGTCGCAGTAGTTTAACAAGACGGTTTTAATGCCACTCGGAAGAGACATGGAGGTCGCAGTAGCTTAACAACACACTTTTAATGCCCCTCAGAAGAGACGTGGAGGTCAGAGTGGTATAACAACACACTTTTAATGCCCCTCAGAAGAGACGTGGAGGTCAGAGTGGTATAATAACACGCTTTTAATGCCCCTCAGAAGAGACGTGGAGGTCAGAGTGGTATAACAACACGCTTTTAATGCCCCTCAGAAGAGACGTGGAGGTCGCAGTAGCTTAACAAGACGCTTTTATTGCCCCTCAGAAGAGGCGTGGAGGTCAGAGTGGTATAACAACATGCTTTTAATGCCCCTCAGAAGAGACGTGGAGGTCAGAGTAGTATAACAACATGCTTTTAATGCCCCTCAGAAGAGACGTGGAGGTCTCAGTAGCTTAACAAGACGCTTTTACTGCCCCTCAGAAGAGACGTGGAGGGCAGAGTGGTATAACAACATGCTTTTAATGCCCCTCAGAAGAGACGTGGAGGTCCCAGTAACTTAACAAGACGCGTTTAATGCCCCTCGGAAAAGTGGTGGAGGTCCTAGTAGCTTAACAAGACGCTTTAAATGCTCCTTACAAGAGCCATGCAGTAGAGCATATTACAAACATTATTCCCATTATTGGGGAGTGGGTCTACCATAGTCTTTGCTTATGACTTCCAAGCAAAAGCTGCCAAAAATTAGGACGGAGGAACTTGCAATGCCCCATACAAGAGCCATGCAGTACAGCATATTACAAACATTATTCCCATTATTGGGGAGTGGGTCTCCCATAGTCTTTGCTTACGTCTTCCAAGCAAAAGCTGCCAAAAATTAGGATGGAGGAACTTGCAATGCCCCATACAAGAGCCATGCAGTACAGCATATTACAAACATTATTCCCATTATTGGGAAGTGGGTCTCCCATAGTCTTTGCTTATGCCTTCCAAGCAAAAGCTGCCAAAAATTAGGATGGAGGAACTTGCAATGCCCCTCACAAGAGCCATACAGTACAGCATCTTAAAAATATTATTCTCATTATTGGGGAGTGGGTCTCCCATAGTCTTTGCTTATGCCTTCCAAGCAAAAGCTGCCAAAAATTAGGATGGAGGAACCTTCACTGCCCCATACAAGAGCCATGCAGTACAGCATATTACAAACATTATTCCCATTATTGGGAAGTGGGTCTCCCATAGTCTTTGCTTATGCCTTCCAAGCAAAAGCTGCCAAAAATTAGGACGGAGGAACTTGCAATGCCCCATACAAGAGCCATGCAGTACAGCATATTACAAACATTATTCCCATTATTGGGGAGTGGGTCTCCCATAGTCTTTGCTTACGCCTTTCAAGCAAAAGCTGTCAAAAATTAGGATGGAGGAACTTGCAATGCCCCATACAAGAGCCATGCAGTACAGCATATTACAAACATTATTCCCATTACTGGGAAGTGGGTCTCCCATAGTCTTTGCTTATGCCTTCCAAGCAAAAGCTGCCAAAAATTAGGATGGAGGAACTTGCAATGCCCCTCACAAGAGCCATACAGTACAGCATCTTAAAAATATTATTCCCATTATTGGGGAGTGGGTCTCCCATAGTCTTTGCTTATGCCTTCCAAGCAAAAGCTGCCAAAAATTAGGATGGAGGAACCTGCAATGCCCCATACAAGAGCCATGCAGTACAGCATATTACAAACATTATTCCCATTATTGGGAAGTGGGTCTCCCATAGTCTTTTCTTATGCCTTCCAAGCAAAAGCTGCCAAAAATTAGGACGTAGGAACTTGCAATACCCTTGCAAGAGCCATGCAGTACAACATATTACAAACATTATTCCCATTATTGGGGAGTGGGTCTCCCATAGTATTTGCTTATGCCTTCCAAGCAAAAGCTGCCAAAAATTATGAGGGAATGCAATGCCCGTTCGAAGAGTCGTGGAGGTCCCAGTAGCTTAACAAGACCGTTTTAATGCCCCTCAGACGAGACGTGGAGGTCAGAGTGGTATAACAACATGCTTTTAATGCCCCTCTGAAGAGACGTGGAGGTCAGAGTGGTGTAAAAAGACGGTTTTAATGCCCCTCAGAAGAGACGTGGAGGTCACAGTAGCTTAACAAGATGCTTTTAATGTCCCTCGGAAAAGTGGTGGAGGTCGCAGTAGCTTAACAAGACGCTTTTAATGCCCCTTACAAGAGCCATACAGTACAGCATCTTAAAAACATTATTCCCATTATTGGGGAGTGTGTCTCCCATAGTCTTTGCTTATGCCTTCCAAGCAAAAGCTGCCAAAAATTAGGATGGAGTAACTTGCAATGCCCCTTACAAGAGCCATGCAGTACAGCATATTACAAACATTATTCCCATGAGTGGGGAGTGGGTCTCCCATAGTATTTGCTTATGCCTTCCAAGCAAAAGCTGCCAAAAATTACGAGGAAATGCAATGCCCGTTCGAAGAGTCGTGGAGGTCCCAGTATCTTAGGAAGACTGTTTTAATGCCCCTCAGAAGAGACGTGGAGGTCAGAGTGGTATTACAAGACACTTTTAATGCCCTTGGAAAAGTGGTGGAAGTCGCAGTAGTTTAACAAGACGGTTTTAATGCCCCTCGGAAGAGACATGGAGGTCGCAGTAGCTTAACAAGACACTTTTAATGCCCCTCAGAAGAGACGTGGAGGTCAGAGTGATTTAATAACACGCTTTTAATGCCCCTCAGAAGAGACGTGGAGGTCAGAGTGGTATAACAACACGCTTTTAATGCCCCTCAGAAGAGACGTGGAGGTCAGAGTGGTATAACAACACGCTTTTAATGCCCCTCAGAAGAGACGTGGAGGTCGCAGTAGCTTAACAAGACGCTTTTAATGCCCCTCAGAAGAGGCGTCGAGGTCAGAGTGGTATAACAACACGCTTTTAATGCCCCTCAGAAGAGACGTGGAGGTCAGAGTAGTATAAAAACACGCTTTTAATGCCCCTCAAAAGAGACGTGGAGGTCAGAGTGGTATAACAACACGCTTTTAATGCCCCTCAGAAGAGACGTGGAGGTCGTAGTAGCTTAACAAGACGCTTTTAATGCCCCTCAGAAGAGACGTGGAGGGCAGAGTGGTACAACAACACGCTTTTAATGCCCTTCAGAAGAGACGTGGAGGTCCCTGTAGCTTAACAAGACGCTTTTAATGCACCTCGGAAAAGTGGTGGAGGTCCTAGTAGCTTAACAAGACGCTTTTAATGCCCCTTACAAGAGCCATGCAGTACAGCATATTACAAACATTATTCCCATTATTGGGGAGTGGGTCTCCCATAGTCTTTGCTTATGCCTTCCAAGCCAAAGCTGCCAAAAATTAGGACGGAGGAACTTGCAATGCCCCATACAAGAACCATGCAGTACAGCATATTACAAACATTATTCATATTATTGGGGAGTGGGTCTCCCATAGTCTTTGCTTATGCCTTCCAAGCAAAAGCTGCAAAAAATTAGGATGGAGGAACTTGCAATGCCCCTCACAAGAGCCATACAGTACAGCATCTTAAAAATATTATTCCCATTATTGGGGAGTGGGTCTCCCATAGTCTTTGCTTATGCCTTCCAAGCAAAAGCTGCCAAAAATTAGGATGGAGGAACCTGCAATGCCCCATACAAGAGCCATGCAGTACAGCATATTACACACATTATTCCCATTATGGGGAAGTGGGTCTCCCATAGTCTTTGCTTATGCCTTCCAAGCAAAAGCTGCCAAAAATTAGGATGTTGGAACTTGCAATACCCTTACAAGAGCCATGCAGTACAGCATATTACAAACATTATTCGCATTATTGGGAGTGGGTCTCCCATAGTATTTGCTTATGCCTTCCAAGCAAAAGCTGCCAAAAATTATGAGGGAATGCAATGCCCGTTCGAAGAGTCGTGGAGGTCCCAGTAGCTTAACAAGACCGTTTTAATGCCCCTCAGAAGAGACGTGGAGGTCAGAGTGTATAACAACACGCTTTTAATGCCCCTCAGAAGAGACGTGGAGTTCACAGTAGCTTAACAAGATGCTTTTAATGCCCCTCGGAAAAGTGATGGAGGTCGCAGTAACTTAACAAGATGCTTTTAATGCCCCTTACAAGAGCCATACAGTACAGCATCTTAAAAACATTATTCCCATAATTGGGGAGTGTGTCTCCCATAGTCTTTGCTTATGCCTTCCAAGCAAAAGCTGCCAAAAATTAGGATGGAGGAACTTGCAATGCCCCTTACAAGAGCCATGCATTACAGCATATTACAAACATTATTCCCATGATTGGGGAGGGGGTCTCCCATAGTATTTGCTTATGCCTTCCAAGCAAAAGCTGCCAAAAATTACGAGGAAATGCAATGCCCGTTCGAAGAGTCGTGGAGGTCCCAGTAGCTTAACAAGACTGTTTTAATGCCCCTCAGAAGAGACGTGGAGGTCAGAGTGGTATAACAAGACACTTTCAATGCCCTTGGAATAGTGGTGGAAGTCGCAGTAGTTTAAAAAGACGGTCTTAATGCCCCTCGGAAGAGACATGGAGGTCACAGTAGCTTAACAAGACGCTTTTAATGACCCTCAGAAGAGACGTGGAGGTCAGAGTGGTATAACAACACGCTTTTAATGCCCCCCAGAAGAGACGTGGAGGTCAGAGTGGTATAACAACACGCTTTTAATGCCCCTCAGAAGAGACGTGGAGGTCACAGTAGCTTAACAAGACACTTTTAATGCCCCTCAGAAGAGGCGTGGAGGTCAGAGTGGTATAACAACACGCTTTTAATGCCCCTCAGAAGAGACGTGGAGGTCGCAGTAGCTTAACAAGACGCTTTTAATGCCCCTCAGAAGAGACGTGGAGGGCAGAGTGGTATAACAACACGCTTTTAATGCCCCTCAGAAGAGACATGGAGGTCCCAGTAGCTTAACAAGATGCTTTTAATGCCCCTCGGAAAAGTGGTGTAGGTCCTAGTAGCTTAACAAGACGCTTTTAATGTCCCTCAGAAGAGACGTGGAGGTCCCAGTAGCTTAACAAGACGCTTTTAATGCCCCTCGGAAAAGTGGTGGAGGTCGCAGTAGCTTAACAAGACACTTTTAATGCCCCTTACAAGAGCCATGCAGTACAGCATATTACAAACATTATTCCCATTATTGGGGAGTGGGTCTCCCATAGTCTCTGCTTATGCCTTCCAAGCAAAAGCTGCCAAAAATTAGGACGGAGGAACTTGCAATGCCCCATACAAGAGCCATGCAGTACAGCATATTACAAACATTATTCCCATTATTGGGGAGTGGGTCTCCCATAGTCTTTGCTTATGCCTTCCAAGCAAAAGCTGCCAAAAATTAGGATGGAGGAACTTGCAATGCCCCTCACAAGAGCCATACAGTACAGCATCTTAAAAATATTATTCCAATTAATGGGTAGTGGGTCTCCCATAGTCTTTGCTTATGCCTTCCAAGCAAAAGCTATTAAAAATTAGGATGGAGGAACTTGCAATGTCCCATACAAGAGCCATGCAGTACAGCATATTAAAAAACATTATTCCCATTATTGGGGAGTGGGTCTCCCAGAGTCTTTGCTTATGCCTTCCAAGCAAAAGCTGCCAAAAATTAGGACGGAGGAACTTGCAATGCCCCTTACAAGAGCCATGCAGTACAGCATATTACAAACATTATTCCCATGATTGGGGAGTGGGTCTCCCATAGTATTTGCTTATGCCTTCCAAGTAAAAGCTGCCAAAAATTAGGATGGAGGAACTTGCAATGCCCCTTACAAGAGTCATGCAGTACAGCATATTACAAACATTTTACCCATGATTGGGGATTGGGTCTCCCATAGTATTTGCTTATGCCTTCCAAGCAAAAGCTGCCAAAAATTAGGATGGAGGATCTTGCAATGCCCCTTACAAGAGCCATACAGTACAGCATCTTAAAAATATTATTCCCATTATTGGGGAGTGGGTCTCCCACAGTCTTTGCTTATGCCTTCCAAGCAAAAGCTGCCAAAAATTAGGATGGAGGAACTTGCAATGCCCCTCACAAGAGCCATACAGTACAGCATCTTAAAAATATTATTCCCATTAATGGGTAGTGGGTCTCCCATAGTCTTTGCTTATGCCTTCCAAGCAAAAGCTATTAAAAATTAGGATGGAGGAACTTGCAATGTCCCATACAAGAGCCATGCAGTACAGCATATTAAAAAACATTATTCCCATTATTGGGGAGTGGGTCTCCCAGAGTCTTTGCTTATGCCTTCCAAGCAAAAGCTGCCAAATATTAGGACGGAGGAACTTGCAATGCCCCTTACAAGAGCCATGCAGTACAGCATATTACAAACATTATTCCCATGATTGGGGAGTGGGTCTCGCATAGTATTTGCTTATGCCTTCCAAGCAAAAGCTGCCAAAAATTAGGATGGAGGAACTTGCAATGCCCCTTACAAGAGTCATGCAGTACAGCATATTACAAACATTTTACCCATGATTGGGGATTGGGTCTCCCATAGTATTTGCTTATGCCTTCCAAGCAAAAGCTGCCAAAAATTAGGATGGAGGATCTTGCAATGCCCCTTACAAGAGCCATACAGTACAGCATCTTAAAAATATTATTCCCATTATTGGGGAGTGGGTCTCCCACAGTCTTTGCTTATGCCTTCCAAGCAAAAGCTGACAAAAATAAGGACGGAGGAACTTTCAATAATGGCAACACGGACCACGGTCACCCTGGTGGTATAGTGGTGGTGGAGGCTGAGGATAAGGAGAAGAACATAAAACAGCCGAAATGAGGAAGCGTATACCCATGTGTGGGTGTGAAGCGGTGCATGTGAATACACCTCCTGAAAAAACACAGTGGATTTGACTTTATGTTACTGTGCTGTCATTTGGTGGTGATGAGAAGTCTGACCCAATCCAGCCCTTGTTCATTTTGATAAGGGTCAGCTTGTCAGCATTGTCAGTTGACAGGCGAGTGCGCTTATCAGTTAGTTCCCCCAGCGGCACTAAAAACACGCTCCGATAACACGCTAGCGGCAGGGCAGGCCAGGACCTCCAAGGCGTACAGAGCAAGTTCATTCCAAGTGTCCAGCTTGGATACCCAATAATTAAAAGGCACAGAGGAATCACGGAGGACGCTGGTACGGTCGGCAAGGTACTCCCTCACCATCTTTTGAAACTTTCCACTCCTTGTGAGAGTACCCCGTGCCTCAGGGCCTGTAAGCTGGGCGGGTCTCAGAAAACTGTCCCAGAACGTTGACAGTGTTCCCCTGCTTCTGCTGGATTGGAGTTGCCTCTCTCTCACTTGTACGCCTTGGTTGGTCGACGAACTGTGACCTCTGCCACTAGTGTGTTCAGATGGGAACTTTTTTAACAGTTCTGCAGCAAAGGCCTTCTGGTACTGCCCCATTTTTGTAGACCTCTCCACCTCAGGAATAAGAGAGTGAAAGTTCTCCTTGTAGCGGGGGTCTAAAAGTGTCACCAACCAGTAATGACTGTCAATGCGAGAGTTACGGTTAAGGCAGCGTAACATAAAGTCAGCCATGCGTGCCAGACTGGTAACGGGCAAGACTTCCGTGTCCTCATGAAGATGACGACTGACCATGCCCTCCTCCTCCTCCTCCTCCCCCCTGTCCTCAGGCCACCCTCGCTGAAACCGGCGGTATGACAGTTGTACAGGTACTACCGTCTACAGTGCATGACACAAGCTCCTGTTCTTATTCCTCCTCCTCCTCCTCTCCCTCATTGTCCCCCAATGCACGTTGGGATGAGATGAGGCTGGGCTATGTGTAATCGACCGCTATGGCTTCTTGATCCATCTCATCATACTCTGGCTGCAATGCCTCCTCTTTAATTCTCTGCAGAGAGCGTTGCAAAAGACAGACAAGTGGAATGCTGACGCTAATGATGGCATCATCGCCACTAACCATCTGGGTAGACTCCTCAAAGTTTGTTTAGATGGTACAGATGTCAGACATCCAGGTCCACTCCTGAGGTCTTATGTGTGGAGTCTGACCTTAATATCGACGGCCTTGTTGCAGCTGGTAATCCACAACTGCTCTCTTCTGCTCACAAATCCTTTGCAACATGTGGAGGGTAGAGTTCCAACGTGTGGGGACATCACACACCAGTCGGTGTGCCGGAAGCTGCAAACGCTGCTGCAACACAGCAAGGGCGGCGGAAGCTGTAGCCGACTTGCGAAAATGAGCTGACAGGCGGCGTACTTTCACGAGCAGATCTGGCAACTCGGGGTACGATTTAAGAAACCGCTGAACCACGAGGTTAAGCACATGAGCCAGGCATGGTACGTGTGTGATCTCACCTCGCCTCAGAGCCGCCACCAGGTTACGGCCATTGTCACACACGACCATGCCGTGATGTAGGTTCAGCGGTCTCAGCCACAGATCTGCCTGCTCTTTCACAGCTGTCCACAACTCACAAGCAGTGTGAGGTTTATCACCTAAGCTTATGAGTTTCAGCACAGCCTGTTGCCGCTTGGCGGAGGCAGTACTGCAATGCTTCCAGCTTGTAACTGATGTGGTGATATCTGAGATGGAGGCTGAACATGAGGAGGAGGAGGAGGAGGATGCGCAGGAGCTGTACACTGTGGGGGCAACTCTGACTGACATAGGGCCTGCAATCCTCGGTGTGGGGAGGATGTGTTCCGTCCCAAGGTCCAACTGGGTCCTGGTTTCCACTATGTTTACCCAGTGTGCCGTCAGGGAGATGTACGGTCCCTGGCCACAAGCACTTGTCTACGTGTCCATTGTCAGGTGGACTCTCCCAGTAACTGCGTTGCTTAGGGCACGGCAGATGTTTTGGGACACGTGCTTGTGTAGTGTGGGGATGGCACACTGGGCAAAATAGTGTCGGCTGGGGACCGAGTACCGAGGGACGGCCACCGCTATAAGGTTGCGGAAGGATTCCATCTCCTCCAGCCTAAAAGGCAGCATTTCCAATGCAAGCAGTCGTGAAATGTGCAAATTTAGGACTGTGGCTTGTGGGGCGTTAGCTGCAAATTTCCGTTTTCGTTCAAAGGTCTGGGATATGGACAATTGAACGCTGCGGTGGGACGTGGACATGGACGTTGATGCTGTTTCTTGAGAAACTGCCATAACAAGTGAAGACTGAGAGGAGGGGGCATCTTTGCATGCAGTAAGGACAGGGGATTGCCTTGCACACACAACAGGGGTTTCTATTGCACACACAACAGCGGAAGAAGCAGTGGTGACACCCGCTGACACTGGTCATGGACCCTGGGGTTCGCCCCACAAAGTCGGGTGCTTTGCTGCCATGTGTCTGATCATGCTAGTGGTGGTCAGGCTGGTAGTTTTGTCACCCCTGCTGATGCTGGCATGGCAGGTGGTACAAATGGCCTTTTTGGGGTTATCAGCAGAGTCTTTAAAAAAATTCCAGACTCTGGAAGACCTACCGCTTGTACTGGCAACATCCCTCGTGTTGGTGTTACGGGGAACGGTTGCCCGCCTTCTGTCTGCGGCCACCACACTGCTTCTTCCTGCCTGTTGGGGTGCGATGCCTCCCTCCCCCTGTGTGCTGCTGGCCTCACTCTGCATGTCCTCCTGCCACGTTGGGTCAGTTACTAGATCATCCACCACCTTCTCCTCTTCCACTTGCGCACCACGATCCTCCTCCTCACTTCCTGGCAATTGTGTCTCGTCAACGTCCACCTCTTGTGACAAATTGCCAGCGTCGACTTCCTGTGGCTGTGGCTGTTCAAATATTTGTGCATCGCTACATGGGATCTCCTCTACCACCACTTCAAGCGGAGCAGGCGAGGGGCACAAATCTGGAAATGGACCAGTGAACAGCTCTTCTGAGTGTCCAAGTGTGGGATCAGTTGCTGTCTGACGACACTCGGCATGGTGGGAGGAAGGAGCATCAGGGTGAGGAGGAGTATGCGGTCGAGACACACGGCTACTAAGAGTCGACCGTGTGGAAGACAGGTCGGAGGTGGTGATGCCCAGGTAACTGGAAGTATTATCTGCTATCCAATTAATAACCTGTTCACACTGTTCAGATCGCAATACTGGTGTTGTTCTGTGCTTCCCTAGTAATTCGGTCAAGAAGTGGGAGCGAGAAGATGTGGCTGTTGGTTGTGGCACATTTTCACCTTGGCCACGGCCCCGTCCTCTGCACGCACCATCACCAGAACATCCACTTCCACGTCCCTTGTCATGCGCCTTGCGCATTGTAAAGGAAGTAAAATAGCTTACACTCGCACTATCAATGGAAAAAGGGTAATAATAAGTAGATTAGAACCATGGAAGAGGAAAACCACATTTCTATCTCTCTGGCCTACACCCGACTGTTTTAAACAATCTGAACAATCAGGGAGAAAATATTACTGTTTTTCTTTACGTAAAAAATACCAAAAGCTGAATAATAGAGATTTTTACCGTGGAACAGCAAAACCACAGTTATAATTTACTGGAGTATGTATACCAGACTTTTTTAAATATATATATATTTGCGGCTAAACAGTGAGCGACACACTCAAACTTTTTTTTTTAGATACAAATGGCCCAAAAGTGGATAATACAGAGGTTTGAACCGTGGAAATGCAAAACCACACTTGTATTTCTCGGGCCTACACCAGATTATTTTCAACAGATATATTTGTGTCTGAACAATCAGGAGACACTATTTATTTTTTACGGCAAAAAATGCCAAAAGCAGGATAATAGAGATTTTTTACCGTGGAAGAGCAAAACCACAGTTATAATTTACTGGTGTATACCAGACTATTTTCAACAGATATATTTGTGTCTGAACAATCAGGAGACACTATTATTTATTTTTTACGGCCAAAAATTGCAAAAAGCAGGATAATACAGAGATTTGACCTGTGGAAATGCAAAACCACACTTGTATTTCTCGGGCTTACACCAGACTATTTTCAACAGATATATTTATGTCAAAACAATCAGGAGACACTATTATTTTTTACGGCAAAAAATGCCAAAGGCAGGATAATAGAGATTTTTTACCGTGGTACAGCAAAACCACAGTTAAAATTTACTGGTGTATACCAGACTATTTTCAACAGATATATTTGTGTCTGAACAATCAGGAGACACTATTATTTATTTTTTACGGCAAAAAATGCCAAAGCAGGATAATAGAGATTTTTTACCGTGGAAGAACAAAACTACAGTTATAATTTACTGGTGTATACCAGACTATTTTCAACAGATATATTTGTGTCTGAACAATCAGGAGACACTATTATTTATTTTTTACGGCCAAAAATTGCAAAAAGCAGGATAATACAGAGATTTGACCCGTGGAACTGCAAAACCACACTTGTATTTCTCAGGCCTATACCAGACTATTCTCAACAGATATATTTGTGTCTGAACAATCAGGAGACACTATTATTTATTTTTTACAGTAAAAAATGCCAAAAGCAGGATAATAGAGATTTTTTACCGTGGAACACCAAAACCACAGTTATAATTTACTGGTGTATACCAGACTATTTTCAACAGATATATTTGTGTCTGAACAATCAGGAGACACTATTATTTATTTTTTACGGCCAAAAATTGCAAAAAGCAGGATAATACAGAGATTTGACCCGTGGAACTGCAAAACCAAACTTGTATTTCTCGGGCCTACACCAGACTATTTTCAACAGATATATTTGTGTCTGAACAATCTGGAGACACTATTATTTATTTTTTAACTGCAAAAAATGCCAAAAGCAGGATAATAGAGATTTTTTACTGTGGAAGAGCAAAACTACAGTTAAAATTTACTGGTGTATACCAGACTATTTTCAACAGATATATTTGTGTCTGAACAATCGGGAGACACTATTATTTATTTTTTACGGCAAAAAATGCCAAAAGCAGGATAATAGAGATTTTTTACCGTGGAACAGCAAAACCACAGTTATAATTTACTAGTGTATACCAGACTATTTTCAACAGATATATTTGTGTCTGAACAATCAGGAGACACTATTATTTATTTTTTACGGCCAAAAATTGCGAAAAGCAGGATAATACAGAGATTTGACTCGTGGAACTGCAAAACCACAGTTACATTTTACTGGTGTATACCAGACTATTTTCAACATATATATTTGTGTCTGAACCATCAGGAGACACTATTATTTATTTTTTACGGCTAAAAATTGCGAAAAGCAGGATAATACAGAGATTTGACTCGTGGAACTGCAAAACCACACTTGTATTTCTCGGGCCTACACCAGACTATTTTCAACAGATATATTTGTGTCTGAACAATCAGGAGACGCTATTATTTATTTTTTACGGCCAAAAATTGCGAAAAGCAGGATAATACAGGGATTTGACCCGTGGAACTGCAAAACCACACTTGTATTTCTCGGGCTTACACCAGACTATTTTCAACAGATATATTTGTGTCTAAACAATCAGGAGACACTATTATTTTTTACGGCAAAAAATGCCAAAAGCAGGATAATAGAGATTTTTTACCGTGGAACAGCAAAACCAAAGTTAAAATTTACTGGTGTATACCAGACTATTTTCAACAGATATATTTGGGTCTGAACAATCAGGAGACACTATTATTAATTTTTTACGGCAAAAAATGCCAAAAGCAGGATATTAGAGATTTTTTACCGTGGAACAGCAAAACCACAGTTATAATTTACTGGTGTATACCATACTATTTTCAACAGATATATTTGTGTCTGAACAATCAGGAGACACTATTATTTATTGTTTACGGCCAAAAATTGCGAAAAGCAGGATAATACAGGGATTTGACCCGTGGAACTGCAAAACGACACTTGTATTCTCGGGCCTACACCAGACTATTTTCAACAGATATATTTGTGTCTGAACAATCAGGAGACACTATTATTTATTTTTTACGGCAAAAAATGTCAAAAGCAGGATAATAGAGATTTTTTACCGTGGAACAGCAAAACCACGGTTAAAATTTACTGGTGTATACCAGAATATTTTCAACAGATATATTTGTGTCTGAACAATCAGGAGACACTATTATTTATTTTTTACGGCAAAAAATGCCAAATGGAGGATAATAGAGATTTTTTACCGTGGAACAGCAAAACCACAGTTATAATTTACTGTTGTATACCAGACTATTTTCAACAGATATATTTGTGTCTGAACAATCAGGAGACGCTATTATTTATTTTTTACGGCAGAAAAGTGCCAAAAGCAGGATAATAGAGATTTTTTACCGTGGAACAGCAAAACCACAGTTAAAATTTAATGGTGTATACGAGACTATGTTCAACAGATATATTTGTGTCTGAACAATCAGGAGACACTATTATTTATTTTTTACAGCCAAAAATTGCGAAAAGCAGGATAATACAGAGATTTGATCAGTGGAACTGCAAAACCACACTTGTATTTCACGGGCTTACACCAGACTATTTTCAACAGATATATTTGTGTCTGAAGAATCAGGAGACACTATTATTTTTTACGGCAAAAAATGCCAAAAGCAGGATAATAGAGATTTTTTACCGTGGTACAGCAAAACCACAGTTAAAATTTACTGGTGTATACCAGACTATTTTCAACAGATATATTTGTTTCTGAACAATCAGGAGACACTATTATTTATTTTTTACAGCAAAAAATGCCAAAAGCAGGATAATAGAGATTTTTTACCGTGGAACAGCAAAACCACAGTTATAATTTACTGGTGTATACCAGACTATTTTCAACAGATATATTTGTGTCTGAACAATCAGGAGACACTATTATTTATTTTTTACAGCCAAAAATTGCAAAAAGCAGGATAATACAGAGATTTGACCCGTGGAACTGCAAAACCACACTTGTATTCTCGGGCCTACACCAGACTATTTTCAACAGATATATTTGTGTCTGAACAATCAGGAGACACTATTATTTATTTTTTACTGCAAAAAATGTCAAAAGCAGGATAATAGAGATTTTTTACCGTGGAATAGCAAAACCACAGTTAAAATTTACTGGTGTATACCAGAATATTTTCAAAAGATATATTTGTGTCTGAACAATCGGGAAACACTATTATTTATTTTTTACGGCAAAAAATGCCAAAAGCAGGATAATAGAGATTTTTTACCGTGGAACAGCAAAACCACAGTTATAATTTACTGGTGTATACCAGACTATTTTCAACAGATATATTTGTGTCTGAACAATCAGGAGACGCTATTATTTATTTTTTACGCCAAAAAATGCCAAAAGCAGGATAATAGAGATTTTTTACCGTGGAACAGCAAAACCACAGTTAAAATTTGCTGGTGTATACCAGACTATTTTCAACAGATATATTTGTGTCTGAACAATCAGGAGACACTATTATTTATTTTTTACTGCAAAAAATGTCAAAAGCAGGATAATAGAGATTTTTTACCGTGGAACAGCAAAACCACAGTTAAAATTTACTGGTGTATACCAGACTATTTTCAACAGATATATTTGTGTCTGAACAATCAGGAGAGACTATTATTTATTTTTTACTGAAAAAAATGTCAAAAGCAGGTTAATAGAGATTTTTTACCGTGGAACAGCAAAACCACAGTTAAAATTTACTGGTGTATACCAGAATATTTTCAACAGATATATTTGTGTCTGAACAATCGGGAGACACTATTATTTATTTTTTACGGCAAAAAATGCCAAATGCAGGATAATAGAGATTTTTTACCGTGGAACAGCAAAACCACAGTTATAATTTACTGGTGTATACCAGACTATTTTCAACAGATATATTTGTGTCTGAACAATCAGGAGATGCTATTATTTATTTTTTACGGCAAAAAATGCCAAAAGCAGGATAATAGAGATTTTTTACCGTGGAACAGCAAAACCACAGTTAAAATTTACTGGTGTATACCAGACTATGTTCAACAGATATATTTGTGTCTGAACAATCAGGAGACACTATTATTTATTTTTTACAGCCAAAAATTGCGAAAAGCAGGATAATACAGAGATTTGATCAGTGGAACTGCAAAACCACACTTGTATTTCTTGGGCCTACACCAGACTATTTTCAACAGATATATTTGTGCCTGAACAATCAGGAGACACTATTATTTATTTTTTACGGCCAAAAATTGCGAAAAGCAGGATAATACAGGGATTTGACCCATGGAACTGCAAAACCACACTTGTATTTCTCGGGCTTACACCAGACTATTTTCAACAGATATATTTGTGTCTGAACAATCAGGAGACGCTATTATTTATTTTTTACGCGAAAAAATGCCAAAAGCAGGATAATAGAGATTTTTTAACGTGGAACAGCAAAACCACAGTTAAAATTTACTCGTGTATACCAGAATATTTTCAACAGATATATTTGTGTCTGAACAATCAGGAGACGCTATTATTTATTTTTTACGGCAAAAAATGCCAAGAGCAGGATAATAGAGATTTTTTACCGTGGAACAGCAAAACCACAGTTATAATTTACTGGTGTATACCAGACTACTTTCAACAGATATATTTGTGTCTGAACAATCAGGAGACACTATTATTTATTTTTTACAGCCAAAAATTGCAAAAAGCAGGATAATACAGAGATTTGACCCGTGGAACTGCAAAACGACACTTGTATTCTCGGGCCTACACCAGACTATTTTCAACAGATATATTTGTATCTGAACAATCAGGAGACACTATTATTTATTTTTTACTGCAAAAAATGTCAAAAGCAGGATAATAGAGATTTTTTACCGTGGAACAGCAAAACCACGGTTAAAATTTACTGGTGTATACCAGAATATTTTCAACAGATATATTTGTGTCTGAACAATCGGGAGATACTATTATTTATTTTTTACGGCAAAAAATGACAAATACAGGATAATAGAGATTTTTTACCGTGGAACAGCAAAACCACAGTTATAATTTACTGGTGTATACCAGACTATTTTCAACAGATATATTTGTGTCTGAACAATCAGGAGACGCTATTATTTATTTTTTACGGCAAAAAATGCCAAAAGCAGGATAATAGAGATTTTTTACCGTGGAACAGCAAAACCACAGTTAAAATTTACTGGTGTATACCAGACTATGTTCAACAGATATATTTGTGTCTGAACAATCAGGAGACACTATTATTTATTTTTTACAGCCAAAAATTGCGAAAAGCAGGATAATCCAGAGATTTGATCAGTGGAACTGCAAAACCACACTTGTATTTCTCGGGCCTACACCAGACTATTTTCAACAGATATATTTGTGTCTGAACAATCAGGAGACACTATTATTTATTTTTTATGGCCAAAAATTGCGAAAAGCAGGATAATACAGGGATTTGACCCATGGAACTGCAAAACCACACTTGTATTTCTCGGGCTTACACCAGACTATTTTCAACAGATATATTTGTGTCTGAACAATCAGGAGACACTATTATTTTTTACGGCAAAAAATACAAAAAGCAGGATAATAGAGATTTTTTACCGTGGAACACCAAAACCACAGTTAAAATTTGCCGGTGTATACCAGACTATTTTCAAAAGATATATTTGTGTCTGAACAATCAGGAGACAGTATTATTTATTTTTTACGGCAAAAAATCCCAAAAGCAGGATAATAGAGATTTTTTACCGTGGAACAGCAAAACCACAGTTATAATTTACTGGTGTATACCAGACTATTTTCAACAGATATATTTGTGTCTGAACAATCAGGAGACACTATTATTTATTTTTTACGGCAAAAAATGCCAAAAGCAGGATAATAGAGATTTTTTACCGTGGTACAGCAAAACCACAGTTAAAATTTACTGGTGTATACCAGACTATTTTCAACAGATATTTTTGTGTCTGAACAATCGGGAGACACTATTATTTATTTTTTACGGCAAAAAATGCCAAATGCAGGATAATAGAGATTTTTTACCGTGGAACAGCAAAACCACAGTTATAATTTACTGGTATATACCAGACTATTTTCAACAGATATATTTGTGTCTGAACAATCAGGAGATGCTATTATTTATTTTTTACGGCAAAAAATGCCAAAAGCAAGATAATAGAGATTTTTTACCGTGGAACAGCAAAACCACAGTTAAAATTTACTGGTGTATACCAGACTATGTTCAACAGATATATTTGTGTCTGAACAATCAGGAGACACTATTATTTATTTTTTACAGACAAAAATTGCGAAAAGCAGGATAATACAGAGATTTGATCAGTGGAACTGCAAAACCACACTTGTATTTCTTGGGCCTACACCAGACTATTTTCAAGAGATATATTTGTGCCTGAACAATCAGGAGACACTATTATTTATTTTTTATGGCCAAAAATTGCGAAAAGCAGGATAATACAGGGATTTGACCCATTTAACTGCAAAACCACACTTGTATTTCTCGGGCTTACACCAGACTATTTTCAACAGATATATTTGTGTCTGAACAATCAGGAGACGCTATTATTTATTTTTTACGCGAAAAAATGCCAAAAGCAGGATAATAGAGATTTTTTAACGTGGAACAGCAAAACCACAGTGAAAATTTACTCGTGTATACCAGAATATTTTCAACAGATATATTTGTGTCTGAACAATCAGGAGACACTATTATTTATTTTTTACGGCAAAAAATGCCAAGAGCAGGATAATAGAGATTTTTTACCGTGGAACAGCAAAACCACAGTTATAATTTACTGGTGTATACCAGACTATTTTCAACAGATATATTTGTGTCTGAACAATCAGGAGACACTATTATTTATTTTTTACAGCCAAAAATTGCAAAAAGCAGGATAATACAGAGATTTGACCCGTGGAACTGCAAAACGACACTTGTATTCTCGGGCCTACACCAGACTATTTTCAACAGATATATTTGTGTCTGAACAATCAGGAGACACTATTATTTATTTTTTACTGCAAAAAATGTCAAAAGCAGGATAATAGAGATTTTTTACTGTGGAACAGCAAAACCACGGTTAAAATTTACTGGTGTATACCAGAATATTTTCAACAGATATATTTGTGTCTGAACAATCGGGAGATACTATTATTTATTTTTTACGGCAAAAAATGACAAATACAGGATAATAGAGATTTTTTACCGTGGAACAGCAAAACCACAGTTATAATTTACTGGTGTATACCAGACTATTTTCAACAGATATATTTGTGTCTGAACAATCAGGAGACGCTATTATTTATTTTTTACGGCAAAAAATGCAAAAAGCAGGATAATAGAGATTTTTTACCGTGGAACAGCAAAACCACAGTTAAAATTTACTGGTGTATACCAGACTATGTTCAACAGATATATTTGTGTCTGAACAATCAGGAGACACTATTATTTATTTTTTACAGCCAAAAATTGCGAAAAGCAGGATAATCCAGAGATTTGATCAGTGGAACTGCAAAACCACACTTGTATTTCTCGGGCCTACACCAGACTATTTTCAACAGATATATTTGTGTCTGAACAATCAGGAGACACTATTATTTATTTTTTATGGCCAAAAATTGCGAAAAGCAGGATAATACAGGGATTTGACCCATGGAACTGCAAAACCACACTTGTATTTCTCGGGCTTACACCAGACTATTTTCAACAGATATATTTGTGTCTGAACAATCAGAAGACACTATTATTTTTTACGGCAAAAAATGCAAAAAGCAGGATAATAGAGATTTTTTACCGTGGAACACCAAAACCACAGTTAAAATTTGCCGGTGTATACCAGACTATTTTCAAAAGATATATTTGTGTCTGAACAATCAGGAGACAGTATTGTTTATTTTTTACGGCAAAAAATCCCAAAAGCAGGATAATAGAGATTTTTTACCGTGGAACAGCAAAACCACAGTTATAATTTGCTGGTGTATACCAGACTATTTTCAACAGATATATTTGTGTCTGAACAATCAGGAGACACTATTATTTATTTTTTACGGCAAAAAATGCCAAAAGCAGGATAATAGAGATTTTTTACCGTGGTACAGCAAAACCACAGTTAAAATTTACTGGTGTATACCAGACTATTTTCAACAGATATATTTGTGTCTGAACAATCAGGAGACACTATTATTTATTTTTTACGGCAAAAAATGCCAAAAGCAGGATAATAGAGATTTTTTACCGTGGAACAACAAAGCCACAGTTATAATTTACTAGTGTATACCAGACTATTTTCAACAGATATATTTGTGTCTGAACAATCAGGAGAAACTATTATTTACTTTTTATAGCCCAAAATTGCAAAAAGCAGGATAATACAGAGATTTGACCCGTGGAACTGCAAAACCACACTTGTATTCTCGGGCCTACACCAGACTATTTTCAACAGATATATTTGTGTCTGAACAATCAGGAGACACTCTTATTTATTTTTTACGGCAAAAAATGTCAAATGCAGGATAATAGAGATTTTTTACCGTGGAACAGCAAAACCACAGTTAAAATTTACTGGTGTATACCAGACTACTTTCAACAGATATATTTGTGTCTGAACAATCAGGAGACGCTATTATTTATTTTTTACGGCAAAAAATGGCAAAAGCAGGATAATAGAGATTTTTTACCATGGAACAGCAAAACCACAGTTAAATTTACTGGTGTATACCAGACTATTTTCAACAGATATATTTGTGTCTGAACAATCAGGAGACACTATTATTTATTTTTTACAGCCAAAAATTTGCGAAAAGCAGGATAATACAGAGATTTGATCAGTGGAACTGCAAAACCACACTTGTATTCTCCGGCCTACACAAGACTATTTTCAACCGATATATTTGTGTTTGAACAATCAGGAGACACTATTATTTATTTATTACGACCAAAAATTGCGAAAAGCAGGATAATACAGGGATTTGACCCATGGAACTGCAAAACCACACTTGTATTTCTCGGGCTTACACCAGATTATTTTCAACAGATATATTTGTGTTTGAACAATCAGGAGACACTATTATTTTTTACGGCAAAAAATGCCAAAAGCAGGATAATAGAGATTTTTTACCGTGGAACAGGAAAACCACAGTTAAAATTTGCTGGTGTATACCAGACTATTTTCAACAGATATATTTGTGTCTGAACAATCAGGAGACTCTATTATTTCTTTTTTACGGCAATAAATCCCAAAAGCAGGATAATAGAGATTTTTTACCGTGGAACAGCAAAACCACAGTTATAATTTACTGGTGTATACCAGACTATTTTCAACAGATATATTTGTGTCTGAACAATCAGGAGACACTATTATTTATTTTTTACGGCAAAAAATGCCAAAAGCAGGATAATAGAGATTTTTTACCGTGGAACAGCAAAACCACAGTTTTAATTTACTGGTGTATACCACAATATATTCAACAGATATATTTGTGTCTGAACAATCGGCAGACACTATTATTTATTTTTTACGGCAAAAAATGCCAAATGCAGGATAATAGAGATTTTTTACCGTGAAACAGCAAAACCACAGTTATAATTTACTGGTGTATACCAGACTATTTTCAACAGATATATTTGTGTCTGAACAATCAGGAGACGCTATTATTTATTTTTTACGGCAAAAAATGCCAAAAGCAGGATAATAGAGATTTTTTACCGTGGAACAGCAAAACCACAGTTATAATTTACTGGTGTATACCAGACTATGTTCAACAGATATATTTGTGTCTGAAGAATCAGGAGACACTATTATTTATTTTTTACAGCCAAAAATTGCGAAAAGCAGGATAATACAGAGATTTGATCAGTGGAACTGCAAAACCACACTTGTATTTTTCGGGCTTACACCAGACTATTTTCAACAGATATATTTGTGTCTGAACAATCAGGAGACACTATTATTTTTTACGGCAAAAAATGCCAAAAGCAGGATAATAGAGATTTTTTACCGTGGTACAGCAAAACCACAGTTAAAATTTACTGGTGTATACCAGACTATTTTCAACAGATATATTTGTGTCTGAACAATCAGGAGACACTACTATTTATTTTTTACAGCAAAAAATGCCAAAAGCAGGATAATAGAGATTTTTTACTGTGGAACAGCAAAACCACAGTTATAATTTACTGGTGTATACCAGACTATTTTCAACAGATATATTTGTGTCTGAACAATCAGGAGACACTATTATTTATTTTTTACAGCAAAAAATGCCAAAAGCAGGATAATAGAGGTTTTTTACCGTGGAACAGCAAAACCACAGTTATAATTTACTGGTGTATACCAGACTATTTTCAACAGATATATTTGTGTCTGAACAATCAGGAGACACTATTATTTATTTTTTACAGCCAAAAATTTCAAAAAGCAGGATAATACAGAGATTTGACCCGTGGAACTGCAAAACCACACTTGTATTCTCGGGCCTACACCAGACTATTTTCAACAGATATATTTGTGTCTGAACAATCAGGAGACACTATTATTTTTTACGGCAAAAAATGCCAAAAGCAGGATAATAGAGATTTTTTACCGTGGTACAGCAAAACGACAGTTAAAATTTACTGGTGTATACCAGACTATTTTCAACAGATATATTTGTGTCTGAACAATCAGGAGACACTATTATTTATTTTTTACAGCAAAAAATGCCAAAAGCAGGATAATAGAGATTTTTTACCGTGGAACAGCAAAACCACAGTTATAATTTACTGGTGTATACCAGACTATTTTCAACAGATATATTTGTGTCTGAACAATCAGGAGACACTATTATTTATTTTTTACAGCCAAAAATTGCAAAAAGCAGGATAATACAGAGATTTGACCCGTGGAACTGCAAAACCACACTTGTATTATCGGGCCTACACCAGACTATTTTCAATAGATATATTTGTGTCTGAACAATCAGGAGACACTATTATTTATTTTTTACTGCAAAAAATGTCAAAAGCAGGATAATAGAGATTTTTTACCGTGGAACAGCAAAACCACAGTTAAAATTTACTGGTGTATACCAGAATATTTTCAAAAGATATATTTGTGTCTGAACAATCGGGAAACAATATTATTTATTTTTTACGGCAAAAAATGCCAAAAGCAGGATAATAGAGATTTTTTACCGTGGAACAGCAAAACCACAGTTAAAATTTACTGGTGTATACCAGACTATGTTCAACAGATATATTTGTGTCTGAACAATCAGGAGACACTATTATTTATTTTTTACAGCCAAAAATTGCGAAAAGCAGGATAATACAGAGATTTGATCAGTGGAACTGCAAAACCACACTTTTATTTCTCGGGCCTACACCAGACTATTTTCAACAGATATATTTGTGTCTGAACAATCAGGAGACACTATTATTTATTTTTTACGGCCAAAAATTGCGAAAAGCAGGATAATACAGGGATTTGACCCATGGAACTGCAAAACCACACTTGTATTTCTCGGGCTTACACCAGACTATTTTCAACAGATATATTTGTGTCTGAACAATCAGGAGACACTATTATTTTTTACGGCAAAAAATGCCAAAGCAGGATAATAGAGATTTTTTACCGTGGAACACCAAAACCACAGTTAAAATTTGCCGGTGTATACCAGACTATTTTCAACAGATATATTTGTGTCTGAACAATCAGGAGACAGTATTATTTATTTTTTACGGCAAAAAATCCCAAAAGCAGGATAATAGAGATTTTTTACCGTGGAACAGCAAAACCACAGTTATAATTTACTGGTGTATACCAGACTATTTTCAACAGATATATTTGTGTCTGAACAATCAGGAGACACTATTATTTATTTTTTACGGCAAAAAATGCCAAAAGAAGGATAATAGAGATTTTTTACCGTGGAACAGCAAAACCACAGTTATAATTTACTGGTGTATACCAGACTATTTTCAACAGATATATTTGTGTCTGAACAATCAGGAGACACTATTATTTATTATTTATGGCCAAAAATTGCGAAAAGCAGGACAATACCGGGATTTGACCCGTGGAACTGCAAAACCACACTTGTATTTCTCGGGCTTACACCAGACTATTTTCAACAGATATATTTGTGTCTGAACAATCAGGAGACACTATTATTTTTTACGGCAAAAAATGCCAAAAGCAGGATAATAGAGATTTTTTACCGTGGTACAGCAAAACCACAGTTAAAATTTACTGGTGTATACCAGACTATTTTCAACAGATATATTTGTGTCTGAACAATCAGGAGACACTATTATTTATTTTTTACGGCAAAAAATGACAAAAGCAGGAAAATAGAGATTTTTTACCGTGGAACTGCAAAACCACAGTTATAATTTACTAGTGTATACCAGACTATTTTCAACAGATATATTTGTGTCTGAACAATCAGGAGAAACTATTATTTACTTTTTACAGCCAAAAATTGTAAAAAGCAGGATAATACAGAGATTTGACCCGTGGAACTGCTAAACCACACTTGTATTCTCGGGCCTACACCAGACTATTTTCAACAGATATATTTGTGTCTGAACAATCAGGAGACACTCTTATTTATTTTTTACGACAAAAAATGTCAAAAGCAGGATAATAGAGATTTTTTACCGTGGAACAGCAAAACCACAGTTAAAATTTACTGGTGTATACCAGACTACTTTCAACAGATATATTTGTGTCTGAACAATCAGGAGACGCTATTATTTATTTTTTACGGCAAAAAATGCCAAAAGCAGGATAATAGAGATTTTTTACCATGGAACAGCAAAACCACAGTTAAATTTACTGGTGTATACCAGACTATTTTCAACAGATATATTTGTGTCTGAACAATCAGGAGACACTATTATTTATTTTTTACAGCCAAAAATTTGCGAAAATCAGGATAATACAGAGATTTGATCAGTGGAACTGCAAAACCACACTTGTATTCTCGGGCCTACACAGGACTATTTTCAACCGATATATTTGTGTCTGAACAATCAGGAGACACTATTATTTATTTATTACGACCAAAAATTGCGAAAAGCAGGATAATACAGGGATTTGACCCATGGAACTGCAAAACCACACTTGTATTTCTCGGGCTTACACCAGATTATTTTCAACAGATATATTTGTGTTTGAACAATCAGGAGACACTATTATTTTTTACGCAAAAAATGCCAAAAGCAGGATAATAGAGATTTTTTACCGTGGAACAGCAAAACCACAGTTAAAATTTGCTGGTGTATACCAGACAATTTTCAACAGATATATTTGTGTCTGAACAATCAGGAGACACTATTATTTCTTATTTACGGCAATAAATCCCAAAAGCAGGATAATAGAGATTTTTTACCGTGGAACAGCAAAACCACAGTTATAATTTACTGGTGTATACCAGACTATTTTCAACAGATATATTTGTGTCTGAACAATCAGGAGACACTATTATTTATTTTTTACGGCAAAAAATGCCAAAAGCAGGATAATAGAGATTTTTTACCGTGGAACAGCAAAACCACAGTTTTAATTTACTGGTGTATACCACAATATTTTCAACAGATATATTTGTGTCTGAACAATCGGCAGACACTATTATTTATTTTTTACGGCAAAAAATGCCAAATGCAGGATAATAGAGACTTTTTACCGTGGAACAGCAAAACCACAGTTATAATTTACTGTTGTATACCAGACTATTTTCAACAGATATATTTGTGTCTGAACAATCAGGAGACGCTATTATTTATTTTTTACGGCAAAAAATGCCAAAAGCAGGATAATAGAGATTTTTTACCGTGGAACAGCAAAACCACAGTTATAATTTACTGGTGTATACCAGACTATGTTCAACAGATATATTTGTGTCTGAACAATCAGGAGACACTATTATTTATTTTTTACAGCAAAAAATGCCAAAAGCAGGATAATAGAGATTTTTTACCGTGGAACAGCAAAACCACAGTTATAATTTACTGGTGTATACCAGACTATTTTCAACAGATATATTTGTGTCTGAACAATCAGGAGACACTATTATTTATTTTTTACAGCCAAAAATTGCAAAAAGCAGGATAATACAGAGATTTGACCCGTGGAACTGCAAAACCACACTTGTATTCTCGGGCGTACACCAGACTATTTTCAACAGATATATTTGTGTCTGAACAATCAGGAGACACTATTATTTTTTACGGCAAAAAATGCCAAAAGCAGGATAATAGAGATTTTTTACCGTGGTACAGCAAAACGACAGTTAAAATTTACTGGTGTATACCAGACTATTTTCAACAGATATATTTGTGTCTGAACAATCAGGAGACACTATTATTTATTTTTTACAGCAAAAAATGCCAAAAGCAGGATAATAGAGATTTTTTACCGTGGAACAGCAAAACCACAGTTATAATTTACTGGTGTATACCAGACTATTTTCAACAGATATATTTGTGTCTGAACAATCAGGAGACACTATTATTTATTTTTTACAGCCAAAAATTGCAAAAAGCAGGATAATACAGAGATTTGACCCGTGGAACTGCAAAACCACACTTGTATTATCGCGCCTACACCGGACTATTTTCAACAGATATATTTGTGTCTGAACAATCAGGAGACACTATTATTTATTTTTTACTGCAAAAAATGTCAAAAGCAGGATAATAGAGATTTTTTACCGTGGAACAGCAAAACCACAGTTAAAATTTACTGGTGTATACCAGAATATTTTCAAAAGATATATTTGTGTCTGAACAATCGGGAAACAATATTATTTATTTTTTACGGCAAAAAATGCCAAAAGCAGGATAATAGAGATTTTTTACCGTGGAACAGCAAAACCACAGTTAAAATTTACTGGTGTATACCAGACTATTTTCAACAGATATATTTGTGTCTGAACAATCAGGAGACACTATTATTTATTTTTTACGGCAAAAAATGACAAAAGCAGGATAATAGAGATTTTTTACCGTGGAACTGCAAAACCACAGTTATAATTTACTAGTGTATACCAGACTATTTTCAACAGATATATTTGTGTCTGAACAATCAGGAGAAACTATTATTTACTTTTTACAGCCAAAAATTGCAAAAAGCAGGATAATACAGAGATTTGACCCGTGGAACTGCTAAACCACACTTGTATTCTCGGGCCTACACCAGACTATTTTCAACAGATATATTTGTGTCTGAACAATCAGGAGACACTCTTATTTATTTTTTACGACAAAAAATGTCAAAAGCAGGATAATAGAGATTTTTTACCGTGGAACAGCAAAACCACAGTTAAAATTTACTGGTGTATACCAGACTACTTTCAACAGATATATTTGTGTCTGAACAATCAGGAGACGCTATTATTTATTTTTTACGGCAAAAAATGCCAAAAGCAGGATAATAGAGATTTTTTACCATGGAACAGCAAAACCACAGTTACATTTACTCGTGTATACCAGACTATTTTCAACAGATATATTTGTGTCTGAACAATCAGGAGACACTATTATTTATTTTTTACAGCCAAAAATTTGCGAAAAGCAGGATAATACAGAGATTTGATCAGTGGAACTGCAAAACCACACTTGTATTCTCGGGCCTACACAGGACTATTTTCAACCGATATATTTGTGTCTGAACAATCAGGAGACGCTATTATTTATTTTTTACGGCAAAAAATGCCAAAAGCAGGATAATAGAGATTTTTTACCGTGGAACAGCAAAACCACAGTTATAATTTACTGGTGTATACCAGACTATGTTCAACAGATATATTTGTGTCTGAACAATCAGGAGACACTATTATTTATTTTTTACAGCAAAAAATGCCAAAAGCAGGATAATAGAGATTTTTTACCGTGGAACAGCAAAACCACAGTTATAATTTACTGGTGTATACCAGACTATTTTCAACAGATATATTTGTGTCTGAACAATCAGGAGACACTATTATTTATTTTTTACAGCCAAAAATTGCAAAAAGCAGGATAATACAGAGATTTGACCCGTGGAACTGCAAAACCACACTTGTATTCTCGGGCGTACACCAGACTATTTTCAACAGATATATTTGTGTCTGAACAATCAGGAGACACTATTATTTTTTACGGCAAAAAATGCCAAAAGCAGGATAATAGAGATTTTTTACCGTGGTACAGCAAAACGACAGTTAAAATTTACTGGTGTATACCAGACTATTTTCAACAGATATATTTGTGTCTGAACAATCAGGAGACACTATTATTTATTTTTTACAGCAAAAAATGCCAAAAGCAGGATAATAGAGATTTTTTACCGTGGAACAGCAAAACCACAGTTATAATTTACTGGTGTATACCAGACTATTTTCAACAGATATATTTGTGTCTGAACAATCAGGAGACACTATTATTTATTTTTTACAGCCAAAAATTGCAAAAAGCAGGATAATACAGAGATTTGACCCGTGGAACTGCAAAACCACACTTGTATTATCGGGCCTACACCAGACTATTTTCAACAGATATATTTGTGTCTGAACAATCAGGAGACACTATTATTTATTTTTTACTGCAAAAAATGTCAAAAGCAGGATAATAGAGATTTTTTACCGTGGAACAGCAAAACCACAGTTAAAATTTACTGGTGTATACCAGAATATTTTCAAAAGATATATTTGTGTCTGAACAATCGGGAAACAATATTATTTATTTTTTACGGCAAAAAATGCCAAAAGCAGGATAATAGAGATTTTTTACCGTGGAACAGCAAAACCACAGTTAAAATTTACTGGTGTATACCAGACTATTTTCAACAGATATATTTGTGTCTGAACAATCAGGAGACACTATTATTTATTTTTTACGGCAAAAAATGACAAAAGCAGGATAATAGAGATTTTTTACCGTGGAACTGCAAAACCACAGTTATAATTTACTAGTGTATACCAGACTATTTTCAACAGATATATTTGTGTCTGAACAATCAGGAGAAACTATTATTTACTTTTTACAGCCAAAAATTGCAAAAAGCAGGATAATACAGAGATTTGACCCGTGGAACTGCTAAACCACACTTGTATTCTCGGGCCTACACCAGACTATTTTCAACAGATATATTTGTGTCTGAACAATCAGGAGACACTCTTATTTATTTTTTACGACAAAAAATGTCAAAAGCAGGATAATAGAGATTTTTTACCGTGGAACAGCAAAACCACAGTTAAAATTTACTGGTGTATACCAGACTACTTTCAACAGATATATTTGTGTCTGAACAATCAGGAGACGCTATTATTTATTTTTTACGGCAAAAAATGCCAAAAGCAGGATAATAGAGATTTTTTACCATGGAACAGCAAAACCACAGTTACATTTACTGGTGTATACCAGACTATTTTCAACAGATATATTTGTGTCTGAACAATCAGGAGACACTATTATTTATTTTTTACAGCCAAAAATTTGCGAAAAGCAGGATAATACAGAGATTTGATCAGTGGAACTGCAAAACCACACTTGTATTCTCGGGCCTACACAGGACTATTTTCAACCGATATATTTGTGTCTGAACAATCAGGAGACACTATTATTTATCTATTACGACCAAAAATTGCGAAAAGCAGGATAATACAGGGATTTGACCCATGGAACTGCAAAACCACACTTGTGTTTCTCGGGCTTACACCAGATTATTTTCAACAGATATATTTGTGTTTGAACAATCAGGAGACACTATTATTTTTTACGGCAAAAAATGCCAAAAGCAGGATAATAGAGATTTTTTACCGTGGAACAGCAAAACCACAGTTAAAATTTGCTGGTGTATACCAGACTATTTTCAACAGATATATTTGTGTCTGAACAATCAGGAGACACTATTATTTCTTTTTTACGGCAATAAATCCCAAAAGCAGGATAATAGAGATTTTTTACCGTGGAACAGCAAAACCACAGTTATAATTTACTGGTGTATACCAGACTATTTTCAACAGATATATTTGTGTCTGAACAATTAGGAGACACTATTATTTATTTTTTACGGCAAAAAATGCCAAAAGCAGGATAATAGAGATTTTTTACCGTGGAACAGCAAAACCACAGTTTTAATTTACTGGTGTATACCACAATATTTTCAACAGATATATTTGTGTCTGAACAATCGGCAGACACTATTATTTATTTTTTACGGCAAAAAATGCCAAATGCAGGATAATAGAGACTTTTTACCGTGGAACAGCAAAACCACAGTTATAATTTACTGTTGTATACCAGACTATTTTCAACAGATATATTTGTGTCTGAACAATCAGGAGACGCTATTATTTATTTTTTTACGGCAAAAAATGCCAAAAGCAGGATAATAGAGATTTTTTACCGTGGAACAGCAAAACCACAGTTATAATTTACTGGTGTATACCAGACTATGTTCAACAGATATATTTGTGTCTGAAGAATCAGGAGACACTATTATTTATTTTTTACAGCCAAAAATTGCGAAAAGCAGGATAATACAGAGATTTGATCAGTGGAACTGCAAAACCACACTTGTATTTCTCGGGCTTACACCAGACTATTTTCAACAGATATATTTGTGTCTGAACAATCAGGAGACACTATTATTTTTTACGGCAAAAAATGCCAAAAGCAGGATAATAGAGATTTTTTACCGTGGTACAGCAAAACCACAGTTAAAATTTACTAAGTGTATACCAGACTATTTTCAACAGATATATTTGTGTCTGAACAATCAGGAGACACTATTATTTATTTTTTACAGCAAAAAATGCCAAAAGCAGGATAATAGAGATTTTTTACCGTGGAACAGCAAAACCACAGTTATAATTTACTGGTGTATACCAGACTATTTTCAACAGATATATTTGTGTCTGAACAATCAGGAGACACTATTATTTATTTTTTACAGCCAAAAATTGCAAAAAGCAGGATAATACAGAGATTTGACCCGTGGAACTGCAAAACCACACTTGTATTCTCGGGCGTACACCAGACTATTTTCAACAGATATATTTGTGTCTGAACAATCAGGAGACACTATTATTTTTTACGGCAAAAAATGCCAAAAGCAGGATAATAGAGATTTTTTACCGTGGTACAGCAAAACGACAGTTAAAATTTACTGGTGTATACCAGACTATTTTCAACAGATATATTTGTGTCTGAACAATCAGGAGACACTATTATTTATTTTTTACAGCAAAAAATGCCAAAAGCAGGATAATAGAGATTTTTTACCGTGGAACAGCAAAACCACAGTTATAATTTACTGGTGTATACCAGACTATTTTCAACAGATATATTTGTGTCTGAACAATCAGGAGACACTATTATTTATTTTTTACAGCCAAAAATTGCAAAAAGCAGGATAATACAGAGATTTGACCCGTGGAACTGCAAAACCACACTTGTATTATCGGGCCTACACCAGACTATTTTCAACAGATATATTTGTGTCTGAACAATCAGGAGACACTATTATTTATTTTTTACTGCAAAAAATGTCAAAAGCAGGATAATAGAGATTTTTTACCGTGGAACAGCAAAACCACAGTTAAAATTTACTGGTGTATACCAGAATATTTTCAAAAGATATATTTGTGTCTGAACAATCGGGAAACAATATTATTTATTTTTTACGGCAAAAAATGCCAAAAGCAGGATAATAGAGATTTTTTACCGTGGAACAGCAAAACCACAGTTAAAATTTACTGGTGTATACCAGACTATGTTCAACAGATATATTTGTGTCTGAACAATCAGGAGACACTATTATTTATTTTTTACAGCCAAAAATTGCGAAAAGCAGGATAATACAGAGATTTGATCAGTGGAACTGCAAAACCACACTTGTATTTCTCGGGCCTACACCAGACTATTTTCAACAGATATATTTGTGTCTGAACAATCAGGAGACACTATTATTTATTTTTTACGGCCAAAAATTGCGAAAAGCAGGATAATACAGGGATTTGACCCATGGAACTGCAAAATCACACTTGTATTTCTCGGGCTTACACCAGACTATTTTCAACAGATATATTTGTGTCTGAACAATCAGGAGACACTATTATTTTTTACGGCAAAAAATGCAAAAAGCAGGATAATAGAGATTTTTTACCGTGGAACACCAAAACCACAGTTAAAATTTGCCGGTGTATACCAGACTATTTTCATCAGATATATTTGTGTCTGAACAATCAGGAGACAGTATTATTTATTTTTTACAGCAAAAAATCCCAAAAGCAGGATAATAGAGATTTTTTACCGTGGAACAGCAAAACCACAGTTAGAATTTACTGGTGTATACCAGACTATTTTCAACAGATATATTTGTGTCTGAACAATCAGGAGACACTATTATTTATTTCTTACGGCAAAAAATGCCAAAAGCAGGATAATAGAGATTTTTTACCGTGGAACAGCAAAACCACAGTTATAATTTACTGGTGTATACCAGACTATTTTCAACAGATATATTTGTGTCTGAACAATCAGGAGACACTATTATTTATTGTTTATGGCCAAAAATTGCGAAAAGCAGTACAATACCGGGATTTGACCCGTGAAACTGCAAAACCACACTTGTATTTCTCGGGCTTACACCAGACTATTTTCAACAGATATATTTGTGTCTGAACAATCAGGAGACACTATTATTTTTTACGGCAAAAAATGCCAAAAGCAGGATAACAGAGATTTTTTACCGTGGTACAGCAAAACCACAGTTAAAATTTACTGGTGTATACCAGACTATTTTCAACAGATATATTTGTGTCTGAACAATCAGGAGACACTATTATTTATTTTTTACGGCAAAAAATGACAAAAGCAGGATAATAGAGATTTTTTACCGTGGAACTGCAAAACCACAGTTATAATTTACTAGTGTATACCAGACTATTTTCAACAGATATATTTGTGTCTGAACAATCAGGAGAAACTATTATTTACTTTTTACAGCCAAAAATTGCAAAAAGCAGGATAATACAGAGATTTGACCCGTGGAACTGCAAAACCACACTTGTATTCTCGGGCCTACACCAGACTATTTTCAACAGATATATTTGTGTCTGAACAATCAGGAGACACTCTTATTTATTTTTTACGACAAAAAATGTCAAAAGCAGGATAATAGAGATTTTTTACCGTGGAACAGCAAAACCACAGTTAAAATTTACTGGTGTATACCAGACTACTTTCAACAGATATATTTGTGTCTGAACAATCAGGAGACGCTATTATTTATTTTTTACGGCAAAAAATGCCAAAAGCAGGATAATAGAGATTTTTTACCATGGAACAGCAAAACCACAGTTAAATTTACTGGTGTATACCAGACTATTTTCAACAGATATATTTGTGTCTGAACAATCAGGAGACACTATTATTTATTTTTTACAGCCAAAAATTTGCGAAAAGCAGGATAATACAGAGATTTGATCAGTGGAACTGTAAAACCACACTTGTATTCTCAGGCCTACACCAGACTATTTTCAACCGATATATTTGTGTCTGAACAATCAGGAGACACTATTATTTATTTATTACGACCAAAAATTGCGAAAAGCAGGATAATACAGGGATTTGACCCATGGAACTGCAAAACCACACTTGTATTTCTCGGGCTTACACCAGATTATTTTCAACAGATATATTTGGGTCTGAACAATCAGGAGACACTATTATTTTTTACGGCAAAAAATGCCAAAAGCAGGATAATAGAGATTTTTTACCGTGGAACAGCAAAACCACAGTTAAAATTTGCTGGTGTATTTTCAACAGATATATTTGTGTCTGAACAATCAGGAGACACTATTATTTATTTTTTACAGCCAAAAATTGCAAAAAGCAGGATAATACAGAGATTTGACCCGTGGAACTGCAAAACGACACTTGTATTCTCGGGCCTACACCAGACTATTTTCAACAGATATATTTGTGTCTGAACAATCAGGAGACACTATTATTTTTTACGGCAAAAAATGCCAAAAGCAGGATAACAGAGATTTTTTACCGTGGTACAGCAAAACCACAGTTAAAATTTACTGGTGTATACCAGACTATTTTCAACAGATATATTTGTGTCTGAACAATCAGGAGACACTATTATTTATTTTTTACAGCAAAAAATGCCAAAAGCAGGATAATAGAGATTTTTTACAGTGGAACAGCAAAACAACAGTTATGATTTACTGGTGTATACCAGACTATTTTCAACAGATATATTTGTGTCTGAACAATCAGGAGACACTATTATTTATTTTTTACAGCCAAAAATTGCAAAAAGCAGGATAATACAGAGATTTGACCCGTGGAACTGCAAAACCACACTTGTATTCTCGGGCCTACACCAGACTATTTTCAACAGATATATTTGTGTCTGAACAATCAGGAGACACTATTATTTATTTTTTACTGCAAAAAATGTCAAAAGCAGGATAATAGAGATTTTTTACCGTGGAAAAGCAAAACCACAGTTATAATTTACTGGTGTATACCAGACTATTTTCAACAGATATATTTGTGTCTGAACAATCAGGAGACGCTATTATTTATTTTTTACGGCAAAAAATGCCAAAAGCAGGATAATAGAGATTTTTTTACCGTGGAACAGCAAAACCACAGTTAAAATTTGCTGGTGTATACCAGACTATTTTCAACAGATATATTTGTGTCTGAACAATCAGGAGACACTATTATTTATTTTTTACAGCCAAAAATTGCAAAAAGCAGGATAATACAGAGATTTGACCCGTGGAACTGCAAAACGACACTTGTATTCTCGGGCCTACACCAGACTATTTTCAACAGATATATTTGTGTCTGAACAATCAGGAGACACTATTATTTATTTTTACTGCAAAAAATGTCAAAAGCAGGATAATAGAGATTTTTTACCGTGGAACAGCAAAACCACAGTTAAAATTTACTGGTGTATACCAGACTATTTTCAACAGATATATTTGTGTCTGAACAATCAGGAGAGACTATTATTTATTTTTTACTGCAAAAAATGTCAAAAGCAGGATAATAGAGATTTTTTACCGTGGAACAGCATAACCACGGTTAAAATTTACTGGTGTATACCAGAATATTTTCAACAGATATATTTGTGTCTGAACAATCGGGAGACACTATTATTTATTTTTTACGGCAAAAAATGCCAAATGCAGGATAATAGAGATTTTTTACCGTGGAACAGCAAAACCACAGTTATAATTTACTGGTGTATACCAGACTATTTTCAACAGATATATTTGTGTCTGAACAATCAGGAGACGCTATTATTTATTTTTTACGGCAAAAAATGCCAAAAGCAGGATAATAGAGATTTTTTACCGTGGAACAGAAAAACCACAGTTAAAATTTACTGGTGTATACCAGACTATGTTCAACAGATATATTTGTGTCTGAACAATCAGGAGACACTATTATTTATTTTTTACAGCCAAAAATTGCCAAAAGCAGGATAATACAGAGATTTGATCAGTGGAACTGCAAAACCACACTTGTATTTCTCGGGCCTACACCAGACTATTTTCAACAGATATATTTGTGTCTGAACAATCAGGAGACACTATTATTTATTTTTTACGGCCAAAAATTGCGAAAAGCAGGATAATACAGGGATTTGACCCATGGAACTGCAAAACCACACTTGTATTTCTCGGGCTTACACCAGAATGTTTTCAACAGATATATTTGTCTCTGAACAATCAGGAGACACTATTATTTTTTACGGCAAAAAATGCAAAAAGCAGGATAATAGAGATTTTTTACAGTGGAACACCAAAACCACAGTTAAAATTTGCCGGTGTATACCAGACTATTTTCAACAGATATATTTGTGTCTGAACAATCAGGAGACAGTATTATTTTAATTTTTTACGGCAAAAAATCCCAAAAGCAGGATAATAGAGATTTTTTACCGTGGAACAGCAAAACCACAGTTATAATTTACTGGTGTATACCAGACTATTTTCAACAGATATATTTGTGTCTGAACAATCAGGAGACACTATTATTTATTTTTTATGGCAAAAAATGCCAAAAGCAGGATAATAGAGATTTTTTACCGTGGAACAGCAAAACCACAGTTATAATTTACTGGTATATACCAGACTTTTTTCAACAGATATATTTGTGTCTGAACAATCAGGAGACACTATTATTTATTGTTTATGGCCAAAAATTGCGAAAAGCAGGATAATACCGGGATTTGACCCGTGGAACTGCAAAACCACACTTGTATTTCTCGGGCTTACACCAGACTATTTTCAACAGATATATTTGTGTCTGAACAATCAGGAGACACTATTGTTTTTCACGGCAAAAAATGCCAAAAGCAGGATAATAGAGATTTTTTACCGTGGTACAGCAAAACCACAGTTAAAATTTACTGGTGTATACCAGACTATTTTCAACAGATATATTTGTGTCTGAACAATCAGGAGACACTATTATTTATTTTTTACGGCAAAAAATGCCAAAAGCAGGATAATAGAGATTTGACCCGTGGAACTGCAAAACCACAGTTATAATTTACTAGTGTATACCAGACTATTTTCAACAGATATATTTGTGTCTGAACAATCAGGAGAAACTATTATTTACTTTTTACAGCCAAAAATTGCAAAAAGCAGGATAATACAGAGATTTGACCCGTGGAACTGCAAAACCACACTTGTATTCTCGGGCCTACACCAGACTAATTTCAACAGATATATTTGTGTCTGAACAATCAGGAGACGCTATTATTTATTTTTTACGGCAAAAAATGCCAAAAGCAGGATAATAGAGATTTTTTACCATGGAACAGCAAAACCACAGTTAAATTTACTGGTGTATACCAGACTATTTTCAACAGATATATTTGTGTCTGAACAATCAGGAGACACTATTATTTATTTTTTACAGCCAAAAATTTGCGAAAAGCAGGATAATACAGAGATTTGATCAGGGGAACTGCAAAACCACACTTGTATTTCTCGGGCCTACACCAGACTATTTTCAACCGATATATTTGTGTCTGAACAATCAGGAGACACTATTATTTATTTATTACGACCAAAAATTGCGAAAAGCAGGATAATACAGGGATTTGACCCATGGAACTGCAAAACCACACTTGTATTTCTCGGGCTTACACCAGATTATTTTCAACAGATATATTTGTGTCTTTACAATCAGGAGAGACTATTATTTTTTACGGCAAAAAATGCCAAAAGCAGGATAATAGAGATTTTTTACCGTGGAACAGCAAAACCACAGTTAAAATTTGCTGGTGTATACCAGACTATTTTCAACAGATATATTTGTGTCTGAACAATCAGGAGACACTATTATTTCTTTTTTACGGCAAAAAATCCCAAAAGCAGGATAATAGAGATTTTTTACCGTGGAACAGCAAAACCACAGTTATAATTTACTGGTGTATACCAGACTATTTTCAACAGATATATTTGTGTCTGAACAATCAGGAGACACTATTATTTATTTTTTACAGCAAAAAATGCCAAAAGCAGGATAATAGAGATTTTTTACAGTGGAACAGCAAAACCACAGTTATAATTTACTGGTGTATACCAGACTATTTTCAACAGACATATTTGTGTCTGAACAATCAGGAGACACTATTATTTATTTTTTACTGCCAAAAATTGCAAAAAGCAGGATAATACAGAGATTTGACCCGTGGAACTGCAAAACCACACTTGTATTCTCGGGCCTACACCAGACTATTTTCAACAGATATATTTGTGTCTGAACAATCAGGAGACACTATTATTTTTTTTTTACGGCAAAAAATGCTAAAAGCAGGATAATAGAGATTTTTTACCGTGGAACAGCAAAACCACAGTTAAAATTTGCTGGTGTATACCAGACTATTTTCAACAGATATATTTGTGTCTGAACAATCAGGAGACAATATTATTTATTTTTTACGGCAAGAAATGCCAAAAGCAGGATAATAGAGATTTTTTACCGTGGAACAGCAAAACCACAGTTATAATTTACTGGTGTATACCAGACTATTTTCAACAGATATATTTGTGTCTGAACAATCAGGAGACACTATTATTTATTTTTTACGGCCAAAAATTGCGAAAAGCAGGATAATACAGGGATTTGACCCATGGAACTGCAAAACCACACTTGTATTTCTCGGGCTTACACCAGACTATTTTCAACAGATATATTTGTGTCTGAACAATCAGGAGACACTATTATTTTTTTTTTACGGCAAAAAATGCTAAAAGCAGGATAATAGAGATTTTTTACCGTGGAACAGCAAAACCACAGTTAAAATTTGCTGGTGTATACCAGACTATTTTCAACAGATATATTTGTGTCTGAACAATCAGGAGACACTATTATTTATTTTTTACGGCAAGAAATGCCAAAAGCAGGATAATAGAGATTTTTTACCGTGGAACAGCAAAACCACAGTTATAATTTACTGGTGTATACCAGACTATTTTCAACAGATATATTTGTGTCTGAACAATCAGGAGACACTATTATTTATTTTTTACGGCCAAAAATTGCGAAAAGCAGGATAAGACAGGGATTTGACCCATGGAACTGCAAAACCACACTTGTATTTCTCGGGCTTACACCAGACTATTTTCAACAGATATATTTGTGTCTGAACAATCAGGAGACACTATTATTTTTTACGGCAAAAAATGCCAAAAGCTGGATAATAGAGATTTTTTACCGTGGAACAGCAAAACCACAGTTAAAATTTGCTGGTGTATACCAGACTATTTTCAACAGATATATTTGTGTCTGAACAATCAGGAGACACTATTATTTATTTTTTACGGCAAAAAATACCAAAAGCAGGATAATAGAGATTTTTTACCGTGGAACAGCAAAACCACAGTTATAACTTACTGGTGCATACCAGACTATTTTCAACAGATATATTTGTGTCTGAATAATCAGGAGACACTATTATTTATTTTTTACTGCAAAAATTGCCAAAAGCAGAATAATAGAGATTTTTTACCGTGGAACAGCAAAACCACAGTTTTAATTTACTGGTGTATACCAGACTTTTTAAAATATATATATATTCGCGGCTGAACAGTGAGCGACACACTCAAACTGGTTTTTTTTAGATACAAAAGGCACAAAACTGGATAATACAGAGATTTCACCCGTGGAACTGCAAAACCACACTTCTGTTTCTGTGGCCTATACCAGACTCTTTTCAACAGATATATTTGTGTCTGAAAAATCAGAGACACTTTTTTTTTGGGGGGGGGGGACATCAATACGTTAATAAGACGGGTATTTGTACAGTGTGAAGGAGGAAATAAAAAAGAGGATTTAGATGAAAAAAAAAGGATTTTTCCTGGCCCCAGAGACCTGGAGCTAAGTCCAGCAATTTCAGAAACAGGAGCTCACAGGACTGTAATGCAGCGTTTGCTGGTATAACCCCACCGCGTCTCCTATACAGCCTGCCTGTCTGCCTGATATCTGGGATGGATATTAGTCCTGAGAAGGACTGTTTGTTTGATCTGGCAGCCTTTACAGACCCTACACTAACAATTTCGCAGGATAAATCTCTCCCTAGCTCAGCAGCGCTGTCCCTACACTGTCTAATCCGGAGCGACTGTGTCCAAGATGGCGGCGCCCGGTTTTAAATACTCGAGGTGACGCTGTGCGGCCAGCCAATCACTGTAATGCCCACAAACAACATGGCTGTGGCATTACAGTGACTGGCTGGCAATCCCTGCATGTTCATTGGCTCTGTAAAGAGCGCCAAACATGCAGGGCGGAGACCCGCGCTCCCGCCCGAGTAACCCGGAAATGCTCGGTGCTCGCCGAACATCCCGAGTAGCGTGATGCTCGGGCGAGTACCGAGCAGTGTCGAGCATGCTCACTCAACCCTATTCATAACATATGCTTGCATAACAGTTGGAATGGAACAAATTACATCACTGCCAAAACTTCTTGTTCTTCTTTACACTGAAGATACAGGTGCATCTCACTAAATTAGAATATCATCAAAAAGTTAATTTATTTCAGTTCTTCAATACAAAAAGTGAAACTCATATATTATATAAAGTAATTACAAGCAGAGTGATCTATTTCAAGTGTTTATTTCTGTTAATGTTGATGATTATGGCATACAGCCAATGAAAACACAAAAGTCATTATCTCAGTAAATTAGAATACTTTATAACAACAGCGTGAAAAATGATTTTAAAATCCGAAATGTTGGCCTACTGAAATGTATGTTCAGTAAATGCACTCAATACTTGGTCGGGGCTCCTTTTGCATCAATTACTGCATCAATGTGGCGTGGCTTGGAGGTGATCAGCCTGTGGCACTGCTGAGGTCTTATGGAAGCCCAGGTTGCTTTGATAGCAGCCTTCAGCTCGTCTGCATTGTTGGGTCTGGTGTCTCTCATCTTCCTCTTGACAATACCTCATAGATCCTCTATGGGGTTAAGGTCAGGAGAGATTGCTGGCCAATCAAGCACAGTGATACAGTTGTTTTTAAACCAGGTATTGGTACTTTTGGCAGTGTGGACAGGTGCCAAGTCCTGCTGGAGAATGAAATTTCCATCTCCAAAAAGCTTGTCGGCAGAGGGAAGCATGAAGTGCTCTAAAATTTCCTGTTAGACGGCTGCGCTGACTTTGGTGTTAATAAAACACAGTGGACCTACACCAGCAGATGACATGGCTCTCCAAACCATCACTGATTGTGGAAACTTCACACTAGACCTCAAACAGCTTGGATTGTGTGCCTCTACACTCTTCCTCCAGACTCTGGGACCTTGATTTCCAAATGAAAATTGGAACTTTGGAACCTTGTGGAGTGTGTCAATGAATGCCTTCTGGACATCTGTCAAGTCAGCAGTCTTCCCCATGATTGTGGAGCCTACTGAAACAGACAAAGGGACCTTTTTAAATGCTTAGGAAGCCTTTGCAGGTGTTTTTTGTTAATTATCTTAATTTACTGAGATAATGACTTTTGTATTTTCATTGGCTGTGTGCCATAATCATCAACAATAACAGAAATAAACACTTGAAATAGATCACTCTGTTTGTAATGAATCTATATAATATATGAGTTTCACTTTTTGTATTGAATAACTGAAATAAATTACCCTTTTGATGATATTCTAATTTAGTGAGATGCACCTGTAGTTCTTAATGGCACTGGCTGTATGTTTGGGGTTGTTGTCCTTTTGTAAAATACATTTGGAGCCAATCAGATCCCTCACTGAAGATATTGCAGTACCTGCCTATATTTCTTATGTGACATGCAGAAGTAGTGCTGTTGCTTCCAAAGCATCCAGCAATTCTTACAAATAACGCAAGCGCAGGAGACAAGAAGTGTTGAGGTTCAGAAGCATCCAACAATTAGAGGGGTTAACACAGTCACAGGAGACAGGGAGTGTTTTAGCAGAGCCCCAGGGGGATTGTGGGGAACTTGTTATTGTAGTCTGGCTAAAGCCGAAGAGACAGGTGGTGTGTTATCTGGATCTCACAGAAGGCAACTGAACAGGATTCAGATCAGAAAAGAAACTAAACACAGGTCAGATAAACTCCCTGAACTAGCAATGCAGAGTATTATCGGTCAGGAAGATAAGGACTGGAAGGAATCGTGTCACAGGGATCATCTCCCTCATCAAACCCTTCCCCCCTCCATCTTCATGCAGGATAAAGAATGCTGTGTACTATTGTGTCATTGTGAAGGAAAAGCCTTTGGTTGTGTATGCATAGAAGTGTGCTGCTAAGAGATCTAATCTATGCTGAATTATGCTACTGAAGAGACTGTAATACTGTGCCTTGTGAGGAAACTACTGTATTGTTACTGGAGCCGGTTGCTTAAGAAACTCAGACTGTACTGTAATGAAGATGGTTGCTGTAATATCCCTGAATTGCACTGGCCGTGCTTCAGATTAAATTCCACTGTTAAACTGTTGAAAAAGACTCTTGTTAGATGTGTCTGGTCAGCAATTGAATTTATTGTGTGCCTGAGAGAAGCTGCAGCCTATGGTCACCCTGAGTAACAGTTCCCCCAGGATTCCAAAGAATTCATGAAACCCGTCTTGCCCTATTTGAACATAGCGGTGTACGTGTAACACAGCATTGAGGAAATCATTAATCCTGGCCAAGTCACCAACTCCATTGCTGAAATGCAGCCTCCAAATTGCAAGGAACCTAAATATTGCTTAAAAGTGGCCTGCAGGCACACATTTTTGTACCGCTCTCCTTTCATTCGGTGAATAAACTGCCTTCTGTTACAGCCAAATATTTCAAAATTGAACACATCAATCCAGAGCACCTGAGACCATTTCTCTGCGCTTCAGTTCCACTTATTGTACATAGTTGAGTTGCTTTGCCCTGTTTCTATGTTGAATGCATGGTTTTTGGCCACAATTCTTCCATTAAGATCACCTCTGACCAGATTTCTCGAAACAGAAGATCGGTGTAGCTGGGCCCCACTGGTTGTCACCAGTTCTGAGATGATAGCACTGCTAGACATCTGCTAGTTTTGAAGGGAAGTAATCATCTTTAAAAGAGCTTGAACAGCACATTTTGAAACCCCGATCTGCTTTGAAATCTTTATACAAAATATTGCTGATGGCATATAGCTACCTTACCTTGCATTTACTTCTATGCACAGTCTTGTCATTGGTGTATGACCTGTGGCATATAAACTGTCTTCCATAACCTCACCTTTGTAGTAGAGTTTGGCTGTTCCTTACCCAGTTTTAAACCTTCTGCACAGCTGTTTCTGTTTCAGTAAATGACCGTGTTTCAACTGTTATGTTCTGCTACCAGAGCTAAGGAAAGAGAGGAGATCTGTCCCTACGATAGAACTCAGCTGAATCCCTACGATGTAACAGGGAACCTGATCCTGCGATCAGACCTGCTAAAGTCCTAAGCTAGTCTGTACGGAGACCTATAGATGTGGGGAAGGAATCCCTACAAGTACTAAGGACTGGGAGGAAAATTGGACACCTCCTAACAGAAATAGTAGCAGACAGACGAACAAACAAAATATATAGAACATAGAGGTCCGTAGACCAAGCAAACTAACAGAGTTAGATACAGAGCACAGGCTAGCTAGAAAGTAGTTATACAATGAAGTCCAGCAAAGCCAGAAGGGCGGAGCAGGATTAAATAGGCCAACAAGGTCATGTGACCAGCAAAGGAAAAAACCTAAGAGCAAGGTTCTAACAGTACCCCCCCTTCTAAGAGGATCCTCCGGATCCCCTAGGACCAGGCTTATCAGGAAATCTCCTGTGAAACGCTCTGATAAGTCTGGACGCGGAAACATCATCAGACCTCACCCAAGAGTTATCCTCGGGTCCGAAACCTTTCCAGGCCACAAGATACTGCAAACTACCTCTATACCGTCTAGAGTTAAGGATGCGAGAAATTTCATATTCCCCGTCCTCCACCACCGGAGGAACAGAGGCAGAGGCGTCACCATCCGACACAACAGCTTTTTTTATCAGAGAGACATGAAATACCGGATTAATTCTCCAGGAGGTAGGAACCTCCAACCTAACAACAGATTGGTTGACAACCTGAAGCACCTTAAAGGGCCCTACAAACTTGGGACCCAATTTCTTAGAAGGAATCCTCAACCGCAGATTCCTAGAGGACAACCAAACCATGTCACCAACAGCGAACAAAACCTCCTGTCGTTTCCTATCAAAGTAGTCTTTAGATTTTCTGTTGGCCTCCTGAAGATTACCACGCACATCCGTCCAAACTCTCTCCAAATCACCGGAAAAATTCTCCTCCTCAGGCACGGCAGATCCCAACTTGGAGAACGACCCAAACGACGGATGTCTCCCAGAACAACAAAAAAAAGGCGAACAACCAGCAGAAGAAGATGTATGATTGTTCAGAGCAAATTCAGCAAGTGGCAGAAACTCAGACCACCCCTCCTGATTGTCTGCCACAAAACAATGCAAGAACTGCTCAACATCCTGGTTTTTCCTTTCTGTCTGGCCATTAGATTCAGGATGATATCCGGACGAGAACGACAAATGAACTCCCAACCTGTCACAAAAGGCACGCCAAAAACGAGCCACGAACTGAGGACCCCTATCAGAAACAATGTCAGTAGGAACGCCATGAAGTCTGACAATTTCCTTGACAAAGGCCTTAGCGAGAGTTTTAGCGCAGGGCAGTTTGACGAAGGGAACCAAGTGACACATCTTGCTAAAACGGTCCACGACCACCCAGATGACAGTAAAACCCTCAGAGGGGGGAAGGTCAGTTATAAAGTCCATAGCCAAATGTGTCCAAGGAGCACTGGGAACCTCCAAAGGACAAAGCAACCCCGCAGCAGGAGTATGTGAGGACTTAGATCTAGCACATATAGTACATTGACGCACCCACTTAATGACTTCCTTCTGCCATCCAGTCCACCAAAAACTGCGACCCACCAGTCTCTTGGTCTCAGAGATTCCGGGATGACCTGCCAACCGAGATTCGTGACACTCAACAAACAAATCTCTCCTAAAGGTCCCAGGCACAAACAACCTCCCATGAGGAGTGTTAGATGGGGCATTCTCCTGTGCTTTAAGAATCTCATCTTCCAAAACGGAGTCCAAAGCAGCTATCACAACACCTTCTTGTAAAATGTTCTCCTCTTTCTCAGCACCGACTATGGGAGAAAAACTGCGAGACAAGGCATCCGCCTTAACATTCTTAGTACCAGGGATGTAAGTAACGGAGAAATTAAACCACGAGAAAAACAGTGCCCACCTAGCCTGACGGGCATTTAGGCGCTTGGCAGCATCAAGATATATCAGATTTTTATGATCCGTAAGAACCTGAACGGGAAATTCCGCACCTTCCAAGAAGTGTCACCAGTGTTCAAATGCGAGTTTAATAGCCAATAATTCCCGATTACCAATATCGTAATTCAGTTCAGTCTCCGAAAATTTTTTTGAAAAAAAGGCACAGGGATGTAATCCATCCCCGTTATCCTGAGACAATACTGCGCCAACCCCCACAGAGGAAGCATCAACCTCAACCAAAAACGGCTTAGTCACATCAGGCTGCATAAGGATGGGAGCAGAGGTGAACCTCTCCTTGAGATACACAAAAGCTTCAATGGCCTCAGAAGACCACTGAACCGCATCAGCACCTTTCCTGGTGAGATCGGTCAGAGGTTTGACAATACTAGAAATTTTTTTTATGAATTTTCTGTAATAATTGGCGAAACCTAAAAACCTCTGTATCGATTTCAAACCAATAGGCCTAGGCCATTCCTGTACAGCTTGAACTTTAACCGGGTCCATCTCAAAACCTTCGCTGGAGATAATGTAACCCAAAAAACTAATTCTCTGTACCGCGAACTCACATTTCTCCAGCTTAGCAAAAAGCGAATTGTCCATTAATAACTGTAATACCTCACGTACGCTCCGCCAATGAGACTCCAGATCCGGCGAATAAATCAAAATGTCATCCAAATACACAACCACATTTTTGCCGATCAAAGGTCTAAGGATGTCATTAATAAGATTCTGAAAAAATGCAGGAGCATTAGTAAGACCAAAAGGCATAACCAGATTCTCAAAATGACCCACAGGAGTGTTAAAAGTAGTCTTCCATTCGTCACCCTCCTTCATGCGCAACAGATTGTATGCCCCCTTAAGGTCAATTTTAGAGAACCACTTGGCCCCCATTAACTGGTTAAACAGATCAGGAATCAATGGCAGTGGGTAAGGATTGCGTACAGTAATTTTGTTAATCTCACGAAAATCCAGACAAGGACGTAAACCGCCGTCCTTTTTTTTTACAAAAAAAAATCCAACCGCCACAGGAGACTTAGAGGGCCTAATGTGACCGGCGGCCAAACTTGTCTGTATGTATTCCTCCAAAGCCTTCCTCTCAGGAATAGTAAGGTTAAATAAACGACTTTTAGGAAGAGTCGCTCCAGGGACAAATTCAATAGAACAATCATAGTCTCTATGGGGAGGCAAAACCTGCGATTCCTTCTCAGAAAAAACTCTCCAAAAATCCTGAATAGGAACAGGCAATTCTCCCCTATCCAAAGCTGCAATACGCCCGTTACAACACTTGTCATAACATTTATGGCTCCAGGATTTAATTTCACTGGTAGACCAATCCAGTACAGGATTGTGAAATTTTAACCAGGGCAATCCCAATATTACTGGAGAAGGCAAGTTATTCAAAACTACCAAATCCAATTTCTCATGGTGAACACCATTAATAGTGAGAGGAAATTCACAGACCTTGAGAGTAATATTCTTCAACGGGGAACCATCCACAGAAACCACAGCAATGGGGGATGATAAAGGTTCGGGTTTTAAATTGAGTCTTTCCAAGAATCCCCCATCAATTACATTCAGAGTAGACCCACAATCAACAAACACCCGAAATTCCATTAATTTTTCCTGAGCAATCGTGGAAGCAGCTAAAAATACACCCTTGGAATTTAAACAGGCAATACGGGCATGACTGACCATTTTTTTTTCTTTCTTCATACGAAGCTCACAGCCTTTAATCAAATGACCAGATTTTCCGCAATAGAAACACAAGCCTTCAGAAAATCTACGGTCTTTTTCTTGAGAGCGAGGTGCCACCGATCCAATCTCCATCGGTTCACCACTGTTAGTACACACATTCTCATAACCAGAAACTGACATAGCAGAGGATTTGCTCTCATTAACCCTTGCACGCAGTCTCCTATCCACCCGTATAGCTAATTGCATAGCCTGTTGCAAATCTTCAGGTGTAGGATAAGCAATTAGCAGGTCTTTAACCCTTTCACTGAGCCCAGCAAGAAATAGACTTTTCAGAGCAGAATCGTTCCACCCTGTTTGAGTAGACCAACGACGGAAATGAGTACAATATTTTTCCACATTACCTGATCCCTGTTTCAAACGTCTCAACTCAGTCTCAGCTGATGCGACACGGTCAGGATCATCATATAATAGTCCCAAAGCAGAAAAAAAACTATCCACTGATCTAAAGCATGTATCACTAGGTTGCAAAGAAAAGGCCCACTCCTGAGGCTCTTTGCGCAAAAGTGACATTATGAACCCTATGCGCTGGGATTCATCCCCAGAGGACTTGGGTCTCAAACGAAAATACAATAAGCAAGCATTTTTAAATGAAAAAAATTCTCGGTGTTCACCAAAAAATAAATCCGGCAAACATACCTTAGGCTCCAAGAAATGTGCTCCAGGACAGTTACTCACGTGCTGACGGAGCTCGGCCACCTCCAGAGAGAGTCCCTGCAGGCGATGAGCCAAATCCTGAACCGACACCATGATGGAACAGAAAAATCTTTCCTTAGAGAATTTACAGGCTGGACTTACTGTTATGTTCTGCTACCACAGCTAAGGAAAGAGAGGAGATCTGTCCCTACGATAGAACTCAGCTGAATCCCTACGATGTAACAGGGAACCTGATCCTGCGATCAGACCTGCTAAAGTCCTAAGCTAGTCTGTACGGAGACCTATAGATGTGGGGAAGGAATCCCTACAAGTACTAAGGACTGGGAGGAAAATTGGACACCTCCTAACAGAAATAGTAGCAGACAGACGAACAAACAAAATATATAGAACATAGAGGTCCGTAGACCAAGCAAACTAACAGAGTTAGATACAGAGCACAGGCTAGCTAGAAAGTAGTTATACAATGAAGTCCAGCAAAGCCAGAAGGGCGGAGCAGGATTAAATAGGCCAACAAGGTCATGTGACCAGCAAAGGAAAAAACCTAAGAGCAAGGTTCTAACAGTTGTTTGCACAAAAAAACAATGGATGGGAACCGAGCAGAGCAGAGTGGCCAAACTGTGGTATTAGGCCAAAACTATTGGCTGGGTTAGATGCAGAAAATAATTATATTCAATTTGCAACCTGATGGAGGTCAGTATAGATGGACTAATAGACCAAGTCCCACACACTGCTAGAAGCCCAAATATTTTTTCAGAGCTAGATGCAGAAAAAAATTATATTCAATTTGCAACCTGATGGAGGTCAGTATAGATGGACTAATAGAACAAGTCCCACACACAGCTAGAAGGCCAAATATTTTTTCAGAGGTAGATGCAGAAAAAAATTATATTCAATTTGCAACCTGATGGAGGTCAGTATAGATGGACTAATAGAACAAGTCCCACACACTGCTAGAAGGCCAAATATTTTTTCAGAGCTAGATGCAGATAAAAATTATTTTTAATTTGCAACCTGATGGAGGTCAGTATAGATGGACTAATAGAACAAGTCCCACACACTGCTAGAAGCCCAAATATTTTTTCAGAGCTAGATGCAGATAAAAATTATTTTTAATTTGCAACCTGATGGAGGTCAGTATAGATGGACTAATAGAACAAGTCCCACACACTGCTAGAAGGCCAAATATTTTTTCAGAGCTAGATGCAGACAAAAAAATATTTTTAATTTGCAACCTGATGGAGGTCAGTATAGATGGACTAATAGACCAAGTCCCACACACTGCTAGAAGGCCAAATATTTTTTCAGAGCTAGATGCAGACAAAAAAATATTTTTAATTTGCAACCTGATGGAGGTCAGTATAGATGGACTAATAGAACAAGTCCCACACACTGCTAGAAGCCCAAATATTTTTTCAGAGCTAGATGCAGACAAAAAATTATTTTGAATTTGCAACCTGATGGAGGTCAGTATAGATGGACTAGTAGAACAAGTCCCACACACTGCTAGAAGGACAAATATTTTTTCAGAGCTAGATGCAGATAAAAATTATATTCAATTTGCAACCTTATGGAGGTCAGTATAGATGGACTAATAGAATGATGCTATGCCCAAAAGGTTTTACTTCACTAGGTGCAGTAAAAAAATTGGTATTCTATACACAGGTGGTGTATCTTGCAACACAGATAGGCTACTCCACTGACTAACACACTCTGCAATAGGCCAAAAAGGATTAGCTTTGCTAGATTCAGCCAAATGCTGTGAAAAAAACTTGCACAGCACTGGCACAGACCTGCCTGGCAAAAACTGATAGGAACTGATGTAACTTAGTCCTGAAAAGGACTGCAATTGCAATTAGTCTTTACTCCCACAACCTTTCTATTTAAGAGCACAGACCAGTCTGATAAAAGTCGTAGTAAATGCTGTAACCTAGTCCTTAAAAGGACTGCAATCACAACTATTCCCTACTCCCAAGCTATCTGTAGATTTGTGCGAAAATTGGCTTGAAATTAACAAGGTATAGCGCACACAGCAACAGCGGTGCCATCTAACACGCAGCTGCAGCAGTGAGAAAATGGTGGCGACGGGGAACATGGCTGGGTCTTATAGGGCAAGGACATGTGACATACACTGCCAATGACACATGCCCTTGCTTGTGTGAAAAAAAGCACTTCGCTCCGTGTGTGCGCTGCTGATAGGCTGACAGATTGCACCTCCCCACTGTAAATGCGGGAAAGAGAAAAAAAAATGGAGATCTTCATTATTCCTGCAGAGATCCATCCCCTGCCCCTCCCCCCGCCCCGCTGTACACTCAAACTGTGTATTAACATTAATTTTCATCATTACTTAGAAAAAATCCAGTTATGATTTTGGTGCACGACCAGTTATCGAACATAACCTCGAACAGCCGAATTTTTCTCAAATCGTTCGTGTTCGCTGAACGGCTCGAACACCGCCCAAAACAGCTCGAATTTGAGATTGGCGAACAGTTCGAGTCGAACAACGCTCATCTCTAAGTCCTCACAGTGTTTTTAGTCCAGCAATGTTTTCAAATAAATATTGATCATCGGGCAAAGAATTATATTCCTTCATCGTCTTGTTGGAAGCCATCTATGGAACACCCGCTGATGAAATCCTTACCTTGATTTCAGAAACCTGTTTTAGAGAAATCCATAAATGAAACTGTAAGCCAATAAGTTGTAAGTGAAGTAGGGTCGGCATTGCATTTACAGCTCTCCTGCCTGATTGCCTTTTCCTCTCCCACTGCCTGCCTCCTGTCCCTGACTAACAGGCTACTGATACAGGAGTGACCTGTCAGTCAGAGACAGGAGGAAGGTAGCGGGCGGGGAATAGAGAGAGAGCCACGAGAGATGTAATTACATTGTGTCCATCCCACTGCACTTGCAACTTATTAGCATACAGTTTGAACTGTGGATTATCAAAAAAACCTGCAAAACCGATTTCTGAACGAAAGGATTTAATCGGCACTAAAGCATCTTTTCATAAATACTCTTAGTTTGGGATATAAAATCTTGAAAACAAATAATCTTTAAATGAAATTTTCTTGAGATGAGATTTTTATGTTACTGTTAGGGCTTGTGTACATTACTAATTTTCTCCGTGGTTTTCAAGGATAGCACTTGCACTTATGATATTGGGGCTGTGCAGATGTCTGACTTTTTTCCTCAGACCGAGTGATCGGTGGAAATAATTAGAGACATGTCCAATGTTGATGTGAGAGTCGTATCAAAATTTGCAAGGTAAGTGTATGGGTCTGTGAAAAAAATTGTACCGCACTCGGATGACATCTGAATGCATTCCGATTTTCACAGACTGACAGAATGGAGAAGGTGGAGAAACTTTTTTTTCTCTCCACGTCCGAGAAAAACTGATCCCACTCTGATCAAACTCTGATCAAAGTATGATCAGAATAATCCGACCACTTTTCTTGGATGTGGAGTCATCAGTCGTGTGAACCTACCCTTCAAGGGAGTCTGTCATCCGCAAAACTCCAAGTAAAGTTACCAGAGGGTCATATAGGGGACTTAGCACTATAAAATATCATGACTGTTGTTTAGTGTTTTTGACTTTGCATATCCAGAAAATTATTTTTAATCCTGATGCAAATTTGGGTGCTCGGTGCACGCTAGGAGTGGCCCAAACTCTCATCAGCATTTGTAAGACAAAATCAGTAGTGGAACCATGAGAGGAAAGGTATAATAGAAACACGTCACCACTTCTGTATTTATCACCCACTCCTGGTTTTAGCTTACAAATACTGATGTAAAATACTGACCAAATACTGATTGTGTGACTGTGGCATACGTGTTCTGTTTCACCATTCCCAATTTGCTGACTGACAGACCTGTCTAAGGTGAAAACTCAACAGTGCAAAGACAGGAGAGTTGGATGTGTCTGCACCTGCTCGACTCCTGCACTGGCCATGTGAGTGCTCCCCTCCTGCAGGGTCAGTGTATTCATGCTCAGATGAGTTTTCACCTCAGACAGTATTTTCAATTAACAAAGGGGGAGCGGTGCGGAGTGGTACACCGAGAGCTTTGGCAACACCAAGGGTGCACTCAGCTCCATATTTGCATAAGGATTAAAGATCATTTTCTGGATAATCAAAGCTAAGGCCTGTTTTTTATAGGGTTAAAATACCCTATACGACTATCTGATTAGTTTTAACTGAGTTTTGGCGATGACCAACTCCCTTAATGTAACACATATGTTGCAATCGAAGATATGACTCCCCCCACACACACACCCCCAAAAAAGCATTATTTGAGGTTGTCAGTAAATCACAATAAAATCTTAATATTGACATTTTAATTTTAAAGGATATGGTCACCTTCAAGACCATGTTTTTCCTTAAATGCATGTATTTTCACAATTGATTTTTTTGCCATTGGGCTTTATTAAAGATTTAGAAGTATGTGGCTTCTGCAGACTCTATGCTTCACTGTACATAAAACCTAAAGAAATGAACTGGAATATAAGTTGGTGTGTATGCAGCGTGTAAGCACATGACCACTAAACAGACAAAATCCAAGATAAAAACATAAGCAAATACCCTGCAGTAAATAAAAAAAATAGCAATAGTGCATGAAAATAATTAGTTACTTAGTTAATATAACTTTGATCAAAAAAATGTAAAATCCATCCCACCACGTCACGGTGACCATATTAGGAACGATCCTATCCTCCTATACGTGGTGGGTGGCTTTTACATTTTTTTTATCAAAATTATGTTAACTAAGTGCCCTATATTATTTTCATGCACTATTGCTCTTTATTTATTTACTGCAGGGTATTTGCTTATCATGTTTTTATCTTGGGCTTCACTGTACATAGCAGATAGAAGAATGAGTTAACAGTGAACTTGTCTTGGCATTTTACGTGTTTTGCTATCTAATAACCTGAAATTTCACTGTATGTTTGAGAGTCTGCATTGGTTCAGAATAAAAGTACATGCCTACAACTGTGAACATTTGGTTTTCTTTTTATTGTGAAGCACACAAAATAACTGAAAACTGCAGTGTGCATAAGTATTCACCCCCATAATATAAGTACTTTGTAGAGCCTCCTCTGGCAACAATTACAGCTGCAAGTCATTTTGGATAAGTCTCTATGAGCTTTCCACATCTTGCCACTGGTATTTTTGCCCATTCATCAAGACAAAACTGCTCTATCTCCTTCAAGTTAGATGATTTCCTCTAGTGAACAGAAACCTTCAAGCCTTACGACAGATTCTCAATTGGATTAAGGACTGGGCTTTAACTAAGTCACTCCAAAACATTTACACATTTCCCCTTAAACCAATCGAGTGTTGCTTTAGCAATCTGCTTTGGATCATTGTCTTGTTGGAAGGTGAACGTCCGTCCCAGTCTTAAATCACTGACAGACTGAAACAGGTTTTGCTCAAGAATATCACTGTATTTCTCACCATCCATCTTCTCCTCAACTCGGACCATTTTCCCTGTCCATGCTGCCGGAAAACATCCCCACAGCACGATGCTGCCATCATCATGTTTCATTGTGGTGATGGTGTTCTTGTGGTTGATGAGCTGTGGTGGTTTGGCGCCAGACATAGCGTTTAGCTTGGTGGCCAAAAAGTTCAATTTTGGTCTCATCTGAGCATAGCACCTTTCTCCATACATTTGGGGAGTCTCCCAAATGTCTTTTGGCAAACTCAAAATGAGCCTTATAATTTTTGTGTGAAAGTAAAGGCTTTTTTCTTCCCACTCTTCCATAAAGGCCACCGCTATGGAGTGTACGGCTTATTGTGGTCATTCAAACAGATACTCCAGTCTCTGCTTAGAAATGCTGCAGCTCCTTCAGGGTTACCTTTGGTCTCTGTGCTGCCTCTCTAATTAATGCCCTCCTTGCCCGGGCTGAGAGTTATGGTGGGCGGCCTTCTCTTGGCAGGTTTGTTGTAGTACCATGTTCTTTCAATTTGATGATAATGGATTTTATAGTGCTCTAGGGGATCATTGGAGATTGGGATATTTTTTGCAACCCAACCCTAACTTTTACTTCTCAACAATTTTGTCCCTGACTTGTTTGGAGATCTCCTTGGTCTTCATGGTGTTGTTTGTTTAGTAGTGACTCTTGCTTAATGGTCTTGCAGCCTCTGTTGCCTTTCAGAAAAGGTGTGTATATGCTGAAAGACCATGTGAAACTTAGATTGCACACAGGTGGACTTCCTTTCACAAAGAATGTGACTTATGAAGACAATTGCTTGTGATGCACCCCCTGGGCCATGGGGTACTCGGTAGCCGGGCCGGTAATTGATAGGGGAGATGTCACAGTGGCAGTGACCCGGTCCGTGACCCAGGGCGGTCAATAAAAGGGGGAAAAGTAAAAGGGGAATATAGTTTTTAAAGATAATGTTCGTGATGCCACCTGTGGTATGCGGCTAAAGGGAGCCGCCGATGCGGAGCAGGTCCTCTGGAGCTGTTGGTAATGCAGCAGAGTTGGTTCAGCTCTCCACAGGTAGAGCTAAGCTCCAGGGTGTTGCTGTGGTGATTATAGATGAGGTAAATGTTGTTGTGCAGTGTGGTGCAGGGGATGATGGCGCAGCAATAATTCACAGAGACAGTGGGGTGCAGTCTTCAGGGTTTACTCACAGTTGTTAAGTTCCTCAGGTTACACTTTCCGGATTATAACCACCCACGTCATCCTGTGTTCACCAAGGAAGGGGTTCAGCAATCCCTCAGGTAATTCAAGAGCACTTAACGGGACCCCTTTCTGTGTGCCTTTCTCAGTCGTCTTCCTGCTCTGACTCTCACCCTCCTGCCCTGCGCCTCACAATCAGTGTCCCGAGCCGGTAGCCTCAGATCTTGTCGGGCGACCTGCAGTTCCCTGGACCCTCTGTGGCCACCTTTTCGGCGATGTAATTGTGGCTGTGGCAACTGCACCCTAAAAGTACAGAAGCCTCCGGTTTCTAGCTGAATGTTGCAATTCTCAACAGTTAGGGGCCGGTCCCCTCTGGGGCTAGATCCCTCCACGTCCTGGTAGATTCGGGCATACGGGTGGCCTCCAGCATTTCCCGTACCCCTAGAATCCCCTTTTTCCTTCTGGAGCCTTCCTTCCTGCTCCTCTCCTCTCTTCAGTCAGTCTCACCTCCTGGGCCTCTCACTAGGCCCGCTCCACTTGAGCAGAGCTCCTGCAGAGCTTCTGCTCCCACTCACTGTCCTCCTCTGACTGTAACCCTTCTAGATGGTTCCATCCCTTCTTATACACCTGCTGAAGTGCTCCCCTAAACTCCTTCCTCCACCCACACCCACTACATGGTTCCCCCTCTCTTGGTTCCCCCCACTCCAGCCAGGGTCAGGGCTCAGCAGAGGAGCAGTGCATCTTGCCCTTCCTGCTGGTCTGGAGTAGTGTAGTGTTGGATGCAAGTGTGTGGGTCCCGGGCAGTACTCCATCCTTACCTGAGAGTGGGATACCACACCTCTGGGTGAGATGCAGTTCCCCTGTGGCAACTGAACCTGCAGGGGTGCCACACTTGCACCAGCAAAAGGGGTGAATACATATGCACATGCCAATTTTTAGTTATTTGATCCCATAAATTTAATTTATGCCTATATTTTTCTCACTTCACTTCACCAACTTAGACTATTTAGTGCTGATGCATCACACACAAATCGGTTTACAAAAATATTTAAACACAGGTTGTAATGTATCAAAATAGGTAAAAAGTCAAAGAAGTGAATACTTTCGCAAGCCACAATATATATATATATATCTATATACATATATATATACACACAGTGGGAAAGATATCGTCTCATGGAGTACGGATGATTCTGAGAATGATCAGGAATCAGCCCAGAACTACATGAGAATACCTGATTAACGACCTGAAGGGAGCTGGGACCACAGTCTCAAACCTTATCATTAGTAACACATTACGCCGTCATGGATTAAAATCCTGCAGGGCACGCAAGGTTCGCCTGCTCACACCAGCACATGTCCAGGCCTGTTTGAAGTTCGCCAATGACCATCTGGATGATCCAGAGGAGGCATGGGAGATGATCATGTAGTCAGATGAGACCAAAATAGAACTTTTTGGTATCAACTCAACTCGCCGTGTTTGGAGGAAGAAGAAGGATGAGTTCAAACCCAAGAACACCGTCCCAACCATGAAGCATGGTTGGGGAAACATCATACTTTGGGGGTGCTTTTCTGCGCAGGGGACAGGACCGTATTGAAGGGAGGATGTATTGCAATGGGGATTGTACCGTATTGAAGGGAGGATGGGTGGGTCATGTTTCGCGAGATTTTGGCCAACAATCTCCTTCCCTCAGTAAGAGCAGTGAAGATGGGTCATGGCTGGGTCTTCCAGCATGATAATTACCCAAAACACACAGCCAGGGCAACTAAGGAGTAGCTCCATAAGAAGCATTTCAAGGTTCTGGAGTGGCCTAGCCAGTCTCCAGACCTGAACTCAATAGAAAATCTTTGGAGGGAGCTGAAACTCAATGTTGCCCAGTGACAGCCCCAAAATCTGAAAGATCTGGAGAAGATCTGTATGGAGGAGTGGGCCAAAATCCCTGCTGCAGTGTGTGCAAACTTGATCAAGAACTACAGGAAATGTCTGACCTCTGCAATTGCATACAAAGGTTTCTGTACCAAATATTAAGTTATGCTTTTCTCTTGTATCAAATACTTATTTCATGCAATACAATGCAAACTAATTATGTAAAAGTAATGCAATGGGATTTTCTGGATTTTTTTTAAAATTCTGTTTCTCACAGTTGAAGTGTACCTACAATAAAAATTAAAGACCTCTTCATTATTTGTAGGTGGGAAAACGTTCAAAATCGTCAGTGTATCAAATACTTATTTTCCCCACTGTACATACTGTATATATGTATGGGTGACATCATCTATAAGACAAAAAGGTGCCTGCATCACAATAGCAAAAAAAGCAAAAAACAATTATAAAAGGATATAGGGGAATAGTGGAGCATCATGCAAAAAAGCTTTATGAATATAGTAATAGTATAGTAGCCTTGTCTGCACAGGTGTTTTTTATGGATATTAGAGCCCAAGGGATGTTGCAGAGTGAAGATTGTTCCTTTGACATTTGTGCCCCTAATATTTTGGCTGGACATACTGTAGGACAGGACTCAGGAGTGAAAGAGCAACATGTACACTTGAAGTCTGATTTGGTAATTTACACAAGAATTGGCTAACAATTTCAGAGGTTCATGTGTAAAAAGAATAAAATAAACCCTCAAAAAGTAGCCCCATTTTAAAAACAAGATCCACAAGGCATGTACAAGGGGTGTATTGAACATTTTGATGTTGCAGATCTTGTGTTTTGCAGACATTAGTAATTGATTTTTCTGAGTGAAAATTGCAATTTTTCCCAAGATATGTCATGTCAGTACCAAATATTTTCAGCAAAGCGTATACCACTGTGAATGGATACAGTATCTCTCCAATATTCATGCTGTATTTCTCACTTTTAGAATGAAAAAAATTAAAGACCCCGAAATGTGACTCCCATTTAGGAAACAACACCCATGAAGACATTTATCAAGGGATGTAATGATCATTTTGTCCCCAAAGTGTCTTCAGGAAAAACCTGTTTTTTTACCGTATTGACCAGGCTAAGTTTTGCTATGATTTTATTACCATTGCTCCTTTGAGTAATACACTTTTTTCTCTTTCAGATCTGCCAAAAGCGTTCTATAGATATAGGCATTTTCATTAAGTGATAATTTTTATGATTTTTTGTTTTTTTTTATGAGTCATAGTCCCTCTATGAGACTTGAACGTTAAATTTTCGGATCACTGTTACAAAGCAAAACAATCAGTCTGTATTGCAGTGTACCTACAGCAGTGTTCAAAAAACGAGTTAAGCACAAAATCTTTATACTAGTTGTTATTTCCATGCATTGGGAACATTGCTCACTGTTTTTTAATTCAAAATATGAAGAGAAATGTATATAATTTTTAACTGCTTTACAGAAAATAACAAAAAATGAACAATTGAGCTGTTCTAAAAAATAGCAGTGTCTGCATTTGTCTTTACAATCTCACAATATGCACTCTTTTTTCAGGATTTAGCATTCCTGTGAATCACTGTCCTAATATTTAGTTGTATACCCACAGATTTTTAGAACTGCTTCATATCTATGTTGCATAGAGGCAACCAACTTCTGGCTGTCAACTGTTATTCCAGCCCAGGATGCTTTGACTACATCTCACAATTTTTGGGAATTTGTTGGCTTTGCTTCAGAAACAGCATTTTTTATGTCACCCCACAAGTATTCTATCAGATTAAGGTCAGGGAATTGGGCTGGCCCCTCCATAACCTCAAATTTGTTGGACTGGAACCAAGATTTTGCTCATTTACTGGATTGTTTAGGGTCATTGTCTTGTTGTAACACCCATTTCAAGGGCAAATCCTCTTTAGCGTAAGGCAACATGACCTCTTCAAGTATTTTAATATACAGTATGCAAACTGGTTTATGATCTCTTTATGTGGTAAATAGGTCCGGCACCATAGTAAGAGAAACATCCCCATATCATGATGCTTGCACTACCATGCTTCACTGTCTTCAGAGTGTGCTGTGCCTTGAATGCAGAGTTTTGGGGTCATCTGACGAACTGTCTGTGGCCCTTGGACCCCAAAAGAACAATTTTACTTTCATCAGTCCACAAAATGTTTCTCCATTTCTCTTTAGGCCAGTTGATGTGTTCTTTGGCAAATTGTGTCCGCTTCAGTACATGTCTATTTTTTAGCCTTTTGTTTTCTTCTACGTCGCTCTGGTTTTGCTTCCCATTTTAAAGCATTGGAGATCATTTTAGCTAAACAGCCTATCATTGTCTGCACTTCTTTATAATTTTTACCCTCTCCCATCAACTTTTTAATCAAAGTACGCTGTTCTTTTGAATAATGTCTTAAACGACCGATATTTCTCAGACTTTCAAGGAGAAATGCATGTACAACAGGTGCTGGCTTCACCCTTAAATAAGGGCTACCTGATTCACTCCTGTTTCTTAACAGACTGATTGACATCACAAATTGAACTCCACACTGCTATTATTTTGAGCACACCCCCTTTCAATTAATTATTTAAACACACAGACTCAAAAACATGCAGATCATGAATGTTGAGTCTGTTGGTTTTCTTAAAATCTATTCCACCAACTGGTAAATTATTTGACATGTGGTAATATAATTTATACCCAAAACAGTGATTAATCTGGTTAGTCATATTGGACTGTTATTATTTTGAACACTACTGTATTAGTTTTACACTATAGCAGGCTATTAGACCTTGCTTCTGGCATGGCCTTAGTAGGCTTCTGTGGATAGCAAGTCCAGAGGCCATTATTAGGTTTCTGATTGTCATAGCAAGTATATACCCTTTGGTAGATCACTCACTTAGCTGCACATGGAGGTAGACACAGGTACGCTGTCTCTTTAAATCTCTTGTTGGTTTATTAGAATGTGGCATAAACCAACATTGAGTCCATAAAAGTAAACACAGCCCTTTGGGAAAAACTGGAAAACAAACAAAACAAAGTGGTCACACACAATACAGTCCTTGTGTTAGCAGGGGTCCGCCTGCTCAGAGTTTAGCAACTCCACATGGTTCAGGTCAGCTCAACACAAACATATCTGGAGTTTGCCTCCCCAGACTCACTGAACAGTGAATGCCTCAGCAGGCCGAGTATTTAAACCCCAGACCACATCCTGGAGTGGAGATTTGTTGAATGGCCTCCCACCCCCACTATGGCTATTCACAAAAAAGCAAGCCCTTTAAATATGGCTGGTTAACCCTCTCAGCACATATGCAAGAGAATACTTCCCGGTTTCACATCACTGAAGCTAATAGCCTCAGTGAAACATATCTCCACTCCTGCACTCTGCCAGTGACTTTGTAACAACCTGACATCCAAGGCATCTGTCTGGACCACAAACTCCTTATTGAAGTCAAGTGCAATCAAGACCGACTGCTTACACAGGGCAAGCTCCCTCCACTTCAGGCAACTATTTGGCCATCATCGTCTTTGTCCCTTTAGGCAGATTGGTCAGGGGTGCAGCTATCATGGCGAAATTCGAAATAAATCGCCGATAGTACCCCACAATTCCCAGATACACACAAACTTGTTTCTTGGAGTTCAGTTGTGACAAGTTTTGGATAACCTCCACCTTATTTATTTGTGGCTTTATTTCGCCCCTTCTGACAATTTAGCCCAAGTATTTCGCCTCTTCTTTCCGCATTGCTCACTTCTTTGTGTATATAGTAAACCCTGCCTTCCTTAGTGCATCCAGTACTGCCTGGACCTTCTGTAAATGACTTCCCCAATTCGGGCTGAATATCACAATGTCATCCAGGTAAGCTGCGGCATACTTTTTATGAGAGGCTAGGATCCGGTCCATGGCTCTCTGGAAGGTAGCTGGGGCTCCCTGCAGACCGAACGGTATCCTGGTGCACTGAAAGCACCCATCAGGAGTAGAGAAGGCCGTCTTCTCTTTGGCACTTGGGAACAGGAGAATTTGCCAGTACCCTTTCTTTAAGTCCAGGGTGGTGATATATCTGGCTGATCCTAGCCTCTCAATAAGCTCATCGACCCAGGGCGTTGGATATGCGTCGAACTTTGACACCTCATTCAGCTTCCTGTAGTCATTACAGAACCGCCATTCTCCATCCGGCTTCAGTGCAAGGACAATGCGGCTGGACCAGACGCTTTTTGACTCCTCGATGACGCCCAGGCTCAACATTATCCTCACCTACTTGGAGATCCCCTTGCGGCAGGCTTCAGGAATCTGATAGGGCCTTTGATTCACCCTCACATGCGGCTCCGTCAAGATTTCACGCTCGACCACCTGCGTACAACCTGGCAGCTATGAAAACAGGTCCCGTTTCCACTGAAGCAGCCCTCGCACTGTTGCTTCTGGGCCGGTGACAATTTCTCTGCCACTGGGACATCCTCGACTTGGGCTTCAGGATGGGCTCCCAGGCACGTAGCTTCCACCGGTTCCCTGTCTCTCCAAGGTTTGAGCAAGTTAATGTCGTATACCTGATACGGCTTTCTTTTACCTGGTTAGTGGACCTTGTAGTTGACGTCACTCAACTTTTCAACCACCTGGTATGTCCCTTGCCACTTGGCCAGGAATTTACTCTCCACCATGGATGAGGATGAGGAAAAAGCCAATATGCTAAATGATTTTTTTTCAACAATATTTACACAAGAAAATCGCATGACAGAAAACATGATTAGTGATGACAAAAATTCTCCATTAAATGTCACTTGCTTAACCCAGCAGGAAGTACGGCGGCGTCTAAAAATCATTAAAGTTGACAAATCGCCGGGCCCGGATGGGATATACCCGCAAGTACCGCAGGAATTAAGTAACGTCATAGATAGACCATTATTTTTAATCTTTAAAGATTCCATAATAACAGGGTCTGTACCACAGGACTGGCGTATAGCAAATGTGGTGCCAATATTTAAAAAGGGGACAAAAACTGAACTTGGAAATTATAGGCCAGTAAGCTTAACCTATACTGTGGGTAAAATCCTGGAGGGTTTCCTAAGAGATGCTATACTAGAGTATCTGAAGAAGAATAACCTCATGACCCAATATCAACATGGGTTTACGAGGGACCTGTTATGATCTGTAACATGAACTAAGGAAAGATAGGGGAAAGCTGTCCCTAAAGTAAGACTAAGCTGAATCCCTATGATGTAGCGGGCTGCCTGTTCCTAGCGAACAGACCCGCCTTAGTCCTCGGCTAGTCTGAACGGAGACATATAGCATAAAGGGAGGGGTCCCTAAAAGAACTAAGGACTGGGACAAAAATGGGACACCTCCTAAACAGAGAAGTTGTTGCAGAACACAAACAGACAAATAGACAAAAAGGTACTAGAGGTCCCAGAAGGAGCAGGCGAACTGACAGAGAAAGGCACAGAAGCACCTGGCTAAAGAAACAGTCAAACACTGAAGTCCAGCACAGCCAAAAGGGCGGAGCTGGAATATAAAGGCAGATGGTCACGTGACCGCAAAATACAAGATGGAAAAAACAAACAGGAGGGTTCTAACAGTACCCCCTCTTTTATGAGTATCCTCCGGATCCTCCCGGCCCAGGCTTATCCGGAAACCTCTTGTCGAAAGCTTTAACAAGCCTAGGAGCAGAGACATCATCCGTCCTTACCCAGGAGTTGTCTTCGGGACAGAAACCCTTCCAGGAGACGAGATACTGTAATCTCCCTCTATGTCATCTAGAATTCAAGATACGAGAAATTTCACATTCGCCGTCTTCCACCACAGGAGGAACTGTGACAGTGGCGTCCCTATCAGATACAGTGGTGGCCAAAAGTATTGGCACCCCTGCAATTCTGTCAGATAATACTCAGTTTCTTCCTGAAAATGATTGCAATCACAAATTCTTTGGTATTATTATCTTCATTTAATTTGTCTTCAATGAAAAAACACAAAAAGAATTGTCCTAAAGCCAAATTGGATACAATTCCACACCAAACCTAAAAAAGGGGGTGGACAAAAGTATTGGCACTGTTTGAAAAATCATGTGATGCTTCTCTAATTCATGTAATTAACAGCACCTGTAACTTACCTGTGGCACCTAACAGGTGTTGGCAATAACTAAATCACACTTGCAGCCAGTTAACATGGATTAAAGTTGACTCAACCTCTGTCCTGTGTCCTTGTGTGTACCACATTGAGCATGGAGAAAAGAAAGAAGACCAAAAAACTGTCTGAGGACTTGAGAAACCAAATTGTGAGGAAGCATGAGCAATCTCAAGGCTACAAGTCCATCTCCAAAGACCTGAATGTTCCTGTGTCTTCCGTGCACAGTGTCATCAAGAAGTTTAAAGCCCATGGCACTGTCGCTAACCTCCCTAGATGTGGACGTAAAAGAAAAATTGACGAGAGATTTCAACGCAAGATTGTGCGGATGGTGGATAAAGAACCTCGACTAACATCCAAACAAGTTCAAGCTGCCCTGCAGTCTGAGGGTACAACAGTGTCAACCCGTACTATCTGTCGGCGTCTGAATGAAAAGGGACTGTACAGTAGGATATCCAGGAAGACCCCACTTCTTACCCTGAGACATAAAAAAGCCAGGCTGGAGTTTGCCAAAACTTACCTGAGAAAGCCTAAAACGTTTTGGAAGAATGTTCTCTGGTCAGATGAGACAAAAGTAGAGCTTTTTGAGAAAAAGCATCAACATAGAGTGTACAAAAGAGGCATTCAAAGAAAAGAACACGGTCCCTACAGTCAAACATGGCGGAGGTTCCCTGATGTTTTGGGGTTGCTTTGCTGCCTCTGGCACTGGACTGCTTGACCGTGTGCACGGCATTATGAAGTCTGAAGACTACCAACAAATTTTGCAGCATAATGTAGGGCCCAGTGTGAGAAAGCTGGGTCTCCCTCAGAGGTCATGGGTCTTCCAGCAGGACAATGACCCAAAACACACTTCCAAAAGCACTATAAAATGGTTTGAGAGAAAGCACTGGAGACTTCTAAGGTGGCTAGCAATGAGTCCAGACCTGAAACCCATAGAACACCCGTGGAGAGATCTCAAAATGGCAGTTTGGAGAAGGCACCCTTCAAATATCAGGGACCTGGAGCAGTTTGCCAAAGAAGAATGGTCTACAATTCCAGCAGAGCATTGTAAGAAACTCATTGATGGTTACCGGAAGCTGTTGTTCTCAGTTATTTTGGCTGAAGGTTGTGCAACCAAGTATTAGGCTGAGGGTGCCAATACTTTTGTCTGGCCCATTTTTGGAGTTTTGTGTGAAATGATCAATGATTTGATTTTTGCTTCATTCTCTTTTGTGTTTTTTCCTTGCAAGCAAATTAAATGAAGATAATAATACCAAAGAATTTGTGATTGCAATAATTTTCAGGAAGAAACTGAGTGTTATCTGACAGAATTGCAGGGGTGTCCATACTTTTGGCCACCACTGTATGTCAGCCTTTTTCAACAAGGAAACATGAAACACAGGATTAATCTTCCAGGAAGTAGGGACATCCAACCTAACAGCAGACGGGTTAACAACCTGAAGCACTTTAAATGGACCCCTCAAACTTAGGACCCAGTTTTTTAGAGGGAATCCTCAACAGCAGGTTCTTCGAGGACAACCAAACCATGTCACCCACAGTTAACAAAACCTCCTTACGTTTCTTGTCAAAATACTTCTTGGACTTCTTGTTAGCCTCTTGAAGATTGCAACGTACATTAGTCCAAACTCTCTCCAAATCACCGGAAAAATTCTCCTCCTCCGGCACCGCCGACCCCAATTTGGAGAACGAACCAAAAGACGGATGTCTCCCGGTACAACAAAAAAAAGGAGAACACCGAGCAGAGGAGGTTATATGATTTTTAAGAGCAAATTCTGCGAGAGGCAGAAACTCAGACCACACCTCTTGATAATCCGCCACAAAACAACGCAAAAACTGTTCAACATCCTGGTTCTTTCTTTCAGTCTGTCCATTAGACTCAGGATGATAACCAGACGAAAATGACAAATGGACTCCCAACCTGTCACAAAAAGCACGCCAAAAGCAAGCCAAAACTGAAGTCCTCTATCAGAAACAATATCAATGGGAACGCCAAGCAGCTTGACAATCTCCTTAACAAACGCCTTAGCGAGTGTCTTGGCGCAGGGCAACTTAATGAATGGAACTAAATGACACATCTTACTAAAACAGTCCATGACCACCCAGATGACAGTAAAACCCTCGGACACCGGAAGATTAGTAATAAAATCCATTGTGAGATATGTTCAAGGCGCACTAGGAACCTCCAGAGGGCAAAGCAACCCCGCAGCAGGAGTATGTGAAGCCTTTGACCTAGCACACACAGTACACTGACGCACCCACTTGAAGACCTCCCTCTGCCATTTCGGCCACCAAAAACTGCGACTGATAAGTCTCTTAGTCTCCGAAATTCCTGGATGACCAGCCAACCGACACTCATGACACTCCACAAACAAATCTCTCCTAAAGGCTCTAGGCACGAACAACCTCCCATGGGGAGTGTTAGATGGAGCATCATCTTGAGCTTTCAGAATCCCATTCTCCAAAATGGAGTCCAATGCCGCCACCACAACTCCTTTCTGTAAAATGCTCTCCTCCTCCTCGGCACCGACCGTAGGAGAGAAGCTGCGAGATAAAGCATCGGCTTTAACATTCTTAGTACCAGGGATATAGGTAACAGAAAAATGAAACCGAGAAAAAAAAAGTGCCCACCTAGCTTGACATGCATTCAAGCGCTTGGCAGCATCCAGATAGATCAAATTCTTATGATCTGTGAAAACCTGAATAGGAAATCTAGCGCCTTCCAAAAAATGATGCCAATGTTCAAACGTGAGTTTAATAGCCAGCAACTCCCGATTTCCAACATCATAATTCAGTTCGGTTTCTGAAAATTTTTTCGGTACTCCACCCTTGTTCTCCTGAGACAAAACTGCTCCGACCCCCACCGATGAAGCATCGACCTCGACCAAAAAAGGCTTGGTCTCATCAGGCTGCATAAGGATAGGGGCAGAACTGAACCTCTCTTTGAGATACTCAAATGCTTCAATGGCCTCAGTAGTCCACTGGACCGTATTCGCACCTTTCCTGGTGAGATCGGTTAGAGGTTTAACAATTACAGAAAAATTCTTAATGAATTTCCTGTAATAATTGGCAAAACCCCAAAATCTCTGTATAGATTTCAAACCAATAGGACTAGGCCATTCCTGCACAGCCTGAACCTTCACAGGGTCCATCTCAAATCCCTCACTGGAGACAATATAGCTCAAAAAACTAATTTTCTGCACAGCGAACTCACATTTCTCCAGCTTAGCAAAAAGTGAATTATCACTCCATAACTGCAAAACTTCACGTACACTATGCCAATGGGACTTTAGATCTGGTGAATAAATCAAAATGTCATCCAAATACACAACCACATTCTTACCAATCAAAGGTCTCAGGATGTCATTAATAAGGTTCTGAAAAAATGCAGGTGCATTGGTAAGACCAAAAGGCATCACCAGATTCTCAAAATGACCTACCGGAGTTTTAAGAGCAGTTTTCCATTTATCACCCTCCTTCACTCGTAACAAATTGTATGCCCCCCAGAGATCAATTTTAGAGAACCACTTGGACCCTACTAACTGGTTAAACAAGTCAGGAATTAACGGCAATGGGTAGGAATTGCGTACGGTAATCTTATTAATTTCACGAAAATCCAGACATGGACGTAAACCCCCATCCTTTTTTTTAACAAAGAAAAATCCAACTGCCACAGGCGACTTAGAAGGTCTAATGTGACCAGCAGCCAGGCTAGTCTGTATGTATTCCTCCAAGGCCTTTCTTTCAGGGATAGTCAGATTAAACAAGCGACTCTTGGGAAGAGTAGCTCCCGGAACAAACTCAATGGCGCAATTATAATCCCTATGAGGAGGTAAAACTTGGGACTCCTCCTCCGAAAAAACCCTCCAAAATCTTGAATAGGTACAGGTAATTTCCCTTTTTCCACAGCCGCAATGCGACCATTACAACATTTATCATAGCACTTCGGACTCCAAGACTTAATCACATTAGTAGACCAGTCCAGTAAAGGATTGTGCAGTTTTAACCAAGGCAATCCTAGAACAACCAGAGAGGGTAAATAATCTAAAACAACCAAGTCCAAAATTTCTTGGTGAACTCCATTGATAGTGAGGGGAAATGCAGCAACCTTGTGAGTAATACATTTCAAGGAAGTGTTATCAATTGCAATCACAGAAATAGGTCATGAAAAAGGTTTGGATTTCAATTTAAGGTTTTCCAAAAACCTTTTATCAATCACATTAAGTGTTGAACCACAATCCACAAATACCTGAAATTCAATCAAATCTCCCTGCAAAGTAGTACTCCCAGAAAGAAATACTCCTGCAGAGCGTAAACAAGCAATACAGGCGTAACTGACCTTTTTTTCTTTACTTAAATGAAGCTCACAATACTTAATCAAATGGTCAGCTTTACCACAATAAAGACACAATCCCTCGGCGAACCTCCGGTCTCTTTCCTGAGAGCGGAGTGACATTGCCCCAACCTCCATCGGTTCTTTGCCGTCTGAGCAGATTTTCTGGAGACTAGGAACTGACATTACAGGAGTCTTTACATCATTCAGCCTGCACCTCAGCCTGTCCACACGAACAGCTAATTGCATGGCATCCTGCAGAGTCTCAGGTGCAGGGAATGCAATTAGCAGATCCTTAACCCTTTCACTCAGACCAGCAAGAAATAAACATTTCAGCGCAGGATCATTCCATTTAACTTCTGAGGCCCATCTCCTGAAGTGTGTGCAATAATTTTCAACATCACCTGACCCTTGATTCAAACGCCTGAGTTCTGCCTCAGCAGATGAGATTCGATCAGGATCTCCATATAATAGCCCCATAGCAGAAAAAATTCTTCAACAGACCATAAACACGGATCATTAGGTTGGAGAGAAAAGGCCCACCCCTGTGGTTCATTGCGCAAAAGTGACATAATAAAACCAATGCACTGTGATTCATTCCCAGAGGACCTTGGCCTCAAATGAAAATATAACAAACAGGAATTTTTAAAGGAAAAAAAATCTTGCTGTTTACCATACAAAACATCAGGCAGTCCTACCGTGGGTTCGACAAAATGCGATCAAGAACAGCTACTCACATGTTGCTGAAGCTCGGCCACCTCCAGAGACAATCTCTGCAGGCGTTGAGCCAAATCCTGGACGGAAACCATACTGATCTCTGAATTTCTTTCCTTTTAGTTTTTTGGGCTGGACTTACTGTTATGATCTGCAACATGAACTAAGGAAAGAGAGGGGAAAGCTGTCCATAAAGTAAGACTAGGCTGAATCCCTATGATGTAGCGGGCTGCCTGTTCCTAGCGAACAGACCCGCCTTAGTCCTCGGCTTGTCTGAACGAAGACCTATAGCATAAGGGGAGGGGTCCCTAAAAGAACTAAGGAATGGGACACCTCCTAAACAGAGAAGTTGTTGCAGAACACAAAAAGACAAACAGACAAAAAGGTACTAGAGGTCCCAGAAGGACCAGGCGAACTGACAGAGAAAGGCACAGAAGCACCTGGCTAGAGAAACAGTCAAACACTGAAGTCCAGCACAGCCAAAAGGGCGGAGCAGGAACATAAACGCAGATGGTCACGTGACCGCAACACACAAGATGGAAAAAACAAACAGGAGGGTTCTAACAGGACCGTTCCTGTCAAACTAATCTGATCAGCTTTTATGAAGAGGTAAGTTCTGGACTGGACCAAGGAAATGCAGTGGATGTTGTGTATATGGACTTTTCAAAAGCTTTTGATACAGTTCCACACAAGAGGTTGATACATAAAATGAGAACAATGGGGATAGGGAAAATATATGTAAGTGGGTTAAGAACTGGCTCAGTGATAGGAAACAAAGGGTGGTTATTAATGGAACACACTCAGACTGGGTCACAGTTAACAGTGGGGTACCACAGGGGTCAGTATTGGACCCGCTTCTTTTTAACATATTTATTAATGACCTTGTAGGGGGCATACAGAGTGGTATTTAAATATTTGCAGATGACACTAAACTCTGCAGGGTAATCAATACAGAGGAGGACAATTTTATATTACAGGAGGATCTACGTAAACTAGAAGCTTGGGCTGATAAATGGCAAATGAGCTTTAATGGGGATAAATGTAAGGTAATGCACTTGGGCAAAGGAAACAAAATGTATAATTATATGCTTAATTGTAAAACACTGGGCAAAACTGTAACTGAAAGAGACCTGGGTGTATTGGTGGACAACAAGGTCATGTTTGGTGGACAGTGTCAGGCAGCTGCTGCAAAGGCAAATAAAATAACGGGATGCCTTAAAAGAGGCATAGATGCTCATGAGGAGAACATAATTTTACCTCTATACAAGTCACTAGTGCGACCACACTTAGAATACTGTGTACAGTTCTGGTCTCCGGTGTATAAGAAAGACATAGCTGAACTGGAGTTGGTGCAGAGAAGAGCAACCAAGGTTATTAGAGGACTGGGGGGGTCTGCAACACCAAGACAGGTTATTACACTTGGGGTTATTTAGTTTGGAAAAACGAAGGCTTAGGGGTGATCTTATTACTATGTACAAATATGAGGGGACAGTACAAAGACCTTTCTACTGATCTTTTTACTCTGAGGCCTGAGACGGGGACAAGGGGGCGTTGATCCAGGGAACTAGTCTGATATGTGGAGTCAGGAACGATTTTTTTCCACAATGTGGTGCTTAGTGCTTGCCACATGGTTTTTTTTTGCCTTCCTCTGGATCAACATGTTAGGCTATGGGTTGAACTAAATAAACTTAGTCTTTTTTCAACCTTAAAAACTATGTTACTATGTATGTTAGCACCATTAGGATGTATTGGTCACCCCTGGCAGACTTAACTAAGGACCCTACAAGGTCCATGGCAATTCAGTCAAATGGGACCTCTATAATGGGTAACGGGACCATGCGACTCCGTAAGTGGGACACTTGAGCAGTTAGCTGACAAGAAGGGCAAGACCGGAAGAAATTAACAATGTCTCCGTGACACCCAGGCCAGTAGAACCTCTGCAGAACTTACTCTTGGGCTTTGTCTACTCCCAGATGCCCACCTTAGACATGCGAAAGGGCCAAATAATACCCTACGTCTATAGGGGCCAGGCACCAACAATTGCTCTAGCACTTCCCCTCTTGGTTTAGTGACTCGATAAAGCAGCTCCTCATTTAAAGTGAAATATGGGAAGCTGGTGTCAGCCCCTGGTTCTTGAGCAACCCCATTTTATTAAAGTCACATTGTCAAATGCACCTTTCAGTGTGATATCCTGCATTTGTGCAGTACCAAAATTTCCCCCAAAAATCCCCAGTTTAGCAATCTTATCTGCATGAGTCCCTGTCTCGTCCTTGTCAAGGACACACAGGGGAAACTCATCTGCCTCTGACTGTAATGGGGATTCTTCACGGACACCTCGGCTCCAATGTGAGTTAGTGGATACCCCCGCCTTTCCCCACATGTCCCAAACAGCCTGAAGTCCCGCCCGATAATAATTGGGTGTAACAAGTCTCTGACTACCCCAACCTCATGGGACTCAGTACCACAGCTCGTTTTTATAGTCACTTGGCAACGAGGTAGTCCTTTGCATCGCCGTGGATATAGTGGATGCCCACGTGTTTTCCAGGGATCAACTGGTGGGGGAGTGTGGCCCTTACCAGAGTCACTAACCTCCCCGAGTCCAAAAGTCCCGACAGCAGTACCCCATTTATGGTTATGGGACATGACTGTGGCCCCTCACGGGACTGATAGTCCACACTGCAGGCAGGATATGCATAGTAGGAACAGCACCTCCCAATGAAGCAGTCCATCTGCTCGGAGGACATAGGACATCGGGCAGCTATGTGTCCAGGACCTTGGCACCTCCAGCAGATCATGTCTTTCCCAGCAGCCTTTACCAAGCCCTCAGCAATTCCTTGGGACCTTGAACTACACCCAGTTGTGGCTCTACTGCCCCTCTTTTAGGACTTGGGATCCCTCTGAGTATCCCAATATGGCGATACAGCACCACTCTGCTTCCTTAGGGACCTCTCAACCACTTGGTATCTTTCTACGAGGCCGACCAGGTCGTCCGCATTCCGGGGGTCTCCCTGCACAACCCAGGTCTGCATCCGTCTGGGAAGGGAGTGCACAAATCTGTCCATGACAACCCACTAGACCATCTGGGCTGTAGTGGAGAACTCTGGCTGCAGCCACTTCTGTACAAGATGTAGAAGGTCGAACATTTGGGAGCGAGGGGGTTTATCACCATAATACGCCCAGTGGTGAACCCTTTGGGCTCTGACTGATATAGTCACTCCAACACATCCCAGTATCTCAGTTTTTACTTTTGAATATTCCTGGGCATCCTGTAAGGCCAGATCATAATAAGCCTTTTGGGGCTCCCCAGTTAGATAGGGCGCCAGCACCTCCGCTCACTGCTCCGGTGGTAGCTTCTCCCACTCTGCCACCCTCTCAAACACAGTAAAAAAAAATAAAAAAAAATTTAAATGATTTTTTTTTATTCTTTTTTTTCTTTTCTTTCTTATATTCTAAATTTAATAAATCAGTAAAAAAAAGTTTACACCAAACATACACCTAACTAAAATGTGGTTATCCAACACACACGTGAAAAACATAATGCACACATACACCACCAAAAGAAAAATAAAATGTTCCGCTCACCCAAAAGACGGTATTCAGCCAAGGAGGCTTACTCCTTGCCTCCTACACTGAAAGCTACACATCTTCACATGCTAATTGGATCTCCATAGACGCAGTAGAAATTATGACGTTTAGGTGCCTCATCTTTCACATGGGGATAGTGAAGAAGACAAAAGTTCGGCAATATTGGAGTATAGCACTCCAGTATTCCGAGTGGCTATGACCCGGAAACACTTCGAAGTCCATTCTGGCCCCCATATGTCCTCCATCCTGGCCCCCATATGTCCTCCATCCTGGCCCCCATATGTCTCCATCCTGGCCCCCATATGTTTGTCCCCCATATTGCGACATTTCAGTAAAATAAATAATTAAATGTTTCTTCTTACCTGGCCGCAGTCCAGCGGCATCCTCTTCCTTCTTCATATGCGGAGCCGATGGACCAGCGTATGGCATGATGTCATATGCCGGTGACGTGCACGCCGACGTCAGCTGCCGGCCTCTGATTGGCTGGCAGCTGTTGCAGTGGAGGAGGCCGGTGGCTTTCTGTACCACAATATATTTGAACAGAATATGCGTCCAAGGATGCACATTCCATTGAAAACTGCGGGCCAGGGAACCAGATTGGGGAGCTGCTTCTTGCCATTTTGGGAACCACCTGCTATTTTAACAAGTGGTTCCACCAAACTGGGGAGAAACACAAAGCTGTAAAAATGCACTCAAAAAACCTAACTTAAATAATAATTGCAGAAATGGTGTAGATAATCTGTAGCGTCAAAACCTCACCAAAAGCTCATCGTGAGAACGTGGCCTAAATGTCTCTAACTTCACTGGCGCATAATATTATTTTTTAATGTTGGCCAAAGTGCTGACTCAATTAGTGGGATAACTTCATACAGTATATGCCTCTTTCCTTGGAACTATTTGAAGAATGTACTTATTCTTTTTCACTGAATTGACTCTACTTTCATCATCGTACCGGGGGCATTAATGTCTTACAGAAATTGTCTTGCATTGCTGTTCTAATGGATTTCTACACCTTAGCTCTGGACTTATCCTGCTGCTATTGTTTCTATTCAAATATGTTGAAAAAATTCTCAAGATTTTCAGATTTCTGTTTCCTATGAGGTTAAACAGTTAACAATGTAAGACTGATAAAAACATACATCTGCTATGCTGTTCTATGAAAGTACGCACATAAAAAATATATGTGTCCCTGCATTATTTATTCTGTAATGAATAGAATTTTAGAGCAATCTTCTTCACTAGGCCAGACAGCCACAGTTGTCACTCCCACGGGAGCGCGGTGACTCAGTGAACTAACATCTAGTCATTCCTATCGTGAATGTGCACGCACGAGCCAATGAAGCATCTTACATCTAATGATACAATGTGATGGCATTTGCTAATAATTTTCAGATCACATTAAACACTTGGGAACTTGAAAAACAGTTTGTCAACACAAAAATTAATTTCTCACTTGTGTAATATGCAGTTATAGGCCATGGATAGCTTTACCATAACCATAATCAATATCTAAAATGTGTTCCACTTCAACAAAAATTGACATACAAATGCACTAAAGGATATGGAGAAATCAGCAAATATGGATAAGTATTGCCACTAGTGTACAGCGGGTAAAATAAGTATTGAACATGTCACCAATTTTCTAAGTAAATATATTCTTTAAGGTACCATTGACATGAAATTCAGTAACAACCCGTCCAATCCACATAGGAAAAGAAATCAAACCATAGATGTCCTTAAATTAAGTTATGTCTAATAATGGGAAATGACAAAGAGAAAAATTATTAAACACGCTTACTGAAATTTATTTAATACTTCGTAAAAAAGGCTTTGTTGGTGATGACAGCTTCAAGACACCTCCTGTATGTAGAAACTAGTCACATGCATTGCTGTGTTATTTTGTCCCATTCTTCCACACACGAACTCTTTAAATCCTGAAGGTTGCGTGGGCTCCTTCTATGAACTCTGAGCTTTAGTTCCTTCCATAAATTTTCTGTTGGATTAAGGTCAGTTGATTGGCTAGGCCATTTTAGCAGCTTTATTTTTTCTATCTGAAACCAATTCAGAGTTTCCTTGGCTGAGTATTTGATATCATTGTCTTGCTGAAATGTCCAACCGCGATTCATGCATCATCATGGTGGATGGCAGCAGATTTTTATCAAGAATGTCTAGGTACAATTGTCCTTTCATCCTTCCTTCAATTACAAGAAATTTGCCTGTGCCGTATGCTGAAAAACATTCCCACTTCCAAAATTTACTGTTATTTTGGTGTTTTAAATGTGATAGTGTGATTTAGTTGTGCCTTTTGGCCTCCAAACATGGTGTGTATTATGGCATCCAATGAATTAAATTTCAGTCTCATTTGACCAGACTATATTCTCCCAGTATTTCACTGGCTTGTCTAAATGTTGTTGAGCAAACTTTAAGCACACTTGAACTTGCTCTTTGTTCAGCAATGGAGTCTTGCGTCATGAGCGTGCATACAGGTCATGGAGTTTAAGTGCATTAGTTTACTTTGAAACAAGTGTACCTGCTGATTCCAGGTCTTTCTGTAGCTCTCCACAGGTGGTCCTTGGCTCTTGGACAATTCTTTCGATAATTCTTTTCACTCCTCTGTCTGAAATCTTGTGGGGAGCACACTGGTCGTGGTCGGTTTATGGTGAAATGATGTTCTTTCCAGTTCTGGATTATGGCCCCAACAGTTCTCACTGGAACCTTCAGTAGTTTAGAAATTCTTCTGTAACCAGTGCCATCAGTATGGTTTGCAACAATAAGGTTGTGAAGATCTTGAGACCTCTCACGGGTTTTACCCATCATGAGATGTTTCTTGTGTGGCACTTTGGTAATGAGACATCTTTTTATAGGCCATTAGTTGAACCAGCTGATAATATTTTTAACTAAGTGGCAGGATTACTTTCTATCTACTGATAGATTTCAGCTGGTGTCATGACTTTCCATGGCTTTTTGAAACTCTTTCTTCATGTGTTCGGTACTTTTCCCTGTGTCACTTCTCATTATTACACATAACTTAATTTATGGACATCTATGGTTTGATTTTTTTGCCTGTGTGGATTAGATGGATTGTTACCAGCATCTGGTGAGAATTTCATGTCAACAGCACCTTTAAAAATATTGGTGATGTGTTCAGTGCTTATTTCATTTGCTGTATTTCCCTGTTGTTAGCCGTCAAGTGCAGGGAAAGACGTGGGCTCAACATGTGAGCCCATGTCAAAACCAGGGACACGGCCGATGACGTAAATATAAATCATAAGTCATGAAGGGGATAAAAGGTCACCTTGACATGGTTGAATGGCTTTTTGCGTTCTTTGACCAAAAACGCTAACTAAGTTCCTTTTACGTTTTAACCTTTGCATCAACATTGGAGTTCATGTTTTCATTAGTCGCAGTGTGCTGATGCATCGTGTATATATATGTTTGTATATTGGCCACATAACGTATTTGTGCACCTGTGCATTAATTTAATACTAAATGTGTGCAAGTCCTATTTTTTTTTAAAAACAAAGTAATCAAAAACACTTATTAAAAAAGCTAAAAGTCCATGAAATGCATGATATTTCTTTGTATAAGATCCCTTAGGAAAATCCGTAACTAATCTATGGCAGAATAGAACATTATAAGGCTACACGGTGACATGTGTCACATGACACTCACATTGCAGTGTTGCATTGCGACATCACATCTGATGACCTCCTATGGTGCCACACTGCCATCTGCGAGCTCCTGCAATTGCAATAATGAGTTAAAAATCTTTCCAAATGCGTTAGATTTTGTGTTGCTAGTCACAAGTTGCACATGATCACTTGCCATTGCTAAGTTTAAAGGCCCCATCTATGCTATATAAGTCTGACAGTTACTTTAGGTCAAAACAACATTTAAATGTTCCTTCCTTGTATCAATAGAGACTAACGTGTCCTTGCTAGTCATCAGAATGTATCTGATTAAATGTGTCTAATTAAATGTGTCCGATTGAATGTTTCAACACAAGTATAGACATCACGAGAACAGAAACCAGTCTTTGTGTGCTAAATTGTATAATCGGACCATATATGGTAAATCCGTTTCCTGCCTTCAGGGTGTATATAAACCCTATGCTTTGTAATAAAGTTAGAGCTTGTTTGACACATACATCCTGTCCTGTGTCTCATTCTCTCCGATATCGTAATCCAAGGATAGAAGACCCAGAAAGCAGTGACGTTGCCATAAACGACAATTCAAGAAAAATTTATTTCCACCCTCCTCTTGCTCCTTTAATTCCTGAGCTGTCAATCAAGGAAGAGGGGAGCAGAAATGGATGGGAAACAAGTAGCTTGAAAGATGTATTGAACTACTCAGCCATGCCAAGAGTGAATCGGTCCTATCTGATTAAGAAATTAAGTCTGGGAAAATCCCTTTGATGTAAATGTCATAGCTTCCTCCCAATGTCAAATGCTTGATGGCATTTTCACTTAAAGGATATGTGTAACTTTGCAATCAAATCTCTTTATATTGCTCTGACGAAATTAAGAAAATAAAACACCTTTGCAAATATTTCTCATTACCTTTTAAACACACCGTCCATGCAGACCTACAGTATGCATCTCAATGGTAGCAAACTCGATCTTGTCAGATTCTGAAGTGTTCTTTTTCTTCATCCCAATTTCTGACCTTTTACTTATGTAGCGCCCCGAGGGTTCGGTCGCTACAGAGGTATTGCATCTCACCCAGAGGTGTGATATCTCACTTCCAGGTAAGGATGGAGTGTGGCTCAGGACCCTAACACCCACATGCACTACACCACATTTCCGGGGGACAGGGCGACAATGCTCCCAAGAGTGAGCACAAATGCCCCTGTCCCCTGGCTGGAGTGGGGGGAGGGAACACCTAGAAAGGGGGAACCCGGTAGTGTGTGGGTGGGGAGAGTAGATCCAGGGTGCACTGGAAGGGGAGTATATAAGGTGGGCACCATCTTGGAGTCAGAGAGAAAGAAGAGGGAGAAGAGAGAGAAGAAGCCTGGGAGCAGGGGCTCTGTACGGGCTCTGCTCCGCAGGGAGGCCAAGTCTCAAGGCCTGAGCCTAGAGGGGAGAGAGAAAGGAGAGGAATGGAGGAGGCTCCAGGAGAGGAGTGAAGGGACCCCAGGGGTGCGGACCAGCCAGTCGCCACCTTACGCCCGCCGCTACCAGAGTAGGGGGGTCTGGCCAAGAAAGGGAACCGGATCCCTCATCTAGTAGAGGAGAGCAACTACCCTCAGCTAGTAACCGGAGGCCGTGGCATTGCACGTGTTATGGCCCCTCACTACACTCGTTAGGAAGGCACCATATAGGGCCCAGGGAAACGGAACATACGTTTGCCCGCCAAGGCCTGAGGCAGCTGGACAGAAACGTGGTCAATTGTGGGGTACGACAGGCCAGAGAAAGGACACACGAAGGGGGTCCTGAAAAGCATTCCAAAGGTACCTGGGAGTTGGCCGAGCCCCTCACCTGGTGAGCACAGTACGATGTGGGCAGCCATTACCTGCAGAAGTGGCTTGGAGTGTAAAACTGTGAGCAAAGACCCTGGACTGCATCACTGGACTCTGAGTCATTACTGTTGCCTCTGCGCACCATCACCCCCACCATCTGCACTCACTGCCCTGAGGCTATACTCCTCCCGTGGGGAGTTATACTACCCTCTGCTGCGCACACAACATCAGCCTCAGCGGTCTGCCCCGCAGCGGTGGTTCTCAGAGACCGCAATCCACGGGTGGCGTAGTCGGACATTTAAACCTTACAAAACCCAAATAAACAGATCCGCCACTGGTTTGACCACCCTGAGCCACGGGACCGGGTCGCCGCCACGGAGACTACAACCCCTAGCATTACACAGAGACCCGGCTCCGGGTATTCCCCCACACACGGCCCAGGGGGCACGTCACTTACATAAGTTCTAAGAAGAAAGTATGAATGATCATATTGCACACAGTTTGTTATCATATCAAAGATTGTGACCCCAAGCAATGCCAGCCATAGTGGCAGATTGCTGTCAGCCACAACCAACTATTCAAATAAAGCCAAGGTGCCCTCCTCAGTAGAGATGAGCGAACTTGTTCGGAAAATGTTCACCAATCTCAAAGTTGGCACATTCGGATTCGTGTTCGGATTCCCGAGCATTTTCCTCAAAATCGGCAAAAAATCGGCCAAAGTTCAGTAAATGATAGAGTTTCCACTAATGCTTTTGTTAGGAGGACTTTGGCTGTATGATGAGCAGTGGGACATGTTTGATCACAGTAGCAGCGCTGGGGAATCAGCGGTACAGTTCGCGCTGTCACTCTGCGCTGGGTGCTGAAAGCAGCTCGCGTCATTGTCAGCTGCTCACACTGACATCAGAGCGAGCAGGGGACAATGATGTAAGTTGTCCCCATCACCCACTGAGTATATTCTGTGCAAAATTAAGAATTGAATAAAAAAAACTGCATTTGCTCCCGCCAATTATTTATAACCAGGGCTGGGGCTGATGTTAATAACTTAAGAAGAGAGTAATACCCATAGAGCTTCCCAGGCTATTAATATCAGCTCAGAGGTGTATACTTAGCCTTTACTGGTTATTAAAATGGGGACCCCCAAAAAAATTAATGTGGGGCCCCCTATAATTAATAACCAACAAAGGCAAGGCTGACAGCTGTGGGCTGATTTTAAGAGCCTAGGAAGGAGCCATGGATATTGGCCCCCTCCCAGACTAAAAGCATCAGCTCTTAGCCACCCCAGAAATGGCGCATCATTAAGATGCGCCAATTCTGGCACATACCCTCTGCTCTTCCCACTTGCCCTGGTGTGGTGGCAAGTGGGGTAATAGGATTGGGGTTGATGTCAGCTTTGTATTCGCAGCTGACATCAAGCCCAGGTTAGTAGCGGAGAGGCGTCTAAAGACGCCCCCATCACTAACCCCATAGTCAAATAGTTAAATAAAATATAAACACACAGAATAAAGTCCTATATTTGAAACAAAAACACAGACTCATTTAATTAATCTACATTTACCAAAAAGCCTTATACTTACCATAACGCCCATTCCACGGAAGCCCATATCTCCTGTAAAAAAATAAAGTAACATAATCCTCCCTTGCCCCCGATGAGAAGATAATAATCCATTTGTCCCATGACGGGTCTAGCTCTGCTACATCTAGATGGCAGGCTTCATTGTTGCATGATGCAACTATACAGCCTGCCATCCTGCAGAGCCACTGAGCTGCGCATGTTGCGCACCCCAGTGACTCACGATGATGTGATGAAGTGAGCGAGGTTCATATACAATGAACGCCGTTCACCTCATTAACATCACCACGCGCGTGAGAAAGTTCTCATGCTCGCAGTGCCGTCAGAAAGGTGAGTGGAGTTCAGAGCCAATTAACTCCTTTAAATTCAATGTCATCACCGTGAGTGCAGTGAGAACTTACCAGTGAAAGGTTACCTGAGTTAAAGCCACCGGGTCTCACGGTAGCTCTAACGCCGGACTGTTGAATGCCAGAGTTCTGAGTGCCGGACAGGCACCAGGGATTGAGTGCAGCTCACATCATTGTCGCCTGAGATTAAAGTGACCAGGCGACAATGATGGGAGTTGTAGTCAGCACCCGCAGTGTACATTATGTGTAAAATAAAGAATTAAATAAAAAAATAGGTGTGGGCTTCCGCCGATTATTCATAACCAGCAGAGGGAAAGCCACCTGCTGGGGGCTGATATTACTAGCCAGGGAAAGGGGCCATTAGCCCAAAATGTTCCCTGGCTATTAGCTCACAGCTGTTTGATTAGCCTTTACTGGCTAGATTACAGGGGGACTTCAGAAAAAAATTGACCAGCAAAGGCTAAACAGATACTTACCACTTACTGCGGGTGTAGGTCTGCCTCTTTCGAGTTCTGGTCCGCTGACACGCTGCCAGTTACTCTCTTTAACCGAAATAATCTGACCCTCTGCTCTTTACTAGTTAGAGTGAAAGTGGCCTTCTCCATCCCATCATTGTTTTTTGTTGTTTCTTCAATTTTTAATACAGCAGTGGTGGTAAGATCTTTACTATCCACATAGTCTTCACTAGCCACATCAACAGCTTTAGTTTCATTCAAGTCAAATTCTTGCATTGTCCCATCTTGTTGCATTTCTCATTGTCAAATGTCTGTATCATTTGATAGAAATGAGTGTTCAGTCTGGTCACATACATCTCTTCCACAGTCCACAACATGATAGCTTCTTTCCATGCATTCATTGACAGATTTTGTCTCTTTGTACAATCTTTTTAAAACTTTGTCATAATATTTTTACAATTTAAAACTCACAATCTTTTAATAATTGTCAAATAATTTATTCTAAAGGCCCTCCTCTTTAGGTGTCTGGTGTATTGCAGTCCATTCTTATAATTTTTGGCAACCCTTGCACTTAGTGCATAAGCTTTATGAGTCTAGGAGTTCCACTACCTAAAAATTTATTTATTATTTATGTCAAATACAGGGTGTATCGGAGTCCCTCTTCATTCTAGTTTTTGGCAGATCTTGATTTGTCTGCATAGGCTTTGTGAGTTTCAGAGTCCCTCCTTCATAAATTAAACAATGTGTCTAACCATGTCACATGCACCACATGCTCAGATTAGTTAGTAAAATGTTAAAATTACATTTACAAGTGGATTGTTTTTTCACCACTGAAAAACGCAGAAAAAACGACATGTGTGAACATAGCCTAAGGGGTGGAGGAGGCATTTTTTTTCTCTCTTTTTTAATTAGCCTTATATACAGTACAAATCATTATACTGGAAAGAATGTTTTCTAACCTTTTTTCCTGTAAAAATCCATTTTATCTTCGGTTTAGTATGTTTTATTGTCAGTCCTTAAAAGTGGCATAATTCTCTGAGAACATTGTTCCCAGTAGTGACCTGCAAGTCAGAGATGCTTCCAGGCATCTTCCTCATGTTGTTCCCATTCGATCACTTTTTCCATCCATTTTAGCGATTTTACTGCCCCCAAACCTCCTGGGAGGGTCTGCCAGAAAAATGCTCAAATTTCCCATTGACTTCCATTGTACTCGTTAATCGAGTCGAACACCCGAGCAGTCTGACGTGCTCGATTCAAGTAACGAGTACCCGAGCATTTTAGTACTCGCTCTCACTACTGGGAACCTTTTTTAAAGCTTCTCTACAACAAAAACTTCTTGGGAATAAAGAGGTGTGCACTTTTGATTACAATTTACATTAACTGCTGTGACAAAGTCACTAGCGAAGTACTGGAGGGGAGATATGTAGCACTGAGATTGTTAGCTCCAGTAATATAAATAGAAAAAGTGTTCCAGCACATGAAGTGTAGAAAGGAGTAAATCAGCCATGTTAGTGCTAGGGTGATTAAACACCTGCAGAGAGGGAGGAGTTCATAGGATAAATTCCCAGCCTTTCAGAGCATTTGGTGTGGGGTGGGCCTGGAGGCACAAGCTCTGGAGCTGTATTGTCATGTGAAGGAAAGCTAAACCTTGGGCTGTGTTTTGTTCCAGAAGCGGGTGGTTTCCCGTAGCAACAAAGGACTGTGCCATATGTTATGTTTTGTTTTTTCTGTTAAACCGGGGAGGCCGTGATTGTTTTTGCTACTGTTGCCCTGGTTTTATGCAGTACTTTTAATAAAGCCAGCGGAAGATTTAAAGAGACAGTGTTCCTGTATCTAGCTCTATGTGCAGCCGAATCAGCCGATGTACCACACTGCATATTCAAAGACTTCTTGTTTTAGTTACAAGATAATCTTCACGTATTAAAGGGGTTGTCCACTACTTGGACAACTCCTTCTCAATCCATATGTTTCACCCTTTTAAAATAACAACACATATACCCGCCTCCCGTGCCGGCGCTGTCTCAGCTGTGACAACATTGTCTTTCCAGGCAATCACGTAACAGTGTGATGTCACACGAACCCTGCAGCCAATCATCAGCCACTTCACTCTCTCCAACATATTACATACATGCTCCAGCTGTAAGCGATTTGGCCAAAGATGATGCTGCCGCTGATTGGCTGCAGGGTCCGTGTGATGTTACACTGTTACGCGATTGCCGGGAGAGACAGTGTCAACACCACTGGAACTGCGCCTGCATCGGTTGTGAGTATAAGTGTTATTTCATAAGGGGGGAATATACAGATTGAGATGGGGTTGTCTGAATAGTGGACAACCCCTTTAAAAGGACTGTCAACCCCTTCTAAAAAGAAGGGATTGACAGTTCTTTTAAAGGGGTTGTCCACTAGACAAGAAAAATATCCCAGTATTTTCTGTTGCGAAAGCAGTGTGAAAAAGATAAGAAAAAAGAACCGTGACTGCAAACTATTGTATAAATACATTAACACATCCTTTATGCACTAGACTATTTTGCATGTGTCTTCAAAGCTGGATGGCATATCAGGTATCATCTAACTTGTGCTAGGACCATACCACTAGTATCAATAGTAAACTGGTGACAAATGATTGCTGTGATAGCTAGTGTATATGCCTGATAAAGGAGAAAAAGATTGTGAGCCTCAGTGGAGACAGGGACCCATGTGCATAATTACAATTTTGCTCAGTGCTGCAGTACATTTTAAACCCATATAAATAATAGGAACTAAATAAGAAAATAGACTGTGTTATACAAAGGTAATGCGTGTGTGTTATACTTTGACTTTAAGGATCTGGCAAATGCATTTTGCCCCAGCACTCATATTTTATCATGCACACAGGTTGCACTTACAGACCCTTCTGCTTCTATGATTCACTCACTCACTTCTCATCAGTGCCAGTAATCAAGCAGCCTATTAAATCTCCTTCCAGAAAAGCATGACAGCCAGAGAATATATAACATCCTCAAACCATTTATTCTCCCTTGATGAAAATCATCCATCATTAGGCTTTTTTCTTTGTGTGCTGACTAAAAAACAATTAAGGGTTATTATGGTCTGTGTAAATGGGAAAAGAAGCCCTTTACGTGGTGTTCTTATTTGTTGCAATTGTATGGTTCACTAAACAGCACATTACTTTCCTCTCAGCTCGCAACCATGAAAAGAATGCAGTCATGTAGTAAAATTAACCTTTGTTGGTATGGAGAGTGGCACAGTGTGCTTCATACACCGTTGGATTTTTCAACAGATGTGTGCCAGCCAATAAAGGGTTTTTTCTAAAAAGAAAATCACCCAAATATATTAAATGGTTGTTTCAAAATCTGAAAAAATTATGAATATATGAGATAAAAATTATGAAAAAATATCAGTTGCCTATTAAATCCTGACAAGTAAAGGGTTATTCCCGTCACTGCCCTTCATGGCCAAGGGCAGGGTTGTGAAAACAATCAAGGGCAGTTGTGCCATGCTATTTGGGTAAATCGGGAGTTAAAACCATAGAATAGCCAGCTTTGCTATGTTGTTTCCTTAACTACCATTTATTTTTATGGGAGTTACACACACATAGTATCTCAGCTGTGCTTTGCTGTTTTTGTAACACAGTCTCTGGGACCTAGAAGCTGTTATTCCCATTTCAGCCATGAAAGACAGATGGGAATAAACCTTTAAATTCATTCCAGCATAACAGAATATTTTCATTGGTGGCCAGGACCTGAAGGTGGTGTTGTGGTCTGCTATTGAACAATTGTGACATCTGCTGAAAGGAGCTAAGCAACTTATCACTATAAAAACCTATAATAACTTTGAACCACCCAGAGACTTAACACTCATCAAGCTTACTAGAGTCTGTTTTACACTTGTATCAACACTTAACTCTAGTACCGGTCTCCTAATAGATTAATAGGGCCAATGCTTGGTCTCCCTTCTTCTGACACATCAAACTCTTTATACGAGGCAGAGTACATTATAAATTTCTAATATATTCTAGCCAGTAGCAAGTTCTCCTTGCCCGCCTCTGATTTTCATAGGGTTAAACACGGGGTACCTATCTCCATTTTGTTTGATCATCTAGGCAGTTTATGTAAATATTATTGAAAATTTAGACTGGTGGCCAAATTAAAGGCAAGATGTCATGGACTTTGTGATTGTCTGTACCACCTGTTACAAATACAAGTCTTTTTAGTACCCTTTTGGTTTTTATAAAAATTTTAGATCCATTCCTATAAAGTCCTGAAATGACATCTATATGAATTTTATCTACACTTTACCTGTGATTTCTCAAAGACAGCATATTTAGTTCCTCCGCTCCACAACTGGCCAAAAATATTTTTCCAGAGATTTACCATACATATGTTAGCTTCTGATCAGGGAGATCAGTTACCAGGTTCTAGTGTCTTTTTTATTTAATTTGATTACTTAAAGTTAGGTCCAGAAAGACTTGGATAGTGGCACAAGTTTTGGCATTTTAGCTCTTTACCAAAATATATTCAAAATACTGTTATATATTCTATATTGACTAAAAGTGCAGACTCTCACCTTTAATTTGAGGGTATTTACATCCTAATAGGAATTAGGGTTTAGGAGTTAATATGTAGCTGCCTATTCTTCAAGGGACCAAAGGTAATTGGACAAGTATCTCAAAAGCTCTTTAATGGGCTATATGGGCCTTGTGAATCTGTAATGGGGGGTGGTAGTCAGTGGAGAGGGATGCTAAGTTTTCTTCTTCACCCTGGCCCGCTACAGGAATATGGGGACATGTGTGTCCCTGGGTGTGTGTGGTGTGCTGTGTTCTGTTGTGGTCTCTACTCGCTATCATACTCGGTTCCTTTAGGTGCAGTTCTTCTTGAGTCTTGAATAAGAGATGACACAGTTCTTTAAAAAATGACATAATCCGGTTTAATTTGCCTGCATGGCCTTAAAGAAAGGTAGGATTACAGGTACAATGCAAGTTGCATATAACAGCACTTTAAGGTGTTAAAATACAGTCACAGTCCCCACACCATGCTCCTCACTGTGTGTAGCAGACCTAGGGGAAAACTGTCTCTGGAATTACAGGTAGGAAAGCTGCTGCTTTACTCCACGGCTCCCACTGCCCGACTCTATCAGGGACCACCTGCTGCTGAGGCTGCCCTAATCCTAACACGTCCAATAATGCCTACCGGCTGGAAGGCACAGGCGGAGTCCACAAATTGACTACTTGAGAATAGGCTGTACTGTAGTGTGCCCATTGTTGTTAATCCTCCATATCTTCCCCACACACACCCATCCTTCTTCTCCTCAGTCTCCTAGCACATCTGTCCTCACTGACTGACCCTTCTTAACTGGCTAAAACATGGCCGACCAACTGTCACTAAGGGTGGTTCAAACTAGTTAACCCTGTGTATCACAGGAAACAGTAATATGAATATGCAACTCTGCTGCCATCTAATGGCCGTATCATAAACAATACATTTTATGATAACTACACAGGTTTACTAAAACAGCTTTAGAGGGGAGCAGGAATTCTCAACCACACCCTCATAAATCCATCATCAATTAAGCAGGTAAAAGGTCTGGAGCTGATTTCAGGTGTGGCATTTGCATTTGGATGTTGTTGCTGTGAATCCACAACATGCGGTCAAAGGAGCTCTCAATGGAAGAGAAACAGCCCATCACTAGGCTGAAAAAAAGAAGAAATCCATCAGAGAGATAGTTGAAATGTTAGGAGAAGCCAAATCAACAGTTTGGTACATTCTGGTAAAAAAGAGCGCACTAGTGAGCTTGAGAACTGAAAAAGGCCTGAACGTCCACTGAAGACAACAGTGGTGGATGATCGTAAAATCTTTTCTATGGTGAAGAAAAACCCTTTCACAACATCCACCCAAGTGAAGAACACCCTCCAGGTAATAAATATTTAAGTGTTTAAGTCTACCATAAAGAGAAGACTTCATAAGAGCAAATACAGAAGGTTCACCACAAGGTGCAAACAATTATCAGCTTTAAAAGTTGAAAGAGCAGATTAGACATTGCCAAAAAAAATCTAAAGAAACCAAACCAATTTTGGAAGCGCATTCTTTGGACAGATGAAATTAAGATTAACCTGTACCAGAATGATGGCAAGAAGAAAGTTTGGAGAAGGCTTAGAACAGGGATGAGCTAACCCAAACTGGAAAGTTCGTATTCCGTACCAAACACCTAGTGTCCCGCACTGAACCATGAACACTAAATTTTACCAGGATGTCCAGTTTGCTGTTCAGGTTCGGATGCCTAATAAAGTTTGTTGAAAGGCTGCAGCGCAGCCAATCAACAAGATTTTAGGCTGTGGGCACTTCCAGAGCCATCACAGCCATGCCAAGTATTAGCATTGCTGTGATTGGCCAGCGCACCACGTGACCCTACCTTTATAAATGCCGGCTCATGAGTGCCATCGCCATTCTGCTCTGATTAGTGCAGGGACAGGACACAGCTGAAGTGAGAGACAGTGTTAGGTTGCGTAGTCTGCAAAAAAGTCGCTGTGTGCACTCTGCACGTGTCTCAGTGGGAGAACTGTGCCAAAAAGTCGCTGTGTGTACTCTGTACCCATATACGTATGTAGGAGAACTGTGCCAAAACGCTGCTGTGTGTAATATGCACCCCCACCTGTGGGAGTACTGTACCTTTAAGCCACTGTGTACTCTGCAACCTCGCCTGTGGAGTACTATGCCAAAAATCCGCTGTGTGTACTCTGCACCCATATCTGTGGGAGTAATGTGCCAAAAAGCCGCTGTGTGTAATCTGAAACCCCTCCTGTGAGAATACTGTTCCAAAAAGCCTCTGTGTACTCTGCAACAGTCTCTCTACAAGTAGTGTCTCTAAAAAATAAATCTACTTTGCAGCTGTCTCTTTGCCATTTGTAGGCCAAAAAATAATTTTACTGTACTGCTGTATCTATCCGAGTTTAGTGGTAAAAAAATAAATGTACTCTGCTGCCATCTATGTGCGAGTAGTGTGTCAAAAAAACACTTTCATAAATGAGGAGAGCATCAAATAGGGAACGTAGATGTGGCCATTTTGGTGCTGGTGTAGCTGCTGCTGGTAGTGGTGGTGTAACTGCTCCAGGGAGAGGATGTGGTCATTCTGTGCCTGCTTCGCGCCCAAATACAACACCTCCCTCTGGTACACGCACGCGACAGGACGTTAAGCTTCCTTTCATAGGGCCAAATATTGATACAATAATGCTAAGGCCAGAACATGTTGAGGTGGTGTTACATTGGATGGCTGACAGTAGCTCCAGTTCCTTCACATTATCTTCCTCCCAGTCCACTGCAGAAAATGAAGAGTTGGCACTTGAGGACTATGATCATCTGGCTTCCACCTCACCCCCTTGCAAATCAGCCAAGCAGTCTGAGCCCCAAGTCATGCAGTAGTTTCTTCTGCTGGCTGGGGTTGCATGGCCCATCCACCTGACCTTGCCCCAGAAGTGAAAGAGATTGAATGCACTGATGCCAAACCACTTAGGTTGGAGGATGAGTATGTGGGAGGTCTAGTGCACAGAGGATGACAAAACATAGTTGCCAACTGCAGCGTCTTTCTGCAGTGTGCAGACCGACAGGGAGGGCAGGGGTGAGGAGTAGGAGAAAGATAATATGGGGAATGATGAGGTCCTAGAACCCACATGGAGCGGAGGCCATCCTAGTGACGTGCAAAGTTCAGAGGAAGAGGAGGTGACCATGCTGTCCCCATTAAAAGCACAGCAATAAAGGGAGCAGGGTGCAAAAGCACAGCAGGCAGCCCCTAGCCAGGGGCGGCCCCTAGCCAGTATGTCGGCTGCTACTGCCCACTGCACCGCTGAAATCAGCACACCAGATCCCTTTCTTCAGAGATTGTGCTGACGACAAGTGATGGGCAGTTTGCACGCTGTGCTTTCAGAGCCTGAAGCAAGGCATAAATCTTCTGAACCTGAGCACCACCTGCATGATGAAGCATCTCAATTCCAAGCATGAGGTGCAGTGGAGTACACACCTTAAAAAGCATGACAGATCGAAGCCTCCTCCTGATCCCTCTTTTGCTGCGATCTCGGCATCTTTCTCTCTTTGTGGGGAGGCAGGTGGCCCTGTTGATGAGTGGGAGTATGTGTCAGCACCACCACCAGTGTCACTAAGCATCTCCACACCATCCCATGGAAGTGTTCAGCTTTCCGTCACCCAAACCCCTGAGAGAAAGAGGAGATACCCCCTATCCACTTATGAGCCATGCTCCTGGATGACAGCATTTAAATAAATTACTGGCCTTTGAGTGGAGTTGATACGAAAAAAGTTCTATTTTGGTCTCATCTGACCACATGACCTTCTCCCATGCCTCCTCTGGATCATCCAGATGGTCATTGGCGAACTTCAAACAGGTCTGAACATGTGCTGATGTGAGCAGGTGGACCTTGTGTGCCCTGCAGGATTTTAATCCATGACGGCGTAGTATGTTACTAACAGTAATGTTTGAGACTGTGGTCCCATCTTTCTTCACATCATTGATGTGGCCCTCCCATGTAGTTCTGGGCTGATTCCAGACCTTTCTCAGAATCATCTTTACCCCACGAGGTGAGATCTTGCATGGAGCCCCAGACCAAGGAAGATTGATGGTAATCTTGTGTTTCTTCCATTTTCTAATAATTGCGCCAACAGTTGTTGCCTTGTCAACAAGCTGCTTGCCTATTGTCCGGTAGCTCATCTCAGCAATGTGCAGGTCTACAATTTTGTCCCTGGTGTCCTTAGACTGCTATTTGGTCTTGGTTATAGTGGATATATTGGAGTGTGATTGATTTTGTGTGGATAGGTGTCTTTTATACAGGTAATGAGTTCAAACAGGTACAATTAATACAGGTAATGAATGCAGAGTGGGAGGGCTTCTTAAAGAAAAACTAACAGGTCTGTGAGAGCCAGAATTCTTGTTGGTTGGTAGGTGATCAAATACTTATTTCATGCAATAAAATGCAATTTAATTATTTAAAAATCATACAATGTGATTTTCTGATTTTTATTTTTAGATTCTGTCTCTCACAGTTGAAGTGTACCTACAATAAAAATTACAGACCTCTCCATTCATTGTAGGTGGGAAAACTTGCAAAAGGGGTGCGTCTTATAATGCGAACTTACTATATTTTAACTGAGGGGGGCGTCATCGGATCGGGATCCCAGATACAAGAGGTTGGTCCTCAGAAGTTGGCGGTGTGCGGAGACGAGATTCCCTATCCCGTACATAGCGCTGCGTTGTGCTTCGGCAAAATGGAGCATGCGCAGATTGAGATCTCGGGAGAGCATCGCCCCGCTACCGCCGCCACCACCACCATTGCCTTGAATCAGTGACACTTCTTCTGAGGACAGGGCTGCAGCATCGCCCCGCTACTGCTGCCACCACCACCACTGCCTTGAATCAGTGACACTTCTTCTGAGGACGGGGCCCGCAGCATTGCCCGACTCCTGCCGCAGCCATCTCCACCGCCAATCTCTGGCATGTGTAAACCCCTCTCCACCACCGCTGCCCCCCAGGTAAAAAGGATTATAAGGTGCACCATTTTATTTAAAAAAAAATTCCTATTTTGCACCCCAAAATTTGGGGTGCGTCTTATAATCCGGTGTGTCTTATAATCCGCAAAATACGGTATTTCTCCCAGAACATTGTTTATTTCCTTTATGTGTATTAGAACAGCACAAAGAAACAGAGAAAAGAAGGCAAATTGGGCATAATTTCTCACAAAGCCCCCAAAATGGGAAGGACACAATTGTTTGTTATTTGGGTATCTCTGGGTTTTATATTTTTCTATTTTTCAATTATCTACATGTGCGCTTGCTTGATTATACATTTATACTCTTACACATGGTCCATGTATGAATGTTGTCACTCAGTTTATTTAATTGGACGTGGCCCATGTTCCGTTTTTCGAGGCACATAGTCTCCGATCACACTTTGGTTGGGTTCCCTTGGGGACTCTTTATTTGGGTACTTTATTTATCTTTTATATTTATAGAATTTATGACTTTTTATGTGTATGTATTTTTTTCTTTTCCCCCTTACCCTTTTCCCTCCATTTCTTTTACTTGTCTTTTATTTCTTATTTATACACTCTTATGTCCTCATTAGGTATTAATAAAGTTCACATTAAGTTCAAATGGATCTCTATTATTTTTTCACTACACTTGTGTTTCCACTATCACTTTTTATTCAGATCCATCTTGAACGGTGGATCCTTATATTATCGATTCATATATGCAGGGGCGGACACTGACAGTTTGGGGCCTCTGCGCAAGAAATGTGTCTGGGCCCCCCTCCTTGTATGGCGACAAAGCTACAGAAATATGTATGTAGACACACACATATATACATACAGTGCCTACAAGTAGTATTCAACCCCCTGCAGATTTAGCTGGTTTGATAAGATGCAAATAAGTTAGAGCCTTCAAACTGCAAATGAGAGTAGGTTTTATGAACAGAAGCATAAATCTTACAAACCAAAAAGTTATGTTGCTCAGTTGAATTTTATTAAATTTTAAACATAAAAGTGTGGGTCAATTATTATTCAACCCCTATGTTTAATATTTTGTGGAATAACCCTTGTTTGCAATTACAGCTAATAATCGTCTTTTATAAGACCTGATCAGGCCGGCACAGGTCTGTGGAGTTATCTTGGCCCACTCCTCCATGCAGATCTTCTCCAAGTTATCTAGGTTCTTTGGGTGTCTCATGTGGACTTTATTCTTGAGCTCCATCCACAAGTTTTCAATTGGGTTAAGGTCAGGAGACTGACTAGGCCACTCCAACACCTTGACTTTTTCCCTCTTGAACCAGGCCTTGGTTTTCTTGGCTGTGTGCTTTGGGTCATTGTCTTGTTGGAAGATGAAATTACGACCCATCTTAAGATCCTTGATGGAGGAGCGGAGGTTCTTGGCCAAAATCTCCAGGTAGGCCGTGCTATCCATCTTCCCATGGATGCGGACCAGATGGCCAGGCCCCTTGGCTGAGAAGCAGCCCCACAGCATGATGATGCCACCACCATGCTTGACTGTAGGGATGGTATTCTTGGGGTCGTATGCAGTGCCATCCAGTCTCCAAACGTCACGTGTGTGGTTGGCACCAAAGATCTCGATCTTGGTCTCATCAGACCTTAGAACCTTGAACCAGTCTGTCTCAGAGTCCTCCAAGTGATCATGAGCAAACTGTAGACGAGCCTTGACATGACGCTTTGAAAGTAAAGGTACCATACAGGCTCGTCTGGAACGGAGACCATTGCGGTGGAGTACGTTACTTATGGTATTGACTGAAACCAATGTCCCCACTACCATGAGATCTTCCAGGAGTTCCTTCCTTGTTGTCCTTGGGTTAGCCTTGACTCTTCGGACAAGCCTGGCCTCGGCACGGGAGGACACTTTCAAAGGCTGTCCAGGCCGTGGAAGGCTAACAGTAGTTCCATAAGCCTTCCACTTACGGATGATGCTCCCAACAGTGGAGACAGGTAGGCCCAACTCCTTGGAAAGGGTTTTGTACCCCTTGCCAGCCTTGTGACCCTCCACGATCTTGTCTCTGATGGCCTTGGAATGCTCCTTTGTCTTTCCCATGTTGACCATGTCTGAGTGCTGTTCACAAGTTTGGGGAGGGTCTTAAATAGTCAGAAAAGGCAGGCAAAAGAGATCTTTAATCCACACATGTGAAGCTCATTATTCTTGGTGCCTGAACTACTTCTTAATACTTTAGGGGGACCAAACAGAATTCTTGTGGTTTGAGGGGTTGAATAATAAATGACACTCTGAATTAACTTTTAACGTTTTTTAAAAAAAAAAAAAAAAAAAATTTGCTGCAGTTCATTTCCCACTTCCAGGCTGATCTACAGTAGAAATGTCACAATGCCAAGTTAATTCCGCATGTGTCAACCAGCTAAATCTGCAGGGGGTTGAATACTACTTGTAGGCACTGTATATATATATATATATATATATATATATATATATATATATATATATATATAACAGTACAGACCAAAAGTTTGGACACACCTTCTTATTTAAAGATTTTTCTGTATTTTCATGACTATGAAAATTGTATATTCACACTGAAGGCATCAAAACTATGAATTAACACATGTGGAATTATATACTTAACAAAAAAGTGTGAAACAACTGAAAATATGTCTTATATTCTAGGTTCTTCAAAGTAGCCACCTTTTGCTTTGATGACTGCTTTGCACACTCTTGGCATTCTCTTGATGAGCTTCAAGAGGTAGTCACCGGAAATGGTCTTCCAACAATCTTGAAGGAGTTCCCAGAGATGTTTAGCACTTGTTGGCCCTTTTGCCTTCACTCTGCGGTCCAGCTCACCCCAAACCATCTTGATTGGGTTCAGGTCTGGTGACTGTGGAGGCCAGGTCATCAGGCGTAGCACCCCATCACTCTCCTTCTTGGTCAAATAGCCCTTACACAGCCTGGAGGTGTGTTTGGGGTCATTGTCCAGTTTGAATGTACAATTTTCATAGTCATGAAAATACAGAAAAATCTTTAAATGAGAAGGTGTGTCCAAACTTTTGGTCTGTACGGTATATATATATATATATATATATATATATATATATATATACATATATATATATATATATATATATATATATATATATATATACAGATCTGGCAAAAATTAAGAGACCACTGCAAAATTTTCATTTTCTCAGATTTTTCTTTTTCTAGGTATATTTTTGAGTAAAATGTACATTGTTGTTTTTTTCTATAAACTACTGACAACATGTCTCCAAAATGCAAAGCTAAAAATTTTGTATTTATTTGCAGCAAATGAGAAATCGTCAAAATAATAAAAAAGAAACAGTGATTTCAGACCTCAAATAATGCAAAGATAACAAGTTCTTATTCATTTAGAAACAACAATACTCATGTTTTAACCCAGGAAGAGTTCAGAAATCAATATTTGGTGGAATAACCATGATTTTGAATCACAGCTTTCATGTGTCTTGGCATGCTTTCCACCAGTCTTTCACACTGCTTTTGGGTGACCTTATTCCACTCCTGGCTAGTGTTGAGCCACCCCCGTAGTGTTCGAGTTCGGTTCGGTTCGTCGAACACCCGTGTGTTCGCCGAACTGTTCGTCGAACTGTTCGTCGAACACCTTCGAACACCGTTAAAACCAATGGCAGGCAAACAAAAACACATAGAAACACATAGAAAACACCTTCAAAGGTGTCCAAAAGCTGACAAACTGCTCAGAAGACATAACTAACACATGGAAAAGTGACAAGTACATATAGTCATGCGAAAATAAAAGAGGTGGAGGAGTAAAAGGAGGGGGAGACACAGATATAGGCATGTCATGCCCTTCTAAAATCCAAAAAGTGAGAAGCCGACACGGCCAGTCCGCTCCTGCCCGTGCCACCTCCGTGTCGCCGGGTTTGTGCCAGAGCCGCGGTGAACCCTGACGGCCAGCCCCCCTCTCCCAATACTGGTGCCTGTCCGCTGGTGGGTCGAGCGAGCCCCCCTGTGGTGGAGGCAGCTCTAAGCTTTTTAATTTAAATTGTCTCTCTAATTTGAATGAATACACTTTAAATCCATTTACAAGGATCTATTGGAGGGCAAGTCTCATGCCAGCAGCCGCGGTAATTCCAGCTCCAGTAGCGTCCACTAAAGCTGCTGCAGTTAAAAAGCTTTTATAAGGATCGAGCTCGGCTGTCCACCACAAGGCATCCTACCGCCAGTCCCAGCCCCTATGCCTTGGGGTGCCTCCTGATGCTCTTCACTAAGTATCCCATGGTCCCGAAGCATTTCCTTTGAAAAAATTAAGTGTCTAAACTACAGGTGGTGCAGCTTGCTTAACAGCCGGGATAATCCGCTGACTAGCAGACACTGCTACTAGGCACAAAGTATTTCCTGGGCTAGATGCAGTTAAAAATTTGTAATTAGATACTCTCGTTGGATGCTGAGAAAGCATTCCATAGAGTCTCCTGGCACGCCATATATTATTCTCTTAAAAAGCTTGGGGTAGGGGTCTAGGGGACCCTTTTATAGCCAAAATCACGGCCCTGTATCGCAATACGTCACCTAGGCTGAAGATAAATGGAACTGTAGCACCCTGAGGGCTCGGTTGCTACAGACGTATTGCACCTCACCCAGAGGTGTGATATCTCACTCTCAGGTAAGGATGGAGTGTGGATCAGGACCCGACACCTGCATGCATTACACCACATTGCCGTGGGGCAGGGCGACCAATATGCCCCTGAGATGGGCACGACAGTCCCTGTCCCTGGCTGGAGTGGGGGGAGGGAACACTGAGGAAGGGGAACCCTGTAGTGCAGGAGCAGGGAGGAAGCAGTTCCTGGGTGCATTGAGAAGGGAGTATAAAAGGTGGGCACCATCTTAGTTCAGTGCAGAGAAGTCTGAGCAGAAGTGGCAGGGAGCAGGGGCTCTGCATGAGCTCTGCTCCGGAGGCGGGCCTAGTAACAGAGGCCCAGGCCTGGAAGAGGGAGAAGGAAGGAAGAGGAGCGGAGAAGGCTCCAGGAACGAGGAATGAAGGGATCCCAGGGGTGCGGACGGGCGAGTCGCCACCGCACGCCCGAATCCACCTGCGTGGAGGGGTCAGGCCAAAGGGGGAGACCGGTCCCCGAACTAGTGGAGGCAGGAAACGACCCTCAGCTAGAAACCGGAGGCTCTGACATTTTATGTGGCGCAGCCCCTAGCTACACCCGCTAGGAAGGCACCACATAGGGTCAGGGAAACTGGCGCCAAGTTTACCAAGAGGAGGCCCGAGGCAGCCGGACAGAAGTGTTGGTAAGAAAGGCCAGACAAAGGACACACAAAGGGGGTCCTGTGAAGTGCTCCAAAGTTATCTGGGAGTTGTCTGAGCCCCTCACCTGGTGAGCAAAGTACGACGTGGGCAGCCGTTACCTGCAGACGTGGTCTGGATAATAAGAACTGTGAGTAAAGGCCCTGAACTGCATCACTGACTCCGTGTCGTTACTGCTGCTGCCCTGCACCATCACCCCCATCCTCCGCATACACTGCCCTGAGGCTATACTCCTCCCGTGGGGAGTTATGCTACGCTCTGCTGCACCCACAACACCAGCCTCAGCGGTCTGCCCTGTAGCGGCGGTTCACTCTGACCGCAATCCACGGGTGGCGTAGTCGGACATTTAAACATCAAAACCACATAAATAGTTCCGCCACTGGTTTGACCGCCCTGAGCCACGGAACCGGGTCGCCGCCACGAAGACTACAACCACCAGCATCCACCAAAAAGGGTCCGGCTCCGGGTGTCCCAAGGCCCAGGGGGTGCGTCAGAACATTTTCATCACCTTTCACAATCACCAATGGGACAAGGCAGTGATGTCCTCTGTCCCCTCTCTTATACATCCTAGTGACGGAGCACCTGCTCTCATCAATTCGCCATAACCCCAATATTAGGTGGATTGAGGTGGGAGGCACCGAGTACAAGTGCTCTCTATTTGCTGATGATGTCCTAGTATATATCACTCAATCACATATATCCATCCATGCTGTTATGGCTGAAATAGATCACTTTGTTACATGGTAAAATTTTAAAATCAATGCAGCGAAGTCTTAGGCCCTCGATGTCTCCCTCCCCAAATCCATATAGGATTCCATCCAGTCCAACTTTCCCTTTGCCTGGCCCTCACAGGGTATCAAATACTTAGGAATTCCTATTCATAGAGACCTCTCCCATCTATGTTATCTTAATTTTGGGCCCTTTATTGAACAACTCCATACAGACCACGGTTGGCAAGTTAGAACTGTAAGATTCACTACGTGAACCACTGGTGTTTTGTGGAAAAGCACATGTACACTGCGTTCCAAATTATTATGCAAAAAGTGTTTAGGAGTGATAAGGGAAGAATTTGTTTGTTTGTCAGTTAAACTCATTGATGGTGATGTGTGTCAGGGCTCTTTATATCACTGTAAGCAATTGCAGACACCTGTGCTAATTAGTTTGGCAGGTGTGTCCAATGAAAGGCAAGACTACTTAAGAAGGCTCTCTCACATTATTAAGCAGCCTACATTTTCTGCCAAAATGGGAAAGAAAAAGGATGTGTCGGCTGCTGAGAAGCAACAAATTGTGGAGTGTTTAGGTCAAGGCATGACTACAATCAACATTGTGCGATGATCAGGATGAAGTGTCTTGGCAATCAAGAAGTATGTAGCTGATTCACAGTACACACGTGTGCGTGCTGATAAGGGCAAATTGAGGACTCTTTCCTACAGGCAATTACGTCAGGTTGAAAGAGCAGCGGCAAAAAAGCCTTGTCATAGCAGCAGACAAGTTTTTGAAGCTGCTTGTGCCTCCAACGTCCCCCGAACAACAAGATGCAGGGTCCTTCAGAGGTTTGCAGCTGTGCATGCGCCATCCTGTCGACCTCCTCTATCCACTTCACACAAGCAGAAACGGCTCCAGTGGGCCAAACATTACATGAAGACTGATTTCAAAACTGTTTTGTTCACGGATGAGTGCCGTGCAGCGCTCGATGGTCCAGATGGATGGAGTGGAGGATGGCTGGTTGATGGACACCCCACGCAAACACGGCTACAGCGCCAACAAGGAGGAGGTGGAGTAATGTTTTGGGCTGGAATCATGGGGAGAGAGATTGTCGGCCCCTTTAGGATCCCTGAAGGCGCTAAAGATGAACTCCATAATGTATGTGGATTTTCTCAAACAGCACTTCCTGCCATGGTTCAAGAAGAAGAACCGTGTATTTCACAGCAAGATCATTTTTCTGCATGATAATGCACCATCTCATGCTGCACATAAAACATCTGCATCTCTGGCTGATATGGGCATAAAAGGGGACAAACTTATGGTGTGACCCCCATGCTCCCCTGACCTCTACCCCATTCAGAACCTTTGGAGCATCATTAAAAGGAGTGTCTATGATGGCGGGAGGCAGTTCACATCTAAGCAACAGCTCTGGGAGGGTATTCTGTCCTCATGCAAAACAATTGAAGCAGAAACCATCCAAAACCTGACAAATTCAATGGACGAGAGAGTTCAGAAGCTCCTTTCGAACAAGGGGTCCTATGTGAAAATGTAACATCACCTAGAATAAAGTTTTGAGTTGAAAACTGTTTGATTTCAGTTTCTAACAACCTGCTAATGCTTATAATTTCAAAAATGACCATTTTTTTGGTCTTTATTAAAATGAAAAGGTTGATCGAAAAGTTTCGGGGATCTAAGAGTGTGGCAACCCAGTAGTCATGATTACTTCGAATTCTGACAATATGAGGGTCATGCTGCAGGTAGTGCAGCAAGAAGGCACTTATGTGCCTTGCGCATCTCGGAGCCCCAAAATTATTTTCCGGGCTAGATGCAGCTAAAAATTATTTTTAATTTTAAATCTGGTGAAGCTTTAGTATAGATGGCCTAATAGGATCAGTGCTGCACACTGCTACAAAGCCCAAATTATTTTCCAGTCAAGATACAGATAAACATGATTAGTAATTTGAAAGCTTAAAACGGTTGGTAGGGTGATTTTAACCAATCATCAAGCTTTTACTCTCCCCAGGATGACACAGGGGTAGAAAAGTCGTTTTGGATCCATGATTTGTTCATCTTTATGAACGTGAGTCTGTCTACATTATCAGTGGAGAGCCGCGTGCGCTTATCTGTCAGCACACCACCAGCAGCGCTGAACACACGTTCAGACAGAACGCTGGCTGCGGGGCATGACAAGATCTCCAAGGCGTAAGTGGCTAGCTCCGGCCATTTATCCAGATTGGAAGCCCAAAAAGAGCAAGGGTCCAGTGACACAGTCGTGGCTTCAATGTTTACTTGGAGATACTCCTGTACCATCGTCTCTAGGCGTTGACTATGTGTCAGACTTCTTGTCTCCTGTGGCCTTGCAAAGGATGGGCTAAAAAAGTGGTGAAATGATTCCGCAAAATTGATGTTACCAGCAGATACTGTGGTTCTGTTACGGTTTGAGTGCTGAACACTTGACGGTCCCACGGTTGGCAAGTTGGAACTGTGAGATTCACTACGTGCACCACTGTTATTTTGTGGAAAAGCACATGTAAGATTCTGCAACAGTCTCTGCTGATACTCCTGCATGCGTGCATCCCTTTCTATGGCAGGAATAATTTCTGCAAATTTACTTTTGTACCGGGGATCTAACAGTGTGGCAACCCAGTAGTCAGGATTATTTCAAATTCTCACAATTCGAGGGTCATGTTGCAGGTAGTGCAGCAAGAAGGCACTCATGTGTGTTGCGCATCCAGGAGCACCAAGTCCCTGTTGTGTTGGTGGCGAGGTAACAATCATGCTTCCTTCCTCTGTCCTCTCCCCCCAACCTCGCACAACAGAAATGTGATCAAGGTCTCCCTCATCTGATGAGTCTTCCATCAGTTCGTCCTCCACTTCTTCCTGGGCTCCTGCACCTTCCTCACTAGTTTGGCTGCTACCATGCGCCCTGGTAAAACCATCTCCCCCACCCTCACATGCCTGCCGCCTTGGTGCTGCCGACCGTCTGGACCTTGCAGATTTTAGCCCTTCCGCATACAACTCCTCCTCCTCTACTTCCTCCACCTCCTCTTGTGCCACCACCTGACTCTGAATTCTGTTTAACATGTGCTCCAGCATGTAAATCACCGGAATAGTCATGCTGATAATGGCATCGTCAGCACTAAACATCTTCGTCGCCATTTCAAAACTGTGCAGAAGGGTGCATAGGTCCCTGATCTGAGACCACTCCTCCAGCGTGATTTGCCCCACCTCTGAATCTCGTTGGCCCAGGCTATACGTCAGAACGTATTGCACCAGGGCTTGTCGGTGCTGCCACAGTCGCTGCAACATGTGCAGAGTTGAATTCCACCGGGTAGGCACATCGCATTTTAGCCGGTGAAGTGGCAGGCCCAACGACTTCTGTAGAGATGTAAGTCGCTGAGCTGCGGGATGCGAACGGCGGAAGTGAGCACACAGCGACCGTGCCCTCTGCAGAAGGCCATCTAGTCTGGGATAGTGGGCTAAAAATTGCTGGACAACCAGGTTCAACACGTGAGCCATACAAGGCACATGTGTGACATTGCCCCGGCGAAGGGCCGCACCCAGGTTTGCAGCATTGTCGCACACGGCCTTCCCTGGTTTCAGGTCCAGTGGAGACAACCATTCATGAAATTGGTTCTCCAGAGCTGACCACAACTCCTCAGCTGTGTGACTCACATTTCCCAGACATTTCAATGTAAAAACCGCCTGATGACGTTGAGCCCTACTGCCAGCATAGTAAGGAGGTGTGCAGGATCCCTTCTGCGCAGTTAGAAAGCTTGTGGCATGACCAGACAGGCTTTGGGTGCAGGTGGAAGACCGAGAGGAGGTTGAGGAGGCAGAAGCAGTGGAGGAACTTTGACATAAAGAGGATTGACGCACAACTCGTGGGGACGGCAAGACTTGGACAGCAGCCCCTTGTCCTGCTGTCACCATAGTTACCCAGTGCCCAGTCAGCGACATGTAACGCCCCTGTCCATGCCTACTCGTCCAAGTGTCTGTGGTGAAATGCACCCTGTCACACACAGAGTTTCTCAAAGAAGCGGTGATGTTATGTGCGACATGCTGGTGGAGCGCAGGCACACCTTTCTTTGAGAAGTAGTGCCGACTGGGCATCTGGTACGGGGGCACTGCGACGGACATAAGGTCTCGAAAATCCTCTGTGTCCACCAGGCGGAAAGGCAGCATTTCTGTAGCCAAGAGCTTGCAGATGGTGAAATTCAACCTCTTAGCTTTCTCATGGCTAGGAGGAAATGGTCTTTTACTTGTCCACATCTGAGGGACCGAGGGCTGGCTATTGTGCTTAGACGGGGTTGATAAGGGTGTCCCCGGCAAACTGCCGGTCTGTGAGGAAGATGCAGGTGGACATGTTAGGTTGCCTTGATCCAAAGGTGGTGCTATCGATGTCGGACAGCGCTCAACACCAGCTGGTGTTACCACCTCCAAAGAAAATGATGACCTGCCAATCACGCTGGCTGTTGCGGGTAAAGAGTTGGCAGGTCTGCGCCCCAAAACAGGTGTGACTGCTGTCCCCCCAGTCACAGAGGATGAAGAGGCCGCGGATGCACAAGATATGGCAGACGGTGGTTGGCCCGGCCGGCTAGGCCGCATTGTAGCACACTGATCTTCCCACTGCAACTTATGCTTCATGTCCATGTGCCGGTTCATGCATGAAGTACTCAAACTATGTATTTTTTGGCCTCTACTTAGCTTTTGCTGACAAATGTTACAGATAACACGAGTTGGGTCATCTTTATCGATCTGAAAAAATGCCCAGGCTATGCAAGGCTTAGCACCCATGCGACCTGAAGAGCCACCACGACTTGTGGTGAGAGGCAGAGTTGTGTTTGAGGATGCAGTTGTTGACGTGCTTCCAGTACTACGTCTCTGTCCAGGAAGACGCAACCTGACCTCGTCGTCACTAGCATCTTCCTCCACCTCCTCTGCTGACCTCATCTCTTGGCTGACTGTGGGTTGACAGTAAGTGGGATCTCCGACCTCATCATCATCACCCTGTGCGTTATCACACCCGTCGTCCTCAGAGCCAACCTGTTCCTGCCCTGACAAAAAACTAAAGTTGTCGCTCCAATCAGGTATTTGAGTCTTATCATCGTCTTCCTCATTGTCTCCACCAACAGGAGTTACAGTTTGGGAATGAGGGTCTACATTATGGTCAGAACCTTCTGCGTCTGGTCCTGGATCCGACTCATAAAGATTCTGGGCATCAGTGCAGATCATTTCCTCGTCTGGATTCACAGAAGCGCTGGAGTCGACCTCTGATTCCCAGGCTATAGTATGAGTAAACAGCTCTGCAGACTCAACCATCTGTTCTACCTCATACTCAGACAGGCAGCTGGAAATTTGGGAGCTGTGAGGAAGCAAGTGCGATTTGGGTGACACCTTTGAGGACTGGAGTATTTGTGATGTTGAAGTTGATGTGGAGGAGAGCCCACTTAAAGGAGCACTTGATATCCGTTGAAGCACCTGCTGTTTTTGTGCCTCATCTGGAATTTGTAGCGATTGGCGTGGCCGTAAGAAAGGGATCTTATCACATTGTCCGCTAAAAGAAGTAGACATTTTAGTTTGGCTGGAAGATGGTCTTTCTTCTGCAGATGTTACTGTTGCTTTAACACCTACCCCACGGACACAACCTTTTTTCCCCTTCCCAACACGCCTATTCCCCTTTCCACCAGCAGCAGGCCTTTTTCCACTCATTTTGGTGGTTAACTAATTCACAACTCTGGAGTTGTTTGCACAAAAAAACAATGGATGGTAACCGAGCAGAGCTGAGTGGCCAAACTGTGGTATTAGGCCAAAACTATTGGCTGGGTTAGATGCAGAAAAAAATTATTTTGAATTTGCAACCTGATGGAGGTCAGTATAGATGGATTAATAGAACAAGACCCACACACAGCTAGAAGCCCAATATTTTTTCAGAGGTAGATGCAGGAAAAAAATATATTCAGTTTGCAACCTGATGGAGGTCAGTATAGATGGACTAATACAACAAGTACCACACACAGCTAGAAGCCCAATATTTTTTCAGAGGTAGATGCAGAAAAAAATATATTCAGTTTGCAACCTGATGGAGGTCAGTATAGATGGACTAATACAACAAGTCCCACACACAGCTAGAAGCCCAAATATTTTTTCAGAGGTACTGTAGATGCAGATAAAAATTAGTTTTAATTTGCAACCTGATGGAGGTCAGTATAGATGGACTAATAGAGAAAGTCCGACAGACTACTAGAAGGCCAAATATTTTTTCAGAGCTAGATGCAGAAAAAAATTATATTCAGTTTGCAACCTGAGGGAGGTCAGTATAGATGGACTAATAGAGAAAGTCCGACACACTACTAGAAGGCCAAATATTTTTTCAGAGCTAGATGCAGAAAAAAATTATATTCAGTTTGCAACCTGATGGAGGTCAGTATAGATGGATTAATAGAACAAGACCCACACACAGCTAGAAGCCCAATATTTTTTCAGAGGTAGATGAAGGAAAAAAATTATATTCAGTTTGCAACCTGATGGAGGTCAGTATAGATGGATTAATAGAACAAGACCCACACACAGCTAGAAGCCCAATATTTTTTCAGAGGTAGATGCAGGAAAAAAATATATTCAGTTTGCAACCTGATGGAGGTCAGTATAGATGGACTAATACAACAAGTCCCACACACAGGTAGAAGCCCAAATATTTTTTCAGAGGTACTGTAGATGCAGATAAAAATTAGTTTTAATTTGCAACCTGATGGAGGTCAGTATAGATGGACTAATAGAATGATGCTATGCCCAAAAGATTTTACTTCACTAGGTGCAGTAAAAAAATTGGTATTCTATACACAGGTGGTATATCTTGCAACACAGATAGGCTACTCCACTGACTAACACACTCTGCAATAGGCCAAAAAGGATTAGCTTTGCTAGATTCAGCCAAATGCTGTGAAAAAAACTTGCACAGCACTGGCACAGACCTGCCTGGCAAAAACTGATAGGAACTGATGTAACCTAGTCCTGAAAAGGACTCCAATTACAATTAGTCTTTACTCCCACAACCTATCTATTTAAGAGCACAGACCTCCCTGATAAAAGTCGTAGGAAATGCTGTAACCTAGTCCTTAAAAGGACTGCAATCACAACTATTCCCTACTCCCAAGCTATCTGTAGATTTGTGCGAAAATTGGCTTGAAATTAACAAGGTATAGCGCACACAGCAGCAGCGGTGCCATCTAACACGCAGCTGCAGCAGTGAGAAAATGGTGGCGACGGGGAAAATGGCTTGGTCTTATAGGGCAAGGACATGTGACATACACTGCCAATGACACATGCCCTTGCTTGCGTGAAAAAAAGCACTTCGCTCCATGTGTGCGCTGCTGATAGGCTGACAGATTGCACCTCCCCACTGCAAATGCGGGAAAGAGAAAAAAAAATGGAGAACTTCATTGTTCCTGCAGAGATCCATCCCCTGCCCCTCCCCCCACCCCGCTGTACACTCAAACTGTGTATTAACATTAATTTTCATCATTACTGAGAAAAAATCCAGTTATGATTTTGGTGCATGAACAGTTATCGAACATAACCTCGAACAGCCGAATTTTTCTCAAATTGTTCGTGTTCGCCGAACGGCTCGAACACCGCCCAAAACAGCTCGAATTTGAGATTGGCGAACAGTTCGAGTAGAACAACGCTCATCTCTACTCCTGGCACAAAAATGTAAGCAGTTCTTCTTTGTTTGATGGCTTGTGACTATCCATCTTCCTCTTGATTACATTCCAGAGGTTTTCAATGGGGTTCAGGTCTGGAGATTGGGCTGGCCATGACAGGGTCTTGATGTGGTGCTCCTTCATCCACACATTGATTGACCTAGCTATGTGGCATGGGGCATTGTCCTGCTGGAAAAAAACAGTCCTCAGAGTTGGGGAACATTGCCTGAGCAGAAGGAAGCAAGTGTTTTTCAAGGATAACCTTGTATGCGGCTTGATTCATACGTCCTTCACAAAGATTAACCTGCCCAATTCTAGTCTTGCTGAAGCATCCCCAGATCATCACCGATCCTCCACCAAATTTCACAGTGGGTGCAAGACACTGTGGCTTGTATGCCTCTCCAGGTCTCCGTCTAACCATTAGACGACTAGGTGTTAGGCAAAGCGGAAAATTAGACTCATCAGAGAAGATTACCTTATTCCAGTCCTCTATGGTCCAATCCTTATGGTCTTTGGCAAACATCAGCCTGGCTCTCCTTTGCTTCTCATTGATGAAAGGCTTTTTTCTAGCTTTACATGACTTGAGGCCTGCCTCTAGGAGCCTGTTACTAACTGTTCTTGCCGTGCACTTCAGCCCAGCTGCCATTTGCCATTCCTTTTGTAGGTCACTTGATGTCATCCTGCGGTTGCTGAGTGACATTCGAATAAGATGACGGTCATCCAGGTCAGTGGAGAGTCGCTTTCGCCCTCTGCCAGTCTGTAGCTTTGCTGTCCCCAATGTCTGCTGCTTGACCTTGTTGTAATGGACTGCCGTCTTCAAAATTTTAAGGATGGAGGCAACATGACGCTCACTGTATCCCTCTGCTAGTAAAGCCAGAATTGAGCCCTTCTTTTCCTCACTCAAGACTTTTTTTTTCAACTCCTTTGGCATGGTTAAAAGTTATTTTTTCATTCAAATTACTTTTTGGCTATTCCTAGCACTTGTTTTGCCATCCAGCTTGTCCTATTGCAAGAGGATTGTGAAGACCACAGCAGTGTTTTTCATACTTTCCCTCCTTACATAAGATTTGGTTCAGGTGATTAGCTATTCAGAAACACATTAAGTAGAGTGAGGTGGACTTTGGTTGGAATTCAACTGACACTGGAATGGAATGACTGTCAGATATGTAGAGATGGGGACTTTTAGAAAACTGTGCAGTGGTCTCTTAATTTTTGCCAGAGCTGTATATGTAAATATATATATATATATATATATATATATATATATATGCAGAGTCAAATATTATTGTCAATATTAGGTAATTATAATGACTAGCAAAAAGGAGACACTAGATTGAAAGAAAAATGCTCACAGATATGGCTTGTATAGGGTGCAAGTCAAACAGATGTACAGTATATGGCTTACAGCCTATTAGTGATGACCTATATGGCTTACAGCCTATTAGTGATGACCATGTTATTAGATTAGTCTCGCTCCCCAGCACTATATAATTGCATCCCACCGGGACAGGCACCCTAACTTGCAAACCCAAAACTAATGCACATGGCTGCATCCTGCATAGAAATGAAAAAATGAGCAGTAAAATATATAAATGTATGAGGTTTTGGTCGATATTTTGGCAAAATATGCAAGCTCGCAACCCATCTCATCGGCCCTCATTGTTGCACTAAAATTAAAAGCAAAACAATGTAATACATTTAAAAATAATTGGAGAAAATGGCTAGTTCTTTAACAGTTTATTCACAAGTCAGTATTTGGTCAGTATTTGCATTAGTGTTGGTATACCAAAACCAGGTGTGGAGCTTACAGAGAAAAGCTACAGTTGAAAGGATGACTCCTGTTTTGGAGACATTTCTGGTTTTGGCATATTCTGATGAAATACTGATTAAAAATACTGATGTGTAAATAAAGCTTAAGGAAGTATTGTGGAGGCATTGCTTTGCCTGCCACTATTACAGGAGCATTGATATTTCCTAAGAAAACTGTTCCAATGTGGCCACTCTTTAAGAAGAAACTCTGATATTGCTGGCTATGTACTAGGCACTACATATGTTTGACCTATACATGAAAATTCCAACTCAAGATGATATGGTACAGGATGATTCGCTTGCTACTTTACCCGGAAAAATTGCTATAACTTCTAAAAGAGAAGTTCAACAGTACAGAAATTTGGACTGTGCATACTTTGGTTCATGAGAAGTGAGAGTGCAATCAACCTCGGCTACAGCGATGAGAAACATCCTCGCGTCAAGTGGTCTCGTCGACTTGTCACCCCGCCGGTCGTCTATACAAATAGATAGACTTTCTGCACACTTTTCTGTGCGTCGGTAGTTTGTGTGTGGTGCTTGTATTTAACTCCTGCTGAATTCCTCCTTCATTTGTTACAGTGTTACATGCACACTGCTAAGTTTAGATTTGGGCGAGACAGATCTCATGAATTCTTGGAATCCTGGGTGAACCGTTACTCAGGGCGACCATACGTTGCAGCTTTCTCAGGCATAAGATGTATTCATATTCTGGCACAGACACACTTGACAGAGTCTTCATGAACAGGTGAAAAGTAAAATTTAATGTAGAAGCACGGCCAGTACAATTCAAGTCCTTTACAGCAACAGGCTTCCACTTATTCAACATCAAACAGCTTCTTCAAAAAGGCACAGTGGTACACAGCATTCTTTATAGCACAGTGAGATGGAGGAAGTGGGGGAGGGTTTGCTGAGGAAGATGATCCCTGTGACACAATTCCTTTCAGTCCTTATCTTCCTACCCGATGATAGACTTTCTCAACTAGCAGTACAAGGGGTTTCTGACCTTTGCCCAGCTTCACTCTTTATTAGTGTTGAGCCACCCCCGTAGTGTTCGAGTTCGGTTCGGTTCGTCGAACACCCGTGTGTTCGCCGAACTGTTCGTCGAACTGTTCGTCGAACACCTTCGAACACCGTTAAAACCAATGGCAGGCAAACAAAAACACATAGAAACACATAGAAAACACCTTCAAAGGTGTCCAAAAGCTGACAAACTGCTCAGAAGACACAACTAACACATGGAAAAGTGACAAGTACATATAGTCATGCGAAAAGAAAAGAGGTGGAGGAGTAAAAGGAGGGGGAGACACAGATATAGGCATGTCATGCCCTTCTAAAATCCAAAAAGTGAGAAGCTGACACGGCCAGTCCGTTCCTGCCCGTGCCACCTCCGTGTCGCCGGGTTTGTGCCAGAGCCACGGTGGACCCTGACGGCCAGCCCCCTCTCCCAATACTGGTGCCTGTCCGCTGGTGGGTCGAGCGAGCCCCCCTGTGGTGGAGGTTGCTCTAAGCTTTTTAATTTAAATTGTCTCTCTAATTTGAATGAATACACTTTAAATCCTTTTACAAGGATCTATTGAAGGGCAAGTCTCATGCAGGCAGCCGCGTAATTCCAGCTCCAGTAGCGTCCACTAAAGCTGCTGCAGTTAAAAAGCTTTTATAAGGATCGAGCTCGGCTGTCCACCGCAAGGCATCCTACCGCCAGTCCCAGCCCCTATGCCTTGGGGTGCCTCCTGATGCTCTTCACTGAGTATCCTGTGGTCCCGAAGCATTTCCTTTGAAAAAATTAAGTGTCCAAACTACAGGTGGTGTAGCTTGCTTAACAGCCGGGATAATCCGCTGACTAGCAGACACTGCTACTAGGCACAAAGTATTTCCTGGGCTAGATGCAGTTAAAAATTTGTAATTAGATACTCTCGTTGGATGCTGAGAAAGCATTCCATAGTGTCTCCTGGCACGCCATATATTATTCTCTTAAAAAGCTTGGGGTAGGGGTCTAGGGGACCCTTTTATAGCCAAAATCACAGCCCTGTATCGCAATACGTCACCTAGGCTGAAGATAAATGGAACTGTAGCACCCTGAGGGCTCGGTTGCTACAGAGGTATTGCACCTCACCCAGAGGTGTGATATCTCACTCTCAGGTAAGGATGGAGAGTGGATCAGGACCCGACACCTGCATGTGACACGCCCCCTGGGCCTGTGCTGTGCAGGGGAACCCGGAACAGGGCCTGTTGTAGGATGCTGGGGGTTGTAGTCTCCGTGTGGCGGTGACCCGGTCCGTGCCCAGGGTGGTCAAACCAGTGGCAGTCTTAATGTTGTAACAAATGTCCGACTACGCCACCCGTGGATTGCGGTCAGTGGGGACCGCCGCTGCGCTGCAGACCGCTGAGGCTGATGTTATATGCGCTGCCAAGAATGGGATAACTCCCCACGGGAGAAGTATTGCCTCAGGGCAGCTAGAGTAGAAGATGATGGGAGTGATGGTGTGAGCGTCCCAGTGCCAATGGTGCTGGTGTGGCAATGAACCACAGAGACATGCAGTTGCAGTTTTCAATGCTTTACTCACAGTTCTTTATCAGGTCACTTGTGCGCAGTTAGGACCGCGTCCACCAGGTGAGGGACTCGGTCAACTCCCAGGCAATTCCAGAGCGTGGCACAGGGCTCCCTTCCTTTCCTTTCTCTGGCCGTCCCCACCAGTGACGCACCTTTGTCCAGCTTCCTCAGGCGTTCTGTTGGCGAAACCTCTCTCCAGTTTCCCTGACCCTATGTGGTATGCTTTCCTGGTGGATGTAGTGAGGGGTCGCACCAAGATGTGGTCACAACCTCCGGTTTTGGCTGAGGATTAGTCGCCTCCACCAATTTGGGTTCCGGTACCCTGCTCTGCCAACCCTTCACCCTGTATCTCCTCTGGGCATATGGGGTTCCTTCTGTCCTCGTGTCTCTGGGCCTTTCTCTGTGTTCCTTGCTTCCTTTCTCCTCTGTTCCAGTTCCTTTCTTACTTTCCTTTCCGTTCCTTCTCCTCTCTCTTTCTGCTGTTTCTGGCCTCCACTCCAGGCCTGCCTCTGGAGCTGGGCCCTGGCTGAGCCACAGCTCCCTGTCAGCCCTCTCTGGCTGAGCTCCTCTCCTTTTCTCCTCCTGACTGAACTGGCTCCTGTCCTAAGATGGTGCCCACCTTATATTCCTCCCTCTAACACCCGAGCCCAGGTGACTAGCAACCAATGGGCTCCTACCTATGCCCAGAGACCCACCCCAATCTGCTCCTACACCACTGGGTGTACTTTCCCCTCCCCACTTCAGCCAGGGACTGATGCTGTCGTGCCTGCACTTCTGTGGGAGCACCGTTGAGCTGTCCCTCGAAAATGGGGTGTGTGTGGTGCATGCAGTCTACCGAGTCCTGGTCCACACTCCATCCTTACCCGGGAGTGGAATATCACACCTCTGGTCTGAGGTGCAATACCCCTGTAGCAGCCGAGCCCTCGGGGTGCTACACATGCATTACACCACATTGCCATGGGGCAGGGCGACCAATATACCCCTGAGATGGGCACGACAGTCCCTGTCCCTGGCTGGAGTGGGGGGAGGGAACACTGAGGAAGCGGAACCCTGTAGTGCAGGAGCAGGGAGGAAGCAGTTCCTGGGTGCATTAAGAAGGGAGTATAAAAGGTGGGCACCATCTTAGTTCAGTGCAGAGAAGTCTGAGCAGAAGTGACAGGGAGCAGGGGCTCTGCATGAGCTCTGCTCCGGAGGCGGGCCTAGTAACAGAGGCCCAGGCCTGGAAGAGGGAGAAGGAAGGAAGAGGAGCGGAGAAGGCTCCAGGAACGAGGAACGAAGGGATCCCAGGGGTGCGGACGGGCGAGTCGCCACCGCACGCCCGAATCCACCTGCGTGGAGGGGTCAGGCCAAAGGGGGAGACCGATCCCCGAAACTAGTGGAGGCGGGAAACGACCCTCAGCTAGAAACCGGAGGCTGTGACATTTTATGTGGTGCAGCCCCTCGCTACACCTGCTAGGAAGGCACCACATAGGGTCAGGGAAACTGGCGCCAAGTTTACCAAGAGGAGGCCCGAGGCAGCTGGACAGAAGGGTTGGTAAGAAAGGCCAGACAAAGGACACACAAAGGGGGTCCTGTGAAGCGCTCCAAAGTAATCTGGGAGTTGTCTGAGCCCCTCACCTGGTGAGCACAGTACGACGTGGGCAGCCGTTACCTGCAGAAGTGGTCTGGATAATAAGAACTGTGAGTAAAGGCCCTGGACTGCATCACTGACTCCATATCGTTTCTGCTGCTGCCCTGCACCATCACCCCCATCCTCCGCATACACTGCCCTGAGGCTATACTCCTCCCATGGGGAGTTATGCTACGCTCTGCTGCACCCACAACACCAGCCTCAGCGGTCTGCCCTGCAGCGGCAGTTCACTCTGACCGCAATCCACGGGTGACGTAGTCGGACATTTAAACATCAAAACCACATAAATAGTTCCGCCACTGGTTTGACCGCCCTGAGCCACGGAACTGGGTCGCCGCCACGGAGACTACAACCACCAGCATTCACCAAAAAGGGTCCGGCTCCGGGTGTCCCAAGGCCCAGGGGGCACGTCAGAACATTTTCATCACCTTTCATAATCACCAATGGGACAAGGCAGGGATGTCCTCTGTCCCCTCTCTTATGCATCTTAGTGACGGAGCACCTGCTCTCATCAATTCGCCATAACCCCAATATTAGGTGGATTGAGGTGCGAGGCACCGAGTACAAGTGCTCTCTATTTGCTGATCATGTCCTAGTATATATCACTCAATCACATATATCCATCCCTGCTGTTATGGCTGAAATAGATCACTTTGTTACATGGTCAAATTTTAAAATCAATGCAGCGAAGTCTGAGGCCCTCGATGTCTCCCTCCCCAAATCCATACAGGATTCCATACAGTCCAACTTTCCCTTTGCCTGGCCCTCACAGGGTATCAAATACTTAGGAATTCCTATTCATAGAGACCTCTCCCGTCTATGTTATCTTACTTTTGGGCCCTTTATTGAACAACTCCATACAGACCACGGTTGGCAAGTTAGAACTGTAAGATTCACTACGTGAATCACTTGTGTTTTGTGGAAAAGCACATGTACACTGTGTTCCAAATTATTATGCAAAAAGTGTTAAGGGAAGAATTTGTTTGTTTGTCAGTTAAACTCATTGATGGTGATGTGTGTCAGGGCTCTTTATATCACTGTAAGCAATTGCAGACACCTGTGCTAATTAGTTTGGCAGGTGTGTCCAATGAAAGGCAAGACTACTTAAGAAGGCTGTCCCACATTATTAAGCAGCCTACATTTTCTGCCAAAATGGGAAAGAAAAAGGATGTGTCGGCTGCTGAGAAGCAACAAATTGTGGAGTGTTTAGGTCAAGGCATGACTACAATCAACATTGTGCGATGATCAGGATGAAGTGTCTTGGCAATCAAGAAGTAAGTAGCTGATTCACAGTACACACGTGTGCGTGCTGATAAGGGCAAATTGAGGACTCATTCCTACAAGCAATTACATCAGGTTAAAAGAGCAGTGGCAAAAAAGCCTTGTCATAGCAGAAGACAAGTTTTTGAAGCTGCTGGTGCCTCAAACGTCCCCCGAACAACAAGATGCAGGGTCCTTCAGAGGTTTGCAGCTGTGCGTACGCCATCCTGTCGACCTCCTCTATCCACTTCACACAAGCAGAAACGGCTCCAGTGGGCCAAACATTACATGAAGACTGATTTCAAAACTGTTTTGTTCACGGATGAGTGCCGTGCAACGCTCGATGGTCCAGATGGATGGAGTGGAGGATGGCTAGTTGATGGACACCCCACGCAAACACGGCTACTAGTAATGTTTTGGGCTGGAATCATGGGGAGAGAGATTGTCGGCCCCTTTAGGATCCCTGAAAGGGTAAAGATGAACTCCATAATGTATGTGGAGTTTCTCAAACAGCACTTCTTGCCATGGTTCAAGAAGAAGAACCGTGTATTCCGCAGCAAGATCATTTTTATGCATGTTAATGCACCGTCTCATGCTGCACATAACACATCTGCATCTCTGGCTGATATGGGCATAAAAGGGGACAAACTTATGGTGTGACCCCCATGCTCCCCTGACCTCTACCCCATTCAGAACCTCTGGAGCATCATCAAAAGGAGTGTCTATGATGGCGGGAGGCAGTTCACATCTAAGCAACAACTCTGGGAGGGTATTCTGTCCTTATGCAAAACAATTGAAGCAGAAACCATCCAAAACCTGACAAATTCAATGGACGAGAGAGTTCAGAAGCTCCTTTCGAACAAGGGGTCCTATGTGCAAATGTAACATCACCTAGAATAAAGTTTAGAGTTGAAAACTGTTTGATTTCAGTTTCTAATAACCTGCTAATGCTTATAATTTCAAAAATGACAATTTTTTTGGTCTTTATTAAAATGAAAAGGTTGATCGAAGAGTGTGGGGGATCTAAAAGTGTGGCAACCCAGTAGTCAGGATTACTTCGAATTCTGACAATCTGAGGGTCATGTTGCAGGTAGTGCAGCAAGAAGGCACTTATGTGTCTTGCGCATCTCGGAGCCCCAAAATTATTTTCCGAGCTAGATGCAGCTAAAAATTATTTTTAATTTTAAATCTGGTGGAGCTTAGTATAGATGGCCTAATAGAATCAGTACTGCACACTGCTACAAAGCCCAAATTATTTTCCAGCCAAGATACAGATAAACATGATTAGTAATTTTAAATCTGATGGAGCTTAGTATAGATGGCCTATTAGAATCAGTGCTGCACACTGCTACAAAGCCCAAATTATTTTCCAGCCAAGATACAGATAAACATGATTAGTAATTTGAAAGCTTAAAACGGTTGGTGAGGTGATTTTAACCAATCATCAAGCTTTTACTCTCCCCAGGAAGACACAGGGGTAGAAAAGTCGTTTCGGATCCATGATTTGTTCATCTTTATGAACGTAAGTCTGTCTACATTATCAGTGGAGAGCCGCGTGCGCTTATCTGTCAGCACACCACCAGCAGTGCTGAACACACGTTCAGACAGAACGCTGGCTGCGGGGCATGACAAGATCTCCAAGGCGTAAGTGGCTAGCTCCGGCCATTTATCCAGATTGGAAGCCCAAAAAGAGCAAGGGTCCAGTGACACAGTCATGGCTTCAATGTTTACTTGGAGATACTCCTGTACCATCGTCTCTAGGCGTTGACTATGTGTCAGACTTCTTGTCTCCTGTGGCCTTGCAAAGTATTGGCTAAAAAAGTGGTGAAATGATTCCGCAAAACTGATGTTACCAGCAGATACTGCGTTTCTGTTACGGTTTGAGTGCTGAACACTCGACGGTCCCACGGTTGGCAAGTTGGAACTGTGAGATTCACTACGTGCACCACTGGTGTTTTGTGGAAAAGCACATGTAAGATTCTACAACAGTCTCTGCAGGAATAATTTCTGCAAATTTACTTTTGTACTGGTGATCTAACAGTGTGGCAACCCAGTAGTCAGGATTATTTCTAATTCTCACAATTCGAGGGTCATGTTGCAGGTAGTGCAGCAAGAAGGCACTCATGTGTCTTGCGCATCCAGGAGCACCAAGTCCCTGTTGTGTTGGTGGTGAGGTAACAATCATGCTTCCTTCCTCTGTCCTCTCCCCCCAACCTCGCACAACAGAAATGTGATCAAGGTCTCCCTCCTCTGATGAGTCTTCCATCAGTTCGTCCTTCACTTCTTCCTGGGCTCCTGCACCTTCCTCACTAGTTTGGCTGCTACCATGCGCCCTGGTAAAACCATCTCCCCCACCCTCACATGCCTGCCGCCTTGGTGCTGCCGACCATCTGGACCTTGCAGATGTTAGCCCTTCCGCATACAACTCCTCCTCCTCTACTTCCTCCACCTCCTCTTGTGCCACCACCTGACTCCGAATTCTGTTTAACATGTGCTCCAGCATGTAAATCACCGGAATAGTCATGCTGATAATGGCATCGTCAGCACTAAACATCTTCGTCGCCATTTCAAAACTGTGCAGAAGGGTGCACAGGTCCCTGATCTGAGACCACTCCTCCAGCGTGATTTGCCCCACCTCTGGATCTCGTTGGCCCAGGCTATACGTCAGAACGTATTGCACCAGGGCTTGTCGGTGCTGCCACAGTCGCTGCAACATGTGCAGAGTTGAATTCCACCGGGTAGGCACATCGCATTTTAGCCGGTGAAGTGGCAGGCCCAACGACTTCTGTAGAGATGTAAGTCGCTGAGCTACGGGATGCGAACGGCGGAAGTGAGCACACAGCGACCGTGCCCTCTGCAGAAGGCCATCTAGTCCGGGATAGTGGGCTAAAAATTGCTGGACAACCAGGTTCATCACGTGAGCCATACAAGGCACATGTGTGACATTGCCCCGGCGAAGGGCCGCACCCAGGTTTGCAGCATTGTCGCACACGGCCTTCCCTGGTTTAAGGTCCAGTGGAGACAACCATTCATGAAATTGGTTCTCCAGAGCTGATCAAAACTCCTCAGCTGTGTGACTCACATTTCCCAGACATTTCAAAGTAAAAACCGCCTGATGACGTTGAGCCCTACTGCCAGCATAGTAAGTTAGAAAGCTTGTGGCATGACCAGACAGGCTTTGGGTGCAGGTGGAGGACCGAGAGGAGGTTGAGGAGGCAGAAGCAGTGGAGGAACTTTGACATAAAGAGGATTGACGCACAACTCGTGGGGACGGCAAGACTTGGACAGCAGCCCCTTGTCCTGCTGTCACCATAGTTACCCAGTGCCCAGTCAGCGACATGTAACGCCCCTGTCCATGCCTACTCATCCAAGTGTCTGTGGTGAAATGCACCCTGTCACACACAGAGTTTCTCAAAGAAGCGGTGATGTTGTGTGCGACATGCTGGTGGAGCGCAGGCACACCTTTCTTTGAGAAGTAGTGCCGACTGGGCATCTGGTACTGGGGCACTGCGACGGACATAAGGTCTCGAAAATCCTCTGTTTCCACCAGGCGGAAAGGCAGCATTTCTGTAGCCAAGAGCTTGCAGATGGTGAAATTCAACCTCTTAGCTTTCTCATGGCTAGGAGGAAATGGTCTTTTACTTGTCCACATCTGAGGGACCGAGGGCTGGCTATTGTGCTTAGACGGGGTTGATAAGGGTGTCCCCGGCAAACTGCCGGTCTGTGAGGAAGATGCAGGCGGACATGTTAGGTTGCCTTGATCCAAAGGTGGTGCTATCGATGTCGGACAGCGCTCAACACCAGCTGGTGTTACCACCTCCAAAGAAAATGATAACCTGCCAATCACGCTGGCTGTTGCGGATAAAGAGGTGGCAGGTCTGCGTCCCAAAACAGGTGTGACTGCTGTCCCCCCAGTCACAGAGGATGAAGAGGCCGCGGATGCACAAGATATGGCAGACGGTGGTTGGCCCGGCCGGCTAGGCCGCATTGTAGCACAGTGAGCTTCCCACTGCAACTTATGCTTCATGTCCATGTGCCGGTTAATGCATGAAGTACTCAAACTATGTATTTTTTGGCCTCTACTTAGCTTTTGCTGACAAATGTTACAGATAACACGAGTTGGGTCATCTTTATCGATCTGAAAAAATGCCCAGGCTATGCAAGGCTTAGCACCCATGCGACCTGAAGAGCCACCACGACTTGTGGTGAGAGGCAGAGTTGTGTTTGAGGATGCAGTTGTTGACGTGCTTCCAGTACCACGTCTCTGTCCAGGAAGGCGCAACCTGACCACGTCGTCACTAGCATTCTCCTCCACCTCCTCTGCTGACCTCATCTCTTGGCTGACTGTGGGTTGACAGTAAGTGGGATCTCCAACCTCATCATCATCACCCTGTGCGTTATCACACCCGTCGTCCTCAGAGCCAACCTGTTCCTGCTCTGACAAAAAACTAAAGTTGTCGCTCCAATCAGGTATTTGAGTCTTATCATCGTCTTCCTCATTGTCTCCACCAACAGGAGTTACAGTTTGGGAATGAGGGTCTACATTATGGTCAGAACCTTCAGCGTCTGGTCCTGGATCCGACTCATAAAGATTCTGGGCATCAGTGCAGATCATTTCCTCGTCTGGATTCACAGAAGCGCTGGAGCCGACCTCTGATTCCCAGGCTATAGTATGAGTAAACAGCTCTGCAGACTCAACCATCTGTTCTACCTCATACTCAGACGGGCAGCTGGAGATTTGGGAGCTGTGAGGAAGCAAGTGCGATTGGGGTGACACCTTTGAGGACTGGAGTATTTGTGATGTTGAAGTTGATGTGGAGGAGAGCCCACTTAAAGGAGCACTTGATATCCGTTGAAGCACCTGCTGTTTTTGTGCCTCATCTGGAATTTGTAGCGATTGGCGTGGCCGTAAGAAAGGGATCTTATCACATTGTCCGCTAAAAGAAGTAGACATTTTAGTTTGGCTGGAAGATGGTCTTTCTTCTGCAGATGTTACTGTTGCTTTAACACCTACCCCACGGACACAACTTTTTTTCCCCTTCCCAACACGCCTATTCCCCTTTCCACCAGCAGCAGGCCTTTTTCCACTCATTTTGGTGGTTAACTAATTCACAACTCTGGAGTTGTTTGTACAAAAAAACAATGGAAGGGAACCGAGCAGAGCTGAGTGGCCAAACTGTGATATTAGGCCAAAGCTATTGGCTGGGTTAGATGCAGAAAAAAAATATATTCAATTTGCAACCTGATGGAGGTCAGTATAGATGGACTAATAGAACAAGTCCCACACATTGCTAGAAGCCCAAATATTTTTTCAGAGCTAGATGCAGAAAAAAATTATATTGAATTTGCAACCTGATGGAGGTCAGTATAGATGGACTAATAAACCAAGTCCCACACACTGCTAGAAGCCCAAATATTTTTTCAGAGCTAGATGCAGAAAAAAAATATTTTTAATTTGCAACCTGATGGAGGTCAGTATAGATGGACTAATAGACCAAGTCCCACACACTGCTAGAAGCCCAAATATTTTTTCAGAGCTAGATGCAGAAAAAAATTATATTCAATTTGCAACCTGATGGAGGTCAGTATAGATGGACTAATAGAACAAGTCCCACACACTGCTAGAAGCCCAAGTATTTTTTCAGAGCTAGATGAAGAAAAAAATTATTTTTAATTTGCAACCTGATGGAGGTCAGTATAGATGGACTAATAGAACAAGTCCCACACACTGCTAGAAGCCCAAATATTTTTTCAGAGCTAGATGCAGAAAAAAATTATATTCAATTTGCAACCTGATGGAGGTCAATATAGATGGACTAATAGACCAAGTCCCACACACTGCTAGAAGCCCAAATATTTTTTCAGAGCTAGATGCAGAAAAAAAATTATATTCAGTTTGCAACGTGATGGAGGTCAGTATAGATGGACTAATAGACCAAGTCCCACACACTGTTAGAAGCCCAAATATTTTTTCAGAGCTAGATGCAGAAAAAAATTATATTCAATTTGCAACCTGATGGAGGTCAGTATAGATGGACTAATAGACCAAGTCCCACACACTTCTAGAAGCCCAAATATTTTTTCAGAGCTAGATGTAGAAAAAAATGATATTCAATTTGCAACCTGATGGAGGTCAGTATAGATGGACTAATAGAACAAGTCCCACACACTGCTAGAAGCCCAAATATTTTTTCAGAGCTAGATGCAGAAAAAAATTATATTCAATTTGCAACCTGATGGAAGTCAATATAGATGGACTAATAGAACAAGTCCCACACACTGCTAGAAGGCCAAATATTTTTTCAGAGCTAGATGCAGAAAACAATTATATTCAATTTGCAAACTGATAGAGGTCAGTATAGATGGACTAATAGAACAAGTCCCACACACTGCTAGAAGCCCAAATATTTTTTCAGAGCTAGATGAAGAAAAAAATTATATTCAATTTGCAACCTGATGGAGGTCAGTATAGTTGGATTAATAGAACAAGTCCCACACACTGCTAGAAGCCCAAATATTTTTTCAGAGCTAGATGAAGAAACAAAATATTTTTAATTTGTAACCTGATGGAGGTCAGTATAGATGGACTAATAGACCAAGTCCCACACACTGCTAGAAGCCCAAATATTTTTTCAGAGCTGGATGCAGAAAAAAATTATATTCAATTTGCAACCTAATGGAGGTCAGTATAGATGGACTAATAGAGCAAGTCCCACACACTGCTAGAAGCCCAGATATTTTTTCAGAGCTAGATGCAGAAAAAAACTATATTCAATTTGCAACCTGATGGAGGTCAGTATAGATGGACTAATAGAACAAGTCCCACACACTGCTAGATGCCCAAATATTTTTTCATAGCTAGATGAAGAAAAAAATTATATTCAATTTGCAACCTGATGGAGGTCAGTATAGATGGACTAATAGACCAAGTCCCACACACTGCTAGAAGCCCAAATATTTTTTCAGAGCTAGATGCAAAAAAAAATTATATTCAATTTGCAACCTGATGGAGGTCAGTATAGATGGACTAATAGAATGATGCTATGCCCAAAAGGTTTTACTTCACTAGGTGCAGTAAAAAAATTGGTATTCTATATTCTATACACAGGTGGTGTAGCTTGCAACACAGATAGGCTACTCCACTGACTAACACACTCTGCAATAGGCCAAAAAGGATTAGCTTTGCTAGATTTAGCCAAATGCTGTGAAAAAAACTTGCACAGCACTGGCACACACCTGCCTGGCAAAAACTGATAGGAACTGATGTAACTTAGTCCTGAAAAGGACTGCAATTACAATTAGTCTTTACTCCCAACCTATCTATTTAAGAGCACAGACCTGCCTGATAAAAGTCGTAGGAAATGCTGTAACCTAGTCCTTAAAAGGACTGCAATCACAACTATTCCCTACTCCCAAGCTATCTGTAGATTTGTGCGAAAATTGGCTTGAAATTAACAAGGTATAGCGCACACAGCAACAGCGGTGCCGTCTAACATGCAACTGCAGCAGTGAGAAAATGGTGGTGATGTGGAAAATGGCTGGGTCTTATAGGGCAAGGACATGTGACATACACTGCCAATGACACATGCCCTTGCTTGTGTGAAAAAAAGCAGTTCGCTCCGTGTGTGCGCTGCTGATAGGCTGACAGATTGCACCTCCCCACTGTAAATGCGGGAAAGAGAAAAAAAAATGGAGATCTTCATTATTCCTGCAGAGATCCATCCCCTGCTCCTCCCCCCGCCCCGCTGTACACTCAAACTGCGTATTAACATTAATTTTCATCATTACTGAGAAAAAATCCAGTTATGATCTTGGTGCACGCACAGTTATCGAACATAACCTCGAACAGCCAAATTTTTTTCAAATCGTTCGCGTTCTCCGAACGGCTCGAACACCGCCCAAAACAGCTCGAATTTGAGATTGGCGAACAGTTCGAGTCGAACAACGCTCATCTCTACTCTTTATTGGAATTCTGTTCCACTATGGTTCACTTGCCTGAACTTCTGTGAGATACAGATCACACTCCACTCATCCTTTTGGCTGCTGCCAGAATAGTAAACAACTTCCACACAATCCCCCTGGGGCTATGAGAACCACTCTCTGTCTCCTGTGACTGTGTTAACCCTTCTAGTTGCTGGATGCTTCTGAAGTAAATCACTTCCTGTCTCCTGTGATTGTGTTAACTCTTCCAGTTGCTGGATGCTTTAGAAGCAACAGCATTACTTCTGCATGTCACAACAGTTTAGAGGAGTGTGTTTTTAATGTGAAAACTTATTGGAAAACTGAGTTCAAAGTGATTTTGTAAAGAAGTTTGGAGGTCGAAATCCACTGTCCAAACTGTGTATTGAAGCCTTCTTAGATGACAGAGTAATCTCCAAGGGACTGTGGCCCCCAAGATCTCCTGATTTAACACAGCTGCATTTTTTACTTTGGGGCCATTTGATGTGTTGGGTATACGATAACAAGCCACGAACATTACAGGCCCTCCAAGAGAACATAGAATGAGAAATTCAGGCTATGACCCCAGACGTCCTGTGTAATACATTCAACAATAAGGATTGGCACGGGCAGGCGTGCTTGGATGTGAATGGTGGACATTTTCAACATCTGCTTTAAAACATCAGCTTCTCACGGACAGAGGTATTTACAGTCCAAATTTCAGTATGATATATAGTCTCTTTTGGAAGTTACAACAATTTTTCCAGGTGAATCATCCTGTACTATTATTATTTTTTTTACATTATAAATGAATATTTGATTACTATTGTCATTATTACTTAAACTCTATAGCTATTCTACTTTATTAAATGTTCACCTGACACTTGTTTTTTTCTAGACATGCCCATGCTGATAATGTTGGATGCCCTTGTTATATTTAGTAAAAGATAATTGCAATGTTCTATGTCAGAACATACATGATGTTTAATTAGGATGCAGTATGTAGTAATATATAGACTTCTACCAAGATCACAATACTCCTGGCACTTCTGTTACGCTGCCCTTACTCATTAACTCCCTCAGATTCACGCTGCTTTCTTCTGATGCTTCTTTCCTTATGGCTGAATCTGTTGTCAATGTCATTATTTGCTTGCCTGCCATCTGTGCAATTTCACATTACATTGCAGTCTTTATATATTCTGCCTAGTGCGGTTGGTGCACACATTCTCCTAAACAATAATAATGGAGAGAAATATAGCAGAATTGTCTGTCTCTATGTAAATGGGATACACACGGTAAAAAAAAAACTGAACTGGAATTAATGCATCTGTGCATTTATTTGCTTTGAAGAAAAGCTTATTTAACAGAGGGATAAATGTGCACTTGCCAATATCAGCATTAATAACACTGCGTGGTAGGATTTAAGCTTTATCTCTGTAAAAGCTGTCTTTTTTGGCTATCATATATGTGGCATACAGCCACAGCTAAAAAGCTTTTCTAAAGCAATTCAGAAGATCTCTATGTATTTACTATGATGGAGTCATGTAATAGATTGTGTATATATTGATATTCCTATTTTAGTATTTTATTTGGACAACCTGTGACACACATGGATAAGCAATCTGTAAATGGAACATGTTACGATTATACTTGCATCATTTAGATGAGGGTCCTGTAGGAAATCTTGATGTACATCTCAATTTGTAATAATGATGGACTGTTCTGCTGCATCCTACCCCTGAAGACAGCAATCGCTATATGTGTACAGTGTTATGTGGTTTCTCTATGTAATGTGAATAGTGATGTGTGTCTTCTGTATTGTGTGATGGTAATGTACAGCGTATAAGAATGTAAAGTGTTAATGTATAATGTGAGTAGTGCATAGTGCAGGGTAAGCACAGGATTAGATAAGGGATGAGATAAGTACTGTTTATATAGTAAGTTGTATAGCAACGGCATAGGACATAAGATAAGTACAATATGTTTAGTCTATAGGATAGGATATAGTAAATGGATAGAACAAGCCCAGTGGGTGGGGACTAGTGTTAATAAAAGGTGGGCACTTCCTGGTAGTGACAGGACATAGAGATGTGTAGTAACAAGTCCAAGTTTAAGTCCAGTGGGCTGCTAGGGCCAGCATGGGTCTACCATCTGAGGCAGTGGGACGCCATACTAGAATCCCGAGCGGACTCTCCTGTTGCACCCGCAGCCCAAGATCTGGCTTAGGGGCTGCCGGGCACATCGTGTCCTTTGGAGTACAGGAGAAGATGGACAAGGAACCGCCAAGATGGAAGGTAATTGATCCCGGGTGCACTTCCGAACAGAAAAGTAAATCCATGGGGCTAGCAGAGGCAGTGGGCGAGCGGAGGAACAAATAGTAGGGCTGAAGTTGTGTTGTGCGAAAAAAGTAAGGAACATGAAGTGCTGTGCCCTATTCCACGTATTACACCCTGATGAACTTGAACTGATTAGTAAGCATTTGCTTGTTGCAATGAACTTGGTGTTCATTGAATTGTGTGGGGTGGCTCATGAGGATGGAGTCCTGGAAACAGCAGGTGCCTACAAGTGAGTGTGATGCACCCCACACCTGACAGCTCACTGGGACTGGGACACTGTTTTCCTGTAAAGTGCCAGAGCGTAACCGGACAGCAGCTCGGTCATGACTTCCCCCCTGGTCCACTTTTCAACTTCATAATGACCACTTTTAACATCAAGTTAGGGATATTTAAACCTGTAAAGTTATAGCACTGGAATTGTAAACACAGTGATGTCACAGAAGTGGAATACCTCAAGACCGATATGGAGAACAGGAATTTGGCACCTCTCAACCTGAATCTTGATTTCATCAGATACTGTTGAACAGAATGTTGAAACAGGGAGTCCTCAGCTCTAAGTTTTACCATTTGCTTGTTCATCTGAGTCTCAGGTGCAAAGACATCGCTACATCATGCCTGCTGTGCAGAGCCTCAGACTGCACAGTGTACAGATCTAAACAGTATATTTAGGAAGCAAGTTGAGGTGAGTAGTGTTATTTATTTTTACTAGTTTGTATTTCTAGGTAGCCCTGGGGACCATCATACTCTCTTAGGTGCTATGGGAGGCATCATACTGTGTGTGGGGTATCGTGGTTGCCATGTTACTGTGTGGAGGGGGCTATGGTGTGACATCATACCATACTGTGGCCTGTAGGGTCTGCCATACTGTGCGGGGAGGCCTTCATAGTGTGTGGGCAGCTGTGGGGCCATCATACTGTGTTGGGTGGCTATGGGTGGGCTTCATAGTGTATGAAGTGGCTTAAGATGGACATCATACTGTGGTGAGAGTGAGGGCCTCTAAATGTGTGTGAAGGCATTGTTGGAGCATAATCGTGTGCAATGGGATCACAGTGGAGACCTTATAATGTGTATAGAGGAACTCTGTGAACTTCCATATTGGGTCAATGGAACCTGAAGGGGCATCAACTTTGTCAACATTTTTTGCTAGGGCTACTGAATGGTGAACACATTTTTCTAGGATCACTGTGGGGTCAACGTTTTTTGCCACAGCCACTATTTGGGCAACATATTTTGCTAGGGCCACTGTGGGGGAAGCATATTTTGTACAGGCAACTGTGGGAGCAAAATACTGTGTGGGAGGGGATGATGAATACTGTGTGTGAATTCACTGATGGAATATCAAACAGTTTATTGTATGCATTACACTAGGGAACACAATTTTTGTTCGGTTAGATCTCACACTTTTTTGGATAAAATTTTGGCCTTTGAATGCCCTTTTTCTCTATGAGGCTGTGTGCCCACTATGCGTTTTTTAAGCGTTTCCACAGCGGTAATTCCGCTGCAGAAATGCTTAAAAAACGCTTGGTAGAAGGTCTGCCATGTTCCCCAATGATCCGGAAAAATCTTCAGCACTACCAATTATTTCACTGAATCGCGGCGTTTTCATCGCCATTGACTTGCATTGGATCGCATGACATCCGCATCACTGCAGATGGTACCCGGGTTTGGAGAAGAGGAGACTCTCCTCCGGACCCGGGTACCATAGTACCTGCAAAAAAAAGAATAAGATAAAAAATATACAGTGGGTACGGAAAGTATTCAGACCCCTTTACATTTTTTAAAAGTTCTTCCATTTAAGGTTTATACAGGCCACTGTGCTCTTAGGAACCTTGAGTAATGCAAAAATTCTTTTGTAACCTTGTCCCCTTGTCCAGATCTGTGCCTTGCCACAATTCTGTCTCTGAGCTACTTGGGCAGTTCCTTTGAGCTCATTATTCTCATTTGGTCTGACATGTACTGTGAGCTGTGAGGTCTTATATAGACAGGTGAGGTCCTTTCTAAATCAAGTCCTATAAGTTAAATTAAACACAGCTGGACTCCAATGAAGGAGTAGAACCATCTCAAGGTGGATCACAAGGAAATGGACAGCATGTGACTTAAATATGAGTGTCTGAGCAAAGGGTCTGAATACTTATGACCATGTGATATTTCAGTTTTTCTTTTTTAATAAATTTGCAAAAATTTCTACATTTCTGTTTTTTTTCAGTCAAGATGGGGTGCAGAGTGTACTTTAATGAGAAAAAAAATGAACTTTTTAGAATTTACCAAATGGCTGCAATGAAACAAAGAGTGAAAAATGTAAAGGGGTCTGAATACTTTCCGTACCCACTGTACATTATACTTACCTTCTGATGGCCCCCGGTGTCCATAGCGATCCGTTCTGGCTTGCCGGCAGCTCGCGATGGTCTAAAAAGGACCTGCCATGACATCGGCGGTCACGTGACCCGTCACATGACTAAATTACATCATGGCAGGTCCTTTTAGTCCACCGCGAGTTGCCGGCAAACCAAGGCGGATCTGATAAGGACACCGGGGGCCATCAGAAGGTAAGTATAATATTTATTTTTTATTTTTTACCATTCTTTTACGGTCACACTATATAAATCCATGCCGGTTGCATGGATTTATATAGTGTGACCAAGTTGTCAAGCACTTTTCAAGTGATGCTAAAATCTCTTGGAAAGCGCTTGACAACCCGCATGTGGAAATGCATGCGAAGAACGCTTCACTTCCGCTTGTCCCTGGCAGGAAAAATGCATGTACAATCCGCATGCGTTTTTTCTGCCAGGGAGATGCAGAAACGCTCAGGAAAAATCCGGAGCATTTCTGCATCGTGGGCACATAGCCTTACAACAACTTTTTAGGCTACAGGATACCCTGCCTCTGTTGCCAAAAACATACAAAATGTACATACAATGGAAAATAATGCAAGAAATAACTTTGAAGGTAATGTTTTATTAATGATGAAAATTAATTTAATACGCAGTTTGAGTGTACAGCGGGGCGGGGGGAGGGGCAGGGGATGGATCTCTGCAGGAATAATGAAGATCTCCATTTTTTTTTCTCTTTCCCGCATTTACAGTGGGGATGTGCAATCTGTCAGCCTATCAGCAGCGCACACACGGAGCGAAGTGCATTTTTTCACACAAGCAAGGGCATGTGTCATTGGCAGTGTATGTCACATGTCCTTGCCCTATAAGACCCAGCCATTTTCCCCGTCGCCACCATTCTCTCACTGCTGCAGCTGCGTGTTAGACGGCACCGCTGTTGCTGTGTGCAGGTTGCAAATTGAATATAATTTTTTTCTGCATCTAGCTCTGAAAAAATATTTGGCTTTCTAGCAGTGTGTGGGACTTGTTCTATTAGTCCATCTATACTGACCTCCATCAGGTTGCAAATTGAATATAATATTTTTCTGCATCTAGCTCTGAAAAAATATTTGGCCTTCTAGCAGTTTGTGGGACTTGTTCTATTAGTCCATCTATACTGACCTCCATCAGGTTGCAAATTGAATATAATTTTTTTCTGCATCTAGCTCTGAAAAAATATTTGGCCTTCTAGCTGTCTGTGGGACTTGTTCAATTAGTCCATCTATACTGACCTCCATCAGGTTGCAAATTGAATATAATATTTTTCTGCATCTAGCTCTGAAAAAATATTTGGCCTTCTAGCAGTGTGTGGGACTTGTTCTATTAGTCCATCTATACTGACCTCCATCAGGTTGCAAATTAAAAATAATTTTTTTCTGCATCTAGCTCTGAAAAAATATTTGGCCTTCTAGCAGTGTGTGGGACTTGTTCTATTAGTCCATCTATACTGACCTCCATCAGGTTGCAAATTCAAAATAATTTTTTGTCTGCATCTAGCTCTGAAAAAATATTTGGCCTTCTACCAGTGTGTGGGACTTGTTCCATTAGTCCATCTATACTGACCTCCATCAGGTTGCAAATTGAATATAATATTTTTCTGCATCTAGCTCTGAAAAAATATTTGGGCTTCTAGCAGTGTGCGGTACTTGTTCTTTTAGTCCATCTATACTGACCTCCATCAGGTTGCAAATTGAATAAAAAAAATTTCTCCATCTAGCTCTGAAAAAATATTTGGCCTTCTAGCAGTTTGTGGGACTTGTTCTATTAGTCCATCTATACTGACCTCCATCAGGTTGCAAATTGAATATAATTTTTTTCTGCATCTAGCTCTGAAAAAATATTTCGCCTTCTAGCAGTGTGTGGGACTTGTTCTATTAGTCCATCTATACTGACCTCCATCAGGTTGCAAATTGAATATAATATTTTTCTGCATCTAGCTCTGAAAAAATATTTGGCCTTCTAGCAGTGTGTGGGACTTGTTCTATTAGTCCATCTATACTGACCTCCATCAGGTTGCAAATTGAATATCATTTTTTTCTGCATCTACCTCTGAAAAAATATTTGGGCTTCTAGCTGTGTGTGGGACTTGTTCTATTAGTCCATCTATACTGACCTCCATCAGGTTGCAAATTGAATATAATATTTTTCTGCATCTAGCTCTGAAAAAATATTTGGCCTTCTAGCAGTGTGTGGGACTTGTTCTATTAGTCCATCTATACTGACCTCCATCAGGTTGCAAATTGAATATAATTTTTTTCTGCATCTAGCTCTGAAAAAATATTTGGCCTTCTAGCAGTGTGTGGGACTTGTTCTATTAGTCCATCTATACTGACCTTCATCAGGTTGCTAATTGAATATAATATTTTTCTGCATCTAGCTCTGAAAAAATATTTGGACTTCTAGCAGTGTGTGGGACTTGTTCTATTAGTCCATCTATACTGACCTCCATCAGGTTGCAAATTAAAAATAATTTTTATCTGCATCTAGCTCTGAAAAAATATTTGGCCTTCTAGCAGTGTGTGGGACTTGTTCTATTAGTCCATCTATACTGACCTCCATCAGGTTGCAAATTCAAAATAATTTTTATCTGCATCTAGCTGTGAAAAAATATTGGCCTTCTAGCAGTGTGTGGGACTTGTTCTATTAGTCCATCTATACTGACCTCCATCAGGTTGCAAATTGAATATAATATTTTTCTGCGTCTAGCACTGAAAAAATATTTGGCCTTCTAGCAGTGTGTGGGACTTGTTCTATTAGTCCATCTATACTGACCTCCATCAGGTTGCAAATTGAATATAATATTTTACTGCATCTAGCTCTGAAAAAATATTTGGCCTTCTAGCAGTGTGTGGGACTTGTTCTATTAGTCCATCTATACTGACATCCATCAGGTTGCAAATTGAATAAAAATTTTTTCTGCATCTAGCTCTGAAAAAATATTTGGCCTTCTAGCAGTGTGTGGGACTTGTTCTATTAGTCCATCTATACTGACCTCCATCAGGTTGCAAATTCAAAATAATTTTTTGTCTGCATATAGCTCTGAAAAAATATTTGGCCTTCTAGCAGTGTGTGGGACTTGTTCTATTAGTCCATGTATACTGACCTCCATCAGGTTGCAAATTGAATATAATATTTTTCTGCATCTAGCTCTGAAAAAATATTTGGCCTTCTAGCAGTGTGTGGGACTTGTTCTATTAGTCCATCTATACTGACCTCCATCAGGTTGCAAATTGAATATAATATTTTTCTGCATCTAGCTCTGAAAAAATATTTGGGCTTCTAGCAGTGTGTGGTACTTGTTCTTTTAGTCCATCTATACTGACCTCCATCAGGTTGTAAATTGAATAAAAAAATTTCTGCATCTAGCTCTGAAAAAATATTTGGCCTTCTAGCAGTTTGTGGGACTTGTTCTATTAGTAAATCTATACTGACCTCCATCAGGTTGCAAATTGAATATAATATTTTTCTGCATCTAGCTCTGAAAAAATATTTGGCTTTCTAGCAGTGTGTGGGACTTGTTCTATTAGTCCATCTATACTGACCTCCATCAGGTTGCAAATTGAATATAATATTTTTCTGCATCTAGCTCTGAAAAAATATTTGGCCTTCTAGCAGTTTGTGGGACTTGTTCTATTAGTCCATCTATACTGACCTCCATCAGGTTGCAAATTGAATATAATTTTTTTCTGCATCTAGCTTTGAAAAAATATTTGGGCTTCTAGCTGTGTGTGGGACTTGTTCAATTAGTCCATCTATACTGACCTCCATCAGGTTGCAAATTGAATATAATATTTTTCTGCATCTAGCTCTGAAAAAATATTTGGCCTTCTAGCAGTGTGTGGGACTTGTTCTATTAGTCCATCTATACTGACCTCCATCAGGTTGCAAATTAAAAATAATTTTTATCTGCATCTAGCTCTGAAAAAATATTTGGCCTTCTAGCAGTGTGTGGGACTTGTTCTATTAGTCCATCTATACTGACCTCCATCGGGTTGCAAATTCAAAATAATTTTTTGTCTGCATCTAGCTCTGAAAAAATATTTGGCCTTCTACCAGTGTGTGGGACTTGTTCCATTAGTCCATCTATACTGACCTCCATCAGGTTGCAAATTGAATATAATATTTTTCTGCATCTAGCTCTGAAAAAATATTTGGGCTTCTAGCAGTGTGCGGTACTTGTTCTTTTAGTCCATCTATACTGACCTCCATCAGGTTGCAAATTGAATAAAAAAAATTTCTCCATCTAGCTCTGAAAAAATATTTGGCCTTCTAGCAGTTTGTGGGACTTGTTCTATTAGTCCATCTATACTGACCTCCATCAGGTTGCAAATTGAATATAATTTTTTTCTGCATCTAGCTCTGAAAAAATATTTCGCCTTCTAGCAGTGTGTGGGACTTGTTCTATTAGTCCATCTATACTGACCTCCATCAGGTTGCAAATTGAATATAATATTTTTCTGCATCTAGCTCTGAAAAAATATTTGGCCTTCTAGCAGTGTGTGGGACTTGTTCTATTAGTCCATCTATACTGACCTCCATCAGGTTGCAAATTGAATATCATTTTTTTCTGCATCTACCTCTGAAAAAATATTTGGGCTTCTAGCTGTGTGTGGGACTTGTTCTATTAGTCCATCTATACTGACCTCCATCAGGTTGCAAATTGAATATAATATTTTTCTGCATCTAGCTCTGAAAAAATATTTGGCCTTCTAGCAGTGTGTGGGACTTGTTCTATTAGTCCATCTATACTGACCTCCATCAGGTTGCAAATTGAATATAATTTTTTTCTGCATCTAGCTCTGAAAAAATATTTGGCCTTCTAGCAGTGTGTGGGACTTGTTCTATTAGTCCATCTATACTGACCTTCATCAGGTTGCTAATTGAATATAATATTTTTCTGCATCTAGCTCTGAAAAAATATTTGGACTTCTAGCAGTGTGTGGGACTTGTTCTATTAGTCCATCTATACTGACCTCCATCAGGTTGCAAATTAAAAATAATTTTTATCTGCATCTAGCTCTGAAAAAATATTTGGCCTTCTAGCAGTGTGTGGGACTTGTTCTATTAGTCCATCTATACTGACCTCCATCAGGTTGCAAATTCAAAATAATTTTTATCTGCATCTAGCTGTGAAAAAATATTGGCCTTCTAGCAGTGTGTGGGACTTGTTCTATTAGTCCATCTATACTGACCTCCATCAGGTTGCAAATTGAATATAATATTTTTCTGCGTCTAGCACTGAAAAAATATTTGGCCTTCTAGCAGTGTGTGGGACTCGTTCTATTAGTCCATCTATACTGACCTCCATCAGGTTGCAAATTGAATATAATATTTTACTGCATCTAGCTCTGAAAAAATATTTGGCCTTCTAGCAGTGTGTGGGACTTGTTCTATTAGTCCATCTATACTGACATCCATCAGGTTGCAAATTGAATAAAAATTTTTTCTGCATCTAGCTCTGAAAAAATATTTGGCCTTCTAGCAGTGTGTGGGACTTGTTCTATTAGTCCATCTATACTGACCTCCATCAGGTTGCAAATTCAAAATAATTTTTTGTCTGCATATAGCTCTGAAAAAATATTTGGCCTTCTAGCAGTGTGTGGGACTTGTTCTATTAGTCCATGTATACTGACCTCCATCAGGTTGCAAATTGAATATAATATTTTTCTGCATCTAGCTCTGAAAAAATATTTGGCCTTCTAGCAGTGTGTGGGACTTGTTCTATTAGTCCATCTATACTGACCTCCATCAGGTTGCAAATTGAATATAATATTTTTCTGCATCTAGCTCTGAAAAAATATTTGGGCTTCTAGCAGTGTGTGGTACTTGTTCTTTTAGTCCATCTATACTGACCTCCATCAGGTTGTAAATTGAATAAAAAAATTTCTGCATCTAGCTCTGAAAAAATATTTGGCCTTCTAGCAGTTTGTGGGACTTGTTCTATTAGTAAATCTATACTGACCTCCATCAGGTTGCAAATTGAATATAATATTTTTCTGCATCTAGCTCTGAAAAAATATTTGGCTTTCTAGCAGTGTGTGGGACTTGTTCTATTAGTCCATCTATACTGACCTCCATCAGGTTGCAAATTGAATATAATATTTTTCTGCATCTAGCTCTGAAAAAATATTTGGCCTTCTAGCAGTTTGTGGGACTTGTTCTATTAGTCCATCTATACTGACCTCCATCAGGTTGCAAATTGAATATAATTTTTTTCTGCATCTAGCTTTGAAAAAATATTTGGGCTTCTAGCTGTGTGTGGGACTTGTTCAATTAGTCCATCTATACTGACCTCCATCAGGTTGCAAATTGAATATAATATTTTTCTGCATCTAGCTCTGAAAAAATATTTGGCCTTCTAGCAGTGTGTGGGACTTGTTCTATTAGTCCATCTATACTGACCTCCATCAGGTTGCAAATTAAAAATAATTTTTATCTGCATCTAGCTCTGAAAAAATATTTGGCCTTCTATCAGTGTGTGGGACTTGTTCTATTAGTCCATCTATACTGACCTCCATCGGGTTGCAAATTCAAAATAATTTTTTGTCTGCATCTAGCTCTGAAAAAATATTTGGCCTTCTACCAGTGTGTGGGACTTGTTCCATTAGTCCATCTATACTGACCTCCATCAGGTTGCAAATTGAATATAATATTTCTCTGCATCTAGCTCTGAAAAAATATTTGGGCTTCTAGCAGTGTGCGGTACTTGTTCTTTTAGTCCATCTATACTGACCTCCATCAGGTTGCAAATTGAATAAAAAAAATTTCTCCATCTAGCTCTGAAAAAATATTTGGCCTTCTAGCAGTTTGTGGGACTTGTTCTATTAGTCCATCTATACTGACCTCCATCAGGTTGCAAATTGAATATAATTTTTTTCTGCATCTAGCTCTGAAAAAATATTTCGCCTTCTAGCAGTGTGTGGGACTTGTTCTATTAGTCCATCTATACTGACCTCCATCAGGTTGCAAATTGAATATAATATTTTTCTGCATCTAGCTCTGAAAAAATATTTGGCCTTCTAGCAGTGTGTGGGACTTGTTCTATTAGTCCATCTATACTGACCTCCATCAGGTTGCAAATTGAATATAATTTTTTTCTGCATCTAGCTCTGAAAAAATATTTGGCCTTCTAGCAGTTTGTGGGACTTGTTCTATTAGTCCATCTATACTGACCTCCATCAGGTTGCAAATTGAATATAATTTTTTTCTGCATCTAGCTTTGAAAAAATATTTGGGCTTCTAGCTGTGTGTGGGACTTGTTCAATTAGTCCATCTATACTGACCTCCATCAGGTTGCAAATTGAATATAATATTTTTCTGCATCTAGCTCTGAAAAAATATTTGGCCTTCTAGCAGTGTGTGGGACTTGTTCTATTAGTCCATCTATACTGACCTCCATCAGGTTGCAAATTAAAAATAATTTTTATCTGCATCTAGCTCTGAAAAAATATTTGGCCTTCTAGCAGTGTGTGGGACTTGTTCTATTAGTCCATCTATACTGACCTCCATCGGGTTGCAAATTCAAAATAATTTTTTGTCTGCATCTAGCTCTGAAAAAATATTTGGCCTTCTACCAGTGTGTGGGACTTGTTCCATTAGTCCATCTATACTGACCTCCATCAGGTTGCAAATTGAATATAATATTTCTCTGCATCTAGCTCTGAAAAAATATTTGGGCTTCTAGCAGTGTGCGGTACTTGTTCTTTTAGTCCATCTATACTGACCTCCATCAGGTTGCAAATTGAATAAAAAAAATTTCTCCATCTAGCTCTGAAAAAATATTTGGCCTTCTAGCAGTTTGTGGGACTTGTTCTATTAGTCCATCTATACTGACCTCCATCAGGTTGCAAATTGAATATAATTTTTTTCTGCATCTAGCTCTGAAAAAATATTTCGCCTTCTAGCAGTGTGTGGGACTTGTTCTATTAGTCCATCTATACTGACCTCCATCAGGTTGCAAATTGAATATAATATTTTTCTGCATCTAGCTCTGAAAAAATATTTGGCCTTCTAGCAGTGTGTGGGACTTGTTCTATTAGTCCATCTATACTGACCTCCATCAGGTTGCAAATTGAATATAATTTTTTTCTGCATCTAGCTCTGAAAAAATATTTGGCCTTCTAGCAGTGTGTGGGACTTGTTCTATTAGTCCATCTATACTGACCTTCATCAGGTTGCTAATTGAATATAATATTTTTCTGCATCTAGCTCTGAAAAAATATTTGGCCTTCTAGCAGTGTGTGGGACTTGTTCTATTAGTCCATCTATACTGACCTCCATCAGGTTACAAATTAAAAATAATTTTTATCTGCATCTAGCTCTGAAAAAACATTTGGCCTTCTAGCAGTGTGTGGGACTTGTTCTATTAGTCCATCTATACTGACCTCCATCAGGTTGCAAATTCAAAATAATTTTTATCTGCATCTAGCTGTGAAAAAATATTGGCCTTCTAGCAGTGTGTGGGACTTGTTCTATTAGTCCATCTATACTGACCTCCATCAGGTTGCAAATTGAATATAATATTTTTCTGCATCTAGCACTGAAAAAATATTTGGCCTTCTAGCAGTGTGTGGGACTTGTTCTATTAGTCCATCTATACTGACCTCCATCAGGTTGCAAATTGAATATAATATTTTACTGCATCTACCTCTGAAAAAATATTTGGCCTTCTAGCAGTGTGTGGGACTTGTTCTATTAGTCCATCTATACTGACATCCATCAGGTTGCAAATTGAATAAAAAATTTTTCTGCATCTAGCTCTGAAAAAATATTTGGCCTTCTAGCAGTGTGTGGGACTTGTTCTATTAGTCCATCTATACTGACCTCCATCAGGTTGCAAATTCAAAATAATTTTTTGTCTGCATCTAGCTCTGAAAAAATATTTGGCCTTCTAGCAGTGTGTGGGACTTGTTCTATTAGTCCATCTATACTGACCTCCATCAGGTTGCAAATTGAATATAATATTTTTCTGCATCCAGCTCTGAAAAAATATTTGGCCTTCTAGCAGTGTGTGGGACTTGTTCTATTAGTCAATCTATACTGACCTCCATCAGGTTGCAAATTGAATATAATATTTTTCTGCATCTAGCTCTGAAAAAATATTTGGGCTTCTAGCAGTGTGTGGTACTTGTTCTTTTAGTCCATCTATAATGACCTCCATCAGGTTGTAAATTGAATAAAAAAATTTCTGCATCTAGCACTGAAAAAATATTTGGCCTTCTAGCAGTTTGTGGGACTTGTTCTATTAGTCCATCTATACTGACCTCCATCAGGTTGCAAATTGAATATAATTTTTTTCTGCATCTAGCTCTGAAAAAATATTTCGCCTTCTAGCAGTGTGTGGGACTTGTTCTATTAGTCCATCTATACTGACCTCCATCAGGTTGCAAATTGAATATATTTTTTTTCTGCATCTAGCTCTGAAAAAATATTTGGCCTTCTAGCAGTGTGTGGGACTTGTTCTATTAGTCCATCTATACTGACCTTCATCAGGTTGCAAATTGAATATAACATTTTTCTGCATCTAGCTCTGAAAAAATATTTCGCCTTCTAGCAGTGTGTGGGACTTGTTCTATTAGTCCATCTATACTGACCTCCATCAGGTTGCAAATTGAATATCATTTTTTTCTGCATCTACCTCTGAAAAAATATTTGGGCGTCTAGCTGTGAGTGGGACTTGTTCTATTAGTCCATCTATACTGACCTCCATCAGGTTGCAAATTAAAAATAATTTTTATCTGCATCTAGCTCTGAAAAAATATTTGGCCTTCTAGACGTGTGTGGGACTCGTTCTATTAGTCCATCTATACTGACCTCCATCAGGTTGCAAATTGAATATAATATTTTTCTGCATCTAGCTCTGAAAAAATATTTGGGCTTCTAGCAGTGTGTGGTACTTGTTCTTTTAGTCCATCTATACTGACCTCCATCAGGTTGCAAATTGAATAAAAAAAAATTCTGCATCTAGCTCTGAAAAAATATTTGGCCTTCTAGCAGTGTGTGGGACTTGTTCTATTAGTCCATCTATATTGACCTCCATCAGGTTGCAAGTTGAATATAATATTTTTCTGCATCTAGCTCTGAAAAAATATTTCGCCTTCTAGCAGTGTGTGGGACTTGTTCTATTAGTCCATCTATACTGACCTCCATCAGCTTGCAAATTGAATATAATATTTTTCTGCATCTAGCTCTGAAAAAATATTTGGCCTTCTAGCAGTGTGTGGGACTTGTTCTATTAGTCCATCTATACTGACCTCCATCAGGTTGCAAATTGAATATCATTTTTTTCTGCATCTACCTCTGAAAAAATATTTGGGCTTCTAGCTGAGTGTGGGACTTGTTCTATTAGTCCATCTATACTGACCTCCATCAGGTTGCAAATTGAATATAATATTTTTCTGCATCAAGCTCTAAAAAAATATTTCTCCTTCTAGCAGTGTGTGGGACTTGTTCTATTAGTCCATCTATACTGACCTCCATCAGGTTGCAAATTAAAAATAATTTTTATCTGCATGTAGCTCTGAAAAAATATTTGGCCTTTTAGCAGTGTGTGGGACTTGTTCTATTAGTCCATCTATACTGACCTCCATCAGGTTGCAAATTCAAAATAATTTTTTGTCTGCATCTAGCTCTGAAAAAATATTTGGCCTTCTAGCACTGTGTGGGACTTGTTCTATTAGTCCATCTATACTGACCTCCATCAGGTTGCAAATTGAATATAATATTTTACTGCATCTAGCTCTGAAAAAATATTTGGTCTTCTAGCAGTGTGTGGGACTTGTTCTATTAGTCCATCTATACTGACCTCCATCAGGTTGCAAATTGAATAAAATATTTTTCTGCATCTAGCTCTGAAAAAATATTTGGCCTTCTAGCAGTTTGTGGGACTTGTTCTATTAGTCCATCTATACTGACCTCCATCAGGTTGCAAATTAAATATAATTTTTTTCTGCATCTAGCTCTGAAAAAATATTTCGCCTTCTAGCAGTGTGTGGGACTTGTTCTATTAGTCCATCTATACTGACCTCCATCAGGTTGCAAATTGAATATAATTTTTTTCTGCATCTTGCTCTGAAAAAATATTTCGCCTTCTAGCAGTGTGTGGGACTTGTTCTATTAGTCCATCTATACTGACCTCCATCAGGTTGCAAATTGAATATCATTTTTTTCTGCATCTACCTCTGAAAAAATATTTGGGCTTCTAGCTGTGTGTGGGACTTGTTCTATTAGTCCATCTATACTGACCTCCATCAGGTTGCAAATTAAAAATAATTTTTATCTGCATCTAGCTCTGAAAAAATATTTGGCCTTCTAGCCGTGTGTGGGACTTGTTCTATTAGTCCATCTATACTGACCTCCATCAGGTTGCAAATTGAATATAATATTTTTCTGCATCTAGCTCTGAAAAAATATTTGGGCTTCTAGCAGTGTGTGGTACTTGTTCTTTTATTCCATCTATACTGACCTCCATCAGGTTGCAAATTGAATAAAAAAAAATTCTGCATCTAGCTCTGAAAAAATATTTGGCCTTCTAGCAGTGTGTGGGACTTGTTCTATTAGTCCATGTATAATGACCTCCATCAGGTTGCAAATTGAATATAATATTTTTCTGCATCTAGCTCTGAAAAAATATTTGGGCTTCTAGCAGTGTGTGGTACTTGTTCTTTTATTCAATCTATACTGACCTCCATCAGGTTGCAAATTGAATATAATTTTTTTCTGCATCTAGCTCTGAAAAAATATTTGGCCTTCTAGCAGTGTTTGGGACTTGTTCTATTAGTCCATCTATACAGACCTCCATCAGGTTGAAAATTGAATATAATATTTTTCTGCATCTAGCTCTGAAAAAATATTTGGCCTTCTAGCAGTGTGTGGGACTTGTTCTATTAGTCCATCTATACTGACCTCCATCAGGTTGCAAATTGAATATAATATTTTTCTGCATCTAGCTCTGAAAAAATATTTGGCCTTCTAGCAGTGTGTGGGACTTGTTCTATTAGTCCATCTATACTGACCTCCATCAGGTTGCAAATTAAAAAATAATTTTTATCTGCAACTAGCTCTGAAAAAATATTTGGCCTTCTAGCAGTGTGTGGGACTTGTTCTTTTAGTCCATCTATACTGACCTCCATCAGTTTGCAAATTGAATATAATATTTTTCTGCATCTAGCTCTGAAAAAATATTTGGCCTTCTAGCAGTGTGTGGGACTTGTTCTATTAGTCCATCTATACTGACCTCCATCAGGTTGCAAATTGAATATATTTTTTTTCTGCATCTAGCTCTGAAAAAATATTTGGCCTTCTAGCAGTGTGTGAGACTTGTTCTATTAGTCCATCTATACTGACCTTCATCAGGTTGCAAATTGAATATAACATTTTTCTGCATCTAGCTCTGAAAAAATATTTCGCCTTCTAGCAGTGTGTGGGACTTGTTCTATTAGTCCATCTATACTGACCTCCATCAGGTTGCAAATTGAATATCATTTTTTTCTGCATCTACCTCTGAAAAAATATTTGGGCTTCAAGCTGTGTGTGGGATTTCTTCTATTAGTCCATCTATACTGACCTCCATCAGGTTGCAAATTAAAAATAATTTTTATCTGCATCTAGCTCTGAAAAAATATTTGGCCTTCTAGCCGTGTGTGGGACTCGTTCTATTAGTCCATCTATACTGACCTCCATCAGGTTGCAAATTGAATATAATATTTTTCTGCATCTAGCTCTGAAAAAATATTTGGGCTTCTAGCAGTGTGTGGTACTTGTTCTTTTAGTCCATCTATACTGACCTCCATCAGGTTGCAAATTGAATAAAAAAAAATTCTGCATCTAGCTCTGAAAAAATATTTGGCCTTCTAGCAGTGTGTGGGACTTGCTCTATTAGTCCATCTATATTGACCTCCATCAGGTTGCAAGTTGAATATAATATTTTTCTGCATCTAGCTCTGAAAAAATATTTTGCCTTCTAGCAGTGTGTGGGACTTGTTCTATTAGTCCATCTATACTGACCTCCATCAGCTTGCAAATTGAATATAATATTTTTCTGCATCTAGCTCTGAAAAAATATTTGGCCTTCTAGCAGTGTGTGGGACTTGTTCTATTAGTCCATCTATACTGACCTCCATCAGGTTGCAAATTGAATATCATTTTTTTCTGCATCTACCTCTGAAAAAATATTTGGGCTTCTAGCTGAGTGTGGGACTTGTTCTATTAGTCCATCTATACTGACCTCCATCAGGTTGCAAATTGAATATAATATTTTTCTGCATCAAGCTCTAAAAAAATATTTGGCCTTCTAGCAGTGTGTGGGACTTGTTCTATTATTCCATCTATACTGACCTCCATCAGGTTGCAAATTAAAAATAATTTTTATCTGCATGTAGCTCTGAAAAAATATTTGGCCTTCTAGCAGTGTGTGGGACTTGTTCTATTAGTCCATCTATACTGACCTCCATCAGGTTGCAAATTCAAAATAATTTTTTGTCTGCATCTAGCTCTGAAAAAATATTTGGCCTTCTAGCACTGTGTGGGACTTGTTCTATTAGTCCATCTATACTGACCTCCATCAGGTTGCAAATTGAATAAAATATTTTTCTGCATCTAGCTCTGAAAAAATATTTGGCCTTCTAGCAGTTCGTGGGACTTGTTCTATTAGTCCATCTATACTGACCTCCATCAGGTTGCAAATTAAATATAATTTTTTTCTGCATCTAGCTCTGAAAAAATATTTTGCCTTCTAGCAGTGTGTGGGACTTGTTCTATTAGTCCATCTATACTGACCTCCATCAGGTTGCAAATTGAATATAATTTTTTTCTGCATCTTGCTCTGAAAAAATATTTCGCCTTCTAGCAGTGTGTGGGACTTGTTCTATTAGTCCATCTATACTGACCTCCATCAGGTTGCAAATTGAATATCATTTTTTTCTGCATCTACCTCTGAAAAAATATTTGGGCTTCTAGCTGTGTGTGGGACTTGTTCTATTAGTCCATCTATACTGACCTCCATCAGGTTGCAAATTAAAAATAATTTTTATCTGCATCTAGCTCTGAAAAAATATTTGGCCTTCTAGCCGTGTGTGGGACTTGTTCTGTTAGTCCATCTATACTGACCTCCATCAGGTTGCAAATTGAATATAATATTTTTCTGCATCTAGCTCTGAAAAAATATTTGGGCTTCTAGCAGTGTGTGGTACTTGTTCTTTTAGTCCATCTATACTGACCTCCATCAGGTTGCAAATTGAATAAAAAAAAATTCTGCATCTAGCTCTGAAAAAATATTTGGCCTTCTAGCAGTGTGTGGGACTTGTTCTATTAGTCCATGTATACTGACCTCCATCAGGTTGCAAATTGAATATAATATTTTTCTGCATCTAGCTCTGAAAAAATATTTGGGCTTCTAGCAGTGTGTGGGACTTGTTCTATTAGTCCATCTATACAGACCTCCGTCAGGTTGAAAATTGAATATAATATTTTTCTGCATCTAGCTCTGAAAAAATATTTGGCCTTCTAGCAGTGTGTGGGACTTGTTCTATTAGTCCATCTATACTGACCTCCATCAGGTTGCAAATTGAATATAATATTTTTCTGCATCAAGCTCTAAAAAAATATTTGGCCTTCTAGCAGCGTGTGGCACTTGTTCTATTAGTCCATCTATACTGACCTCCATCAGGTTGCAAATTAAAAATAATTTTTATCTGCATCTAGCTCTGAAAAAATATTTGGCCTTCTAGCAGTGTGTGGGACTTGTTCTATTAGTCCATCTATACTGACCTCCATCAGGTTGCAAACTAAAAATAATTTTTTTCTGCATCTAGCTGTGAAAAAATATTTGGCCTTCTAGCAGTGTGTGGGACTTGTTCTATTAGTCCATCTATACTGACCTCCATCACGTTGCAAATTGAATATAATTTTTTTCTGCATCTAGCTCTGAAAAAATATTTGGCCTTCTAGCAGTGTGTGGGACTTGTTCTATTAGTCCATCTATACTGACCTCCATCAGGTTGCAAATTGAATATAATTTTTTTCTGCATCTAGCTCTGAAAAAATATTTGGCCTTCTAGCTGTGTGTGGGACTTGTTCTATTAGTCCATCTATACTGACCTTCATCAGGTTGCAAATTGAATATAATATTTTTCTGCATCTAGCTCTGAAAAAATATTTGGCCTTCTAGCAGTGTGTGGGACTTGTTCTATTAGTCCATCTATACAGACCTCCATCAGGTTGCAAATTGAATATAATATTTTTCTGCATCTAGCTCTGAAAAAATATTTGGCCTTCTAGCAGTGTGTGGGACTTGTTCTATTAGTCCATCTATACTGACCTCCATCAGGTTGCAAATTGAATATAATATTTTTCTGCATCAAGCTCTAAAAAAATATTTGGCCTTCTAGCAGTGTGTGGGACTTGTTCTATTAGTCCATCTATACTGACCTCCATCAGGTTGCAAATTAAAAATAATTTTTATCTGCATCTAGCTCTGAAAAAATATTTGTCCTTCTAGCAGTGTGTGGGACTTGTTCTATTAGTCCATCTATACTGACCTCCATCAGGTTGCAAATTTAATATAATTTTTTTCTGCATCTAGCTCTGAAAAAATATTTGGCCTTCTAGCAGTGTGTGGGACTTGTTCTATTAGTCCATCTATACTGACCTCCATCATGTTTCAAATTGAATATAATATTTTTCTCCATCTAGCTCTGAAAAAATATTTGGCCTTCTAGCAGTGTGTGGGACTTGTTCTATTAGTCCATCTATACTGACCTCCATCAGGTTGCAAACTAAAAATAATTTTTATCTGCATCTAGCTGTGAAAAAATATTTGGCCTTCTAGCAGTGTGTGGGACTTGTTCTATTAGTCCATCTATACTGACCTTCATCAGGTTGCAAATTGAATATAATATTTTTCTGCATCTAGCTCTGAAAAAATATTTGGCCTTCTATCAGTGTGTGGGACTTGTTCTATTAGTCCATCTATACTGACCTCCATCAGGTTGCAAATTAAAAATAATTTTTATCTGCATCTAGCTCTGAAAAAATATTTGGCCTTCTAGCAGTGTGTGGGACTTGTTCTATTAGTCCATCTATACTGACCTCCATCAGGTTGCAAATTCAAAATAATTTTTTGTCTGCATCTAGCTCTGAAAAATTATTTGGCCTTCTAGCAGTGTGTGGGACTTGTTCTATTAGTCCATCTATACTGACCTCCATCAGGTTGCAAATTGAATATAATATTTTACTGCATCTAGCTCTGAAAAAATATTTGGCCTTCTAGCAGTGTGTGGGACTTGATCTATTAGTCCATCTATACTGACCTCCATCAGGTTGCAAATTGAATATAATATTTTTCTGCATCTAGCTCTGAAAAAATATTTGGGCTTCTAGCAGCGTGTGGGACTTGTTCTTTTAGTCCATCTATACTGACCTCCATCAGGTTGCAAATTGAATATAATTTTTTTCTGCATCTAGCTCTGAAAAAATATTTGGCCTTCTAGCAGTGTGTGGGACTTGTTCTACTAGTCCATCTATACTGACCTCCATCAGGTTGCAAATTGAATATAATATTTTTCTGCATCTAGCTCTGAAAAAATATTTGGCCTTCTAGCAGTGTGTGGGACTTGTTCTATTAGTCCATCTATACTGACCTCCATCAGGTTGCAAATTAAAAATAATTTTTATCTGCATCTAGCTGTGAAAAAATATTTGGCCTTCTAGCAGTGTGTGGGACTTGTTGTATTAGTCCATCAATACTGACCTCCATCAGGTTGCAAATAAAAAATAATTTTTATCTGCATCTAGCTGTGAAAAAATATTTGGCCTTCTAGCAGTGTGTGGGACTTGTTCTATTAGTCCATCTATACTGACCTCCATCAGGTTGCAAATTGAATATAATATTGTTCTGCATCTAGCTCTGAAAAAATATTTGGGCTTCTAGCAGTGTGTGGGACTTGTTCTTTTAGTCCATCTATACTGACCTCCATCAGGTTGCAAATTGAATAAAAAAAATTTCTGCATCTAGCTCTGAAAAAATATTTGGCCTTCTAGCAGTGTGTGGGACTTGTTCTATTAGTCCATCTATACTGACCTCCATCAGGTTGCAAATTCAAAATAATTTTTTGTCTGCATCTAGCTCTGAAAAAATATTTGGCCTTCTAGCAGTGTGTGGGACTTGTTCTATTAGTCCATCTATACTGACCTCCATCAGGTTGCAAATTGAATATAATATTTTACTGCATCTAGCTCTGAAAAAATATTTGGCCTTCTAGCAGTGTGTGGGACTTGATCTATTAGTCCATCTATACTGACCTCCATCAGGTTGCAAATTGAATATAATATTTTTCTGCATCTAGCTCTGAAAAAATATTTGGGCTTCTAGCAGTGTGTCGGACTTGTTCTTTTAGTCCATCTATACTGACCTCCATCAGGTTGCAAATTGAATATAATTTTTTTCTGCATCTAGCTCTGAAAAAATATTTGGCCTTCTAGCAGTGTGTGGGACTTGTTCTATTAGTCCATCTATACTGACCTCCATCAGGTTGCAAATTGAATATAATATTTTTCTGCATCTAGCTCTGAAAAAATATTTGGCCTTCTAGCAGTGTGTGGGACTTGTTCTATTAGTCCATCTATACTGACCTCCATCAGGTTGCAAATTAAAAATAATTTTTATCTGCATCTAGCTGTGAAAAAATATTTGGCCTTCTAGCAGTGTGCGGGACTTGTTCTATTAGTCCATCAATACTGACCTCCATCAGGTTGCAAATAAAAAATAATTTTTATCTGCATCTAGCTGTGAAAAAATATTTGGCCTTCTAGCAGTGTGTGGGACTTGTTCTATTAGTCCATCTATACTGACCTCCATCAGGTTGCAAATTGAATATAATATTTTCCTGCATCTAGCTCTGAAAAAATATTTGCGCTTCTAGCAGTGTGTGGGACTTGTTCTTTTAGTCCATCTATACTGACCTCCATCAGGTTGCAAATTGAATAAAAAAAATTTCTGCATCTAGCTCTGAAAAAATATTTGGCCTTCTAGCAGTTTGTGGGACTTGTTCTATTAGTCCATCTATACTGACCTCCATCAGGTTGCAAATTGAATATAATTTTTTTCTGCATCTAGCTCTGAAAAAATATTTCTCCTTCTAGCAGTGTGTGGGACTTGTTCTATTAGTCCATCTATACTGACCTCCATCAGGTTGCAAATTGAATATATTTTTCTGCATCTAGCTCTGAAAAAATATTTGGCCTTCTAGCAGTGTGTGGGACTTGTTCTATTAGTCCATCTATACTGACCTCCATCAGGTTGCAAATTCAAAATAATTTTTTGTCTGCATCTAGCTCTGAAAAAATATTTGACCTTCTAACAGTGTGTGGGACTTGTTCTATTAGTCCATCTATACTGACCTCCATCAGGTTGCAAATTGAATATAATATTTTACTGCATCTAGCTCTGAAAAAATATTTGGCCTTCTAGCAGTGTGTGGGACTTGATCTATTAGTCCATCTATACTGACCTCCATCAGGTTGCAAATTGAATATAATATTTTTCTGCATCTAGCTGTGAAAAAATATTTGGGCTTCTAGCAGTGTGTGGGACTTTTTCTTTTAGTCCATCTATACTGACCTCCATCAGGTTGCAAATTGAATATAATTTTTTTCTGCATCTAGCTCTGAAAAAATATTTGGCCTTCTAGCAGTGTGTGGGACTTGTTCTATTAGTCCATTTATACTGACCTCCATCAGGTTGCAAATTGAATATAATATTTTTCTGCATCTAGCTCTGAAAAAATATTTGGCCTTCTAGCAGTGTGTGGGACTTGTTCTATTAGTCCATCTATACTGACCTCCATCAGGTTGCAAATTAAAAATAATTTTTATCTGCATCTAGCTGTGAAAAAATATTTGGCCTTCTAGCAGTGTGTGGGAGTTGTTCTATTAGTCCATCAATACTGACCTCCATCAGGTTGCAAATAAAAAATAATTTTTATCTGCATCTAGCTGTGAAAAAATATTTGGCCTTCTAGCAGTGTGTGGGACTTGTTCTATTAGTCCATCTATACTGACCTCCATCAGGTTGCAAATTGAATATAATATTTTTCTGCATCTAGCTCTGAAAAAATATTTGGGCTTCTAGCAGTGTGTGGGACTTGTTCTTTTAGTCCATCTATACTGACCTCCATCAGGTTGCAAATTGAATAAAAAAAATTTCTGCATCTAGCTCTGAAAAAATATTTGGCCTTCTAGCAGTTTGTGGGACTTGTTCTATTAGTCCATCTATACTGACCTCCATCAGGTTGCAAATTGAATATATTTTTCTACATCTAGCTCTGAAAAAATATTTGGCCTTCTAGCAGTGTGTGGGACTTGTTCTATTAGTCCACCTATACTGACCTCCACCAGGTTGCAAATTGAATATCAATTTTTTCTGCATCTACCTCTGAAAAAATATTTAGGCTTCTAGCTGTGTGTGGGACTTGTTCTATTAGTCCATCTATACTGACCTCCATCAGGTTGCAAATTGGATATAATATTTTTCTGCATCAAGCTCTAAAAAATATTTGGCCTTCTAGCAGTGTGTGGGACTTGTTCTATTAGTCCATCTATACTGACCTCCATCAGGTTGCAAATTAAAAATAATTTTTATCTGCATCTAGCTGTGAAAAAATATTTGGCCTTCTAGCAGTGTGTGGGACTTGTTCTATTAGTCCATCTATACTGACCTCCATCAGGTTGCAAATTAAAAATAATTTTTATCTGCATCTAGCTGTGAAAAAATATTTGGCCTTCTAGCAGTGTGTGGGACTTGTTCTATTAGTCCATCTATACTAACCTCCATCAGGTTGCAAATTCAAAATAACTTTTTGTCTGCATCTAGCTCTGAAAAAATATTTGGCCTTCTAGCAGTGTGTGGGACTTTTTCTATTAGTCCATCTATACTGACCTCCATCAGGGTGCAAATTGAATATAATATTTTTCTGCATCTAGCTCTGAAAAAATAATTGGCCTTCTAGCCGTGTGTGGGACTTGTTCTATTAGTCCATCTATACTGACCTCCATCAGGTTGCAAATTGAATATAATATTTTTCTGCATCTAGCTCTGAAAAAATATTTGGGCTTCTAGCAGTGTGTGAGGCTTGTTCTATTAGTCCATCTATACTGACCTCCATCAGGTTGCAAATTGAATATAATTTTTTTCTGCATCTTGCTGTGAAAAAATATTTGGCCTTCTAGCAGTGTGTGGAACTTGTTCTATTAGTCCATCTATACTGACCTCCATCAGGTTGCAAATTGAATATAATATTTTTCTCCATCTAACTCTGAAAAAATATTAGGCCTTCTAGCAGTGTGTGGGACTTGTTCTATTAGTCCATCTATACTGACCTCCATCAGGTTGCAAATTGAATATAATTTTTTTCTGCATCTACTTCTGAAAAAATATTTGGGCTTCTAGCTGTGTGTGGAACTTGTTCTATTAGTCCATCTATACTGACCTCCATCAGGTTGCAAATTGAATATAATATTTTTCTGCATCTAGCTCTGAAAAAATATTTGGCCTTCTAGCAGTGTGTGGGACTTGTTCTATTAGTCCATCTATACTGACCTCCATCAGTTTGCAAATTAAAAATAATTTTTATCTGCATCTAGCTGTGAAAAAATATTTGGCCTTCTAGCAGTGTGTGGGACTTGTTCTATTAGTCCATCAATACTGACCTCCATCAGGTTACAAATAAAAAATAATTTTTATCTGCATCTAGCTGTGAAAAAATATTTGGCCTTCTAGCAGTGTGTGGGACTTGTTCTATTAGTCCATCTATACTGACCTCCATCAGGTTGCAAATTGAATATAATATTTTTCTGCATCTAGCTCTGAAAAAATATTTGGGCTTCTAGCAGTGTGTGAGGCTTGTTCTATTAGTCCATCTATACTGACCTCCATCAGGTTGCAAATTGAATATAATTTTTTTCTGCATCTTGCTGTGAAAAAATATTTGGCCTTCTAGCAGTGTGTGGAACTTGTTCTATTAGTCCATCTATACTGACCTCCATCAGGTTGCAAATTGAATATAATATTTTTCTCCATCTAACTCTGAAAAAATATTAGGCCTTCTAGCAGTGTGTGGGACTTGTTCTATTAGTCCATCTATACTGACCTCCATCAGGTTGCAAATTGAATATAATTTTTTTCTGCATCTACTTCTGAAAAAATATTTGGGCTTCTAGCTGTGTGTGGAACTTGTTCTATTAGTCCATCTATACTGACCTCCATCAGGTTGCAAATTGAATATAATATTTTTCTGCATCTAGCTCTGAAAAAATATTTGGCCTTCTAGCAGTGTGTGGGACTTGTTCTATTAGTCCATCTATACTGACCTCCATCAGGTTGCAAATTCAAAATAATTTTTTGTCTGCATCTAGCTCTGAAAAAATATTTGGCCTTCTAGCAGTGTGTGGGACTTTTTCTATTAGTCCATCTATACTGACCTCCATCAGGTTGCAAATTGAATATAATATTTTTCTGCATCTAGCTCTGAAAAAATATTTGGCCTTCTAGCAGTGTGTGGGACTTGTTCTATTAGTCCATCTATACTGACCTCCATCAGTTTGCAAATTAAAAATAATTTTTATCTGCATCTAGCTGTGAAAAAATATTTGGCCTTCTAGCAGTGTGTGGGACTTGTTCTATTAGTCCATCAATACTGACCTCCATCAGGTTACAAATAAAAAATAATTTTTATCTGCATCTAGCTGTGAAAAAATATTTGGCCTTCTAGCAGTGTGTGGGACTTGTTCTATTAGTCCATCTATACTGACCTCCATCAGGTTGCAAATTGAATATAATATTTTTCTGCATCTAGCTCTGAAAAAATATTTGGGCTTCTAGCAGTGTGTGGGACTTGTTCTTTTAGTCCATCTATACTGACCTCCATCAGGTTGCAAATTGAATAAAAAAAATTTCTGCATCTAGCTCTGAAAAAATATTTGGCCTTCTAGCAGTTTGTGGGACTTGTTCTATTAGTCCATCTATACTGACCTCCATCAGGTTGCAAATTGAATATAATTTTTTTCTGCATCTAGCTCTGAAAAAATATTTCTCCTTCTAGCAGTGTGTGGGACTTGTTCTATTAGTCCATCTATACTGACCTCCATCAGGTTGAAAATTGAATATATTTTTCTGCATCTAGCTCTGAAAAAATATTTGGCCTTCTAGCAGTGTGTGGGACTTGATCTATTAGTCCACCTATACTGACCTCCATCAGGTTGCAAATTGAATATCAATTTTTTCTGCATCTACCTCTGAAAAAATATTTGGGCTTCTAGCTGTGTGTGGGAGTTGTTCTATTAGTCCATCTATACTGACCTCCATCAGGTTGCAAATTGGATATAATATTTTTCTGCATCAAGCTCTAAAAAATATTTGGCCTTCTAGCAGTGTGTGGGACTTGTTCTATTAGTCCATCTATACTGACCTCCATCAAGTTGCAAATTAAAAATAATTTTTATCTGCATCTAGCTGTGAAAAAATATTTGGCCTTCTAGCAGTGTGTGGGACTTGTTCTATTAGTCCATCTATACTGACCTCCATCAGGTTGCAAATTAAAAATAATTTTTATCTGCATCTAGCTGTGAAAAAATATTTGGCCTTCTAGCAGTGTGTGGGACTTGTTCTATTAGTCCATCTATACTAACCTCCATCAGGTTGCAAATTCAAAATAACTTTTTGTCTGCATCTAGCTCTGAAAAAATATTTGGCCTTCTAGCAGTGTGTGGGACTTTTTCTATTAGTCCATCTATACTGACCTCCATCAGGGTGCAAATTGAATATAATATTTTTCTGCATCTAGCTCTGAAAAAATATTTGGCCTTCTAGCAGTGTGTGGGACTTGTTCTATTAGTCCATCTATACTGACCTCCATCAGGTTGCAAATTGAATATAATATTTTTCTGCATCTAGCTCTGAAAAAATATTTGGGCTTCTAGCAGTGTGTGAGGATTGTTCTATTAGTCCATCTATACTGACCTCCATCAGGTTGCAAATTGAATATAATTTTTTTCTGCATCTTGCTGTGAAAAAATATTTGGCCTTCTAGCAGTGTGTGAAACTTGTTCTATTAGTCCATCTATACTGACCTCCATCAGGTTGCAAATTGAATATAATATTTTTCTCCATCTAACTCTGAAAAAATATTAGGCCTTCTAGCAGTGTGTGGGACTTGTTCTATTAGTCCATCTATACTGACCTCCATCAGGTTGCAAATTGAATATCATTTTTTTCTGCATCTACTTCTGAAAAAATATTTGGGCTTCTAGCTGTGTGTGGGACTTGTTCTATTAGTCCATCTATACTGACCTCCATCAGGTTGCAAATTGAATATAATATTTTTCTGCATCTAGCTCTGAAAAAATATTTGGCCTTCTAGCAGTGTGTGGGACTTGTTCTATTAGTCCATCTATACTGACCTCCATCAGGTTGCAAATTCAAAATAATTTTTTGTCTGCATCTAGCTCTGAAAAAATATTTGGCCTTCTAGCAGTGTGTGGGACTTTTTCTATTAGTCCATCTATACTGACCTCCATCAGGTTGCAAATTGAATATAATATTTTTCTGCATCTAGCTCTGAAAAAATATTTGGCCTTCTAGCAGTGTGTGGGACTTGTTCTATTAGTCCATCTATACTGACCTCCATCAGGTTGCAAATTAAAAATAATTTTTATCTGCATCTAGCTGTGAAAAAATATTTGGCCTTCTAGCAGTGTGTGGGACTTGTTCTATTAGTCCATCAATACTGACCTCCATCAGGTTGCAAATAAAAAATAATTTTTATCTGCATCTAGCTGTGAAAAAATATTTGGCCTTCTAGCAGTGTGTGGGACTTGTTCTATTAGTCCATCTATACTGACCTCCATCAGGTTGCAAATTGAATATAATATTTTTATGCATCTAGCTCTGAAAAAATATTTGGGCTTCTAGCAGTGTGTGGGACTTGTTCTTTTAGTCCATCTATACTGACCTCCATCAGGTTGCAAATTGAATAAAAAAAATTTCTGCATCTAGCTCTGAAAAAATATTTGGCCTTCTAGCAGTTTGTGGGACTTGTTCTATTAGTCCATCTATACTGACCTCCATCAGGTTGCAAATTGAATATAATTTTTTTCTGCATCTAGCTCTGAAAAAATATTTCTCCTTCTAGCAGTGTGTGGGACTTGTTCTATTAGTCCATCTATACTGACCTCCATCAGGTTGCAAATTGAATATATTTTTCTGCATCTAGCTCTGAAAAAATATTTGGCCTTCTAGCAGTGTGTGGGACTTGATCTATTAGTCCACCTATACTGACCTCCATCAGGTTGCAAATTGAATATCAATTTTTTCTGCATCTACCTCTGAAAAAATATTTGGGCTTCTAGCTGTGTGTGGGAGTTGTTCTATTAGTCCATCTATACTGACCTCCATCAGGTTGCAAATTGGATATAATATTTTTCTGCATCAAGCTCTAAAAAATATTTTGCCTTCTAGCAGTGTGTGGGACTTGTTCTATTAGTCCATCTATACTGACCTCTATCAGGTTGCAAATTAAAAATAATTTTTATCTGCATCTAGCTGTGAAAAAATATTTGGCCTTCTAGCAGTGTGTGGGACTTGTTCTATTAGTCCATCTATACTGACCTCCATTAGGTTGCAAATTAAAAATAATTTTTATCTGCATCTAGCTGTGAAAAAATATTTGGCCTTCTAGCAGTGTGTGGGACTTGTTCTATTAGTCCATCTATACTAACCTCCATCAGGTTGCAAATTCAAAATAACTTTTTGTCTGCATCTAGCTCTGAAAAAATATTTGGCCTTCTAGCAGTGTGTGGGACTTTTTCTATTAGTCCATCTATACTGACCTCCATCAGGTTGCAAATTGAATATAATATTTTTCTGCATCTAGCTCTGAAAAAATATTTGGCCTTCTAGCAGTGTGTGGGACTTGTTCTATTAGTCCATCTATACTGACCTCCATCAGGTTGCAAATTGAATATAATATTTTTCTGCATCTAGCTCTGAAAAAATATTTGGGCTTCTAGCAGTGTGTGAGGCTTGTTCTATTAGTCCATCTATACTGACCTCCATCAGGTTGCAATTTGAATATAATTTTTTTCTGCATCTTGCTGTGAAAAAATATTTGGCCTTCTAGCAGTGTGTGGAACTTGTTCTATTAGTCCATCTATACTGACCTCCATCAAGTTGCAAATTGAATATAATATTTTTCTGCATCTAACTCTGAAAAAATATTAGGCCTTCTAGCAGTGTGTGGGACTTGTTCTATTAGTCCATCTATACTGACCTCCATCAGGTTGCAAATTAAAAATAATTTTTATCTGCATCTAGCTCTGAAAAAAATATTTGGCCTTCTAGCAGTGTGTGGGACTTGTTCTATTAGTCCATCTATACTGACCTCCATCAGGTTGCAAATTAAAAATAATTTTTATCTGCATCTAGCTATGAAAAAATATTTGGCCTTCTAGCAGTGTGTGGGACTTGTTCTATTAGTCCATCTATACTGACCTCCATCAGGTTGCAAATTAAAAATAATTTTTATCTGCATCTAGCTCTGAAATAATATTTGGCCTTCTAGCAGTGTGTGGGACTTGTTCTATTAGTCCATCTATACTGACCTCCATCAGGTTGCAAATTCAAAATAATTTTTATCTGCATCTAGCTCTGAAAAAATATTTGGCCTTCTAGCAGTGTGTGGGACTCATTTTATTAGGTCATCTATACCAAGCTCCACCAGCTTTTAAATTAATAATAATTTTTAGCTGCATCTAGCCCTGAAAATATTTTTTCTTCCCAATAGTGGTAGCAATATAAATATGGGGTGCGCTCCTGGCTTACAAAAATATACGCTTCATAACAAAAAACACCAGCCTAGCGCACTGCATTAATAAGATGGCATCATCGTCTCTCCCAGTGCTAGACCTACTACCCAGGCTAGCATTCCTGTGCCTAAAACACAATGTATGGGTCCGCGCTAGCCACTATGCTGAGGGGTCTAAAGCTGCTGCTAACGCTTTATAACAATTCAATTGGCAAATTTTCACAGAGCTCTTCCACAATGCCTACCCATCGGGCAACAGTTGCCCACCTTTCCTATGGGATCTAGTGGCGAATAGTTGATGCCATTAATCAGAGCGTCAGTTGCCCCGTCGACGTGGCAAGCATGCGGTAAGGCATGGGAAGAGTGGACACGACTAGTAGCAGGCAGACGGGTTGACCAATGTGAACAAGCCAGATCACAAGTCACCATAGAATTTCTCCACCAGCTAATGATAAGGGGCATATCAGGGGCGTCAGCGCAGCGGTGTCTGACCGGAGTAGCATTTCACTTCCAACTACTGAATTGGGGAGATGTGACAAAGATTCATCATCAGACAATCCATAAAAGGGTGGAAAAGGGGTCAGCCAAGTCAGGAGTGTAGACGTCCCATCCCGTGTCACTAAAACTGATTTCTCACATCATATCCCTAACACCATTAACATGACACTCACAATTTGAAGCAACACTACTGTCTACTGCATTTGTGATCGCCTTCTTCGGGGCGCTATGCATAAGCGAATTAGTCCCTCAATCCAAAATTACCACCAGTGGAGGCTTATTACATCAGGACGTAGTCATAGCCAATAATGCAATACGTCTACGCATACACAAATCGAAAACGGTTCCAGCGGGCAGGGGCACTTGGGTACTTCTACAACCCACAAACGGTACACTGAGTCAGGTAACAATAGTAATAACATATGTAACCATCAGATCACAAAGTAATTTCTTCCTATCACACATTAATGGAACGCCATTATCAAGATACCAGTTCCAAGCTATATTTAATAAATGCATAACATCGGCAGGGAACCACCCCAAAGATTACGGGACACACTCATTCCGCATAGGCGCGGCCACGGAAGCAGCAAGAGCAGGATTGTCAGAAACGGAAGTTCAGAGGATAGGGAGATGGCGATCCACGTGTTTGGCAAGATACATAAGACCCGACTTGTTATCCTAACGTGGTTTGTTTCTTTTACAGGTGACGCTAAGCCAACAGTGTGGGTGATAGGCCACTTGTATATATATTGGGCAGAAAAAAGGGCGAAAGTCCGCCCAGGCGGGAGGAAATTAGAGTTTCATAACACATATTTCTACTGGAGAGGTATTAGAGGCCTGCTATGGCCACAGGTAATAATGCAGGTAATCAAGGTAGGGAGAGAGGCAAGATGTCCGGTCATCTTAGTTATACAGGCCGGGGGAAACGACCTAGGTCATCACAAGAGCGCATAACTAATGGCAATAATGAAACTAGACACTGAGCGCTTCAGAGAATTTTTCACAAAACTAGCTATAGTATGGTCAGAGATTGTGCCGATAGCGGTATGGCAAGGTGCGCGAGACATCACGGCCATCGAACGGACAAGGCAAGTAATAAATATTCGGATGGCAAAATTTAGAAGAGACAGAGGCGGTGTAGTGGTACGACACCGACAACTGGAAGGAGATAAAGCAGGCCTCATACGGCCCGACGGTGTTCACTTAATGGATATTGGACTGGACATATTCCTGTCAGGACTCCAGGACGGAGTGGAACAAGCGTTAAGAGTGATGGGTGGGGGTCAGAGTCCTGCATACAAGTACGCAGGATACTCCGTGGCCTGGAAATAGAAAGGACATGTTGGAGAGTTACACTTGTTGGCCAAGTTGCCGGAGTGGAGACCCAGGGCATGCTGCAACAAGCTGAATTATTTTAGAAATAAAATGCCTTTCTAATGGAATGAGTATAAAGAGTTAATAAAGCTGTGACCGATTCTCACCCATCCAGTTGTAAGAGTTACATTATTGTATTGTCAAGGAAAGGGGGGCGGTAGGGGGGCTGAGCGTCTGGGTTTGGTTGGGGGTCCCCACAGTCTGCCTAGGCTAGATGCATTTAAAAATTCTTATTAGATACACAGGCGGTGCAGCTTGCTTCGCAGCTGGGCTACTACGCCCAAAGTATTGCCTAGGCTAGATGCAGTTAAAAATTCTACGCTGACTAGCAGACACTGAAGATTTGGAGCAGACCTCTGAGTAAGCAGCTCTTCAGACTCAACCATCTGTGTTACCCCAAGCCATAGTGTATGTAGTTTCTTACAGTTAAAAGAGGGGGGGAGCGACCCAACCCACCTGGAATTGACGATGCCAACGTCACGTAAGACACAGCAAGGGGACTCCTAAAAGAGTCTCCATTTTTTCCCAAAATTGTGGCACAGACACCACTTAACCCTAGAACGCATACCAGTCCCGCCCTGTTAATTGTTTTCTATTTTCTGCAAGATTACTTTAGTTAGAATTTTGAAACTCTAGGTATTCTTCATGCATATAGTTGTTTGTCATTTGAGTTTGAGTTATTCCATGTTATTTGCACACGGGCCTAAAAGGAATATGAAAGTGTAGATTTTTATGGTCATGCGTTCTAGGGTTAAGTGGCATCAATTGCCCCACAGTTGCTTAAAACGGTTGGTGAGGTGATATTACCAAATCCTCAAGCTTTTAGTCTCCCAAGGATAACACAGGGGTAGAAAAGTCCTTGCGAATCCATGATTTGTTCATCTTTATGAACGTGAGTCTGTCTACATTCTCAGTGGACAGACGCGTGCGCTTATCTGTCAGCACACCATCAGCAGCGCTGAACACACGTTCAGAGAGAACACTGGCTGCAGGGCATGACAAGATCTCCAAGCCGTGAGTGGCGAGCTCCGGCCATTTTTCCAGATTGGAATACCAAAATGAGCAAGGGTCCAGTGACACAGTCATGGCTTCGATGTTCACTTGGAGATACTCCTGCACCATCCTCTCTAGGCATTGACTATGTGTCAGACTTCTTGTCTCCTGTGGCCTTGCAAAGGATGGTCTAAAAAAGTGGTGAAACGATTCCACAAAATTGCTGTTACCAGCAGATACTGTGTTACTGTTACGGTTTGAGTGATGAAGACTCGACAGTCCCACGGTTGGCAAGTTAGAACTGTGAGATTCACTTCATGCACCACTGGTGTTTTGTGGAAAAGCACATGTAAGATTCTGCAACAGCGTCTGCAGATACTCCTGCATGCGTCAATCCCTTTTTATGGCAGGAATTATTTCGGCAAATTTACTTTTGTACCGGGGATCTAAGAGTGTGGCAACCCAGTAGTCAGGATTACTTCGAATTCTGCAATCTGAGGGTCATGTTGCAGGTAGTGCAGCAAGAAGGCACTCATGTGTCTTGCGCATCCAGGAGGACCAAGTCCTTGTTGTGTTGGTAGCGAGGTAAGAATCATGCTTCCTTCCTCTGCCCTCTCCCCCCCAACCTCGGACAACAGAAATGTGATCAAGGTCTCTCTCATCTGATGAGTCTTCCATGCCCATCGCCAGTTCATCCTCCACTTCTTCCTCGGCTCCTGCACCTTCCTCAACAGTTTGGCTGCTACCATGCGCCCTGGTTAATCCCTCTCCCCCACCCTCCCATGCCTGCCGCCTTGGTGCTGCCAACCGTCTGGACCTTGGAGATGTTATCCCTTCCGCATACGACTCCTCCTCTACTTCCTCCACCTCCTCTTGTCCCACCACCTGATTCTGAATTCTGTTTAATGTGTGCTCCAGCATGTAAATCACCGGAATAGTCATGCTGATAATGGCATCGTCGTCAGCACTAAACATCTTCGTCGCCATTTCAAAACTGTGCAGAAGGGTGTGTGGTGCCCCTGAGGGTTCAGTCGCCACAGAGTTACTGCATCTCACCCAGAGGTGTGGTATCTCACCCTCAGGTAAGGACGGCGTATGGCTCGGGACCCTAACACCTGCATCCAACACATACCCGCAGTGGGGGTAGGGCGAGATTGCTCCTAAGGGAGAGCACAGTCCCAGGTCCCTAGCTGGTGGGAGGGTCCTATGTAGTGGGTGCTTAGGGGAGCAGCTTAGGGGAGCACATGACAGGGAGAGTATAAATAGGAAGCCATCTTAGAAAGAGCAAGCCAGTCAGAGGAGGAAAAGTGAGAGGAGCAGAGGCTCGGCATGAGCTCTGCTCCGGAGGCGGGCCTAGCCTGGGAGGCCCAAGACTGAAGGAGAGAAGAGAGGAGTGGGAGCAGGAAGGCTCGAGGAACCGAAGGGACCCTAGGGCTACGGGCCGTGCAGAAGGCCACCCATACTCCCGCTGCTACCAGGAGGTAGAGGGGTCAGGCCAGATAAGGGGAACCGGTCCCTCAACTAGAGGAGAAACAGCAAGGCTCAACTAGAAACCGCAGGCTGCAGCATTTCATGTACTGCAGGCAAAAGTCCACACCAGTCTCACTAAGAAGGTAGCCACATAGGACCCAGGGGACGGAACACAAGTCGCCCGCCAAGGCCCGAGGATACCGGATAGAAGTGTCACTGGGTGTGAGGTGCAGGGAGAAGGCCAGAGAAAGTACACACATAAGGGGGTCCTGCTAATTACTCTGGAGCTATCTGGGGGTGGACTGAGCCCCTCACTGAGTACGCACAGCACGACGGGTGAGATTGCTCTGGTACCTGTAATCTGGACTGCAACAACTGTGAGTAAAGATCTTGGGACTGCATCACACGGACTCTGTGTTCATTACTGACTCCCTGCACTACAACCACCATCATCCACCCACACTGCCCTGAAGCTGCACTCTTCCTGTGGTGAGTAATAATACCATTGCTGCAAAACCACCAGCTTCAGAGGACTGTTCCGCAGCGGCGGCCCCACAGGTGGCGTAGTCGGACATTATAAAATCCATATATACAAATTACCGTTGGATTGACCGCCCTGGGTCACGGACCGGGTCACCGCCACAGTGACTACAACCCCCAGCGTCTACCGGCCCGGTTCAGGGTACCCCACGGCCCAGGGGGCGCGTCAACTTCATAGGTCACTGATCTGAGACCACTCCTGCAGCGTGATTTGCCCCACCTCTGGATCTCGTTGGCCCAGGCTATACGTCAGAATGTATTGCACCAGGGCTTGTCGGTGCTGCCACAGTCGCTGCAACATTTGCAGAGTTGAATTCCACCGTGTCGGCACATTGCATTTCAGCCGGTGAACGACTTCTGTAGAGATGTAAGTCGTTGAGCTGCGGATGCGAACGGCGGAAGTGAGCACACAGCGACCGTGCCCTCTGCAGAAGGCCATCTAGTCTGGGATAGTGGGCTAAAAATTTATGGACAACCAGGTTCAACACGTGAGCCATACAAGGCATGTGTGTGACATTGCCCCGGCGAAGGGCCGCACCCAGGTTTGCAGCATTGTCGCACACGGCCTTCCCTGGTTGCAGGTCCAGTGAAGACAACCATTCATGAAACTGGGTCTCCAGAGCTGACCACAAGTCCTCAGCTGTGTGACTCACATTTCCCAGACATTTCAAAGTAAACACTGATGCCGTTGAGCCCTGCTTCCAGTATTGTAAGGAGGTGTGCAGGATTCCTTCTGCGCAGTTAGAAAGCAGGTGGCATTACCAGACAGACTTTGGGTGCAGGTGGAGGACCGAGAGGAGGTTGAGGAGGCAGAAGTAGTGAAGGAACTTCGAGATAAAGAGGATTGACGCAAAACTCGTGGGGACGGTAAGACTTGGACAGCAGCCCCTTGTCCTGCTGTCACCATAGTTACCCAGTGCCCAGTCAACGACATGTAACGCCCCTGTCCATGCCTACTCGTCCAAGTGTCTGTGGTGAAATGCACCCTGTCACACACAGAGTTTCTCAAAGAAGCGGTGATGTTGTGTGCGACATGCTGGTGGAGCGCAGGCACACCTTTCTTTGAGAAGTAGTGCCGACTGGGCATCTGGTACTGGGGCACTGCGACGGACATAAGGTCTCGAAAATCCACTGTGTCCTCCAGGCGGAAAGGCAGCATTTCTGTAGCCAACAGCTTGCAGATGGTGAAATTCAACCTCTTAGCTTTCTCATGGCTAGGAGGAAATGGTCTTTTACTTTTCCACATCTGAGGGACCGAGGGCTGGCTTTTGTGCTTTGACGGGGTTGAGTATGGTGTCCCCGGCAAGCTGCCGGTCTGTGAGGAAGATGCAGGCACACATGTTAGGTTGCCTTGATCCAAAGGTGGTGCTCTCGAAGTCAGAGAGCGCTCAACACCAGCAGGTGTTTCCACTTCCCAATGAACTGACAACCTGCCAATCACACTGGCTGTTGCAGGTAAAGAGGTGGCAGGTCTGCGTCCAAAAACATGTGTGACTGCTGTCCCCCCTGTCACAGAGGATGAAGAGGCCGCGGATGCACAAGATGGGGCAGATGGTGGTTGGCCCAGCCTGCTGGCCCCATTGTAGCACAGTGAGCTTCCCACTGCAACTTATTCTTCATATCCATGTGACGGTACATGCATGAAGTACTCAAACTATGGATTTTTTGGCCTCTACTTAGCTTTTGGTGACAAATATTACAGATAACACGAGTTGGGTCATCCTTATCGATCTGAATAAATGCCCAGGCTATGCAAGGCTTAGAGCCCATGCGACCTGAAGAGCCACTACGACTTGTGGTCAGAGGCAGAGTTGTGGTTGAGGATGCAGTTGTTGACATGCTTCCAGTACTCCGTCTCTGTCCAGGAAGGAGCAACCTAACCTCGTCGTCAATAGCATCTGTGACGCCCCGCTGCGCTTGGTATCACAGATCCTAGAAGAGTGTATTGATGGAATCCTCCACAAGAGGCCCCCATAAACATTCACACATCTCCACCTTCCACCTCAGACCAGCAGAGGGAGCCCATTAGGGATATAAATAGGGAAGGTGGAGCCAGGCAGTTCAGTTCCTCTGAAGAGTTCCTGCAGTAGAGAAGCCTAAGAGAGGTCAGTCTGCAGTGGAGCTCAGTCTAGTCTAGAGAACTCAGTTAATAGTTCAGCAGTGGAGTACGAGGCTCCTGCTAGCTAGATTCAGGGAGCCCAGATAGAGCTTAAGGTGTGCCGGCGCCATAAGATCGGTGAAGCACGGCAAGCTGCCGTTAGTGTGTATAGCCTAGTGAGGGCCCGAGTAGGCCGAAGGCGAGTGGCGAGTTAGTACATAAAGGGCAGAGGAGCTTAACCAGCTCACCCCGAAGCATTTACCGGACACCGGATCCGAGCTTACCGGGATCTCTATGACCCAGTAAGGCATAACCGGAATCCCTGGAGAACTACAAGTCCCAGGATCACTAAGGTGCTGATACGTAACAGAGCCAGGAGATGCTTAGGCCCCGCATACTGGGAGCGTGAACTCCAAGAGAAGGCCCTACCACAAGGTCAGCCAGCGCAGGACAGACAAAGTTAGGCCTAGCTCCAGGCAGGTCAGAAACTTACTACGCAGAGGCAAGAAACAGGAGACCCTACACCCGCTCATTGGGGAGGATCCTGATATGCACCCTTCACTCTACAGTGCTCCGGGATGTGCCTGAATTTCCTCCAGTAAAAGGTACTGAAGTGACTACCGTGTCCATTCCCGTTCTTGCTCTGACCTAGCTGGGTCTCGCCTGTCCTGCATTCCCCCTGCATACGCTGCCCTGAGACCTAGCACTACCTGTGGGGAGCTATACCATCGAGCTGCCTTATCACGGGCCTCAGTGGACTGCTGCAGCGCTGGTGCTTCTCACCAGATACCACAGGTGGCGTCACGAACTCTTATAAAATTAACAATTATCCACCCTTTTAAAGAGTGACCCCAGGGTACGGGCCAGGGAGCTGACCACCGCGACATCCCCAAGGCCAGGCAAAGGCCCGGGTGACCTCATCGACTGGCTGACTGTGGGTTGACAGTAAGTGGGATCTCCAACCTTGTCATCATCACCCTGTGTGTTATCACACCCGTCGTCCTCAAAGCCAACCTCGTCCTGCCCTGACCGAAAAGTCAAGTTGTCGCTCCAATCAGGTATTTGAGTCTCATCATCGTCTTCATCATTGTCTCCACTAACAGGAGTTACAGTTTGGGAACGAGGGTCTACATTATGCTCAGAACCTTGTTCATCTGGTCCTGGATCCGACTTATAAAGATTCTGGGCATCAGTGCAGATCATTTCCTCATCTGGATTAACAGAAGCTCTGGAGCAGACCTCCGTTTCCCAGGCTATAGTATGAGTAAACAGCTCTGCAGACTCAACCATCTGTGTTACCCCATACTCAGACGGGCAGCTGGAGACTTGGGAGCTGTGAGGAAGCAAGTGCGATTGGGGTGACACCTCTGAGGACTGGAGTATTTGTGATGTTGAAGTTGAGGTGGAGGAGAGCCCACTTGAAGGAGCACTTGATATCCGCTGAAGCACCTGCTGTTTTTGTGCCTCATCTGGAATTTGTAGCGATGGGCGTGTCCGTAAGAAAGGGATCGTATCACATTGTCCACGAAAAGAAGTCGACATGTTAGTTTGGCTGGAAGATGGTCTTTCTTCTGCAGATGTTACCCCCCCACCGCGGGGGGACTTGACCCACCAGTGGACAGGCACCAGTATTGGGAGAGGGGGGCTGGCCGTCAGGGTCCACCGCGGCTCTGGCACAAACCCGGCGACACAGAGGTGGCATGGGCAGAAACGGACTGGCCGTGTCGGCTTCTCACTTTTTGGATTTTAGAAGGGCATGACATGCCTATATCTGTGTCTCCCACTCCTTTTACTCCTCCACCTCTTTTCTTTTCGCATGACTATATGTACTTGTCACTTTTCCATGTGTTAGTTATGTCTTCTGAGCAGTTTGTCAGCTTTTGGACACCTTTGAAGGTGTTTTCTATGTGTTTCTATGTGTTTTTGTTTGCTTGCCATTGGTTTTAACGGTGTTCGAAGGTGTTCGACGAACAGTTTGATGAACAGTTCGGCGAACACAAGGGTGTTCGACGAACCGAACCGAACTCGAACACTACGGGGGTGGCTCAACACTAGTGGTCACATAAAAGATTGTTTCATCACACATTCATCACACATGCCAAAGCTAAGAGGTTGAACTCCACCTTCTCAAATCTGTTGGCCACGGAAATGCTGCCTTTATGCCTGGTGGATATAGATGGCTTCCAAAGGCTGATGGCGGTCACAGTCCCCCAGTACCAGTTGCCCAGTTGCCATTATTTCTCTAAGAAAGCTGTGCCTGCACTACACCAGCATGTCTCAGACAGCATCACCCGTTCCTCGACAAAATCTATGTCTGCCATTTCACCACAGACACCAGAACGAGTAGGGATGGCCAGGGGCATTATATCTCGCTGACTGGGCACTGGGTGACTCTGGTGGTTGTGGGGTCAGGCGGGAAGGGGCTGCTCCACATGTCTTGTAATCTCCAAGGCTTGTGGGACATACCTCTGTATTTAACACTTCCTCCACTGCTTCTGCCTCCTCCACCTACTCTAGGGCCTCCCCCGGCGTCCTCAACCTGTGCCTTAATGGGACACGCGTTCCAACAGTGCAGAGCAAATCCCCACCACCTCCATACTGCGCAGCCAGGGCTCACCGCAATCAGGCAGTCTTAATATTAATATGCCTTGGAGATCAGTCACACAGGTCAAGACAGCTATCCAGGCTAAGTTTGAGCAATGGCTGTCTCCACTGAAACTGGAGCCAGGGAAGGCCGTGTGCGATAATGGTGTGAACCTGTTGGCGGACCTATGCCGGGACAACATGTGCCTTGCATGGCTCATGTCCTCAACCTGGTGGTACAGCAATTTCTCCACCACTACCCTGGCCTGGATGAGCTGCTGCAGAAAGCATGGTTGCTGGGTGCTCACTTCTGCCATTCGCACCCCGCGTGTCATCGACTTGCATTGATACAGAAGTCTTTGTCCATACCAGTTAACCAGTTGATATGCGATGTGACAACAGGGTGGAATTCCACTCTGCATATGTTGCAGCAGCAACGAGCCCTAACGCATTGTTTCATGTCGTATAGCCTGGGCCAACGCAGTACGGACGTGGTGCAAATCACGTTTGCGGAGCGGGCACAGATTAAGGACTTCACTGTTTTGAAATGACTACTAAGATGGTTAGCAATGACGATGCCATCATCAGCATCACTATTCCTGTCACCTACATGCTGGAGCACACTTTGAATAGTCTGTGGAAGAAGATGGTGGTCACAGAGGAAGAAGAGGAAGCAGAGGAGGATGTGGAAGGGAAAACAATGTCTCTAAGTTTCACACTGTCGTCACAGAGGCGGGTGCCAAGGCAGGTTGTATTACAGCGATCGAGGAGGGCTTGTCTTACCAGACAAACTGTTAGTGAAGGTTCAGGAGCCAAGGAACAAATGGAGGAGGAAGAGGTGATGGGCGAGCAACAGTCAGGGGATGAATAGGATAATGATCCCTTCTCTGTTGTCCGTGGTTGGCAGGAGGGGACAGAGGAAGCAAGCATCAGTGTTACCCAGCCACCAACACTCCATGAGCTTGGAATGCATGGAAGAGCCCGACATATGAGCGCCTTCTTGCTGCACTATCTCCAACATGATACCCGTATAATTAGGATTCAAAGTAGTGCTGACTAATGGGTCGCCACTCTGTTAAATCCACGTTATAAGAGTAAATTTTGCCAGATGCTTCCAACCCTGGAAAGGGACCCGTGCATGCGGGAGTATCAAAACACACTTTTAGACAAACCTTAAGAAAGGTTTTCCTCAAGACAGCAGTGAGGCACACAGTGTGCATCGCAGCTCTAGACTTCCAACCCCAGGAACGTCAATTCGTCAACGCAAAAACATTAGCAGCAGAAGTGTAAGTGTCAGAAGCAATTTCTGTGAGTACTGTCACACATTTTTAAGACCAGCTCATGCACTGGCACAACAGAGTACAAGTCTGGTGAACGACGTGGTGAACGACTGGAGAGGATGGTGCAGGAGTATCTCAATATCAATAACATCAGGGAGGGTTTGGACCCTTTTACATTTTGGTCTTCAACATTAGAAGAGCGGCCTGAGCTCACCTGTCATGCTTTGGAAGTTTTATCATGCCTGGCAGCCAGCGTTCTCTCAGAACGTGTCTTCAGCACTGCTGATGGTGTCTTGATGGATAAGCGCAGCCGGCTATCCCCTGAAAGTGTAGACCACCTAACCTTCATCAAAATGAACAAGTCATGGATCTCCAAGGACTTTTGCACCCCAATCACGGACTGTGCAGATTAGGCGATGGTGTAGTTTTTATTGTGCTGCATTGATCTTGCGTTATTGCAGTCTGTGATATCTTTGTCATGGCTTCTGTGCCAGCTGTTGCCGCTGCTGCTGCTGATGTTACAATAATTTTTGGAAATGTGAAGATTCCTGATTGGGTCTCCGTCTGTTGAATTGACTGTAGTAGAAGAGGTGTCAGTGTCCCATTATACTATTTCTACTCTGATTAAATGAATGCCTCTTTGGTGGTGTCTGCCCCTAATTTTTGGAAATGTGGAGACTCCTGATTGGGTCTCATTCATGTGTGTTACCTGTAGCCGTAGGGCTCCCAGACCAGCAGGTCTCCACTTACTTTCAGTCAACTACCTGTGTTACTATCCTTAAATTTTTGTTTCGATAGTAGTCTATGAAACTGATGTTTGTGCCACCTGAGTGTGACTGAGCATAAAAACAGGTTGAGCTGTTGCATGTGGTATCACAGCTCCCAGCACAGCAGAACTACACCAATCCCTCACCCACCTCGTCTTAATTTGAAGTTAAATTCAAAGCTGTAAATACTGGCCCAGACCCTGAAACGTCATGCGTGGCCCATGACTGACTGTTGCTGTGCCATTATAAAATGTGTACTCTGGTGAAATTGATGCCACTTTTCCAGGTGGCCCCTCCCCTAATTTGAGCTGTTTTGGCAGCTTTTGGGCCCCTTTGAAGGTGTTGTGTATGCGTTTGGTTTTGCCTCCCATTGAATGCAATGGGATTCAGATATCTTAGGCGAACATCTGGAAGTTCGCCGATCTGGAATGAATCGAACCTTCAAAGGTTTGCTCATCTCTAGTTTTGAGCTAATTGAGGGCAGCAAGGTCCCTGAAAAAAAAAAAAAAGAAAATGGTTTTGTAACTATTGCTGGAAAAATGAGAAACCGCTGGTCAACTTTTAACCCTTATAATTTTCTAACAAAAAAAAATTTGTTTCAAAAATTGTGCTGATGTAAAGTAGACATGTGGGAAATGTTATTTATTAACTATTTTGTGTGACATATCTCTCTGATTTAAGGGCATAAGAATTAAAAGTTTGAAAATTGCAAAATTTTTGCCAAATTTCCCTTTTTTTTCACAAATAAATGCAAGTCATCATTGTCTGGGATGGGAGGCATTTTATCTCCCATAGTATGTGTCTTAAAAAAGAATGATCTGCCAGACTTACCTGACTTCTAAGCAAATTAAATATAAAGGAACATGCCAACAACAGATCTTATCTGACCCTACAGGGAGAAATTTTGTTCATTAAACACAAAATTCTTCATATTCTCAGAGATCAATGAAGGCTAGAGAGCGATTGCAAAAAGGTTTCTTTGATTATGGTGAAAATTGGTGGATGGCTTGCTAGATCTTTACATGTGAGAAAGAGACCTCAATCCCAAATTCTCTTGATTCACTCACCATTGAAAGGTACGGTAAATTCTCCCTCAGACATAATGAAGGTATTTTGCAAGTTCTTTAGGTCACATTATAACATTGATCCCACTAGATCCCTCCTGGCCTCATCACAGCGAATAAATATGATTAAAGACTATTTATTTTCACATTTTGCCCCAGCTCCATTCAAAGATGAGGACAAGAATGTGTTCTAGGATGAGATTACCAAACAAGAAATAGATTTTGGTGATAACAAAGAACAAAAAGTAGGGAAAATCCCAGGCCCTGATGGGTTATTGAAATCTTTAAAAAGCTCCCTTTGAGCTTATTTTGCTTGATCTGGAAGCCAGAGAAGGATGACACTCTCTGCCGCAGTAATAGGCCAATATCTTTTATAAATGTAGACATCAAAATCTATTCAAAGAACTTGGTGATACGTTTGAGCATTCTTATTTCTGGCTTTAAGAATAATAATGAGAAGGTGGGATTTATCCTGAGCCATGAGGCCCATGTGGAAATATTATTAAATCTCTTTCCTTAACCTCTTTGACGCACTGACTTCCACTCTGATGACTCTCATGGATGCTGAAATAGCATTTGACCAGGTGGTTTAGGGGTTCCTGTTGGAGACCTTGGAGTTTTTTTGCTGGGTTCATTGAGGACCCACTGAATCTTTGGCCTAAAAAAGCCAACCAACAGCTTACATGAGAGTTAATAGCTGCCTTTTCGGACTTGTTAATGACACGCCCCCTGGGCCGTGGGGTACTCAGCAGCCGGGCCTATGGATGCCGGTATGGGGGATATCACGGTGGCTGGCCCGGTCCGTGACCCAGGGCGGTCAATGAAAAGGGGTGTTATTTATAGGGGATTATAAGAGTTCGTGACGCTACCTGTGGATTGCGGCTAAAGGGAGCCGCCACTGCGGAGCAGTCCTCTGGAGTTGGTGTTACGGCAGCAGGGATAGTGTGGCTCTCCACAGGTAGAGCAAGCTCCAGGGCAGTGTAGGTATAGATGGTGGGTGCTGGTGAGAGATGGCAGGACTGTCCCGGAGGAAAGACGGACACTCACATGGGGGTAAGCTTCAGTACCTTTACTGGTGATGATGCAGGCACGGTCCAGGGTACTCCGGATGAAGGGCGCACTTTTGGACTCTCCCCAGTGAGCGGTTATAGGGCCTCCTGAACCGTGGCTTTACTCGCTAAGCTTCTGACCTGCCTGGAGCTAGGCCTAGCTTGGTTACTGTCTCTCTCTTGCACCTGCTGACCTGGTGATAGGGCCTTCTCCTGGAGATCACTCTCCCTGGTCGCTGGGGCCTCCGTGACTCCTAGCCCTGGTACTGTAGTCAGCGTTTGGTAAACCTGGGACCTGTAGTCCTCCAGGGGTTCCGGTGGTCCCTACTGGGTATAAAGGGACCCTGTAGGCGCGGACCCGGTGTCCGGTATATATCTCGGGGTGAGCCTGGTATGCTCCTCTGCCCCCTTGCTACTTCTTCCTTCCCCTCTCGCCTTCGGCCACACTCAGGGCCCTCACTAGGCTTTCACTTGTGCTGTAGGCCTTGGCTCGCCTAAGCACTGCAGCCAGCGTGCTGCCTCTTCGCTGCTCTCTGAACGTCAGCACGCTCTCAGACCCTCTCTGTCGGAACTCACCAACTAAACTCTGACTGTCTGAGCTGCCTGGCTCCACCCTCCCTATATATAGCCCTATCAGGGCTCCCTCTGCTGGTCTGAGGTGGTAGGGTGGAGGTGTGTGAATGTGTGAGGGCCTCTTGTGGAGAAGTCCATCCATGCACCCTTCTGGGTTTTGTGGCACCAGTGCACAGCAGGGTACCACATCCCCCCCTAGTAATACTCAGTACTCCTGGACTGAAGCATTTTTGTAGCAGGTTAACAATTAACAATAACAAGTATAATAACAATAGAGTTACAGTAAGTCCCGTAACCTGGTGTTCAATTCACCGATGAAGGAACATGATGGACCCGCCTGAAAACACTCAATGTAGGCCCTGGGCGTGGCTACAGGGCATAGATGATCCAGGTGCTGGACCACGTCTTCGGCCACGCCAAACGGGTTTTTTGTTCAGTGGTCACTTAAAAGGCACTCCAGGGAGTGCAACTATGTACATGAACAGTTTTTGGGCTGCTCACAGTCCTCAGCCTACGAGTCCTTGTACCCTTACGGGTAACTAAATAAACACATATTTTTCAGTTTATACAATAAACATTATGCAATACCCTACTGGGTAACTATTTACACTGCAGGTGATTTTAACTTACTCCTTATACCTGACAGGGGTCTGGCCTTTTGTGCTATGCGATGACGTACGTAGTACTGGGATGCGTGTAGTGTGGATGCTTGCGCTATTTTCCACTCTATCAGCTCTATGTGTTGGTGTACTGCAAGACTGCCTTAACCTCTCTACGGGACTGGCAAGCACACTGGTTACTGGGCCTACTGGCTCTGCTTCCACCGGTGATCCTTCTTCCGGGGATTCTTCCTGAGCAGGCTCTTCCGGGGCCCTTTTAGGTCTTACTTGCAGTGGAGAGTCTCCTGGCTGTTGGTAGAAGAGTAGCACAGGTATTATTACCGCTCCATCCAGTTGAGGCCAATCTGCCAGGAAATCTCCTAAGACAGTATGGAGTACTTCTTCTTTAGGCTCCTCCGGTACGGTGAGAGGCACTTCCTCCTGAGGCTTCAGCGCACTTGGGCACAACTTCAGATGGTCTCTTGATACCGTTGCAGTTGTTCTTCCTCCGTCTTTGCTAATTAGACAGGTTTTCCTATTGTCGAATCTAGAGTTCAACACAGTGTAAGGTTCCCTTTCCCACTGGTCGTCAAGCTTGTGGCTTCTTCTCTTTCGTTTCAGCACAACTTCTCCAGGTGTCAAGGGTTCGGCTGGTGCACTCTTGTTGTACTGCGCTTCCTGCTTATCTCTCATCCTATTTAGACTGTCTTCGACACAGGCTTGTACTCTCTTGTACTGCTCCTGTCGGATCGTATCCCAGTCTTCAGTGGACATATCTGCTTCTGGCTCTACCACTCCAAGCTCCAGATCCATGGGCAACTTTCCGGGTCTTGCTCTCATGAGGTACGCTGGAGTACAATTGGTGGAACTCACAGGTATGTGATTGTACAAATCTACCAGGTCAGGGAGTTTGTCTGGCCACTGGTTTCTTTCTTCTAGAGGTAAGGTCTTCAACAGATTGATGACTATGTTATTCATCTTTTCCCATAACCCATTGGTTTGAGGGTGGTACGGTGTAGTCCGGATCTTCTTACACCCGTACAAATGGCAAAAGTCTCTGAACAGCTCGACTTCAAAGGCAGGGCCTTGATCCGTCAGCACCTTTTCCGGGTATCCATGGGGCCTGCAGAAGTAGGCTTGAAACATCCTTTCTGCAGTTTCTGCCATCAGATCTTTGACGGGGGCTACCACCAGGAACCGGGAGTAGTGATCCACCATGGTCAGGGCATACGAGTAGCCTGACCTGCTGGGTGACAGCTTGACGTGGTCTAGAGTGACGATCTCCAGGGGCTGGGTTGTCTTGATAGACTGCAGGGGTGCTTTCTGGCTGCTGTAGTCTTTTCTTCTGAGGCTACAGGGTCCACAATCCCGGCACCACCTCTCTATGGAACTCCGCATTCCAACCCAATAAAACCGATTCTTCAGGAGGGTTTCCAGCTTCTTCCAGCCAAAGTGCCCTGCTTGATCGTTGTAGGCCTCCAACACCATCTGGATGTCTGTCCTGGGCACTACGATCTGCCATACCATCTCATGGGTCCTAGGGTTGACATACCTTCCGCACAGCTTCTCTCTATAGATGAACAGCCAGCTTCTCTCATTCCACAGTTGCTTGGCTTGTGGAGAAGCTTCCTTCACCAGGGAGGAACCTTCCTGGGTTATCAGTTCTTTGATACGGCTGACAACCGGGTCGCTGTCCTGGGTCTCCTTCCAACTGTGATGAGGTAAAGAGTTTAGTGTCTTACCACGATACCTCCAGGAGGTGCGCTGCTCTAGGACCATCCCATTTCTGTGGAAGGCAGGTAGCTCAATCTCCTCCAGGTCATCCACTTCTTCTTCAGTGTCCGACTGATGAGGCATTCTGGATAGGGCATCGGCGTTGGCGTTCTTGTGGCCTGCCCGGTACTTGATGGTGAACTGATAGTTTGACAGCCAGGCCATCCACCGTTGTTCCATGGCTCCCAACTTGGCTGTCTCTAGATGTGTCAAGGGGTTGTTTTCAGTGTAAGCCGTGAACTTACTGGAGGCTAGGTAGTGCTTGAATCATTCAGTGATGGCCCAGACCAAGGCCAGGAGCTCCAACTTGAAGGAGCTATAGTTTTCTGGATTCCTCTCGGTAGGACGAAGCTTCCTGCTGGCATAGGTGATCACCTTCTCTTTGCCATACTGCTTCTGGCTTAACACAGCTCCTAGTCCCTCATTGCTGGCATCAGTGTACAACAGGAAAGGTTGGCTGTAGTCAGGGTAGGCCAGGATCTCTTCGCCAGTCAGGATCTCCTTCATCACTGCAAAGGACTCAGCCTGCTCTTCACCCCACTGGAAGGGGGGGTTCTTGCCTCTGTTGGACTGCCCTACCAGGAGATCTTGCAAAGGCGCTGCCTTCTTGTGTAGTCCTTTACAAATCTCCGGTAGTACCCGACCAGTCCCAGGAACTAACGTACCTCCTTGTGATTCTTCGGTTCCGGCCATTTCTGGATGGCAGTGACCTTCTCCGGGTCTGGTGCTATTCCCTCTGGACTGACGATGTGCCCCAGGTACTGAACCTTCTGTTTGAGCAGATGGCACTTGGAAGGTTTCAATTTCATCCCATACCGGGACAACGACTCAAATACCTCCGCCAGGTGCTTCAAATGGTCCTCATACATCTTGGAGTACACTATAACATCATCCAGGTATAGCAGCACGGTCTCAAAGTTACGGTGTCCCAAACAGCACTCCATCAATCTCTGGAATGTTCCAGGGGCATTGCAGAGTCCGAACGGCATACTGTTGAACTCGCAGAGTCCCATCGGGGTAGTGAAGGCCGTCTTCTCCCGGTCCACCTCAGCAACTGCTACTTGCCAGTACCCACTAGTGAGGTCAAGGGTAGAGAAGTAATTTGCAGACTTTAGTGCAGCCAGGGATTCCTCTATATGGGGAAAAGGGTATGCATCTTTATGTGTTATGTGATTTACCTGTCTGTAATCTACACACATCCTCATGTTTCCATCCTTTTTCCTGACCAGGACCAGGGGAGCTGCCCAGGGGCTACAGCTATCTCTTATTACCCCTGCTTTCTTCATGTCATGCAACATTTCCTTCGCCTTCTGGTAGTGTGCTGGTGGTATGGGCCTGTAACGTTCTTTGATGGGTGGATGGCCACCTGTGGGTATATGGTGTTGTACCCCTTTAATTCTCCCAAAATCAAGTGGGTGTTTGCTGAATACCTGTTCGTATTCCTGGACTACCCTGTATACACCTTGTTTTTGATGGACAGGAGTGGCGTCAGTCCCAACATGGAGCTGTTGACACCAATCCTACACCTGGGTTTCAGAGTCATTGCCCTCCACTGTATCTGGTGGGGTCAAGAATTCCACTGTGTGTATGGCGTTGTTATCCACAGTATACAGCCTGGCAACAGTGGCGTATCTTGGTAATTTAACTTCATCTTCCCCACAATTTAGGAGATGTACGGGTACCCTCCCATTGCGTACATCAACCACCACTCTGGCAGCTAAGAGTATAGGTCTGTGCTCTGAGCTAATGGGCTCCACTACTGCCTGGTAGTTCTGTCCTTTGAAACCTATTGCTGCCATACACCAAATCAGCATTTCACTCATCGGGGGAATCACAATGGGTATTGGGTCTGTCACCCGTACATTACCAATCTCACCACCTATTAGCTTTACCTGTTGCTGGTACAGGAGGGCTCGTATCTCTCTCTGGAGCACCTTCCTCTGCCCTGGTTTGGCGGTGTCAGCAATCTGTTGGAGCAAAAACAACACTTCTCCCAGATAGTTACCGACAATATTTGTACCTAGTATCATATACAAGTCTGTATCACCAGGGTTAGACTCCACTACAATCAGTCCTTGGTAGAAATGAGCGGTGTTCGACTCGAACTGTTCGCCAATCTCAAATTCGAGCTGTTTTGGGCGGTGTTCGAGCCGTTCGGCGAACACGAACGATTTGAAAAGAATTCGGCTGTTCGAGGTTATGTTCGATAACTGTTCGTGCACCAAAATCATAACTGGATTTTTTCTCAGTAATGCTTAAAATTAATGTTAATACGCAGTTTGAGTGTACAGCGGGGCGGGGGGAGGGGCAGGGGATGGATCTCTGCATAAATAATGAAGATCTCCATTTTTTTTTCTCTTTCCCGCATTTACAGTGGGGAGGTGCAGTCTGTCAGCCTATCAGCAGCGCACACACGGAGCGAACTGCTTTTTTTCACACAAGCAAGGGCATGTGTCATTGGCAGTGTATGCACATGTCCTTGCCCTATAAGACCCAGACATTTTCCCCGTTGCCACCATTTTCTCACTGCTGCAGCTGTGTGTTAGACGGCACCGCTGTTGCTGTGTGCGCTATACTTTGTCAATTTCAAGCCAATTTTCGCACAAATCTACAGATAGCTTGGGAGTAGGGAAGAGTTGTGATTACAGTCCTTTTAAGGACTAGGTTACATCATTTCCTACGACTTTTATCTGGCAGGTCTGTGCTCTTAAATAGATAGGTTGTGGGAGTAAAGACTAATTGTAATTGCAGTCCTTTTCAGGGCTAGGTTGCATCAGTTCCTATCACTTTTTGCCAGGCAGGTCTGTACCAGTGCTGTGCAAGTTTTTTTCACAGCATTTGGCTAAATCTAGCAAAGCAAATCCTTTTTGGCCTATTGCAGAGTGTGTTAGTCAGTGGAGTAGCCTATCTGTGTTGCAAGCTACACCACGTGTGTATAGAATACAACATTTTTTACTGTACCTAGTGAAGTAAAACCTTTTGGGCATAGCATCATTCTATTAGTCCATCTATACTAACCTCCACCAGGTTGCAAATTCAATATAATATTTTTCTGCATCGAGCTCTGAAAAAAATATTTAGGCTTCTAGCAGTGTGTGGGACTTGTTCTATTAGTCCATCTATACTAACCTCCATCAGGTTGGAAATTCAATATAATTTTTTTCTGCATCTAGCTCTGAAAAAATATTTCAGCTTCTAGCAGTGTGTGGGACTTGTTCTATTAGTCCATCTATACTGACCTCCATCAGGTTGCAAATTCAATATAATTTTTTTCTGCATCTAGCTCTGAAAAAATATTTCAACTTCTAGCAGTGTGTGGGACTTGTTCTATTAGTCCATCTATACTGACCTCCATCAGGTTGCAAATTCAATCAAAATTTTTTCTGCATCTAGCTCTGAAAATATTTAGGCTTCTAGCAGTGTGTGGGACTTGGTCTATTAGTCCATCTATACTGACCTCCATCAGGTTGCAAATTCAATATAATTTTTTTCTGCATCTAGCTCTGAAAAAATATTTCAGCTTGTAGCAGTGTGCGGGACTTGTTCTATTAGTCCATCTATACTGACCTCCATCAGGTTGCAAATTCAATATAATTTTTTTCTGCATCTAGCTCTGAAAAAATATTTAGGCTTCTAGCAGTGTGTGGGACTTGGTCTATTAGTCCATCTATACTGACCTCCATCAGGTTGCAAATTCAATCTAATTTTTTTCTGCATCTAGCTCTGAAAAAATATTTAGGCTTCTAGCAGTGTGTGGGACTTGGTCTATTAGTCCATCTATACTGACCTCCATCAGGTTGCAAATTCAATCTAATTTTTTTCTGCATCTAGCTCTGAAAAAATATTTCAGCTTGTAGCAGTGTGTGGGACTTGGTCTATTAGTCCATCTATAATTCTCTAATGGTACGTCACCCAGCTTTTCCCATGCTGAATTCCATGCTGTCTTCCCTATACCATTCTGTTCCAATTCTCTAATGGTACGTCACCCAGCTTTTCCGTCTTGACTCCCATGCAGATTTCTCTATTTCTCTACCCCTATGTTCTACTGGTATGTGACCCAGCCATCCCCCCAGTTTCATTTATGGCCTTGTTTACTCTGTTTTGAGCATCCAGCATCTGGTTCAATCTAATCAGCTCATCAAGATGAGCACAGACCACTGCCATCTGCTTCACAGCTGAATGCATTCTGTAGGCCATATATTGAGAACTAGGAGTCTGTGTCAGACTTCAGTCTGTGTCCCTCAGCTTAAGTGTCCATGAGCTGAAGAGCCTGAAATTTGAATTAATTCTGAATTGAGCCTGAAGTGAACTGAAGGTAACTGGATACTAAGTCACAGTAAACAATGTTTGTGTTTGTTTTCACTCTCACCCCCTTAATCCTTCACTTCTTACAACCACCCCTAATCCCTACACCTAGTAAGGAACTCTTCATCTCTCCCTCCATTCTCCCCACCCATCTCACCTCCTCCTCAGAGCTATTCCACAACATACAATCCTTTGTCTCCAAACACAGACAGCCACCTCATGCCCTCTCCTGCTCCCACCTAATAACGCTTTCTCTGCTCCTCCTTACTGCCGGCGACATCTCTCCAAATCCTGGCCCTCCTCACCACATCCCTACATTCACTTCCACCTCCTACCCACGATCTATCCCAAACTCTCGTAACCCTTCTAACCTTATACTCATCCACCCAGCCCCCGCTTCCCCAGTTCCACTAACAGGAGCTCTATGGAACGCTCGCTCTGTCTGCAATAAACTTTCCTACATTCACGATCTCTTCATCACTAACAAGCTTTCCTTCCTCGGCATCACTGAAACCTGGCTCACCCCCTCCGACACAGCCTCTCCTGCTGCACTTTCGTATGGCGTATTCCACCTCTCCCATACCCCCCGCCCCACCGGCAAGCACGGTGGAGGAATAGGTTTCCTCCTCTCAGATAACTGCTCCTTCACCCATATCCCACTGCCGCCCGCAATTACTCTCCCCTCGTTTGAAGTGCACATCTACTCCCCATCCAACCTCCAACTGGCTATCATCTACCGCCCCCCAGGATCAACCACCACTTTCTTTGACCACTTCACCACCTGGCTCCTTCATTTCCTCTCCGTTGACATCCCCACTATCATCATGGGCGACTTTAACATCCCCATTGACACTTCCCTCTCAGCTGCCTCTAAGCTTCTATCCCTCACTTCCTCCTTTGGTCTTACTCAGTGGTCTTCCACACCCACCCACAAAGATGGCCACACACTGGACCTCATCTTCACCCACCTCTGTTCCCTATCTAACCTCTCTAACTCACCTCTCCCTCTTTCTGACCACAACCTACTCACATTCTCTTCTCTCTTCTCCCCGGGGCAACAATTCCCACTCCACAAACTTGCATACCCTCGTAGAAATCTCAAACACCTTGACCTACACTCTCTCTCTGAATCCCTCCTCCCTCTTACAGACATTAGTTCCTTACATGATGCAGATGCTGCTGCCACTTTATACAACACCACAACAGCTGCAGCTCTCGATTTGATCGCCCCCCTCACGCATACCAAGGCTTGCACAATCAACAGACAACCCTGGCACACCAGCCTAACTAAAGAACTGAAACGGGCATCCAGGGTTGCTGAACATAGATGGAAAAGGTCCCACTCCCATGAGCACTTCATCGCATTCAAACAGTCCCTCACTACCTTCAAGTCCACACTCACTGCAGCAAAACAAACATACTTTGCATCTCTCATATCCTCCCTGTCTCACAACCCTAAACAACTATTCAACACCTTCAATTCTCTCCTCCGTCCCCCAGTGCCTCCTCCCTCTCCTCTTATTTCAGCCGAAGACTTTGCCTCATTCTTCAAGCAGAAGATTGACACCATCAGACAAAGCTTTTGCCTAAAGTACCCACAGCCCCTCCCCACGCCTACTCAACCCTCCTCCTCCAAAACTACATTCTCCACGATTTCTGAAGATCAACTTTCCTCCTTACTCTCCAAATCACACCTCACCACCTGTAAACTTGACCCAATCCCGTCCCACCTCATCCCAAACCTTACCACTCTCTTCATCCCAGCCCTAGCCCACCTCTTCAACCTGTCACTAACAACTGGTGTCTTCCCCTCATGCTTCAAACATGCCACAATCACACCCATCCTCAAAAAGCCCTCCCTTGACCCATCCTTCGTGTCTAGCTATCGCCCCATATCACTTCTCCCCTATGCCTCAAAACTACTGGAACAACATGTTCATTCTGAACTGTCCTCCCACCTCTTCTCCTGCTGCTCCCTCTTTGACCGCCTACAATCTGGTTACCGACCGCACCATTCTACTGAAATTGCACTGACTAAAGTCACAAACTACCTATTAACCGCCAAATCTAAGCGACACTACTCTGTCCTCCTCCTCCTAGACCTGTCATCTGCCTTTGACACAGTGGACCATTCCCTCTTACTCCAGACTCTCTCATCTCTCGGCATCACAGACTTGGCCCTATCCTGGATCTCCTCATACCTAACAGACCGGACATTCAGTGTCTCCCACTCCCACACCACCTCTTCATCTCGCCCCCTATCTGTCGGTGTCCCCCAAGGTTCAGTTCTAGAACCCCTGCACTTCTCCATCTACACCTTAGGCCTGGGACAGCTCATAGAGTCTCATGGCTTTCATTATCACCTCTATTCTGGTAACACACAGATCTACCTCTCTGGACCCGATATCACCTCCTTATTAACCAAAATCCCACAATGTCTGTCTGCCATTTCATCCTTCTTCTCTGCCTGATTTCTAAAACTTAACATGGACAAAACAGAATTCATCATCTTTCCGCCATCTCATTCAACCCTCCCAACTGACCTATCTATCAATGTCAATGGCTGCCCACTCTCCCCAGTCCCTCAAGCTCGCTGCCTTGGGGTAACCCTGGACTCGGAACTCTCCTTCAAACCACATATCCAAGCCCTTTCCACTTCCTGCCGACTCCAACTCAAAAATATCTCTCGGATCCGCACATTCCTAAACCATGAATCTGCAAAAACACTAGTGCACGCCCTCATCATCTCCCGCCTTGACTACTGCAACCTCCTGCTCTGTGGCCTCCCCTCTAACACTCTCACACCCCTCCAATCTATCCTAAACTCTGCTGCTCATCTAATCAACCTGTCCCCCCCGCTATTCCCCGGCCTCTCCTCTCTGTCAATCTCTTCACTGGCTCCCCATTGCTCAGAGACTCCAGTTCAAAACCCTAACCATGACATACAAAGCCATTCACAACCTGTCTCCTCCATATATCTCCGACCTAGTCTCCCGTTACATACCTGCACGCAACCTCCGATCCTCACAAGATCTCCTGCTCTACTCCCCTCTTATCTCCTCCTCCCACAACCGTATACAAGATTTCTCCCGTGCTTCCGCCCTACTCTGGAACGCTCTACCCCAACGTATCAGACTCTCGCCTACCGTGGAAACCTTCAAAAGGAACCTGAAGACCCACCTCTTCCGACAAGCCTACAACCTGCAGTAACCACCGCTCCACCATACCGCGGCACGACCAGCTCTACCCTCACCAACTGTATCCTCACCCATCCCTCGTAGATTGTGAGCCCTCGCGGGCAGGGTCCTCGCTCCTCCTGTACCAGTCGCTGTCACATTGTGTTCAAGATTATTGTAATTGTTCTTGTATTACACCCCTTTTTCACATGTAAAGTGCCATGGAATAAATGGCGCTATAATAATAAATAATAATACTGACCTCCATCAGGTTGCAAATTCAATCTAATTTTTTTCTGCATCTAGCTCTGAAAATATTTAGGCTTCTAGCAGTGTGTGGGACTAGTTCTATTAGTCCATCTATACTGACCTCCATCAGGTTGCAAATTCAATCTAATTTTTTTCTGCATCTAGCTCTGAAAAAATATTCTGGCTTGTAGCAGTGTGTGGGATTTGTTCTATTAGTCCATCTATACTGACCTCCATCAGGTTGCAAATTCAATATAATTTTTTTCTGCATCTAGCTCTGAAAAAATATTTCAGCTTGTAGCAGTGTGTGGGACTTGTTCTATTAGTCCATCTATACTAACCTCCACCAGGTTGCAAATTAAAAATATTTTTTATCTGCATCTAGCTCTGAAAAAATATTTAGGCTTCTAGCAGTGTGTGGGACTTGGTCTATTAGTCCATCTATACTGACCTCCATCAGGTTGCAAATTCAATCTAATTTTTTTCTGCATCTAGCTCTGAAAAAATATTTAGGCTTCTAGCAGTGTGTGGGACTTGGTCTATTAGTCCATCTATACTAACCTCCACCAGGTTGCAAATTAAAAATGATTTTTATCTGCATCTAGCTCTGAAAAAATATTTAGGCTTCTAGCAGTGTGTGGGACTTGGTCTATTAGTCCATCTATACTGACCTCCATCAGGTTGCAAATTCAATCTAATTTTTTTCTGCTTCTAGCTCTGAAAATATTTAGGCTTCTAGCAGTGTGTGGGACTTGGTCTATTAGTCCATCTATACTGACCTCCATCAGGTTGCAAATTTAATCTAATTTTTTTCTGCATCTAGCTCTGAAAATATTTAGGCTTCTAGCAGTGTGTGTGACTTGTTCTATTAGTCTATCTATACTGACCTCCATCAGGTTGCAAATTCAATCAAATTTTTTTCTGCTTCTAGCTCTGAAAAAATATTTCGCCTTGTAGCAGTGTGTGGGATTTGTTCTATTAGTCCATCTATACTGACCTCCATCAGGTTGCAAATTCAAAATAATTTTTTCTGCATCTAGCTCTGAAAAAATATTTCAGCTTGTAGCAGTGTGTGGGACTTGTTCTATTAGTCCATCTATACTAACCTCCACCAGGTTGCAAATGAAAAATAATTTTTATCTGCATCTAGCTCTGAAAAAATATTTAGGCTTCTAGAAGTGTGTGGGACTTGGTCTATTAGTCCATCTATACTGACCTCCATCAGGTTGCAAATTCAATCTAATTTTTTTCTGCATCTAGCTCTGAAAAAATATTTAGGCTTCTAGCAGTGTGTGGGACTTGGTCTATTAGTCCATCTATACTGACCTCCATCAGGTTGCAAATTCAATATAATTTTTATCTGCATCTAACTCAGCCAATACTTTTGGCCTAATGCCACAGTTTGGCCACTCAACTCTGCTTGGTTCCCATCCATTTTTTTTTTGTGCAAACAACTCCAAAGTTGTGAATTAGTTAACCACCAAATTGAGTGGAAAAAGGCCTGCTGCAGGTGGAAAGGGGAATAGGCGTGTTGGGAAGGGGAAAAAAGGTTGTGTCCGTGGGGTAGGTGTTAATGCAACAGTAACATCTGCAGAAGAAAGACCATCTTCCAGCCAAACTAAAATGTCTACTTCTTTTAGCGGACAATGTGATAAGATCCCTTTCTTACGGCCACGCCAATCGCTACAAATTCCAGATGAGGCACAAAAACAGCAGGTGCTTCAACGGATATCAAGTGCTCCTTTAAGTGGGCTCTCCTCCACATCAACTTCAACATCACAAATACTCCAGTCCTCAAAGGTGTCACCCCAATCGCACTTGCTTCCTCACAGCTCCCAAATCTCCAGCTGCCCGTCTGAGTATGAGGTAGAACAGATGGTTGAGTCTGCAGAGCTGTTTACTCATACTATAGCCTGGGAATCAGAGGTCGGCTCCAGCGCTTCTGTGAATCCAGACGAGGAAATGATCTGCACTGATGCCCAGAATCTTTATGAGTCGGATCCAGGACCAGACGCAGAAGGTTCTGACCATAATGTAGACCCTCGTTCCCAAACTGTAACTCCTGTTGGTGGACACAATGAGGAAGACGATGATGAGACTCAAATACCTGATTGGAGCGACAACTTTAGTTTTTTGTCAGGGCAGGAACAGGTTGGCTCTGAGGACGACGGGTGTGATAACACACAGGGTGATGATGATGAGGTTGGAGATCCCACTTACTGTCAACCCACAGTCAGCCAAGAGATGAGGTCAGCAGAGGAGGTGGAGGAGGATGCTAGTGACGACAAGGTCAGGTTGCGCCTTCCTGAACAGAGACGTAGTACTGGAAGCACGTCAACAACTGCATCCTCAAACACAACTCTGCCTCTGACCACAAGTCGTGGTGGCTCTTCAGGTCGCATGGGTGCTAAGCTTTGCATAGCCTGGGCATTTTTTCAGATCGATAAAGATGACTCAACTCGTGTTATCTGTAACATTTGTCAGCAAAAGCTAAGTAGAGGCCAAAAGATACATAGTTTGAGTACTTCATGCATGAACCGGCACATGGACATGAAGCATAAGTTGCACTGGGAAGCTCACTGTTCTACAATGCGGCCTAGCCGGCCGGGCCAACCACCGTCTGCCCCATCTTGTGCATCTGCTTCCTCTTCATCCTCTGTGACTGGGGGGACAGCAGTCACACCTGTTTTGGGACGCAGACCTGCCACCTCTTTACCCGCAACAGCCAGCATGATTGGCAGGTCATCATTTTCTTTGGAGGTGGTAACACCAGCTGGTGTTGAGTGCTGTCCGACATCGATAGCACCACCTTTGGATCAAGGCAACCTAACATGTCTGCCTGCATCTTCCTCACAGACCGGCAGTTTGCCGGGGACACCCTTCTCAACCCCGTCTAAGCACAACAGCCAGCCCTCGGTCCCTCAGATGTGGACAAGTAAAAGACCATTTCCTCCTAGCCATGAGAAAGCTAAGAGGTTGAATTTCACCATCTGCAAGCTCTTGGCTACAGAAATGCTTCCTTTCCGCCTGGTGGACACAGAGGATTTTCGAGACCTTATGTCCGTCGCAGTGCCCCAGTACCAGATGCCCAGTCGGCACTACTTCTCAAAGAAAGGTGTGCCTGCGCTCCACCAGCATGTCGCACACAACATCACCGCTTCTTTGAGAAACTCTGTGTGTGACAGGGTGCATTTCACCACAGACACTTGGACGAGTAGGCATGGACAGGGGCGTTACATGTCGCTGACTGGGCACTGGGTAACTATGGTGACAGCAGGACAAGGGGCTGCTGTCCAAGTCTTGCTGTCCCCACGAGTTGTGCGTCAATCCCCTTTATCTCAAAGTTCCTCCACTGATTCTGCCTTCTCAACCTCCTCTCGGTCCTCCACCTGCACCCAAAGCCTGTCTGGTCATGCCACAAGCTTTCTAACTGCGCAGAAGGGATCCTGCACACCTCCTTACTATGTTGGCAGCAGGGCTCAACGTCATCAGGCGGTTTTTACTTTGAAATGTCTGGGAAATGTGAGTCACACAGCTGAGAAGTTGTGGTCAGCTCTGGAGAACCAGTTTCATGAATGGTTGTCTCCACTGGACCTGAAACCAGGGAAGGCCGTGTGCGACAATGCTGCAAACCTGGGTGCGGCCCTTCGCCGGGGCAATGTCACACACGTGCCTTGTATGGCTCACGTGTTGAACCTGGTTGTCCAGCAATTTTTAGCCCACTATCCCAGACTAGATGGCCTTCTGCAGAGGGCACGGTCGCTGTGTGCTCACTTCCGCCGTTCACATCCCGCAGCTCAGCGACTTACATCTCTACAGAAGTCGTTGGGCCTGCCACTTCACCGGCTAAAATGCGATGTGCCTACCCGGTGGAATTCAACTCTGCACATGTTGCAGCGACTGTGGCAGAACCGACAAGCCCTGGTGCAATACGTTCTGACGTATAGCCTGGGCCAACGAGATCCAGAGGTGGGGCAAATCACGCTGGAGGAGTGGTCTCAGATCAGGGACCTATGCACCCTTCTGCACAGTTTTGAAATAGCGACGAACATGTTTAGTGCTGACGATGCCATTATCAGCATGACTATTCCGGTGATTTACATGCTGGAGCACATTTTAAACAGAATTCTGAGTCAGGTGGTGGCACAAGAGGAGGTGGAGGAAGTAGAGGAGGAGGAGTTGTATGCGGAAGGGCTAACATCTGCAAGGTCCAGACGGTCGGCAGCACCAAGGCGGCAGGCATGTGATTGTGGGGGAGATGGTTTTACCAGGGCGCATGGTAGCAGCCAAACTAGTGAGGAAGGTGCAGGAGCCCAGGAAGAAGTGGAGGACGAACTGATGGAAGACTCATCAGATGAGGGAGTCCTTGATCACATTTCTGTTGTGCGAGGTTGGGGGGAGAGGAGAGAGGAAGGAAGCATGATTGTTACCTCGCCACCAACACAACAGGGACTTGGTGCTCCTGGATGTGCAAGACACATGAGTGCCTTCCTTCTGCACTACCTGCAACATGACCCTCGAATTGTGAGAATTAGAAATAATCCTGACTACTGGGTTGCCACACTGTTAGATCCCCGGTACAAAAGTAAATTTGCAGAAATTATTCCTGCCATAGAAAGGGATGCACGCATGCAGGAGTATCAGCAGAGACTGCTGTAGAATCTTACATTTGCTTTTCCACAAAACACCAGTGGTGCACTTAGTGAATCTCACAGTTCCAACTTGCCAACCGTGGGACCGTCGAGTGTTCAGCACTCAAACCGTAACAGAAACACAGTATCTGCTGGTAACATCAATTTTGCGGAATCATTTCACCACTTTTTTAGCCCATCCTTTGCAAGGCCACAGGAGACAAGAAGTCTGACACATAGTCAACGTCTAGAGACGATGGTACAGGAGTATCTCCAAGTAAACATTGAAGCCATGACTGTGTCTGGATAAATGGCCGGAGCTCGCCACTTACGCCTTGGAGATCTTGTCCTGCCCCGCAGCCAGCGTTCTGTCTGAACGTGTGTTCAGCGCTGCTGGTGGTGTGCTGACAGATAAGCGCACGCGGCTCTCCACTGATAATGTAGACAGACTCACGTTCATAAAGATGAACAAATCATGGATCCGAAATGACTTTTCTACCCCTGTGTCATCCTGGGGAGAGTAAAAGCTTGATGATTTGATAAAATCACCTCACCAACCGTTTTAAGCTTTAAAATTACTAATCATGTTTATCTGTATCTTGGCTGGAAAATAATTTGGGCTTTGTAGCAGTGTGCAGTACTGATTCTATTAGGCCATCTATACTATGCTCCACCAGATTTAAAATTACTAATCATGTTTATCTGTATCTTGGCTGGAAAATATTTTGGGCTTTGTAGCAGTGTGCAATACTGATTCTATTAGGCCATCTATACTAAGCTCCACCAGCTTTCAAATTAATAACAATTTTTAGCTGCATCTAGCCCGGAAAATAATTTTGGGTCTCCTAGATGCGCAAGACGCATGAGTGCCTTCTTGCTGCACTACCTGCAACATGACCCTCAGATTGTCAGAATTCGAAGTAATCCTGACTACTGGGTTGCCACACTCTTAGATCCCCCACACTCTTCGATCAACCTTTTCATTTTAATAAACAACAAAAAAATGGTCATTTTTGAAATTATAAGCATTAGCAGGTTATTAGAAACTGAAATCAAACAGTTTATTCTAGGTGATGTTACATTTGCACATAGGACCCCTTGTTCGAAAGGAGCTTCTGAACTGTCTCGTCCATTGAATTTGTCAGGTTTTGGATGGTTTCTGCTTCAATTGTTTTGCATGAGGACAGAATACCCTCCCAGAGCTGTTGCTTTGATGTGAACTGCCTCCCACCATCATAGACACTCCTTTTGATGATGCTCCAGAGGTTCTGAATGGGGTTGAGGTCAGGGGATCATGGGGGTCACACCATAAGTTTGTCCCCTTTTATGCCCATATCAGCCAGAGATACAGATGTGTTATGTGCAGCATGAGACGGTGCATTATCATGCATGAAAATGATCTTGCTGCGGAATACACGGTTCTTCTTCTTGAACCATGGCAGGAAGTGCTGTTTGAGAAACTCCACATACATTATGGAGTTCATCTTTACCCCTTCAGGGATCCTAAAGGGGCCAACAATCTCTCTCCCCATGATTCCAGCCCAAAACATTACTCCACCTCCTCCTTGTTGGCGCCGTAGCGGTGTTTGCGTGGGGTGTCCATCAACCAGCCATCCTCCACTCCATCCATCTGGACCATCGAGCGTTGCACGGCACTCATCGGTGAACAAAACAGTTTTGAAGTCAGTCTTCATGTATTGTTTGGCCCACTGGAGCCGTTTCTGCTTGTGTACAGTGGATAGAGGAGGTCGACAGGATGAAATGCGCACAGCTGCAAACCTCTGAAGGACCCTGCATCTTGTTGTTCGGGGGACGTTGGAGGCGCCAGCAGCTTCAAAAACATGTCTGCTGCTATGACAAGGCTTTTTTGCCGCTGCTCTTTTAACCTGACGTAATTGCCTGTAGGAAAGAGTCCTCAATTTTCCCTTATCAACACGCACACACGTGTGTACTGTGAATCAGCTACATACTTCTTGATTGTGCGATGATCAGGATGAAGTGTCTTGGCAATGTTGATTGTAGTCATGCCTTGACCTAAACACTCAACAATTTGTTGCTTCTCAGCAGCCGACACGTCCTTTTTCTTTCCCATTTTGGCAGAAAATGTAGGCTGCTTAATAATGTGGGACAGCCTTCTTAAGTAGTCTTGCCTTTCATTGGACACACCTGCCAAACTAATTAGCACAGGTGTCTGCAATTGCTTACAGTGATATAAAGATCCCTGACACACATCACCATCAATGAGTTTAACTGACAAACAAAGAAATTCTTCCCTTATCACTCCTAAACACTTTTTGCATAATAATTTGTAACACAGTGTACATGTGCTTTTCCACAAAACACCAGTGGTTCACGTAGTGAATCTTACAGTTCTAACAAGCCAACCGTGGTCTGTATGGAGTTGTTCAATAAAGGGCCCAAAATTAAGATAACATAGACGGGAGAGGTCTCTATGAATAGGAATTCCTAAGTATTTGATACCCTGTGAGGGCCAGGCAAAGGGAAAGTTGGACTGGATGGAATCCTGTATGGATTTGGGGAGGGAGACATCAAGGGCCTCAGACTTTGCTGCATTGATTTTAAAATTTGACCATGTAACAAAGTGATCTATTTCAGCCATAACAGCAGGGATGGATATATGTGATTGAGTGATATATAATAGGACATCATCAGCAAATGCAGAGCACTTGTCCTCGGTGCCTCCCACCTCAATCCACCTAATATTGGGGTTATGGCGAATTGATGAGAGCAGGTGCTCCGTCACTAGGATGTATAAGAGAGGGGACAGAGGACATCCCTGCCTTGTCCCATTGGTGATTATGAAAGGTGATGAAAATGTTCTGACGCGCCCCCTGGGCCTTGGGACACCCGGAGCCGGACCTTTTTTGGTGGATGCTGGTGGTTGTAGTCTCCGTGGCAGCGACCGGTTCCGTGGCTCAGGGCGGTCAAACCAGTGGCGGAACTATTTATGTGGTTTTGATGTTTAAATGTCCGACTACGCCACCCGTGGATTGCTGTCAGAGTGAACCGCCGCTGCAGGACAGACAGCTGAGGCTGGTGTTGTGGGTGCAGCAGAGCGTAGTATAACTCCCCACGGGAGGAGTATAGCCTCAGGGCAGTGTATGCGGAGGATGGGGGCGATCGTGCAGGGCAGCAGCAGTAACGACACGGAGTCAGTGATGCAGTCCAGGGCCTTTACTCACCGTTCTTAATATCCAGTCCACTTCTGCAGGTAACGGCTGCCAACGTCATACTGTGCTCACCAGGTGAGGGGCTCAGACAACTCCCAGATAACTTTGGAGTGCTTCACAGGACCCCCTTTGTGTGTCCTTTGTCTGGCCTTTCTTACCAACGCTTCTGTCCAGCTGCCTCGGGCCTCCTCTTGGTAAGCTTGGCGCCAGTTTCCCTGACCCTATGTGGTGCCTTCCTAGCGGGTGTAGCGAGGGGCTGCCCCACATAAAATGTCACAGCCTCCGGTTTCTAGCTGAGGGTCGTTTCCCGCCTCCACTAATTTCGGGGACCGGTCTCCCCCTTTGGCCTGACCTCTCCACGCAGGTGGATTCGGGCGTGCGGTGGCGACCCGCACCCCTGGGAGCCCTTCGTTCCTCGTTCCTGGAGCCTTCTCAGCTCCTCTTCCTTCCTTCTCCCTCTTCCAGGCCTGGGCCTCTGTTACTAGGCCCGCCTCCGGAGCAGAGCTCATGCAGAGCCCCTGCTCCCTGTCACTTCTGCTCAGACTTCTCTGCACTGAACTAAGATGGTGCCCACCTTTTATACTCCCTTCTCAATGCACCCAGGAACTGCTTCCTCCCTGCTCCTGCACTACAGGGTTCCCCTTCCTCGGTGTTCCCTCCCCCCCACTCCAGCCAGGGACAGGGACTGTCATGCCCATCTCAGGGGCATATTGGTCGCCCTGCCCCACGGCAATGTGGTGTAATGCATGCAGGTGTCGGGGTCCTGATCCACACTCCATCCTTACCTGAGAGTGAGATATCACACCTCTGGGTGAGGTGCAATACCTCTTTAGCAACCGAGCCCTCGGGGTGCTACAGTTCCATTTATCTTCAGCCTAGGTGACGTATTGCGATACAGGCCCGTGATTTGGGCTATAAAAGGGTCCCCTAGACCCCTACCCCAAGCTTTTCAAGAGAATAATATATGGCGTGCCAGGAGACTCTGTGGAATGCTTTCTCAGCATCCAACGAGAGTATCTAATTACAAATTTTTAACTGCATCTAGCCCAGGAAATACTTTGTGCCTAGTAGCAGTGTCTGCTAGTCAGCGGATTATCCCAGCTGTTAAGCAAGCTACACCACCTGTAGTTTGGACACTTAATTTTTTCAATGGAAATGCTTCGGGACCCCGGGATACTCAGTGAAGAGCACCAGGAGGCACCCCAAGGCATAGGGGCTGGGACTGGCGGTAGGACGCCTTGCGGTGGACCGCCGAGTTCGATCCTTATAAAAGCTTTTTAACTGCAGCAGTTTTAGTGGACGCTACTGGAGCTGGAATTACGCGGCTGCTGGCATGAGACTTGCCCTCCAATAGATCCTTGTAAAAGGATTTAAAGTGTATTCATTCAAATTAGAGAGACAATTTAAATTAAAAAGCTTAGACCTGCCTCCACCACAGGGGGGCTCGCTCGACCCACCAGCGGACAGGCACCAGTATTGGGAGAGGGGGGCAGGCCGTCAGGGTCCACCGCAGCTCTGGCACAAAGCCGGCGACATGGAGGTCGCACGGGCAGGAACAGACTGGCCATGTCGGCTTCGCACTTTTTTCGTTTTAGAAGGGCATGACATGCCTATATCTGTGTCTCCCCCTCCTTCTACTCCTCCACCTCTTTTCTTTTCGCATGACTATATGTACTTGTCACTTTTCCATGTGTTAGTTGTGTTTTCTGAGCAGTTTGTCAGGTTTTGGACACCTTTGAAGGTGTTTTCTATGTGTTTCTATGTGTTTTTGTTTGCCTGCCATTGGTTTTAACGGTGTTCGAAGGTGTTCGACAAACAGTTCGACGAACAGTTCGGCGAACATACGGGTGTTCGACGAACCGAACTCGAACACTACGGGGGTGGCTCAACACTAGTCCTTGGTCCTTTAGTTCCGCTCTCCCCACCTTCACTGTCACGTCCTTAACCCCTACTAGGTTAAGAGGAAGGCCGTTAGAGGCATACACCTAGAGGTTCGGGAAGGCGGCTGGAGTTCATCTACGGACCAGTACCTTTTATAGAGGACATCAGGTATGATGGTTACCTGCGAGCCGGTGTCCAGTAATGCAGGCGTTGCTATCCCGTCCAGCACAATGGCTAGGGAAGGCCTTCCTCCTACGAACCGGTATTACCAGCTTGATGGGCCTGGTTGATTTACTCCTGGGTGTCGGCCCTCGGCCCCAGGGTTTGTTCGTTTAAAGGACAGTTCCGCGCTGTGTGGCCTGCCTTGTGGCAGCGGTAGCAGATGAAGTCTCCTGGAGAGCGACGTTGGTCGTTGGTCCTCCCTCGGGGTGGCGCTGTCCTCCTCAGGGGTGGCGTTGTCCTCCTACTTCTCCTCATCCAGGGGACATCCTCAGGGCTGTCGGCCAGTAGGATCCTTCCTTCCGGCTCAGGCTCCTTCTGTAGCTGCAGGGTGCTCATGACAGTGGCCAGGGTTTTACTTAACTGGCACACTTCAGAGCTCAGGTTGTCCAGCTCGCTAGGGGGCACTGTTTGCATTCTTGTTTCAGCCGTTAATGAAGGAGTAGTGGGTGCTGCGGGCACTGGGGTGGCCCCACCCTGGTAACGCTGGATAGCAGTATCTGTTGTTTCCAGGGGCTGCAGACCCTTTATAGCCATGTCTTCAAGGGTGTCAAAGGTGGCATCTGGATGAGCTAAGGCCCACCACCGTACAGTTCTGCTCTCCTCCTGGGACCTCAACCCCCGGATGAACTGTTCCATCAGCATTTTATTTTCATCTTGTATGCTGGCTGGACTAACCTGTTTCCGGGCCCGCAGGGCTTCCTGTACGCGCCAGGCGTAGTCCCGGATACTGTCCTCAGGTTTCTGGACACAGTGGTAGAACCTCATCCGGAGATCCGTCTCAGTGCGGTTTTCAAACACAGTTTGCAGTCTTTTAAAGATGATGAATACTGATTCCTGGTCTGCGGCTGGCCAGGTTTCAACTTCCCGCAGTCAATTGCCCTAACACAACAGCGGCTCTCTGTTTGCCAGTCATAGAATACATGTCCAGTACACCGCATATTTTTCTCTTGAATCCAGACAGGGTGTCTGGTTTGCCATCATACAGGGGAAGCCATTTCGCTCCAGGGATATACGGCAGGGCCATGGGTATCAACGGGGTCACGACCCCTGTGCAGCACCGGGCGCAGGTTGGGCATCAGGAGCGTTAACCGGTGCTCCGGCGGCTTGCTGGTCATCGGCCATGCTTGCGCCCCCCTAGTAAACCGTAGCCTACCTTCTTCACTTCTTATCAGGTAGGCCACAGCTCCGCGGGCGACGGTCTTCTTCCAGGACCTTGCGTCGCTCGCATCTGACGTCAGAGCGTCCTCTGGACTCCTTCCAAGACCTGACGATTCCTGGTTCAACGTCAGGGGCAGGGCGTGTCCTAGGCTTTGCGCGTTTCCAGCAGTTACGCCTCTCGGGTTGCCGCGGTGACGCCCCTCTTCTTCCCGCGCGGCGACAGGAAGATGGCGGACAATGGCGGGAAATCTCGGGTATGGCGGGAAACCCTCACCACAGTGAGTACTACAGTCTTTTAAGGCACACAATACCCGATGGCAATGGGCATGGAATCCTGTTCGTGACGCCAAGGTTGACGCGCCCCCTGGGCCATGGGGTACTCGGCAGCCGGGCCTATGGATGCCGGTATGGGGGATATCACGGTGGCTGGCCCGGTCCGTGACCCAGGGCGGTCAATGAAAAGTGGTGTTATTTATAGGGGATTATAAGAGTTTGTGACGCCACCTGTGGATTGCGGCTAAAGGGAGCCGCCACTGCGGAGCAGTCCTCTGGAGCAGGTGTTACGGCAGCAGAGATGGTGTGGCTCTCCACAGGTAGAGCAAGCTCCAGGGCAGTGTAGGTGTAGATGGTGGGTGCTGGTGAGAAATGGCAGGACGGTCCCGGAGGAAAGACGGACACTCACACGGGGGTAAGCTTCACTACCTTTACTGGTGATGATGCAGGCACGGTCCAGGGTACTCCGGATGAAGGGCGCACTTTTGGACTCTCCCCAGTGAGTGGATATAGGGCCTCCTGATCCGTGGCTTTACTCGCTAAGCTTCTGACCTGCCTGGAGCTAGGCCTAGCTTGGTTACTGTCTCTCTCTTGCACCTGCTGACCTGGTGATAGGGCCTGCTCCTGGAGATCACTCTCCCTGGTCGTTGGGGCCTCCGTGACTCCTAGCTCTGGTACTGTAGTCAGCGTTTGGTAAACCTGGGACCTGTAGTCCTCCAGGGGTTCCGGTGGTCCCTACTGGGTATAAAGGGACCCCGTAGGCGTGGATCCAGTGTCCGGTATATATCTCGGGGTGAGCCTGGTATGCTCCTCTGCCCCCTTGCTACTTCTTCCTTCCCCTCTTGCCTTCGGCCACACTCAAGGCCCTCACTAGGCTTTCACTTGTGCTGTAGGCCTTGGCTCGCCTGAGCACTGCAGCCAGCGTGCTGCCTCTTCGCTGCTCTCTGAGCGTCAGCACGCTCTCAGACCCTCTCTGTCTGAACTCACCAACTAAACTCTGACTGTCTGAGCTGCCTGGCTCCACCCTCCCTATATATAGCCCTATCAGGGCTCCCTCTGCTGGTCTGAGGTGGTAGGGTGGAGGTGTGTGAATGTGTGAGTGCCTCTTGTGGAGAAGTCCATCCATGCACCCTTCTGGGTTCTGTGGCACCAGTGCACAGCAGGGCGCCACATTAACATCAATAATGGTACCCCAAAATGTATGCATATTGCTTATCTAATATATACAATGCAAATAAAATAATGGTATCCCTATTCTTGCTGGATTAGTGCATATACTACTGTGGCAAATTCATTTTTTTACTCCTTTTGGCATATAAGACTCTTATTTTTTTATTCTGTTTAGTGGCAATCTAGTGGAGTGCATAGTAATAGCAGATGCTGGATAAATTGGTGGATGGAAATCTCACAGTGAAACAATGAGTCATAATGCTTATTGAATTCAAAATACATTTCCTTTTCAGGCATATGTCAAAATCACTGTGTTTATAGCAGCAATACAGAGAAGTACAACATTTTCACAGTTCTGTTGCTTTGTATTATTTTGTATCGTATTTTATACTTTATACCAGGATGAAAAACAGTATACAGTAGTTATTGCTGTAGTAATATACTGTAAGATAAATATTGTAAACCGAATCACATGAACAAAACTTACAGCGCAATTGTATAATGGGATAACAAGATGTGTGCAGTACTAAATATGTCTGAGATATGAGAATGAAGAGATGATCCTAAAACTCCTGACTGCAAACTCCGAGACTGGGTTTTCAGCACTCCAATACACAAGCATATTTATCACGCCAAATGAAACAGTCTCCTGGCGTAATATTTGCCAAAAACTGTCGTTCATGACTTGCACCATATTTATTTATTATGTGTTTTAGACACTTTTTCTGACTTATCCAACAAGGGGGCGTGACCTGATTGAAATAGGATGTGGCTTATCAGAAAAGGGGTAACATCATTCAACAAAAATGTGCCAGAATTATGGTGGTGTAAACATAAACTAATCAAAAAACATGAACCACATTGATACATTTGCCAATTTCTGATGCCTTTTGATAATAGTTCCGGATAAGCAGCAGGAATGCAAGCTTACACTACCACACCACCAGCAAGGTGTTTCCAAGCCAGTATTTCCATTTATCTACTTAGCTTTATCCCCTCTGGATGCAGTATATTGCCATGTTTTTGAAAAAGGCCTATCCAGGTCGAAACGTCATGTATCGCTACTAAGCACCTTTTTTCTACGGTGTGGTGTTGTATTATAATAAAATTAGCACTCTTTGCAACCAAGAATTTGAGTGCAGCTATTATCTATAATTAATAATAGTTTCATCACCTGTGCAAAAGGAAATCTTGAAAGCATGACTGAACACATGCACTGTGAAGATAATATACATAGATGAGAAGGATAAAGTTAGTAGGTAGGAGGATGCTGCCTGCAAGCTAACAATGTTCTAGTATACTGATAAAATAAAAGGTGCAAATTACAGGTCAGCATAATGGCCTACTACATACAGCAACCAAAAGGAATACTAAATCATGCTGTGGAAAATAATTCCATAGAAAATAGTAACATTTAGACTAGTTTCTCTCATCAGATTTTTTTCTCATACGTGAAGAACAGTCCACGTTATTTAGTGTACTGGACCCCATTCGGTCTGTGTGCTCGGTTTTACAATCCACGTTGCATCTGTTAGTCTCGTATGAAGAAAATAAATTCTTAGCTTCATCTGCGCATTAAAGAATAATCTGTATGCTAACCATTTTGTTCATGAATCCATGGGCTTATATTGGCAAGTTTGAACCACAGCACAGATCAAAGCAGAACATGTCTCCTTTTTTTTTTTTTTTTACAGAAAATTTGTTCACAAAAAAGGACACGTGAAAAGGTACATTGATTGTAATGGGTCCAAGCAATAGCATAGCTACCAAGGGTGGGGAACAGAGGAGGCAGTTACCTCATGCAAACTCACACAGTTTGGCCCACCCAGAGCAACCTACAATCTTTTGTTTTGGTGTGCACAGCATGTCGATACAGTTACACTTTGCTGTAGAGCAGAGAACCAAGGTCTCCCTGCCCCACCACTCTCAATTCTGTAGTTTACAGGTTGCTTCAGGCCTACAGAACAGAAAACAGATACACAGAATGTTAGAGTCCTAGTGCTTGTGACCCTATGATTTCACTCAACTCACGTTGAGACACTAACTGTGCTGGTAGGCTATCTAGGATCGGGGGTTAGGTGACCATATAGTGTTTATTTATTTTTTTATCAGTCAGTGTTTGTATGGGAATGTGGGGGCTCCATGCTGATGGTACGGACTGTGACACCACCATACTGTGTGGGGGGAATCATGTTGTGTCGGGAATCATACAGTGTGTGAGATCATGCTGTGCGGGGCCATTTTACTTCATTATACTGGGGGCCCTAGGAAGATCATACTTTGGCAATCATACTGTATGGGGGCTGTAAGAACATCAAACAGTGTGGTGTGGACTAATGTTAGGCCATCATACTATGTGTGGTTGCTGTGGGGGCACCGTACTGTGTAGGAAGCTGGGGGAACCATACTGTAGGTGTGGGGATGTTGGAGCTATTAGTATGTGTGGGGCATTGTGTGGTTATATCATATTGTAAGTAGATGATTGTGGGGCTCTTTATACTGTGTGGGCAGACTGTAGGAGGCATCATACTGTGTGATGGACTGTTGGGGCATAATATTGTACCTGGGAGCTTTCAAGTCATCATACTGTGTGTGGAAGACAGTGGAAGCAGTAGACTATGGAGTACTGTGGGAGTATGATATAGTGGGGGGCTTTGGGTAGCATCCTACTGTGTGGGGAATAGTAAGGGCATCATACAGTGTAGAGAATCATTATGGGGGCATCATTCTGTTTTAGAGAATCTGAGGGGGTATCATACTTTATTGAGAGCACCATAATATGCTACGAGCACTGTGTAGTCATCATACAGTGAATATTTTGGTACTGTGGGGAAATTCAGAGTGGAGGTAACAAGTAGTGTATATGATACATTTTTGGGGCATCATAATCTGCGGGGGCCATGAAAGGGGTATCAAAGAGGGTGGAAACACTAGTGAGCTTCAATAAACAAACAATTGCTGTGTAGGTACTGCAATAAATGTTCCTCTCCCAGTCTTTAAAAGCTGGGAGGTAGGTGCTTCTACTACTGTGCTTATTTGGATGGTTGGGTCGCAATTAGGACTTTTCTTGTGGAGTTCCATGATTTCTATGTATGCCCCTATCTTATGCATATAAATTAATTTCTGTTGTCTTTTGGATGTTGTCTGTTCTTTATGCATAGTCAAATGACTTGGCCAATCTACCTCAAATTCGAAACAAAGGTAAATCAGGTGCTTAGGAAGGTTTCAGATCTGGTTTCAACTCTCTAACACCTACTGGGATATTTGACATTAAAAAAATACAGAACAAAAAAGCTAATATTTAATTTACAGCCAGACAACTGATCCAATCTGTCCCAAATTTGGTTCATTGCTAAACCTGGTGTTTTGGAAAGTTTTAAACTGGGTTTCAGCACTCTAGGACCTACCCTACTGTTCTTGACATATCTGCAAAAAAAGTGTAAAGCAAACATTAACTTATGGCCAAATAATTGGACCAATATGCAACAAGTTTGGTAAATCAAGGGCTTTGAAATGTTTTACATCAGATTAAAGCTTTACATCGGCTTTCAGGACCATTCTCGACATATTGACAGAAAAACAATGAAATACAAAAGCAATCAGGTTTCATCTGTCATGTTTTTGCTAACTATTCTCCACATATTAGCAAAAAAAAATTAATTAATTGAAATCCCTTCTAGACACCACTGGAGAAATGTAAAATTTCTGTGCAAAACAATTCAGCATACCAAATTCCTATGCATAGAAAATCATATTTTGGCTTCATATCAGTAGCAAGCAAAGTTCCAAATTCACCCGTGTGAAGTCTGGTAATTGTGTGTGTGTGTGTCAATATGTATATGTATATACTATACACTGCTCAAAAAAAAAGTAAAGAGAAAACTAACATACCACATCCTAAATGTCCCTGACTGTGTAGCATCGGCGTCTCTGCCTCCTGCCGGGCAGTGACGGCGTTTCCCTCACCGCCGCTGTCCTGGTCCGGCATCTTGCCGCTACCCCACTGCTGTGGTGCGCACCGCGTGCAGCTTCCAGGGCACTGTGCTTAGGGCGTGCGCGCTCCCTCCCTCTTAAAGGGGCCGCGCGTGTCGTCTTAAAAAGTCCCTGGCCAATGGCCGCAGGACTTCACTTATATAAGGCACCTCCTCCAAAATGGAGGTGCCTGTGCAAGGTTGTTGTTCCGTTTGCTAAGACTTGCTTCAGCCCTCAGGTCCCGCGGCCTGTCAGTCCTGCCTGCCAGTCTGTCTATAGTTCTGCCCACCAGGCTGCCAGTTACCTGCCAGTTATCTGCCGTGCCGGCTAGTCTGCCAACCTGGAACACCTGCCAAGTAACCTGTCGTGCCCGCCAGCTTGCCTACCCGGAGAACCTTTCAAGTAAGCTGTCGTGCAAACCTGCTTGCCTACCCGGAGCGCCTGTCTGGCTATCAGCCGTACCTGCCTGCTTATCTACCTGGACCACCCGCCAGCCTGCCTGCCATGCTCTTCCGCTGTACCGGTCAGCTCCTATCATCTGACCCATGGGAGTCGCCTGCTCTCACACAAGGTCGGTCCCAGAGTGGCACCTGGTTCACCTGCCCGGTCCCTCCTTGGTTCACGGAGTCGACTAAGCCACCGTGTGACCTGGATCAGGCCAAGTAAGCACTTAGTCACGCCCCTCTAGTCCCTCCTTGCACCGAAGCACAGAGTTTCCACCACCCGGACTCGTAACAGAATGAAATATTACAGTTGCAAATCTTTATTCATTACATAGTGCAATGTGTGCAATGAACAATAAAACATAATGATCAATGTAAATCAAAATTAATATCCCACGGAGGTCTAGATTTGAATGATACTCAAAATCAAAGTGGAAAATCAAATTACAGGCTGATTGTAGCATCGGCGTCTCTGCCCCCTGCTAGGCAGAGACGCCGTCCCTCTCACCTTCCTGTTCAGCGCACGGCGTCCTCCAGCGCTCCTTCCCTCGCTGCTGCCGGCGCGCGCTCCTTCCCGAGCACTGTGCTTAGGGCGCGCGCGCGCTCCCCCTCTCTTAAAGGGACCGCGCGCGCCGTCCTAAGGAGTCCCCGGCCAATAGCCGGAGGACTTCCCATATATAAGGCACCTGCTCCAAAATGGAGGTGCCCGAGCAAAGTTGTTGCAAAGCATACTCACCTCTTCTTCAGCCCTCAGGTCCCGTTGCCAGCCTGATTACCAGTCCTGTCTGCCTGTTTGTCTTCTCTTCAGTCCGACAGTCTGTCTCCTGCATCCGCCAGTCTGTCTATGGGCAAGTCCACCTGCGGACCAGGAAGCACCTGCCAGTTACCTGCCTGCTACCTGCCGTACCTGCTAGCCCGCTCACCTGGGAGCGCTCACCTGCTACCCGCCTGCTAGCCTACCTGGAGGCTCCGCCGTCACTTGCTGTGACCACCTGCCTGCCAGCCAAGAGACTCTTACCTGCTCTGCCGTCACTTCTCGTGACCACCTGCCTGCCTGCCAAGAGACTCTTACCCGTTCTGACGTCACTTCCCGTGACCATCTGCCTGCCAGCCTAGAGACTCTTACCCGCTCAGCCGTCACTTGCCATGACCACCTGCCTGCCAGCCAAGAGACTCTTACCTGCTCTTCCGTCACTTCCCGTGACCACCCGCCTACTCACCCAGAGACTGCTACCTACCTGTTGTGTCCACCCGCTACTCCGGTCAGTCCCAGCTACCTGACCCGTGGGAGCCACCTGCTCTATTACAAGGTCGTCCCCTGAATAACACCTGCCCCTCGGGGTACCTCCTTGTTACAAGGCACAGAGGTTCCACCACCCGGACCCGTTACACTGATCTAACTTCAGTGGAAATGCCTCAAGACAAGGAAATGATGCTCAGTAGTTTGTTTGGCCTCCACATGCCTGTATAACTAACTAATAAAGTAGCTGTGCGGCCCTCCAAAGAAATGACTCCAAACACCGTTACTGACCCACTGCCAAACCGGACATGCTGGAGGATGTTGCAGGCGGCAGAACGTTCACCAGGGCGTCTCAAGACGTGAACCTGCTCTCATCTGTGAAGAGCACAGGGTGCCAATTTCAAATCTGCCAATCTTGGTGTGGATATTGGGCCCTCATACCACCCTTATGAAGTCTTTTTATGACAGTTTGAGCAGACACATGGATATTAGTGACCTGCTGGAGATCATTTTGCAGGGCTCTGGCACTGCTCCTCTTGTTCCTCCTTTCACAAAGGAGAAGATAGCAGTCCTGCTGCTGGGTTGTTGCCCTCCTACGACCCCCTCCACGTCTCCTGGTATACTGTATCCTGGTATCTGTTCCATGCTCTGGACACTGTCCTGACAGACACAGTTACCCTTCTATCCACAGCTCACATTGATGTGCCGTCCTGGATGAGCTGCACTACCTGAGCAGCTTCTGTGGGTTGTACTGTAGACACCGCCTCATGCTACTTTACCTTTAGGGGTGAAGGCAATGACAAAATGCAAAAGTGACCAAAACAACAGCAAAAAATTATGAGAACAGACAAATGGTCTGTGGTCACCATCTGCAGAACGGCTCCTTTTATAGGGGTTGTCTTGCTAATTGCCTTTCATTTCTACCTCTTGTCTGTTCCATTTACACAACAGCAGGAGAAATTGATTGTCAATCAGTGTTGCTTCATTACTGGACAGGTAGATTTCACAGAAGTGTGATTGACTTGGAGTTATATTCTGTTGTTTAAGTGTTCCTTTTTGAGCAGTGTGTGTGTGTATCACAAGCAAGCAACAACTGAACGGCAGTAAAGGCCGAAAAAGCATCACAAAGGAGGAAACAGCGTTTGATGGCGTCTATGGCATATAGACGTCAGGCGGTCATTGCCTGCAAAGGATTCTCTACAAAGTATTGAAAATGAACATTTTATTTAAGGTAAAGCTAATATGTCCAATAACTTTTGAGCATCTGAAATGAGGAGGCTTTGGAGAAAAATGGTTGCAATTCCTAAACATTTCACAGGATATTTTTATTGAACTACTTTAATTAAACCTGAAATTCTGCACTTCAATTGCATTTCAGTTGTTTCATTTTAAATAAAAATAGTGGCATGCAGAGCTCAAATCACAAAGATTCGGTCACTGTCCAAATATTTCTGAACCTAACTGTATAACTTTCCAAATGAAATTGGAACCTACTGAAATAGACTAAGGGATCTTTTTAAATGCTTAGGAAGCCTTTGCAGGTGTTTCTTGTTAATTATTTTAATTTACTGAGATAATGACTTTTATGTTTTCATTGGCTGTAAGCCACAATCATCAACATTAACAGAAATAAACTCTTGAAATAGATCACTCTGTCTGTAATGACTCTATGTAATATGAGTCTCACTTTTTGTATTGAAGAACTGAAATAAATTAACTTTTTGATGATATTCTAATTTAGTGAGATGCACCTGTATATGTATTTATGTGGCGCACTATTTTCTTTAATTTTCTGGTGCACTATTACTGTTTGTCACCAACTGTTATAACTTATTGTTGATGGATCTCAGTGGGAATTATTAATGATGAGCACAATAGTAGGATTTACTATATGGGGCACTATGAGGACTGAGTACTGTTACCATACCACACAGCAGGTCCAAAATAATGGGGGCAAATACAGCGGCTCAGCATTGGGGTATTGGCAAGATGGGGATTTTGTGCTGGCTGGGAATAAATGGGTATAATGTTAGAAATGTGACACATCATATGTGTCTTTGTAAACTCTGCAGATGATTCATGCTTGGAAGAAGTCGTTATGTTGGTCTGGGCCAGATGGAAGAAGTTGAGAGAAGTTAATAACTGAGAGAGAAGTTAATAACTCTATCAGGAATAATGTCAGCTACTATCTATAACAGTACTATAATAATTACTGTCTTATACTAAACTGGTTTCTACCACTATATGGTTACTGTATGGTTGTAATATCTGTTTTGGTCTTTGTATAGTGATTTTCTATCAGTAACAACATGGTTATCTGCTGCGTTTCCCCTTTTCCTGTTATGATTAATGGACACCACCATTTGCGACACTGCAACACGCGGGAATGCGATGTAGTATATGTTGAAGCATCTGTTCAAGCAGGGTTAAGCAGCTTATGAGGGATGCATGTCACCTTCTGAAGCCCTTTGAAAAGACTACAAAGTTAGTCAGTTGAGGCATCAACAACGACATCCACTCATTTTTATCTTATAAAAACACTCACCAGGATGTGACAGGTGATGGATAAAGACTCCATATACATCTCCTGCATTGGCCAATGTGTGTGGCATAGCTATACTGTACTGCTGCTGTATGCTCTCATTCAAATCAAAATTTATTTAAACTCTACAGATATAACATCAAGAATATCTCACAACAAACTTAGTATAAATCTAGTAAATTTATGTTACAGAATGAATGCAAAGGCACTGATTAAAAGTATGATGTTGTGGAATTATATTAAATAGAAAAAATGGAAACAAATAAAGTATACACAAGAGAGAAACATTAAGGAGAAGGTTCCAGAGGGGAGACTCTCAGATTAATACGCACAGACTCTATGTGCGACAAATCAGGGCAAAAAGGATTGTTACCTGAAGGGTTCCAATGTAAATGTGATCACTCAGCAGAGAGAGTGTTAGCAGAGAACCGATCACCCAGCAGAGAGAGTGTTAGCAGAGAACCAAAGAAAAGAACAGACCTCAGGGGAGTTATGTAGAGAAACTATCACCAACACGCCTCGTTGGAAGGGTGCCAGCAGTCAGCCAAACTGACTATTTGGGTGTCTCATGGACAACAATCCAAAGGGACCACTGACCTACCAAATCAAAGAATTTAGCTGATTCATATGAAATCATATCTTCTGTAAATTCAGATAAGCACTGCTGCTCAGGTCGGTAGAGAATGGTTAATGTAGAATTTCCATTCCTGAATTATAATAAATCTAGAAGAAAAATTAAATGGCGGAGCATACTGCATCTAGCCATTTTAACTGGACCCAGAAGCACAAATAAAAGCGCCAACACAGGGGTCCAGGACAGATCCAACTCCGCAAATGTGAGAAAAACTTAATATTGTCCCATAATTTTACAGATTTTTTTTCTACAGCTCCATCAGATGTCCTCCATGGTGCCATTACACTCTCTGCATCTCTGAAACAGGTCAGAGGTGGTGTGAAAGACAGAATGAAACTAGGAAGGAGACTCAAACCATCTACTTAAAATCCTGCAGCTGTATTTTACAAGACACAGTTTATGTGAAATAGTAAATGATTTTTCCCATTCCTCAGGAGTAAATGATTTACCTAATTCCCTTTCTCCAAAAGTGCTGTGTGGCAGGAGATGTCATCAGGCGCACCCACAAGGATATGTCCTTATGGTCCAACCACATATCACACCTCATGACTTTTCTCTGTCTAAATTGCAAATCATACCTAAGCCAAGCCCCTGTAAACTTTATAGGTCTCCCCATTAACATCCATGTAACTGAATAGGCCAAGCAATGCTCAGGCTCCTTTTCCCCAATTACAGTAGCAACCACATTTGCAGACGTCCTCAGAATTAATTAATACCTATTTGTTTCTTCTTCCTTTTCTTTCTTACAATCACTAGACTTCATCTTATACAGATTAAACTTCTTCAAAAGAAATAATGAAAACATTTTCACATACTCACCCTTACAAAAAATTTTTTACCGTCTTGCTTAAAGTGCACTTTTAAATGGCCCTCAAAACAAATCTAAACTCTGCTCCTGACCCAATCATCCAACCGAACCACCACATCTCCTTTTCTTTATACCCTTTTTCCGCAATAGCCCCCAAAACCCAACCTTACTGGTCAACATTAGCAACTTCTCGAGCAACTACAGCAGCTTGCTCAACTCCACACCTGAATCGCATGAGGCTTACCAAATCCCTACTGGATGTTGTAAACCACCAGACTCTGACTGCTCTACTAATAATCCCTGCAACACACGCAATAAATTACCCCACAAATCCGAAACCCCAGTACTAAGGCCCTGACTACACCTTGAAGCTATACCCACATTTCTAATCCCTTCATCACTATTGTAAGGAGACAGTACACTGTGGAACCAGAACAGCATAGAGGTGTGGCAGAGGGAAGGAGTTTGGTCAGAACTCCGTGTACAGCGTTGTCAGGAAAATGAGCTGAGGAGAAAAACATCACATGTGCAATTTCTGAGGTCATTTTGGACCCACAGAGAGAGATGGTAGGAGCAACAGCAGTGTCCAGAGTTCCTGTCATGAAGAAAGGTGCTTCTTATCCGCCCAGCCTAGACATCGACGGTCAAGCCCCGAAGATCCGAACGACACTAGTCAAGGTTCCTCACCCGAGTGATGTCGGTCGACACAACGGGAGCAGCCTGCGACGGCATGGTTCTCAGACGTGTGCGCCAGTGACAGGACGAGCGTGACTGGCCGTTACTTCTGACAGAGACATATGGTGCCAGGCACGGATAGAGGGAAAGACAGTAGTCAGACGGGGAAGATCAGACGCCAGAGCGGCATCGCAAAAGTGGATAGAGAGTTATGGGGAAAACGAGCAGTGACTTATGATAGGAACAGTATTCCCAAAGCTTTAAAAGACTGCCCCTCGCCCAGTATAGTTAATGACAATCTAGTTCCCCTTCCCTCCAGTAGTTCTTTTTAAACTACCAGCCCCTGAATCCTAGTGTATTCTGATCATTTATTCTGTTATGTGATTTACTGCTTATTTTACTATCAAAAGTAGTAAAGAAATTGTTACCATATAATACATGTTTTACAATTAATATTAGTTGTTAAATAAAATAAATATCTCTGCTCTTGCATTCTGGTACTTGATTATGTAATTATCTCCTCTCCCCCAACACGTAAATCAATTACAAGAGCAGTCTTCCTCAGTCTTGGAGGTATTCTTGGAACAGCCATATCATTGTCAGCTGATACTCACTTGTGTGCCAATGCTCCTTGGGATAGCTCACTGTCCTCACCGCTGGATTCTGGACTTCTGGCACTGCTCATGGGCCCAGGACAGACCAGTGAAGGTATAGACTGATGTCTGCTACAGTAAACCTCCCCAGAGACCTCAGTAGGCCGCTTCCTCTCTGCTGCATTTTGCCAAGAAGTCCCGCCGGATCAGGGAATCCCACAGGCCAAAACTGAATCCCCTGCCACCTGGATCTCTGAACCCAAATGACGCAACCCCCGCTGACTGGACGGGAATTGCTCACCTCTCCCCTTTTGCTGAGTTTTACCCCTGATCCCTGGATGCCACATCACTAAGGGCCACTGATAAATAGGACCATGTAGTGTGTGAACCGGAAGTAGGCTGCAGGGCGGGAATGCCAAAGTCCGGTAGGCCACATCGCTACTCCAGCCCCAAAAGGTCCCCAAGTGAGCTGCTGAAACATGTTGCTCCTCCTGCCATATGGTGTGGGAATGGAAGGCACTATCACTGCTCCTGGAGAGGACGTGGAGGCCATACACAGCTGCTCCTGCATGAACTGGGCAACATGAACTGCCGAGGCCACCCTCACCATCTCCAGTAAGTCCACAAGATCCTCCATAGCTCCAGGTGAAGATGTTGAATATCTGTACCCGATGATCTCAAGAGAGGGTAACACCCCAACCCTTTTCCTTTAATTGCCCCCTGTAATCCAGCTCCCTAATTAATTCAATCCTGTCCACAAACACCATAATTATCACCCCCTTTAATTAGTAGACCCTTTCTGCTCCCACCCTCAGCCTTGTCATGTAGCCTCCTTAGCTATCCACACAATACAGTAGTTGAGGACCATTTTTCATGCTGACAGCTTCCATTTATTAAACCCTTACTTAAATAGATTTTTGAGGAATAATATTTTTAAATCCATCAACTTGCAGTAGTTAAAATTAACAAATTCATCAGTTACTCACACAGCTTTGCACATTTCCGCTGCTGTTCTGGTCTGTGCGGACAGGCTGCAGTGGTAACATCATAACTTTAGTGCTCATGATCTCTGCAGCCAAAAGTAATGGATTATCTAAAAGTATTATTCCCTGAACACCCATTTAAACGGAATCTGATACCAGGCTTTTGCCATTTATCTGAGAGCAGCATAATGTAGAGACATAGACGATGATTCCAGTGATGTGTCACTTACTGGGCAGCTCAGTGTATCTTTGCTGAAATCACTGTTTTATCAGCAGGAGATTATAACTAGAGGGCTAGTAAACTTGCTATCATGTCGCTCCCACCACTGATTGGCTTGCTGTGCACACTGTTCATGGGCAGAAAGCTGCCAATAAGTGATGTGAGTGGGGTTATACAGAACTCAAGATTTAGAGAACTGGCAGATTTGCAGCAGATAAAACAGTAATTTTATCAAAATGATATCATGCTACAGTTCAGTAAGTGACAAATCGCTGGAATCAGGGATTCTGCCCCTAGATTATGCTGCTCTCAGATAAGGTAGTAAAAACCTGGTGACAGATTCCCTTTAACTTTTTTAAAGGGATTTTCCTATAGGCGGATTATAATGAGGGCAATCTGGGCTACCGCCCGGGTCCCTGAACCTCCGGGGTGTCTATGGCCAGATTGCCCTCATTATATGTGCGGCGCTGCGGCACATACCGGCAGACAGTGGCGGGGGGACCCCCGGACCGCTCCCCCAGCAGCGGCGCACGGCCGCTGCTTCTTCTTTGCTTGGGCCAGCACTGCAGCAGTTAACTTCCCTGTGCTGGCCGGCCGCGTCACTGCTAGGAGACACGGCCCTGTGCGTGTCCATGTCTCCTAGCTGTGACGTCACGCAGTGTGCACCCGGCCTGCAGTGCTGCACCGGAAAAGAGCAGAAGGACTGGAGCCGAGCCGGGGGATGGTGAGTGTGTGTGTGAGTGAGTAAGTGAGTGTGAGTGTGTGTGTGTGTGTGTGTGTATGTATGTATGTATGTGTGTGTGTGTGTGCAGGCAGATATCATTGTGTGATGTCTGTTTATATGTATTTTTGTGTTTCAAATGTGTTTATGCGTGTATGTATATGTCTGTATATGTTTGTGTGTGTGCGTGACTGCGAGCGTGACTGCGTGCGTGACTGCATGCGTGACTGTGTGCGGCCTCCTGCTGAGTATAGATGGCGCCGTGCGGCCTCCTGCTGTCTCTGGGGGGGCGCCGTGCGGCCTCCCACTGTGTATAGATGGCGCCGTGCGGCCTCCCGCTGTGTATAGATGGTGCCGTGTGGCCCCATGCGGTGTATAGATGGTGCCGTGCGGCCTCCCGCTGTGTATAGATGGCATCGTGCAGCCTCCCGCTGTGTATAGATGGCACCGTGCGGCCCCCTGCTGTGTATAGATGGCACCGTGCGGCCTCCCGCTGTGTATAGATAGCACCGTGCGGCCCCCTGCTGTGTATAGATGGCACCGTGCGGCCCCCTGCTGTGCATAGATGGCACCGTGCGGCTTCCCGCTGTGTATAGATGGCACCGTGTGGCCCCCTGCTGTGTATAGATGACACCGTGCGGCCTCCCGCTGTGTATAGATGGCGCCTTGCGGCCTCCCGCTGTGTATAGGTGGTGCTGTGCGGCCTCCTGCTGTGTATAGATGGCGCCGTGAGGCCTCCCGCTGTGTATAGATGGCGCCGTGCGGCCTCCTGCTGTGTATAGATGGCTACGTGCGGCCTCCCGCTGTGTATAGATGGCTCCGTGCGGCCTCCCGCTATGTTTAGATGGCGCCGTGCGGCATCCTGCTGTGTATAGATGGCACCGTGCGGCCTCCCGCTGTGTACAGATGGCGCCATGCGGCCTCCCGCTGTGTATAGATGGCTACGTGCGGCCTCCCGCTGTGTATAGATGGTGATGTGCGGCCTCCCGCTGTGTATAGATGGCGCTGTGCGGCCTCCCGCTGTGTATAGATGGCGCCGTGCGACCTCCCGCTGTGTATAGATGGCTCTGTGCGTCCTCCCGCTGTGTATAGAGGGCTCCGTGCGGCCTCCCGCTGTGTATAGATGGCTCCATGCGGCCTCCCGCTGTGTATAGATGGCACCGTGCGGCCTCCCGCTGTGTATAGATGGCTGCGTGCGGCCTCCCGCTGTGTATAGATGGCTACGTGCGGCCTCCCGCTGTGTATAGATGGCACCGTGCGGCCTCCCGCTGTGTATAGATGGCTACGTGCGGCCTCCCGCTGTGTATAGATGTCGCTGTGCGGCCTTCTGCTGTTTATAGATGGCTACGTGCGGCCTCCCGCTGTGTATAGATGGCTCCGTGCGGCCTCCCGCTATGTATAGATGGCGCCGTGTGGCATCCTGCTGTGTTTAGATGGCTACGTGCGGCCTCCCGCTGTGTATAGATGGCGCCATGCGGCCTCCAGCTGTGTATAGATGACTACGTGCGGCCTCCCGCTGTGTATAGATGGCTACGTGCGGCCTCCTGCTGTGTATAGAAGGCTACGTGCGGCCTCCTGCTGTGTATAGATGTCTACGTGTGCTCAATATAATAACAATATAATTAATATAAGGCTATGTGCCCCGGATGCAGAAATGCAATGATTTTTTTTGAGCGTTTCTGCATCTCCCTGGCAGAAAAAACGCATGTGGATTGTACATGCGGATTGTACATGCGGATTGTACATGCGTTTTTCCTGCCAGGCACATGCGGATGTGAAGCGTTCTTCACATGTATTTCCGCATGCGGGTGTCAAACGCTTTCCAAGCGATTTTAGCATCACTTGGAAAGTGCTTGACAACTTGGTCACACTATATAAATCCATGCAACCAGCATGAATTTATATAGTGTGACCGTAAAAGAATGATAAAAAATAAATATAATTACCTTCTGATGGCCTGCCGACGTCAGCGGTCGCGTGACCCGTCACATGACTAAATGACATCACAGCAGGTCCTTTTCAGACCATCGCGAGCTGCTGGCAAGCCAGGACGCATCGGATAAAGACACCGGGGGCCATCAGAAGGTAAGTATAATATTTATTTTTTAATTTATTCTTTTTTTACAGGTTCTATGGTACCTGGGTCCGGAGGAGAGTCTCCTCTTCTCCAAACCCGGGTACCATCCGCACATTGAAACGCATGGATTCTGCATGTACAGATGCAGTGATGCGGAATCCATGTGTTTCAATGCAAGTCAATGGCGGCGAAAGCGCCGCGCTTCCGCAAAATAATTGGTAGTGGTGCGGATTTTTCCGCAATGATAATTCGCTGCGGAGATTTCTGCAGCATTTGCACAGCACATGCAGATTATCATTGGGGAACATGGCAGGCCTTCTACCAAGCGTTTTTTAAACGTTTCTGCAGCGGAATTGCCGCTGCAGAAACGCTTAAAAAACGCATAGTGGGCACACAGCCTAAAAAAAATTATTATAATTAATATTTTGCCAAATTAATTTCACGTGAACTATCACATGATCTATCACAGGGGATCATGTGACATGTCACGTGATACATCAGGTGTGTGTGGGGGGTGGCCATGCCTTCTAAACTGCCCGGGGCCTTTGCTACTCTTAATCCACCCCTGGGTTTTCCAGGCAAAAATTCACACTGTCAGGATTCCCTAGAATGTTGGTCTGCTCGAGCGGTCATCACATGATAGCTCCAATGTGACTTGCATACTAGCAGGAATATATGCCAACTTTCCTGCTTCTCTCAATGTGCTATTGATGCGCCCCCTGAGGCCGTGGGGTACTCGGTAGCCGAGCCGATCCTGTATCGGGGTAGTCACAGTGGCAGTGACCTGGTCCTTGGCCCAGGGCGGTCAAATAAAGTGAAAAGTGAAAGTCAATTTGGGGAAATAAAAATTTGGGGATAATGTTCGTGACGCCACCCGTGGCATGCGGCTATATGGGGCCGCCGCTGTGGTGCACGTCCACTGGGGCTGTTGGTGACGCAGCAAAGATGGTTCAGCTCTCCACGGGCAGAGCTAAGCCCCAAGGGCTACTGATTGATGAGGTAGTTGTTGTTGGTGTAGGCAGGTGACGCAGCAATCAGGCAAGGACACAGTGGGGTGCAGTCTTCAAGTATTTACTCACAGTTGTCAAGCTGCTCCAGGTTACAATGGCCAGATTATAATCGCCCACGTCGTCCTGTGTCCTCTGGGGAAGTGATCCAGCCAACTCTCAGATAACTTAGAAGCACTTGCATGGGGTCCCTTTCTGTGTACCTCTCCAGGTCGTCTCCCTCTGCGCTGGCTCTCGCCCTCCTGCCCTGCGCCTCACACACAGTGTCCCGAACCAGTGACCGCGGGCCTTGTCCTGAAGATACCGCAACCTTCGGTTTGCTACCTGAGCCTTAAAGTACTCCACTAGCATGGGGCCGGTCCTCTCCTGCGGCCTTGATCCCTCCACAATCAGCGTGAATTTGGGCGCACGGGTGGCTTCTCACACTCGCCGTGCCCCTAGGATCCCTTCTGTCTCTAGAGCCCTCCTCCCTGCTCCGGTCTTCTCTCTTCACTCTCCTCCTGGGCCCCTTTGTCTGAGCCCCTTCGCTGTCAAAATTGACTGACCTCCTGCTCCATGGACTGGAACAGGAGAATGGACCCTTCTAGATGTTTCCACCTTTCCTTTTATACTCTACCAGTCAGTGCTCCCCTAAACTACTTCCTCCACCCACCTCCTCTACTTAGTTCCAGCTTCCTCACAGGGACCAGGCCTGTGCTCTCCCTTTGGAGCTATCTGGACCTTCCCTTATGAAGTGGTATAGTGTTGGATGTGAGTGTTTAGGTCCCGGGTAGTGCTCCCTCCTTACCTGAGAGTGGGGTACCACACCTCTGGCTGATATGCAGTACCTCTGTGGCAACTGGGCCCACAGGGGCGCCACACTATTGTCAGAATTCCCCTCCGTTTGACTGATCAGGTGGTCACCACTCACATATATTTGCATATTAGCGGTTAGGTGTCGGCAAGCAACTTTTCCTGCTTCCCTCAATGTTCTATGGGGAAAGGCAGGAAAAGTTGCTAGTCAGCACATGACCACCAGTAGCTAAATTGCACAGGAGTGTCCATGTGATGGTTGCTCACACAAGCAAAACAGCATAATCCTGGAAGTGTGCATTTGGCACACTGTCAAGATTCGACAATCTGCAGTAAAACTAATTTAATTTTAATCCAGAAAACCCCTTTAAATAGAGAGATTTTCAGGAAATAATAATTTTCATTCATCACTCTCTTAATTTGATAATTCCACAACTCACTTGAGAAATGTGACCAGAGCTAGATGATACTGTATATTTAAGGAAGCATCTTATTTAGAAGAAATATAGAAGAGTGAGACAGCAATTTCTTGGTTGCAAATTTGTTTTAGTCCTTGCAATGTTGATATATAGGCCTCACTTTCCTGCCACTTTCCTCTATTTTTCAATTATAAAATGCCTATTTTACTGTGCTTTTGCATCCATTCAAAAGATGGCTTCTTAGACATTTGATGTGAAGGATGGCAGTCTTTAAAGATCAGGATTAATATATACTCTATTAACACACTGATGTGGACATAAGTGTAAATCTTTAACACCAGGAGCACATTCTTTCATCTTAATGTGTAGTTGACTAAAATAAATGTCTCCTTGAAGATCATTTAGAAACTGAAACACACACTCTGAGAGATTAATTTCTTTCCTTTAGGTCTTATATTCTGCTCAGTACTGATTGTTACTGAAAAGACATGCTCCTCATTATCAGGTTCCAGACACTGAATCAAATATGGCAAAATAATAGACATATACATTTTCATTCTGATGGATTACGTTTTTATTGCATTTTCTTTCATGGCTCTGATTTTGGTATACGATAAAAGATATCACAAGCATACAGTATATGAAAAATGTTCTCCATAATCTTGCAACAGCAGCTTGGTAGAAGTATTTGAAATTTAAAGAGCTCCAACTACTGATAAGAGAGATTTGTATATACAATATATTAGAAGGCAAAATGGTATTTCTTTCTAATTCTGATACGCCATTATTATGTAATGCACCAATGTTAAAATGTAGCATTTCTGCATATTCTTTACATACACTATACTGTGCAAAATATTTAAGCAGGTGTGAAAAATGCTGCAAAGTAAAAATGCTTTAAAATAAAACTGATATTTATGTTAATACCAAACAGATAATAATGATCAATATTTTCACTTGTAGGTTGATGTTAGAACCTTGCTCTTAGGTTTTTTCCTTTGCTGGTCACATGACCTTGTTGGCCTATTTAATCCTGCTCCGCCCTTCTGGCTTTGCTGGACTTCATTGTATAACTACTTTCTAGCTAGCCTGTGCTCTGTATCTAACTCTGTTAGTTTGCTTGGTCTACGGACCTCTATGTTCTATATATTTTGTTTGTTCGTCTGTCTGCTACTATTTCTGTTAGGAGGTGTCCAATTTTCCTCCCAGTCCTTAGTACTTGTAGGGATTCCTTCCCCACATCTATAGGTCTCCGTACAGACTAGCTTAGGACTTTAGCAGGTCTGATCGCAGGATCAGGTTCCCTGTTACATCGTAGGGATTCAGCTGAGTTCTATCGTAGGGACAGATCTCCTCTCTTTTCTTAGCTCTGGTAGCAGAACATAACAGTAAGTCCAGCCTGCAAATTCTCTAAGGAAAGATTTTTCTGTTCCATCATGGTGTCGGTTCAGGATTTGGCTCATCGCCTGCAGGGACTCTCTCTGGAGGTGGCCGAGCTCCGTCAGCACGTGAGTAACTGTCCTGGAGCACATTTCTTGGAGCCTAAGGTATGTTTGCCGGATTTATTTTTTGGTGAACACCGAGAATTTTTTTCATTTAAAAATGCTTGCTTATTGTATTTTCGTTTGAGACCCAAGTCCTCTGGGGATGAATCCCAGCGCATAGGGTTCATAATGTCACTTTTGCGCAAAGAGCCTCAGGAGTGGGCCTTTTCTTTGCAACCTAGTGATACATGCTTTAGATCAGTGGATAGTTTTTTTTCTGCTTTGGGACTATTATATGATGATCCTGACCGTGTCGCATCAGCTGAGACTGAGTTGAGACGTTTGAAACAGGGATCAGGTAATGTGGAAAAATATTGTACTCATTTCCGTCGTTGGTCTACTCAAACAGGGTGGAACGATTCTGCTCTGAAAAGTCTATTTCTTGCTGGGCTCAATGAAAGGGTTAAAGACCTGCTAATTGCTTATCCTACACCTGAAGATTTGCAACAGGCTATGCAATTAGCTATACGGGTGGATAGGAGACTGCGTGCAAGGGTTAATGAGAGCAAATCCTCTGCTATGTCAGTTTCTGGTTATGAGAATGTGTGTACTAACAGTGGTGAACCGATGGAGATTGGATCGGTGGCACCTCGCTCTCAAGAAAAAGACCGTAGATTTTCTGAAGGCTTGTGTTTCTATTGCGGAAAATCTGGTCATTTGATTAAAGGCTGTGAGCTTCGTATGAAGAAAGAAAAAAAAATGGTCAGTCATGCCTGTATTGCCTGTTTAAATTCCAAGGGTGTATTTTTAGCTGCTTCCACGATTGCTCAGGAAAAATTAATGGAATTTCGGGTGTTTGTTGATTGTGGGTCTACTCTGAATGTAATTGATGGGGGATTCTTGGAAAGACTCAATTTAAAACCCGAACCTTTATCATCCCCCGTTGCTGTGGTTTCTGTGGATGGTTCCCCTTTGAAGAATATTACTCTCAAGGTCTGTGAATTTCCTCTCACTATTAATGGTGTTCACCATGAGAAATTGGATTTGGTAGTTTTGAATAACTTGCCTTCTCCAGTAATATTGGGATTGCCCTGGTTAAAATTTCACAATCCTGTACTGGATTGGTCTACCAGTGAAATTAAATCCTGGAGCCATAAATGTTATGACAAGTGTTGTAACGGGCGTATTGCAGCTTTGGATAGGGGAGAATTGCCTGTTCCTATTCAGGATTTTTGGAGAGTTTTTTCTGAGAAGGAATCGCAGGTTTTGCCTCCCCATAGAGACTATGATTGTTCTATTGAATTTGTCCCTGGAGCGACTCTTCCTAAGAGTCGTTTATTTAACCTTACTATTCCTGAGAGGAAGGCTTTGGAGGAATACATACAGACAAGTTTGGCCGCTGGTCACATTAGGCCCTCTAAGTCTCCTGTGGCGGTTGGATTTTTTTTTGTAAAAAAAAAGGACGGCGGTTTACGTCCTTGTCTGGATTTTCGTGAGATTAACAAAATTACTGTACGCAATCCTTACCCACTGCCATTGATTCCTGATCTGTTTAACCAGTTAATGGGGGCCAAGTGGTTCTCTAAAATTGACCTTAAGGGGGCATACAATCTGTTGCGCATGAAGGAGGGTGACGAATGGAAGACTGCTTTTAACACTCCTGTGGGTCATTTTGAGAATCTGGTTATGCCTTTTGGTCTTACTAATGCTCCTGCATTTTTTCAGAATCTTATTAATGACATCCTTAGACCTTTGATCGGCAAAAATGTGGTTGTGTATTTGGATGACATTTTGATTTATTCGCCGGATCTGGAGTCTCATTGGCGGAGCGTACGTGAGGTATTACAGTTATTAATGGACAATTCGCTTTTTGCTAAGCTGGAGAAATGTGAGTTCGCTGTACAGAGAATTAGTTTTTTGGGTTACATTATCTCCAGCGAAGGTTTTGAGATGGACCCGGTTAAAGTTCAAGCTGTACAGGAATGGCCTAGGCCTATTGGTTTGAAATCGATACAGAGGTTTTTAGGTTTCGCCAATTATTACAGAAAATTCATAAAAAATTTTCTAGTATTGTCAAACCTCTGACCGATCTCACCAGGAAAGGTGCTGATGCGGTTCAGTGGTCTTCTGAGGCCATTGAAGCTTTTGTGTATCTCAAGGAGAGGTTCACCTCTGCTCCCATCCTTATGCAGCCTGATGTGACTAAGCCGTTTTTGGTTGAGGTTGATGCTTCCTCTGTGGGGGTTGGCGCAGTATTGTCTCAGGATAACGGGGATGGATTACATCCCTGTGCCTTTTTTTCAAAAAAATTTTCGGAGACTGAACTGAATTACGATATTGGTAATCGGGAATTATTGGCTATTAAACTCGCATTTGAACACTGGCGACACTTCTTGGAAGGTGCGGAATTTCCCGTTCAAGTTCTTACGGATCATAAAAATCTGATATATCTTGATGCTGCCAAGCGCCTAAATGCCCGTCAGGCTAGGTGGGCACTGTTTTTCTCGCGGTTTAATTTCTCCGTTACTTACATCCCTGGTACTAAGAATGTTAAGGCGAATGCCTTGTCTCGCAGTTTTTCTCCCATAGTCGGTGCTGAGAAAGAGGAGAACATTTTACAAGAAGGTGTTGTGATAGCTGCTTTGGACTCCGTTTTGGAAGATGAGATTCTTAAAGCACAGGAGAATGCCCCATCTAACACTCCTCATGGGAGGTTGTTTGTGCCTGGGACCTTTAGGAGAGATTTGTTTGTTGAGTGTCACGAATCTCGGTTGGCAGGTCATCCCAGAATCTCTGAGACCAAGAGACTGGTGGGTCACAGTTTTTGGTGGCCTGGATGGCAGAAGGAAGTCATTAAGTGGGTGCGTCAATGTACTATATGTGCTAGATCTAAGTCCTCACATACTCCTGCTGCGGGGTTGCTTTGTCCTTTGGAGGTTCCCAGTGCTCCTTGGACACATATGGCTATGGACTTTATAACTGACCTTCCCCCCTCTGAGGGTTTTACTGTCATCTGGGTGGTCGTGGACCGTTTTAGCAAGATGTGTCACTTGGTTCCCTTCGTCAAACTGCCCTGCGCTAAAACTCTCGCTAAGGCCTTTGTCAAGGAAATTGTCAGACTTCATGGCGTTCCTACTGACATTGTTTCTGATAGGGGTCCTCAGTTCGTGGCTCGTTTTTGGCGTGCCTTTTGTGACAGGTTGGGAGTTCATTTGTCGTTCTCGTCCGGATATCATCCTGAATCTAATGGCCAGACAGAAAGGAAAAACCAGGATGTTGAGCAGTTCTTGCGTTGTTTTGTGGCAGACAATCAAGAGGGGTGGTCTGAGTTTCTGCCACTTGCTGAATTTGCTCTGAACAATCATACATCTTCTTCTGCTGGTTGTTCGCCTTTTTTTGTTGTTCTGGTAGACATCAGTCGTTTGGGTCGTTCTCCAAGTTGGGATCTGCCGTGCCTGAGGAGGAGAATTTTTCCGGTGATTTGGAGAGAGTTTGGACGGATGTGCGTGGTAATCTTCAGGAGGCCAACAGAAAATCTAAAGACTACTTTGATAGGAAACGACAGGAGGTTTTGTTCGCTGTTGGTGACATGGTTTGGTTGTCCTCTAGGAATCTGCGGTTGAGGATTCCTTCTAAGAAATTGGGTCCCAAGTTTGTAGGGCCCTTTAAGGTGCTTCAGGTTGTCAACCAATCTGCTGCTAGGTTGGAGGTTCCTACCTCCTGGAGAATTAATCCGGTATTTCATGTCTCTCTGTTAAAAAAAGCTGTTGTGTCGGATGGTGACGCCTCTGCCTCTGTTCCTCCGGTGGTGGAGGACGGGGAATATGAAATTTCTCGCATCCTTAACTCTAGACGGTATAGAGGTAGTTTGCAGTATCTTGTGGCCTGGAAAGGTTTCGGACCCGAGGATAACTCTTGGGTGAGGTCTGATGATGTTTCCGCGTCCAGACTTATCAGAGCGTTTCACAGGAGATTTCCTGATAAGCCTGGTCCTAGGGGATCCGGAGGATCCTCTTAGAAGGGGGGGTACTGTTAGAACCTTGCTTTTAGGTTTTTTCCTTTGCTGGTCACATGACCTTGTTGGCCTATTTAATCCTGCTCCGCCCTTCTGGCTTTGCTGGACTTCATTGTATAACTACTTTCTAGCTAGCCTGTGCTCTGTATCTAACTCTGTTAGTTTGCTTGGTCTACGGACCTCTATGTTCTATATATTTTGTTTGTTCGTCTGTCTGCTACTATTTCTGTTAGGAGGTGTCCAATTTTCCTCCCAGTCCTTAGTACTTGTAGGGATTCCTTCCCCACATCTATAGGTCTCCGTACAGACTAGCTTAGGACTTTAGCAGGTCTGATCGCAGGATCAGGTTCCCTGTTACATCGTAGGGATTCAGCTGAGTTCTATCGTAGGGACAGATCTCCTCTCTCTTTCCTTAGCTCTGGTAGCAGAACATAACAACAACTCCAGAGTTGTGAATTAGTTAACCACCAAAATGAGTGGAAAAAGGCCTGCTGCTGGTGGAAAGGGGAATAGGCGTGTTGGGAAGGGGAAAAAAGGTTGTTTCCGTGGGGTAGGTGTTAAAGCAACAGTAATATCTGCAGAAGAAAGACCATCTTCCAGCCAAACTAAAATGTCTACTTCTTTTAGCGGACAATGTGATAAGATCCCTTTCTTACGGCCACGCCAATCGCTACAAATTCCAGATGAGGCACAAAAACAGCAGGTGCTTCAACGGATATCAAGTGTTCCTTTAAGTGGGCTCTCCTCCACATCAACTTCAACATCACAAATACTCCAGTCCTCAAATGTGTCACCCCAATCGCACTTGCTTCCTCACAGCTCCCAAATCTCCAGCTGCCCGTCTGAGTATGAGGTAGAACAGATGGTTGAGTCTGCAGAGCTGTTTACTCATACTATAGCCTGGGAATCAGAGGTCGGCTCCAGCGCTTCTGTGAATCCAGACGAGGAAATGATCTGCACTGATGCCCAGAATCATTCTGAGTCGGATCCAGGACCAGACGCTGAAGGTTCTGACCATAATGTAGACCCTCATTCCCAAACTGTAACTCCTGTTGGTGGAGACAATGAGGAAGACGATGATGAGACTCAAATACCTGATTGGAGCGACAACTTTAGTTTTTTATCAGGGCAGGAACAGGTTGGCTCTGAGGACGACGGGTGTGATAACGCACAGGGTGATGATGATAAGGTTGGAGATCCCACTTACTGTCAACCCACAGTCAGCCAAGAGATGAGGTCAGCAGAGGAGGTGGAGGAGAATGCTAGTGACGACGAGGTCAGGTTGCGCCTTCCTGGACAGAGACGTAGTACTGGAAGCACGTCAACAACTGCATCCTCAAACACAACTCTGCCTCTCACCACAAGTCGTGGTGGCTCTTCAGGTAGCATGGGTGCTAAGCCTTGCATAGCCTGGGCATTTTTTCAGATCGATAAAGATGACCCAACTCGTGTTATCTTTAACATTTGTCAGCAAAAGCTAAGTAGAGGCCAAAAAATACAAAGTTTGAGTACTTCATGCATGAACCGGCACATGGACATGAAGCATAAGTTGCAGTGGGAAGCTCACTGTGCTACAATGCGGCCTAGCCGGCCGGGCCAACCACCGTCTGCCATATCTTGTGCATCCGCGGCCTCTTCATCCTCTGTGACTGGGGGGACAGCAGTCACACCTGTTTTGGGGCGCAGACCTGCCACCTCTTTACCCGCAACAGCCAGCGTGATTGGCAGGTCATCATTTTCTTTGGAGGTGGTAACACCAGCTGGTGTTGAGCGCTGTCCGACATCGATAGCACCACCTTTGGATCAAGGCAACCTAACATGTCCGCCTGCATCTTCCTCACAGACCGGCAGTTTGCCGGGGACACCCTTATCAACCCCGTCTAAGCACAATAGCCAGCCCTCGGTCCCTCAGATGTGGACAAGTAAAAGACCATTTCCTCCTAGCCATGAGAAAGCTAAGAGGTTGAATTTCACCATCTGCAAGCTCTTGGCTACAGAAATGCTGCCTTTCCGCCTGGTGGACACAGAGGATTTTCGAGACCTTATGTCCGTCGCAGTGCCCCAGTACCAGATGCCCAGTCGGCACTACTTCTCAAAGAAAGGTGTGCCTGCGCTCCACCAGCATGTCGCACACAACATCACCGCTTCTTTGAGAAACTCTGTGTGTGACAGAGTGCATTTCACCACAGACACTTGGACGAGTAGGCATGGACAGGGGCGTTACATGTCGCTGACTGGGCACTGGGTAACTATGGTGACAGCAGGACAAGGGGCTGCTGTCCAAGTCTTGCCGTCCCCACGAGTTGTGCGTCAATCCTCTTTATCTCAAAGTTCCTCCACTGCTTCTGCCTCCTCAACCTCCTCTCGGTCCTCCACCTGCACCCAAAGCCTGTCTGGTCATGCCACAAGCTTTCTAACTGCGCAGAAGGGATCCTGCAGACCTCCTTACTATGCTGGCAGTAGGGCTCAACGTCATCAGGTGGTTTTTACTTTGAAATGTCTGGGAAATGTGAGTCACACAGCTGAGGAGTTGTGGTCAGCTCTGGAGAACCAATTTCATGAATGGTTGTCTCCACTGGGCCTGAAACCAGGGAAGGCCGTGTGCGACAATGCTGCAAACCTGGGTGCGGCCCTTCGCCGTTGCAATGTCACACACGTGCCTTGTGTGGCTCACGTGTTGAACCTGGTTGTCCAGCAATTTTTAGCCCTCTATCCCGGACTAGATGGCCTTCTGCAGAGGGTACGGTCGCTGTGTGTTCACTTCCGCCATTCGCATCCCGCAGTTCAGCGACTTACATCTCTACAGAAGTCGTTGGGCCTGCCACTTCACCGGCTAAAATGCGATGTGCCTACCCGGTGGAATTCAACTCTGCACATGTTGCAGCGACTGTGGCAGCACCGACAAGCCCTGGTGCAATACGTTCTGACGTATAGCCTGGGCCAACGAGATCCAGAGGTGGGGCAAATCACGCTGGAGGAGTGGTCTCAGATCAGGGACCTATGCACCCTTCTGCACAGTTTTGAAATGGCGACGAAGATGTTTAGTGCTGACGATGCCATTATCAGCATGACTATTCCGGTGATTTACATGCTGGAGCACATGTTAAACAGAATTCGGAGTCGGGTGGTGGCACAAGAGGAGGTGGAGGAAGTAGAGGAGGAGGAGTTGTATGCGGAAGGGCTAACATCTGCAAGGTCCAGACGGTCGGCAGCACCAAGGCGGCAGGCATGTGAGGGTGGGGGAGATGGTTTTACCAGGGCGCATGGTAGCAGCCAAACTAGTGAGGAAGTGCAGGAGCCCAGGAAAAAGTGGAGGACAAACTGATGGAAGACTCATCAGATGAGGGAGACCTTGATCACATTTCTGTTGTGCGAGGTTGGGGGGAGAGGACAGAGGAAGGAAGCATGATTGTTACCTCGCCACCAACACAACAGGGACTTGGTGCTCCTGGATGCGCAACACACATGAGTGCCTTCTTGCTGCACTACCTGCAACATGACCCTCGAATTGTGAGAATTAGAAATAATCCTGACTACTGGGTTGCCACACTGTTAGATCTCCGGTACAAAAGTAAATTTGCAGAAATGATTCCTGCCATAGAAAGGGATGCACGCATGCAGGAGTATCAGCAGAGACTGTTGCAGAATCTTACATGTGCTTTTCCACAAAACACCAGTGGTGCACGTACTGAATCTCAAAGTTCCAACTTGCCAACCGTGGGACCGTCGAGAGTTCAGCACTCAAACCGTAACAGAAACACAGTATCTGCTGGTAACATCAATTTTGCGGAATCATTTCACCACTTTTTTAGCCCATCCTTTGCAAGGCCACAGGAGACAAGAAGTCTGACACATAGTCAACGCCTAGAGACGATGGTACAGGAGTATCTCCAAGTAAACATTGAAGCCATGACTGTGTCACTGGACCCTTGCTCTATTTGGGCTTCCAATCTGGATAAATGGCCGGAGCTAGCCACTTAAGCCTTGGAGATCTTGTCATGCCCCGCAGCCAGCGTTCTGTCTGAACGTGTATTCAGCGCTGCTGGTGATTTGCTGACAGATAAGCGCACGCGGCTCTCCACTGATAATGTAGACAGACTCACGTTTATAAAGATGAACAAATCATGGATCCGAAATGACTTTTCTACCCCTGTGTCATCCTGGGGAGAGTAAAAGCTTGATGATTGGTTAAAATCACCTCACCAACCGTTTTAAGCTTTCAAATTACTAATCATGTTTATCTGTATCTTGGCTGGAAAATTATTTGGGCTTTGTAGCAGTGTGCAGTACTGATTCTATTAGGCCATCTATACTAAGCTCCACCAGATTTAAAATTACTAATCATGTTTATCTGTATCTTGGCTGGAAAATTATTTGGGCTTTGTAGCAGTGTGCAGTACTGATTCTATTAGGCCATCTATACTAAGCTCCACCAGATTTAAAATTAATAATAATTTTTAGCTGCATCTAGCCCGGAAAATAATTTTGGGGCTCCGAGATGCGCAAGACACATAAGTGCCTTCTAGCTGCACTACCTGCAGCATGACCCTCACATTGTCAGAATTCGAAGTAATCCTGACTACTGGGTTGCCACACTCTTAGATCCCCCACACTCTTCGATCAACCTTTTCATTTTAATAAAGACCAAAAAAATGGTCATTTTTGAAAAGCATTAGCAGGTTATTAGAAACTGAAATCAAACAGTTTTCAACTCAAAACTTTATTCTAGGTGATATTACATTTGCACATAGGACCCCTTGTTCGAAAGGAGCTTCTGAACTCTCTCGTCCATTGAATTTGTCAGGTTTTGGATGGTTTCTGCTTCAATTGTTTTGCATGAGGACAGAATACCCTCCCAGAGCTGTTGCTTAGATGTGAACTGCCTCCCGCCATCATAGACACTTCTTTTGATGATGCTCCAGAGGTTCTGAATGGGGTAGAGGTCAGGGGAGCATTGGGGTCACACCACAAGTTTGTCCCCTTTTATGCCCATATCAGCCAGAGATGCAGATGTGTTATGTGCAGCATGAGACGGTGCATTATCATGCATAAAAATGATCTTGCTGTGGAATACACGGTGTGTGGGACTTGGTCTATTAGTCCATCTATACTGACCTCCATCAAGTTGCAAATTAAAAATATTTTTTTGTCTGCATCTAGCTCTGAAAAAATATTTGGCCTTCTAGCAGTGTGTGGGACTTGTTCTATTAGTCCATCTATACTGACCTCCATCAGGTTGCAAATTAAAAATAATTTTTATCTGCATCTAGCTCTGAAAAAATATTTGGGCTTCTAGCAGTGTGTGGGACTTGTTCTATTAGTCCATCTATACTGACCTCCATCAGGTTGCAAATTAAAAATAATTTTTATCTGCATCTAGCTCTGAAAAAATATTTGGACTTCTAGCAGTGTGTGGGACTTGTTCTATTAGTCCATCTATACTGACCTCCATCAGGTTGCAAATTGAATATAATTTTTGTTCGGGGGACGTTGGAAGCACCAGCAGCTTCAAAAACTTGTCTGCTGCTATGACAAGGCTTTTTTGCCGCTGCTCTTTTAACCTGACATAATTACCTGTAGGAAAGAGTCCTCAATTTGCCCTTATCAGCACGCACACGTGTGTACTGTGAATCAGCTACATACTTCTTGATTGCCAAGACACTTCATCCTGATCATCGCACAATGTTGATTGTAGTCATGCCTTGACCTAAACACTCCACAATTTGTTGCTTCTCAGCAGCCGACACATCCTTTTTCTTTCCCATTTTGGCAGAAAATGTAGGCTGCTTAATAATGTGGGACAGCCTTCTTAAGTAGTCTTGCCTTTCATTGGACACACCTGCCAAACTAATTAGCACAGGTGTCTGCAATTGCTTACAGTGATATAAAGAGCCCTGACACACATCACCTTCAATGAGTTTAACTGACAAACAAACAAATTCTTCCCTTATCACTCCTAAACACTTTTTGCATAATAATTTGGAACACAGTGTACATGTGCTTTTCCACAAAACACCAGTGGTTCACGTAGTGAATCTTACAGTTCTAACTTGCCAACCGTGGTCTGTATGGAGTTGTTCAATAAAGGGCCCAAAATTAAGATAACATAGATGGAAGAGGTCTCTATGAATAGGAATTCCTAAGTATTTGATACCCTGTGAGGGCCAGGCAAAGGGAAAGTTGGGCTGGATGGAATCCTGTATGGATTTGGGGAGGGAGACATCGAGGGCCTCAGACTTCGCTGCATTGATTTTTATATGTGATTGAGTGATATATACTAGGACATCATCAGCAAATAGAGAGCACTTGTACTCGGTGCCTCCCACCTCAATCCACCTAATATTGGGGTTATGGCGAATTGATGAGAGCAGGTGCTCCGTCACTAGGATGTATAAGAGAGGGGACAGAGGACATCCCTGCCTTGTCCCATTGGTGATTATGAAAGGTGATGAAAATGTTCTGATGCGCCCCCTGGGCCTTGGGACACCCGGAGCCGGACCCTTTTTGGTGGATGCTGGTGGTTGTAGTCTCCGTGGCGGCGACCCGGTTCCGTGGCTCAGGGCGGTTCAAACCAGTGGCGGAACTATTTATGTGGTTTTGATGTTTAAATGTCCGACTACGCCACCCGTGGATTGCGGTCAGAGTGAACCGCCGCTGCAGGGCAGACCGCTGAGGCTGGTGTTGTGGGTGCAGCAGAGCGTAGCATAACTCCCCACGGGAGGAGTATAGCCTCAGGGCAGTGTATGCGGAGGATGCCGGTGATGGTGCACGGCAGCAGCAGTAACGACACGGAGTCAGTGATGCAGTCCAGGGCCTTTACTCACAGTTCTTATTATCCAGACCACGTCTGCAGGTAACGGCTGCCCACGTCGTACTGTGCTCACCAGGTGAGGGGCTCAGACAACTCCCAGATAACTTTGGAGCGCTTCACAGGACCCCCTTTGTGTGTCCTTTGTCTGGCCTTTCTTACCAACCCTTCTGTCCGGCTGCCTCGGGCCTCCTCTTGGTAAACTTGGCGCCAGTTTCCCTGACCCTATGTGGTGCCTTCCTAGCGGGTGTAGCGAGGGGCTGCGCCACATAAAATGTCACAGCCTCCGGTTTCTAGCTGAGGGTCGTTTCCTGCCTCCACTAGTTTCGGGGACCGGTCTCCCCCTTTGGCCTGACCCCTCCACGCAGGTGGATTCGGGCGTGCGGTGGCGACTCGCCCGGCCGCACCCCTGGGATCCCTTCGTTCCTCGTTCCTGGAGCCTTCTCCGCTCCTCTTCCTTCCTTCTCCCTCTTCCAGGCCTGGGCCTCTGTTACTAGGCTCGCCTCCGGAGCAGAGCTCATGCAGAGCCCCTGCTCCCTGTCACTTCTGCTCAGACTTCTCTGCACTGAACTAAGATGGTGCCGACCTTTTATACTCCCTTCTCAATGCACCCAGGAACTGCTTCCTCCCTGCTCCTGCACTATAGGGTTCCCCTTCCTCAGTGTTCCCTCCCCCCACTCCAGCCAGGGACAGGGACTGTCGTGCCCATCTCAGGGGCATATTGGTCGCCCTGCCCAACGGCAATGTGGTGTAATGCATGCAGGTGTCGGGTCCTGATCCACACTCCATCCTTACCTGAGAGTGAGATATCACACCTCTGGGTGAGGTGCAATACCTCTGTAGCAACCGAGCCCTCAGGGTGCTACAGTTCCATTTATCTTCAGCCTAGGTGACGTATTGCGATACAGGGCCATGATTTTGGCTATAAAATGGTCCCCTAGACCCCTACCCCAAACTTTTTAAGAGAATAATATATGGCGTGCCAGGAGACTCTATGGAATGCTTTCTCAGCATCCAACGAGAGTATCTAATTACAAATTTTTAACTGCATCTAGCCCAGGAAATACTTTGTGCCTAGTAGCAGTGTCTGCTAGTCAGCGGATTATCCCGGCTGTTAAGCAAGCTACACCACCTGTAGTTTGGACACTTAATTTTTTCAAAGGAAATGCTTCGGGACCACGGGATACTCAGTGAAGAGCATCAGGAGGCACCCCAAGGCATAGGGGCTGGGACTGGCAGTAGGATGCCTTGCGGTGGACAGCCGAGCTCGATCCTTATAAAAGCTTTTTAACTGCAGCAGCTTTAGTGGACGCTACTGGAGCTGGAATTACGCGGCTGCTGGCATGAGACTTGCCCTCCAATAGATCCTTGTAAATGGATTTAAAGTGTATTCATTCAAATTAGAGAGACAATTTAAATTAAAAAGCTTAGAGCTGCCTCCACCACAGGGGGGCTCGCTCGACCCACCAGCGGACAGGCACCAGTATTGGGAGAGGGGGGCTGGCCGTCAGGGTTCACCGCGGCTCTGGCACAAACCCGGCGACACGGAGGTGGCACGGGCAGAAGCGGACTGGCCGTGTCGGCTTCTCACTTTTTGGATTTTAGAAGGGCATGACATGCCTATATCTGTGTCTCCCCCTCCTTTTACTCCTCCACCTCTTTTCTTTTCGCATGACTATATGTACTTGTCACTTTTCCATGTGTTAGTTATGTCTTCTGAGCAGTTTGTCAGCTTTTGGACACCTTTGAAGGTGTTTTCTATGTGTTTCTATGTGTTTTTGTTTGCCTGCCATTGGTTTTAATGGTGTTCGAAGGTGTTCGACAAACAGTTCGACGAACAGTTCGGCGAACACACGGGTGTTCGACGAACCGAACCGAACTCGAACACTACGGGGGTGGCTCAACACTAGTGAGGACCATTGAGACCAATGAGATAAAATCATACACTTTGGTTACTTTTGCATTTTTTTTTATTTATTTTTGAAACTTTTATTTTAAACAATAATAGCATTGGTCAAAATTCAATATATTTCGCCAGGTTTAACAAGAGGAGCAAGTTCTACACCAGTTTTAAAAAAATATCATTATTGGAAATAGCAAAAAAATTCTTAATAGCCGCATTGCACTTAATAAATATGCTGCAGTTTTTTAGACTGTCCTATAGTCAGAAAATGAGAGTCCTAATATTTGTGTCATTTTCAGGTATAAAACTTTTGTCTAAAGTTGGCTATGCATCCTCCTGCTACACCATTTCTAATTTTTCAACTTTTGGAGAGCATGGTGCGAAAAGGAATATTTTATGCAATTTGCAACTTTCTGGAGCTTAATTTAATGGATCCATGAAAAATATACCTGTCCCATTACCAAAATGAGATTAAATGGAGTCCAGGTTTTCGTCTCATATTAGGGGATTTTTTGACAGTGAAAATAGTTTCACAGACCATAATGCTATTCTTTCCATCAAAAAACACTGTCACTAAACAGAGACTACATTTTTTAGTGGCTAAAACTGAACAATTTCCCATTTGAGTCTTGTCACAAGGTGGCTTTGGTAATAGAAGTACATTTTGTTGATGTGTATAGTTATATCTTGAGCCTTGGGACAAGTAACTGCATGGACTGTGCTGACAAGCTCATATACCCAATATACACAACCTAAGGCCTCATTCAGAAGTTAATTTTTTTGATGTACAATAAATAATGAGTTTTGTCAGCATTTCGTCAGTTTCTTTCACTGAAGAGAAAAAAAAAGTTTTTCCACCTTCTCCTATCAGTCGGGAAAAACAGACAACACATGAATGGTATCCGAGTGCTGTCCAATTTTTTCACTGACCCATAGACTTTTATTGCCAAGTTTGATCCGATGTCTCTGCGATTTTACACGGACTACTCGGTCCATAAAAAAAAAATCACTGATATGTGAACAGCTCCACAGTCTTTTACAGGTATGTGTATCATCCGTGAAAAAAACAAATAGCACTCGTATGTGAAAATCTGACATCCGAATGAACCTTAATACTGCCAAAATAACTCAACATATAGCTTTGTCCCCTTTTTATCCACATGTATTTTTACATACCTTTGTTATTTTTCCATAATCAAGAATTTTTCACTGTGAAAAAAAGTTCTATTCTATGTAGTAGGGGATCAAATGTATGTTACAATGGAGTATATCTGGTGATGGCACAAGCTTATCTTCTGAACTATCACCAGGGGCTTTAATAGGGTCCTGAAAGATCTGGGGCCCAAGCCCCAAAGTACATGTCTCCATACAACCAGTAAAAGATGATCTATACATATAGAATTATAGTATATCACTGTTGCTAACCCTAAAACACACCATATAAAGACCAAAATTCCTACTATACTAGGCCAAAATAATACTGCTACACAATGTCCACTACATTACCATTACACAGTGAGTACATAATATTATAATATGACCATTACCTCTAAATAAATGTAAAAGTACTTAAAACTAAATAATAAATAACAACAGACATTGTACAAAGACCAATAATACCACCATACAGCTACCAATACATAATGACTGAGATACATTAAAGGGGTTGTCCGACCTTAGGCTGCAAGTCTGCGGTCACACTGCTGTCTATATTAATATTTGTAAGGAAACTACATCAGTAAAATAACTAGTTAAGTCTCCAGCCACAAGACTGTCTCTACACAAAGGACATAATATCTGCCTACTCTTATTGAAGGAACTCAGAACCAGAGGGGTCTCCTGGAAGAATACTGAGAGGTGTCAATTGTGACACCTCGGTCTAGTGAGGCAAGCTTCAAAGTGTGGACAGATGGTGCTTGTAGCTAGGATGGATATTCCCTACTTACTATGTTGAGCAGAGGTGGTTAGAGACACAAACTATTTAAAATGCAAGGTGCTTAGCCCTAAATTAGCCCAGAGTCCAGTCACAGACCAGCAATTTTAATAATATAATCTAGGTTGTCCTGGAAATACGATCCCAGGACCAGGCATATAAGAGAGGGTGACACAATAAGAGGGGTAAATATTTTCGCAAGTCTCTGTATATATAAATATATATATACATATATATATGCATAAACAGTGGGTATGGAGAGTATTGAGACCCCTTTAAATTTTTCACTCTTTGTTTCATTGCAGCCATTTGGTAAATTCTAAAAAGTTCATTTTTTTTCTCATTAAAGTACACTCTGCACCCCATCTTGACTGATAAAAAAACAGAAATGTAGACATTTTTGCAAATTGATTGAAAAAGAAAAACTGAAATATCACATGGTCATAAGTATTCAGACCCTTTGCTCAGACAATCATATTTAAGTCACATGCTGTCCATTTCCTTGTGATCCTCCTTGAGATGTGTAGCGTCGGCGTCCCTGCCCTCTGCTAGGCAGGGACGCTGTTCCCCTCACCTCCCTGCTCCGAGCCCGGCGTCCTCCTCCTGCTCTGCTGGCAGCGCGCGCTCCTTCCCGGCCACTGTGCTTAGGGCGCGGCGCGCGCGCTCCCTCCCTCTTAAAGGGGCCGCGCGCGCCGTCCTAAGGAGTCCCCGGCCAATGGCCGGAGGACTTCACCATATATAAGGCACCTCCTCCAAAATGGAGGTGCCCGAGCAATGTTGTTGCACTGTTCACTACTCTGCTTCAGCCCTCAGGTCCCGTTGCCAGTTACCTGCCTGATTCCTGCCAGAGTCCTGCCAGTTTGCTGTCTGTTTCCTGCCTGATATTCCTGCTACCTGCTTGCCAGCCTGAGGTCCGACGGTCTGCCTTCCTACTCCTGTCAGTCTGTCTATGGACCAGCTTGGCCGCTCACCTGGGAGCGCACATCTGCTACCTGCCTGCTAGCCTTCCTGGAGGCTCCGCCGTCACGTGCTGTGACCACCTGCTATTCCAGAGACTCCTGCCCGCTCACCTGGGAGCGCTCCTCCGCTACCTGCCTGCTAGCCTTCCTGGAGGCTCCGCCGTCACGTGCTGTGACCACCTGCTATTCCAGAGACTCCTGCCCGCTCACCTGGGAGCGCTCCTCCGCTACCTGCCTGCTTGCCTACCTGGAGGCTCCGCCGTCACGTGCTGTGACCACCTGCTATTCCAGAGACTCTTGCCCGCTCACCTGGGAGCGCTCATCTGCTACCTTTCTGTTGATCTTCCTGGAGGCTCCGCCGTCACATGCTGTGACCACCCAATTATCCAGAGACTCTCGCCTGCTCACCTGGGAGCTCACGTCCATCATCTGCCGCCACAGGTCGTACCAATCCTTTACCCAGAGACTGCCCCGGTCACTTGCCGTGACCTCCTGCCCGTTTATCCAGAGACTGCCCCGGTCACTTGCCGTGACCTCCTGCCCGTTCATCCAGAGACTGCCCCGGTCACTTGCCGTGACCTCCTGCCCGTTCTTTCAGAGACTGCCCCGGTCACTTGCCGTGACCTCCTGCCCGTTCATCCAGAGACTGCCCCGGTCACTTGCCGTGACCTCCTGTCCGTTCATTCAGAGACTGTCCCAGTCACCTGCTGTGACTGCCTGCCCGTCTACCCTGGTCGCCACCCGCTCCCTTACAAGGACCGCCCCCTTGTATAGTAGCTCAGAGGTTCCGCCTCCCAGACCCGTTACAAGATGGTTTTACTTCTTCATTGGAGTCCAGCTGTGTTTAATTAAACTGATAGGACTTGATTTGGAAAGGCACACACCTGTCTATATAAGACCTCACAGCTCACAGTGCATGTCAGACCAAATGAGAATCATGAGCTCAAAGGAACTGCCCAAGGAGCTCAGAGACAGAATTGTGGCAAAGCACAGATCTGGCCAAGGTTGCAAAAGAATTTCTGCATTACTCAAGGTTCCTAAGAGCGTAGTAGCCTCCATAATCCTTAAATAGAAGAAGTTTGGAACCACCAGAAGTCTTCCTACACCTGGCCGTCCAGCCAAACTGAGCAATCGTGGGAGATGAGCCTTGGTGAGAGAGGTAAAGAAGAACCCCAAGATCACTGTGGCTGAGCTCCAGAGATGAAGTAGGGAGATGGGAGAAAGTTCCACAAAGTCAACTATCACTGCAGCCCTCCAACAGTTGGGCCTTTATGGCAGAGTGGCCCAACGGAAGCCTCTCCTCAGTGCAAAACATATGATGGCAGAGGATCCCCAAATCCAGGTGTGAAAAATGTGTTGCATCATTCCCAAGAAGACTCATGGCTGTACTAGCTCAAAAGGGTGCTTCTACTCAATACTGAGCAAAGGGTCTGAATACTTATGACCATGTGATATTTACATTTTTCTTTTTTAATAAATTTGCAAAAATTTTTACATTTCTGTATTTTTCAGTCAAGATGGGGTGCAGAGTGTACTTTCATGAGAAAAAAAAAATGAACTTTTTAGAATTTACCAAATGGCTGCAATGGAACAAAGAGTGAAAAATTTAAAGGGGTCTGAATACTTTCCGTACCCACTGTGTATATACGCACGTGGTCAAAATTGTTGGTACCCCTTGTTTAATGAAAGAAAAACCCACAATGGTCACCGAAATAACTTGAATCTGACAAAAGTAGTAATAAATTAAAAATCTATGAAAATGAAAAAATAAAAGTCATACATTGCTTTTCAACCCTGATTCCACAGAATTTAAAAAAAAATTAAACTCATGAAATAGGCCTGGTACAGAAATGATGGTACCCCTGAAAATAATGTGACAAAAGGGACATGTTAAATCAAGTTGTGTCCACTAATTAGCATCACAGGTGTCTACAATCTTGTAATCGGTCAGTGGGCCTGTATATAGGGCTACTAATACTCACTGTGCTGTTTAGTGACATGGTGTGTACCACACTCAACATGGACAGAAGGAAGTGTCTGGAAACCGCTGGTGGTACCAGCCTCTTGTGCGGTACCACCAGCGGAACACCATCGCACCACACACACACTCACACACTGTATACGCCGTACGCACCACACACACACACACTGTATATGCCGTATGCAGCACACACACACACTGTATACGCCGTACGTACCACACACACACACACACACTGTATACGCTGTATGCACCACACACACACACAAACACACTGTATATGCCATACGCACCACGCACTGTATACGCCATACGCACCACACACACTGTATACACCGTACGCACACACTGTATACGCCGTACGCACCACGCACTGTATACGCCGTACGCACCACGCACTGTATACGCCATACGCACCACACACACACTGTATACACCATACGCACCACACATACACACACACACACACACTGTATATGCCATACGCACCACACACACTGTATACGCCATACACACACAGACTGTATACGCCGTATGCACCACACACGCACTGTATACGCCGTACGCATCACAAACACACACTGTATACGCCGTACGCACCATACACACACTTGCACACTATATACGCCGAACGCACCACACACACCCCGTATACACCATACGCACCACCACAGACATGCACTCTGTTTACGCAGTATGCACCACATACACACACTGTATATGCTGTACGCACCACACACACACACACTGTATACGCCGTATGCACCACACACACACACTGTATACGCCGTACGCACCACACACACACACACACTGTATATGACGTACGCATCACACACACACTGTATACGCTGTAAGCACCACACACACACACACACACTGTATACGCCATACGCACCACACATACACTGTACACGCCATACACACACACACTGTATACGCCGTGCGCACCACACACACTCACACATTGTAGACACCGTACGCACCACCACACACGCTGTATACGTCAAACTCACCACACAAACACACACTGTATATGCTGTATGCACCACACACACACACACACACACTGTATACGCCGTACGCACCACACACACACATTGTATACGCCGTACACACCTCACACACATACACACACACACTGTATACGCCGTACACACGACACACACACACACACGCACACACTGTATACACCGTATGCACCACACACACACACACTGTATACGCCGTACGCACACACTGTAAGCGACGTACGCACCACACACACTGTATACGCCGTATGCACCACACACACACTGTATATGCCGTACGCACCACACACACACACTGTATACGCACCACACACACACACTGTATATTCCGTACGCACCACACACACATGCACACTGTATACGCCGTACGCACCACACACACACTGTATACGCCGTGCGCACCACACACACTATATACGCTGTACACACCACACACACACACACTGTATACGCCGTTACGTACGTTGAAAATTTGAAGATGAAATGATCTCCAAAAGGGCTAAAGTTAAAGACTACACATTTCCTTTTGTATTTTAGACAAAAAAAAATTATATTGTCATTTTTTACATTTTAAATATTGCAAAAAGGAAAATGGGCCGATGCAAACATTTAGATACCCCTGGTGATTTGTGTGCTCAGATAACTTTGACCAAGGTTCCAGACCTTAATTAGCCTGTTAGGGTTATGGCTTGTTCACTGCCATCGCTAGGAAAGGCCAGGTGATCAATTTTCCCAGCTTTTTAAAAACCCAGCCTCCTCTAACCTTGTGCCAAAAACAGCAGCCATGGGTTCTTCTAAACAGCTGCCTAGCACACTGAAAATGAAAATGTTGGAGGCCCACAAAGCAGGAGAAAGCTATAAGAAGATAGGAAAGCATTTTCAAGTTGCCCTTTCCTCAGATCAAAATGTAATTAAGAAATGGCAGTTAATAGTGACAATTGAGGTCAACATAAGGTTTGAAAGACCAAGCACTATTTCAGTGAGAGCTGTTCATAAGATTGCTAGAGTTGCAAATCAGAACCCCTGCTTGACTGCAAAAGACCTTCAGAAAGATTAAGCAGACTCTGGAGTTTTGGTACATTGTTCTACTGTTCAGAAACACCTGCACAAATATGGCCTTCATGAAAGAGTCATCAGAAGACAACCTCTCCTGCGTCTTTACCATAAAATTCAGTGTCAGAAGTATGCAAAAGAACATGTAAACAAGTCTGTTACATTTTGGAAACAAGTCCTGTGGACCGATGAGGTTAAAATGCAACTTTTTGGCCACAACTATCAAAGGTATGTGAGGAGTAAAAAGGGCACAGAATTTTAGGAAAAGAACGTCTCACCAACCATTAAGCATGGGTGTGGATCAAGCATACTTTGGGGTTGTGTTGCACCCAATGGCATGGGGAATATTTCACGGGAAGAGGGAAGAATGGATTCCATGAAATTTTAACAAATTCTTGATGCAAAGATAACACCATCTGTAAAAAGCTGAAGTAGAAAAGAGGATGGCTTCTACAATTGAATAATGATCCTAAACACACGTCAAAATCCACAATAGACTACCTCAAAAGACGCAAGCTGAAGGTTTTACAATGGCCCTCACAGTCCCCTGATCTGAACATCAATGAAAATGAAAATTTGTTGCTAGACTTCAAAATAGCAGTGCATGCAAGACGACCCAGGAGTTTCACAGAACTGGAAGAATTTTACAAGAAAGAATGGATGAAAATCCCTCAAACAATAATTGAAAGACCCATGGCTGGCTACAAAAAGCATTTACAAGCTGTGATACTTTCAAAAGGGGGTGCTACTAGGTACTAACCATGCAGAGTGCTAAAACTTTTGCATTGGCCATTTTTCCTTTTTGTAATTTTTAAAATGTAAAAGATGACAATATACACTGCTCAAAAAAATAAAGGGAACACTCAAATAACACATCCTAGATCTGAATGAATGAAATATTCTCATTGAATACTTTGTTCTGTACAAAGTTGAATGTGCTGACGACAAAATGAGACAAAAATCAACAATGGAAATCAAATTTATTAACCAATGGAGGCCTGGATTTGGAGTCACTCCCAAAATTAAAGTGGAAAAACACACTACAGGCTGATCCAACTTTGATGTAATGTCCTTAAAACAAGTCTAAATGAGGCTCAGTATTGTGTGTGGCCTCCACGTGCCTGTATGACCTCCCTACAACGCCTGGGCATGCTCCTGATGAGGTTGCGGATGGTCTCCTGTGGGATCTCCTCCCAGACCTGGATTAAAGCATCCGCCAACTCCTGCACAGTCTGTGGTGCAACGTGACGTTGATGGATGGAGCGAGACATGATGTCCCAGATGTGCTCAATCGGATTCAGGTCTGGGGAACGGGCGGGCCAGTCCATAGCCTCAATGCCTTCATCTTGCAGGAACTGCTGACACACTCCAGCCACATGAGGTCTGGCATTGTCCTGCATTAGGAGGAACCCAGGGCCAACCTCACCAGCGTATGGTCTCGCAAGGGGTCTGAGGATCTCATCTCAGTACCTAATGGCAGTCAGGCTACCTCTGTTGAGCACATGGAGGGCTGTGCGGCCCTCCAAAGAAAAGCCACCCCACACCATTACTGACCCACTGCCAAACCGGTCATGCTGAAGGATGTTGCAGGCAGCAGATGGCTCTCTATGGTGTCTCCAGACTCTGTCACGTCTGTCACATGTGCTCAGTGTGAACCTACTTTCATCTGTGAAGAGCACAGGGCGCCAGTGGCGACTTTGCCAATCCTGGTGTTCTGTGGCAAATGCCAAGCGTCCTGCACGGTGTTGGGCTGTGAGCACAACCCCCATCTGTGGACGTCGGGCCCTCATACCACCCTCATGAAGTCGGTTTCTAACCGTTTGTGCAGACACATGCACATTTGTGGCCTGCTGGAGGTCATTATGCAGGGCTCTGGCAGTGCTCCTCCTGTTCCTCCTTGCACAAAGGTGGAGGTAGCGTTCCTGCTGCTGGGTTGTTGCCCTCCTACAGCCCCCTCCACATCTCCTGGTGTACTGGCCTGTCTTCTGGTAGTGCCTCCAACCTCTGGACACTACGCTGACAGACACAGCAAACCTTCTTGCCACAGCTCGCACTGATGTGCTATCCTGGATGAGCTGCACTACCTGAGCAACTTCTGTGGTTTGTAGAGTCCGTCTCATGCTACCACGAGTGTGAAAGGACAACCAACATTCAAAAGTGACCAAAACATCAGCCAGAAAGCATTGGTACTGAGATGTGTTCTGTGGTCCCCACCTGCAGAACCACTCCTGTATTGAGTGTGTCTTGATAATTGCCAATAATTTCCATCTATTGTCTATTCCATTTGCACAACAGCATGTGAAATTGATTGTCAATCAGTGTTGCTTCCTAAGTGGACAGTTTGATTTCACAGAAGTTTGATTTACTTGGAGTTATATTCTGTTGTTAAAGTGTTCCCTTTATTTTTTTGAGTAGTGTATATATATATATATATATATATATATATATATATATATATATATATATATATATTTTTTTACCTAAAATAAAAAGGAAATGTGTCATCTTTAACTTTAGCTCTTTTAGAGATCATTTCATCTTCAACTTGCTTAACTGTTCACAATAGCAGTAATTTTGACCACAGGTGCCCAAACTTTTAAATGCCATGCCAATATGTATATATATATATATATATATATATATATATATACACAGGTATATGAAAAAGTTTGGGCACCCCTATTAATCTTAAGCTTAATGTTTTATAAAAATTGGTGTTTTTGCAACAGCTATTTCAGTTTGATATAGGTAATAACTGTTGGACACGGTAATGTTTCTGCCTTGAAATGAGGTTTATTGTACTAACAGAAAATGTGCAATCTGCATTCAAACAAAATTTGACAGGTGCATAAGTATGGGCACCCTTATCATTTTCTTGTTTTAAATACTCCTACCTACTTTTTAATGACTTACTAAAGCACTTTTTTTGGTTTTGTAACCTCATTGAGCTTTGACTTCATAGCCAGGTGTATGCAATCATGAGAAAAGCTACTTAAAGTGGCCACTTGCAAGTTGTTCTCCTGTTTGAATCTCCTCTGAAGAGTAGCATCATGGGCTCCTCAAAACAACTATCAAATGATCAGAAAACAAAGATTGTTCAACATAGTTGTTCAGGGGAAGGATACAAAAAGGTGTCTCAGAGATTTAACCTGTCAGTTTCCACTGTGAGGAACATAATAAGGAAATAGAAGAACACAGGGACAGTTCTTGTTAAAGCCAGAAGTGGCAGGCCAAGAAAAACATCAGAAAGGCAGAGAAGAAGAATGGTGAGATCAGTCAAGGACAATCCTCAGACCACCTCCAGAGAGCTGCAGCATCAACTTGCTGCAGATGGAGTCACTGTGCATCGGTCAACTATACAACGCACTTTGCACAAGGAGAAGCTGTATGGGAGAGTGATGCGAAAGAAGCCGTTTCTGCAAGCACGCCACAAACAGAGTCGGCTGAGGTATGCAAAAACACATTTGGAGAAGCCAATTTCTTTTTGGAAGAAGGTCCTGTGGACTGATGAAACCAAGATTGAGTTGTTTGGTCATACAAAAAGGCGTTATGCATGGCAGCAAAAAAACACAGCATTCCAAGAAAAACACTTGCTACCCACAGTAAAATTTGGTGGAGGTTCCATCATGCTTTGGGGCTGTGTGGCCAATGCCGGCACCGGGAATCTTGTTAAAGTTGAGGGACGCATGGATTCCACTCAGTATCAGCAGATTCTTGACAATAATGTTCAAGAATCAGTGACAAAGTTGAAGTTACGCAGGGGATGGATCTTTCAGCAAGACAATGATCCAAAACACCGCTCAAAATCTACTCAGGCATTCATGCAGAGGAACAATTACAATGTTCTGGAATGGCCATCCCAGTCCCCAGACCTGAATATCATTGAACATCTGTGGGATCATTTGAAGAGGGCTGTCCATGCTCGGCGACCATCAAACTTAACTGAACTGGAATTGTTTTGTAAAGAGGAATGGTCAAAAATACCTTCATCCAGGAAATCATTAAAAGCTACAGGAAGCGACTAGAGGCTGTTATTTTTGCAAAAAGAGGATCTACTAAATATTAATGTCACTTTTCTGGTGAGGTGCCCATACTTATGCACCTGTCAAATTTTGTTTGAATGCAGATTGCACATTCTGTGTTAGTACAATAAACCTCATTTCAAGGCAGAAACATTACTGTGTCCAACAGTTATTACATATATCAAACTGAAATAGCTGTTGCAAAAACACCAATTTTTAAAAAACATTAAGCTTAAGATTAATAGGGGTGCCCAAACTTTTTCATATAACTGTATATATAGTGGCATGGCATTTAAAAGTTTGGGCACCTGTAGTCAAATTTACTGCTAAATAAATATATGAAAAAACTAAAATTTCATATAAATATATGAAAAAACTAAAATTTTTGCTTAATTTTATTTTTTACAGTGTTCACTGTACTTAAAGTTAAATAATGTGACAATTTGATAGTTAAGGCTATTTCAGACGTGGCAATACCAATTACTGTATAGATATGTTTTTATTTATGTTTTCATATTAAACCTTCATGATGAAACACTTTTTTACCTGCAACTTGAATTGCACTTTTTTTTACTGTTTTACTTAGTCCACTATGAACATTTTGACATATTACACTTTGATCAATGGTCTAATGCATTGCAATAACAGGCCACTGTAACCATTACTTTGTTTCAAGTTCTTCTTATTTTTCGCCACCCACTCGACGTGCGGCATTCTCTTCTGTAGCCGACTTCAGTGTGCTGGCACAAGCAGTGCATGACGTCACTACTATGTGCCGCTCATGACTGTCATGTCGTCAGCTGCCAGTCTCTGATTGCCGGGCTGCTTTTATGCAGTTAAGGGACCTTGCGGTATCCTCGGACGCACATTCAGCTGAAATAGGTGCTAGCATCAATGGGCCCCCCTTCCACATGGGCCTATATCTTGACTATATGTACCAAATGTTTATGGGGTTTCTACTCTGTAAGTTGTTTCTTGGCGGACTACTGGTACAATTCTTGCATTTTTTTAATTCTTCAGCCCTTTCAGTGAACTTATAGTTATCAGACAATTAGACAATATAAAGGATAGGACCTTAATTTTGATTAGAATATAGCTGATCTACACATTTAACATTTGTCAATTTCATGTTTAGTTCATTGACTCTGACATTAGCTTTGTATTTTTTACTTTCCTTGTTCTACGCTTGCCCTGAGGTCGTACTTAACATTAGCAATGCTGCACCGTCTGTCCTTGGCCATCTGGCTTGTAGTATTTTGGCTTGCATTTTGTTATGCCGTATTTTATTTTTGTCAGAATGTATCAAGAGTTGTTTTGAGTTTCTGATTTCAAGTCCCTCTGCATTAGAACTCAACCCATCTTGATTAGGTTTACTGATGAAACGCCATAACATTCTGCTTCCAACATGGTATGGTCAAAAAAAAGACAAAAGAGAAGGTTTACAATGCCACCTTATTTGTGGTGATAACGACATTTTCCAAACTTTTTTTTAATATAGGATGTTCCTAATTTAGACAACAAAACATAGGAAAAAATATTTCATTCAAATTGAAGCTTTCTTTCCTAAGGATGGGTTCGGATTAATTATAATAGGTGGTTATGGTAGTGCTTTCTTTTCTTGGTGTTCTTGCGTACTAGAGGGGTTTAACATACCTTTCTTTTACAAGTCACTGAATCAATCATAACAGACAAAATACACAACTTTGTACCTTTTGGATACTTATTGTCAGAACAACAATAATTACAGAATCAATGGATTCTTGAAATTACGGATACCAACAGTAGTGTTGAGCCACCCCGTAGTGTTCGGGTTCGGTTCGGTTCGTCGGACACCGGCATGTTCGTCGAACACTGTCGAACACCGTTAAAACCAATGTCAGGGATTGTCTGCCACTCATTGTAATGCCACAGCCATGGTGGTTGTGGCATTACAGTGGTTGCCCAAATCGATGGGAACAGTGCTCACAGTGAAACATGAAAAGCCGGCAATTCAGCAGTGGCATACACCGGTACCCGACAATTTAGAACAGAAAGAATAGAGCATCACACATAGATTAGACAGATAGAAACATGTCAGTCACATATATAATAAGTATAGTGACAGTGTTGGTTACTGTACTTGTCATTTAGTGTTAAAGGATTTATTAAAAAAAAATAATAGTGTTTTCATGCACCCGTCTCTTTAAAAAAGCCGGCTGGCAATTCAGCATCGGTACCCGACAATTTAGAACAGAGAGAATAGAGCATCACACATAGATTAGATAGATAGAAACATGTCAGTCACATATATAATAAGTACAGTGATAGTGTTGATTACTGTACTTGTCATTTAGTGTTAAAATAAAGGATTCTCAGTGTCTATGAAGGATGACAAGCTGGATGGCAGCGTTCAGCTGCGATCCAGCCAGTCATCTCAATGCCATCCTAGCGTGGGAGAATTCTCCTGCTCAAGCGCTGAGCGCAGGAGAATTCTCCCACGCTGTCAGTGACGTGCATGAGGTGAGCTGAGTTCATTGGACATGAGCTCACTTCATGCACGTCACTGACAGCGTGGGAGAATTCTCCTGCGCTCAGCGCTTCAGCAGGAGAATTCTCTCATGCTCACTGCAAGCGCAGGAGAATTTTCCCACGCTGTCAGTGACGTGCATGAGGTGAGCTGAGTTCATTGGACATGATCTCGGCTCATCTGGATGCCGTCACAGCCAGACATTGAGGAACGCAAGCATGCCTGTGCTCCTCAGTGTCTGCGGCATGGCAAGCTGGATTGCAGCTTTCGGCTGCGATCCAGCCTATCATGTGAATGTAGCAGAGCTGGAGCCGTCGTGGGAACCATGGAAAGGTAAGTATGATGTTGGTTTATTATTTTACTTTTATTGCAGAAGACATTGGCTTCAGCTGGAATGGGCGTGATGGTAAGTATGGTTTAATTTAGAACAATAAAGAATTGTGTGTTTATTTCAATTAAAGGACTTTATTCTAGGTGTTTGTGTTTTTTAACTTTGACTATGGGGTTAGTAATGGGGGTGTCTTATAGACGCCTCTCCATTACTAACCTGGGCTTGATGTCAGCTGGCATTATAAGCTGACATCAACCCTAGCCCTATTGCCCCACTGCCACCGCTACAGGGCAGTGGGAAGAGCGAGGCTAAGTACCAGAATTGGCGCATCCTATGGATGCGCCATTTCTGGGGCGGCTGACGGCTGGTGTTTCTAGCCTGGGAGGGGGCCAATATTCATGGCACCCTTCCTGGGCTTTTAATATCAGCCCCAGCTGTCTGCCTAGCCTTTGCTAGCTATTAAAATAGGGGGGACCCCACGTCATTTTTTTGGGGGGCCCCCATTTTAATACCTAGTAAAGGCTAGGTATTCAGCTGGGGGCTGATATTAGTAGCCTGGGAAGCTCCGTGGGTATTACCCCCTTCCCAGGCTTCAAACATCTGCCCCAGCCATCTGCTTAACCTCCGCTAGAGACTAAAATTATGGGGAACCCCACACCAATTTTTTTTTTAAGAAATCCTTTATTTTAACACTGTATGACAAGTACAGTAATCAACACTATCACTGTACTTCTTATATATGTGACTGACATGTTTCTATGTATCTAATCTATGTGTGATGCTCTATTCTTTCTATTCTAAATTGTCGGGTACCGATGCTGAATTGCCGGCCGGCTTTTTTAAAGAGACGGTGCATGAAACACTATTATTTTTTTTAATAAATCCTTTAACACTAAAATGACAAGTACAGTAAGCTGAGCGCTGCCATCCAGCTTGTCATCCTTCAGAGACACTGCAGAGCGCAGGCATTATGGGAACTTCCTATTCCGGTATTCGATATTATAAAAGTATCGGAACTCAGTATCAGAACTCCGATACCACGAATATCGGTGGATAACCAATATTTCAGTATCGGAATGCTCAACACTAGTTGTAGTGCAAGGCAGGTGATGCAGCAATTAAGTCTAGGACACAGCAGGTTGCAGTCTTCAAGTGTTTACTCACTGTTTTTATGGTGTTCCAAATTACAACTGCCAGCAGGTTATTACAGCCCACCGAGTCCTGTGTCCTCCGGGGAAGTAATCAAGCCAACTCTCAGATAACTTGGGTGCACTTGATCGGGACCCCCTTCTTATGTACCTTCCCGGGTAGTCTCTCTGCGCTGGCTCTCGCCCTCCTGCCCTGCGCTTCACACACAGTGTCCCGAGCCAGTGGCCCCTGGCCTTGTCGGGCGACATCCTCTCTGTCCCCTTGGTCCTATATGGCCACCTTTTAAGCGAATGTGTGTGGTTTTTGGCTATGTCACATAGAGATGCCGCAACCTCCGGTTTGCTAGCTGAGTCTTGTAGTCCTCCACTAGTCTGGGGCCGGTCCCCTACTGCGACCTGATCTCTTCACGGTCGGCGTGAACTCGGGCGCATGGGTGGACTCCGCACTTCCCATGCCCCTAAGATCCTTTCTCTCTCTGTAGCCCTTCTCTCTGCTGCGGTCTTCTCTCTTCACTCCCTGTGACAGACTCCTGTAACCAACTGTTCTGACTAACTAACTCTCTAACTCCTCCATGGTCCTCTCTCACTGTGCTCTTGCTTCTAGGACCCTTCTAGATCTTTCTACCCATGCTTTTATACTCCCTGTCATGTGACCCACGTCACCAACTGTCACTGTATGTGGTCCCCTCTACCTTCAGTCCTTCCTTCAGTGCTCCCCTAAACTACTTCCTCCACCCACCTCCTCTACTTAGTTCCATCCTCTAGACAGGGACCGTGTGTGTGCTCTCCCTTAGGAGCAATCTTACCCTTCCCTGAAGGAGTGGTGTAGTGTTGGATGTGAGTGTGTGGCTCCCGGGTAGTGCTCCCTTCTTACCTGAGAGTGGGGTACCACACCTCTGGCTGAGATGCAGTACCTCTGTGGCAACTGGACCCGCAGGGGCGCCACATCTGATTTGTCTGACGGCAGAGAGAGAGAAGCCACCGCTGATTGGGCATAGTGTAACATACCTGGCGGTGTGCTGGCATGGCTTACCACCTCCCACCATGCAAGACCGCTATCTTACCTATCAGTCCAGGCTGCACACTTTGCTCCAGTACCTGCTGTGTGCATGTCTTTTGTCTGATTGCTTAGGGCGGCGGCGCAGTTACTACCTGTTTCTTATAGTTACTATATGCACAGTCCTAATGCTTCCCCAGCCTATTGCTGTGAGTCACTGGATACTTAAACCCCCTCCACCCAGTAGGAGGTGCCTGAGCAACACTTTCATTCAGTGTGTTCTGTGCAACTGAGTTGCCAGGTCCTGTCCTGTATCTTGTCTGTTTCCGCCACCCTGGGGGCTGTATACCTGGGCCTGTTACCTGTATCTGTGACTTCTAGTCTGTTCCGCCACCCTGGGGGCTGAGTTCCAGGCTCGTTCCTGTATCTTGTTCCTGGTTCAGTTCCTGTCTGAACAGTGTCCTAGCCCGTTACTTGTTTGTCTCTATGTCCGTATCTTCCTTTTTCCTGCAGTGTCTGAACCTGCACCTAACTCCAAATCGTTGTCTCTGTACTTCTGTTTGTGAGTTTTGTGTCCACTCGCTACTTCATAGTAAGTACCTTGTGTGTATCTGGTTCTGCTTGTCCCGTTTGCCTGCCTCCATATCTACCTCCCATGTCCTAACTATCTTCCTGTATTTTCCAGTCTGTTCCATGTGAACAGAGCCCTGTCCTGTCTGCCTGCACCTTCTGCTCTGTTCTGTTCTGCTTTCCCACCGCATCTGCGGTTTCGCTCTGCTCTGCTTGTCTACCACATCTGCGGTTTCGCTCTGCTCTGCTTGTTCACCGCACCTGCGATTTTGCTCTGCTCTGCTTGTTCACCGCACCTGCGGGTTTTGCTCTGCTCTGCTTGTATACTGCATCTGCGGGTTTTGCTCTGCTCTGCTTGTCTACCACATCTGCGGGTTTTGCTCTGCTTTACTTGTCTTCCGCACCTGCGGGTTTTGCTCTGCTCTGCTTGTCTACCGCACCTGCGGGTTTTGCTCTGCTCTGCTTGTCTACCGCACCTGCGGGTTTTGCTCTGCTCTTCTTGTTTACCGCACCTGCGGGTTTTGCTCTGCTCGGCTTGTCTACCGCATCTGCGAGTTTTGCTCTGCTCTACTTGTCTACCGCACCTGCAGCTCCGTTCCTGTATCCCAGTCTGTACTGGTCCTCATCCTGGCTGCGTTCCTAACTGCCAGTGCCCACCTGTCTGCATGCCAGCCGTGCCTTCCAGTGCCCACCTGACTGCATACCAGCCGTGCCTGCCAATACCCACCTGTCTGCATACCAGCCGTGCCTTCCAGTACCCACCTGTCTATATGCCAGTCTAACCTGCCTGTTCCTGCATTCCCCGGTGTGGGTCAACAGCTGTGACCGGGGTCTGACCTGGAGTAACATAGTAACATAGTTTGTAAAGCCGAATAAAGACTTGCGTCCATCAAGTTCGACCTGTTAGTTCTGTAATTGCTAAAGTTGATCCAGAGGAGGGCAAAAACCCCAAATGATTTGGCCAATCTTCACCTGAGGAAAAATTCCCTCCCGACTCTGAAACCAGCAGTCAGAATAAATCCCTGTATCAACCTACTATTTTATTTTATTTTTAAGTATATGCTGAAATCTGCCTGGTATCTAGAAATGCATCCAGTCCCCGCTTGAACTGGTGTAGTGAATCCGACATTACCGTCTCCTCACTCAGTGAATTCCATATTCTCACTGCTCTTACCGTAAAGAACCCCTTCCTATGCTGGTGCTGAAACCTTTTCTCTTCCAGTCTTAGTGAGTGCCCTCTTGTTACCGTAATATCCCTCCTTTTGAACAAATCCCGGGCAAGATCTCTATACTGTCCCTTAACATATTTGTACACATTTATTATGTCCCCCCTCAACCTTCTCTTTTCCAGGCTGAATAGTCCTAGTTTTGCCAACCTCTCTGGGTATTGCAGTCCCTCCATTCCCTTTATTAATTTTGTTGCCCTCCTTTGTACCTTTTCAAGCTCATTTATATCCTTTCTATATATTGGGGCCCATAACTGAGCACAGTATTCCAAGTGTGGTCTGACCAGTGCTTTGTACAGTGGAAGAACAATGTTCTCATCCTTTGCAGCTATACCTCTTCTGATACATCCCATTACCCTGTTTGCCCTTACAGCAGCGGCCTGACTTTGGGCACTCCAATTTAGTTTGCTATCAATCAAGATGCCCAAGTCCTTCTCCATCTCTGAATTCCCCAATGATTTCCCATTCAGTGAGTACTGGTGACTTCCATTTTTCCTTCCCATATGTATGACCTTACATTTCTCCTTGTTAAACCTCATTTGCCATTTAATGCTCCACCTACCCAGCTTATCCAAATCCCTCTGTAGGTCTGCACTGTCCTCTTTTGTATTAATTGTTTTCCATAACTTTGTGTCATCTGCAAATATTGATATTTTACTATTTATCCCGTTGACTATGTCGTTAATAAAGATATTAAATAACATTGGGCCTAGTACAGACCCCTGTGGTACCCCACTAGTGACGCTTACCCAATCTGAGTATATTCCATTTATAACCACCCTCTGCCTTCTATCCTTTAGCCAGTTAGCTACCCACTTGCAGACATTTTCCCCCAGCCCCATCATTCTCATTTTGTATACCAACCTATTATGTGGCACGCTATCGAACGCTTTTGAGAAGTCGAGATCCACGACATCCACTGGTTCCCCCTGATCTACTCGAGAGCTAACTTCCTCGTAGAAGTCAATCAGGTTTGTTTGGCAGGAGCGATTCCTCATGAATCCATGTTGGTTCGGGATTAAAAGATTATTAGCATCAAGATGCTCCGTAATTGCCTCTTTAATGAAGCTTTCAAAAATTTTGCCCACAACGGACGTCAGACTCACCGGCCGATAGTTTCCGGCGTCACTTTTCGCTCCCTTTTTGAATATTGGCACTACATTCGCCTGTCGCCAATCAAGTGGCACAGACCCAGTCTCAACAGAGTCCTTAAATATAAGATATAACGGTCTGTCTATCACATTACTTAGTTCCCTTAGTACCCGTGGGTGTATGCCATCAGGTCCTGGTGATTTGTTTATTTTAATGTTACTGAGGCGTTTCTGTACCCCAGCTTGGGTTAGATTTGTCATACTTAGTGGAGGATTAAGTTTGTCACTTCTCATTTCTCCTGTTAGTTCGATTTCCTTTGTGAAAGTTGTCGAAAAAAAATTATTTAATAGATTAGCTTTATCCTCATCTTTCTCTATGATTTTGCCTTCCTCACTTTTTATCGGTCCAATATTATCCGATTTAATCCTTTTACTATTTATATACGTAAAGAACAGTTTGGGATTTGATCTACTTTCCCTAGCAATACGTCTCTCTGTTTCCTCCTTCGCTATTTTTATTTGTTTTTTACAGGTTCTCGTTTTTTCCTTGTAACACATTAGTGCCTCCTTACTGTTTTCCTGTTTTAATCTCTTGAATGCCTCTTTTTTGCTATTTAACGCCCCTTTTACGTTCTTGTTCAACCATATTGGTTTCCTCTTATTTCTGGCCCTTTTATTCCCATACGGTATATACCTCTCGCACTGAGTATTCAGAATTCTTTTGAAGGTTTCCCATTTACTATTCGTATTCCTTTGATTTAGAACTTTGTCCCAGTTAATAAGTTGAAGGCTTTCTTTCAGCTGATCAAACTTCGCCCTCCTAAAGTTTAATGTTTTTGTTGTTCCCTTATTGATAACCCTACTGAAGGGCATTTTGAAGTCGATAATATTATGGTCGCTATTTCCTAGGTGCCCCCCTATCTGTACCTCAGTTATTCTATCAGGCTTATTAGTCAATATTAAGTCCAACACGGCCTTCCCTCTCGTTGGTTCCTGCACTAGTTGGGAGAGATAATTATCCTTAATATTTGTCAAGAACCTTTTTCCTTTCTGAGATCTACAGGTTTCTGTTTCCCAGTCAATATCTGGGTAGTTGAAATCCCCCATTACAATCACTTCATTATGTTTTGCTACTTTGTCTATTTGTCCTAATAGCAGATTCTCATTCTCCTCTGTTATATTGGGTGGCTTATAGCAGAGCCCGAGTAATATTTTATTATTATTTTTAGTTCCCTCTATCTCTACCCACATGGACTCGACCCCCTCTTCTCCCTCTCCTATATCTTCCCTTAGTCTGGGTTTTAGAGTAGCACCTGGTCCCTCTGCTCGGTTCCTCCCTGGTTCACGGAGTCGACTGAGCCACCGTGCGACCTTGGTCGTACCGGGTTGATACTTAGTCACGCCCCTCCAGGCACTCCTCGGTTCATGGTCCAGTGGGATCACTAATCATGCTCACGCCAGTCAGTCCGGGCGTGTGCGTAACACATAGGACTCACTTAACATAACAATCTCACATGAGCCCCAGGAGACCCAGTGCTGACACCGCTGGAACGGCACCAGAATCGTAGGTGAGTATAAGTGTTATTTTATTGGTGCAAACATGCTCATTGAGATGGGGTTGTCTGAGTAGTGGACAACCCCTTTAAGCTTTTGTAGAGTATCTCAGGGTGTTTTGGAAAATCTGTGTGCCATAGTTTTTCACATTTTTCAATGAATTGACAATGTTTTGAGATGTGCTTTTTCTTCATCATGCATTCCCATGTGAAATTTAACCTATCTGCATGTTAAGGCCCTGAAAACAAAAGTTTCACATTTCAGTGGGTGCATTAGTATATTGAACCATGATATAAGTTTACTATGCTTGTGTAATCAGAAGTGTCCTATTTAATATTTAGATTAAAAAATACGATATTGTTGGAAAATAGTCCTATGATAAAATACTTCTAAAGCTCACTTTTAAAATTAAAAAATCTGGTGATTGACCAAAAGTTATACAAAAGTCTATTCATAGTTAATCGTGTCCTGGATTGAACTTAGCATTGAGAACAAATGGAAGATTGATGGCATAATTAGCTTAATAATGTTAAAGCAACTCATTTTAGATTTTAATTTTCCTTCACTGACCTAGGTTAATTAAAAAGTTCTTAGGTCAATTTGCTACAATACTATTTTATGGAGCCACAAGACACAAGCAACATTAGAATGAATTCCCCTTATTTTCGAAAAAAGAGCAATTATGCTTTCTTTCTTTTTTAAAGATTGCATTAGGCATTTATTATCTTGTTTAAAAGGAAGGTTAAATGAATTCCCATAAGAACATATATTATTATAAGCACAATTGGGAAGATTTAACAAAACTAATGTCATGGAAAAGTGAAGCAGTTTTAATTTTTACTTGAGCCCGCTTTAATAATTTTCCCCCAATGTGTTCTTATTCAAAGATAATTAATTGTACATTACTATTAATAAATATTTGTAGTTAGAATAGAAATAAAATAGTTTCTTATTATATTGATGTGAAGGAATCTCAGTAACAATTTTATAATATTGTATATAAAATGTAATAACATATATAAAGTGTAATAGCAAACAGTCCAAAAGGATTGCCATTTGATATGAGCAAATACATTTGAGTGGAATTAAATTCTAATCAAATTTTACAAAAATCCACATTTATCAAAATGCAGATTTTTTAAATTCTCTCCTGTATGGATTCAGCAAAATGGCGGCCTATAGCCACCACTTTTCTGAACTATAATGGGCCATCAAAAGGTTAAAAAAATAAGAAAATCATTGTACTCAGCTCACTGCTCACCTCTTTGGCCCCTCAACTACTTAATGCTTATGGTCTGGTCCTTGCAGCATCTTCTAATCCTGTGCCACTTGTGAAGGATCTTGCACTTAGCCTTTTCACAAGTCACCCTAAAATTATCTCTTCATTAGGGAGACAAAAGGGATGTACTGTTTTGAATGTGAAGAAGTGATTGTCTCTCAACTAGGAGAGAAAAATTATCCCTATTTAGGGGTCCAAACACTAGTTTGTAATCACGAAAACAATTAGGCAATTAAAAAGTGTTTTTACTAAACCATCCAAAAGTTATAGCGAGTTGTGAAACTTATGTATTGTCTCTGACCATAGTTACTGCTCCAGATAACTAGAGTGCAGTGCACTTTGGAGTTTAAGGAAAAGTGAAGGGAGCATCCTATGTTATTCATCATGGGAGAAAAAATAGCAGACACCCCTTTTTGTGTGAAATAATGGCAGCTCAATGATTTCCAGGGAGGCTAAGTGCACGTCATCATTCGTAGAACGGCAGCAGAATCCACAAGCTGGTAAGGCACTGACTGCTCTACCAGCAATTGGCCAAGGTGCGAGTTTACCTGGCAAATCAGTGGATAAGTGGTAGAGTACTTTTGTTTCCTCGACACATAGTTGAGGATGGATATTTGCCGTTGTGAAGGAGAAGAAGGAGGAGGCATACTTGGAGTACAACATGCAGTTGAGAAAGATGACAATAATTATGGTTGCGATGATGACATAGACCAAAATCTACTTAAGGGTACAGCTTGACTGACAGAAAGATAAGCATAGCGAAAAGGTGGATGAGGACAACTAGAGGCTTGTTCTGATTGCTGCCTGGCTTGACTTTGCAAAATAACCAGGAGATGTTGCTTCATGTGATGAAGAAGCAAAAGAATATACAGATATTACTATATCAGATCGCAGCTGATTCTTTCTGTGAGTTGAAATATTTCCCTGCCTGTTTTTAAACAATGTTTTACTTAAAAAAAAAAGAATCAGCTGTGATCCCGTAGTGTAATGTCTGTATATTCTCTTTTGCTTCCTCCCTGCCCAGGAGATGTGGTATGATCAGACCTTGTTCCTGCACAGTCAGACATAGGCATTACACAGTACACAGCAGCGGCACATTTATAAGATTATCTCAGCACAGGAACATTTTATTTAAACACATCCAATTGTGGATCTTATTATCATTCCAAGATCTATTGATTAAAATTAACTTTTGTTCATTGGACAACCCCTTTAACCCTTTATTTATTTACTATATTTATATATGTATATATACAGTATATATTTATCTATATATATACACTGCTCAAAAAAATAAAGGAAACACTCAAATAACACATCCTAGATCTGAATGAATGAATATTCTCATTGAATACTTTGTTCTGTAGAAAGTTGAATGTGCTGACAACAAAATCACACAAAAATCATCAATGGAAATCAAATTTATTAACCAATGGAGACCTGGATTTGGAGTCACCCCCAAAATTAAAGTGGGTGGAAAAACACACTACAGGCTGATCCAACTTTGATGTAATGTCCTTAAAACAAGTCAAAATGAGGCTCAGTATTGTGTTTTGCCTCCATGTGCCTGTATGACCTCCCTACAATGCCTGGGCATGCTCCTGATGAGGTTACGCCTGGTCTCCTGTGGGATCTCCTCCCAGACCTTGACTAAAGTATCCGCCAACTCCTGGACAGTCTGTGGTGCAACGTGACATTGGTGGATGGAGCGAGACATGATGTCCCAGATGTGCTCAATCAGATTCAGGTCTGGGGAATGGGCAGGCTAGTCCATAGCTTCAATGCCTTCATCTTGCAGGAACTGCTGACACACTCCAGCCACATGAGGTCTGGCATTGTCCTGCATTAGGAGGAACCCAGGGCCAACCGCACCAGCATATGGTCTCACAAGGGGTCTGAGGATCTCATCTCGGTACCTAATGGTAGTCAGGCTACCTCTGGCAAACACATGGAGGACTGTGCGGCCCTCTAAAGAAATGCCACCCCACACCATTACTGACCCACAGCCAAACCGATCATGCTGAAGGATGTTGCAGGCAGCAGATCGCTCTCCATGGGGGTCTCCAGACTCTGTCACGTCTGTCACATGTGCTCAGTGTGAGCCTGATTTCATCTGTGAAGAGCACAGGGCGGCAATGGCGACTTTGCCAATCCTGGTGTTCTGTGGCAAATGCCAAGCGTCCTGCACAGTGTTGGGCTGTGAGGACACCCCCATCTGTGGACGATGGGCCCTCATACCACCCTCATGGAGTTGGTTTCTACCTGTTTGTGCAGAATCATGCACATTTGTGGCCTGCTGGAGGTCATTTTGCAGGGCTCTGGCAGTGCTCCTCCTGTTCTTCCTTCCAGAAAGGCGAAGGTAGAGGTCCTGCTGCTGGGTTGTTGCCCTCCTATAGCCCCTTACATGTCTCCTGGTGTATTGGCCTGTCTCCTGGTAGCGCCTCCAGCCTCTAGACACTATGCTGACAGACACAGCAAACCTTCTTGCCACAGCTCGCATTGATGTGCCAACCTGTATGAGCTGCACTACCTGAGAAACTTTTGTGGGTTGTAGAGTCCGTCTCATGCTACCACGAGTGTGAAAGCACAACCAACATTCAAAAGTGTCCAAAACATCAGCCAGAAAACATTGGTACTGAGATGTGGTCTGTGGTCCCCACCTGCAGAACCACTCATTTATTAAGGGTGTCTTGATAATTGCCAATAATTTCCATCTATTGTCTATTCCATTTGCACAACAGCATGTGAAATTGATTGTCAATCAGTGTTGCTTCCTAAGTGGACAGTTTGATTTCACAGAAGTTTGATTTACTTGGAGTTATATTCTGTTGCTTAAGTGTTCCCTTTATTTTTTTGAGTAGTGTATATACAGTACAGACCAAAAGTTTGGACACACCTTCTCATTTTAAAATTTTTTCTGTATTTTCATGACTATGAAAATTGTACATTCACACTGAAGGCATCAATACTATGAATTAACACATGTGGATTTATATACTTAACAAAAAAGTGTGAAACAACTGAAAATATGTCTTATATTCTAGGTTCTTCAAAGAAGCCACCTTTTGCTTTGATGACTGCTTTGCATACTCTTGGCATTCTCTTGATGAGCATCAAGAGGTAGTCACTGGAAATGGTTTTCACTTCACAGGTGTGCCCTGTCAGGTTTAATAAGTGGGATTTCATGCCTTATAAATGGGGTTGGGACCATCAGTTGTGTTGTGCAGAAGTCTGGTAGATACACAGCTGATAGTCCTACTGAATAGACTGTTAGAATTTGTATTATGGCAAGAAAAAAGCTGCTAAGTAAAGAAAAACGAGTGGCCATCATTACTTTAAGAAATGAAGGTCAGTCATTCCAAAAAATTGGGAAAACTTTGAAAGTGTCCCCAAGTACAGTTGCAAAAACCATCAAGCGCTACAAAGAAACTGGCTCACATGAGGACTGCCCCAGGAAAGGAAGACCAAGAGTCACCTCTGCTTCTGAGGATAAGTTTATCCGAGTCACCAGCCTCAGAAATCGCAGGTTAACAGCAGCTCAGATTAGAGACCAGGTCAATGCCACACAGAGTTCTAGCAGCAGACACATCTCTACAACAACTGTTAAGAGGAGACTTTGTGCAGCAGGCCTTCATGGTAAAATAGCTGCTAGGAAACCACTACTAAGGACAGGCAACAAGCAGAAGAGACTTGTTTGTGCTAAAGAACACAAGGAATGGACATTAGACAATTGGAAATCTGTGCTTTGGTCTGATGAGTCCAAATTTGAGATCTTTGGTTCCAACCACCGTGTCTTTGTGCGACGCAGAAAAGGTGAACGGATGGACTCTACATGCCTGTTTCCCACGGTGAAGCATGGAGGAGGAGGTGTGATGGTGTGGGGGTGCTTTGCTGGTGACACTGTTGGGGATTTATTCAAAATTGAAAGCATACTGAACCAGCATGGCTACCACAGCATCTTGCAGCGGCATGCTATTCCATCCGGTTTGCGTTTAGTTGGACTATCATTTATTTTTCAACAGGACAATGACCCCAAACACACCTCCAGGCTGTGTAAGGGCTATTTGACCAAGAAGGAGAGTGATGGGGTGCTACGCCAGATGACTTGGCCTCCACAGTCACCAGACCTGAACCCAATCGAGATGGTTTGGGGTGAGCTGGACCGCAGTGTGAAGGCAAAAGGGCCAACAAGTGCTAAGCATCTCTGGGAACTCCTTCAAGATTGTTGGAAGACCATTTCCGGTGACTACCTCTTGAAGCTCATCAAGAGAATGCCAAGAGTGTGCAAAGCAGTCATCAAAGCAGAAGGTGGCTACTTTGAAGAACCTAGAATATAAGACATATTTTCAGTTGTTTCACACTTTTTTGTTAAGTATATAATTCCACATGTGTTAATTCATAGTTTTGATGCCCTCAGTGTGAATGTACAATTTTCAAAGTTAAGAAAATACAGAAAAATCTTTAAATGAGAAGGTGTGTCCAAATTTTTGGTCTGTACTGTATATATATATATATATATATATATATATATATATATATATATATATATATAAATATATGTATATACCAGAGAAACCTGACCAGCACCTCCTAGTGTGAACTGGTGCCAGCTGCCGTAACTATAAAATAAATCAAAAGAATGCAGCAGCACTCCATATGACCAAGATACGTCTTAAAAAATAGCAAAAGGCAATGGTACTCACCAGCCAAGGTTTCAAGAAAAAATGCACACCAGGACACGGCCGGCCCCCTTTTTGTTAGAAGGAGGTAACACAGGTGCAGAATGCTAATGAACAATCGCCCTCACTCACTCTCACTGGAGGGGCGACTACCCAGCACTAAAACTGCACACAGATGAAACTTGCAGTAGGGTGCAATTCACACACTCGCGGCACTGTGCCTAGCCAGCATCCTATTACACGCCCCTACTATGCGACTAGGCGGGATGCCCGGCACCCTATCCGTGCATCGCAGAGTTGTGAAGCCCCCACTCACAAGGTCACCATTACTGGGCCTGGCCGTGCCCTGGCAGATAAAAAAAGTGCAAAAAATATCATATATGAGGTATTAGTTGATATTTTGGCCAAAATACGTAAGCTCGCAACCCATCGTCAAGGGTCCTCACGGTTTTGCGAGTCCCTACTCTAATATTAAAAACAGACAGCATAGCCAGAACAATAGACAGAATTTTTAGAAAATAGCAAAAGGCAATGGTACTCACCAGCCAAGGTTTCAAGAAAAAATGCACACCAGGACACGGCCGGCCCCCTTTTTGTTAGAAGGAGGTAACACAGGTGCAGAATGCTAATGAACAATCGCCATCACTCACTCTCACTGGAGGGGCGACTACCCAGCACTAAAACTGCACACAGATGAAACTTGCAGTAGGGTACAATTCACACACTCGCGGCACTGTGCCTAGCCAGCATCCTATTACACGCCCCTACTATTCGACTAGGCGGGATGCCCGGCACCCTATCCGTGCATCGCAGAGTTGTGAAGCCCCCACTCACAAGGTCACCATTACTGGGCCTGGCCGTGCCCTGGCAGATAAAAAAAAGGTGCAAAAAATATCATATATGAGGTATTAGTTGATATTTTGGCCAAAATACGTAAGCTCGCAACCCATCGTCAAGGGTCCTCACGGTTTTGCGAGTTCTACTCTAATATTAAAAACAGACAGCATAGACAGAACAATAGACAGAATTTTTAGAAAATAGCAAAAGGCAATGGTACTCACCAGCCAAGGTTTCAAGAAAAAATGCACACCAGGACACGGCCGGCCCCCTTTTTGTTAGAAGGAGGTAACACAGGTGCAGAATGCTAATGAACAATCGCCCTCACTCACTCTCACTGGAGGGGCGACTACCCAGCACTAAAACTGCACACAGATGAAACTTGCAGTAGGGTGCAATTCACACACTCGCGGCACTGTGCCTAGCCAGCATCCTATTACACGCCCCTACTATTCGACTAGGCGGGATGCCCGGCACCCTATCCGTGCATCGCAGAGTTGTGAAGCCCCCACTCATAAGGTCACCATTACTGGGCCTGGCCGTGCCCTGGCAGATAAAAAAAGTGCAAAAAATATCATATATGAGGTATTAGTTGATATTTTGGCCAAAATACGTAAGCTCGCAACCCATCGTCAAGGGTCCTCACGGTTTTGCGAGTCCCTACTGTAATATTGAAAACAGACAGCATAGCCAGAACAATAGACAGAATTTTTAGAAAATAGCAAAAGGCAATGGTACTCACCAGCCAAGGTTTCAAGAAAAAATGCACACCAGGACACGGCCGGCCCCCTTTTTGTTAGAAGGAGGTAACACAGGTGCAGAATGCTAATGAACAATCGCCCTCACTCACTCTCACTGGAGGGGCGACTACCCAGCACTAAAACTGCACACAGATGAAACTTGCAGTAGGGTGCAATTCACACACTCGCGGCACTGTGCCTAGCCAGCATCCTATTACACGCCCCTACTATTCGACTAGGCGGGATGCCCGGCACCCTATCCGTGCATCGCAGAGTTGTGAAGCCCCCACTCACAAGGTCACCATTACTGGGCCTGGCCGTGCCCTGGCAGATAAAAAAAGTGCAAAAAATATCATATATGAGGTATTAGTTGATATTTTGGCCAAAATACGTAAGCTCGCAACCCATCGTCAAGGGTCCTCACGGTTTTGCGAGTCCCTACTCTAATATTAAAAACAGACAGCATAGCCAGAACAATAGACAGAATTTTTAGAAAATAGCAAAAGGCAATGGTACTCACCAGCCAAGGTTTCAAGAAAAAATGCACACCAGGACACGGCCGGCCCCCTTTTTGTTAGAAGGAGGTAACACAGGTGCAGAATGCTAATGAACAATCGCCCTCACTCACTCTCACTGGAGGGGCGACTACCCAGCACTAAAACTGCACACAGATGAAACTTGCAGTAGGGTGCACACAGAAAATACAGAAAAATCTTTAAATGAGAAGGTGTGTCCAAACTTTTGGTCTGTACTGTATATATATATATATATATATATATATATATATAAATATATGTATATACCAGAGAAACCTGACCAGCACCTCCTAGTGTGAACTGGTGCCAGCTGCCGTAACTATAAAATATATCAAAAGAATGCAGCAGCACTCCATATGACCAAGATACGTCTTAACAATGAAAATAATGAAAATATTAGATCTAAACTGTTTTGCTTAGCAACAAGTACTTACATGAATTGGCCAAATTATGCGCTAAAAACCTTCATTGTTTGGAAGTACTTGTTGCTAAGCAAAACAGTTTAGATCTAATATTTTCATTATTTTCATTTTTAAGACGTATCTTGGCCATATGGAGTGCTGCTGCATTCTTTTGATATATATATATATATATATATATATATATATATATACATGTATACACAGAAATAAATACAGTACAGACCAAAAGTTTGGACACACCTCATTTAAAGATTTTTCTGTATTTTCATGACTATGAAAATTGTACATTCACACTGAAGACATCAAAACTATGAATTAACACATGTGGAATTATATACTTAACAAAAAAGTGTGGAACAACTGAAAATATGTCTTATATTCTAGGTTCTTCAAAGTAGCCACCTTTTGCTTTGATGACTGCTTTGCACACTCTTGGCATTCTCTTGATGAGCTTCAAGAGGTAGTCACCGGAAATGATCTTCCAACAATCTTGAAGGAGTTCCCAGAGATGCTTAGCACTTGTTGACCCTTTTGCCTTCACTCTGTGGTCCAGCTCACCCCAAACCATCTCGATTGGGTTCTGGTCTGGTGACTGTGGAGGCCAGGTCATCTGGCGTAGCACCGCATCACTCTCCTTCTTGGTCAAATAGCCCTTACACAGCCTGGAGGTGTGTTTGGAGTTATTGTCCTGTTGAAAAATAAATGATGGTCCAACTAAACGCAAACTGGATGGAATAGCATGCCGCTGCAAGATGCTGTGGTAGCCATGCTGGTTCAGTATGCCTTCAATTTTGAATAAATCCCCAACAGTGTCACCAGCAAAGCACCCCCACACCATCACACCTCCTCCTCTATGCTTCACGGTGGGAACCAGGCATGTAGAGTCCATCCGTTCACCTTTTCTGCGTCGCACAAAGACACGGTGGTTGAAACCAAAGATCTCAAATTTGGACTCATCAGACAAAAGCACAGATTTCCACTGGTCTAATGTCCATTCCTTGTGTTCTTTAGCCCAAACAAGTCTCTTTTGCTTGTTGCCTGTCCTTAGCAGTGGTTTCCTAGCAGCTATTTTACCATGAAGGCCTGCTGCACAAAGTCTCCTCTTAACAGTTGTTGAAGAGATGTGTCTGCTGCTAGAACTCTGTGTGGCATTGACCTGGTCTCTAATCTGAGCTGCTGTTAACCTGCGATTTCTGAGGCTGGTGACTTGGATAAACTTATTCTCAGAAACAAAGGTGACTCTTGGTCTTCCTTTCCTGGAGCGGTTCTCATGTGAGCCAGTTTCTTTGTAGCGCTTGATGGTTTTTGCAACTGCACTTGGGGCCACTTTCAAAGTTTTCCCAATTTTTCACACAGACTGACCTTCATTTCTTAAAGTCATGATGGCCACTCGTTTTTCTTTACTTAGCTGCTTTTTTCTTGCCATAATACAAATTCTAACAGTTTCTTCAGTAGGACTATCAGCTGTGTATCCACCAGACTTCTGCACAACACAACTGATGGTCCCAACCCCATTTATAAGGCAAGAAATCCCACTTATTAAACCTGACAGGGCACACCTGTGAAGTGAAAACCATTTCTGGTGACTACCTCTTGAAGCTCATCAAGAGAATGCCAAGAGTGTGCAAAGCAGTCATCAAAGCAAATTCTACTTTGAAGAACCTAGAATATAAGACATATTTTCAGTTGTTTCACACTTTTTTGTTAAGTATATAATTCCACATGTGTTAATTCATAGTTTTGATGCCTTCAGTGTGAATGTACAATTTTCATAGTCATGAAAATACAGAAAAATCTTTAAATGAAGTGTGTCCAAACTTTTGGTCTGTTCTGTAGATATATATATATTAAATATTGTTAAATATCGACAATCCTCCCTCTTCAACTAAACTGAAATGTAATTTAAGGAAGCCTAAAATGCTAGATTGCAAAGCTGCTACATGTAGGATCAACACCGGAAATGAGTGTATGGCATCTAAAGTAGACAATTAAAACGGGTATTCAAAAAAGGTAAGGAGACTTTTAATATTAAAGGTGAAAAAAAAAAAAAACCCGACCACATGCCTTTACAAAATAAGATGGGAAAAGAAAAATTTAGGTAGAGTCATGTCCAACAAGCGAACATCTGCAATTTGCTGCTGTTTGCAGGTGACACGTGCATGCGTCTAGTATAAAACTATTGGGGAATGTAGCATGCAAAAAATATTTTTAACCAATATGCAAGTTTTTTTTTGCAAACAGAGGTGTTTAACCTATTCCCTCAAAATGCCATAGCTATACGTCAAAACTGAAGGTGATTTAATGAAATCTGACTTACAGTTATGTCATAGAGATGGTCCGTGCCACAGCAGGAGCCAGCTGTTATTCAGTCAGGCTGCTGCTGCATGTGCTAAGACTGGACATAGTGCCGATCTCAGCACTTTTACCCTTCATGTGGCACTATCAGTAGGGACAATGTCATGGGAGGAATATGACAAATGTTACCAGAAAAAACTTCAATTTGTCTGGAAGAAAGCAAGCACTCATATGACTTCATATAGTGAAAAAAAATTATGAGTATCAGAATATGGTAAGCAAAAAAAAAAATTATTTTTTAAGTAATTTTTTTATGTAAAATTGGCAAAATATGAATAAACCTATATAAATTTATAGTATTGGCGTGATCATACCGACATATTGAATATACTGAACAGTGATGGTGTTTAAGAAAATAAATTAAAACAGATTCAGAATGACATTTTTTTGTTAATTTTGCCTCCCAAATAGTGTAATTACAACTGATCAAAAACTTGCATATACCACAAAATAGTATTATTAAAAAATGCAGTTTGCCATGAAAAAAGTAAACCACATACAGCTCTGCTGATTGTAAATTGTATAATTTATCGATCTCAGAATACGGTGACTAGAGATGAACAGCTTGATCTGCAAAGCATCAAGTCCTAGTCGAAGTTTCTTAAATTTTCATCTATAATAGTGACACAGAAACAAAGGATTTGTTTTGCAAGTGTTTTTTTATTGTACAAAATAATAAAACAAATATACAGTAACTATAGAAATTTGGTATGGCCATATTCATAACCCACTTTATTTATGCAGCATGGCAAATAGCATAAAAATTAAAACATAAAAAAACAGTGGTAGAAATGTTTTGTTAAAACTCCGTCCAATAAAGAGTTAATAAAAGTTTGTTAATATTATAAATGTATACCAAAATGATGCCAACAAACACAACTCATTAAAAAAAAGCCATCATACAACTATGTTGCTTAAGAGATACAAAAATTAAGGCTCATGGAACACAACAACAGAAAACTGGAAAAAAAATCATCTGGCATAAAGGCCAAAACTGATTGTGATACCACAAGGTTAAGTATTAGGAATATAGAGATTTTTCTTAAAAAAATGTCTGTGCATCTCAAAATGCAGGAATCACATTATTAGTGACACACAAGCTTTGAATTCAGAATTTGGTTCTAGTTGCACAATTAGCAATGAGGAGTTTAATACTGGCCATCCTTGCTTGTGTAAGAGGGTGGACAGGAGTCCTTTCCCCCTCAAGAAGACATCGAAGGCAAGATGTAAAAAAGTTATTTTGTGTGTGATTATATTTCTGCCTATGTTATAAGGTTCCTGTAGAGTTAACCGCAAGGCCGTCCCCAGGGAGTGTAGGAGGGAGGATTTATAGGAGGAACCAGTGGTAAGGCTATAGGGATTGAGGAAGTACTTAATCAATGTTAAGTAGGCTGTGTGTTGTGAAGGAGGTGAAAGAAGGACTACAGGTTGATCGGTTGGGGAACTACAAGGCTCAGCATGAAAAGAAGCTAGTTACAGAGGTGGCAGGACATCTCATGCAAGTGGGGACCTCTGCAGCGAGGAAAAGCTTAGAAGTCTGGAAAACATATGGTCCAGGGAGCGTTCTTTCAATGAGCGGCCCATTGGGACTGACATAGCTAAAGACTCTGGGTACTGGGATCATAGCGATACATGTGGACCCGTATGACCCAACCGCTAAGAAAACGCAGGCAATTCAAACATCTCTCTATGCCCCCTGGGGTACCTGTTGCTGGGAACAAAATGCAGACTGTAAGGCCACGGCCCCACTATCAGTATTTGGTCAGTATTCGGGATTTTTTCTCAGGAGTGGGAGCCGAAACCAGGAGTGGGTGATAAATGCAGAATTGGTGACTTGTTTCTATTATGTCTTTTCTCTGATTTTTCCTCACCTGGTTTTGGTTTCCACTCCTGAGAAAAAATACTGACCGAATACTGACCAAATACTGATAGTGGGGCCGTGGCCTAACTTGGAGGTTAAGTGCAAACTGCGTTTTTGCAGTGTTTTTTCTTCGTGGAAATACATCAAAAACACGATGTAATCTGTCTGCCAGCTAATGCAATGACAATCCTGATGTGCTGTGCACATGATGCGGAAGTTTCCGCTCAGGATTGTCATTGCGTTTAAATACGCAACATGTCCATTCTACATAGTGTAAATGCAGCATTTCCCGACCATTGACTTTAATTGAACCGCAGCAAACCCCCAGGTATAAATATATTTGCTTGTTTGCTGCATAGTCAATTGGTCAAATACACTGCAAAAACGCATAGATTGGTACCCAGGTTGGCTGGGGGAGACTACTTCTCCCATCATCCGATCGCCGCTCTGGCTGATAACAGCAAGAGCAGCACGGCTGAGAGGAGCAGTAGTCTCTCGAGTGTAAAAAAACAAAATACCTATGCTCACCTGTCTGGCATCTCCCGGTGTCCTCCCGTTGTCCCCCGGCGTCCTGATCCCTCGGCAGCTAGCAGTACATTAACGGGAGCGCGCTCGCTCCCGGAAGTGTACATCACTGCGGTGTCAGCTGAGGTCACGCGAGTTCACAGCTGGAGATCAGCTGATGAGCTCGGGACCTCACTTTACGGCACCGGTGCTGCGTGAGAATGTTCCCATGTACCACTGATGCTGAGGTCATCGGGGCTGATCAGCTGATCTTCAGCTGATGAACCCAAGTGACCTCACTCCTGCAGCAGAGCAATGTACACTGACAGGAGTGATTACTCTCCTGTCAGTGTACAATGCTGACTTCTACAGCAGTCACATCAGTGATTGATGTGGCTGCTGTAGAAGTGACCCGGATTGCCGAGGGACAATCTGGATTATGTCGTGACGGCGGACAGGTGAGAGATATGGTTCTTTTTTATTTATTTTTTTTTACAGAAGATCGAAGGATTCGGGGACTGGGCATGTAATAAAAAAATTATTAAAACTGTGTGTAATTTTATTTCAATAAGATACTTTAGTCTGGAGGTGTCTTTTATTGAAAAAGCGTCAAAAACTTTACTATGCAGTTAGTAATGAGGGCGTCTTATAGACGTCTCTCCATTACTAACCTGGGCTTCATGTCAGCTGCCAATACAAGGCTAACATGAACCCCAACCCCATTCCCACACTTGCCACTGCTACAGGGCAGTGGGAAGAGCGAACGCTAAGCGCCAGATTTGGCGCATCTTATGGATGCATCATTTCTGTGACTGCTGAGTGGTGATATTAATAGCCGTGGAGGAGGCTAGTATCCATGGCCCCTTCTCTGGATATTAATATCAGCCCGCAGCTGACTATTTAGACTTTTCTGGTTAGATTTTAAAGGGGCACCCAACATCAATTTTTTTCTCGGGTCCCCCTGTAATCTAGCCAGTAAAGGCTAAGAAAACAGTTGTGGGCTGTTATTAATAGCTAGGGAACATTTTTGGCTAATGGCCCCTTCCCTGGCTACTAATATCAGCTCCCACCAGTCGGCTTTCCCTCTGCTGGTTATAAAAATGACGCGGGAGCCCACGCTATTTTTTAAAAAAAATTTTTAGGCTATGTGCCCATGATCCGGATGTAGCAGCGCTTTGAACATGGCATATTTTTGCTGTGTCCAAAACGCTGCGTTCTATTGAACGCAGGTAAATCCACATTTCTTTACTGAACCTTGCGGATTTATCGCATTCAATATTTTCTAGTGGTCAAATTTCTCTAGAATTTGACATGCTGTAGTCCTGAAAGACGCGCCGCATGTCAGTGTCCGCGGGTGATCCGCAGCCTAAAATGGACGCATAGTGAACATGGGATTTCTAGAAATCCCATCCACTATGCTGTAACATCTGGACTCTGTGGGTTTGACGCTGCATAAATACACAGCTTCAAACCTGCAGCGGCTCCTGCCACGTACCCTAACTCATCCGCAGCATATCAATTTCTGTAGCGGAGACACCAGTCTCTGCTGCAGATTTTGACCGATTCAAGTGTCATTATATGTGATAGATCCGCAAGTATTGACAAAAAAGTGCAGCATTAGAACACAGCATTTTGAACGCAGCAAAAATATGCTTCTTCCAAATCGCTGCTGAGTGCTGATGGGGAAGGGGGGGACATAGTGGCTAACAAAACAGCTGTGAACTGTTATTAAAGACAGGGAAAATGTTTGCCTAATGGCACCTTCCTAGGATAAAAATAGCAGCTCTCACCTGCCCCAGAAATTACATGAATGGAAATGCTAATGAAGATTGGGTTTATGGGATTAGTTGACACTTAGCCCTTTTGTGTGGCGATGACAAGGTGTCAATCAGACCCTTTCATTACTACACCTAATTAAAGTAAAGAGTTAAATAAACACACAGACACAGAGTAGAACACTTTATTTGAAATACAACAGACACATTCTTTAATCATTTAAATTAACCAATATACTCACCCCAGGTCTTATGATTATCCAAGTGTTAAAGCAATGTCCCACGTTTTTTTTTTCAAATAACTTTATTTAGCTCCAAAAGCATTCATTGATGTACAAAACACACTTTAAAAAAGCATTAAAAAACGCATTGAAAATCGCATTAAAAATGCATAAAAAATGCGTAAAAATCGCAGCAAAATGAGCGTTTTTTACGCAGCGTTTTTTCCTGCCAAGAGATGCAGAAACGCTGCATAAATTTCTGCATTCAAATCCTGAATGTGAGCACATAGCCTGAGAATGGAGTCGGTGTATTGGGTGGAAGGTGGAGAAGGAGAATGTGCAACTTGTAATCCCCTGTTCACCAGTTTGGCCGTACATAATATGGACATTGTTTATAAGGACTGGTCTGGATTATTGAAAGAAATATTAATATGAGTGGGACTGCATCAAGTGCAATGGAACTGATGATGGAAGCAGTAGATTCAGGTACAATGTCGCACACACCCACCAATAACACTCAATTTCCTGTAGCTGGCCCCGACTTTGAAAGGGTGGCTTACTCCCACCAGTACCACATATTTTTTTTTACCAATCCCTGTCAATCAAATCATAGATTGTTCAAATTTGCATGGACTCTCAAATTTCAGGAAATTCAACTCAAACATGGTCCACTCATCTCTATAGGATAATAAATACCATATTTTTCTGGCTATAAGATGCACTGGATCATAAGAAGCACCCCAAATTTTGTGGTGGAAAATAGGAAAAAAAATATTTTTTTTAATATGGGGGTCCGTCTTATAGTCTGAATAGGTATGGTATGTTACCTGGGGGCGGTGGAGTGGGGGTTACAGGAGGCAGGGTCCTTCAGGAAGCCAGCGGAAGTGGAAGAATGCTTCGAACCTTGGGTGCGAGAAGGCGGTGCTCCAGCAGCCAAGAGTTATGGTGGTGGTTGAGCAGGATCACAGGGCCCTCCGTTCCCTCCCTTAGGAACCCGGCGACAGCAGAAGAGGTGAGGTGGTGCGCTGGCTGTCTGGCTGTGAAGCAGAGAGTCTGGCTGTAATGCTGGCAGAGAGTCTGGCTGTGAGGCTGGCAGAGAGGCAGAGAGACAGAGCACTGCTTTCCAGTGGCCGCGGCTGAGCTACAGGAAAATGGCCACCGAGATCCCAGTCTGTGCATGAGCTGGCTCGGGCGGCCATTTTCCTGTAAATCACGGCTTTAGGAAAATGGCTGTGGCCAACGGAAAGCAGCTTTCGCCGCTCTGCCTCACTTCCTCACAGCCAACAACGAGGCACCGGCCCCGCAGCACTTCGCCTCTTCTGCTGCTGCCGGGTTCCTGAGGGAGGGAGGGAACGGAGGGCCCTGCGATCCCGCTCCACCCCTACCGCAACTATCCGGTAAGCTTAGGTTCGAACCATAAGACGCAGCCCCCATTTTCCTCCCAAATTTGGGGGAAAAAAAGTGTGTCTTATGGTCCGAAAAATACAGTACATATGGATCTTAAAATGAAACCTGTCAGATGATTCATGCTGCCCAAATCTCATACAGCATAAAACAGGAAGAGGATATTTAAATGCAAATATCTATATTTTGTTCTCTGGAATTTCCAAGAGCAAAGGAATTTGTTATTAGGGCAGATCATGGCTGGGTTATCCCAGATTAGCTATGTTGACAAGCCTCTTTTCTATACACGCATAAGAAAGGAACTGTCAATTAAGCAGAGCCGTGTGTGGAGAAACTGGTGGATCCCTGCCCCAGTGACTGGTCTCCTTGTTACTGGCTCCTGTTTAAACTATGTTTTCTCCGAAATTTCACTGTGTTACTGATACACATGTTACACATACAGTACATAGTTGTTTTTGCTTTGCTTGTCCAGTTGTCATGTTGGCTTTTTGAGCCATCAAACAGGAGCCCTGAGAACCGCCTCTGCCTCCTGGCATCCATGGCTCATCTTTTGATTAGTTGACCTGGCACAACGTAATCCTGATGACGTGACACATATGTGATGTCGCCCAAAGCCGGCTACTCAAAAAAAGAGCTGCAGATGCCAAGAGCTTCTTCTCAAGGCTCCTTTCCAACCACCACAAATTACTAATTAGCAAATTTCTTTAAACCAACTTTAGCTGCCAGTTGATCGGACAGCAGGAATCACATGATAGGTTCAATGTAACCTGATAATAAAACATTTTGTATTATAACAAGGATCTTTTTATTCTTGCTTTGGGATCCTTTACATTATATTGTAGAGTTTTCTATGCTTTTCTTTCTCATAAAAAAAAGAAAATTGAGACAAACCCAAATTATGTAGCTGTTATGGCTCTCTCATAGATTAAATTAGATATGTCTTATCTGTCATGGCTACCATCATTATAGAAGTGAACATAAAGACCTAAACGAAACACAAAAACTACAGGAATGCAGTATGCATTATATGATAACCTCAATAACCACCAGAAGTGGCATTTATCATACGTGGTCCACCATATGAGATGTGTTTTAGCACTGTCCAGACTGCTCTACCTGTAACATAATTACAATTTAAGGAGACCATTCATATGAAGTCATTCCATGTTTTTAAACCAACAAAGTATAATATTTTACACAAATTTAGTTTCTCATGCTTATATAGTGCCAACATATCCTGAAGCATTTTACAGACAGGGTCATCATTTGATCTTACCTTTGGGGCTCATAATCTAAATTTCCTTCAATATACTTGTGACACACAACCATATTATTCAATCAAGAGTGCAATGAATTTTAATAATTCATGAACTGTCAAAGACTCCGTTGTTGTCAAAGGGCACATACATTTTGTGATAGTTGTGTGTTGTTGCTAAGTTACAAGTCTTTGCAGAAGAGCTCCCATGTGGATTTGTCTTAAATAACATCAATTTCCAGGTCATACTCTCACTATTTTTAACACTTGGGAAAAATACCGGAAAATGAAGCATAAATTAGTAGCATGACACAAGATGACATTTCTCTGGAAGTCTTATTCTGTGTTACATATCATATATTCTAGACATCTGCAGAATGGTTGAATATATTGTGTATTGTGTGGATATTGTTATCAATGAGATTACTTATGTACAGCTTGAATACAACTTTTGATCATAATTGAGAAGTGTTCAGACATTTGTCTAATGTTTTATCTAATGTCTATAGATAGGCGATCTTTTACTTTACAGAATTCCTTACGGTGTTCCTCCTGTGTTTTAATTTACCTTTCTGAGGTCTACCATATTATCAGCTTATATTGCAGCCTGACATCTGTAATTCGTGCTAGTTGCAAAGAATTAGAATTAATGTCTCTAGAAAATTATGGAGCATATATGTTTTTCTAGAAACAAAAGGGTCCATACACAATAGATGTTGGATACGGCTAACATAGCAATGAGATCCACACCATTGCTTGGCCCATCTAAGTTACCAATATCAATGAAAGATTAAAAAATCACTCAGTTTTTTCAAGTGGCACCAGGGCACCACCCAAAAAGAAAAAGAGGACACGTGGATGTAGAGGAGGTAGAGGAGGTAGAGGGATCTCAGGGAACAGCCGTCACCTCAGAATCCCTAATCACCAAGAAAACAAAGGTATAGGTGAGGTAGCATCCAGCTCACAAATTTCGGAGATTAGTAATTTAAGATCCTGTGGTATATTTAATCTTTCTAGTCATATGCTTACAGAAGGTGAAACTTCCTTATTGGCTAAAGGATTATCATTTTGTCCAGATGCTGAATTAAATAGTTTTGATCTTTTCTTAGATCTGAACGAATTTTTTCGTAAATTGACTATTAAACGACATTTTTTGATAGAGGAACATGGCAATAAATTACCAGCTCCCAATGCTTCCGTAGGTTCTTCTAATTCACCTGATGAGGTGACCATCTCCACTGATCAATATAGGCATATGGCGGTCAGGGGAGGCTCTAACAAGTTTTACCCAATGCACCACAAGGGTGCGCATATAGAATCTTTTCAGCAATTGGTCCTCAGAGATCTACGCTCGATTGAGCGGTGTAAAAAATCGGACAATTTAATGAAAAGTGAAAGGGAAGCAATACAGTCTTTGAAGAACAATAATAGCATTATAATAAAAAGCGCAGATAAAAGGGGGGGGTGGAGGAGGAGTCGTGACCATGGATAGATCCTGGTACTTATGTGAGGGTCTTAGGATACTTATTGACGAACAGTACTATCATAAATTGGATATTGATCCCTCTATCTCCATCTTTGTTAATTATAATTATTTGATTAAGGAAGGTTATGAAAAGGGCATTCTGAATAAGAATGAAAAGAGGTTTTTAGATATCTCAAGTTACCGGACCCCCATTTTTTACCTAAATTACACAAGGATCCCTGTAACCCGCCCGGGCGCCCCATCATATCTGGGATAAATTCCATTACGTTCAACCTATCACATTTTATCGACTTGTTTCATCAGAAATATGTATGTGAATTGGGGTCCTATCTCAAAGACTCCTCAACTCTGATTGCCACAGTTAGAAGTTTGCCGTCTGTGAAAAATTGTATTCTCATTACAGCAGACGTTGCATCCCTTTACAGTAATATCTCCCACGAACTGGGTATAGAAGCGATGCGCCATTACTTAATGGAAGATGGTAGTATCCCCCTTTTTCAAAAAGAGTTCATTTTGAAATCAATAGAATTCATATTAAATAATAATGTGTTCTCATTCGAGGATAATTTTTATAAGCAAATAAAGGGCTGTGCAATGGGGACGAGGGTAGCCCCAAGCTACGCGAATATCTTCATGGGACGATTTGAATCTTTAATCATCACGTCTCCTCCTCTAATCCAAGGCCGTATACGATTATATCGTCGTTATATCGATGATTTGTTCTTTATCTGGGAAGAGATGGAGAAATCAGCCCAGGATTTCTTTGATATTTTGGATAATAACCCATGGGGTCTTAAGTTCACTGTATCCATGTCAAGTGACTCCATACAGTTTCTTGACTTAGTTTTAAAATTGGATGATTTGGGGAAGGTTCTCACATCCACCCATTTTAAAACCGTGGATGTGAATAGCTACCTCAGATTTGATAGTGGCCATCTTCCAAGGTGGATTAAGAACATTCCGCATGGCCAGTATTGGCGTATACGGAATAATTGTACGCAGGAAGAAGATTTTTAAAAGGAGGCTCATGTCCTTGAAAAAAGATTTTTGAGGAAGAGGTATCCTAAGAAATTGATCAGGGATGCACATAAAAGAATTAAGCCGCTCAGTCAGGAATTATGTTTGGCTCGAAATTCTGGCCCTAAATGTGAGCATGCGAATATAGGATATAAAGAATGGAGTTTAGTGACTACTTTTAATAAATCTAGAGTGTGCATACAGAAACTATTAAGTCGTTATTGGTGCGTCCTGTTGGGGGATCCGATTTTGTCTAAGCATTTGCCATGTAAACCCAGGATTGTTTATAGGAAAAATCGAAATTTACGGTCCTTTATATCGCCCAGTAACACAACATTGAAATCTGCAGCTTCAGCACGGTGATATGGGAGGCAAAGACAAGAAGGAGTACGTTGTTTTGCTTGCAGATCTCCTGGCTGTTTATGCTGTAGTACCATTAAGCATGGGGTAGTATCCTTCTACTCGCAAACCACTGGTGAGCAATTTCCCATTACCTGTAAAGTGGACTGTCATTCTGACTATGTGGTCTACTTGTTGCAGTGTGGATGTGGTTTGCAATATGTGGGCCGAACTATACAAAGAATGCAGGCCCGCCTCAATAAATATCGCTCTAATATTAAGAATGGATATGTGCAGCATAGTGTCTCTAAGCACTTTCTGACTACCCACCAGATAGATCCCAGTAGCGTGAAACTCACGATTTTAGAACAAGTCCCTGATAATGTAACAAATCGGCTTAATTATCTTATGAAGAGAAAGAATTTTTGGATTTTTAAATTGGGTACATTATATCCGGAAGGACTGAATTTAGCGATTGATAATGTGTGCAGATGAATTATTAATAAAAATAATATATCATTTTTTTTTTCCCTCTTTTTTTTTTGGAAAAAAATGGTTCGAGGTGTACACTCAGGATATGCCCCACTAATTTTTATGTAATATGTTCATTTATTCTTATTTGTATATGCATTTTCACATGTATGTATTTTTAAGGCATTGCTGCTAATATTTGCATCTTGTAAGTTTATAATGTGTAGTTATTGACCCGTAATGCTTTTTTAAGTCCTCGTTGTTATTAAATTGTAATTGTCTTTTTGAATGGTGATTGAGGGGTTTAGTACCAGAAATTTCCTTGGTACCTCCCATTGAGTTCCTTTGCTTTATGTATAAAAGTGCCTGTATCTGCCATTTTCCCATAACTCCACCTGATGAAGGCAGCAGATCGCTGCAGAAACGCGATATGGGCATTAGACCTTCAATAAAGAGGTTTGTTTTATCCTTTTCCAGCGCCTTGTCCAGATTCCGCACCCCACTGACCACCTCTATTTGCACATCATGTTGGCTGAACGATGGTTCACTCGATTGTTTGATCAGCAGCTACTTATTTCTCATGACTTCTGCTTATACAGTAGCGGTCGATATGCTGAGAGTTCCTGTTGTGCTTTCTATGAGACCTACTGCCAGACTTCTATGACGATGGCTTAGCTCACTGAGAACAAAATGATCGGCAGGCTAAAAGTGGACTTGTCTGATCATTATTTCTGCTGGAATGTGAGTGAAAAGTCATGAGGCCTGCATACACATTAGACTGTTGGCTGAGACCACTGATATCAGCAGATTCAGCTGATGTTAGTGTGGCGCCCCTGAGGGTTCATTCGCAACAGAGGTTCTAGGGAGCAGTTCAGAAGAACAGCTCGGGACAGTTCAGAAGAACAGTCCGGGAGCAGAATCTCATTAGCAGATCTGCTCCACAAGTAGCGCCCAGTGTCAGAGGCCCAGGAGGGGAGCAGAGAGTAGGCTCCATTCTAAGAAAGGATCCCAGGGGGTACGATGCTTGCAGGACGGCACCCGTATGCCCTGCATCTGTCAGAAGACAGAGGGATTGCAGCCGCATTCTAGTCCCCTGAGGGTCAAGCAAGTCTGTGTAACTTCGACGGACAGGAGGGACTTCAGAGTACCTGAACAGGACTGAGAGTGGGCAGCGCAGAGCAGGAGGGAGAAAGACCAGTGTGAAGTCGGTCAAAATAGGAACACGAGAGAGTGGGGTTCTGCCAGGTATTCCCAAGCAGCCTGAGGAAGGATTGAACCCCTGACCGGTGAACGCAGCGCGACGTGGGAGGCCTTTACCTGTAGAGTGCACCTGTGAAGTGTCTTAAGAACTGTGAGTAAATACCTCGGATGACTGCACTGCACTGCCTCAGTCCATTCTTTCATCGGCGCCATTGTTCCCCCTGCACTACAACGCCCAGCGCAACCACCGCCTCATCTTACACTGTCCTGAGGCCTGCTCCACCTGTGGGGAGCCGTCCCATCACAAGCTGCCCTAACATCTGCCTCAGAGGACTGTTGCAGTGCTGGTGATCCTCACCAGACACCACAGGTGGCGTCACGAACTTTCTAAAAATAACCCCTTTTTGCACTGACCGCCCTGGGTCATGGACCGGGCCAGCCACTGTGATATTCCCTGCCAACCGGCATCTAGAGGCCTGACTGCTGAGTGCCCCACGGCCCTAGGGGCGCGTCAGACTTGGCGTCACGAACAGGATGCGTGACCATCCCGTACCGGCGGGTGAAGTGTGCCTAGAGAACTGTGTGATGTTACTGAATGTGGCGCCCGCCCCAGAAGAATGGGCGCCATTATGTGCTTGCTAAAAGACAACAGCATGGAACCTCCCATCATGGGCCGGGTCCCAGAATGGTGCCAAAAGCATACCCTGCCCCTTGCAACAGTGACTGTCCACATAGATGTGTCCGTCAAGGCAGGGAGGCCGTCACAGGGAGTGAGCGACAGCAGATTGCCATGGGACCGCCCCGGAAAGAAGAGAGGAGGCGGAGAAAAGGAATGGAGACAGGGTGTGGTCTTAACCCGTCTAGCCAGACCGCACCCGGCAGCCAGCATGGAAGGAAGCAAAAGCCCCGACTTTGCTTCTGGCCTGCCGCAGCACCAAGTGACCCCCCTCACCAAAGAGGGAGAAGTGGAATAATTGTCCCCGGAGGACGTGGAGTTCCTCCAGAGCGAGGTCCTCGAGCTGGGCCAACAGGTGGAGCAAGCCCAGCAGGCAGTGGTCGCAAGGTGGAGAAGCGAGCTGCTGGAAAAGTTGGCAGCACGGCGGAAAGTGACACCGGATGCCAGCAGCCTCACCCCAGCCCCGACGGAGCCCGCGGAGAACCGGGAGGCCGCATGGAGTACAGGAGCAGGTAAGAGAGAATCCCCAATCCCGGGCGCTGCCAGCGCCGACCTGCTCCTGGGCCTCTTCCCCCAGCCTTTGCCGTATGCTGCTGTGCCCTGGCTGGAACAGCTGTGTAGCCCAGAACCTCCACCCCCGGGCGCGGAACCAGAGGATCCCCCATCTAGTGCCTTCCCGGAACCTCCACCCCCGGGCGCTGCACCGGAGGACCTCCTATATAGTGCCCATCAAGAGCCTCCATCCCCGGGCGCTGAAGCTGCGGGCCTACTGCTGGAAGCCCTCCCTCCACCCGGGTGGGTGTTCGGCGCACCGGCCTTCGACTGGTCCGCCCGGATGGAGGACCAGGAGCCGTATCTCCTCCTCCCGACACCAGCGCCCCCGGTTGCTTATACCAGCAGAGTGGAGTTACGCTGGGACAACTGGGGGGGGGACCTGATGGGGTTCCCGCGGGAGACCCAGGCCGAAGCACTAAAAAGGCAGGAGTTCTGCAGGAGGGAGCTCTGGCAACTTGAGAAGGAGCGATGCGCGCGGGCGGCGTGCAGTGAGCGCCTGGAGGCCTGAGATAAGGCCGCCAAGGCTCAGGTCCACCAGGCGGAGTAAGCCCACCCCAGCCCCCGTGAGGAAGGCCTCATAGTTAAGTTCAATCTGAAGGCTGGGTGGGGCTTTATCCCAACTTCAACAGGGACATATTTGTCAACCGGCGGGATGTGGAGCCCGAGCTGGAGGAGGGCCATCCCGACCGGAACCTGTATCCGGGAGACCATGTCACGTTCACCCGGTACCATGGTGAACGTGGCTGGTATTTCCTGCATGTGTACCGTGTCAGTGAGGACACACCCCTGCAGGAAGTCCCTCGTGATCCGGCTGGGTCAGGGAAAGATGAAGAGTACACCAGGCGGGGTCCCCACTATTGAGCCAGCAAGTGGGATTGAACACTGCTTAGGTAGTTGCCCGTCAGGGTATAGTTGGACGTTTAATAATAATGTTTTGCGCGTGCGTTCCTACCATTACCTGTCAGGGTATACAGGCTGGGGACTGTGAACAACCGGACGTTAAATTTGTAAATAGTTTAGCACTTCTTAAAGTGCACCGTATTGGTTTTATAGTAATAACCATGACCACAGAACAAAAACCCGTTTGGCGTGGCGGAAGCTGTGGTCCAACTCCAGGACCACCCATGCCCTGCAGCCACACCCAGGGCCTACGTTGAGGGTTTGCGGACGGGTCCCTCATGCTGCTACCAGTTGCACTTATTGAAAAAGAAAGATGTTATTTAAGAGAGTTTATAATGTTTCTAAAAATGTAACCTGCAACGTTAAAGTGATGTGCCTCCCATAAAGGGAAGAAATGTAATGTTTTATAATCTTATATGCGGATGCATCTTAAAATTTTGCATGTCAAATATCCCTGTTTTGCTTTGTTCCAGCCCGCGAACGTGCTGTGTTTTACCGGGGGGGGAATGTGGCGCCCCTGAGGGTTCAGTCGCCACAGAGGTACTGCACCTCACCAAGAGGTGTGGTGTCTCCCTTCTCTCAGGTAAGGAGGGAGTTCTGCATGGAACCCCAAACACCTGCATCCAACACTACACTGCTCCAGGCCGGCAGGAGGGGCAACATGCAGAGCGCAGCTGCTGAGCCCTGACCCCGGCTGGAGTGGGGGGAACCCAAAGGTAGGGGGAACCAGTAGTGGGTGTGGGTGGAGAAGTAGTTAGAGGGAGCACTTTAGTATGAGTATAAAATAGGGAAGCCATCATAGGGTGGCAGTTCAGTTCAGTTCAGAGTTGCGCAGTGGTGTGAGTTCTAGGGAGCTGTTCAGAAGAACAGTCCGGGAGCAGAGTCTCATTAGGAGATCTGCTCCACAAGTAGGGCCCAGTGTCAGAGGCCCAGGAAGGGAGCAGGGAGTAGGCTCCATTCTAAGAAAGGATCCCAGGGGTTACGGCGCGTGCAGGACGGCACCCGTACGCCCCCCATCTGTCAGAAGACAGAGGGATCGCAGCCGCATTCTAGTCTCCTGAGGGTCAAGCAAGTCTGTGTAACTCCGACGGACAGGAGGGACTTCAGAGTACCTGAACAGGACTGAGAGTGGGCAGCGCAGAGCAGGAGGGAGAAAGACCAGTGTGAAGTCGGACAAAATAGGAACACGAGAGAGTGGGGTTCTGCCAGGTATTCCAAAGCAGCCTGAGGAAGGATTGAACCGCACTACACTGCCTCCATCCATTCTTTCATCGGCGCCATTGTTCCCCCTGCACTACAACACCCAGCGCAACCACCGCCCCATCTTACACTGCCCTGAGGCCAGCTCCACCTGTGGGGAGCTGTCCCATCACAAGCTGCCCTAACATCTGCCTCAGAGGCCTGTTGCAGCGCTGGTGATCCTCACCAGACACCACAGGTGGTGTCACAAACTTTCTAAAAATAACCCCTTTTTGCACTGACCGCCCTGGGTCACGGACCGGGCCAGCCACTGTGATATTCCCTGCCAACCGGCATCTAGAGGCCTGGCTGCCAAGTGCCCCACGGCCCTGGGGGCGTGTCATTAGTCTAATGTGTATGGAGGCCTTATGAATAGTGATGAGCGAACGTGCTCGCCACTGCTTGGTACTTGCCCGATCATCACTGTGCTCGACGAGCTCGGCGAGTATTTCCTATTTCCGGGTTGCTCGGGCGGGAACTCAGGTCCCCTCCCTGCATGTTAGGTGCTCTTTAGACAGCCAATGAACATGCAGTGACTGCCTGCCATGCACTGTAATGCTGTAACCATGTTGGTTGTGGGCACTACAGTGATTGGCTGGCCGCACAGCATCATCAGGTGTATATAAAACCGAGCGCCGCTATGCTCGTCACAGTCTACCCCGGAATCAGGCAGATTCGGGAGAGCTGCTGCTGCATCAGGGAGAGATTTGCTTCTTCATAGTTAGTATAGGTATTCCACAACATACAATATATATATATACATATATATATATATATATATATATATATATATATATATATATATCCAACTGAGCTAACAGTCCTTCTGAGGACTAATCCAGCTGCATACATTCAGTGGTGATAGCAGGAATTAGGCAGGCAGGCAGTGTATGTGGCAGACTGCAGTACATATAGTGCAAGAGGGTCCATTGAACCTTCCTGCTGCTGTTCTTACAGATATTTGTAGACATAGCCCCAGAAATCAGGGGCCAGGGAAATTTTTTTTTTATCTTAATCCTGGCGATTAGCTTAAAAAGCAATTCAAAGTACACCATTTTTCTGCTCCATTTGCTTGTTCTCACTGCAGAATAAAGCCAGATCTGTTTCATATTTCAGCGATTAAAATCCAGAAATTTTAACTAAACGTGGAAAATAATTAGTCTCCTTTTCCATTCTGTTGCAGTGTGTCGGTCAAGCTATTCACACAAGGTGTCTGTGAAGGATAGTATTAGCAAATTACAGGCCTGCTATTTAGAACCATGGTTCTCTATGAGACCTAACACCTATAAGAGTGTTCCAAAATCAGACATTTCTTCCATTTTTATTTAGTTGCAGTGTGTCGGTCAAGCTATTCACACTAGGTGTCTGTGAGGGATAGTATTAGCAAATTACAGACCTGCTATTTAAAATTGTGGTTCTCTGTCAGACGTATCACATATAACTGCATTCCAAATCAGCCATTTCTCGTGAACGTGGAAAATTGAACATAAAGCAGTGTCAAAAGGTTATTTTTTGGAAACAGATAATGCTTCCAGTCACTTAGCCACCACCACCACCCTGTCTTCCACACGGTCAAGTCTCAGTATCTGTGAGTCTGGACAGCATATTCCTCACCCTGATCCTCCTTTCTCCCACCATGCTGAGTGCCCGGAGGCAACTGATCCCACACTTGGACACTCAGAAGAGCTGTTCACTTTTCCATTTGTAGATTCGGGCCTCTCGCCGGGCCAGCTTCAAACGAGTCAAGAGGAGAACGTGTGTAGCGATGCCCAAGTATTGGAGCAGCCACAGTTACATGAAGGCGCTGGTGGAAAAGTGCATTTACGGTCGCAAGAGGTGGATGATGATGATGATGGGACACAATTGCCAGAAAATCAGGGAAAGGACCAGGGTGCGGAAGTGGAAGACGAGGTGGTGGATTATATAGTAACTGACCCAACTTGACAGGGGAACATACAGAGCTAGGACAGCAGCTCACAGGGGGAGGGGCATAGCACCACAACAGGCATGAAGAAGCAGTGTGGTGGCCGCAGACACAAGGCAGGAAAGCGTTCCCCATAATGCCAACACGACGGAAGTTGCCAGTACAACTGTTAGATCTTCCCAAGCCTGGTTATTTTTTAAAGACTCTGCAGAAAAGGCCAAAAAGGCCATTTGCACCACCTGCCAAGTCAGCATCAGCAGGGGCAAAACTAGCAGCCTGACCACCACCAGCATGATCAGGTTCATGGCAACAAAGCACCCGACTATGTGGGCCGAACTACAGGGTCAAGCAACACCACTGTTTGTTCTACAACTCCTGCAACTCCTCCTCCTCTTCAGCCTCCATCTCTGAAATGACCACATTAGTCACAAGCTGGAAGCACTGCAGCACTGCCTCGGCCAAGCGGCAACAGGCTGTGCTGAAGTTAATATGCTTAGGTGACAAACCGCACAATGCTGAAGAGTTGTGGACTGCTCTGAAATAGCAGGCAGATATGTGGCTGACACCGCTGAACCTATAGCCAGGCATGGTCATGTGTGACTATGGCAGGAACCTGGTGGCGGCTCTGAGGCGAGGCGAGCTCACACATGTACCATGCCTGACCCATGTGCTTAACCTCGTGGTTCAGCAGTTTCTCAAAACCTACCTGGATCTGTCAGATCTGCTTGTCAAAGTATGCCGCCTGTTTGCCCATTTTAGAAAGTCAGCTACAGCTTCCGCCGCCCTTGCCGTGCTTCAGCAGCATTTGTAGCTTCCAGCTCACCGAATAATCTGCAATGTCCCCACGCATTGGAACTCTACATTGCAGATGTTGGGAAGGATTTTTGAGCAGAAGAGGGCAGTAGTTGACTATGGGCATCAACAAGGCCGTCGGTATTCAGGTTAGACTCCCCATATAAAACCTCAGGAGTGGACATGGATATCAGACATATGTACCATCTTCCAAAACCTTGAGGACTCCACCAAGATGGTGAGCGGCGATGACGCCACAATTACCGCCACCATCTCGCTTCTCTGTCTTCTGAAACGCTCTCTGCTCACAATTAAAGAGGATGCATTGCAGGCGGAGCACGATGAGATGAAGCAAGGAACCATACAAGGTGACTCCACACAGCCCAGTCTCATCTCATCCCAACGTGGATTGGGTGATAATGAGGAAGAGGAGCAGGAAGAACAGGAGCTAGTTTCCTGCGCTATAGCCAGTACCTGAACAACTGCCATACCGTCTGTTCGGCGTGGATAGCCTGAAGACAGAGAGGAGGAGGAGAGCATGGTCAGTCATCCTCTTGGTGAGGACACGGAAGTCTTGCCTCTTTGCAGTCTGGCACAAATGGCTGAGTTTATGTTATACTGCCTTTTCCGTGACTCTCGCGTTGTCCAAATTTTAGGTGACAGTCATTGTTGGTTGGTGAGACTTCTATACCCACGCTACAAGGAGAACTTTCTGTCTCTTATTCCCTTGCAGGACAGGCCTAATAAAATGGTGCAGTACGAGAAGGCCCTTGTTGCGGAATTATTAAAAAAATTCCCATCTGAAAAGGCTGGCGGCAGAGGTCACAGGTCGTTGGACAGCCAAGGAGATCAGGCAAGAGAGACACAAATGCAATTGAGCAGAGGCAGAGGAACACTGTCAAAGTTCTGGGACAGTTTTCTCAGACCCTCCCATCGCACAAGCCCTGAGACGCGGGGTACTCTCTCAATGAGGGAAAAGTTGTGGAAGATGCTGAGGGAGTGCCTTGCCGACCGTACCAACGTCCTCCGTGATTCCTCTGTGCCTTATAATTATTGGGTATCCAAGCTGGACACGTGGCATGAACTGGCTCTCTATGCCTTGGAGGTCCTGGCCTGCTCTGCCGCTAGCATTTTGTCAGAGCAGGTTTTTAGTGCTGCCGGTGGAATTATAACCAATAGGTGCGTCCGCCTGTCAACTGAAAATGCTGACAGGCTGACTCTTATAAAAATGAACAAGGGCTTTATGTGAAGCTTTTGTGAAGGTTTTATTGTCCTGTGACTAGATCCAGTGTTGTCATGACTCCACAAGTCTGATGGGCACATTCCTTAGTTGATTTAGAATGACATCAGACTAGTGGGGTCATCACAACACTGGACCTAGTCACAGGACAATAAAACCTTCACACTCCTTATCTATGAACTGCTAAAATATTTACAGCCAGATCTGTTTATCTCTCCCATAGTAATATCTCTGCTTTTCATCACCTGTCTCATCTATTGCATTATTTCTGTGTCCTATTGTGTATAAATATGTGACTCTTCAGATTTTGGGTTATACTAGCCTGATGAAGAGACCTGAGTATTCTCGAAGCTGGCAACTTGTTACCATCTTTTCAGTTAGCCATTAAAAGGTATCAACCACTGATGACTCTCAAATCTAAATATATTTCTTAATAGATACTGGAGCAGAGAAGTCTGTTGTGCATGTAAATAATATTTTGTCTTTGTTAAATCATCAAAGCATTTTATGGCGATTTACTTGGAAAATACATTATTTTCCAAGCCTCTGCACCCAACTACCCATATTTTATTTTACTGACATAAACAATTTACATGGATGGTGTTACCACAAAGTACACAAAATTCACCAATTATATATACTGCTGTCCTCCATTTTGCAAAAATGGACATATTCGGAGGTTGTTTTGCTTTAGTTTTTAGTATGGGGATCATTTATTGCTAGCTGACCTGATCAAATATTATGCCAGGAGTCATCTATCTTCCTTTTGTGTTTGCTAGCAGAACATAGATGTAAGGCTTCAGCAGGAGGTAGTCTTCTTAGGACACAGCCTTTCACAATCAACCAAACATCTTTCAGGGGAAACGAAGGTCACAATTCAGCAGCTTAAATTGGTCCCAAAATATGGTCTAAAGCAGAGACCTGTGGCTTATTTTTTAGCCAGATTGGCCCCTTCACCAAGGGTGCACCCTCTTGAGCCAGTGCCATTTCTGCGGTTCATGCTTAAAAAGGCCACAAAAATGGTTCTTGATTACACAGTAACACAACACGATATTCATGGTGTTCTCAGTCAGGTACAATCTACACACATTTGAATGTGCCCTCTTCATTCCCCAAATGTAGGACTCAAGAGATACACAGTTTTGGCTCATAATGGCATATGGTGGGTATAGGTAATTTTCTATTGATTAAAGAAGTGTTGGTGCAGGTGGTTTAAATGTTCCCATTGGCCTGTCTGGTTATGTAATGGTTGTATTTCTGGCTCTAACACTCTTCATGGTACGAGGCTTGTTCTAATATTTGACATATATTAGTTAAATTGTACTAAGTGCTTATGTACTGATTGCTACTACATCGTCTCCTATGCCCTTACATTTCGGATATATGGAATCTTAATATGCTAATACTTTTATTATAAATTTTGGGCTTATATTCCAAGTTTTTGGTTGTAATGGTCGGGTACACCGAGTCTTGTAAGACGTATGCCAGACACAAAGTAGGAAAAACTGTAAAGACCCAGCAGAAACACATCCCTCGTCCACTCAGAGAGTGTAGATTGACTATATACAGCTACCACGAGTAAGGGTATATGAGTTTGTGCCTGTTTGCATTAATCTCTTGTCAGGTTGGCTGGAGGCATATCCAGAGGAGACATCTACAAAGTTACTGCTCAAAAATTCATGTAGCGGGTGGTATGTAGATATGGGGTTCCAGAAGTGATTGAAAGTTATAGCGGTTTACATTTCACACCAAAATCATGAAGTAGCTTTTGCTGTCTCTGGGATTTGAACAGGCTTTCCACACTCTTATCATACACAGAGCAGTGAGAAGGTGGAAAAGCTGACTTGAACTTTAAAGTTAAAAATCCAGAAGGAAAAGCCATGAAAAGACTGAATGCTTGCTTTTAACTCTTTCCTCAATAGGATACACTCATGTAGAAATAAAAGTCACTATATGGGATACTTTTTGGTAATACATCCAACATTTACTTCAAATGCAGCATGATAGTCTGACCAGCGATTTTCAAGCCTTGTATAATCGACTAAACAGTGTACATAATCAGGTGTAACGTCCAGGTATGCTTATTCAAGCACCAGTCCCAACTTTAAGTGGTGTATATAGCTTTAAGAACCCTCACTTGCAGAGCAATATGCTGTATATCATATGAATAAGGCTTGCAAGAGATGTCAAAAGCAATAAAAAAGGATTTTGGGGGTATGTCAAAAGTAAAAGAAAAGTCAAAGATGCTATAGGATTTTTACAGGATGAAAATGGAGAAATGGTAAGAGAGGATGTTGAGAAGGCCGAACTTTTTAATTCCTATTTTGCATCTGTTTTCTCTCAGAAAGAAAATGTAACATCAACTGATCTTCACTGTCCTTTTAAAGGAATAGAGGAATCCAAGTTATCTGTAAACAGAAAGATTGTGAGGGAATATTTAGCTAACATAAATGAGTTCAAGTCTCCAGGTCCAGATGAATTACACCCCAGAGTACTGAAGGAGATCGTAGAAGAAATTTTAGAACCACTCTCCATAATCTTTGAAAATTCTTGGAGAACAGGAGAAGTCCCAGAAGACTGGAGAAGAGCAAATGTTGTTCCTATCTTCAAAAAGGGGAAGAAGGTGGACCCAGGGAACTATAGGCCGGTGAGTCTGACTTCTATACCAGGAAAGATCTTTGAACAAATTATTAAACAACATGTATGTAAGTACATGGATAAGAATGAAGTGATTAACCAGAGTCAGCATGGGTTTGTAACTAACAAGTCATGTCAGACTAACTTAATTTCCTTCTATGACAGAATCACTGACTGGGTGGATCAGGGAAATGCTGTAGATATAGTATATCTTGACTTCAGCAAAGCATTTGACAAAGTATCTCACACCATCCTTATTGAAAAAATGACCAAGTATGCAATGGACCAGGCAACTGTTAGGTGGATTCATAACTGGCTTAGTGATCGGACTCAAAGGGTGGTTGTAAATGGCTTCACATCCAGCTGGATGAATGTCTCAAGTGGGGTACCACAGGGCTCCGTCCTGGGACCTGTATTGTTCAACATCTTTATCAATGATTTAGATGAAGGAATTGAGGGTAAACTGATTAAATTTGCTGATGACACAAAGCTAGGAGGGATAGCTAATACTAGAGAAGAGAGAGAGAGGATTCAAAAAGACCTAAATAAACTGGAGCAGTGGGCAGCAACCAACAGAATGGTTTTTAACAGGGAAAAATGCAAAGTACTACATCTGGGCAATAAAAATGAAAAAAGCATATACAGAATGGGAGGAATAGAGCTAAGCAACAGTACATGTGAAAAAGACTTAGGTATACTAATAGATCATAGACTGAACATGAGTCAACAGTGTGATGCAGCAGCAAAAAAGGCAAATACAATTCTGGGATGTATTAACAGAAGCATACAGTCTAGATCACGTGAAGTCATTATCGGTCTTTACTCCTCTTTGGTCAGACCTCATCTGGAATACTGTGTACAGTTTTGGGCACCACATTTTAAAAAAGACATAGACAAACTGGAGCAAGTTCAGAGAAGAGCGACCAGAATGGTGACTGGTCTGCAAACCATGTCCTATGAGGAACGGTTGCAGGATTTGGGAATGTTTAGCTTGCAAAAAAGAAGACTGAGAGGAGACTTAATAGCTGTCTACAAATATGTCAAGGGCTGTCACATTGTAGAAGGATCATCTTTATTCTCATTTGCACAAGGAAAGACTAGAAGCAATGGGATGAAACTAAATGGGAGGAGACACAGATTAGATATTAGAAAAAACTTTTTGACAGTTAGGGTGATTAATGAGTGGAACAGGCTGCCACGAGAGGTGGTGAGTTCCCCTTCAATGGACGTCTTCAAACAGAGGCTGGACAGACATCTGTCTGAGATGATCTAGTGAATCCTGCTTTGAGCAGGGGGTTGGACCAGATGACCCAGGAGGTCCCTTCCAACTCTACCATTCTATGATTCTATGATTCTATGATATATAAAGGTGGTGCTCACATTAAAGTTCCAAATAATATATTCAAGAAAATTTAAGAAAAGCATCACTCACCAGTTATGCGATTCAAAAAGTTCTTTATTTCCAGTTCAATGGAGTAGGATCTGACTGAGCGGAGGTCAGGGAGTGTGCAGGGGAAGCAAAGAGAACAATGGCCTCTTTTCCCTCTGCTCTTGGTTGTGTCTTTGTCTATATTGACTACAATACTTTTAGCTTTATCTAATAAAAGTTATTTTTTTAAGTTGTTTTTTTCTATTTTGGTTGCTGGTGGATGAATATACCCCACCATCTATATTTTGCCTTTTGGTACATGGCATCTGGGCTGAACCTAAATCCCCTCCCCGTGCCTCTACCAGCTAAAAATTGCAAAAAATAAGATGGTTCATAACTAGAGATGAGCTAATGTTTTGATGTTTGGGTTCGGCGAATAAACTCGAACATTAAAAAAATGTTCGTGTTCGGGCTCCCGAACATGAACCCAAACACGAACATGGTCCCGAACATCCCTGGTTTACCAAGCTGTCATTTGCGTGACAGCATGAGAATCAGGGGCTGTGACCGGCGGTAAAATCGCTACTGCCGGTCACAGCGCTGCGGGATCATGCTGATCCCGCAGCTGTGACAGTGACCCCCGGGAATCAGGAGCTGTCGTCTTCTGTCACTGTACACAAGTGCTCTGATGGTAGAAGTAATCACTCATCAGCGCGCTTGGGCAGTGAAACTGAAAGTAAAAAAAAAAAGTTAAAATAAATAATTTAAATAAAAATAATAAACACATCATACTCATCTAACACTTACCTGCACCTTGAACACGATGTTCTCTTCCCCTGTAAAAAATAAAAAAACACCATATACTCACCTTACAGCTAATCCCCGAAGCCCATGGTCACCTGCAATAAAAGTAAAATAATAAACCAACCTCATCCTCACCTGTCATCAGTAGTCCATATAGCGAGGGTCCAACGTCGATGTCATTGATAGCACAGCCGCATCCGGAGATGCGACTGTGCTATCCAGCAGCCGGTGATACACTGACAGAAGCGCTATGGCTCCCGCAGTGTATCGCGAGAAACTGCCGGCTAAGGTCACCGGAGTTCAAACAGCTGATGATCAGCTGTGAGCTCTGGGACCTGACTTACGGCATTAGTGCTGTGGGAATTTTCCCACGCAACACTAATGCCATAAGTGAGATCACTGGAGCTCTCAGCTGATCATCGGCTGTTTGAACTCCTGTGACCTCACCCCTGCAGCCGCCCTATACACTGACAGTAGTGATTACACTCCTGTCAGTGTATAGAGTGCTGTCTTTTACAGCAGTCACACCAGTGTTTGATGTGGCTGCTGTAGAAGTGACCTGGATCGCCGTGGGACACTGGGATTACGTCATGACAGTGGACAGGGGAGGGATATGGTTGTTTTTTATTTTTGGTTTCTTACAAGAGACGAGGGATTTGGGGACTGGACATTAGGTGAGTATACAGTGTTTTTTTTTTTATAAATAAATTATTAAAACCGTGTGGAATTTTATTTAAATAAAAGACTTTATTCTGGTCGTGTCTTTATTGAAAAACATCAAAAACCTTACTACGGGGTTAGTAATGTGGTTGTCTTATAGACGCCCTCCATTACTAACCTGTGCTTCATATCAGCTGCCAATACAAGGCTGACATGAACCCCAACACTTTTACCCCGCTCGCCACCACTACATGGCAGTGGGAAGAGCGGAGGCTAAGTGGCACATTTGGCACACCTTATGGATGAGCCTTTTCTGGGGCAGCTGAGAGCTGATATTATTAGCCTCAGAGGGGGCCAGGATTCATGGCCCCTTCCCTGGCTATTAATATCAGCCCACAGCTGTCTGTTTAGCCTTTGCTGGTTAAATTTTATAGGGGGACCCTATGTCAATTTTTTCTGTGGTCCCCCTGTAAACTATGCATCTATTTACAGTATCTATTACCTATCTATTAATCTATAATCTATCTAGCAGTCTGTCTATCATCTATATATCATAGAATCATAGAATCATAGAATGGTAGAGTTGGAAGGGACCTCCTGGGTCATCTGGTCCAACCCCCTGCTCAAAGCAGGATTCACTAGATCATCTCAGACAGATGTCTGTCCAGCCTCTGTTTGAAGACGTCCATTGAAGGGGAACTCACCACCTCTCGTGGCAGCCTGTTCCACTCATTAATCACCCTAACTGTCAAAAAGTTTTTTCTAATATCTAATCTGTGTCTCCTCCCATTTAGTTTCATCCCATTGCTTCTAGTCTTTCCTTGTGCAAATGAGAATAAAGATGATATCTATCACTTATCTATCTATATAACTATCTATCCATCTACCGATAGACAGACAGTAATAGATAGATATATGGATAGATAGATATATGGATAGATAGATAATAGATAGATTGATAGATATATGGATAGATAGATAAACACAGATACATAGATAATAGATAGATATACCGATAGATAGATAATAGATATATGTATAGATAAATAAATAGACAGATAGATAGATAGATAGATAGATGTTAGATAAATAGTCTGATAGATAGATAATATGATAGATAATAGATATATGGATTAATAGATAGATAATAGATAGCTAAATATCTGGATAGATTATAGATAGATTGATAAATAGATAGATAATATATAGATAGATAAATAGATAATATATAGATATATGGATAGGTAGATAGATAGATATACGGATAGATAGATATATGGATAAATATGTGGATAGATATATGGATTGATATATGGATACATATATGGATAGATATATGGATATATTGATAGATATATACAGATAGAAAGATATAAAGATAGATAGATGGATAGATAGATAGATAAATAGATAGATACATGGATAGATAGATAATAGATAAATAAATAAATAAATATATATATGGATAGATAGATAATAGATAGACTGAAAGATAATTAGATAGATAATAGATATATTGGTAGATAGATAAATAGCTGGATTAAAGTCCACAATTTTTCCTTGAACTTGAGTGCTGCCTGATTTTTTCCATTTAGATAAATAGATAGGTAGATAGATAATAGATAGATAAATAGATATATGGATAGATATGTGGATAGATATATGGATAGACATGTGGATAGATATATGGATAGATTGATAGATAGATATATACAGATAGATAAATATACAGATAGATAGATAGACTGATAGATAATTAGATAGGTAGATAGATAATAGATAAATAAATATATATTTGGATAGATAATAGATAGATAGATTATAGATAGATATATGGATAGATAAATAAATATATATGGATTGTTAATAGATAGATAGTGTAAGGCAGCGCTAGTCATCATAATGGGGGTTACTCGCTGCACCGGGTCAATTAAGGCACATAAGCAATGTCCTTCCGATATTTCACAATGCAGTTTATTTTTTCGTCATAAACCGCTAATCACACAGTCCATCTTAGTATACGCCCGGCATGTTTACACCCATCACCTCCGGGAGCTTCTCAAGTGGCAGACCGGCATATTACACACATCACAATTCGGGAGCCTTTCCAGCGACAGATACGTCCACTTGACTCCCGTTATAGCCCTCGGCTAGGCAACAACATAAATGTCCATATAACGCAGTGTTTTACCTTTAGAGGGTTTTGGCTGCTACAGTCCGTTTATTCCGCCACCACTGTGGCTTTGTGGCTTTCCCAGGTGGGGGTCTCTAGCTGTCGTCCCCTCGTAGGCTACTGGTATGTCTTCCACACTTGACATCCAGCCTGCGCCTTTCAGGATTCTGCACCAAGCCGGCTCTCCCTCAAAGGCCATTGATATCCACGCACCGGATCCAGGCTCGGCCTTCCAGGCTGCCAGGCTTCGCTCTCGGCCTCCCTAGGCTTCTCACAAATGGTGTCCCACACACACGGAGCACAGGCCTCACGCCTCACACCGAACACACCTGTCTCAAATTACCAGGGTTTATATATCCTGTGCACACACACACACATACCGACAGGACCTTGCTGATGTCACAGTCATGTGATCAGTCAGCTGTGTGTATAGGTCCTGTGTGCTGTCCCAGTCATGTGTACAGACCTTTACTGTGCAAACAGGACCTGTGTGATGTCACAGTCATGTGACCAGTCACCTGAGGGGGAAGGTATATGGTCAGGTAAAACACATCCTAGACCATTACCGTAATGCCAGCAAGTCGCTGCATTACAATAGATATATGGATAGATAGATAATACATAAATACATAGATATATGGATAGATAGACAGATAGTGTATGGATAGATAAACATATATATATATATATATATATATAGATTGATAGATACAGTTATATGAAAAAGTTTGGGCACCCCTATTAATCTTAAGCTTAATTTTTTTTCTTAAAATTGGTGTTTTTGCAACAGCTATTTCAGTTTGATATATGTAATAACTGTTGGACACAGTAATGTTTCTGCCGTGAAATGAGGTTTATTGTACTAACAGAAAATGTGCAATCTGCATTCAAACAAAATTTGACAGGTGCATAAGTATGGGCACCTCACCAGAAAAGTGACATTAATATTTAGTAGATCCTCCTTTTGCAAAAATAACAGCCTCTAGTCGCTTCCTGTAGCTTTTAATGAGTTCCTGGATCCTGGATGAAGGTATTTTTGACCATTCCTCTTTACAAAACAATTCCAAATCTCTAATAAAACACAACAATAAGATCGTTGTAATCGGTGCTCTGTGCTGGAAAAGTCTGCATCCCTTAGAGCCAAAATAGAAACCTAGTGGGTTACAAATAAGCTGGGAGGGATATATTACTAATAGAAAACAAAAGGTGAGAACCTCATTGTATAACCCTCACTAACAGGCCATAAAACTTAACTTTTATTCAGGATCAAATTAAATGAGGGTATTACTGGTAGTGAATTGTTAAAAAGAATCTGCCCCTAATCTGCTAATTGTTACGCTCGCGCCCGGACTGACTGGCTTGAGCGTGATTAGTGATCTCACTGTACCATGAGCCGAGGAGTGCCTGGAGGGGTGTAAATAAGTATCAACCCAGTCCGACCAAGGTCGCACGGCGGCTCAGTCGACTCCGTGAACCAGGGAAGAACCGAGCAGAGGGACCAGGTGCTACTCCAGGTCAGACCCCGGTGACAGCTGCTGACCCACACCGGGGAATGCAGGAACAGGCAGGTTAGCTGGTATGCAGACAGGTGGGTACTGGCAGGCACGGCTGGTATGATGGCAGGTGGGTACTTAGCAGGCACGGCTGGTATGTGGGCAGGTAGGTACTGGCAGGCACGGCTGGTATGCAGACAGGCGGGTGCTGACAGGCACGGCTGGAATGCAGACTGGCTGGTATGAACGCAGGCTGGATAGGGACCAGTACAGACTGGGATACAGGAACAGAGCCACAGGTGTGGTGGACTAGCAGAGCAAAACCGCAGGAGCGGTGAACAAACAGAACGGAGCAAAACCGCAGGTGCGGTGAGCAAGCAGAGCGGAGCAAAACCGCAGGTGCGGTGAGCAAGCAGAGCGGAGCAAAACCGCAGGTGCGGAGAACAAGCAGAGCGGAGCAAAACCGCAGGTGCGGAGAACAAGCAGAGCGGAGCAAAACCGCAGGTGCGGAGAACAAGCAGAGCGAAGCAAAACCACAGGTGCGGAGAACAAGCAGAGCGGAGCAAAACCGCAGGTGCGGTGAACAAGCAGAGCGGAGCAAAACGGCAAGTGCGGTGAACAAGCAGAGCGGAGCAAAACCGCAGGTGCGGTGAACAAGCAGAGCGGAGCAAAACCGCAGGTGCGGTGAACAAGCAGAGTGGAGCAAAACCGCAGGTGCGGAGAAGAAGCAGAGCGGAGCAGAACCGCAGGTGCGGTAAACAAGCGAAACACAGCGGAACCGCCGGAGCGGTGAACAGGCAGAGCAGAACAGAACCGCAGGTGCGGTAAACAAGCGGAACAGAGCGGAACCGCCGGAGCGGTGAACAAGCAGAGCAGAACAGAGCAGAAGGTGAAGGCAGACAGGACAGCGCTCTGTTCACATGGAACAGACTGGAAAATAGAGGAAGATGGTTAGAACACAGGAGGTAGATACGGAGGCAGGGAAAGGGGACAAGCAGAACCAGATACACACAAGGTACTTACAATGAAGTAGCGCGTGGACACAAAACTCACAAACAGAAGTACAGAGACAACGAGTTGGAGTTAGGTGCAGGTTCAGACACTGCAGGAAAAGGGAAGGTATGGACATAGAGAGAAACAAGTAACGGGCTAGGACACTGTTCAGACAGGAACTGAACCGGGAACAAGATACAGGAACGAGTCTGGGAACTCAGCCCCCAGGGTGGCGGAAACAGACTAGAAGTCAGAGATACAGGTAGCGGCCCTGGTTACTCGGCCCCCAGGATGGCGGAAACAGACTAGAAGTCACAGGTACAGGAAAAGGCCCTGGGTACTCAGCCCCCATGGTGGCGGACAGACTAGAGTCAGGACAGGACCTGGCACCTCAGTTGCAAAAGACAAACTGAGTGAAAGTGTTGCTCAGGCACCTCCTACTGGGTGGAGGGGGTTTAAGTATCCAGTGACTCACAGCAATAGGCTGGGGACGCATTAGGACTGAGCACACAGTAGCTATAAGAAACAAGCAGAAAGCCGCGCCGACGACCTAAGCAATCAGACAAGAGACATTGACACAGCAGGTACTGGAGCAAAGAGTGCAGCATGGACTGACAGGTAAGATTACGGTCTTGCATGGTGGGAGGTGGTGCACCATGCCAGCAACGCCGCCAGGGATGTTACACTAATATTGCACATGTTAAGTAAGCTGATGCTTCTGATTATCACACAATGGCATCCCGGGGTGCCACCACTAATAGGCAGAGTAGGACATTTGAATTTAAACAACAAGTTCCCCCAACATGTTTCACTGCATACAGGGTGTCATCAGGGGAAGGAACTATAGCAGTTCCTTAGAGCCGTGTCCATTGGTCTTATAGTCTTTAGTCCATGGTCAGCTCCTCACAGCCCCTAACAAGGACTTTGAAAGAGGTTCTGAATGATGACTGGGATAACAAGTTCATTAGACATTACCAGGTGCTTTTAAAAGACATGGAAATGCGTATGTCACCTAAGGACTGTTGGATTTGCACTCACAGTCCTGTGAGTTTGAACACTTCATGGCTCTAAGTGGGTGGGTCTCAGTGATTATGCATACACTAGCTATTGAGCCCGTTCTATGCCTGGGTGGTGAGCATTTTTATTGGTATATGGTCTCCCATGCTGGTATGTGCTGCCTCCATCCTCGTATTTGTGCTGCCCCCATCCTGGTATTTGTGCTCCCCAATCCTGTTCCTCCATTCTGTTATGTGCTACCCTCATCCCTATCCTCGTATGCATGGCACCCCTCACCACTAATGGCACCCCTCACCACTAATCCTGTTATGCATGGCACCCCTTACCCCCAATCCTGGTATGCATGGCACCCCTCATCCCCAATCCTGGTATGCAAGGCACCCCTCATCCCCAATCCTGGCATGCATGGTGCCCCTCATCCTGGTATGCATGGCTCCCTCATACCCAATCCTGGTATGTATGGTACCCCCCCTCATCCTTTTCCTGGTACGTATGACACTCCTCATCCCTGATCCTGGATTGCATGGCACCCCATCTCTCATACTGGTATGCATGGCCCCCTCATCCCAAATTTGATATACATGGCACCCCTCATCCCAATCCTGGTATATATAGCACCCCTCATCCCCCAATCCTGGTATGTATGGTACCCAATCCCTCATCCTGGTATGCATGGCTTCCTCCTTCCTAATCCTGGTATGCATGGCTCCTCATCCCCAATCCTGGTATGCATGGCACTCCTCATTCCTATCCTGATATGTATGGTACCCTTCATCCTGGTATGCATGGCACCTCATCCCTCATCCTGGTATGCATGGTACCCCGCATCCCTATCCTGGTATGTATGGTACCCCTCATCCTGGTATGCATAGCACCTGGCATCGCTATTCTGGTATGTATGGTACCCCTCATTCTGGTATACATGGCACCCCTCATCCCAGTTCTGGAATGTATGGCATCCTCATCCCTCAATCCTGGTGTGCATGGTACCCCGCATTCCTATCCTCGTATGCATGGTATCCCTCATTCCTATTCTGGCATGCATGGTACCCCTTATCCTGGTATGCATGGCACCCCATCCCTCATTGTCTTATGCATGGCACCCCATCCCACATCCTGGTATGTATGGCACCACTCATCCCTATCCTGGTATGCATGGCACCCCTCATCCCAATTCTGGTATATATGGCACCCCTCATCCCCCAATCCTGGCATGCATGGTCCCCTCACCCCGCAATCCTAGTATGTGTGGCCCCCTCATCCCCCAATCCTGGTATGTGTGGCCCCCTCATCACCAAATCCTGGTATGTGTGGACACCTCATCCCCCAATCCTGGTATGTGTGGCCCCCTCATCCCTTTCCCCCTGCACACATACAAAAAAACCCCACTTATACTCACCTTTCTTCTCTGTGCTCCAGCCCTACGTTGTCCTGTTCTGCCGGAGGCTGGGGGAGGAGTGCAGCGCCGGAGTACGCGCGTGTCCATACTGCGCTGTCCGGCGCCATTTTGCTGAAGACACACTGCAAATGTGTCTTCAGTAAAATGGCGCCGGAAAGCGCTATGCGCATGCGCCGACTCCGACGCCTTCACTCCTGCCCTGATCTCCGTCGAGAAGAGAGGCGCCGCGGCAATGCTCCTCCTGGTCAGGTAAATATGTAAGTATGGCACCTTAGATCGCGGTATGAGTTCAGTGTCTACGCATACCGCGATCTCCGGCGCCATACACTCCTCTTACCTGTAACGGCTCCATGCGTTCTTCTGCCTGGAGCCAGACTACGCAGGCGTGTCGCGCTTGCGCAGTCTATGGAGGCTTCAGACAGAGGAACGCTTGTAGTGTTATATTATAGATGTACTGTATGCAACTGTTATTATTTTGTTTGTTGGTATATGTAGCTGTAAAAAACACTAATCTGTATTATACCCAAGGTAATCCAGTTCATGTGTAAGGGAAACCTTGTTACAGAACCCCTGGTTGTATATTACAAACCCCAGATGAGAAGAGGTCCTGTGTTGTAATACAATTATAGGTGTTCAGGTAGGGAACTGAGGTGAAGCAGTAAGGAAAGTCATAACTAGCGCACTTCTACATACCTTCTGATATACCCATAATTGGTCTCAAAAGGGAGGAATGTGAGAGAACAGAACCCATTTTGCGACTGTGGCATCCATCTTGCCTTGTAACCCCTGTGTCATGTTGATCAAATAACACTGATGGATCAGGAAGTTTTACATTTCTATTCACGCCCCCTAAAGTTCCTATTGGTTTATCGGTTAGAGGGAACTTTTCCTTTGTTTGTGACCCTATTTAAATACCTACATGTGCTAATAAAGTAGAAATCCTGGGTACACCATACAAGGCTATGTTGTATTGATTTCCCGAGTGCTCATAAAACAAATCTTATTCATTTGGAGTTTGAAAAGCATAGAAGAGAGTGTATTTTGCTCACAATACTATAAAGATTGAAACACCATAAAAAAGCAGCATCTTGGTTAAATATAGAGACACATGATACAATGAAGACTCTTTATCATAAACTATAGTAATGCTGAAATTTACACATTGTGATAGAAACAAATTAGCGCTCAAACTAAAAAAGTCTTAAAATAATTAACATGCATTTGCCAGAAGGCAATATACTTAATTGCATTATTTTAGAACAGATTGCTTTGAATACATATCTAAATTTGTATTTTTTATTTTACTTTACTAAAACAATTCACAAAGGAAAGAATGGAGTAAGTTGCCCTCAACAAAGAATATATAAGAATGTATAAAAATAGAATATTTTATTATTACACATTAAAAAAAATAGTTTTAAAATACATCATGAGGTCAAACAGATGAAAATACAGAAAAGAATGAGGCAGGGTGATACAAACACAAATTATATTAATCACAGATGCTATGCACATGGAACCGTCCTATATATTTGGAAAGGATATACAATTAGAGCTGAGGGGGATTATGCCAAAAATGCATACTACAGGGTGGGCCATTTATATGGATACACCTAAATTAAATGGGAATGGTTGGTGATATCAACTTCCTGTTTGTAGCACATTAGTATATGGGAGGGGGAAAACTTTTCCAGATGTGATGACCATAGCGGCCATTTTGAAGTTAGCCATTTTGGATCCAACTTTATTTTTTTCAATGGGAAGAGGGTCATGTGACACATCAAACTTATTGAGAATTTCATAAGAAAAACATTGGTGTGCTTGGTTTTAACGTACCTTTATTGTTTCATGAGTTATTTACAAGTTTCTCTTTGTTTACAGCCATTGACATGTCGCAGAGGTTAACACATGAGGAGCGGATAGAAATTGTGTTGATGTCTGGTGAACGCAGTACCCGGGTCATTGCAGTAGATTTCAATGCAAGACTCCCTACGAGACCACCCAACTCCCATGCTACAGTTAGCAAACTGCTTGCCAAATTTCGTGAAACAGGTTCAGTGTTGGATTTGCCAAAATGTGGATTGAAGAAAACTGTCACTAATGAAGAAACATCAGTGGCTGTCCTAGCTTCATTCAGCAAGAGCCCACAGCATAGAAATCGCCGCCTGTCACTGGAGAGTGGCATCAGTCGAACATCCCTTCGGCGGATATTAGCTACTCACAAATGGCACCCTTACAAAATCCAGCTGCTGCAGCATCTCAACGAGGATGACCCAGATCGGCGCACTGAATTTGCAGAATGGGCAAAACAAAAATTGGAACAGGACCCTCAGTTTACACAGAACATTATGTTCAGTGATGAGGCAAACTTTTTTGTGAATGGTGAAGTTAACAAACAAAACCACCGCTATTGGTCTGACACTAACCCACAGCGGATAGATCCCTCCAAGACTGTTGGAACAGAAAAATTGATGGTATGGTGTGGTATATGGGGTACAAATATAGGCTGGTCATTCTTCATCAATGGAAACCTCAATGCCACTGGATATCTGAAATTGCTTCATGATGATGTGTTGCCCTCTTTATGCACTGAAGATGGCACGTTCCCTGAGTTTTTCCAACAAGATGGTGCACCACCACATTATGGGTGTCAGGTCCGAGCATTCCTACATGAACAGTTTCCTGGAAAGTGGATTAGTTGAAAGGCCACCAAGATCTCCCAATCTGACCCCCTTAGACTTTTATCTTTGGGGTCATCTGAAAGCAATTGTCTATGCTGTGAAGATAAGAGATGTGCAGCATCTGAAACAACGGATACTGGAAGCCTGTGATAGCATTTCTTCTGCGGTGTTGCTATCAGTGTGTCAAAAGTGGGAGAAGAGGGTTGCATTGACAATCTAACACAATGAGCAGCACTTTGAACACATTTTATAAGTGGTCATGAACTTGTAAATAACTCATGAAAGAATAAAGTTAGGTTAAAACCAAGCACACCATTGTTTTTCTTATGAAATTCTCAATAAATCTGATGTGTCACATGACCCTCTTCCCATTGAAAAAAATAAAGTTGGATCCAAAATGGCCGCCTTCAAAATGGCCGCCATGGTCACCACCCATCTGGAAAAGTATTCCCCCTCCCATATACTAATGTGCCACAAACAGGAAGTTTATATCACCAACCATTTCCATTTTATTTAGGTGTATCCATATAAATGGCCCACCCTGTATATGTATAGGATGGTTCCTTGTTAGTGTTGAGCGAACATGCTCGACACTGCTCGGTACTCGCCCGAGCATCACGCTACTCGGGATGTTAGGCGAGCACCGAGCATTTCCGGGTTACTCGGGCAGGAGCGCGGGTCACCGCCCTGCATGTTTGGCGCTCTTTACAGAGCTAATGAACATGCAGGGATTGCCAGCCAGTCACTGTAATGCCCCAGCCATGTTGGTTGTGGGCATTACATTGATTGGCTGGCCGCACAGCGTCACCTCGAGTATTTAAAACCGGGCGCCGCCATCTTGGACACAGACGGCTGGGATCAGACAGTGTAGGGACAGCGCTGCTGATATAGGGAGAGATATATACTGCAAAATAGTTCGTGTAGGGTCTGTAAAGGCTGCCAGATCAAACAAACAGTCCTTCTCAGGACTAATATCCATCCCAGATATCAGGCAGGCAGGCTGTATAGGAGACGCAGTGGTTATACCAGCAAACGCTGCATTACAGTCCTGTGTGCTCCTGTTGCTGAATTTGCTGGACTTAGCTCCAGGTCTCGGGGGCCAGGAAAAATCCTTTTTTTTTCATCTAAATCCTTTTTTTTTTTTTTTCCTCCTTCACACTGTACAAATACCCATCTTATTAACCTTTTGGTATCCCCCCCCCCCCCCCCCAAAAAAAAAAAAAAAAGTATGTCTGTGACAGTTCAGACACAAATATATTTTTTTAAAAGAGTCTGGTGTAGGCCAGAGAAATAGAAGTGTGGTTTTGCAGTTCCACGGTTCAAACCTCTGTATTATCCACTTTTGGGCCATTTTTACATAAAAAAAAACAGCGTGAGTGAGTCGCTCACTGTTCAGCGGCAAATATATCTATTTAAAAAAGTCTGGTATACACCAGTAAATTATAACTGTGGTTTTGCCGTTCCGCGGTAAAAAATCTCTATTATCCTGCTTGTGGCATTTTTTGTCGTAAAAAAAACTGTAATAGTGTCTCCCTGATTGTTCAGACACAAATATATTTGTTGAAAATAGTCTGGTGTAGGCCAGAGAAATAGAAGTGTGGTTTTGCAGTTCCACGGTTCAAACCTCTGTATTATCCACTTTTGGGCCATTTTTACCAAAAAAACAGTTTGAGTGTGTCGCTCACTGTTCAGCCGCAAATATATCTTTTGAAAATAGTCTGGTGTAGGCCCGATAAATAGAACTGTGGTTTTGCTGTTCCACGGGTCAAATCTCTGTATTATCCTGCTTTTGGCATTTTTTGCTGTAAAGAAAAACAGTAATAGTGTCTCCTGATTGTTCAGACACAAATATATCTGTTTAAAAGAGTCTGGTATACACCAGTAAATTATAACTGTGGTTTTGCCGTTCCACGGTAAAAAATCTCTATTACCCTGCTTTTGGTATTTTTTGTCATAAAAAAAAAAAATTAACAGTGTCTCCCTGATTGTTCAGACACAAATATATTTGTTGAAAATAGTCTGGTGTAGGCCAGAGAAATAGAAGTGTGGTTTGGAAGTTCCACAGTTCAAACCTCTGTATTATCCACTTTTGGGCCATTTTTACCTAAAAAAAAACAGTTTGAGTGTGTCGCTCACTGTTCAGCCCCAAATCTATCTATTTAAAATTGTCTGGTATACCCCAGTAAACAATATCTGTGGTTTTGCCATTCCATGGTAAAAAATCTCTATTATTCAGCTTTTGGTATTTTTTCCGTAAAGAAAAACAGTAATAGTTTCTCCCTGATTGTTCAGATTGTTTAAAAGAGTCGGGTGTAGGCCAGAGAAATAAAACTGTGGTTTTCCTCTTCCACGGTTCTAATCTACTTTTTGTTACCCTTTTTCCATTGATAGTGCGAGTGTAAGCTATTTTACTTCCTTTACAATGGGCAAGGCGCGTGGCAAGGGACTTGGAACTGGACGTTCTGGTGATGGTGCGTGGCCAAGGTGAAAATGTGCCTCAACCAACAGCCACATCTTCTCGCTCCCACTTCTTGACCGAATTACTAGGGAAGCACAGAACAACACCAATATTGTGAACTGATCAGTGTGAACAGGTTATTAATTGGATAGCAGATAATTCTTCCAGTTACCTGGGCACCACCACCTCCGGTCTGTCTTCCACACGGTCAAATCTTAGTAGCCGTGAGTCTCGACCGCATACTCCTCCTCACCCTGATGCTCCTTCCTCCCACCATGCCGAGTGTCGTCAGACAGCAACTGATCCCACACTTGGACACTCTGAAGAGCTCTTCACTGGTCCATTTCCATATTTGTGCCCCTCGCCTGCTCCGCTTGAAGTGGTGGAAGAGGAGATCCCATGTAGCTATGCCCAAATATTTGAACATTCGCGGCCACAGGAAGTCGATGCTGGCAATTGGTCACAAGAGGTGGACGATGACTAGACACAATTGCCAGGAAGTGAGGAGGAGGATCGTGGTGTGCAAGTGGAAGAGGAGGAGGTGGTGGATGATCTAGTAACTGACCCAACGTGGCAGGAAGACATGCAGAGCGAGGCAAGCAGCACACAGGGTGAGGGAGGCAGAGTACCCCAACAGGCAGGAAGAAGCAGTGTGGTGGCCGCACACAGAAGGCAGGCAACAGGTCCCCGTAACACTAACACGAGGGACGTTGCCAGTACATCCTGTAGGTCTTCCAGAGTCTGGAATTTTTTTAAAGACTCTACTGATAACCCCAAAAAGTCCATTTGTACCACCTGCCATGCCAGCATCAGCAGGGGTGACAAAACTACCAGCCTGACCACCACCAGCATGATCAGGCACATGGCATCAAAGCACCCGACCTTATGAGGTGAACCCCAGGGTCCACGACCAGTGTCAGCGGGTGTCACCACTGCTTCTTCCGCTGTTGTGCGTGCAATAGAAGCCCCTGTTATGTGTGCAAGGCAATCCCCTGTCCTTACTGCATGCAAAGATGCCCCCTCCTTTCAGTCTTCACTTGTTATGGCAGTTTCTCAAGAAACAGCATCAACGTCCACGTCCACGTCCCACCGCAGCGTTCAATTGTCCATATCCCAGACCTTTGAACGAAAACGGAAATTCGCAGCCAACGCCCCACAGGCCACAGTGTTAAATTCGCACATTTCACGACTGCTTGCGTTGGAAATGCTGCCTTTTAGGCTAGTGGAGACGGAATCCTTCCACAACCTTATGGCGGTGGCCGTCCCTCAGTACTCGGTCCCCAGCAGACACTATTTTGCCCGGTGTGCCATCCCCACACTACACAAGCACGTGTCCCAAAACATCTGCTGTGCCCTCAACAATGCAGTTACTGGGAGAGTCCACCTGACAACGGACACGTGGACAAGTGCTTGTGGCCAGGGACGGTACATCTCCCTGATGGCACACTGGGTAAACATAGTGGAAGCCGGGACCCAGTCGGACCTTGGGACGGAACACATCTTCCCCACACCGAGGATTGCGGGCCCTATGTCAGTCAGAGTTGCCCCCACAGTGTACAGCTCCTGCGCATCATCCTCCTCCTTCTCCTCATGTTCAGCCTCCATCTCAGATATCACCACATCAGTTACAAGCTGGAAGCACTGCAGTACTGCCTCCGCCAAGCAGCAACAGGCTGTGCTGAAACTCATAAGCTTGTGAGTTGTGGACAGCTGTGAAAGAGCAGGCAGATCTGTGGCTGAGACCGCTGAACCTACATCCAGGCATGGTCGTGTGTGACAATGGCCGTAACCTGGTAGTGGCTCTGAGGCGAGGCGAGATCACACATGTACTGTGCCTGGCTCACGTGCTTAACCTCATGGTTCAGCGGTTTCTTAAATCGTACCCCGAGTTGCCAGATCTGCTCGTCAAAGTACGCCACCTGTCAGCTCATTTTCGCAAGTTGGCTACAGCTTTCGCCGCCCTTGCTGTGTTGCAGCAGCGTTTGCAGCTTCCGGCACACCGACTGGTGTGTGATGTCCTCACACGTTGGAACTCTACCCTCCACATGTTGCAAAGGATTTGTGAGCAGAAGAGAGCAGTTGTGGAGTACCAGCTGCAACAAGGCCGTCGATATTCAGGTCAGACTCCACACATAAGACCTCAGGAGTGGACCTGGATGTCTGACATATGTACCATCTTGACAAACTTTGAGGAGTTCACCAAGATGGTGAGTGGCGATGATGCTATCATTAGCATCAGCATTCCACTTGTCTGTCTTTTGCAAGGCTCTCTGCAGAGAATTAAAGAGGAGGCATTGCAGCCAGAGTATGATGAGATGGATCAAGAAGCCGTAGGGGTCGATTACACACAGCCCAGCCTCATCTCATCCCAAAGTGCATTGGGGGACAATGAGGGAGAGGAGGAGGAGGAGGAAGAACAGGAGCTGGTATCATGCACTGTAGACGGTAGTACGTGTACAACTGTCATACCATCTGTTCAGCGTGGGTAGCCTGAGGACAGGGGGAGGAGGAGGAGGAGAGCATGGTCAGTCGTCATCTTGGTGAGGACATGGAAGTCTTGCCCGTTACCAGTCTGGCACGCATGGCTGACTTTATGTTACGCTGCCTTAACCGTGACCCTCGCGTTGTCAAAATGTTGGGTAACAGTCATTACTGGTTGGTGACACTTTTAGACCCCCGCCACAAGGAGAACTTTCACTCTCTTATTCCTGAGGTGGAGAGGTCTACAAAAATGGGGCAGTACCAGAAGGCCCTTGCTGCCGAACTGTTAAAAAAATTCCCATCTGAACACGCTAGCGGCAGAGGTCACAGTTCATTGCCCAACCAAGGCGTACATGCGAGAGAGACGCAACTCCAATCCAGCAGAGGCAGGGGAACACTGTCAACATTCTGGGACAGTTTTCTCAGACCCTCCCTTCGGACAGACCCTGAGGTGCGGGGTACTCTCACAAGGAGTGGAAAGTTTCAAAAGATGGTGAGGGAGTACCTTGCCGACCGTACCAGCGTCCTCCGTGATTCCTCTGTGCCTTTTAATTATTGGGTATCCAAGCTGGACACTTGGAATGAACTCGCTCTGTACGCCTTGGAGGTCCTGGCCTGCCCTGCCGCTAGCTTGTTATCGGAGCATATTTTTGGTGCTGCTGGGGGAATTATAACTGATAAGCGCACTCGCCTGTCAACTGACAATGCTGACAAGCTGACCCTTATCAAAATGAACAAGGGCTGGATTGGGCCAGACTTCTCATCTCCACCAAATGACAGCAGAGTAACATAAAGTCAAATCCACTGTGTTATTTCGGGAGGTGTATTCACATGCACCGCTTCACACCCACACATGGGTATACGCTTCCTCATTTCGGCTGTTTTATGTTCTTCTCCTTATCCTCAGCCTCCACCACCACTATACCACCAGGGTGACCGTGGTCCATGTTGCCATTATTGAAAGTTCCTCCGTCCTTATTTTTGTCAGCTTTTGCTTGGAAGGCATAAGCAAAGACTGTGGGAGACCCACTCCCCAATAATGGGAATAATATTTTTAAGATGCTGTACTGTATGGCTCTTGTAAGGGGCATTAAAACGGTCTTGTTAAGCTACTGTGACCTCCACCACTTTTTCAAGGGGCATTAAAACCGTCTTGTTAAGCTACTGCGACCTCCATGTCTCTTCCGAGGGGCATTAAAAGCATCTTGTTAAGCTACTGGGACCTCCACGTCTCTTCCAAGGGGCATTAAAACTGTCTTGTTAAGCTACTGCGACCTCCACGTCTCTTCCGAGTGGCATTAAAACCGTCTTGTTAAGCTACTGTGACCTCCACCACTTTTCCAAGGGGCATTAAACCGTCTTGTTAAGCTACTGCGACCTCCATGTCTCTTCCGAATGGCATTAAAAGTGTCTTGTTAAGCTACTGGGACCTCCACGTCTCTTCCAAGGGGCATTAAAACCGTCTTGTTAAGCTACTGCGACCTCCACGTCTCTTTCCAATGGCATTAAATCCGTCTTGTTAAGCTACTGTGACCTCCACCACTTTTCCAAGGGGCATTAAAACCATCTTGTTATGCTACTGCGACCTCTACGTCTCTTCCGAGGGGCATTAAAACTGTCTTGTTAAGCTACTGGGACCTCCACATCTCTTCCAAGGGGCATTAAAAGCGTCTTGTTAAACCACTTTGAACTCCACAGCTCTTCCAAGGGGCATTGAAATGATGTTTTTAATTAACTCTAACCTCCACGACTCTTTGAACGGGCATTGCATTTCGTCCTAATTTTTGGCAGCTTTTGCTTGGAAGGTATAAGCAAAGACTATGGGAGACCCACTCCCCAATAATGGGAATAATGTTTGTAACATGCTGTACTGAATGGCTCTTGTAAGGAGCATTGCAAGTTTCTCCGTCCTAATTTTTGGCAGATTTTGCTTAGAAGGCATAAGCAAAGACTATGGGAGACCCACTCCCCAATAATGGGAATAATGTTTTTAAGATGCTGTACTGTACGGCTCTTGTAAGGGGCATTAAAATCATCTTGTTAAGCTACTGCGACCTCCACCACTTTTCCAAGGGGCATTCAAACCGTCTTGTTAAGCTACTGCGACCTCCACCACTTTTCCAAGGGGCATTCAAACCGTCTTGTTAAGCTACTGTGACCTCCACCACTTTTCCAAGGGGCATTAAAACCATCTTGTTAAGCTACTGCGACCTCCACAACTCTTTCAACGGGCATTGCATTTCCTCCTAATTTTAGTCAGCTTTTGCTCTTCAATGCATAGGCGAACACTAAGGGAGACCCACTCCCCAATAATGGGTAGAAGGTTTTTAGTACGCTGTAATCCACGTCTGTTTCAAGGGGCATTGCAGTTCCTAATAATTTTTGGAAAGCCTTCCATTCATTGCTTAGGTCAACAGTGAACAGGAGACCCAGTTGCTATAAATGGAAAAAATGGTTTATTTAAGGCCCTAGTGTTGAGCCACCCCCGTAGTGTTCGAGTTTGGTTCGGTTGGTCGAACACCCGTATGTTCGCCGAACTGTTCGTCGAACACCTTCGAGCACCGTTAAAACCAATGGCAGGCAAACAAAAACACATAGAAGCACATAGAAAACACATAGAAAACACTTCAAAGGTGTCCAAAATCGGACAAACTGCTCAGAAGACACAACTAACACATGGAAAAGTGACAAGTACATACAGTGATGCGAAAAGAAAAGAGGTGGAGGAGTAAAAGGAGGGGGAGACACAGATATAGGCATGTCATGCCCTTCTAAAATCAAGAAAGGCTGGAGTAAAAATCTAAAATCAGCCTACCAACACCCAGACGTCGTGACAAGAAAATTAAAAAAATAAATATCTTTAGGTAGAATGGCGGTTTCATTCAGAACACTTTCCTTACAAGACGTAGTGGTATCCCCGTTGTGAGTTGTGTAAAAAACGTAACCCAATACATTCGGACTAATCCACCATTTGTCATATCCAAGGGGCAGGTCAGTAAACGACAACATCGACGTGGAACCAAGTACAGTAGTATATACTGTACATCCTTTGAAAAGGCAATAAGGCGGATCAAGAAGTTGGGAAGGGTCACCCTAATGGCCAAAACAGACATTGATGCGGCGTTCCGGTTACTTACTACCTGTGCCTCCGAATAGTGTCCACCTATTGGGCTGCTTCTGGGAAGGAGCATTCTATATAGATCGCTGTTTGCCCATGGGGTGGTCCAGATCCTGCTCACTATTTGAGGCGTTGAATTGCTTCCTCGAATGGGTTGTAATGGACGTTTCTAAGGGGGCACATATTATCCATTACCTCGACAACTTCTTATGCCTGGGCCCAAAAGATTCACCACAGTGTGAATACACGCGGTAGTCCACCTGTGAGAAGGAGAGAGCTGGAGAGAGAGCGGACACCACAGAGCCGAGGGGTTAGATGGAGAACGGAAGAAGGAAAGAGGGCGAGGGAGGTAAGGGAGTACAGTGGAAGACCATCCTGAGCTCCCCCACATTCCTGCTGGGCGGGGAACAGCTCTGGGAAGAAAAGCCGCTTGCGCATCCCTTTGAGGTTACGGGCGCGAGCGGGCAGAGGGACTACGCTGGAGTGCGAAGCCGACATGACCAGTCCGTTCCTGCCCGTGCGACCTCCGTATCACCGGGTTTGTGCCAGAGCCGCGGTGGACCCTGACGGCCAGCCCCCCTCTCCCAATACTGGTGCCTGTCCGATGGTGGGTGGAGCCCCCCCGGTCGTGGGGGGGAGTAACATCTGCAGAAGAAAGACCATCTTCCAGCCAAACTAAGATGTCTACTTCTTTTCGTGGACAATGTAATACGATCCCTTTCTTACGGACACGCCCATCGCTACAAATTCCAGATGAGGCACAAAAACAGCAGGTGCTTTAACGGATATCAAGTGCTCCTTCAAGTGGGCTCTCCTCCACCTCAACTTCAACATCACAAATACTCCAGTCCTCAGAGGTGTCACCCCAATCGCACTTGCTTCTTCACAGCTCCCAAGTCTCCAGCTGCCCGTCTGAGTATGGGGTAACACAGATGGTTGAGTCTGCACAGCTGTTTACTCATACTATAGCCTGGGAAACGGAGGTCTGCTCCAGAGCTTCAGTTAATCCAGACGAGGAAATGATCTGCACTGATGCCCAGAATCTTTATGAGTCGGATCCAGGACCAAATGAAGAAGGTTCTGAGCATAATGTAGACCCTCGTTCCCAAACTGTAACTCCTGTTGGTGGAGACAATGATGAAGACGATGATGAGACTCAAATACCTGATTGGAGCAACAACTTGACTTTTCGGTCAGGGCAGGAAGAGGTTGGCTCTGAGGATGACGGGTGTGAGAACACACAGGGTGATGATGACGAGCTTGGAGATCCCACTTACTGTCAACCCACAGTCAGCCAGTCGATGAGGTCAGCAGAGGAGGTGGAGGAGGATGTGACTATCCCAGGGGATGGGGATGACTCGGTACAAGGGCCTTTGCCTGGCCTTGGGGATGTCGCGGTCGTTGGCTCCCGGGCCCGTACCCTGGGGTCACTCTTTAAAAGGGTGGATAATTGTTAATTTTATAAGAGTTCGTGACGCCACCTGTGGTATCTGGTGAGAAGCACCACCGTTGCAGCAGTCCACTGAGGCCAGTGATAAGGCAGCTCGATGGCATAGCTCCCCACAGGTGGAGCTAGGCCTCAGGGCAGTGTATGCAGGGGGAAAGCAGGACAGTCAAGACCCAGCTGGGTCAGAGCAAGAACGGGAACGCACACGGTAGTCACTTCAGTACCTTTTACTGGTGTAAATTCAGGCACATCCCGGAGCACTGTAGGGTGAAGGGTGCATATCAGGATCCTCCCCAATGAGCGGGTGTAGGGCCTCCTGTTTCTTGCCTCTGCGTAGTAAGTTTCTGTCCTGCCTGGAGCTAGGTCTAACTTTGTCTCTGTCCTGCGCTGGCTGACCTTGTGGTAGGGCCTTGTCTTGGAGTTCACGCTCCCAGTATGCGAGGCCTAAGCATCTCCTGGCTGTGTTACGTATCAGCACCTTAGCGATCCTGTGACTTGTAGTTCTCCAGGGATTCCGGTTATGCCTTACAAAGCAGGATTCACTAGATCATCTCAGACAGATGTCTGTCCAGCCTCTGTTTGAAGACGTCCATTGAAGGGGAACTCACCACCTCTCGTGGCAGCCTGTTCCACTCATTAATCACTCTAACTGTCAAAAAGTTTTTTCTAATATCTAATCTGTGTCTCCTCCCATTTAGTTTCATCCCATTGCTTCTAGTCTTTCCTTGTGCAAATGAGAATAAAGATGATATCTATCACTTATCTATCTATATAACTATCTATCCATCTACCGATAGACAGACAGTAATAGATAGATATATGGATAGATAGATATATGGATAGATAGATAATAGATAGATTGATAGATATATGGATAGATAGATAAACACAGATACATAGATAATAGATAGATATACCGATAGATAGATAATAGATATATGTATAGATAAATAAATAGACAGATAGATAGATAGATAGATAGATAGATGTTAGATAAATAGTCTGATAGATAGATAATATGATAGATAATAGATATATGGATTAATAGATAGATAATAGATAGATAAATATCTGGATAGATTATAGATAGATTGATAAATAGATAGATAATATATAGATAGATAAATAGATAATATATAGATATATGGATAGGTAGATAGATAGATATACGGATAGATAGATATATGGATAAATATGTGGATAGATATATGGATTGATATATGGATACATATATGGATAGATATATGGATATATTGATAGATATATACAGATAGAAAGATATAAAGATAGATAGATGGATAGATAGATAGATAAATAGATAGATACATGGATAGATAGATAATAGATAAATAAATAAATATATATATGGATAGATAGATAATAGATAGACTGAAAGATAATTAGATAGATAATAGATATATTGGTAGATAGATAAATAGCTGGATTAAAGTCCACAATTTTTCCTTGAACTTGAGTGCTGCCTGATTTTTTCCATTTAGATAAATAGATAGGTAGATAGATAATAGATAGATAAATAGATATATGGATAGATATGTGGATAGATATATGGATAGACATGTGGATAGATATATGGATAGATTGATAGATAGATATATACAGATAGATAAATATACAGATAGATAGATAGACTGATAGATAATTAGATAGGTAGATAGATAATAGATAAATATATATTTGGATAGATAATAGATAGATAGATTATAGATAGATATATGGATAGATAAATAAATATATATGGATTGTTAATAGATAGATAGTGTAAGGCAGCGCTAGTCATCATAATGGGGGTTACTCGCTGCACCGGGTCAATTAAGGCACATAAGCAATGTCCTTCCGATATTTCACAATGCAGTTTATTATTTCGTCATAAACCGCTAATCACACAGTCCATCTTAGTATACGCCCGGCATGTTTACACCTATCACCTCCGGGAGCTTCTCAAGTGGCAGACCGGCATATTACACACATCACAATTCGGGAGCCTTTCCAGCGACAGATACGTCCACTTGACTCCCGTTATAGCCCTCGGCTAGGCAACAACATAAATGTCCATATAACGCAGTGTTTTACCTTTAGAGGGTTTTGGCTGCTACAGTCCGTTTATTCCGCCACCACTGTGGCTTTGTGGCTTTCCCAGGTGGGGGTCTCTAGCTGTCGTCCCCTCGTAGGCTACTGGTATGTCTCCCACACTTGACATCCAGCCTGCGCCTTTCAGGATTCTGCACCAAGCCGGCTCTCCCTCAAAGGCCATTGACATCCACGCACCGGATCCAGGCTCGGCCTTCCAGGCTGCCAGGCTTCGCTCTCGGCCTCCCTAGGCTTCTCACAAATGGTGTCCCACACACACGGAGCACAGGCCTCACGCCTCACACCGAACACACCTGTCTCAAATTACCAGGGTTTATATATCCTGTGCACACACACACACATACCGACAGGACCTTGCTGATGTCACAGTCATGTGATCAGTCAGCTGTGTGTATAGGTCCTGTGTGCTGTCCCAGTCATGTGTACAGACCTTTACTGTGCAAACAGGACCTGTGTGATGTCACAGTCATGTGACCAGTCACCTGAGGGGGAAGGTATATGGTCAGGTAAAACACATCCTAGACCATTACCGTAATGCCAGCAAGTCGCTGCATTACAATAGATATATGGATAGATAGATAATACATAAATACATAGATATATGGATAGATAGACAGATAGTGTATGGATAGATAAACATATATATATATATATATATATATAGATTGATAGATACAGTTATATGAAAAAGTTTGGGCACCCCTATTAATCTTAAGCTTAATTTTTTTTCTTAAAATTGGTGTTTTTGCAACAGCTATTTCAGTTTGATATATGTAATAACTGTTGGACACAGTAATGTTTCTGCCTTGAAATGAGGTTTATTGTACTAACAGAAAATGTGCAATCTGCATTCAAACAAAATTTGACAGGTGCATAAGTATGGGCACCTCACCAGAAAAGTGACATTAATATTTAGTAGATCCTCCTTTTGCAAAAATAACAGCCTCTAGTCGCTTCCTGTAGCTTTTAATGAGTTCCTGGATCCTGGATGAAGGTATTTTTGACCATTCCTCTTTACAAAACAATTCCAAATCTCTAATAAAACACAACAATAAGATCGTTGTAATCGGTGCTCTGTGCTGGAAAAGTCTGCATCCCTTAGAGCCAAAATAGAAACCTAGTGGGTTACAAATAAGATGGGAGGGATATATTACTAATAGAAAACAAAAGGTGAGAACCTCATTGTATAACCCTCACTAACAGGCCATAAAACTTAACTTTTATTCAGGATCAAATTAAATGAGGGTATTACTGGTAGTGAATTGTTAAAAAGAATCTGCCCCTAATCTGCTAATTGTTACGCTCGCGCCCGGACTGACTGGCTTGAGCGTGATTAGTGATCTCACTGTACCATGAGCCGAGGAGTGCCTGGAGGGGTGTAAATAAGTATCAACCCAGTCCGACCAAGGTCGCACGGCGGCTCAGTCGACTCCGTGAACCAGGGAAGAACCGAGCAGAGGGACCAGGTGCTACTCCAGGTCAGACCCCGGTGACAGCTGCTGACCCACACCGGGGAATGCAGGAACAGGCAGGTTAGCTGGTATGCAGACAGGTGGGTACTGGCAGGCACGGCTGGTATGATGGCAGGTGGGTACTTAGCAGGCACGGCTGGTATGTGGGCAGGTAGGTACTGGCAGGCACGGCTGGTATGCAGACAGGCGGGTGCTGACAGGCACGGCTGGAATGCAGACTGGCTGGTATGAACGCAGGCTGGATAGGGACCAGTACAGACTGGGATACAGGAACAGAGCCACAGGTGTGGTGGACTAGCAGAGCAAAACCACAGGAGCAGTGAACAAGCAGAGCGGAGCAAAACCGCAGGTGCGGTGAACAAGCAGAGCAGAGCAAAACCGCAGGAGCGGTGAACAAACAGAACGGAGCAAAACCGCAGGTGCGGTGAGCAAGCAGAGCGGAGCAAAATCGCAGGTGCGGTGAGCAAGCAGAGCGGAGCAAAACCGCAGGTGCGGAGAACAAGCAGAGCGAAGCAAAACCACAGGTGCGGAGAACAAGCAGAGCGGAGCAAAACCGCAGGTGCGGTGAACAAGCAGAGCGGAGCAAAACGGCAAGTGCGGTGAACAAGCAGAGCGGAACAAAACCGCAGGTGCGGTGAACAAGCAGAGCGGAGCAAAACCGCAGGTGCGGTGAACAAGCAGAGTGGAGCAAAACCGCAGGTGCGGAGAAGAAGCAGAGCGGAGCAGAACCGCAGGTGCGGTAAACAAGCGAAACACAGCGGAACCGCCGAAGCGGTGAACAGGCAGAGCAGAACAGAACCGCAGGTGCGGTAAACAAGCGGAACAGAGCGGAACCGCCGGAGTGGTGAACAAGCAGAGCAGAACAGAGCAGAAGGTGAAGGCAGACAGGACAGCGCTCTGTTCACATGGAACAGACTGGAAAATAGAGGAAGATGGTTAGAACACAGGAGGTAGATACGGAGGCAGGGAAAGGGGACAAGCAGAACCAGATACACACAAGGTACTTACAATGAAGTAGCGCGTGGACACAAAACTCACAAACAGAAGTACAGAGACAACGAGTTGGAGTTAGGTGCAGGTTCAGACACTGCAGGAAAAGGGAAGGTATGGACATAGAGAGAAACAAGTAACGGGCTAGGACACTGTTCAGACAGGAACTGAACCGGGAACAAGATACAGGAACGAGTCTGGGAACTCAGCCCCCAGGGTGGCGGAAACAGACTAGAAGTCAGAGATACAGGTAGCGACCCTGGTTACTCGGCCCCCAGGATGGCGGAAACAGACTAGAAGTCACAGGTACAGGAAAAGGCCCTGGGTACTCAGCCCCCATGGTGGCGGACAGACTAGAGTCAGGACAGGACCTGGCACCTCAGTTGCAAAAGACAAACTGAGTGAAAGTGTTGCTCAGGCACCTCCTACTGGGTGGAGGGGGTTTAAGTATCCAGTGACTCACAGCAATAGGCTGGGGACGCATTAGGACTGAGCACACAGTAGCTATAAGAAACAAGCAGAAAGCCGCGCCGACGACCTAAGCAATCAGACAAGAGACATTGACACAGCAGGTACTGGAGCAAAGAGTGCAGCATGGACTGACAGGTAAGATTACGGTCTTGCATGGTGGGAGGTGGTGCACCATGCCAGCAACGCCGCCAGGGATGTTACACTAATATTGCACATGTTAAGTAAGCTGATGCTTCTGATTATCACACAATGGCATCCCGGGGTGCCACCACTAATAGGCAGAGTAGGACATTTGAATTTAAACAACAAGTTCCCCCAACATGTTTCACTGCATACAGGGCGTCATCAGGGGAAGGAACTATAGCAGTTCCTTAGAGCCGTGTCCATTGGTCTTATAGTCTTTAGTCCATGGTCAGCTCCTCACAGCCCCTAACAAGGACTTTGAAAGAGGTTCTGAATGATGACTGGGATAACAAGTTCATTAGACATTACCAGGTGCTTTTAAAAGACATGGAAATGCGTATGTCACCTAAGGACTGTTGGATTTGCACTCACAGTCCTGTGAGTTTGAACACTTCATGGCTCTAAGTGGGTGGGTCTCAGTGATTATGCATACACTAGCTATTGAGCCCGTTCTATGCCTGGGTGGTGAGCATTTTTATTGGTATATGGTCTCCCATGCTGGTATGTGCTGCCTCCATCCTCGTATTTGTGCTGCCCCCATCCTGGTATTTGTGCTCCCCAATCCTGTTCCTCCATCCTGTTATGTGCTACCCTCATCCCTATCCTCGTATGCATGGCACCCCTCACCACTAATGGCACCCCTCACCACTAATCCTGTTATGCATGGCACCCCTTACCCCCAATCCTGGTATGCATGGCACCCCTCATCCCCAATCCTGGTATGCATGGCACCCCTCATCCCCAATCCTGGCATGCATGGTGCCCCTCATCCTGGTATGCATGGCTCCCTCATACCCAATCCTGGTATGTATGGTACCCCCCCTCATCCTTTTCCTGGTACGTATGACACTCCTCATCCCTGATCCTGGATTGCATGGCACCCCATCTCTCATACTGGTATGCATGGCCCCCTCATCCCAAATTTGATATACATGGCACCCCTCATCCCAATCCTGGTATATATAGCACCCCTCATCCCCCAATCCTGGTATGTATGGTACCCAATCCCTCATCCTGGTATGCATGGCTTCCTCCTCCCTAATCCTGGTATGCATGGCTCCTCATCCCCAATCCTGGTATGCATGGCACTCCTCATTCCTATCCTGATATGTATGGTACCCTTCATCCTGGTATGCATGGCACCTCATCCCTCATCCTGGTATGCATGGTACCCCGCATCCCTATCCTGGTATGTATGGTACCCCTCATCCTGGTATGCATAGCACCTGGCATCGCTATTCTGGTATGTATGGTACCCCTCATTCTGGTATACATGGCACCCCTCATCCCAGTTCTGGAATGTATGGCATCCTCATCCCTCAATCCTGGTGTGCATGGTACCCCGCATTCCTATCCTCGTATGCATGGTATCCCTCATTCCTATTCTGGCATGCATGGTACCCCTTATCCTGGTATGCATGGCACCCCATCCCTCATTGTCTTATGCATGGCACCCCATCCCACATCCTGGTATGTATGGCACCACTCATCCCTATCCTGGTATGCATGGCAACCCTCATCCCAATTCTGGTATATATGGCACCCCTCATCCCCCAATCCTGGCATGCATGGTCCCCTCACCCCGCAATCCTAGTATGTGTGGCCCCCTCATCCCCCAATCCTGGTATGTGTGGCCCCCTCATCACCAAATCCTGGTATGTGTGGACACCTCATCCCCCAATCCTGGTATGTGTGGCCCCCTCATCCCTTTCCCCCTGCACACATACAAAAAAACCCCACTTATACTCACCTTTCTTCTCTGTGCTCCAGCCCTACGTTGTCCTGTTCTGCCGGAGGCTGGGGGAGGAGTGCAGCGCCGGAGTACGCGCGTGTCCATACTGCGCTGTCCGGCGCCATTTTGCTGAAGACACACTGCAAATGTGTCTTCAGTAAAATGGCGCCGGAAAGCACTATGCGCATGCGCCGACTCCGACGCCTTCACTCCTGCCCTGATCTCCGTCGAGAAGAGAGGCGCCGCGGCAATGCTCCTCCTGGTCAGGTAAATATGTAAGTATGGCACCTTAGATCGCGGTATGAGTTCAGTGTCTACGCATACCGCGATCTCCGGCGCCATACACTCCTCTTACCTGTAACGGCTCCATGCGTTCTTCTGCCTGGAGCCAGACTACGCAGGCGTGTCGCGCTTGCGCAGTCTATGGAGGCTTCAGACAGAGGAACGCTTGTAGTGTTATATTATAGATGTACTGTATGCAACTGTTATTATTTTGTTTGTTGGTATATGTAGCTGTAAAAAACACTAATCTGTATTATACCCAAGGTAATCCAGTTCATGTGTAAGGGAAACCTTGTTACAGAACCCCTGGTTGTATATTACAAACCCCAGATGAGAAGAGGTCCAGTGTTGTAATACAATTATAGGTGTTCAGGTAGGGAACTGAGGTGAAGCAGTAAGGAAAGTCATAACTAGCGCACTCCTACATACCTTCTGATATACCCATAATTGGTCTCAAAAGGGAGGAATGTGAGAGAACAGAACCCATTTTGCGACTGTGGCATCCATCTTGCCTTGTAACCCCTGTGTCATGTTGATCAAATAACACTGATGGATCAGGAAGTTTTACATTTCTATTCACGCCCCCTAAAGTTCCTATTGGTTTATCGGTTAGAGGGAACTTTTCCTTTGTTTGTGACCCTATTTAAATACCTACATGTGCTAATAAAGTAGAAATCCTGGGTACACCATACAAGGCTATGTTGTATTGATTTCCCGAGTGCTCATAAAACAAATCTTATTCATTTGGAGTTTGAAAAGCATAGAAGAGAGTGTATTTTGCTCACAATACTATAAAGATTGAAACACCATAAAAAAGCAGCATCTTGGTTAAATATAGAGACACATGATACAATGAAGACTCTTTATCATAAACTATAGTAATGCTGAAATTTACACATTGTGATAGAAACAAATTAGCGCTCAGACTAAAAAAGTCTTAAAATAATTAACATGCATTTGCCAGAAGGCAATATACTTAATTGCATTATTTTAGAACAGATTGCTTTGAATACATATCTAAATTTGTATTTTTTATTTTACTTTACTAAAACAATTCACAAAGGAAAGAATGGAGTAAGTTGCCCTCAACAAAGAATATATAAGAATGTATAAAAATAGAATATTTTATTATTACACATTAAAAAAATAGTTTTAAAATACATCATGAGGTCAAACAGATGAAAATACAGAAAAGAATGAGGCAGGGTGATACAAACACAAATTATATTAATCACAGATGCTATGCACATGGAACCGTCCTATATATTTGGAAAGGATATACAATTAGAGCTGAGGGGGATTATGCCAAAAATGCATACTACAGGGTTGGCCATTTATATGGATACACCTAAATTAAATGGGAATGGTTGGTGATATCAACTTCCTGTTTGTAGCACATTAGTATATGGGAGGGGGAAAACTTTTCCAGATGTGATGACCATAGCGGCCATTTTGAAGTTAGCCATTTTGGATCCAACTTTATTTTTTTCAATGGGAAGAGGGTCATGTGACACATCAAACTTATTGAGAATTTCATAAGAAAAACATTGGTGTGCTTGGTTTTAACGTACCTTTATTGTTTCATGAGTTATTTACAAGTTTCTCTTTGTTTACAGCCATTGACATGTCGCAGAGGTTAACACATGAGGAGCGGATAGAAATTGTGTTGATGTCTGGTGAACGCAGTACCCGGGTCATTGCAATAGATTTCAATGCAAGACTCCCTACGAGACCACCCAACTCCCATGCTACAGTTAGCAAACTGCTTGCCAAATTTCGTGAAACAGGTTCAGTGTTGGATTTGCCAAAATGTGGATTGAAGAAAACTGTCACTAATGAAGAAACATCAGTGGCTGTCCTAGCTTCATTCAGCAAGAGCCCACAGCATAGAAATCGCCGCCTGTCACTGGAGAGTGGCATCAGTCGAACATCCCTTCGGCGGATATTAGCTACTCACAAATGGCACCCTTACAAAATCCAGCTGCTGCAGCATCTCAACGAGGATGACCCAGATCGGCGCACTGAATTTGCAGAATGGGCAAAACAAAAATTGGAACAGGACCCTCAGTTTACACAGAACATTATGTTCAGTGATGAGGCAAACTTTTTTGTGAATGGTGAAGTTAACAAACAAAACCACCGCTATTGGTCTGACACTAACCCACAGCGGATAGATCCCTCCAAGACTGTTGGAACAGAAAAATTGATGGTATGGTGTGGTATATGGGGTACAAATATAGTGGGGTCATTCTTCATCAATGGAAACCTCAATGCCACTGGATATCTGAAATTGCTACATGATGATGTGTTGCCCTCTTTATGCACTGAAGATGGCACGTTCCCTGAGTTTTTCCAACAAGATGGTGCACCACCACATTATGGGTGTCAGGTCCGAGCATTCCTACATGAACAGTTTCCTGGAAAGTGGATTAGTTGAAAGGCCACCAAGATCTCTCAATCTGACCCCCTTAGACTTTTATCTTTGGGGTCATCTGAAAGCAATTGTCTATGCTGTGAAGATAAGAGATGTGCAGCATCTGAAACAACGGATACTGGAAGCCTGTGATAGCATTTCTTCTGCGGTGTTGCTATCAGTGTGTCAAAAGTGGGAGAAGAGGGTTGCATTGACAATCTAACACAATGAGCAGCACTTTGAACACATTTTATAAGTGGTCATGAACTTGTAAATAACTCATGAAAGAATAAAGTTAGGTTAAAACCAAGCACACCATTGTTTTTCTTATGAAATTCTCAATAAGTCTGATGTGTCACATGACCCTCTTCCCATTGAAAAAAATAAAGTTGGATCCAAAATGGCCGCCTTCAAAATGGCCGCCATGGTCACCACCCATCTGGAAAAGTATTCCCCCTCCCATATACTAATGTGCCACAAACAGGAAGTTTATATCACCAACCATTTCCATTTTATTTAGGTGTATCCATATAAATGGCCCACCCTGTATATGTATAGGATGGTTCCTTGTTAGTGTTGAGCGAACATGCTCGACACTGCTCGGCACTCGCCCGAGCATCACGCTACTCGGGATGTTAGGCGAGCACCGAGCATTTCCGGGTTACTCAGGCAGGAGCGCGGGTCACCGCCCTGCATGTTTGGCGCTCTTTACAGAGCTAATGAACATGCAGGGATTGCCAGCCAGTCACTGTAATGCCCCAGCCATGTTGGTTGTGGGCATTACATTGATTGGCTGGCCGCACAGCGTCACCTCGAGTATTTAAAACCGGGCGCCGCCATCTTGGACACAGACGGCTGGGATCAGACAGTGTAGGGACAGCGCTGCTGATATAGGGAGAGATATATACTGCAAAATAGTTCGTGTAGGGTCTGTAAAGGCTGCCAGATCAAACAAACAGTCCTTCTCAGGACTAATATCCATCCCAGATATCAGGCAGGCAGGCTGTATAGGAGACGCAGTGGTTATACCAGCAAACGCTGCATTACAGTCCTGTGTGCTCCTGTTGCTGAATTTGCTGGACTTAGCTCCAGGTCTCGGGGGCCAGGAAAAATCCTTTTTTTTTCATCTAAATCCTCTTTTTTTTTTTTTCCTCCTTCACACTGTACAAATACCCATCTTATTAACCTTTTGGTATCCCCTCCCCCCCCCAAAAAAAAAAAAAAAAAGTATGTCTGTGACAGTTCAGACACAAATATATATTTTTAAAAGAGTCTGGTGTAGGCCAGAGAAATAGAAGTGTGGTTTTGCAGTTCCACGGTTCAAACCTCTGTATTATCCACTTTTGGGCCATTTTTACATAAAAAAAAACAGCTTAAGTGAGTCGCTCACTGTTCAGCGGCAAATATATCTATTTAAAAAAGTCTGGTATATACCAGTAAATTATAACTGTGGTTTTGCCGTTCCGCGGTAAAAAATCTCTATTATCCTGCTTGTGGCATTTTTTGTCGTAAAAAAAACTGTAATAGTGTCTCCCTGATTGTTCAGACACAAATATATTTGTTGAAAATAGTCTGGTGTAGGCCAGAGAAATAGAAGTGTGGTTTTGCAGTTCCACGGTTCAAACCTCTGTATTATCCACTTTTGGGCCATTTTTACCAAAAAAAACAGTTTGAGTGTGTCGCTCACTGTTCAGCCGCAAATATATCTTTTGAAAATAGTCTGGTGTAGGCCCGATAAATAGAACTGTGGTTTTGCTGTTCCACGGGTCAAATCTCTGTATTATCCTGCTTTTGGCATTTTTTGCTGTAAAGAAAAACAGTAATAGTGTCTCCTGATTGTTCAGACACAAATATATCTGTTTAAAAGAGTCTGGTATACACCAGTAAATTATAACTGTGGTTTTGCCGTTCCACGGTAAAAAATCTCTATTACCCTGCTTTTGGTATTTTTTGTCATAAAAAAAAAAAATTAACAGTGTCTCCCTGATTGTTCAGACACAAATATATTTGTTGAAAATAGTCTGGTGTAGGCCAGAGAAATAGAAGTGTGGTTTGGAAGTTCCACAGTTCAAACCTCTGTATTATCCACTTTTGGGCCATTTTTACCTAAAAAAAAACAGTTTGAGTGTGTCGCTCACTGTTCAGCCCCAAATCTATCTATTTAAAATTGTCTGGTATACCCCAGTAAACAATATCTGTGGTTTTGCCATTCCACGGTAAAAAATCTCTATTATTCAGCTTTTGGTATTTTTTCCGTAAAGAAAAACAGTAATAGTTTCTCCCTGATTGTTCAGATTGTTTAAAAGAGTCGGGTGTAGGCCAGAGAAATAGAACTGTGGTTTTCCTCTTCCACGGTTCTAATCTACTTTTTGTTACCCTTTTTCCATTGATAGTGCGAGTGTAAGCTATTTTACTTCCTTTACAATGGGCAAGGCGCGTGGCAAGGGACTTGGAACTGGACGTTGGCCAAGGTGAAAATGTGCCACAACCAACAGCCACATCTTCTCGCTCCCACTTCTTGACCGAATTACTAGGGAAGCACAGAACAACACCAATATTGTGAACTGATCAGTGTGAACAGGTTATTAATTGGATAGCAGATAATTCTTCCAGTTACCTGGGCACCACCACCTCCGGTCTGTCTTCCACACGGCCAAATCTTAGTAGCCGTGAGTCTCGACCGCATACTCCTCCTCACCCTGATGCTCCTTCCTCCCACCATGCCGAGTGTCGTCAGACAGCAACTGATCCCACACTTGGACACTCTGAAGAGCTCTTCACTGGTCCATTTCCATATTTGTGCCCCTCGCCTGCTCCGCTTGAAGTGGTGGAAGAGGAGATCCCATGTAGCTATGCCCAAATATTTGAACATCCGCGGCCACAGGAAGTCGATGCTGGCAATTGGTCACAAGAGGTGGACGATGACTAGACACAATTGCCAGGAAGTGAGGAGGAGGATCGTGGTGTGCAAGTGGAAGAGGAGGAGGTGGTGGATGATCTAGTAACTGACCCAACGTGGCAGGAAGACATGCAGAGCGAGGCAAGCAGCACACAGGGTGAGGGAGGCAGAGTACCCCAACAGGCAGGAAGAAGCAGTGTGGTGGCCGCACACAGAAGGCAGGCAACAGGTCCCCGTAACACTAACACGAGGGACGTTGCCAGTACAACCTGTAGGTCTTCCAGAGTCTGGAATTTTTTTAAAGACTCTACTGATAACCCCAAAAAGTCCATTTGTACCACCTGCCATGCCAGCATCAGCAGGGGTGACAAAACTACCAGCCTGACCACCACCAGCATGATCAGGCACATGGCATCAAAGCACCCGACTTTGTGGGGTGAACCCCAGGGTCCACGACCAGTGTCAGCGGGTGTCACCACTGCTTCTTCCGCTGTTGTGCGTGCAATAGAAGCCCCTGTTATGTGTGCAAGGCAATCCCCTGTCCTTACTGCATGCAAAGATGCCCCCTCCTTTCAGTCTTCACTTGTTATGGCAGTTTCTCAAGAAACAGCATCAACGTCCACGTCCACGTCCCACCGCAGCGTTCAATTGTCCATATCCCAGACCTTTGAACGAAAACGGAAATTCGCAGCCAACGCCCCACAGGCCACAGTGTTAAATTCGCACATTTCACGACTGCTTGCGTTGGAAATGCTGCCTTTTAGGCTGGTGGAGACGGAATCCTTCCACAACCTTATGGCGGTGGCCGTCCCTCAGTACTCGGTCCCCAGCAGACACTATTTTGCCCGGTGTGCCATCCCCGCACTACACAAGCACGTGTCCCAAAACATCTGCTGTGCCCTCAACAATGCAGTTACTGGGAGAGTCCACCTGACAACGGACACGTGGACAAGTGCTTGTGGCCAGGGACGGTACATCTCCCTGATGGCACACTGGGTAAACATAGTGGAAGCCGGGACCCAGTCGGACCTTGGGACGGAACACATCTTCCCCACACCGAGGATTGCGGGCCCTATGTCAGTCAGAGTTGCCCCCACAGTGTACAGCTCCTGCGCATCATCCTCCTCCTTCTCCTCATGTTCAGCCTCCATCTCAGATATCACCACATCAGTTACAAGCTGGAAGCACTGCAGTACTGCCTCCGCCAAGCAGCAACAGGCTGTGCTGAAACTCATAAGCTTGTGAGTTGTGGACAGCTGTGAAAGAGCAGGCAGATCTGTGGCTGAGACCGCTGAACCTACATCCAGGCATGGTCGTGTGTGACAATGGCCGTAACCTGGTGGTGGCTCTGAGGCGAGGCGAGATCACACATGTACTGTGCCTGGCTCATGTGCTTAACCTCGTGGTTCAGCGGTTTCTTAAATCGTACCCCGAGTTGCCAGATCTGCTCGTCAAAGTACGCCACCTGTCAGCTCATTTTCGCAAGTTGGCTACAGCTTTCGCCGCCCTTGCTGTGTTGCAGCAGCGTTTGCAGCTTCCGGCACACCGACTGGTGTGTGATGTCCTCACACGTTGGAACTCTACCCTCCACATGTTGCAAAGGATTTGTGAGCAGAAGAGAGCAGTTGTGGAGTACCAGCTGCAACAAGGCCGTCGATATTCAGGTCAGACTCCACACATAAGACCTCAGGAGTGGACCTGGATGTCTGACATATGTACCATCTTGACAAACTTTGAGGAGTTCACCAAGATGGTGAGTGGCGATGATGCTATCATTAGCATCAGCATTCCACTTGTCTGTCTTTTGCAAGGCTCTCTGCAGAGAATTAAAGAGGAGGCATTGCAGCCAGAGTATGATGAGATGGATCAAGAAGCCGTAGGGGTCGATTACACACAGCCCAGCCTCATCTCATCCCAAAGTGCATTGGGGGACAATGAGGGAGAGGAGGAGGAGGAGGAAGAACAGGAGCTGGTATCATGCACTGTAGACGGTAGTACGTGTACAACTGTCATACCATCTGTTCAGCGTGGGTAGCCTGAGGACAGGGGGAGGAGGAGGAGGAGAGCATGGTCAGTCGTCATCTTGGTGAGGACACGGAAGTCTTGCCCGTTACCAGTCTGGCACGCATGGCTGACTTTATGTTACGCTGCCTTAACCGTGACCCTCGCGTTGTCAAAATGTTGGGTGACAGTCATTACTGGTTGGTGACACTTTTAGACCCCCGCCACAAGGAGAACTTTCACTCTCTTATTCCTGAGGTGGAGAGGTCTACAAAAATGGGGCAGTACCAGAAGGCCCTTGCTGCCGAACTGTTAAAAAAATTCCCATCTGAACACGCTAGCGGCAGAGGTCACAGTTCATTGCCCAACCAAGGCGTACATGCGAGAGAGACGCAACTCCAATCCAGCAGAGGCAGGGGAACACTGTTAACATTCTGGGACAGTTTTCTCAGACCCTCCCTTCGGACAGACCCTGAGGTGCGGGGTACTCTCACAAGGAGTGGAAAGTTTCAAAAGATGGTGAGGGAGTACCTTGCCGACCGTACCAGCGTCCTCCGTGATTCCTCTGTGCCTTTTAATTATTGGGTATCCAAGCTGGACACTTGGAATGAACTCGCTCTGTACGCCTTGGAGGTCCTGGCCTGCCCTGCCGCTAGCGTGTTATCAGAGCATATTTTTGGTGCTGCTGGGGGAATTATAAGCGCACTCGCCTGTCAACTGACCATGCTGACAAGCTGACCCTTATCAAAACGAACAAGGGCTGGATTGGGCCAGACTTCTCATCTCCACCAAATGACAGCAGAGTAACATAAAGTCAAATCCACTGTGTTATTTCGGGAGGTGTATTCACATGCACCGCTTCACACCCACACATGGGTATACGCTTCCTCATTTCGGCTGTTTTATGTTCTTCTCCTTATCCTCAGCCTCCACCACCACAATACCACCAGGGTGACCGTGGTCCATGTTGCCATTATTGAAAGTTCCTCCGTCCTTATTTTTGTCAGCTTTTGCTTGGAAGGCATAAGCAAAGACTGTGGGAGACCCACTCCCCAATAATGGGAGTAATATTTTTAAGATGCTGTTCTGTATGGCTCTTGTAAGGGGCATTAAAACGGTCTTGTTAAGCTACTGCGACCTCCACCACTTTTTCAAGGGGCATTAAAACCATCTTGTTAAGCTACTGCGACCTCCATGTCTCTTCCGAGGGGCATTAAAAGCATCTTGTTAAGCTACTGGGACCTCCACGTCTCTTCCAAGGGGCATTAAAACCGTCTTGTTAAGCTACTGCGACCTCCACGTCTCTTCCGGGTGGCATTAAAACCGTCTTGTTAAGCTACTGTGACCTCCACCACTTTTCCAAGGGGCATTAAACCGTCTTGTTAAGCTACTGCGACCTCCATGTCTCTTCCGAATGGTATTAAAAGTGTCTTGTTAAGCTACTGGGACCTCCACGTCTCTTCCAAGGGGCATTAAAACCGTCTTGTTAAGCTACTGCGACCTCCACGTCTCTTTCCAATGGCATTAAAACCGTCTTGTTAAGCTACTGTGACCTCCACCACTTTTCCAAGGGGCATTAAAACCATCTTGTTATGCTACTGCGACCTCTACGTCTCTTCTGAGGGGCATTAAAACTGTCTTGTTAAGCTACTGGGACCTCCACATCTCTTCCAAGGGGCATTAAAAGCGTCTTGTTAAACCACTTTGAACTCCACAGCTCTTCCAAGGGGCATTGAAATGATGTTTTTAACTAACTCTAACCTCCATGACTCTTCGAACGGGCATTGCATTTCCTCCTAATTTTTGGCAGCTTTTGCTTGGAAGGTATAAGCAAAGACTATGGGAGACCCACTCCCCAATAATGGGAATAATGTTTGTAACATGCTGTACTGAATGGCTCTTGTAAGGGGCATTGCAAGTTTCTCCGTCCTAATTTTTGGCAGATTTTGCTTAGAAGGCATAAGCAAAGACTATGGAAGACCCACTCCCCAATAATGGGAATAATGTTTTTAAGATGCTGTACTGTACGGTTCTTGTAAGGGGCATTAAAATCGTCTTGTTAAGCTACTGCGACCTCCACCACTTTTCCAAGGGGCATTCAAACCGTCTTGTTAAGCTACTGTGACCTCCACCACTTTTCCAAGGGGCATTCAAACCGTCTTGTTAAGCTACTGTGACCTCCACCACTTTTCCAAGGGGCATTAAAACCATCTTGTTAAGCTACTGCGACCTCCACAACTCTTTCAACGGGCATTGCATTTCCTCCTAATTTTAGTCAGCTTTTGCTCTTCAATGCATAGGCGAACACTAAGGGAGACCCACTCCCCAATAATGGGTAGAAGGTTTTTAGTACGCTGTAATCCACATCTGTTTCAAGGGGCATTGCAGTTCCTAATAATTTTTGGAAAGCCTTCCATTCACTGCTTAGGTCAACAGTGAACAGGAGACCCAGTTGCTATAAATGGAAAAAATGGTTTATTTAAGGCCCTAGTGTTGAGCCACCCCCGTAGTGTTCGAGTTTGGTTCGGTTCGTCGAACACCCGTATGTTCGCCGAACTGTTCTTCGAACACCTTCGAGCACCGTTAAAACTAATGGCAGGCAAACAAAAACACATAGAAGCACATAGAAAACACATAGAAAACACTTCAAAGGTGTCCAAAATCGGACAAACTGCTCAGAAGACACAACTAACATATGGAAAAGTGACAAGTACATACAGTGATGCGAAAAGAAAAGAGGTGGAGGAGTAAAAGGAGGGGGAGACACAGATATAGGCATGTCATGCCCTTCTAAAATCAAGAAAGGCTGGAGTAAAAATCTAAAATCAGCCTACCAACACCCAGACGTCGTGACAAGAAAATTAAAAAAATAATTATCTTTAGGTAGAATGGTGGTTCCATTCAGAACACTTTCCTTACAAGACGTAGTGGTATCCCCGTTGTGAGTTGTGTAAAAAACGTAACCCAATACATTCGGACTAATCCACCATTTGTCATATCCAAGGGGCAGGTCAGTAAACGACAACATCGACGTGGAACCAAGTACAGTAGTATATACTGTACATCCTTTGAAAAGGCAATAAGGCGGATCAAGAAGTTGGGAAGGGTCACCCTAATGGCCAAAACAGACATTGATGCGGCGTTCCGGTTACTTACTACCTGTGCCTCCGAATAGTGTCCACCTATTGGGCTGCTTCTGGGAAGGAGCATTCTATATAGATCGCTGTTTGCCCATGGGGTGGTCCAGATCCTGCTCACTATTTGAGGCGTTTAATTGCTTCCTCGAATGGGTTGTAATGGACGTTTCTAAGGGGGCACATATTATCCATTACCTCGACAACTTCTTATGCCTGGGCCCAAAAGATTCGCCACAGTGTGAATACACGCGGTAGTCCACCTGTGAGAAGGAGAGAGCTGGAGGGAGAGCGGACACCACAGAGCCGAGGGGTTAGATGGAGAACGGAAGAAGGAAAGAGGGCGAGGGAGGTAAGGGAGTACAGTGGAAGACCATCCTGAGCTCCCCCACGTTCCTGCTGGGCGGGGAACAGCTCTGGGAAGAAAAGCTGCTTGCGCATCCCTTTGAGGTTACGGGCGCGAGCGGGCAGAGGGACTACGCTGGAGTGCGAAGCCGACACGACCAGTCCGTTCCTGCCCGTGCGACCTCCGTATCACCGGGTTTGTGCCAGAGCCGCGGTGGACCCTGACGGCCAGCCCCCCTCTCCCAATACTGGTGCCTGTCCGATGGTGGGTGGAGCCCCCCCGGTCGTGGGGGGGAGTAACATCTGCAGAAGAAAGACCATCTTCCAGCCAAACTAAGATGTCTACTTCTTTTCGTGGACAATGTAATACGATCCCTTTCTTACAGACACGCCCATCGCTACAAATTCCAGATGAGGCACAAAAACAGCAGGTGCTTTAACGGATATCAAGTGCTCCTTCAAGTGGGCTCTCCTCCACCTCAACTTCAACATCACAAATACTCCAGTCCTCAGAGGTGTCACCCCAATCGCACTTGCTTCTTCACAGCTCCCAAGTCTCCAGCTGCCCGTCTGAGTATGGGGTAACACAGATGGTTGAGTCTGCACAGCTGTTTACTCATACTATAGCCTGGGAAACGGAGGTCTGCTCCAGAGCTTCAGTTAATCCAGACGAGGAAATGATCTGCACTGATGCCCAGAATCTTTATGAGTCGGATCCAGGACCAAATGAAGAAGGTTCTGAGCATAATGTAGACCCTCGTTCCCAAACTGTAACTCCTGTTGGTGGAGACAATGATGAAGACGATGATGAGACTCAAATACCTGATTGGAGCAACAACTTGACTTTTCGGTCAGGGCAGGAAGAGGTTGGCTCTGAGGATGACGGGTGTGAGAACACACAGGGTGATGATGACGAGCTTGGAGATCCCACTTACTGTCAACCCACAGTCAGCCAGTCGATGAGGTCAGCAGAGGAGGTGGAGGAGGATGTGACTATCCCAGGGGATGGGGATGACTCGGTACAAGGGCCTTTGCCTGGCCTTGGGGATGTCGCGGTCGTTGGCTCCCGGGCCCGTACCCTGGGGTCACTCTTTAAAAGGGTGGATAATTGTTAATTTTATAAGAGTTCGTGATGCCACCTGTGGTATCTGGTGAGAAGCACCACCGTTGCAGCAGTCCACTGAGGCCAGTGATAAGGCAGCTCGATGGCATAGCTCCCCACAGGTGGAGCTAGGCCTCAGGGCAGTGTATGCAGGGGGAATGCAGGACAGTCAAGACCCAGCTGGGTCAGAGCAAGAACAGGAACGCACACGGTAGTCACTTCAGTACCTTTTACTGGTGTAAATTCAGGCACATCCCGGAGCACTGTAGGGTGAAGGGTGCATATCAGGATCCTCCCCAATGAGCGGGTGTAGGGCCTCCTGTTTCTTGCCTCTGCGTAGTAAGTTTCTGTCCTGCCTGGAGCTAGGTCTAACTTTGTCTCTGTACTGCGCTGGCTGACCTTGTGGTAGGGCCTTGTCTTGGAGTTCACGCTCCCAGTATGCGAGGCCTAAGCATCTCCTGGCTGTGTTACGTATCAGCACCTTAGCGATCCTGTGACTTGTAGTTCTCCAGGGATTCCGGTTATGCCTTACTGGCTCATAGAGATCCCGGTAAGCTCGGATCCAGTGTCCGGTAAATGCTTTGGGGTGCACTGGTTAAGCTCCTCTGCCCCCTATGTACTAACTCTCCACTCGCCTTCGGCCTACTCGGGCCCTCACTAGGCTATACACACTAATGGCAGCTTGCCGCGCTTCACCGTTCTTATGGCGCCGGCACACCTTGAGCTCTAACTGGGCTCCCTGTATCTAGCTAGCAGGAGCCTCGTGCTCCACTGCTGAACTATTAACTGAGTTCTCTAGACTAGACTGAGCTCCACTGCAGACTGACCTCTCTTAGGCTTCTCTACTGCAGGAACTCTTCAGAGGAACTGAACTGCTTAGCTCCACCTTCCCTATTTATATCCCTAATGGGCTCCCTCTGCTGGTCTGAGGTGGAAGGTGGAGATGTGTGAATGTTTATGGGGGCCTCTTGTGGAGGATTCCATCAATGCACTCTTCTAGGATCTGTGATACCAAGCACAGCTGGGCGTCACAGATGCTATTGACGACGAGGTTAGGTTGCGCCTTCCTGGACAGAGACGGAGTACTGGAAGCATGTCAACAACTGCATCCTCAACCTCAACTCTGCCTCTGACCACAAGTCGTGGTGGCTCTTCAGGTCGCATGGGCTCTAAGCCTTGCATAGCCTGGGCATTTTTTCAGATCGATAAGGATGACCCAACTCGTGTTATCTGTAATATTTGTCACCAAAAGCTAAGTAGAGGCCAAAAAATCCATAGTTTGAGTACTTCATGCATGAACCGTCACATGGATATGATGCATAAGTTGCAATGGGAAGCTCACTGTGCAAAAATGCGGCCAACCACCGTCTGCCCCATCTTGTGCATCCGCGGCCTCTTCATCCTCTGTGACTGGGGAGACAGCAGTCACACAAGTTTTTGGACGCAGACCTGCCACCTCTTTATCCGCAACAGCCAGTGTGATTGGCAGGTCATCATTTCATTTGGAAGTGGAAACACCAGCTGGTGTTGAGAGCTCTCCGACATCGAGAGCACCACCTTTGGATCAAGGCAACCTAACTTTTCCGCCTGCATCTTCCTCACAGACCGGCAGTTTGCCGAGGACACCCTACTCAACCCCGTCTAAGCACAACAGCCAGCCCTCGGTCCCTCAGATGTGGACAAGTAAAAGACCATTTCCTCCTAGCCATGACAAAGCTAAGAGGTTTAATTTCACCATCTGCAAGCTGTTGGCTACAGAAATGCTGCCTTTCCGCCTGGTGGACACAGAGGATTTTCGAGACCTTATGTCCGTCGCAGTGCCCCAGTACCAGATGCCCAGTCGGCACTACTTCTCAAAGAAAGGTGTGCCTGCGTTCCACTAGCATGTCGCACACAGCATCACCGCTTCTTTGAGAAACTCTGTGTGTGACAGGGTGCATTTCACCACAGGCACTTGGACGAGTAGGCATGGACAGGGGCGTTACATGTCGCTGACTGGGCACAGGGTAACTATGGTGACAGCAGGACAAGGGGCTGCTGTCCCAAGTCCTGCCGTCCCCACGAGTTGTGCGTCAATCCTCTTTATCTAGAAGTTCCTCCACTGCTTCTGCCTCCTCAACCTCCTCTCGGTCCTCCACCTGCACCCAAAGCCTGTCTGGCAATGCCATCCGCTTTCTAACTGCACAGAAGGAATCCTGCACACCTCCTTACTATGCTGGCAGCAGGGCTCAATGGCATCAGGCGGTGTTTACTTAGAAATGTCTGGGAAATGTGAGTCACACAGTTGTGGTCAGCTCTGGACACCCAGTTTCATGAATGGTTGTCTCCACTGGACCTGCAACCAGGGAAGGCCGTGTGCGACAATGCTGCAAACCTGGGTGAGGCCCTTCACTGGGGCAATGTCACACATGTGACTTGTATGGCTCACGTGTTGAACCTGGTTGCCCAGCAATTTTTAGCCCACTATCCCGGACTAGATGGCCTTCTTCAGAGGGCACGGTCGCTGTGCGCTCACTTCCGCCGTTCGCATCCCGCAGCTCAATGACTTACATCTCTACAGAAGTCGTTGGGCCTGCCAGTTCACCAGCTGAAATGCGATGTGCCGACACGGTGGAATTCAACTCTGCACATGTTGCAGCGACTGTGGCAGCACCGACAAGCCCTGGTGCAATATGTTCTGACGTATAGCCTGGGCCAACGAGATCCAGAGGTGGGGCAAATCACGCTGCAGGAGTGGTCTCAGATCAGGGACCTATGAAGTTGACACGCCCCCTGGGCCGTGGGGTACCCGGAGCCGGGCCGGTAGACGCTGGGGGTTGTAGTCACTGTGGCGTTGACCCGGTCCGTGACCCAGGGCGGTCAATCCAAGGGTAATTTGTATATATGGGTTTTATAATGTCCGACTATGCCATCTGTGGAGTGCGGCCAAAGGGGCCGCCACTGCGGAACAGTCCTCTGAAGCTGGTGGTTTTGCAGCAATGGTATTATTACTCCCCACAGGAAGAGTGTAGCTTCAGGGCAGTGTGGGTGGATGATGGTGGTTGTAGTGCAGGGAGTCAGTAATGAACACAGAGTCCGTGTGATGCAGTCCCAAGATCTTTACTCACAGTTGTTGCAGTCCAGATTACAGGTACCACAGCAATCTCCCCCGTCGTGCTGTGCGTACTCAGTGAGGGGCTAAGTCCACCCCCAGATAGCTCCGGAGTACTTAGCAGGACCCCCTTCTGTGTGTCCTTTCTCTGGCCTTCTCCCTGCACCTCACACCCAGTGACACTTCTATCCGGTATCCTCGGGCCTTGGCGGGTGACGTGTATTCCGTCCCCTGGGTCCTATGTGGCTACTTTCTTAGTGAGACTGGTGTGGACTTTCTCCTGCAGTACATGAAATGCTGCAGCCTCCGGTTTCTAGTTGAGCCTTGCTGTTTCTCCGTTAGTTGAGGGACCGGTTCCCCTTATCTGGCCTGTCCCCTCTACCTCCTGGTAGCAGCGGGCGTACGGGTGGCCTTCTACACGGCCAGTACCCCTAGGGTCCCTTCGATTCCTGGAGCCTTCCTGCTCCCACTCCTCTCTTCTCTCCTTCAGTCCTGGGCCTCCCAGGCTAGGCCCGCCTCTGGAGCAGAGCTCATGCAGAGCATCTGGTCCTGTCACTTCTCCTCCTTTGACTGGCTTGCTCTTTCTAAGATGGCTTCCTATTTATATTCTCCCTGTCATGTGCTCCCCTAAGCTGCTTTCTCCACCCACACCCACTACATAGGACCCTCTCGCCAGCTTGGGACCGGGGACTATGCTCTCCCTTAGGAGCAATCTCACACTACCCCCCACTGCGGGTATGTGTTGGATGCAGGTGTTAGGGTCCCGAGCCATACTCCTTCCTTACCTGAGGGTGAGATACCACACCTCTGGGTGAGATGCAGTACCTCTGTGGCGACTGAACCCTCAGCGGCGCCACACACCCTTCTGCACAGTTTTGAAATGGCGACGAATATGTTTAGTGCTGAAGATGCCTTTATCAGCATGACTATTCTGGTGATTTACATGCTGGAGCACACGTTAAACAGAATTCAGAGTCAGGTGGTGGGACAAGAGGAGGTGGAGGAAGTAGAGGAGGAGTCGTATGCGGAAGGGATAACATCTCCAAGGTCCAGACGGTCGGCTGCACCAAGGCGGCAGGCATGGAAGGGTGGGGGAGAGGGATTAACCAGGCCGCATGGTAGCAGTCAAACTGTTGAGGAAGGTGCAGGAGCCGATGAAGAATTGGAGGATGAACTGGCGATGGGCATGGAAGACTCATCAGATGAGGGAGACCTTGATCACATTTATGTTGTGCGAGGATGGGGGGAGAGGGCAGAGGAAGGAAGCATGATTCTTACCTCGCTACCAACACAACAAGGACTTGGTCCTCCTGGATGCGCAGTACACATGAGTGCCTTCTTGCTGCACTACCTCCAACATGACCCTCAGAATGTCAGAATTTGAAGTAATCCTGACTACTGGTTGCCACACTGTTAGATCCCCGGTACAAAAGTAAATTTGCCGAAATAATTTCTGCCATAGAAAGGGATTCACGCATGCAGGAGTATCAGCAGAGGCTGTTGCAGAATCTTACATGTGCTTTTCCACAAAACACCAGTGATGCACATAGTGAATCTCACAATTCTAACTTGCCAACCGTGGGACTGTCGAGTCTTCATCACTCAAACCGTAACAGTAACACAGTATCTGCTGGTAACAGCAATTTTTTGGAATCATTTCATCACTTTTTTAGACCATCCTTTGCAAGGCCACAGGAGACAAGAAGTCTGACACATAGTCAACGCCTAGTGAGGATGGTACAGGAGTATCTCCAAGTGGACATCGAAGCCATGACTGTGTCACTGGACCCTTGCTCATTTTGGGCTTCCAATCTGGAAAAATGGCCGGAGCTCACCCCTCACGCCTTGGAGATCTTGTCATGCCCTGCAGCCAGTGTTCTCTCTGAACGTATGTTCAGCGCTGCTGGTGGTGGGCTGACAGATAAGCGCACGCGGCTGTTCACTGAGAATGTAGACAGACTCACGTTCATAGACAAATCATGGATCCGCAAGGACTTTTCTACCCCTGTTTCATCCTGGGGAGACTGAAAGCTTGAGGATTTGGTAAAATCACCTCACCAACCATTTTAAGCAACTTTGGGGCAATTGATGCCACTTAAGTGGTGTCTGTGCCACAATTTTTGGAAAAAATGGAGACTCTTTTTGGAGTCCCCTTGCTGTGTTCTACGTGACGTTAGCATCGTCAATTCCAGGTGGGTTGGGTCGCTCCCCCCTCCCCCTTTTAACCGTAAGAAACTACATACACAATGGCTTGGCGTAACACAGATGGTTGAGTCTGAAGAGCTGCTTACTCAGAGGTCTGCTCCAAAGCTTCAGTGTCTGCTAGTCAGCGTAGTAGCCCAGCTCTGAAGCAAGCTACACCGCCTGTGTATCTAATAAGAATTTTTAACTGCATCTAGCCTAGGCAATACTTTGGGTGTAGTAGCCCAGCTATGAAGCAATCTGCACCGCCTGTGTATCTAATAAGAATTTTTAACTGCATTTAGCCTAGGCAGAATGTGGGGACCCCCAACCAAACCCCGACGTTCAGCCCCCCTACTGCCCCCCTTTTTTGGACAATACAATAAGGTAACTTTTACAACTGGATGGGTGAGGATCGGTCACAGCTTTATTAACTCTTTATACTCATTCCATTATAAAGGCATTTTATTTCTAAAATAATTCAGCTTGTTGCAGCATGCCCTGTGTCTCCACACCGGCAAGTTGGCCAACAAGTGTAACTCTCCAACATGTCCTTTCTATTTCCAGGCCACGGAGGATCCTGCGTACTCGTATGCAGGACTCTGACCCCCATCCATCACTCTTAACGCTTGTTCCACTCCGTCCTGGAGTCCTGACAGGAATATGTCCAGTCCAATATCCATTAAGTGAACACCGTCGGGCCGTATGAGGCCTGCTTTATCTCCTTCCAGTTGTCGGTGTCGTATCACTACACCGCCTCTGTCTCTTCTAAATTTTGTCATTCGAATATTTATTACCCGCCTTGTCCATTCGATGGCCGTGATGTCTCGCGCACCTTGCCATACCGCTATCGGCACAATCTCTGACCATACTATAGTTAGTTTTGTGAAAAATTCTCTGAAGCGCTCAGTGTCTAGTTTCAGTATTGCCATTAGTTATGCGCTCTTGTGATGACCTAGGTCATTTCCCCCGGCCTGTATAACTAAGATGACCCGACCTCTTGCCTCTCTCCCTACCTTGATTACCTCCATTAGTACCTGTGGCCATTGCAGGCCTCTAATACCTCTCCAGTTGAAATATGTGTTATGAAACTCTAATTTCCTTCCGCCTGGGCAGACTTTCGCCCTTTTCTCTGCCCAATATATGTACGAGTGGCCTATCACCCACACTGTTGGCTTAGTGTCACCTGAAAAACAAACAAACCACGTTAGGATAACAAGTCCGGTCTTATGTATCTCGCCAAACAAGTGGATCGCCATCTCCCTATCCTCTGAACGTCAGTTTCTGACAGTCCTGCTCTTGCTGCTTCCGTGGCCACGCCTATGCGGAATGAGTGTGTCCCGTAATCTTTGGGGTGGTTCCCTGCCGATGTTAGGCATTTATTAAATATAGCTTGGAACTGGTATCTTGATAATGGCTTTCCATCAATGTGTGATAGGAAGAAATTACTTTGTGATCTGATGGTTATATATGTTTTTACTATTGTTACCCGACTCAGTGTACCGTTTGTGGGTTGTAGAAGTACCCAAGTGCCCCTGCCCGCTGGAACCGTTTTCGATTTGCGTATGCGTAGACGTATTGCATTATTGGCTATGACTGCATCCTGGTGTAATAAGCCTCCACTGGTGGTAATTTTGGATTGAGGGACAAATTCGCTTATGCATAGCGCCCCGAAGAAGGTGATCGCAAATGCAGTAGACAGTAGTGTTGCTTCAAATTGTGAGTGTCATGTTAATGGTGTTAGGGATATGATGTGAGATATCAATTTTAGTGACACGGGACGTCTACACTTCTGACTTGGCTGACCCCTTTTCCACAATTTTATGGATTGTCTTATGATGAATCTCTTTGTCACATCTCCCCAATTCAGTAGTTGGAAGTGAAATGCTACTCCGGTCAGACACCGCTGCGCTGACGCCGTTGATATGCCCCTCATCATTAGCTGGTGGAGAAATTCTATGGTGACATGTAATCTGGCTTGTTCACATTGGTCAACCCGTCTGCCTGCTACTAGTCGTGTCCACTCTTCCCATGCCTTACCGTATGCTTGCCACGTCGACGGGGCAACTGACGCTCTGATTAATGGCATCAACTATTCGCCACTAAATCCCATAGGGAGGGTGGGCAACTGTTGCCCGATGGGTGGGCGTTGGGGAGGAGCTCTGTGAAAATCTGCCAATTGAATTGGGATAAAGCGTTAGCAGCAGCGTTAGACCACTCAGCATCGTAGCTAGCACGGACCCATACATTGTGTTTTAGGCACAGGAATGCTAGCCAGCGTAGTAGGCCTAGCACTGGGAGAAACAATGATGCCATCTTATTAATGCAGTGCGCTAGGCTGGTGTTTTTTGTTATGAAGCGTATATTTTTGTAAGCCAGGTGCGCGCCCCATATTTCTATTGCTACCACTATTGGGAAGAAAAATTATTTTCCGGGCTCGATGCAGCTAAAAATTATTATTAATTTCAAAGCTGGTGGAACTTGGTATAGATGGCCTAATACAATGAGTCCCACACACTGCTACTATGCCCAAAATTATTTTACAGGCAAGATGCAGATAAAAATTATTAGTAATTTGAAAGCTGGTGGAGCTTAGTATAGATGGCCTAATAGAATGAGTACCACACACTGCTAATATGCCCAAAATTATTTTACAGGCAAGATGCAGCTAAAAATTATTAGCAATTTGAAAGCTGGTGGAGCTTGGTATAGATGGCCTAATAGAATGAGTACCACACTTTGCTACAGGCCCAAAATTATTTTACAGGCAAGATACAGCTAAAAATTATTAGTAATTTGAAAGCTGGAGGAGCTTAGTATAGATGGCCTAATAGAATGAGTACCACACACTGCTAATATGCCCAAAATTATTTTACAGGTAAAATGCAGCTAAAAATTATTAGTAATTTGAAAGCTTGTGGAGCTTAGTATAGATGGCCTAATAGAATGAGTACCACACACTGCTAATATGCCCAAAATTATTTTACAGGAAAGATGCAGCTAAAATATTTTAGTAATTTGAAAGCTGGTGGAGCTTAGTATAGATGGCCTAATAGAATGAGTACAACACACTGCTAATATGCTCAAAATTATTTTACAGGCAAGATGCAGATAAAAATTATTAGTAATTTGAAAGCTGGTGGAGCTTAGTATAGATGGCCTAGTAGAATGAGTACCACACACTGCTAATATGCCCAAAATTATTTTACAGGCAAGATGCAGCTTAAAATTTTTAGTAATTTGAAAGCTGGTGGAGCTTAGTATAGATGGCCTAATAGAATGAGTACCACACACTGCTAATATGCCCAAAATTATTTTACAGGCAAGATGCAGCTAAAAATTATTAGTAATTTGAAAGCTGGTGGAGCTTAGTATAGATGGCCTAACAGAATGAGTACCACACACTGCTAAAGGCCCAAATTATTTTAAAGGCAAGATGCAGATAAAAATTATTAGTAATTTGAAAGCTGGTGGAACTTAGTATAGATGGCCTAATAGAATGAGTACAACACACTGCTAATATGCCCAAAATTATTTTACAGGTAAAATGCAGCTAAAAATGATTAGTAATTTGAAAGCTGGTGGAGCTTAGTATAGATGGCCTAATAGAATGAGTACCACACACTGCTAATATGCCCAAAATTATTTTACAGGCAAGATGCAGCTAAAATTTTTTATTTAGTAATTTGAAAGCTGGTGGAGCTTAGTATAGATGGCCTAATAGAATGAGTACAACACACTGCTAATATGCCCAAAATTATTTTACAGGCAAGATGCAGATAAAAATTATTAGTAATTAGAGATGAGCGTTGTTCTACTCGAACTGTTCGCCAATCTCAAATTCGAGCTGTTTTGGGCGGTGTTCGAGCCGTTCGGCGAACACGAACAATTTGAGAAAAATTCGGCTGTTCGAGGTTATGTTCGATAACTGTTCATGCACCAAAATCATAACTGGATTTTTTCTCAGTAATGATGAAAATTAATGTTAATAAGCAGTTTGAGTGTACAGCGGGGTGGGGGGAGGGGCAGGGGATGGATCTCTGCAGTAACAATGAAGATCTCCATTTTTTTTTCTCTTTCCCGCATTTACAGTGGGGAGGTGCAATCTGTCAGCCTATCAGCAGCGCACACACGGAGCGAAGTGCTTTTTTTCACACAAGCAAGGGCATGTGTCATTGGCAGTGTATGTCACATGTCCTTGCCCTATAAGACCAAGCCATTTTCCCCGTCGCCACCATTTTCTCACTGCTGCAGCTGCGTGTTAGACGGCACCGCTGTTGCCGTGTGCGCTATACCTTGTTAATTTCAAGCCAATTTTCGCACAAATATACAGATAGCTTGGGAGTAGGGAATAGTTGTGATTGCAGTCCTTTTAAGGACTAGGTTACAGCATTTCCTACGACTTTTATCAGGCAGGTCTGTGCTCTTAAATAGATAGGTTGTGGGAGTAAAGACTAATTGTAATTGGAGTCCTTTTCAGGACTAGGTTACATCAGTTCCTATCAGTTTTTGCCAGGCAGGTCTGTGCCAGTGCAGTGCAAGTTTTTTTCACAGCATTTGGCTGAATCTAGCAAAGCTAATCCTTTTTGGCCTATTGCAGAGTGTGTTAGTCAGTGGAGTAGCCTATCTGTGTTGCAAGATATACCACCTGTGTATAGAATACCAATTTTTTTACTGCACCTAGTGAAGTAAAATCTTTTGGGCATAGCATCATTCTATTAGTCCATCTATACTGACCTCCATCAGGTTGCAAACTGAATCTAATTTTTTTCTGCATCTAGCTCTGAAAAAATATTGGGCTTCTAGCTGTGTGTGGGTCTTGTTCTATTAATCCATCTATACTGACCTCCATCAGGTTGCAAACTGAATATAATTTTTTTCTGCATCTAGCTCTGAAAAAATATTGGGCTTCTAGCTGTGTGTGGGTCTTGTTCTATTAATCCATCTATACTGACCTCCATTAGGTTGCAAACTGAATATATTTTTTTCTGCATCTACCTCTGAAAAAATATTGGGCTTCTAGCTGTGTGTGGGACTTGTTGTATCAGTCCATCTATACTGACCTCCATCAGGTTGCAAACTGAATATATTTTTTTCTGCATCTACCTCTGAAAAAATATTGGGCTTCTAGCTGTGTGTGGGTCTTGTTCTATTAATCCATCTATACTGACCTCCATCAGGTTGCAAACTGAATATAATTTTTTTCTGCATCTAGCTCTGAAAAAATATTTGGCCTTCTAGTAGTGTGTCGGACTTTCTCTATTAGTCCATCTATACTGACCTCCATCAGGTTGCAAATTAAAAATAATTTTTATCTGCATCTACAGTACCTCTGAAAAAATATTTGGGCTTCTAGCTGTGTGTGGGACTTGTTGTATTAGTCCATCTATACTGACCTCCATCAGGTTGCAAACTAAATATATTTTTTTCTGCATCTATCTCTGAAAAAATATTGGGCTTCTAGCTGTGTGTGGGACTTGTTGTATTAGTCCATCTATGCTGACCTCCATCAGGTTGCAAACTGAATATATTTTTTTCTGCATCTACCTCTGAAAAAATATTGGGCTTCTAGCTGTGTGTGGGACTTGTTGTATTAGTCCATCTATACTGACCTCCATCAGGTTGCAAACTGAATATATTTTTTTCAGCATCTACCTCTGAAAAAATATTGGGCTTCTAGCTGTGTGTGGGTCTTGTTCTATTAATCCATCTATACTGACCTCCATCAGGTTGCAAACTGAATATAATTTTTTTCTGCATCTAGCTCTGAAAAAATATTGGGCTTCTAGCTGTGTGTGGGTCTTGTTCTATTAATCCATCTATACTGACCTCCATCAGGTTGCAAACTGAATATAATTTTTTTCTGCATCTACCTCTGAAAAAATATTGGGCTTCTAGCTGTGTGTGGGTCTTGTTCTATTAATCCATCTATACTGACCTCCATCAGGTTGCAAACTGAATATAATTTTTTTCTGCATCTAGCTCTGAAAAAATATTTGGCCTTCTAGCAGTGTGTGGGACTTGTTCTATTAGTCCACCTATACTGACCTCCATCAGGTTGCAAACTGAATATATTTTTTTCTGCATCTACCTCTGAAAAAATATTGGGCTTCTAGCTGTGTGTGGGACTTGTTGTATTAGTCCATCTATACTGACCTTCATCAGGTTGCAAACTGAATATATTTTTTTCTGCATCTACCTCTGAAAAAATATTGGGCTTCTAGCTGTATGTGGGTCTTGTTCTATTAATCCATCTATACAGACCTCCATCAGGTTGCAAACTGAATATAATTTTTTTCTGCATCTAGCTCTGAAAAAATATTTGGCCTTCTAGTAGTGTGTCGGACTTTCTCTATTAGTCCATCTATACTGACCTCCATCAGGTTGCAAATTAAAAATAATTTTTATCTGCATCTACAGTACCTCTGAAAAAATATTTGGGCTTCTAGCTGTGTGTGGGACTTGTTGTATTAGTCCATCTATACTGACCTCCATCAGGTTGCAAACTGAATATATTTTTTTCTGCATCTACCTCTGAAAAAATATTGGGCTTCTAGCTGTGTGTGGGTCTTGTTCTATTAATCCATCTATACTGACCTCCATCAGGTTGCAAACTGAATATAATTTTTTTCTGCATCTACCTCTGAAAAAATATTGGGCTTCTAGCTGTGTGTGGGTCTTGTTCTATTAATCCATCTATACTGACCTCCATCAGGTTGCAAACTGAATATAATTTTTTTCTGCATCTAGCTCTGAAAAAATATTTGGCCTTCTAGCTGTGTGTGGGACTTGTTCTAATAGTCCACCTATACTGACCTCCATCAGGTTGCAAACTGAATATATTTTTTTCTGCATCTAGCTCTGAAAAAATATTTGGCCTTCTAGCAGTGTGTGGGACTTGTTCTATTAGTCCACCTATACTGACCTCCATCAGGTTGCAAACTGAATATATTTTTTTCTGCATCTACCTCTGAAAAAATATTGGGCTTCTAGCTGTGTGTGGGACTTGTTGTATTAGTCCATCTATACTGACCTCCATCAGGTTGCAAACTGAATATAATTTTTTTCTGCATCTACCTCTGAAAAAATATTGGTCTTCTAGCTGTGTGTGGGTCTTGTTCTATTAATCCATCTATACTGACCTCCATCAGGTTGCAAACTGAATATAATTTTTTTCTGCATCTACCTCTGAAAAAATATTGGGCTTCTAGCTGTGTGTGGGACTTGTTGTAATAGTCCATCTATACTGACCTCCATCAGGTTGCAAATTGAATATAATTTTTTTCTGCATCTAACCCAGCCAATAGTTTTGGCCTAATACCACAGTTTGGCCACTCAGCTCTGCTCGGTTACCATCCATTGTTTTTTTGTGCAAACAACTCCAGAGTTGTGAATTAGTTAACCACCAAAATGAGCGGAAAAAGGCCTGCTGCTGGTGGAAAGGGGAATAGGCATGTTGGGAAGGGGAAAAAAGGTTGTGTCCGTGGGGTAGGTGTTAAAGCAACAGTAACATCTGCAGAAGAAAGACCATCTTCCAGCCAAACTAAAATGTCTACTTCTTTTAGCGGACAATGTGATAAGATCCCTTTCTTACGGCCACGCCAATCGCTACAAATTCCAGATGAGGCACAAAAACAGCAGGTGCTTCAACGGATATCAAGTGCTCCTTTAAGTGGGCTCTCCTCCACATCAACTTCAACATCACAAATACTCCAGTCCTCAAAGGTGTCACCCAAATCGCACTTGCTTCCTCAGAGCTCCCAAATCTCCAGCTGCCCGTCTGAGTATGAGGTAGAACAGATGGTTGAGTCTGCAGAGCTGTTTACTCATACTATAGCCTGGGAATCAGAGGTCGACTCCAGCACTTCTGTGAATCCAGACGAGGAAATGATCTGCACTGATGCCCAGAATCTTTATGAGTCGGATCCAGGACCAGACGCAGAAGGTTCTGACCATAATGTAGACCCTCATTCCCAAACTGTAACTCCTGTTGGTGGAGACAATGAGGAAGACGATGATAAGACTCAAATACCTGATTGGAGCGACAACTTTAGTTTTTTGTCAGGGCAGGAACAGGTTGGCTCTGAGGACGACGGGTGTGATAACACACAGGGTGATGATGATGAGGTCGGAGATCCCACTTACTGTCAACCCACAGTCAGCCAAGAGATGAGGTCAGCAGAGGAGGTGGAGGAAGATGCTAGTGACGACGAGGTCAGGTTGCGCCTTCCTGGACAGAGACATAGTACTGGAAGCACGTCAACAACTGCATCCTCAAACACAACTCTGCCTCTCACCACAAGTCGTGGTGGCTCTTCAGGTCGCATGGGTGCTAAGCCTTGCATAGCCTGGGCATTTTTTCAGATCGATAAAGATGACCCAACTCGTGTTATCTGTAACATTTGTCAGCAAAAGCTAAGTAGAGGCCAAAAAATACATAGTTTGAGTACTTCATGCATGAACCGGCACATGGACATGAAGCATAAGTTGCAGTGGGAAGCTCAGTGTGCTACAATGCGGCCTAGCCGGCCGGGCCAACCACCGTCTGCCATATCTTGTGCATCCGCGGCCTCTTCATCCTCTGTGACTGGGGGGACAGCAGTCACACCTGTTTTGGGGCGCAGACCTGCCACCTCTTTACCCGCAACAGCCAGCGTGATTGGCAGGTCATCATTTTCTTTGGAGGTGGGAACACCAGCTGGTGTTGAGCGCTGTCCGACATCGATAGCACCACCTTTGGATCAAGGCAACCTAACATGTCCGCCTGCATCTTCCTCACAGACCGGCAGTTTGCCGGGGACACCCTTATCAACCCCGTCTAAGCACAATAGCCAGCCCTCGGTCCCTCAGATGTGGACAAGTAAAAGACCATTTCCTCCTAGCCATGAGAAAGCTAAGAGGTTGAATTTCACCATCTGCAAGCTCTTGGCTACAGAAAAGCTGCCTTTCCGCCTGGTGGACACAGAGGATTTTCGAGACCTTATGTCCGTCGCAGTGCCCCAGTACCAGATGCCCAGTAGGCACTACTTCTCAAAGAAAGGTGTGCCTGCGCTCCACCAGCATGTCGCACACAACATCACCGCTTCTTTGAGAAACTCTGTGTGTGACAGGGTGCATTTCACCACAGACACTTGGATGAGTAGGCATGGACAGGGGCGTTACATGTCGCTGACTGGGCACTGGGTAACTATGGTGACAGCAGGACAAGGGGCTGCTGTCCAAGTCTTGCCGTCCCCACGAGTTGTGCGTCAATCCTCTTTATGTCAAAGTTCCTCCACTGCTTCTGCCTCCTCAACCTCCTCTCGGTCTTCCACCTGCACCCAAAGCCTGTCTGGTCATGCCACAAGCTTTCTAACTGCGCAGAAGGGATCCTGCACACCTCCTTACTATGCTGGCAGTAGGGCTCAACGTCATCAGGCGGTTTTTACATTGAAATGTCTGGGAAATGTGAGTCACACAGCTGAGGAGTTGTGGTCAGCTCTGGAGAACCAATTTCATGAATGGTTGTCTCCACTGGACCTGAAACCAGGGAAGGCCGTGTGCGACAATGCTGCAAACCTGGGTGCGGCCCTTCGCCGGGGCAATGTCACACACGTGCCTTGTATGGCTCACGTGTTGAACCTGGTTGTCCAGCAATTTTTAGCCCACTATCCCAGACTAGATGGCCTTCTGCAGAGGGCACGGTCGCTGTGTGCTCACTTCCGCCGTTCGCATCCCGCAGCTCAGCGACTTACATCTCTACAGAAGTCGTTGGGCCTGCCACTTCACCGGCTAAAATTCGATGTGCCTACCCGGTGGAATTCAACTCTGCACATGTTGCAGCGACTGTGGCAGCACCGACAAGCCCTGGTGCAATACGTTCTGATGTATAGCCTGGGCCAACGAGATTCAGAGGTGGGGCAAATCACGCTGGAGGAGTGGTCTCAGATCAGGGACCTATGCACCCTTCTGCACAGTTTTGAAATGGCGACGAAGATGTTTAGTGCTGACGATGCCATTATCAGCATGACTATTCCGGTGATTTACATGCTGGAGCACATGTTAAACAGAATTCGGAGTCAGGTGGTGGCACAAGAGGAGGTGGAGGAAGTAGAGGAGGAGGAGTTGTATGCGGAAGGGCTAACATCTGCAAGGTCCAGACGGTCGGCAGCACCAAGGCGGCAGGCATGTGAGGGTGGGGGAGATGGTTTTACCAGGGCGCATGGTAGCAACCAAACTAGTGAGGAAGGTGCAGGAGCCCAGGAAGAAGTGGAGGACGAACTGATGGAAGACTCATCAGATGAGGGAGACCTTGATCACATTTCTGTTGTGCGAGGTTGGGGGGAGAGGACAGAGGAAGGAAGCATGATTGTTACCTCGCCACCAACACAACAGGGACTTGGTGCTCCTGGATGCGCAACACACATGAGTGCCTTCTTGCTGCACTACCTGCAACATGACCCTCGAATTGTGAGAATTAGAAATAATCCTGACTACTGGGTTGCCACACTGTTAGATCCCCGGTACAAAAGTAAATTTGCAGAAATTATTCCTGCCATAGAAAGGGATGCACGCATGCAGGAGTATCAGCAGAGACTGTTGCAGAATCTTACATGTGCTTTTCCACAAAATACCAGTGGTGCACGTAGTGAATCTCACAGTTCCAACTTGCCAACCGTGGGACCGTCAAGTGTTCAGCACTCAAACCGTAACAGAACCACAGTATCTGCTGGTGACATCAATTTTGCGGAATCATTTCACCACTTTTTTAGCCCATCCTTTGCAAGGCCACAGGAGACAAGAAGTCTGACACATAGTCAACGCCTAGAGACGATGGTACAGGAGTATCTCCAAGTAAACATTGAAGCCACGACTGTGTCACTGGACCCTTGCTCTTTTTGGGCTTCCAATCTGGATAAATGGCCGGAGCTAGCCACTTACGTCTTGGAGATCTTGTCATGCCCCGCAGCCAGCGTTCTGTCTGAATGTGTGTTCAGCGCTGCTGGTGGTGTGCTGACAGATAAGCGCACGCGGCTCTCCACTGATAATGTAGACAGACTCACGTTCATAAAGATGAACAAATCATGGATCCGAAACGACTTTTCTACCCCTGTGTCATCCTGGGGAGAGTAAAAGCTTGATGATTGGTTAAAATCACCCTACCAACCGTTTTAAGCTTTCAAATTACTAAACATGTTTATCTGTATCTTGACTGGAAAATAATTTGGGCTTTGTAGCAGTGTGCAGCACTGATCCTATTAGGCCATCTATACTAAAGCTTCACCAGATTTAAAATTAAAAATAATTTTTAGCTGCATCTAGCCCGGAAAATAATTTTGGGGCTCCGAGATGCGCAAGACACATAAGTGCCTTCTTGCTGCACTACCTACAGCATGACCCTCATATTGTCAGAATTCGAAGTAATCATGATTACTGGGTTGCCACACTCTTAGATCCCCCAAACTTTTCGATCAACCTTTTCATTTTAATAAAGACCAAAAAAATGTTCATTTTTGAAATTATAAGCATTAGCAGGTTGTTAGAAACTGAAATCAAACAGTTTTCAACTCAAAACTTTATTCTAGGTGATGTTACATTTTCACATAGGACCCCTTGTTCGAAAGGAGCTTTTGAACTCTCTCGTCCATTGAATTTGTCAGGTTTTGGATGGTTTCTGCTTCAATTGTTTTGCATGAGGACAGAATACCCTCCCAGAGCTGTTGCTTAGATGTGAACTGCCTCCCGCCATCATAGACACTCCTTTTAATGATGCTCCAAAGGTTCTGAATGGGGTAGAGGTCAGGGGAGCATGGGGGTCACACCATAAGTTTGTCCCCTTTTATGCCCATATCAGCCAGAGATGCAGATGTTTTATGTGCAGCATGAGATGGTGCATTATCATGCAGAAAAATGATATTGCTGTGAAATACACGGTTCTTCTTCTTGAACCATGGCAGGAAGTGCTGTTTGAGAAATTCCACATACATTATGGAGTTCATCTTTAGCGCCTTCAGGGATCCTAAAGGGGCCGACAATCTCTCTCCCCATGATTCCAGCCAAAAACATTACTCCACCTCCTCCTTGTTGGCGCTGTAGCCGTGTTTGCGTGGGGTGTCCATCAACCAGCCATCCTCCACTCCATCCATCTGGACAATCGAGCGCTGCACGGCACTCATCCGTGAACAAAACCAGTCTTCATGTAATGTTTGGCCCACTGGAGCCGTTTCTGCTTGTGTGAAGTGGATAGAGGAGGTCGACAGGATGGCGAATGCACAGCTGCAAACCTCTGAAGGACCCTGCATCTTGTTGTTCGGGGGACGTTGGAGGCACAAGCAGCTTCAAAAACTTGTCTGCTGCTATGACAAGGCTTTTTTGCCGCTGCTCTTTCAACCTGACGTAATTGCCTGAAGGAAAGAGTCCTCAATTTGCCCTTATCAGCACGCACACGTGTGTACTGTGAATCAGCTACATACTTCTTGATTGCCAAGACACTTCATCCTGATCATCGCACAATGTTGATTGTAGTCATGCCTTGACCTAAACACTCCACAATTTGTTGCTTCTCAGCAGCCGACGCATCCTTTTTCTTTCCCATTTTGGCAGAAAATGTAGGCTGCTTAATAATGTGAGAGAGCATTCTTAAGTAGTCTTGCCTTTCATTGGACACACCTGCCAAACTAATTAGCACAGGTGTCTGCAATTGCTTACAGTGATATAAAGAGCCCTGACACACATCACCATCAATGAGTTTAACTGACAAACAAACAAATTCTTCCCTTATCACTCCTAAACACTTTTTGCATAATAATTTGGAACGCAGTGTACATGTGCTTTTCCACAAAACACCAGCGGTTCACGTAGTGAATCTTACAGTTCTAACTTGCCAACCGTGGTCTGTATGGAGTTGTTCAATAAAGGGCCCAAAATTAAGATAACATAGATGGGAGAGGTCTCTATGAATAGGAATTCCTAAGTATTTGATACCCTGTGAGGGACAGGCAAAGGGAAAGTTGGACTGGATGGAATCCTATATGGATTTGGGGAGGGAGACATCGAGGGCCTCAGACTTCGCTGCATTGATTTTAAAATTTCACCATGTAACAAAGTGATCTATTTCAGCCATAACAGCAGGGATGGATATTTGTGATTGAGTGATATATACTAGGACATCATCAGCAAATAGAGAGCACTTGTACTCGGTGCCTCCCACCTCAATCCACCTAATATTGGGGTTATGGCGAATTGATGAGAGCAGGTGCTCCGTCACTAGGATGTATAAGAGAGGGGACAGAGGACATCCCTGCCTTGTCCCATTGGTGATTGTGAAAGGTGATGAAAATGTTCTGACGCACCCCCTGGGCCTTGGGACACCCGGAGCCGGACCCTTTTTGGTGGATGCTGGTGGTTGTAGTCTTCGTGGCGGCGACCCGGTTCCGTGGCTCAGGGCGGTCAAACCAGTGGCGGAACTATTTATGTGGTTTTGATGTTTAAATGTCCGACTATGCCACCCGTGGATTGCGGTCAGAGTGAACCGCTGCTACAGGGCAGACCGCTGAGGCTGGTGTTGTGGGTGCAGCAGAGCGTAGCATAACTCCCCACGGGAGGAGTATAGCCTCAGGGCAGTGTATCCGGAGGATGGGGGTGATGGTGCAGGGCAGCAGCAGTAACGACACGGAGTCAGTGATGCAGTCCAGGGCCTTTACTCACAGTTCTTATTATCCAGACCACGTCTGCAGGTAACGGCTGCCCACGTCGTACTGTGCTCACCAGGTGAGGGGCTCAGACAACTCCCAGATAACTTTGGAGCACTTCACAGGACCCCCTTTGTGTGTCCTTTGTCTGGCCTTTCTTACCAACACTTCTGTCCGGCTGCCTCGGGCCTCCTCTTGGTAAACTTGGCACCAGTTTCCCTGACCCTATGTGGTGCCTTCCTAGCGGGTGTAGCGCGGGGCTGCGCCACATAAAATGTCAGAGACTCCGGTTTCTAGCTGAGGGTCGTTTCCTGCCTCCACTAGTTCGGGGACCGGTCTCCCCCTTTGGCCTGACCCCTCCACGCAGGTGGATTCGGGCATGCGGTGGCGACTCGCCCATCTGCACCCCTGGAATCCCTTCATTCCTCATTCCTGGAGCCTTCTCCGCTCCTCTTCCTTCCTTCTCCCTCTTCCAGGCCTGGGCCTCTGTTACTAGGCCCGCCTCCAGAGCAGAGCTCATGCAGAGCCCCTGCTCCCTGCCACTTCTGCTCAGACTTCTCTGCACTGAACTAAGATGGTGCCCACCTTTTATACTCCCTTCTCAATGCACCCAGGAACTGCTTCCTCCCTGCTCCTGCACTACAGGGTTCCCCTTCCTCAGTGTTCCCTCCCCCCACTCCAGCCAGGGACAGGGACTGTCGTGCCCATCTCAGGGGCATATTGGTCGCCCTGCCCCACGGCAATGTGGTGTAATGCATGCAGGTGTCGGGTCCTGATCCACACTCCATCCTTACCTGAGAGTGAGATATCACACCTCTGGGTGAGGTGCAATACGTCTGTAGCAACCGAGCCCTCAGGGTGCTACAGTTCCATTTATCTTCAGCCTAGGTGACGTATTGCGATACAGGGCCGTGATTTTGGCTATAAAAGGGTCCCCTAGACCCCTACCCCAAGCTTTTTAAGAGAATCATATATGGCGTGCCAGGAGACTCTATGGAATGCTTTCTCAGCATCCAACGAGAGTATCTAATTACAAATTTTTAACTGCATCTAGCCCAGGAAATACATTGTGCCTAGTAGCAGTGTCTGCTAGTCAGCGGATTATCCCGGCTGTTAAGCAAGCTACACCACCTGTAGTTTAGACACTTAATTTTTTCAAAGGAAATGATTCGGGACCATGGGATAATTAGTGAAGAGCATCAGGAGGCACCCCAAGGCATAGGGGCTGGGACTGGCAGTAGGATGCCTTGCGGTGGACAGCCGAGCTCGATCCTTATAAAAGCTTTTTAACTGCAGCAGCTTTAGTGGACGCTACTGGAGCTGGAATTACGCGGCTGCTGGCATGAGACTTGCCCTCCAATAGATCCTTGTAAATGGATTTAAAGTGTATTCATTCAAATTAGAGAGACAATTTAAATTAAAAAGCTTAGAGCTGCCTCCACCACAGGGGGGCTCGCTCGACCCACCAGCGGACAGGCACCAGTATTGGGAGAGGGGGGCTGGCCGTCAGGGTTCACCGCGGCTCTGGCACAAACCCGGCGACACGGAGGTGGCACGGGCAGGAGCGGACTGGTCGTGTCGGCTTCTCACTTTTTGGATTTTAGAAGGGCATGACATGCCTATATCTGTGTCTCCCCCTCCTTTTACTCCTCCACCTCTTTTATTTTCGCATGACTATATGTACTTGTCACTTTTCCATGTGTTAGTTATGTCTTCTGAGCAATTTGTCAGCTTTTGGACACCTTTGAAGGTGTTTTCTATGTGTTTCTATGTGTTTTTGTTTGCCTCCCATTGGTTTTAACGGTGTTCGAAGGTGTTCGACGAACAGTTCGGCGAACACACGGGTGTTCGACGAACCGAACCGAACTCGAACACTACGGGGGTGGCTCAACACTATTAGTAATTTGAAAGCTGGTGGAGCTTAGTATAGATGGCCTAATAGAATGAGTACCACACACTGCTAATATGCCCAAAATTATTTTACAGGCAAGATGCAGCTAAAAATTATTAGTAATTTGAAAGCAGGTGGAACTTAGTATAGGTGGCCTAATAGAATGAGTACCACACACTGCTAATATGCCCAAAATTATTTTCCAGGCAAGATGCAGCTAAAAATTATTAGTAATTTGAAAGCTGGGGAGCTTAGTATAGATGGCCTAATAGAAGGAGTACCACACACTGCTAATATGCCCAAAATTATTTTACAGGCAAGATGCAGCTAAAAATTATTAGCAATTTGAAATCTGGTGGAGCTTAGTATAGATGGCCTAATAGAATGAGTACCACACACTGCTACAGGCCCAAAATTATTTTACAGACAAGATACAGCTAAAAATTATTAGTAATTTGAAAGCTGGTGGAGCTTAGTATAGATGGCCTAATAGAATGAGTACAACACACTGCTAGTATGCCCAAAATTATTTTACAGGCAAGATGCAGATAAAAATTATTATTAATTTGAAAGCTGGTGGAGCTTAGTATAGATGGACGAATAGAATGAGTACCACACACTGCTAATATGCCCAAAATTATTTTCCAGGCAAGTTGTAGCTAAAAATTATTAGTAATTTGAAAGCTGGTGGAGCTTACTATAGATGGCCTAATAGATTGAGTACCACACACTGCTAATATGCCCAAAATTATTTTCCAGGCAAGATGCAGCTAAAAATGATTCGTAATTTGAAAGCTGGTGGAGCTTAGTATAGATGGCCTAATAGAATGAGTACCACACACTGCTAATAAGCCCAAAATTATTTTACAGGCAAGATGCAGCTAAAAATTATTAGTAATTTGAAAGCTGGTGGAGCTTAGTATAGATGGCCTAATAGAATGAGTACCACACACTGCTACAGGCCCAAAATTATTTTCCAGGCAAGATGCAGCTAAAAATTATTAGTAATTTTAAAGCTGGTGGAGCTTAGTGTAGATGGCATAATTGAATGAGTGCCACACACTGCTATTATGCCCAAAATTATTTTACAGGCAAGATGCAGCTAAAAATTATTAGTAATTTGAAAGCTGGTGGAGTTAAGTGTAGATGGCCTAATAGAATGAGTACCACACACTGCTACTATGCCCAAAATTATTTTACAGGCAAGATGCAGCTAAAAATTATTAGTAATTTGAAAGCTGGTGGAGCTTAGTATAGATGGCCTAATAGAATGAGTTCCACACACTGCTAATATGCTCAAAATTATTTTCCAGGCAAGATGCAGCTTAAAAATTATTAGCAATTTGAAAGCTGGTGGAGCTTAGTATAGATGGCCTAATAGAATGAGTACCACACACTGCTAATATGCCCAAAATTATTTTACAGGCAAGATGCAGCTAAAAATTATTAGTAATTTGAAAGCTGGTGGAGCTTAGTATAGATGGCCTAATAGAATGAGTACCACACACTGCTAATATGCCCAAAATTATTTTACAGGCAAGATGCAACTAAAAATTATTAGTAATTTGAAAGCTGGTGGAGCTTAGTATAGGTGGCCTAATAGAATGAGTACAACACACTGCTAATATGCCCAAAATTATTTTCCAGGCAAGATGCAGCTAAAAATTATTAGTAATTTGAAAGCTGGGGAGCTTAGTATAGATGGCCTAATAGAAGGAGTACCACACAATGCTAATATGCCCAAAATTATTTTACAGGCAAGATGCAGCTAAAAATTATTAGCAATTTGAAAGCTGGTGGAGCTTAGTATAGATGGCCTAACAGAATGAGTACCACACACTGCTAAAGGCCCAAATTATTTTAAAGGCAAGATGCAGGTAAAAATTATTAGTAATTTGAAAGCTGGTGGAACTTAGTATAGATGGCCTAATACAATGAGTACAACACACTGCTAATATGCCCAAAATTATTTTACAGGTAAAATGCAGCTAAAAATTATTAGTAATTTGAAAGCTGGTGGAGCTTAGTATAGATGGCCTAATAGAATGAGTACCACACACTGCTAATATGCCCAAAATTATTTTCCAGGCAAGATGCAGCTAAAAATTATTAGTAATTTGAAAGCTGGGGAGCTTAGTATAGATGGCCTAATAGAAGGAGTACCACACACTGCTAATATGCCCAAAATTATTTTACAGGCAAGATGCAGCTAAAAATTATTAGCAATTTGAAAGCTGGTGGAGCTTAGTATAGATGGCCTAATAGAATGAGGACCACACACTGCTACAGGCCCAAAATTATTTTACAGACAAGATACAGCTAAAAATTATTAGTAATTTGAAAGCTGGTGGAGCTTAGTATAGATGGCCTAATAGAATGAGTACAACACACTGCTAGTATGCCCAAAATTATTTTACAGGCAAGATGCAGATAAAAATTATTCGTAATTTGAAAGCTGGTGGAGCTTAGTATAGATGGCCTAATAGAATGAGTACCAAACGTAGCTAATATGCCCAAAATTATTTTACAGGCAAGATGCAGCTAAAAATTATTAGTAATTTGAAAGCTGGTGGAGCTTAGTATAGATGGCCTAATAGAATGAGTACCACACACTGCTAATATGCCCAAAATTATTTTCCAGGCAAGTTGTAGCTAAAAATTATTAGTAATTTGAAAACTGGTGGAGCTTACTATAGATGGCCTAATAGAATGAGTACCACACACTTCTAATATGCCCAAAATTATTTTCCAGGCAAGATGCAGCTAAAAATTATTAGTAATTTGAAAGCTGGGAAGCTTAGTATAGATGGCCTAATAGAAGGAGTACCACACACTGCTAATATGCCCAAAATTATTTTACAGGCAAGATGCAGCTAAAAATTATTAGCAATTTGAAAGCTGGTGGAGCTTAGTATAGATGGCCTAATAGAATGAGTACCACACACTGCTACAGGCCCAAAATTATTTTACAGACAAGATACAGCTAAAAATTATTAGTAATTTGAAAGCTGGTGGAGCTTAGTATAGATGGCCTAATAGAATGAGTACAACACACTGCTAGTATGCCCAAAATTATTTTCCAGGCAAGATGCAGATAAAAATTATTAGTAATTTGAAAGCTGGTGGAGCTTAGTATAGATGGCCTAATAGAATGAGTACCACACGTAGCTAATATGCCCAAAATTATTTTACAGGCAAGATGCAGCTAAAAATTATTAGTAATTTGAAAGCTGGTGGAGCTTAGTATAGATGGCCTAATAGAATGAGTACCACACTCTGCTAATATGCCCAAAATTATTTTCCAGGCAAGTTGTAGCTAAAAATTATTAGTAATTTGAAAGCTGGTGGAGCTTACTATAGATGGCCTAATAGAATGAGTACCACACACTGCTAATATGCCCAAAATTATTTTCCAGGCAAGATGCAGCTAAAAATTATTAATAATTTGAAAGCTGGGGAGCTTAGTATAGATGGCCTAATAGAAGGAGTACCACACACTGCTAATATGTCCAAAATTATTTTACAGGCAAGATGCAGCTAAAAATTATTAGCAATTTGAAAGCTGGTGGAGCTTAGTATAGATGGCCTAATAGAATGAGTACCACACACTGCTAATATGCCCAAAATTATTTTCCAGGCAAGATGCAGCTAAAAATGATTCGTAATTTGAAAGCTGGTGGAGCTTAGTATAGATGGCCTAATAGAATGAGTACCACACACTGCTAATAAGCCCAAAATTATTTTACAGGCAAGATGCAGCTAAAAATTATTAGTAATTTGAAAGCTGGAGGAGCTTAGTATAGATGGCCTAATAGAATGAGTAGCACACACTGCTACAGGCCCAAAATTATTTTCCAGGCAAGATGCAGCTAAAAATTATTAGTAATTTTAAAGCTGGTGGAGCTTAGTGTAGATGGCCTAATTGAATGAGTGCCACACACTGCTATTATGCCCAAAATTATTTTACAGGCAAGATGCAGCTAAAAATTATTAGTAATTTGAAAGCTGGTGGAGTTAAGTGTAGATGGCCTAATAGAATGAGTACCACACACTGCTACTATGCCCAAAATTATTTTACAGGCAAGATGCAGCTAAAAATTATTAGTAATTTGAAAGCTGGTGGAGCTTAGTATAGATGGCCTAATAGAATGAGTTCCACACACTGCTAATATGCTCAAAATTATTTTCCAGGCAAGATGCAGCTAAAAATTATTAGCAATTTGAAAGCTGGTGGAGCTTAGTATAGATGGCCTAATAGAATGAGTACCACACACTGCTAATATGCCCAAAATTATTTTACAGGCAAGATGCAGCTAAAAATTATTAGTAATTTGAAAGCTGGTGGAGCTTAGTATAGATGGCATAATAGAATGAGTACCACACACTGCTAATATGCCCAAAATTATTTTACAGGCAAGATGCAACTAAAAATTATTAGTAATTTGAAAGCTGGTGGAGCTTAGTATAGGTGGCCTAATAGAATGAGTACAACACACTGCTAATATGCCCAAAATTATTTTCCAGGCAAGATGCAGCTAAAAATTATTAGTAATTTGAAAGCTGGGGAGCTTAGTATAGATGGCCTAATAGAATGAGTACCACACACTGCTAATATGCCCAAAATTATTTTACAGGCAAGATGCAGCTAAAAATTATTAGCAATTTGAAAGCTGGGGGAGCTTAGTATAGATGGCCTAACAGAATGAGTACCACACACTGCTAAAGGCCCAAATTATTTTAAAGGCAAGATGCAGATAAAAATTATTAGTAATTTGAAAGCTGGTGGAACTTAGTATTGATGGCCTAATACAATGAGTACAACACACTGCTAATATGCCCAAAATTATTTTACAGGTAAAATGCAGCTAAAAATTATTAGTAATTTGAAAGCTGGTGGAGCTTAGTATAGATGGCCTAATAGAATGAGTACCACACACTGCTAATATGCCCAAAATTATTTTACAGGCAAGATGCTGCTAAAATTTTTAGTAATTTGAAAGCTGGTGGAGCTTAGTATAGATGGGCTAATAGAATGAGTACAACACACTGCTAATATGCCCAAAATTATTTTACAGGTAAGATGCAGATAAAAATTATTAGTAATTTGAAAGCTGGTGGAGCTTAGTATAGATGGCATAATAGAATGAGTACCACACACTGCTAATATGCCCAAAATTATTTTACAGGCAAGATGTAACTAAAAATTATTAGTAATTTGAAAGGTGGTGGAGCTTAGTATAAGTGGCCTAATAGAATGAGTACAACACACTGCTAATATGCCCAAAATTATTTTCCAGGCAAGATGCAGCTAAAAATTATTAGTAATTTGAAAGCTGGGGAGCTTAGTATAGATGGCCTAATAGAATGAGTACCACACACTGCTAATATGCCCAAAATTATTTTACAGGCAAGATGCAGCTAAAAATTATTAGCAATTTGAAAGCTGGTGGAGCTTAGTATAGATGGCCTAACAGAATGAGTACCACACACTGCTAAAGGCCCAAATTATTTTAAAGGCAAGATGCAGATAAAAATTATTAGTAATTTGAAAGCTGGTGGAACTTAGTATTGATGGCCTAATACAATGAGTACAACACACTGCTAATATGCCCAAAATTATTTTACAGGTAAAATGCAGCTAAAAATTATTAGTAATTTGAAAGCTGGTGGAGCTTAGTATAGATGGCCTAATAGAATGAGTACCACACACTGCTAATATGCCCAAAATTATTTTACAGGCAAGATGCAGCTAAAATTTTTAGTAATTTGAAAGCTGGTGGAGCTTAGTATAGATGGGCTAATAGAATGAGTACAACACACTGCTAATATGCCCAAAATTATTTTACAGGCAAGATGCAGATAAAAATTATTAGTAATTTGAAAGCTGGTGGAGCTTAGTATAGATGGCATAATAGAATGAGTACCACACACTGCTAATATGCCCAAAATTATTTTACAGGCAAGATGCAACTAAAAATTATTAGTAATTTGAAAGCTGGTGGAGCTTAGTATAAGTGGCCTAATAGAATGAGTACAACACACTGCTAATATGCCCAAAATTATTTTCCAGGCAAGATGCAGCTAAAAATTATTAGTAATTTGAAAGCTGGGGAGCTTAGTATAGATGGCCTAATAGAATGAGTACCACACACTGCTAATATGCCCAAAATTATTTTACAGGCAAGATGCAGCTAAAAATTATTAGCAATTTGAAAGCTGGTGGAGGTTAGTATAGATGGACTAACAGAATGAGTACCACACACTGCTAAAGGCCCAAATTATTTTAAAGGCAAGATGCAGATAAAAATTATTAGTAATTTGAAAGCTGGTGGAACTTAGTATTGATGGCCTAATACAATGAGTACAACACACTGCTAATATGCCCAAAATTATTTTACAGGTAAAATGCAGCTAAAAATTATTAGTAATTTGAAAGCTGGTGGAGCTTAGTATAGATGGCCTAATAGAATGAGTACCACACACTGCTAATATGCCCAAAATTATTTTACAGGCAAGATGCAGCTAAAATTTTTAGTAATTTGAAAGCTGGTGGAGCTTAGTATAGATGGGCTAATAGAATGAGTACAACACACTGCTAATATGCCCAAAATTATTTTACAGGCAAGATGCAGATAAAAATTATTAGTAATTTGAAAGCTGGTGGAGCTTAGTATAGATGGCCTAATAGAATGAGTACCACACACTGCTAATATGCCCAAAATTATTTTACAGGCAAGATGTAGCTAAAAATTATTAGTAATTTGAAAGCAGGTGGAGCTTAGTATAGGTGGCCTAATAGAATGAGTACCACACACTGCTAATATGCCCAAAATTATTTTACAGGCAAGATGCAGCTAAAAATTATTAGTAATTTGAAAGCTGGGGAGCTTAGTATAGATGGCCTAATAGAATGAGTACCACACACTGCTAATATGCCCAAAATTATTTTACAGGCAAGATGCAGCTAAAAATTATTAGCAATTTGAAAGCTGGTGGAGGTTAGTATAGATGGCCTAACAGAATGAGAACCACACACTGCTAAAGGCCCAAATTATTTTAAAGGCAAGATGCAGATAAAAATTATTAGTAATTTGAAAGCTGGTGGAACTTAGTATTGATGGCCTAATACAATGAGTACAACACACTGCTAATATGCCCAAAATTATTTTACAGGTAAAATGCAGCTAAAAATTATTAGTAATTTGAAAGCTGGTGGAGCTTAGTATAGATGGCCTAATAGAATGAGTACCACACACTGCTAATATGCCCAAAATTATTTTCCAGGCAAGATGCAGCTAAAAATTATTAGTAATTTGAAAGCTGGGGAGCTTAGTATAGATGGCCTAATAGAAGGAGTACCACACACTGCTAATATGCCCAAAATTATTTTACAGGCAAGATGCAGCTAAAAATTATTAGCAATTTGAAAGCTGGTGGAGCTTAGTATAGATGGCCTAATAGAATGAGTACCACACACTGCTACAGGCCCAAAATTATTTTACAGACAAGATACAGCTAAAAATTATTAGTAATTTGAAAGCTGGTGGAGCTTAGTATAGATGGCCTAATAGAATGAGTACAACACACTGCTAGTATGCCCAAAATTATTTTACAGGCAAGATGCAGATAAAAATTATTCGTAATTTGAAAGCTGGTGGAGCTTAGTATAGATGGCCTAATAGAATGAGTACCAAACGTAGCTAATATGCCCAAAATTATTTTACAGGCAAGATGCAGCTAAAAATTATTAGTAATTTGAAAGCTGGTGGAGCTTAGTATAGATGGCCTAATAGAATGAGTACCACACACTGCTAATATGCCCAAAATTATTTTCCAGGCAAGTTGTAGCTAAAAATTATTAGTAATTTGAAAGCTGGTGGAGCTTACTATAGATGGCCTAATAGAATGAGTACCACACACTGCTAATATGCCCAAAATTATTTTCCAGGCAAGATGCAGCTAAAAATTATTAGTAATTTGAAAGCTGGGAAGCTTAGTATAGATGGCCTAATAGAAGGAGTACCACACACTGCTAATATGCCCAAAATTATTTTACAGGCAAGATGCAGCTAAAAATTATTAGCAATTTGAAAGCTGGTGGAGCTTAGTATAGATGGCCTAATAGAATGAGTACCACACACTGCTACAGGCCCAAAATTATTTTACAGAAAAGATACAGCTAAAAATTATTAGTAATTTGAAAGCTGGTGGAGCTTAGTATAGATGGCCTAATAGAATGAGTACAACACACTGCTAGTATGCCCAAAATTATTTTACAGGCAAGATGCAGATAAAAATTATTAGTAATTTGAAAGCTGGTGGAGCTTAGTGTAGATGGCCTAATAGAATGAGTATCACACGTATCTAATATGCGCAAAATTATTTTACAGGCAAGATGCAGCTAAAAATTATTAGTAATTCGAAAGCTGGTGGAGCTTAGTATAGATGGACGAATAGAATGAGTACCACACACTGCTAATATGCCCAAAATTATTTTCCAGGCAAGTTGTAGCTAAAAATTATTAGTAATTTGAAAGCTGGTGGAGCTTACTATAGATGGCCTAATAGAATGAGTACCACACACTGCAATATGCCCAAAATTATTTTCCAGGCAAGATGCAGCTAAAAATGATTCGTAATTTGAAAGCTGGTGGAGCTTAGTATAGATGGCCTAATAGAATGAGTACCACACACTGCTAATAAGCCCAAAATTATTTTACAGGCAAGATGCAGCTAAAAATTATTAGTAACTTGAAAGCTGGAGGAGCTTAGTATAGATGGCCTATAAGAATGAGTACCACACACTGCTACAGGCCCAAAATTATTTTACAGGCAAGATGCAGCTAAAAATTATTAGTAATTTTAAAGCTGGTGGAGCTTAGTGTAGATGGCCTAATTGAATGAGTGCCACACACTGCTATTATGCCCAAAATTATTTTACAGACAAGATGCAGCTAAAAATTATTAGTAATTTGAAAGCTGGTGGAGTTAAGTGTAGATGGCCTAATAGAATGAGTACCACACACTGCTACTATGCCCAAAATTATTTTACATGCAAGATGCAGCTAAAAATTATTAGCAATTTGAAAGCTGGTGGAGCTTAGTATAGATGGCCTAATAGAATGAGTACCACACACTGCTAATATGCCCAAAATTATTTTACAGGCAAGATGCAGCTAAAACTTATTAGTAATTTGAAAGCTGGTGGAGCTTAGTATAGATGGCCTAATAGAATGAGTACCACACACTGCTAATATGCCCAAAATTATTTTACAGGCAAGATGCAGCTAAAAATTATTAGTAATTTGAAAGCTGGTGGAGCTTAGTATAGGTGGCCTAATAGAATGAGTACAACACACTGCTAATATGCAAAAAATTATTTTCCAGGCAAGATGCAGCTAAAAATTATTAGTAATTTGAAAGCTGGGGAGCTTAGTATAGATGGCCTAATAGAAGGAGTACCACACACTGCTAATATGCCCAAAATTATTTTACAGGCAAGATGCAGCTAAAAAATATTAGCAATTTGAAAGCTGGTGGAGCTTAGTATAGATGGCCTAACAGAATGAGTACCACACACTGCTAAAGGCCCAAATTATTTTAAAGGCAAGATGCAGATAAAAATTATTAGTAATTTGAAAGCTGGTGGAACTTAGTATAGATGGCCTAATACAATGAGTACAACACACTGCTAATATGCCCAAAATTATTTTACAGGTAAAATGCAGCTAAAAATTATTAGTAATTTGAAAGCTGGTGGAGCTTAGTATAGATGGCCTAATAGAATGAGTAACACACACTGCTAATATGCCCAAAATTATTTTATAGGCAAGATGCAGCTAAAATTTTTAGTAATTTGAAAGCTGGTGGAGCTTAGTATAGATGGCCTAATAGAATGAGTACAACACACTGCTAATATGCCCAAAATTATTTTACAGGCAAGATGCAGATAAAAATTATTAGTAATTTGAAAGCTGGTGGAGCTTAGTATAGATGGCCTAATAGAATGAGTACCACACACTGCTAATATGCCCAAAATTATTTTACAGGCAAGATGCAGCTAAAAATTATTAGTAATTTGAAAGCAGGTGGAGCTTAGTATAGGTGGCCTAATAGAATGAGTACCACACAATGCTAATATGCCCAAAATTATTTTCCAGGCAAGATGCAGCTAAAAATTATTAGTAATTTGAAAGCTGGGGAGCTTAGTATAGATGGCCTAATAGAATGAGTACCACACACTGCTATAGGCCCAAAATTATTTTACAGACAAGATACAGCTAAAAATTATTAGTAATTTGAAAGCTGGTGGAGCTTAGTATAGATGGCCTAATAGAATGAGTACAACACACTGCTAGTATGCCCAAAATTATTTTACAGGCAAGATGCAGATAAAAATTATTAGTAATTTGAAAGCTGGTGGAGCTTAGTATAGATGGCCTAATAGAATGAGTACCACACGTAGCTAATATGCCCAAAATTATTTTACAGGCAAGATGCAGCTAAAAAATATTAGTAATTTGAAAGCTGGTGGAGCTTAGTATAGATGGCCTAATAGAATGAGTACCACACACTGCTAATATGCCCAAAATTATTTTCCAGGCAAGATGCAGCTAAAAATGATTCGTAATTTGAAAGCTGGTGGAGCTTAGTATAGATGGCCTAATAGAATGAGTACCACACACTGCTAATAAGCCCAAAATTATTTTACAGGCAAGATGCAGCTAAAAATTATTAGTAATTTGAAAGCTGGAGGAGCTTAGTATAGATGGCCTAATAGAATGAGGACCACACACTGCTACAGGCCCAAAATTATTTTGCAGGCAAGATGCAGCTAAAAATTATTAGCAATTTTAAAGCTGGTGGAGCTTAGTATAGATGGCCTAATTGAATGAGTGCCACACACTGCTATTATGCCCAAAATTATTTTACAGGCAAGATGCAGCTAAAAATTATTAGTAATTTGAAAGCTGGTGGAGTTAAATGTAGATGGCCTAATAGAATGAGTACCACACACTGCTACTATGCCCAAAATTATTTTACAGGCAAGATGCAGCTAAAAATTATTAGTAATTTGAAAGCTGGTGGAGCTTAGTATAGATGGCCTAATAGAATGAGTTCCACACACTGCTAATATGCTCAAAATTATTTTCCAGGCAAGATGCAGCTAAAAATTATTAGCAATTTGAAAGCTGGTGGAGCTTAGTATAGATGGCCTAACAGAATGAGTACCACACACTGCTAAAGGCCCAAATTATTTTAAAGGCAAGATGCAGATAAAAATTATTAGTAATTTGAAAGCTGGTGGAACTTAGTATTGATGGCCTAATACAATGAGTACAACACACTGCTAATATGCCCAAAATTATTTTACAGGCAAGATGCAGCTAAAAATTATTAGCAATTTGAAAGCTGGTGGAGCTTAGTATAGATGGCCTAATAGAATGAGTACCACACACTGCTACAGGCCCAAAATTATTTTACAGAAAAGATACAGCTAAAAATTATTAGTAATTTGAAAGCTGGTGGAGCTTAGTATAGATGGCCTAATAGAATGAGTACAACACACTGCTAGTATGCCCAAAATTATTTTACAGGCAAGATGCAGATAAAAATTATTAGTAATTTGAAAGCTGGTGGAGCTTAGTGTAGATGGCCTAATAGAATGAGTATCACACGTAGCTAATATGCGCAAAATTATTTTACAGGCAAGATGCAGCTAAAAATTATTAGTAATTCGAAAGCTGGTGGAGCTTAGTATAGATGGACGAATAGAATGAGTACCACACACTGCTAATATGCCCAAAATTATTTTCCAGGCAAGTTGTAGCTAAAAATTATTAGTAATTTGAAAGCTGGTGGAGCTTACTATAGATGGCCTAATAGAATGAGTACCACACACTGCAATATGCCCAAAATTATTTTCCAGGCAAGATGCAGCTAAAAATGATTCGTAATTTGAAAGCTGGTGGAGCTTAGTATAGATGGCCTAATAGAATGAGTACCACACACTGCTAATAAGCCCAAAATTATTTTACAGGCAAGATGCAGCTAAAAATTATTAGTAACTTGAAAGCTGGAGGAGCTTAGTATAGATGGCCTATAAGAATGAGTACCACACACTGCTACAGGCCCAAAATTATTTTACAGGCAAGATGCAGCTAAAAATTATTAGTAATTTTAAAGCTGGTGGAGCTTAGTGTAGATGGCCTAATTGAATGAGTGCCACACACTGCTATTATGCCCAAAATTATTTTACAGGCAAGATGCAGCTAAAAATTATTAGTAATTTGAAAGCTGGTGGAGTTAAGTGTAGATGGCCTAATAGAATGAGTACCACACACTGCTACTATGCCCAAAATTATTTTACATGCAAGATGCAGCCAAAAATTATTAGTAATTTGAAAGCTGGTGGAGCTTAGTATAGATGGCCTAATAGAATGAGTTCCACACACTGCTAATATGCTGAAAATTATTTTCCAGGCAAGATGCAGCTAAAAATTATTAGCAATTTGAAAGCTGGTGGAGCTTAGTATAGATGGCCTAATAGAATGAGTACCACACACTGCTAATATGCCCAAAATTATTTCACAGGCAAGATGCAGCTAAAACTTATTAGTAATTTGAAAGCTGGTGGAGCTTAGTATAGATGGCCTAATAGAATGAGTACCACACACTGCTAATATGCCCAAAATTATTTTACAGGCAAGATGCAGCTAAAAATTATTAGTAATTTGAAAGCTGGTGGAGCTTAGTATAGGTGGCCTAATAGAATGAGTACAACACACTGCTAATATGCAAAAAATTATTTTCCAGGCAAGATGCAGCTAAAAATTATTAGTAATTTGAAAGCTGGGGAGCTTAGTATAGATGGCCGAATAGAAGGAGTACCACACACTGCTAATATGCCCAAAATTATTTTACAGGCAAGATGCAGCTAAAAATTATTAGCAATTTGAAAGCTGGTGGAGCTTAGTATAGATGGCCTAAGAGAATGAGTACCACACACTGCTAAAGGCCCAAATTATTTTAAAGGCAAGATGCAGATAAAAATTATTAGTAATTTGAAAGCTGGTGGAACTTAGTATAGATGGCCTAATACAATGAGTACAACACACTGCTAATATGCCCAAAATTATTTTACAGGTAAAATGCAGCTAAAAATTATTAGTAATTTGAAAGCTGGTGGAGCTTAGTATAGATGGCCTAATAGAATGAGTACCACACACTGCTAATATGCCCAAAATTATTTTATAGGCAAGATGCAGCTAAAATTTTTAGTAATTTGAAAGCTGGTGGAGCTTAGTATAGATGGCCTAATAGAATGAGTACAACACACTGCTAATATGCCCAAAATTATTTTACAGGCAAGATGCAGATAAAAATTATTAGTAATTTGAAAGCTGGTGGAGCTTAGCATAGATGGCCTAATAGAATGAGTACCACACACTGCTAATATGCCCAAAATTATTTTACAGGCAAGATGCAGCTAAAAATTATTAGTAATTTGAAAGCAGGTGGAGCTTAGTATAGGTGGCCTAATAGAATGAGTACCACACAATGCTAATATGCCCAAAATTATTTTCCAGGCAAGATGCAGCTAAAAATTATTAGTAATTTGAAAGCTGGGGAGCTTAGTATAGATGGCCTAATAGAAGGAGTACCACACACTGCTAATATGCCCAAAATTAATTTACAGGCAAGATGCAGCTAAAAATTATTAGCAATTTGAAAGCTGGTGGAGCTTAGTATAGATGGCCTAATAGAATGAGTACCACACACTGCTATAGGCCCAAAATTATTTTACAGACAAGATACAGCTAAAAATTATTAGTAATTTGAAAGCTGGTGGAGCTTAGTATAGATGGCCTAATAGAATGAGTACAACACACTGCTAGTATGCCCAAAATTATTTTACAGGCAAGATGCAGATAAAAATTATTAGTAATTTGAAAGCTGGTGGAGCTTAGTATAGATGGCCTAATAGAATGAGTACCACACGTAGCTAATATGCCCAAAATTATTTTACAGGCAAGATGCAGCTAAAAAATATTAGTAATTTGAAAGCTGGTGGAGCTTAGTATAGATGGCCTAATAGAATGAGTACCACACACTGCTAATATGCCCAAAATTATTTTCCAGGCAAGTTGTAGCTAAAAATTATTAGTAATTTGAAAGCTGGTGGAGCTTACTATAGATGGCCTAATAGAATGAGTACCACACACTGCTAATATGCCCAAAATTATTTTCCAGGCAAGATGCAGCTAAAAATGATTCGTAATTTGAAAGCTGGTGGAGCTTAGTATAGATGGCCTAATAGAATGAGTACCACACACTGCTAATAAGCCCAAAATTATTTTACAGGCAAGATGCAGCTAAAAATTATTAGTAATTTGAAAGCTGGAGGAGCTTAGTATAGATGGCCTAATAGAATGAGGACCACACACTGCTACAGGCCCAAAATTATTTTGCAGGCAAGATGCAGCTAAAAATTATTAGCAATTTTAAAGCTGGTGGAGCTTAGTATAGATGGCCTAATTGAATGAGTGCCACACACTGCTATTATGCCCAAAATTATTTTACAGGCAAGATGCAGCTAAAAATTATTAGTAATTTGAAAGCTGGTGGAGTTAAATGTAGATGGCCTAATAGAATGAGTACCACACACTGCTACTATGCCCAAAATTATTTTACAGGCAAGATGCAGCTAAAAATTATTAGTAATTTGAAAGCTGGTGGAGCTTAGTATAGATGGCCTAATAGAATGAGTTCCACACACTGCTAATATGCTCAAAATTATTTTCCAGGCAAGATGCAGCTAAAAATTATTAGCAATTTGAAAGCTGGTGGAGCTTAGTATAGATGGCCTAACAGAATGAGTACCACACACTGCTAAAGGCCCAAATTATTTTAAAGGCAAGATGCAGATAAAAATTATTAGTAATTTGAAAGCTGGTGGAACTTAGTATTGATGGCCTAATACAATGAGTACAACACACTGCTAATATGCCCAAAATTATTTTACAGGTAAAATGCAGCTAAAAATTATTAGTAATTTGAAAGCTGGTGGAGCTTAGTATAGATGGCCTAATAGAATGAGTACCACACACTGCTAATATGCCCAAAATTATTTTACAGGCAAGATGCAGCTAAAATTTTTAGTAATTTGAAAGCTGGTGGAGCTTAGTATAGATGGGCTAATAGAATGAGTACAACACACTGCTAATATGCCCAAAATTATTTTACAGGCAAGATGCAGATAAAAATTATTAGTAATTTGAAAGCTGGTGGAGCTTAGTATAGATGGCATAATAGAATGAGTACCACACACTGCTAATATGCCCAAAATTATTTTACAGGCAAGATGCAACTAAAAATTATTAGTAATTTGAAAGCTGGTGGAGCTTAGTATAAGTGGCCTAATAGAATGAGTACAACACACTGCTAATATGCCCAAAATTATTTTCCAGGCAAGATGCAGCTAAAAATTATTAGTAATTTGAAAGCTGGGGAGCTTAGTATAGATGGCCTAATAGAATGAGTACCACACACTGCTAATATGCCCAAAATTATTTTACAGGCAAGATGCAGCTAAAAATTATTAGCAATTTGAAAGCTGGTGGAGGTTAGTATAGATGGCCTAACAGAATGAGTACCACACACTCCTAAAGGCCCAAATTATTTTAAAGGCAAGATGCAGATAAAAATTATTAGTAATTTGAAAGCTGGTGGAACTTAGTATTGATGGCCTAATACAATGAGTACAACACACTGCTAATATGCCCAAAATTATTTTACAGGTAAAATGCAGCTAAAAATTATTAGTAATTTGAAAGCTGGTGGAGCTTAGTATAGATGGCCTAATAGAATGAGTACCACACACTGCTAATATGCCCAAAATTATTTTACAGGCAAGATGCAGCTAAAATTTTTAGTAATTTGAAAGCTGGTGGAGCTTAGTATAGATGGGCTAATAGAATGAGTACAACACACTGCTAATATGCCCAAAATTATTTTACAGGCAAGATGCAGATAAAAATTATTAGTAATTTGAAAGCTGGTGGAGCTTAGTATAGATGGCCTAATAGAATGAGTACCACACACTGCTAATATGCCCAAAATTATTTTACAGGCAAGATGTAGCTAAAAATTATTAGTAATTTGAAAGCAGGTGGAGCTTAGTATAGGTGGCCTAATAGAATGAGTACCACACACTGCTAATATGCCCAAAATTATTTTACAGGCAAGATGCAGCTAAAAATTATTAGTAATTTGAAAGCTGGGGAGCTTAGTATAGATGGCCTAATAGAATGAGTACCACACACTGCTAATATGCCCAAAATTATTTTACAGGCAAGATGCAGCTAAAAATTATTAGCAATTTGAAAGCTGGTGGAGGTTAGTATAGATGGCCTAACAGAATGAGTACCACACACTGCTAAAGGCCCAAATTATTTTAAAGGCAAGATGCAGATAAAAATTATTAGTAATTTGAAAGCTGGTGGAACTTAGTATTGATGGCCTAATACAATGAGTACAACACACTGCTAATATGCCCAAAATTATTTTACAGGTAAAATGCAGCTAAAAATTATTAGTAATTTGAAAGCTGGTGGAGCTTAGTATAGATGGCCTAATAGAATGAGTACCACACACTGCTAATATGCCCAAAATTATTTTACAGGCAAGATGCAGCTAAAATTTTTAGTAATTTGAAAGCTGGTGGAGCTTAGTATAGATGGGCTAATAGAATGAGTACAACACACTGCTAATATGCCCAAAATTATTTTACAGGCAAGATGCAGATAAAAATTATTAGTAATTTGAAAGCTGGTGGAGCTTAGTATAGATGGCCTAATAGAATGAGTACCACACACTGCTAATATGCCCAAAATTATTTTACAGGCAAGATGCAGCTAAAAATTATTAGTAATTTGAAAGCAGGTGGAGCTTAGTATAGGTGGCCTAATAGAATGACTACCACACACTGCTAATATGCCCAAAATTATTTTCCAGGCAAGATGCAGCTAAAAATTATTAGTAATTTGAAAGCTGGGGAGCTTAGTATAGATGGCCTAATAGAAGGAGTACCACACACTGCTAATATGCCAAAATTATTTTACAGGCAAGATGCAGCTAAAAATTATTAGTAATTTGAAAGCTGGTGGAGCTTAGTATAGATGGCCTAATAGAATGAGTACAACACACTGCTAGTATGCCCAAAATTATTTTACAGGCAAGATGCAGATAAAAATTATTCGTAATTTGAAAGCTGGTGGAGCTTAGTATAGATGGCCTAATAGAATGAGTACCAAACGTAGCTAATATGCCCAAAATTATTTTACAGGCAAGATGCAGCTAAAAATTATTAGTAATTTGAAAGCTGGTGGAGCTTAGTATAGATGGCCTAATAGAATGAGTACCACACACTGCTAATATGCCCAAAATTATTTTCCAGGCAAGTTGTAGCTAAAAATTATTAGTAATTTGAAAGCTGGTGGAGCTTACTATAGATGGCCTAATAGAATGAGTACCACACACTGCTAATATGCCCAAAATTATTTTCCAGGCAAGATGCAGCTAAAAATTATTAGTAATTTGAAAGCTGGGAAGCTTAGTATAGATGGCCTAATAGAAGGAGTACCACACACTGCTAATATGCCCAAAATTATTTTACAGGCAAGATGCAGCTAAAAATTATTAGCAATTTGAAAGCTGGTGGAGCTTAGTATAGATGGCCTAATAGAATGAGTACCACACACTGCTACAGGCCCAAAATTATTTTACAGAAAAGATACAGCTAAAAATTATTAGTAATTTGAAAGCTGGTGGAGCTTAGTATAGATGGCCTAATAGAATGAGTACAACACACTGCTAGTATGCCCAAAATTATTTTACAGGCAAGATGCAGATAAAAATTATTAGTAATTTGAAAGCTGGTGGAGCTTAGTGTAGATGGCCTAATAGAATGAGTATCACACGTAGCTAATATGCGCAAAATTATTTTACAGGCAAGATGCAGCTAAAAATTATTAGTAATTCGAAAGCTGGTGGAGCTTAGTATAGATGGACGAATAGAATGAGTACCACACACTGCTAATATGCCCAAAATTATTTTCCAGGCAAGTTGTAGCTAAAAATTATTAGTAATTTGAAAGCTGGTGGAGCTTACTATAGATGGCCTAATAGAATGAGTACCACACACTGCAATATGCCCAAAATTATTTTCCAGGCAAGATGCAGCTAAAAATGATTCGTAATTTGAAAGCTGGTGGAGCTTAGTATAGATGGCCTAATAGAATGAGTACCACACACTGCTAATAAGCCCAAAATTATTTTACAGGCAAGATGCAGCTAAAAATTATTAGTAACTTGAAAGCTGGAGGAGCTTAGTATAGATGGCCTATAAGAATGAGTACCACACACTGCTACAGGCCCAAAATTATTTTACAGGCAAGATGCAGCTAAAAATTATTAGTAATTTTAAAGCTGGTGGAGCTTAGTGTAGATGGCCTAATTGAATGAGTGCCACACACTGCTATTATGCCCAAAATTATTTTACAGGCAAGATGCAGCTAAAAATTATTAGTAATTTGAAAGCTGGTGGAGTTAAGTGTAGATGGCCTAATAGAATGAGTACCACACACTGCTACTATGCCCAAAATTATTTTACATGCAAGATGCAGCCAAAAATTATTAGTAATTTGAAAGCTGGTGGAGCTTAGTATAGATGGCCTAATAGAATGAGTTCCACACACTGCTAATATGCTGAAAATTATTTTCCAGGCAAGATGCAGCTAAAAATTATTAGCAATTTGAAAGCTGGTGGAGCTTAGTATAGATGGCCTAATAGAATGAGTACCACACACTGCTAATATGCCCAAAATTATTTTACAGGCAAGATGCAGCTAAAACTTATTAGTAATTTGAAAGCTGGTGGAGCTTAGTATAGATGGCCTAATAGAATGAGTACCACACACTGCTAATATGCCCAAAATTATTTTACAGGCAAGATGCAGCTAAAAATTATTAGTAATTTGAAAGCTGGTGGAGCTTAGTATAGGTGGCCTAATAGAATGAGTACAACACACTGCTAATATGCAAAAAATTATTTTCCAGGCAAGATGCAGCTAAAAATTATTAGTAATTTGAAAGCTGGGGAGCTTAGTATAGATGGCCTAATAGAAGGAGTACCACACACTGCTAATATGCCCAAAATTATTTTACAGGCAAGATGCACCTAAAAATTATTAGCAATTTGAAAGCTGGTGGAGCTTAGTATAGATGGCCTAACAGAATGAGTACCACACACTGCTAAAGGCCCAAATTATTTTAAAGGCAAGATGCAGATAAAAATTATTAGTAATTTGAAAGCTGGTGGAACTTAGTATAGATGGCCTAATACAATGAGTACAACACACTGCTAATATGCCCAAAATTATTTTACAGGTAAAATGCAGCTAAAAATTATTAGTAATTTGAAAGCTGGTGGAGCTTAGTATAGATGGCCTAATAGAATGAGTAACACACACTGCTAATATGCCCAAAATTATTTTATAGGCAAGATGCAGCTAAAATTTTTAGTAATTTGAAAGCTGGTGGAGCTTAGTATAGATGGCCTAATAGAATGAGTACAACACACTGCTAATATGCCCAAAATTATTTTACAGGCAAGATGCAGATAAAAATTATTAGTAATTTGAAAGCTGGTGGAGCTTAGTATAGATGGCCTAATAGAATGAGTACCACACACTGCTAATATGCCCAAAATTATTTTACAGGCAAGATGCAGATAAAAATTATTAGTAATTTGAAAGCAGGTGGAGCTTAGTATAGGTGGCCTAATAGAATGAGTACCACACAATGCTAATATGCCCAAAATTATTTTCCAGGCAAGATGCAGCTAAAAATTATTAGTAATTTGAAAGCTGGGGAGCTTAGTATAGATGGCCTAATAGAAGGAGTACCACACACTGCTAATATGCCCAAAATTAATTTACAGGCAAGATGCAGCTAAAAATTATTAGCAATTTGAAAGCTGGTGGAGCTTAGTATAGATGGCCTAATAGAATGAGTACCACACACTGCTATAGGCCCAAAATTATTTTACAGACAAGATACAGCTAAAAATTATTAGTAATTTGAAAGCTGGTGGAGCTTAGTATAGATGGCCTAATAGAATGAGTACAACACACTGCTAGTATGCCCAAAATTATTTTACAGGCAAGATGCAGATAAAAATTATTAGTAATTTGAAAGCTGGTGGAGCTTAGTATAGATGGCCTAATAGAATGAGTACCACACGTAGCTAATATGCCCAAAATTATTTTACAGGCAAGATGCAGCTAAAAATTATTAGTAATTTGAAAGCTGGTGGAGCTTAGTATAGATGGCCTAATAGAATGAGTACCACACACTGCTAATATGCCCAAAATTATTTTCCAGGCAAGTTGTAGCTAAAAATTATTAGTAATTTGAAAGCTGGTGGAGCTTACTATAGATGGCCTAATAGAATGAGTACCACACACTGCTAATATGCCCAAAATTATTTTCCAGGCAAGATGCAGCTAAAAATGATTCGTAATTTGAAAGCTGGTGGAGCTTAGTATAGATGGCCTAATAGAATGAGTACCACACACTGCTAATAAGCCCAAAATTATTTTACAGGCAAGATGCAGCTAAAAATTATTAGTAATTTGAAAGCTGGAGGAGCTTAGTATAGATGGCCTAATAGAATGAGGACCACACACTGCTACAGGCCCAAAATTATTTTGCAGGCAAGATGCAGCTAAAAATTATTAGCAATTTTAAAGCTGGTGGAGCTTAGTATAGATGGCCTAATTGAATGAGTGCCACACACTGCTATTATGCCCAAAATTATTTTACAGGCAAGATGCAGCTAAAAATTATTAGTAATTTGAAAGCTGGTGGAGTTAAATGTAGATGGCCTAATAGAATGAGTACCACACACTGCTACTATGCCCAAAATTATTTTACAGGCAAGATGCAGCTAAAAATTATTAGTAATTTGAAAGCTGGTGGAGCTTAGTATAGATGGCCTAATAGAATGAGTTCCACACACTGCTAATATGCTCAAAATTATTTTCCAGGCAAGATGCAGCTAAAAATTATTAGCAATTTGAAAGCTGGTGGAGCTTAGTATAGATGGCCTAATAGAATGAGTACCACACACTGCTAATATGCCCAAAATTATTTTACAGGCAAGATGCAACTAAAATTTATTAGTAATTTGAAAGCTGGTGGAGCTTAGTATAGATGGCCTAATAGAATGAGTACCACACACTGCTAATATGCCCAAAATTATTTTACAGGCATGATGCAGCTAAAAATTATTAGTAATTTGAAAGCTGGTGGAGCTTAGTATAGATGGCCTAATAGAATGAGTACAACACACTGCTAATATGCCCAAAAGGTTTTACTTGGCTAGGTGCAGTAAAAAAATTGTATTACATACACAGGTGGTGTAGCTTGTAACACAGATAGGCTATTCCACTGACTAACACACACTGCTAATATGCCCAAAAGGTTTTACTTGGCTAGGTGCAGTAAAAAATTTGTATTACATACACAGGTGGTGTAGCTTGCAACACAGATAGGCTACTCCACTGACTAACACACACTGCAAGAGGCCCAAAAGGATTTGCTTATCTAGATTTAGCCAAATGCTGTGAAAAACACTTGCACAGCACTAAAACAGACCTGCCTGGCAAAAAGTGATAGGAACTGATGTAACCTAGTCCTCAAAAGGGCTGCAATTCCAACTAGTCACTACTCCCAACCTATCTGTCTATTTAAGAGCACAGACCTGCCTTCTAAAAGTGCTAGGAACTGCTGTAACCTAGCCCTCAAAAGGGCTGCAATTACAAACTAGTCCCTACTCCCTAAACCTTAATGTCTATTTAAGAGAAAATTCACTTACAATTCACAGTTACACAATATAGCGCTAACAGCAGCAGCAGTGCCGTCTAACACTCAGCTGCAGCAGTGAGAAAATGGTGGCGACGGGAAAAATGGCTGGGTCTTATAGGGCAAGGACATGTGACATACACAGCCAATGACACATGCCCTTGCTTGTGTGAAAAAAAGCACTTCGCTCCGTGTGTGCGCTGCTGATAGGCTGACAGACTGCACCTCCCCACTATAAATGCGGGAAAGAGAAAAAAAATGGAGATCTTCATTATTTCTGCAGAGATCCATCCCATGCCCCTCCCCCCACCCCGCTGTACACTCAAACTGTGTATTAACATTGATTATCAGCATTACTGTGAAAAAATCCAGTTATGATTTTGGTGCACGAACAGTTATTGAACATAACCTCGAACAGCCAGATATTTTTCAAATTGTTCGGGTTCGTCGAACGGCTCGAACACCGCCCAAAACAGCTCAAATTTGAAATTGGCGAACAGTTCGATTCGAACACCACTCATCTCTACCTCTGACCTCCATGTCACTTCCAAGGGGCATTGGAGTGCCTCTAAATTTTTGATAGGCATTGCACTCACTGTATGCCCTATAACTGTGTAGCCGAACTGCTCCTTTTGGTACAGAAACATATCCTACAAGACATGTGTGGTTGACTGGCCTGATATTGATGTGAATGTTCCCTGTTCCTCCTGCTCTTTCTCCTTTGCCACCACTTCATCCATCATTTATCACCTGAAGCTTTGTTTTAACGGGAGTCACAGAACTGGGATAGTAGCAGGAAAACATCCAGCAATCCTCGGAGGAGGTAGGATATGCGCCAAAACGCTGACCACCTCATGTCTAGCCGCTACTACATTCATGCGCTTGCATTCCAAGAAAACAAAGCAGATGCCGCCGAAGCAGCCATGAAGTAGTGGCCAGCTTCGGTCTCCTCCAAACTAAAAGGCCCCATTTCAAGTGCAAGCTAGCAGTATGGTATTGCAGCCTGAGGGTGGGTGGGTGGCAGGCTGCATACTTGCGCTTGCATTGCAAGGAATGGGGGAGGTACAATTGAACACTGCCCTGGGACAAGGACTTGCACTGTGATAGCTGCAAGTCTGCATCTTCTGATGCGACAAGGATCACTCCTGATGGGCACACTTTTAGGCAGTGACCTGGGAGTCAGAGATGCTTTCAGGGTCTTCCCAATGCTGTTCCCATGTATGTATGTGTCACACAGCGCATGGCCAGATAAGGTTGTAAAATGTTAAAATGACATTTCCCGGTGAATGCATTTGTCATGGTTGAAAGCAATACAAAAGTGCAAAAAAGCATGAAAAATGCTACTTGTGAACATAGCCCAAGGTGTGGAGGAGTATTTTTGTTTTTGGATATTTATTTTACCTTATACACAAGTCTTTACCCTGGAAAGGAAATTCCTTAACATATTTCACAGGAAAACTGTTTCAGTTTAGTTTTTGAACGTTTTATTGTGAGCCTGTAAAAGTGGCTTAATACCTCTGACCACGTTGCTGACAGCAGTGACCTGGAGGTCAGAAAATGCTTCCAGGGGCGATCCCCATGCTGCCCCCATGTCTTTTGAGCAATGTCACTATAGTTTTGGGCACTTTTTAGGCTTTCTACAGACTGCCGGGAGTGCCGCAGCAAAAATACTCAGGTCTCCCATAGACTAACATTGGGCTCGTTGCTCGGGTCGAGCACCTGAGTATCACGGTGAGCTCGGCCCGAGCTTCGAGCACCCGAGCATTTTAGTGCTCGCTCAACACTATTCCTTTTGCATAGTATCTGTGATTTTTATCATTTTTATAATTCTTATCATTTGTTTGACCTCATGATGTATTTAAAAACTAATTTTTTATGTGTAATAATAAAATATTCTATTTTTATACCTTTTTATATATTCTTTGGTGAGGGCAATTTACTCCATTCTTTCCTTTGTACTTTAATCAGCATGGGAGTACATCACCGGATTACAATGATACTTTGTGGGGGAACACTCTATTAGAAGGATATGTTCCTAGCCCAATTTATAACTGATCTGTGCTATGTCCTTTTTCTTTACTAAAACCATGTAGCATGACTTCCACTTTGGTGAAATGTTGGTACAATGTTAACAACTGAATGTTTCAAATGTGTATTCTATATGAGAAACAGTAAAATTGGAGTATTAGTTTTGGGGATATTACTAAATATTGCATTGAGCGACTATATGGCTTTGTGTGAATTTGCTATTCAACATTCTTGAAGTGGCAGATGGCAACTGCTAGGGAAATAACACAATGAAGGAAATGACAAAACAGATCTCAAGTCTGTAAGCGGTGGCTGTGAAATATGTGTCTGTGACGCTTCTCTTCCATCTCACTTGTTTTTACTTGTTCTACCTGTCATTTCTACTGTTAGCAAGAATATTCAGTCAATCAGACAGACTGAAGGAAGGTAATCTAAAATTTCAAGTTTAAATTGAAGAGAAATGAATGACAATAGCTGTCTAGTAAACAGTATTTTTGATGTTTTCAGAACTTTCTTCATATTCTTTGTGATCAAACTGTCTCATAATATATAACCACTTCCAATTCCATTTCCAAGCATTTCAAAAAACATTTTGAGTTTGCAGTAAAATTGGATAGTTTCACATTTGCATTGTGTGGGCTACAACATTTGATTAAAATGCAATTGTTTGGACCCCGCTGTTGACTTTGAGATCCTTGATATGATGTTAACTTTGGCAACTGTAGATGCACATTACCTGCAGCGATCTTTAAAGGGAACCTGTCACCTTATTCATGCTGCCCAAACCATGGGAGGCATGAATCAGAGTCTAGCTGCACGATTGCAGCCAGGAATATTTTTCTCTGAAATGCTCTGGCGTTTCATAGAAAATATATTATAACGATCAGTCCAGAAACCAGATTGTAGCTGGAGACAAAACTACTCCAGCGCCTCCACTGAATGGCTTTTCTCAGCACGGCTCTAGGTAATTAACAGGTGTTTTGCTTTTGGTAAGAGCTGTCAATCAACTACAATGGTGCTAGTAGAAGCCAGACTAGTCTTGTCCCCGGCTATGGTCTCTGGATGGATCTTTAAAGAGGTTGTCCTGTCTAGAACGACAAGTCTGCAGTCACGCTGCCCAAATCATGATGGCAGTATGAATCAGAGCCTTGCAGCCATTAATCTTATTCACTGAAATGCTCCAGCTTTTAAGAGAAAATATACTTAAAGGGGCTGTCCGGTCTTGGAGAATTAACAAGTCTGATCACACAGAGTGACTGCAGACTTGGTCTACGTTCACGCAAACTGCCGTACATACAGTGGTGGCCAAAAGTATTGTCACCCCTGCAATTCTGTCAGATAATACTCAGTTTCCTCCTGAAAATGATTGCAATCACAAATTCTTTGGTATTATTATCTTCATTTAATTTGTCTTCAATGAAAAAACACAAAAGAGAATGAAGCAAAAATCAAATCATTGATCATTTCACACAAAACTCCAAAAAGGGGCCAGGCAAAAGTATTGGCACCCTCAGCCTAATACTTGGTTGCACAACCTTTAGCCAAAATAACTGCGAACAACCGCTTCCAGTAACCATCAATGAGTTTCTTACAATGCTCTGCTGGAATTGTAGACCATTCTTCTTTGGCAAACTTCTCCAGGTCCCTGATATTTGAAGGGTGCCTTCTTCAAACTGCTATTTTGAGATCTCTCCACAGGTGTTCTATGGGATTCAGGTCTGGACTCATTGCTGGACACCTTAGAAGTCTCCAGTGCTTTCAAACCATTTTAGAGTGCTTTTTGAAGTTTGTTTTGGGTCATTGTCCTGCTGGAAGACCCATGACCTCTGAGGGAGACCCAGCTTTCTCACACTGGGCCCTACATTATGCTGCAAAACGTGTTGGTAGTCTTCAGACTTCATAATGCCATGCACACGGTCAAGCAGTCCAGTGCCAGAGGCAGCAAAGCAACCCCAAAACATCAGGGAACCTGCGCCATGTTTGACTGTAGGGACCATGTTCTTTTTTTTGAATGCCTCTTTTTTTTTCCTGTACACTCTATGTTGATGCTTTTTGCCAAAAATCTCTACTTTTGTCTCATCTGACAAGAGAAAATTCTTCCAAAACGTTTTAGGCTTTCTCAGATAAGTTTTGGCAAACTCCAGCCTGGCTTTTTTATGTCTCGGGGTAAGAAGTGGGGTCTTCCTGGGTATTCTACCATACAGTCCCTTTTCATTCAGACGCCGACGGATAGTACGGGTTGACACTGTGGTACCCTCGGACTGCAGGGCAGCTTGAACTTGTTTGGATGTTAATCGAGGTTCTTTATCCACCATCCGCACAATCTTGCGTTGAAATCTATCGTCAATTTTTCTTTTCCGTCCACATCTAGGGAGGTTAGCCACAGTGCCATGGGCTTTAAACTTCTTGATGACACTGCGCACGGAAGACACAGGAACATTCAGGTCTTTGGAGATGGACTTGTAGCCTTGAGATTGCTCATGCTTCCTTACAATTTGGTTTGTCAAGTCCTCAGACAGTTCTTTGGTCTTCTTTCTTTTCTCCATGCTCAATGTGGTACACATAAGGACACAGGACAGAGGTTGAGTCAACATTAATCCATGTTAACTGGCTGCAAGTGTGATTTAGTTATTGCCAACACCTGTTAGGTGCCACAGGTAAGTTACAGGTGCTGTTAATTACACGAATTAGAGAAGCATCACATGATTTTTCAAACAGTGCCAATACTTTGGTCCACCCCCTTTTTTAGGTTTGGTGTGGAATTGTATCCAATTTGGCTTTAGGACAATTCTTTTTGTGTTTTTTCTTTGAAGACAAATTAAATGAAGATAATAATACCAAAGAATTTGTGATTGCAATCATTTTCAGGAAGAAACTGAGTATTATCTGACAGAATTGCAGGGGTACCAATACTTTGACGAGAGATTTCAACGCAAGATTGTGCGGATGGTGGATAAAGAACCTCAACTAACATCCAAACAAGTTCAAGCTGCCCTGCAGTCCGAGGGTACAACAGTGTCAACCCATACTATCCGTCGGCGTCTGAATGAAAAGGGACTGTATGGTAGGATACCCAGGAAGACCCCACTTCTTACCTCGAGGCATAAAAAAGCCAGGCTGGAGTTTGCCAAAACTTACCTGAGAAAGCCTAAAACGTTTTGGAAGAATGTTCTCTGGTCAGATGAGACAAAAGTAGAGATTTTTGGGAAAAAGCATCAACATAGAGTGTTCAGGAAAAAATAGAGGCATTCAAAGAAAAGAACACGGTCCCTACAGTCAAACATGGCCGAGGTTCCCCGATATTTTGGGGTTGCTTTGCTGCCTCTGGCACTGGACTGCTTGACCGTGTGCATGGCATTATGAAGTCTGAAGACTACCAACAAATTTTGCAGCATAATGTAGGGCCCAGTGTGAGAAAGCTGGGTCTCCCTCAGAGGTCATGGGTCTTCCAGCAGGACAATGACCCAAAACACACTTCCAAAAGCACTATAAAATGGTTTGAGAGAAAGCACTGGAGACTGCTAAGGTGGCCAGCAATGAGTCCAGACCTGAATCCCATAGAACACCTGTGGAGAGATCTCAAAATAGCAGTTTGGAGAAGGCACCCTTCAAATATCAGGGACCTGGAGCAGTTTGCCAAAGAAGAATGGTCTACAATTCCAGCAGAGCATTGTAAGAAACTCATTGATGGTTACTGGAAGCGGTTGTTCGCAGTTATTTTGGCTAAAGGTTGTGCAACCAAGAATTAGGCTGAGGGTGCCAATACTTTTGTCTGGCCCATTTTTGGAGTTTTGTGTGAAATGGTCAATGATTTGATTTTTGCTTCATTCTCTTTTGTGTTTTTTCCTTGCAAGCCAATTAAATGAAGATAATAATACCAAAGAATTTGTGATTGCAATCATTTTCAGGAGGAAACTGAGTATTATCTGACAGAATTGCAGGGGTGCCAATACTTTTGGCCACCACTGTAAGTACCAGTTACACACACACCCCCACTAGTTAGGAAAATAAAATAAAAATGGCCTATTTTGTCAAAAAGATGATATTCAGCAGAGGAAACATACGCTTTCCTTGCCTCCGACACAGATTCAGGCAGTGAGCAAGGTCCCACATTCCTCTTTTTTCTTCCTTCTCCTCCTCCTCATCTAGTGGCTCCCTAAGATCGATTCAACCCCTTCAGCAATTGATCCCATATGGACGCCACACCCAAAAAATGATCAGCCTCTTATTCTAGATTTCAGGGTTAGCTCAGGAATCCACTTGGACGCTGCAGGCCTCACTGAAATTGCCTTTTTCAAAGTCTTCTTCAGTAAGGATATAATAAATCTTATGGAGGTCAGACAAATTTGTATGCCCATCAATTTTTCACCCAAAATGCCAAGTCATCATATGCCAGATGGACCCCTGTAAATGCAGCAGAAATTATGACATTTTGGGGCATTGGGCTGCATATGGACATAGTGAAAAAAACAGAGCTTCAGCAATGCTGTGGTACTGATATATTATATAGTTCACCAGTATTCCGTATGGCCATGACAAGGACACGATTTGAAGCAATCAATAAATGTTTGCTTTACAGTGATAATGTCCTCCCTGAGACGATCCCAACTTTAATTGTCTATATAAAACTTGGCCAGTATTTGAACACTTCAGTAGAAAATTTGCTGAGGTGTACAATCCCCAAAGGGAGATCTGTATAGATGAATCTCTGGTTCATTTCAAAGGGAGGCTAAAATGTCAACAATACTTACCCAGTAAGAGGGCAAGGTACTGAATTAAACTATACAAGCTGTGCGAGAATACCTCAAGGTACACCCACAGATTTAGGATGGAGGAACACCCATATTGACCCCCCCTGAATGCTCCCTGGTTTTGGGGATGAGAGGGAAAATTATGTGGGAATTGGTGCACCCACTGCTGGATAAGCATTATCACTTCTACGTAGGTAACTTTTACAGCAGCATCCCATTCTATAAGACCCTCTCTACCAGTGGTACAGTTGCATGCTGAAACCTACATCCTCCAATGCTGAAACCCCTCTACACCAAGTACTGAAGGTAATGACGCTGAAGATGAGAATCCACAATCCTACAAATTTTAAACTCCAAATTGCCATCAACCATGATTGAAGATGGCGGCAGGGGGGAGGACTCAAGAGGTACCACATACTTCTTGAGCAGAGACCTGTGAAACACATTGTGGATCTTAAGAGCCTGAGGTAACTCAAGACGAAATGCTGCTGGGTGACTGACAGCGATTATTTTATAGGGACCAATAAATCTAGGTCCCAGCTTCCAGGAAGGAACCTTCAACTTGATATTCCTTGTAGACATCCACACAAAGTCATTCACACTTAGGTACCGACCTGACCAGCATTTCCTGTTAGCTATACATTTGTACCTGTCTCCCATGATCTTCAAATTACTCTGAACCCCCCACCACACAGAAGAGAGCGACGAAGAAAAACGTTCCTCCTCAAGAATTCCCGAAGCCCCTCCCCCACTAGAGGTACCAAACTGTGGATGAAAAAAGCATTCACCAAAGAAAGGTGACCTGCCAGTATGCCAGTAGTCTCTTGGCTATGATTATTAATAGCAAACTCGGCCAACGGTAAGTAAGATGCCCAATCCTCCTGGTTCTCGGACACAAAACACCTGAGGCAAGTCTCCAAATTCTGATTAATGCGCTTGGTCTGTCCATTCGACTGAGGATGGAAGGCAGAAGAAAAAGACAACTGCACCCCCAGTCGAGTACAGAAAGCTTTCCAGAAATTAGAAATAAACTGGGTTCCCCAATCTGACACCACATTAGAAGGAACCCCGTGAAGCTTTACAGTCTCATTAATGAATACCTGAGCAATAGTCTTGGCATTCGGAAGTGCCGGTAATGTGATAAAATGAACCATCTTACTGAACCTATCTACAACCATTTGAACCACAGTCTTGCCTGCGGATACTGGTAGGTCAGTAATAAAATCCATGAACAAGTGTGTCCATGGCCTGATAGGAATAGGCAGCAGAAGCAGAGGACCAGACGGACAGATATGCGATACTTTAGAACTCGCGCAAATACTGCAAGCAGACACATGTTCAAACACATCCTGATGCAAACCCAGCCACCAAAAACGATGAGAAAAGAGGTCCGCAGTTGCCTTACTACCTGGATGACCAGCAAGCTTCGAGTTGTAATGTTCCCTAATTACTTTACGGTGCAGATCAGATGGTACAAATAACCTCCCCAAAGGGCAAGAGACAGGGGCATTCCCCTGAGCCTCCACCACCTCTCCTTCCAGGTGAGGATACAAAGCTGAAATGACTACCCTCTTCTGCAAAATTGGGGGAAGGTTCTCACCACCACCAGGGAAGCTCTGGGACAAAGCATCAGCCTTGATGTTTTTAAACCCTGGACGGAAAGTGACAACAAAATTGAACCTAGTAAAAAACCATGAACCCAGGGAAAAAACACACACAAAAAAACAACAACAAAAAATGTGTCAGTCTTTTTTTTATTTTTTACATACGTGTGGCGTTAATGTCACACTAGGTAAGGGAAGGACAAAGTGTAAAAAGGGGGGAAGCCCAGCAACTAGGGAAAGGGAGAGTGGAGACCCCTAGGCAGATCTTACAGCACCCTGACTCCCCTACCGTCCCTAAATAGTTCCTAGGTAGGGAGGGGAAGGGGTGAGCACTAGTCAGCCCCCACTGCAACTAAAGATAAACAAGGAAAACAGACAAGGGGATACATTTAGCTTGAGAAGACACAAGATGACTGTTAGTACTCCAGGCCTGAGCAGGGGAAAATAGTTCTATCACTGGCGATTCTCTGGAGACACTGAGGGTTTTTAAATATCAAGCAAGGGTGTGTCAATTAGCAGCAGAAGGTGAAGATCACTGCTGGGTCATGGCTGGAGAAGGATATCACTACACTACAGAGATGAAAGGATCAAGAAGGTGTCTGCAAAGCCAAGTGCTGCGACCTTCTACAGCCGGATGCAGAACGATTGTCTGTCAAACCTGATACACCCGTGACAATAAGGACATGAGGTATGGCTCCATCTTGACCGCAATACACCATAACAATAGTTCCCTTGTCACTGTCTGATGTGCCACAACAAAAGACCCAAAGACAGATTGTATTCTGAATGATAATAAGTTTATGGGGGTAAAGATCTCTGAGATCAGGTCCTCAAACCATACAGTGCCATGTGAAAAGCAAAAGTATTGTACAAAAAGTTGGGCGTGCACATTGTACAGATGGCACTGTAAAATGCTTTTGTGCTGTTTTGATGTGCAGGCAATACTGGGCGCTTCCTTCAGATTCAGAAAGTAGTTATCAAGGCCCTAATGTTTGTCAGTCAGGAACTTGAGGGTCCCATTACTTCTGAAACTGATGGTGCCCATATTGTAACAGGTCAACATATTACCGGTGAGGTTCCCAAACTGCGAGAAAGGGAAGAAAACAAAAAAGGTGCAGAGTATTCTCCAAGGGGGGAATACAAAAGGACACAATTTACCATTGCGAAACCTGCCCTCTTGACATAACACCCTTTAACCCTTTCTGACATGAGACGTATGCATATGTCCCTGTGGCCTGGTACTTACTGACCTGGGACGTATGGATGCAACTAGGTGATTTTGCGCTCACAGAGGCTGCTGGGTGTCAGCTGATTCTGACAGCTGATACCCAGCACTCGGGGCTAGAAGCGGTGCCCAAACCGCTCCGGCACTTTAATCCCCTAAATTATGCGATTGCTGTGATCGCAGCATTTAGCGAGCAGTCAGAGGGACAAAAGCCCCTCTGCTCTTGGATCAGAGTCCCAATCATTGCCATGGTGATCCGATTTCGTCATGACGACACCCGGGTCACTAGGCACTAGCAAGGTAGTTAGATCATGCGCAGTGCATGATTTAACTAACTTGTGTCTGCAGGGCTGACAGCTGTAATGATCCTGCACTGCTATGCCTTATTACAGCGATTAGACTGCAGAAAGTCCCATAGTGGGACTAAGTAAAAAAAGTAAAAAAAAAGTAAAAAACAGTTGTAAAAATATTCACAAAATAATAATAATAAAAAAAAAACTAGGCAAAAAATTATGCTTTATCATCATACCACCAAACAAAAATTGGAATAAAATGCGATCAAAAAGACGAATGTAAATAAAAATGGTACCACTGAAAAGATAATCTTGTCCTTCAAAAAACAAGCTGCTGTACAGCTCCATCAGCTGAAAAATAAAAAAGCTATAGCACTCAGAATAAAGTGATGTAAAAATAATTATTTTTTCTATAAAATAGTTTTTATTCTGTAAAAGCGCCAAAACATAAAATAACAATATAAATGTAGCATAGCTGTAATTGTACTAACCTGAAGAATAAAGTTGCCTTATCAATTTGACCATATGAGGAAAAAAAAAAAAAATTCCTGAATTGTTGGTTTTTGTTTATTCTGCCCCCCAAAAATCAAAATAGAAAACGATAAATAATTTCATGTGCCCGAAAATGGTACCAATAAAAATTTCAGCTCGTCCCGCAAAAAAAAAAAAAAAAGCCCTCACATGACTCTGTCAACCGAAATATGGAAAAATTATAGCTATCAAAATATGGCGATGCAAAACTGTTTTTTGCAAAAAAAAGCGTCTTTTAGTGTGTGACAGCAACGAAACATACAAACCCGCTATAAATCTGGTATCGCTATAATCGCACCGACCCGAAGAATAAAGTCATCTAATCACTTATAATGCACGAGGAATGGCATAAAAAATAAGTAAAACCAATTCTTCACCTGCTGCTGATTTGTTCATTCTGCCTCCCAAAGATAGCAGTAAGGCTCGGCTCACATTTATACTGTGCCCTGCGCTGGGGTTTCTATGTAAATCTCTGAAATATGTGACTCAGATGGAAACCCGGCGGAAGAGTCCCTATAATGAGGCAAATGGAGGCACCATGGACACCGCCTGGCCTGTGATCCTACGGTGTCCATCTTTTTATTAGGCGTGCATAAAAATTAAGTCAGCCACAGTTTTGTGAACTTCTGAAAAAAGGGCACCGCTGAACAGAATGGGAACATTTTAAATAACATTTTAGATCACAATAAAAGCTTTGACTCAATCCACAAAAAGCAAGTCCCCACTCAGGTCCATCATCTGTTAACGGAAATATAGGGGGCTTCCATGATACTGGTAGCACAAAGGCTCTGGAAAAGCGAAATGGCCCTTGCCCCCCAAAACAAATTGAGCAAATTCTGTGCTCCCAAATCCAAATGTCCACAGTGTGCCTAAACCGCAGTTAGCGTCCACATGTTTGGCATTTCTGTAGTGATGAGTAGTGTTGAGCCACCCCCGTAGTGTTCGAGTTCGGTTCGGTTCATCGAACACCCTTGTGTTCGCCGAACTGTTCGTCGAACTGTTCGTCGAACACCTTCGAACACCGTTAAAACCAATGGCAGGCAAACAAAAACACATAGAAACACATAGAAAACACCTTCAAAGGTGTCCAAAAGCTGACAAACTGCTCAGAAGACATAACTAACACATGGAAAAGTGACAAGTACATATAGTCATGCGAAAAGAAAAGAGGTGGAGGAGTAAAAGGAGGGGGAGAAACAGATATAGGCATGTCATGCCCTTCTAAAATCCAAAAAGTGAGAAGCCGACACGGCCAGTCCTTTCCTGCCCGTGCCACCTCCGTTTGTGCCAGAGCCGCGGTGGACCCTGACGGCCAGCCCCCCTCTCCCAATACTGGTGCCTGTCCGCTGGTGGGTCGAGCGAGCCCCCCTGTGGTGGAGGCAGCTCTAAGCTTTTTAATTTAAATTGTCTCTCTAATTTGAATGAATACACTTTAAATCCTTTTACAAGGATCTATTGAAGGGCAAGTCTCATGCCAGCAACCGCGTAATTCCAGCTCCAGTAGCGTCCACTAAAGCTGCTGCAGTTAAAAAGCTTTTATAAGGATCGAGCTCGGCTGTCCACCGCAAGGTGTCCTACCGCCAGTCCCAGCCCCTATGCCTTGGGGTGCCTCCTGATGCTCTTCACTGAGTATCCCGTGGTCCCGAAGCATTTCCTTTGAAAAAATTAAGTGTCCAAACTACAGGTGGTGTAGCTTGCTTAACAGCCGGGATAATCCGCTGACTAGCAGACACTGCTACTAGGCACAAATTATTTCTTGGGCTAGATGCAGTTAAAAATTTGTAATTAGATACTCTCGTTGGATGCTGAGAAAGCATTCCATAGAGTCTCCTGGCACGCCATGTATTATTCTCTTAAAAAGCTTGGGGTAGGGGTCTAGGGGACCCTTTTATAGCCAAAATCACGGCCCTGTATCGCAATGCGTCACCTAGGCTGAAGATAAATGGAACTGTAGCACTCCGAGGGCTCGGTTGCTGCAGAGGTATTGCACCTCACCCAGAGGTGTGATATCTCACTCTCAGGTAAGGATGAAGTGTGGATCAGGACCCCGACACCTGCATGCATTACACCACATTGCCGTGGGGCAGGGCGACCAATATGCCACTGAGATGGGCACGACAGTCCCTGTCCCTGGCTGGAGTGGGGGTAGGGAACACTGAGGAAGGGGAACCCTGTAGTGCAGGAGCAGGGAGGAAGCAGTTCCTGGGTGCATTGAGAAGGGAGTGTAAAAGGTGGGCACTAGTGTTGAGCCACCCCCGTAGTGTTCGAGTTCGGTTCGGTTCGTCGAACACCCTTGTGTTCGCCGAACTGTTCGTCGAACTATTCGTCGAACACCTTCGAACACCGTTAAAACCAATGGCAGGCAAACAAAAACACATAGAAACACATAGAAAACACCTTCAAAGGTGTCCAAAAGCTGACAAACTGCTCAGAAGACATAACTAACACATGGAAAAGTGACAAGTACATATAGTAATGCGAAAAGAAAAGAGGTGGAGGAGTAAAAGGAGGGGGAGACACAGATATAGGCATGTCATGCCCTTCAAAAATCCAAAAAGTGAGAAGCCGACACGGCCAGTCCGTTCCTGCCCGTGCCACCTCCGTTTGTGCCAGAGCCGCGGTGGACCCTGACGGCCAGCCCCCCTCTCCCAATACTGGTGCCTGTCCGCTGGTGGGTCGAGCGAGCCCCCCTGTGGTGGAGGCAGCTCTAAGCTTTTTAATTTAAATTGTCTCTCTTATTTGAATGAATACACTTTAAATCCTTTCACAAGGATCTATTGAAGGGCAAGTCTCATGCCAGCAACCGCGTAATTCCAGCTCCAGTAGCGTCCACTAAAGCTGCTGCAGTTAAAAAGCTTTTATAAGGATCGAGCTCGGCTGTCCACCGCAAGGTGTCCTACCGCCAGTCCCAGCCCCTATGCCTTGGGGTGCCTCCTGATGCTCTTCACTGAGTATCCCGTGGTCCCGAAGCATTTCCTTTGAAAAAATTAAGTGTCCAAACTACAGGTGGTGTAGCTTGCTTAACAGCCGGGATAATCCGCTGACTAGCAGACATTGCTACTAGGCACAAAGTATTTCCTGGGCTAGATGCAGTTAAAAATTTGTAATTAGATACTCTCGTTGGATGCTAAGAAAGCATTCCATAGAGTCTCCTGGCACGCCATATATTATTCTCTTAAAAAGCTTGGGGTAGGGGTCTAGGGGACCCTTTTATAGCCAAAATCACGGCCCTGTATCGCAATGCGTCACCTAGGCTGAAGATAAATGGAACTGTAGCACCCCGAGGGCTCGGTTGCTGCAGAGGTATTTCACCTCACCCAGAGGTGTGATATCTCACTCTCAGGTAAGGATGGAGTGTGGATCAGGACCCCGACACCTGCATGCATTACACCACATTGCCGTGGGGCAGGGCGACCAATATGCCCCTGAGATGGGCACGACAGTCCCTGTCCCTGGCTGGAGTGGGGGGAGGGAACACTGAGGAAGGGGAACCCTGTAGTGCAGGAGCAGGGAGGAAGCAGTTCCTGGGTGCATTGAGAAGGAAGTATAAAAGGTGGGCACCATCTTAGTTCAGTGCAGAGAAGTGTGAGCAGAAGTGACAGGGAGCAGGGGCTCTGCATGAGCTCTGCTCCAGAGGCGGGCCTAGTAACAGAGGCCCAGGCCTGGAAGAGGGAGAAGTAAGGAAGAGGAGTGGAGAAGGCTTCAGGAACGAGGAACGAAGGGATCCCAGGGGTGTGGACGGGCGAGTCGCCACCGCACGCCCGAATCCACTTGCGTGGAGGGGTCAGGCCAAAGGGGGAGACCCGTCCCCCAAACTAGTGGAGGCGGGAAATGACCCTCAGCTAGAAACCGGAGGCTGTGACGTTTTATGTGGCGCAGCCCCTCGCTACACCCGCTAGGAGGGCAGCACATAGGGTCAGGGAAACTAGCGCCAAGTTTACCAAGAGGAGGCCTGAGGCAGCCGGACAGAAGGGTTGGTAAGAAAGGCCAGACAAAGGACACACAAACAGGGTCCTGTGAAGCGCTCCAAAGTTATCTGGGAGTTGTCTGAGCCCCTCACCTGGTGAGCACAGTACGACGTGGGCAGCCGTTACCTCCAGAAGTTGTCTGAATAATAAGAACTGTGAGTAAAGGCCCTGGACTGCATCACTGACTCCGTGTCGTTACTGCTGCTGCCCTGCACCATCACCCCCATCCTCCGCATACACTGCCCTGAGTCTATACTCCTCCCGTGGGGAGTTATGCTACGCTCTGCTGCACCCACAACACCAGCCTCAGCGGTCTGCCCTGCAGCGGCGGTTCACTCTGACCGCACTCCACGGGTGGCGTAGTCGGACATTTAAACATCAAAACCACATAAATAGTTCCCCCACTGGTTTGACCGCCCTGAGCCACGGAACAGGGTCGCCGTCACGGAGACTACAACCACCAGCATCCACCAAAAAGCGTCCGGCTCCGGATGTCCCAAGGCCCAGGGGGCGCGTCAGAACATTTTCATCACCTTTCATAATCACCAATGGGACAAGGCAGGGATGTCCTCTGTCCCCTATCTTATACATCCTAGTGACGGAGCATCTGCTCTCATCAATTCGCCATAACCACAATATTAGGTGGATTGAGGTGGGAGGCACTGAGTACAAGTGCTCTCCATTTGCTGATGATGTCCTAGTATATATCACTCAATCACATATATCCATCCCTGCTGTTATGGCTGAAATAGATCACTTTGTTACAAGGTCAAATTTTAAAATCAATACAGCGAAGTCTGAGGCCCTCGATGTCTCCCTCCCCAAATCCATACAGGATTCCATCCAGTCCAACTTTCCCTTTGCCTGGCCCTCACAGGGTATCAAATTCTTAGGAATTCCTATTCATAGAGACCTCTCCCGTCTATGTTATCTTAATTTTGGGCCCTTTATTGAACAACTCCATACAGACCACGGTTGGCAAGTTAGAACTGTAAGATTCACTACGTGAACCACTGGTGTTTTGTGGAAAAGCACATGTACACTGTGTTCCAAATTATTATACAAAAAGTGTTTAGGAGTGATAAGGGAAGAATTTGTTTGTTTGTCAGTTAAACTCATTGATGGTGATGTGTGTCAGGGCTCTTTATATCACTGTAAGCAATTGCAGACACCTGTGCTAATTAGTTTCGCAGGTGTGTCCAATGAATGGCAAGACGACTTAAGAAGGCTGTCCCACATTATTAAGCAGCCTACATTTTCTGCCAAAATGGGAAAGAAAAAGGATGTGTCGGCTGCTGAGAAGCAACAAATTGTGGAGTGTTTAGGTCAAGGCATGACTACAATCAACATTGTGCGATGATCAGGATGAAGTGTCTTGGCAATCAAGAAGTATGTAGCTGATTCACAGTACACACGTGTGCGTGCTGATAAGGGCAAATTGAGGACTCTTTCCTACAGGCAATTACGTCAGGTTAAAAGAGCAGCGGCAAAAAAGCCTTGTCATAGCAGCAGACAAGTTTTTGAAGCTGCTAGTGCCTCCAACGTCCCCCGAACAACAAGATGCAGGGTCCTTCAGAGGTTTGCAGCTGTGCGTACGCCATCCTGTCGACCTCCTCTATCCACTGCACACAAGCAGAAACGGCTCCAGTGGGCCAAACATTACAAGAAGACTGATTTCAAAACTGTTTTGTTCACGGATGAGTGCCGTGCATCGCTCGATGGTCCAGATGGATGGAGTGGAGGATGGCTGGTTAATGGACACCCCACGCAAACACGGCTACAGCGCCAACAAGGAGGAGGTGGAGTAATGTTTTGGGCTGGAATCATGGGGAGAGAGATTGTCAGCCCCTTTAGGATCCCTGAAGGGGTAAAGATGAACTCCATAATGTATGTGGAGTTTCTCAAACAGCACTTCCTGCCATGGTTCAAGAAGAAGAAGCGTGTATTCCGCAGCAAGATCATTTTCATGCATGATAATGCACCGTCTCATGCTGCACATAACACATCTGCATCTCTGGCTGATATGGGCATAAAAGGGGACAAACTTATGGTGTGACCCCCATGCTCCCCTGACCTCTACCCCATTCAGAACCTCTGGAGCATCATCAAATTGAGTGTCTATGATGGCGGGAGGCAGTTCACATCTAAGCAACAGCTCTGGGAGGGTATTCTGTCTTCATGCAAAACAAATGAAGCAGAAACCTTCCAAAACCTGACAAATTCAATGGACGAGAGAGTTCTGAAGCTCCTTTCGAACAAGGGGTCCTATGTGCAAATGTAACATCACCTAGAATAAAGTTTTGAGTTGAAAACTGTTTGATTTCAGTTTCTAATAACCTGCTAATGCTTATAATTTCAAAAATGACCATTTTTTTGGTCTTTATTAAAATGAAAAGGTTGATCGAAGAGTGTAGGGGATCTAAGAGTCTGGCAACCCAGTAGTCAGGATTACTTCGAATTCTGACAATCTGAGGGTCATGTTGCAGGTAGTGCAGCAAGAAGGCACTTATGTGTCTTGTTCATCTCGGAGCCCCAAAATTATTTTCCGGGCTAGATGCAGCTAAAAATTATTATTAATTTTAAATCTGGTGGAGCTTAGTATAGATGGCCTAATAGAATCAGTACTGCGCACTGCTACAATGCCTAAATTATTTTCCAGCCAAGATACAGATAAACATGATTAGTAATTTGAAAGCTTAAAACGGTTGGTGAGGTGATTTTAACCAATCATCAAGCTTTTACTCTCCCCAGGATGACACAGCGGTAGAAAAGTCGTTTCGGATCCATGATTTGTTCATCTTTGTGAACGTGAGTCTGTCTACATTATCAGTGGAGAGCCGCGTGCGCTTATCTGTCAGCACACCACCAGCAGCGCTGAACACACGTTCAGACCGAGCGCTGGCTGCGGGGCATGACAAGATCTCCAAGGCGTAAGTGGCGAGCTCCAGCCATTTATCCAGATTGGAAGCCCAAAAAGAGCAAGGGTCCAGTGACACAGTCATGGCTTCAATGTTTACTTGGAGATACTCCTGTACCATCGTCTCTAGGCGTTGACTATGTGTCAGACTTCTTGTCTCCTGTGGCCTTGCAAAGGATGAGCTAAAAAAGTGGTGAAATGATTCCGCAAAATTGATGTTACCAGCAGATACTGTGCTTCTGTTACGGTTTGAGTGCTGAACACTCGACGGTCCCACGGTTGGCAAGTTGGAACTGTGAGATTCACTACGTGCACCACTGGTGTTTTGTGGAAAAGCACATGTAAGATTCTGCAACAATCTCTGCTGATACTCCTGCATGCGTGCATCCCTTTCTATGGCAGGAATTATTTCTGCAAATTTACTTTTGTACCGGGGATCTAACAGTGTGGCAACCCAGTAGTCAGGATTATTTCTAATTCTCCCAATTCGAGGGTCATGTTGGAGGTAGTGCAGCAAGAAGGCACTCATGTGTCTTGAGCATCCAGAAGCACCAAGTCCCTGTTGTGTTGGTGGTGAGGTAACAATCATGCTTCCTTCCTCTGTCCTCTCCCCCCAACCTCGCACAACAGAAATGTGATCAAGGTCTCCCTCATCTGATGAGTCTTCCATCAGTTCGTCCTCCACTTCTTTCTGGGCTCCTGCACCTTCCTCACTAGTTTGGCTGCTACCATGCGCCCTGGTAAAACCATCTCCCCCACCCTCACAAGCCTGCCGCCTTGGTGCTGCCGACCGTCTGGACCTTGCAGATGTTAGCCCTTCCGCATACAACTCCTCCTCCTCTACTTCCTCCACCTCCTCTTGTGCCACCACCTGACTCCGAATTCTGTTTAACATGTGCTCCAGCATGTAAATCACCGGAATAGTCATGCTGATAATGGCATCGTCACCACTAAACATCTTCGTTGCCATTTCAAAACTGTGCATAAGGGTGCATAGGTCCCTGATCTGAGACCTCTCCTCCAGCGTGATTTGCCCCACCTCTGGATCCCGTTGGCCCAGGCTATACGTCAGAACGTATTGCACCAGGGCTTGTCAGTGCTGCCACAGTCGCTGCAACATGTGCAGAGTTGAATTCCCCCGGGTAGGCACATCGCATTTTAGCCGGTGAAGTGGCAGGCCCAACGACTTCTGTAGAGATGTAAGTCGCTGAGCTGCGGGATGCGAACGGCGGAAGTGAGCACACAGCGACCGTGCCCTCTGCAGAAGGCCATCTAGTCCGGGATAGTGGGCTTAAAATTGCTGGACAACCAGGTTCAACACGTGAGCCATACAAGGCACGTGTGTGACATTGCCCCGGCGAAGGGCCGCACCCAGGTTTGCAGCATTGTCGCACACGGCCTTCCCTGGTTTCAGGTCCAGTGGAGACAACCATTCATAAAATTGGTTCTCCAGAGCTGACCACAACTCCTCAGCTGTGTGACTCACATTTCCCAGACATTTCAAAGTAAAAATCGCCTGATGACGTTGAGCCCTACTGCCAGCATAGTAAGGAGGTGTGCAGGATCCCTTCTACGCAGTTAGAAAGCTTGTGGCATGACCAGACAGGCTTTGGGTGCAGGTGGAGGACCGAGAGAAGGTTGAGGAGGCAGAAGCAGTGGAGGAACTTTGACATAAAGAGGATTGACGCACAACTCGTGGGGACGGCAAGACATGGACAGCAGCCCCTTGTCCTGCTGTCACCATAGTTACCCAGTGCCCAGTCAGCGACATTTAACGCCCCTTTCCATGCCTACTCGTCCAAGTGTCTGTGGTGAAATGCACCCTGTCACACACAGAGTTTCTCAAAGAAGCGGTGATGTTGTGTGCGACATGCTGGTGGAGCGCAGGCACACCTTTCTTTGAGAAGTAGTGCCGACTGGGCATCTGGTAGTGGGGCACTGCGACGGACATAAGGTCTCGAAAATCCTCTGTGTCCACCAGGCGGAAAGGCAGCATTTCTGTAGCCAAGAGCTTGCAGATGGTGAAATTCAGCCTCTTAGCTTTCTCATGGCTAGGAGGAAATGGTGTTTTACTTGTCCACATCTGAGGGACTGAGGGCTGGCTGTTCTGCTTAGACGGGGTTGATAAGGGTGTCCCCGGCAAACTGCCGGTCTGTGAGGAAGATGCAGGCGGACATGTTAGGTTGCCTTGATCCAAAGGTGGTGCTATCGATGTCGGACAGCGCTCAACACCAGCTGGTGTTACCACCTCCAAAGAAAATGATGACCTGCCAATCACGCTGGCTGTTGCGGGTAAAGAGGTGGCAGGTCTGCGTCCCAAAACAGGTGTCCCCCCAGTCACAGAGGATGAAGAGGCCGCAGATGCACAAGATGGGGCAGACGGTGGTTGGCCCGGCCGGCTAGGCCGCATTGTAGCACAGTGAGCTTCCCACTGCAACTTATGCTTCATGTCCATGTGCCGGTTCATGCATGAAGTACTCAAACTATGTATTTTTTGGCCTCTACTTAGCTTTTGTTGACAAATGTTACAGATAGCACGAGTTGGGTCATCTTTATCGATCTGAAAAAATGCCCAGGCTATGCAAAGCTTAGCACCCATGCGACCTGAAGAGCCACCACAACTTGTGGTCAGAGGCAGAGTTGTGTTTGAGGATGCAGTTGTTGACGTGCTTCCAGTACTACGTCTCTGTCCAGGAAGGCGCAACCTGACCTTGTCGTCACTAGCATCCTCCTCCACCTCCTCTGCTGACCTCATTTCTTGGCTGACTGTGGGTTGACAGTAAGTGGGATCTCCAATCTCATCATCATCACCATGTGTGTTATTACACCCGTCGTCCTCAGAGCCAACCTGTTCCTGCCCTGACAAAAAACTAAAGTTTTCGCTCCAATCAGGTATTTGAGTCTCATCATCGTCTGCCTCATTGTCTCCACCAACAGGAGTTACAGTTTGGGAATGAGGGTCTACATTATGGTCAGAACATTCTGTGTCTGGTCCTGGATCCGACTCATGAAGATTCTGGGCATCAGTGCAGATCATTTCCTCATCTGGATTCACAGAAGCGCTGGAGACGACCTCTGATTCCCAGGCTATAGTATGAGCAAACAGCTCTGCAGACTCAACCATCTGGTCTACTTCATACTCAGACGGGCAGCTGGAGATTTGGGAGCTGTGAGGAAGCAAGTGCGATTGGGGTGACACCTCTGAGGACTGGAATATTTGTGATGATGAAGTTGATGTGGAGGAGAGCCCACTTAAAGGAGCACTTGATATCCGTTGAAGCACCTGCTGTTTTTGTGCCTCATCTGGAATTTGTAGCGATTGGCGTGGCCGTAAGAAAGGGATCTTATCACATTGTCCGCTAAAAGAAGTAGACATTTTAGTTTTGCTGGAAGATGGTCTTTCTTCTGCAGATGTTACTGTTGCTTTAAAACCTACTCCACGGACACAACCTTTTTCCCCTTCCGAACAACCCTATTCCCCTTTCCACCAGCAGCAGGCCTTTTTCCACTCATTGTGGTGGTTAACTAATTCACAACTCTGGAGTTGTTTGCACAAAAAAACAATGGATGGGAACCGAGCGGGGCTGAGTGGCCAAACTGTGGTGTTAGGCCAAAACTATTGTCTGGGTTAGATGCAGAAAAAAATTATATTCAATTTGCAACCTGATGTAGGTCAGTATAGATTGACTAATAGAACAAGTCCCACACACTGCTAGAAGGCCAAATATTTTTTCAGAGCTAGATGCAGAAAAAAATTATATTCAATTTGCAACCTGATGGAGGTCAGTATAGATGGACTAACAGAACAAGTCCCACACACTGCTAGAAGGCCAAATATTTTTTCAGAGCTAGAAGCAGAAAAATATTATATTAAATTTGCAACGTGATGGAGGTCAGTATAGATGGACTAATAGAACAAGTCCCACACACACCTAGAAGCCCAAATATTTTTTCAGAGGTAGATGCAGAAAAAAATTATATTCAGTTTGCAATCTGATGGAGGTCAGTATAGATGGACTAATAGAACAAGTCCCACACACAGCTAGAAGCCCAAATATTTTTTCAGAGCTAGATGCAGAAAAAAATTATATTCAATTTGCAACGTGATGGAGGTCAGTATAGATGGACTAATAGAACAAGTCCCACACACTGCTAGAAGCCCAAATATTTTTTCAGAGCTAGATGCAGAAAAATATTATATTCAATTTGCAACCTGATGGAGGTCAGTATAGATGGACTAATATAACACGTCCCACACACTGCTAGAAGGCCAAATATTTTTTCAGAGCTATATGCAGAAAAAAATTATATTCAATTTGCAACCTGATGGAGGTCAGTATAGATGGACTAATAGAACCAGTCCCACACACAGCTAGAAGCCCAAATATTTTTTCAGAGGTAGATGCAGAAAAAAGTTATATTCAATTTGCAACCTGATGGAGGTCAGTATAGATGGACTAATATAACACGTCCCACACACTGCTAGAAGGCCAAATATTTTTTCAGAGCTATATGCAGAAAAAAATTATATTCAATTTGCAACCTGATGGAGGTCAGTATAGATGGACTAATAGAACCAGTCCCACACACAGCTAGAAGCCCAAATATTTTTTCAGAGGTAGATGCAGAAAAAAGTTATATTCAATTTGCAACCTGATGGAGGTCAGTATAGATGGACTAATAGAACAAGTCCCACACACTGCTGGAAGGCCAAACATTTTTTGAGAGCTAGATGCAGAAAAAAATTATATTCAATTTGCAACCTGATGGAGGTCAGTATAGATGGACTAATAGAACAAGTCCCACACACTGCTAGAAGCCCAAATATTTTTTCAGAGCTAGATGCAGAAAAATATTATATTCAATTTGCAACCTGATGGAGGTCAGTATAGATGGACTAATAGAACAAGTCCCACACACTGCTAGAAGGCCAAATATTTTTTCAGAGCTAGATGCAGAAAAATATTATATTCAATTTGCAACCTGATGGAGGTCAGTATAGATCGACTAATAGAACAAGTCCCACACACAGCTAGAAGCCCAAATATTTTTTCAGAGGTAGATGCAGAAAAAAATTATATTCAATTTGCAACCTGATGGAGGTCAGTATAGATGGACTAATAGAACAAGTCCCACACACTGCTAGAAGGCCAAATATTTTTTCAGAGCTAGATGCAGAAAAATATTATATTCAATTTGCAACCTGATGGAGGTCAGTATAGATGGACTTATAGAACAAGTCCCACACACTGCTAGAAGGCCAAATATTTTTTCAGAGCTAAATGCAGAAAAAGATTATATTCAGTTTGCAACCTGATGGAGGTCAGTATAGATGGACTAATAGAACAAGTCACACACACAGCTAGAAGCCCAAATATTTTTTCAGAGCTAGATGCAGAAAAAAATTATATTCAATTTACACCATGATGGAGGTCAGTATAGATGGACTAATAGAACAAGTCCCACACACAGCTAGAAGGCCAAATATTTTTTCAGAGCTAGATGCAGAAAAAAATTATATTCAATTTGCAACCTGGTGAAGGTCAGTATAGATGGACTAATTGAACAAGTCCCACACACTGCTAGAAGCCCAAATATTTTTTCAGAGCTAGATGCAGAAAAAAATTATATTCAATTTGCAACCTGATGGAGGTCAGTATAGATGAACTAATAGAACAAGTTCCACACACTGCAAGAAGGCCAAATATTTTTTCAGAGCTAGATGCAGAAAAATATTATATTCATTTTGCAACCTGATGGAGGTCAGTATAGATGGACTAATAGAACAAGTCCCATACACTGCTAGAAGGCCAAATATTTTTTCAGAGCTAGATGCAGAAAAAAATTATATTCAATTTGCAACCTGATGGAGGTCAGCATAGATGGACTAAAAGAACAAGTCCCACACACTGCTAGAAGCCCAAATATTTTTTCAGAGCTAGATGCAGAAAAATATTATATTCAATTTGCAACCTGATGGAGGTCAGCATAGATGGACTAAAAGAACAAGTCCCACACACTGCTAGAAGCCCAAATATTTTTTCAGAGCTAGATGCAGAAAAATATTATATTCAATTTGCAACCTGATGGAGGTCAGTATAGATGGACTAATAGAACAAGTCCCACACACAGCTAGAAGCCCAAATATTTTTTCAGAGGTAGATGCAGAAAAAAATTATATTCAATTTGCAACCTGATGGAGGTCAGTATAGATGGACTAATAGAACAAGTTCCATACACTGCTAGAAGGCCAAATATTTTTTCAGAGCTAGATGCAGTAAAATATTATATTCAATTTGCAACCTGATGGAGGTCAGTATAGATGGACTAATAGAACAAGTCCCACACACTGCTAGAAGGCCAAATATTTTTTCAGAGCTAGATGCAGAAAAATATTATATTCAATTTGCAACCTTATATAGGTCAGTATAGATGGACTAATAGAATGATGCTATGCCCAAAAGGTTTTACTTCACTAGGTGCAGTAAAAAAATTGGTATTCTATACACAGGTGGTGTAGCTTGCAACACAGATAGGCTACTCCACTGACTAACACACTCTGCAGTAGGCCAAAAAGGATTAGCTTTGCTAGATTTAGCCAAATGCTGTGAAAAAAACTTGCACAGCACTGGCACAGACCTGCCTGACAAAAACTGATAAGAACTGATCTAACTTAGTCCTGAAAAGGACTGCAATTACAATTAGTCTTTACTCCCAACCTATCTATTTAAGAGCACAGACCTGCCTGATAAAAGTCGCAGGAAATGCTGTAACCTAGTCCTTAAGAGGACTGCAATCACAACTATTCCCTACTCCCAAGCTATCTGTAGATTTGTGCGAAAATTGGCTTGAAATTAACAAGGTATAGCGCACACAGCAACAGCGGTGCCGTCTAACATGCAACTGCAGCAGTGAGAAAATGGTGGCGACGGGGAAAATGGCTGGGCCTTATAGGGCAAGGACATGTGACATACACTGCCAATGACACATGCCCTTGCTTGTGTGAAAAAAAGCACTTCGCTCCGTGTGTGTGCTGCTGATAGGCTGACAGATTGCACCTCCCCTCTGTAAATGCGGGAAGGATAAAAAAAAAATGGAGAGCTTCATTATTCCTGCAGAGATCCATCCCCTGCCCCTCCCCCCGCCCCGCTGTACACTCAAACTGCGTATTAACATTAATTTTCATCATTACTGAGAAAAAATCCAGTTATGATTTTGGTGCACGAACAGTTATCGAACATAACCTCGAACAGCCGAATTTTTTTCAAATCGTTCGTGTTCGCCGAACGGCTCGAACACCGCCCAAACCAGCTCGAATTTGAGATTGGCGAACAGTTCAAGTCGAACACCGCTCATCTCTAGTGATGAGTGCCCACTTAATTTACGGATGCATGTCTCCAGAAGCACGAGCTGGCATAACGTACTGGTCACTGCAATGTACTGGTCACTACAACGGCAAGTTGCAATTTTCACTCAGCAACATCCACTGCTGCTTGTTTCTGGAAAACACCTATGTAGTTAAAATCCTCACCACACCTGTAGATAAATTCCAAAAGGGGTATAATTTCCAAAATGGGGTCACTTGAGCGGGGATTCTGCTCTTCTAGTGCTTAGGGTCTCTGTATATGGAGTTCGCATACTATTCTAGAAAAACCTGCACTCCAGGAGGCAAATAGCGCTCCGCCCCGCCTGAGTCTTGCCATGTGGCTAAGCAGTACTGTACAGCCACATATGGGGTATTTCTACATTCAGCAAAAATTGTGTGACAAATTTTGGTACCATTTTTACCCATTTCCCAGAGTGAAAATGTAAAAGCTGGGGCTAAAAAAACTTTGATGGTAAAAATTTAATTATTCATTCTTCACCGCCCAATGGTGTAAAATTCTGTGAGGTACATGTGGTGTCAACATGCTCACTGCACCCCTAGATGAATTCATTGAGAGGTGTAGTTTCTAAAATGTGGTCTCCTATGGGGAGTTCTGCTATTCTGGCACCTCTGGGGCTCTGCCAATGTGACATGGCATTGTCAAACCAGTTCAACAAAATATGAACTCCAATATGGTGCTTCTTCACTTCTGATCTTTGCACTGTGTCTCTAAAGTCGTTTTCAAACACATACGGGGTATCTGCGTTCTCAGGAGAAATTGCACAACAAATTTTGGAGTCCATTTCTCCTGTTATCCTTGTGAAAATGAAAATATTGGGGGCTAAAACAACATTTTTGTGGGAAAAATATATTTTTTTCATTTTCACAGATCAATGTTGTAAAATTCTGTGAAGCACCTGTAGGTTCAAGGTGCTCACCCCACATCTAGATAAATTCCAAATGTGGTTAGTTGTGGGGGTTTTCCACTGTTTAGTCACATCAGGGGATCTCCAAATGCGACATGACACCCGCAGACCATTCAATCAAAGTCTGTGTTCCAAACCGCACTCCTTCTTTTCTGAGCTCTGCCATGCGCCCAAACAGTGGTTTTCCCCCACATATGGGGTATCTGCGTACTCAGGAGAAATTTCACAACAAATTTTAGGTTCTATTTTCTGCTGTTGCCCTTGTGAAAATA